>NC_139454.1:25131150-26590166 GCF_963924565.1 Ascidiella aspersa
AGATTTACTTGATCCAATAATGTCTTGACTGGAACTTAACACTTTTCAACTGATTTTGCCCCGTATATAAACTACAGATTAGTGCAGTCGTTCCTAAAAAACTTTTTTCGATACCCTTAAAAAAGTTCACTTGGTCTTGCGAAGCATCCAAATTCTCAAAGTTTTACATAGTTATTAATTTTTGCGTCAGAAAATCGTAATTAGAGATCATCCGAAATCTGTTTTTTGGACCGATACCGATATCCGATTAATTCTATTTTTGCTTATCGATAACCTATTTGTTACAAAACTTTCACAAAATTTTGCAGATTGTAACAGACACCTTTCGGTGCTATTCAAGTAATTACTCTTACACCGTATTATTAACAATACTGAACACAATCCAACTCTATGGTGTGATATGTTTATTTAATATGTGCAATGAATTTAAAGGCAAATATTTCCATGGGAAGTAGAATTTTTGGACATGTCGAAAATCTCTGGTCTTAAAATAAACGGAAATGATGGCAAAAGCAGAGTTTAAACTTTATTACTTCTTGACTAACGCAAGGCCCCAAATTATTAAGGCTTTGACATCATTTTTTTTTCATTCATTTTTTTATTCTTACTTGTTACTGCTGCTGCTATTAATGGTTTAACCCCTGCATCACTTGCAATACTTTTCAAATCTAATTCCAATCTAACTTAAAAATGTTGCGAACCAGCAGCTATCTTCAAATTCATCTTACGGTTTAACTGACGAAGCGCCACTTTCTGGCTGTCTATTACAAACAAACGCTGCTTTCGTTAAACTCATTTTCGATTGCTTTACGTCTTTGAAATATATACAAACACTGGCGCATGTTAGGCTATAAAGCCTTTTTTGTGTTAAACCGAATATTCCACTTGAATATTTGTTATCACCAACCGCTATCTGCTGATATTTGAACCTCGGTGAACGTTAAATCAGGTGTGCCAGGTGGATTTCGAAACACAAAAATTTCGCCACGTCGCACTACTTTGAACAAAAATTGCGATTTAATGTATTGAAGTGCCTAAAATAAGAAAAAAATACTTGCCTGGAGGCAAACAATATTTTTATAAAGCGTGGCCCGCGGCCTGATATGGAAAGCTGTGGTAAATTTAACCGAAATTTATAACACTATCGAAAATTCGTGCATATTGTTTAGATTTTAGACCAGTGGTTCTCAAGCGGAAAGGGGACACAAGCTCTACTTCGACTTTAACATTGGAACTACAAAACAAATTTAGCTCTACGCGCCAATCTTCTATTGTCTAGTTTTGTAATTCCCTGTTTTGTTCACATTTTTGCAGCACAAAGTCTATGTCTGTACCGTTGCCTGTTTTTCTGTCTATTATAAATACACATATCATCGAAGGTAACCGCCCTATTCAAATTACAGGTGGGCTAACTTACAGATAAACGATAACCTTACCCCCCTCTACAACTATTTCTATATATGATAACAGACCAGCCATAGGGGACTCGAACCTTTTGCGCAAATCTATGTCTCTGCAATTTTGCCGTTGAATTGTGTGTCGTCACAAAACACGACTAACGCAATGTTTAATTTTGTAAAAAAAAATCAATGTGTTGAGCACGAGCAATTTGTTGTGTGCCCAATGCGAAAAGCCTCCTAAATTATAGTTTCACCAGTTCAACCAAATAAGGTCATTTTTTTCTCGCTTTGCGCGATCAATAAAATACTTTACTATTTTTGTTATGTTGTCTCACTGATATATAGCCTAATTAAAAAAAATAAGACTTTAGTAAAGTCTACGACTCTAAAATATGGAGTCGGATTCAATTTTAGCGTAAATTAGCATTAGCCTCCAAATAAACCCAAACTTAGCCCTGTAGTGTACATGTCCCTCAAACTATATTTTGTGCCACTTTTCACTTTGTATTAAAGGAATGCTCTTTTTGCGCTTCGATCAAACTTGGTTTTGTTGCGGTATGACTATGTTTTGCCAGTTACAAGTGAATCTAAAAAACGTAAACTTTTTGTCAAAAAAAGCAAATATGCGTCAGAGTTCCCTTGAGAACAGCAGGTGTCCTTAATACCAATTGTATTATGACGAAAAGTTATGACAAAACGTTGTCAAGTCATCAAGAAAATTGTCATGTCCACCAAACGAAATCCTGGATCCGCCCCTGTCTTTCATTGGTGCTGCAAGGCCAAGCATTTTTTCGTGCAAACTCCTAGCTTGACTGTCTGGTGTTGTCTCCACCTAAATCAACAGGATGAACGGCAAAAAGCGATTCGAGAATGTTCCATCCGTCGACTTAACGTTAAACCCACCGCGCAAGATAGACAGATATGAAAACCGCTGGACTTTGAGCAGCGCACGTTCGCGCCTTGCCAAAGTTGTTCAATCAACAAACTTCGCGGCTTTAATCTGATCGCACGTTCGGGTAAGTGAGGTTCGACGCCGGATTTAAAATTGGTTCAAAACGCTTTAAGAAGTAAGGAATCTTCCGCAGACAATAAAATGTAAAAGAAAGATTCTTGTTTTACTACCAGATGATCTAAGACTGTTTTATAAAAACAGATTTTTTACCGAAATATATATTTTGCCTATAAGACGTACAAAAAGCAAACATTTAAAAATTCCAATAATAGTAGTAAAAAAGTAAAATATAAAATTTAAAAATATAAGATTGCGTATAAAATCATAAAACGCCTGCAAATGTCAGATGCAAAACCAACAACTTGGCGAATGGCAACAAACGACAAGGTGAAAAATATATCTTTTCTTTTTATACTTAATCTTATATTTTTTAATTTATATTTTACTTTTTTACTATTATTAATGAGTTTTTACTTGGAATGGCGTGGCAAACGTTAGCGAAGATCTTACTGTGGCGTTAATTTGCGCCAAAACAGTTGGTTTAGGCCTAGGTGTAAAAGATCTTAAAAGCCAAGCGCGGATCTGGGAATTTTATTTGTTGGTGGTAGAGATGGTGAGAATATAACATTGGTGTTCGCTGCCCGCACCGCATTTTAATAAGTTGTTCGCAAGCTGCGCTGCACCACAAATTATTGTCGAAATCTTACGCTGCGCTGCACCGCAAATTATTGTCGAAATCTTACGCTGCGCTGCACCGCAAATTTCCTAATAAAAAACACTACAAACACTTATAAAGCTAGTTCAAACATAAAAGTACGGACAACATCTTACTTTTTAAGGATGAAACATCCAAGTGTAAACTGCTTGCTATTTCACTTCACTTTAAAAAGAAAACTTTAACACGCCTCACGCTGTGTGCGGCACAGCGCGGCAGAACGTTTAGCTTTATTTACGCACCGCTGTGCGTTTACTTGACTAAACCGCGCAAGCGCCCACAAATTCTGCGCGGTTGACATCTCTGGTTGATGGCCATATGACCATTTTCCTTAAAGATTACGTCACACAGTTACGTCATGACGTAACGTCACGAAGTAATGTTATTCCTTAACTTGGCAAAGTTACGTCAAAATATGACGTCATAGAAACTAACCCTATAAGCAGCACACAGTTCCTTTAAGTTTTAGATTGGATATGTGTTACCTTAAATACAAAGGCTTTAACGATGTTACAGATTCGCGCAAAGCGCCAAAACGCCTTTACATTGGTAATTTGCCCAAACTTCTATTTAAAAGCCGGAAGTACGACACCTTTGGGCTAAAATAATTTTATAGAAAATGGGCTAAGACATCTGGAACCATTTTTGGTTTGCTCCGGTATGTTTCAGACTGATTTTTTTCCTAAGCTTTAAATAAAAAGTATACATTGTAGAACTTATAAATTGTCAGATATAACGTAAAGTGGTATATGTAGGTGCGCATAATTAGGAGGTTATGAGTCTGCACCCCTAGGGGCCTTCTATTGGGGAACAGAAACCTAAAATACTGTGACGTCATCGTTTTAGCTCTCCGTAGTTATCGACTCCCATCTAGCGGTAAAAAAAATTCAATACAGAATTCCTTCATATGCGCTTGCTTTGTTTATCTCGGGAAGCGACGGAGCGACTGCACGCCTGCAGCGCTGTATTGTCACTGGCTAGAAAGAGGCTTCTCTAACCAAACCAATATTTTTACCGCCGCAAATTTAAATGCGAAATCTGGGGGCAATGTAGACCTCTCTGTTAGCTTGAGACATATCATGACAGACTGACGTGCTCTAACGGAATTAAATTTCTTCATTCAACCAACTAACTAAACCAATGTGATACAAGAAGGGCAAACCAATCTGTCACGTGTATCTACACTCGTGAGCCAATGATTTTCCAAAAGTGTGAAGTATGCCGCACTTTTAAAACTTTCACAAATTTATACTAAACGTAAACATTTAATGCATCATATAAATCCTCAAAACTACACAAACTAAACCTCAGTTGAACTCGGGCCAATTAAAAACCAATCAAACTTTACAGTGCACAGCAGCAACACTTACTTTAAAAGGAATAAAAATAAACCTCTAATGTACCTTATTTTTAGCGGTATTTAATATTTTGGATGAAGAAAACAGTTTTTTCAGAAGCAAATGATAACAGAGAAAACATTTTTTTTTCTAATATGATTTTCGTAAACAATATAAACACATTGAGAAACTCAATTCTTACATGTAGAAGTCCGAAACCAAAAATATGATTTTACAAAAGCAGTCAAAAAATATTTAAAAAGTAAAGAACATTTCTGGCAATAACACAATAAAAAGCACCACACAACTAGGGATGTTCAAAGCACAATATTGTATCCTCAGACTCAAATCGAAATTGGTTTGCGTGCAAAAGGTACCACAATCCAGCTTTATATATATAAGTTAAACAATTAAAAATGATTCAATATTCTGGATTCGTTATTCTAGATTTTTAACCTGATATTCTAGAATCGCCAGGAATTCTTCTTTCAGCGTCTCTTCGTATCACATAGTATACAACTACGCATTAACATTTTGTAGTACTATGAGTGAAGACTACCATACAAAGTTCTTTAGGATGAAATCATTTCAGATACTTGGCTGGATATCTTCGCAATTGCCTCTTGCAATACTTGGGCTTTTTTCCTTGCAGCATAACATGACCCTTCATGCTGTTGGTTAGTTGCAACCTAGGATAGAGTAATTCAATGAAACATGCACACACATTTGTGGTTAACAACTGAAATCTAGCCCTTCTGAAGCCGTTTTTTTGACCAACGATTGGTCATATAGTACTGTGGATCCCCTTAGGATAAAGTAATGTACAAGTAGGTATGAAGTATTGCACTTACTTTATAACAGTACCAATGCTGTGCAAATCAAGTCAGTGGTTTTAATAAACTTAATATGATTAAGTTTTATCTTTTTCTCCCCATCCATGCTTAATACAATACACATGCTAAATAGAAAAGTAAATATTGTTACTAGATTTAGGAAAGGATCAGCCTTGAACCACAAGTGGTTATACAAAGAGACCGACCCTTTCTATTTTAGCGTGATTAACAATCTATGAGGGTATTTGCGGAGCGGTTGTAAATCAGTCAAACAAATGCCTTGACTGGAAGTTTTAGGCCAGTGCTACAGTGTCGAACTCGGAACTTAATGAAGTCGTTTAATTTTGCTGGAGTAGACTCAGAACCTGAGTTTGACTCCCAAGTCTCACATGCACAGTAAAACATTTTGAAAGTGATAAGTCCAAAGACTGTAAATTGTCAATCTGGAATAGGATGAGGTAGAATATTTTTGAGTATTGTGGATGGAGAGGTGAAATGACACCCTTATGAGGCGATTGCCAAGTATCCACCTTGTTTTGGTTATGAAAAATGGTGAAATACAGGCTGTAGAGTCTGAGCCAGACATGAGATTCAAAATTGCCAAGTTGGTCGGAGTCGGGTTATTTTCAACCGACTCTGCAGCCAGGTTTTAGGCAAAGACTTACATTTATCTTAGGTGTTTTAATTAAAAAGATTTTTTGTATAAACCAACCTCAATCAGTAAATCATAGAAATGTGACATTTTGCTTGAAAAAAATAGTTTACTAATATTAATAGTTTGACATTTATTTTGATGCCATGAATTGGAATTGACTTGAATTCTAGCAATAATTTGGACTTGAAATGGTATTTCAATAAACTACTTGACCGGGTCCTGAGTCTTTTTTAAATGATATATTACAACACTGTGGGTATATTTGTGTAATGCTGTTGTAGTAGCACACATGTACCTCAAATTTTATCAAATCCCAGGGTCAGTTTCGCAAACTTTATGACACAAGAAATATATCTGCAGGAGTATCATTAGTGGCATTTAATACTCTTTGTGGAAAACCTAAGAGTTTAAACTTTAAATAATTTAATTTTTTGTTTAAATAAAATGACAAATGGGCAATAAGGATTTTTATTACGGACTGGAGTCAGTAACAAGGATAATAAATAATTGTTTAAAACTTTACTTACTTGTGAGAGGTAGTTGATCTGAGTAGCTAATTCTTCCTCTGCATCTTCTAAACTGCTCAAGAAAGTCGACGTATGTCTGTCAAGTGTTCTATCATTAGGCTTGTCTTTCGCCAATTCTTGTAAAGTAGCACCTAAAAGATATAAAAGCAGACACACTTTAAATATATTCCAGAAAAAAACTAATGATTTTAATAGCTTTTTAGGATTGTTTTAAGGGCTGTAGCCTATTATATGACAGTCATATAACGATTTACCGGCACTCATCTAGATTCCTACACTTTCACCCGGTTAACATTGCTAACATTAATATTTGGGTTAGGGTGCGAGTTAGTGTTTGGGTTTGATGGGTCAAGTGTCATTATTATATTTATTTTCTCAAATTTAATTCTTTCTTGCAATTTGATTTAACGTGTTTTGTTAATGTAATTAAAAGTGGAAGGATTCTAGACCAGCGCGCAAAATATCTAGCAGAGAAATACGAGTCAGACCTGAACTATGTATCGCTGAAACTATTTTCTTTTCAATCTCTTCTATCTTCTTTATTCGGTTTTCCACATTTTCAACATTCATATCGGAAGTTCAAGATCTGCACCACCAGATATTAAATTTTAAAGTTGCAAGGTTTGAAACCTAAATTTTCAGTGGTAAATGAACAGCGAAGTGAAAGTAACATTTATATCCGATAAGGTTAGGAGAATGTGGGTCTTGAATTACAAACTTTATCAGGCGATATTTTGCTTAAATCTGAATAAAGTAGTAGTTAAAGAATTTTCTGTTAATTAATTAGCTTAATGACCAAACGGCGCTCTTTTACTTATGTACATGAAAATTAATAAAAAAAAAACTTTCTTCAAATGCCGCATACCACAACGCATATTGTTTGGGTTAGGGTGCGGGTTAAGTTATTATTAATAATAAACATAATATTTCTTGACCCACCCTCATCCAAACGCTAACCCGCACCCTAACCCAAACAATATGCGTTGTGGTATGCGGTATTATTTTGTTTTGTTTTTTGCATAACTTTTCACGTACATTAGTAAAAGAGCGCCGACAAAACTCTTATGTTTCAGCAGTCATTTATTTTCTACGGTTCTCATTTCGGCGAAAATTAATTTTAGATTTTTTTGATATTTCAGTTAGCATGTTTACCACAATGTTTTTTTCGTATATTTAGCGCAGCGCAGTAAGGCAAAAAAACAATTTCTTGAAAACGTGGATTTTTTCTATTTTAACACAACAGAGCTGAAACATATCTTAACAGCAATCCACTTTCATTTTTAATTCGAGTTTCAGCTATTTTCAACAAAATGGGTTTACCATTTAATATATGTATAGTTGAACAGGGAAACATGACCACTGTTCTATCTGAACTCCCCTTAGTCTAAACATAAACAAAATGTCATTGCAATTTAAAGTGTATCATCCTACTGTCAGGTCGCTCAAAATTTATTGTACATTCAAAACATTCAGCGTAACTCGCATGCAATAAAACAACTTCTAGCGCAGTAAAACCACGTCTGGCCAGTAAAACGTACCATTCGTTGACTCCAGTTTGCAGTGAAATTCGAATATAACTAACAAACGTTTTTAAACAGATTTCCTAAACGCGCGCGCAAAACAACACGTTAAATAAAAATAAAGTCGCTCGCTCTCTACCTCTAAGATATACTAAAGATAATTGTGGTAAACGTACAACAAATAATCCTAAAAATGATGGAATTGCCAATGGTTATTTTCTCGCAGTTTTTTCGACTTAGGGAAATTCCAAAAACTAAATCCGGCAGAATTGTGCGTAGCCATCCATGCGTATCGGGACAAACAACCTTTTAGTTTTAAGCAATGTTTCATTTGTTACGTTAAGTCTACGATTGCTGTTTTGGCTTTCAACAGGCAACAGACTATTTGCATGACAGTGTTATGCGCTGTTAAGGCGGAACTTAAATCAAAAGATAAAATCAAAAGAAACACAATTACAAGGTGTACGTGACAAGGTTTCAAGTTACAATGGTCGCCGAAGCGATGTGCCCTAACTGTTTACAACAATAGCGGTAGTTGCTGAATCATCGTGTGTCAGTTTTAACCTGGCGATTCGTCAGTCACGTAGTTTACGAAATATTTGCAGCACACAACTGTTAATAGTGATCTACACGGCAAATATTTTGATAACTTTCGATTTTGTTATTCAAATACCTTAAGGCCTGTTTACACTACAGCTGCACTGAGCTGCACTGAGCTGCACTGAGCTGGACTGGGCGTGAAATTGTTTTCACTTCAGCTGCAGTGAGCTGCGCTGGGCTTAAAAATCGCTCCAAACGTAATGTGTTTCTATAGCTGCACTGGGCTTGAGTTTAGCAAAGCGTAACTTTAAGCTAGCTGCAGCTGCTCACCGGGCTTGAGTTTAGGAAAGCGTGAAATGCTCGCCACAATAGAATTTAAATGCAAATTACGCTTTGCTCAGCTCAGTGCAGCTGTAGTGTAAACGGGCCTTTAGTCTTATAGCGTGATTTATGACATTCACTAGGCCTTCACGCCAAATGATGTCACTGGCGTGATTTTTCGGCAAGCATACCATGCCAAAAATCTGTTCCGAGAAGGCACCAAAATGCAAACAGGACTACAACCTCCAACCATTATGCACTTCAAAATTTGTGTTTTACTTTACAGAACACACGAGGACAAAAATGCAATTTAATGCTTTAACTAAATACCATCAGCTGCGGATTGGCGCGAAACATGCAGCGTCTTTTGTGCAGGCAGCTATCGGTGCGCGAAGCATAAGCTCGTACGAAGTGGTAGTGGCCGGCGGGGGATCTGGTGGAATTTCAGTTGGAGCTCGCCTTAGTAATCAACTTGGCGCAGGCAACGTTGCAATTATCGAACCAGCAGATGTAAGTAAAATAAGTTTAACTTATAATTATTGTTGTCTGATCGTAATAGTGTTGTACAGGCTCTAATGCACATAATAACGAATAAATTTGTTTATTTTCTTCAAATAATGAATAAATTTGTTTATTTCATCCAAAATTTGACACGCCAGTTTAATTCATCCAGAAAGCTGCATGTTTTTTTAGTTATTTTAAAATGCTGTTATTAATGGAAAAGATCATTGCATGTAAATCCAAGCTAATGTTTTACATATTTAAAAAATATTTTTTCATTGTATTTTGAATTTCATAATAATCAAGTCAACTAAGTTTTAAACAAATTTTTCGACCTGTGATCATTAGTTCATACAGTTTTCCGTCCCTTTATGAAAACAAATTGGTGACTCCTGATTTAAGCTATGGTTTAAGTCCACCTTGTCCCTTAGTCTTTTGCAATTTGGAAAAGCAAATATTTCAGAAAACATAAATTTGGTAGCAGACATTCTTTACTACTAAAATATTGGGTTTTTAGCCAAAAAAACATTCTTTTTATTTGTTGAAATGTTAGAAATATTGATTGTTGGACCACGTCACTTGCAATTGTGTTGAACAGCCATACCTTTTACTCTAATATTTGTTATTGTTATCAGGCATAAACGCATAATTGCAAAGAATCACACATCTTTAATTCTTATGAACTTTCTAGATTTCCATATTTTTCTTTTCATGGTTTAATTGATTATTTTTATTTATGTATATCTATTTATTTATAAATAGAGGGAGCCAAAAGTAGGCTTACAGTTATAAAAAGTAGGGTTTGGGTCTAAAAGTAAATTTATTGTTTTGGGGTTCTTAACACCCCCCCCAAAAAAAAATCCATTGGTGTCAGGTCAGGTGAGCGTAGTGGTCATTCAATGCCACCTCTTCTTCCAAGATAATGCTGTGGAATAACTGTAAGGCTACTTTTGGCCCACCCTGTATATATTATAACAAAAATGTTAAACTGTTTGCGAGAGATAATTTGTTGCACTCATTAAATTCGTTTTAAACTGTATACATCCATATTTTTACAGATGCATTACTACCAACCCTTGTGGACTTTGGTAGGTGGTGGAGCAAAATCACTGGCTCAGTCGGGGAGAAATATGCAGGATGTGATACCACCCAAGGCAACCTGGATAAAAGATTCGGTGCAGAATATTGATCCAGAAAACAATTGTGTCACCTTGGCTAATGGTGAAAAGGTAGCTTATTGTGTTAGATTTATACGCGCCGAACTTTCCAAATTCAAGGGCGTTATTTTCTAAGTCAATATGAAGATAAGTTTCGAGCCGGATTCGATCATTTTCTTGAAACCTTTTAAATGGAAAACAGATTGAGTTAATAGCTTCAACTCTTCTGTGGAAGCATAGTCGCTGAACTTTTTAAACTTAAGGGCGTTATTTTCTAGACAGTGCAAAATGACTTTTTAATTAGATAAAAAATATGATCTCTTAGATAACAGCTCTTGTCACTGAGCCAACCATTTCGCCTTTTAAAACTTTATTTTCGCACCTTTAGGCTAAAAAAGTTTCCATTGAAATTGGAAAAACGTATGCCGCCTAACAGTAATTTAAAAACAAATTGCATAAAACATAAAAAATATAGTTTTGAGATTCTTTGGCCTCGTGCCTATGCGGTAATTCAGGAATTGGTTAAACTATGCTACACAAATTGTTTGCACAGTTATTTAAAACTTGGTTTTTAGGGCGTTGTGACGCCCTGCCAGAAATTCAGGGTCTCAAAACGCTCTGCACATCCACGTTCGATGCTATGGTTAGAATATAGGTACAAAACAATTTGTCGGCATTTCCAACTCATATATAGCTTTTGAACTAGACCAATATGACTTGATTAATTTATTTAGAAATCATTTAACCCATAGTTTAAAATAATCTGGTTTTGGATTTTGGCTTTTCATGTTGGTTACAAGTATATGCATTGCACCTGTTAAAATTAGTTGCTGATTTGTAAGCACTTCAAAGCATACTTTTTATGCGTGTTTACTTAAAACATAAAATTTAACTAAATACCATCAGCTGCGAATTTGCGAATTCGTAACTTATTGGAGTCTGCTTTTCTTTTGTTGCCTTTGAACATAGAGATATATCTGAAATTAAAATAAAGGTACATTTCAAATATCTATGTTTAAGACTGTAAACAAAATCAAATTTTTACTTCATACAGGAAAAGACTAAACTAAATGTTGATTTTGCCATAATATTTATATATAGTTAGTTTTTTTTCAATTTTCAAGTAATATGTTTATGACAGCTAAAGTTTCTATTCATGTGTTTATTCAGGTTTTCTATAAGTACCTGGTAGTGGCTCTTGGGATTCAGCTCAACTTTGGTGATGTAAGTATTTTAGTTGTTTGTGATATAGGCTTACCAAACAGTATTTAAAAAATGTTCCCTAATTTCATTATTGTAGTAGAATGGACATGCAGAATCAATACACAATAACTTCAAAAAAATTTCTTTTGGTATTTTCCGGTTAACTTATTTTGTAAAACAGGCTGTCCTCATTATTTCATGTTAGTTTGTTTGTGTTTTACTCAAGCCAGAAAAGTATGTATTTTCCTGAAGTATAATTTCTGTGGTATTTTTTGTCCAGGCACGCCATCCATTGTAAAACCAGCATTAAAAGCAAGTCATTTAGGCCCGACTCATCAGCCCGAAAACCTAATTTAGTTCAAGTCATTTTTAAAACAGTGACCAACACTGGTAAATAACTTACAAGTTCCTATTAACTGGATTCATTCGAATTTCATTCGAAAACGATGCCACTTGGCGAAATATATTTTCCTTCTAAACAAAACGTCTGATACTGTTTTTACTCACGTTTTAACTATGAGTTTTACCAGTATTACCTGTATAATGCTTTGAAAATTGAAGTGCCTATTCAGATAAAGGGACTTCCAGAAGCGTTTTCCACTCCTGGCGTCTGTAGCAACTACTCGGCACAAACAGTTCAGAAAACCTTCAGTGCCCTGCAAGACTTCAAAGAAGGCAACGCCATTTTCACCTTTCCCAAACCTCCGCTCAAATGTCCCGGGGCACCACAAAAAATCATGTACTTGGCTGACGCTTACTTCAGGAAGGTATTGTTAAGGTTGAAGTTGAAAGAATAGGGTAAAATTTTTTTTTCTCGTGTCAAATATTGAGTTATTAAGTTTTGTCCCTTGGAACGTTTGTTACGTTGTAATTGGTGCCCTGACAAAAGGTTTTTTTCAGTCTTAAGACTGCCACCTGATTGTTGTTAAATTATTAAGAAAAGAAGAATGAAATAATATATTCCTCTCTTTGATATTGCTATGGTTGACTTTGCAAAAAAAATGCACTCGCCAGTTGGGCAAGTGTCTGCCAACCATCAGCATTGTCAGGACCTAAAAAACTGACCAAAAATAGTTCTTGTATGGTCATTGGTCAGCTAACAGGCTTGGGTTGTTTGCTTGCCTATTGCCAGGTTAGATGCACATACAGAGTGGGCCAAAAGTCGGCTTTCAGTTATTCCGCAGAGTTGGCTTGGAGGAAGAGGCAGCATTGAATGGCCACCAAGCTCACCTGACCTGACACCAATGAATTTATTTTTGGGGGGTGTTGTAAGAACAAGGTGTATGAGAAGAACCCAAAAACAAAAAATTAACTTTTTGACCCAAACCCTACTTTTTATCACTGTAAGCCTACTTTTGGCACACTCTGTATGTATTTTATTCGTTTTTTCGTGAGTTTGAGCCTCACCACAGGCTGGTTGTTTTGCTAGCCTGCCTTGCTTGCATCTTGGTTGACTGATTTGGTTAATCCGAACATGGGTGCGTTTTTAGACCCTCTGAACTTCTAATAGGGCATTAAATCGCGTATGTGTGTGTATTTTCATTGATTGCAGATATCGTTTTATCGTTTATATGCAAACCCATTGTTTTCTTGGGTATTTAATCTTGGTTGTTGATGTGTAAAATTAATTACTATTAAAACTACAGCTTTAAGGAAATAATCTTAAGTAGCAAATTCTTGTTTGGTCCTAGATACACAACATTTTTATATATTGAAAATCTATGATGCATATTTTTTGTTATGTATCACATCATATTAATAGTTTATTTGAAAAATATGGATTTTGAAAACCTAGCCTTTAGCATGCACATGTGCCAGCTTTTTAAAAATGTGTGCAGTGGACAAAATGGTGTTTGCCAGTGATAAACATTATGTTGTATAATGCAAACACTTATCAAACTGTCTGCCAAGGCTTTTTATAGCTGAATGTACAAGTCTGGTGTGCTATGCCAACAGCCAGGTGTTATATTAGCACTAAAATGTTGAATTGCATGTCATTTAGTTTGGCTTTTATTTCATTCTATGTAAAAAAATATTTGGTATATCACAAGAAATGTAACTTTCTGTATATATTTATATTCAATTACTATTCTTCAGATTTTTCTGTCATAATTGAACTCAATTTAAAAACATAAATATATGCAAAATTCTACAAAATACCTAAATATTTTTACTTTTAATTTAGCATGGAAAGCGTGATAAAGCCAACATAATGTTCAACAGCACGGCTGGGGCGATATTCGCAGTGAAGAAATACGCTGAAGCCCTCACTAAGGTATGTAAACAGTGCTATAAGAAGTGCTTTGTCAGCTAATGTGCTTCAGGTTCCACTTAGTCTAGCCTTCCACAGTTTTCTGTCTGCAGCAGTTGCTCTCACCTTGTCAACTTTAAAAAGGTACACATCTCTTAAACCACTTATGTTTTTTATGTGACGGTAAAGTATGTACTTAATTTAGAAGTTCAAAAATATTTTTTTGAAAGGTTTAGGAAATCTTTAAATATAGCTTGCTGAAACTTGTATGTCAAATTGGTTTTGGCTCAAAAAAAATGTTTTTGCTACCTATTTTTCTGAAGTTGCTTTCAAATCAAAATACCTTTATGTAGTTTTTCATATATAGAGTACTGCATTAAAAAAGAAAATTGTGGTCAATACAAAAAGCCATATCACTCCTTTTTTCCCGTGATACTGTTGCTTTAAGTTATTGGCAAAATAAAACGGTTAAACGTGATGAATGAAAATCTCACCTATAGCTTGTTATTAAACAAACAAAAAAATCCGATGGCAAATGACTTTATTATTATGCTCATTATTTCAAATTGATGACTGCAAAATCCATTGTTAGTTATTTGAAGTTTTAAAATGATATTTGCTTTTAATAATGTAACATTTCTCATAAATTAACTTAAAAATAGAAAACTCTCGTTGGAATGCAAAACAGCTTCAATGCACAAATTAGTTTGGACGAGAAGAAATACTATTGCTTTGCATCGTGTATCGGCAACCATCAAACATTATTGGACATCCCCGTACCTTAATGTTGATTTTAAAAAATATGTTTAACAATCATAGGCATAGCCAGGGGGGGGACAGGGGCCCTCCCAAACTTTATAAATATTGTTTTCCTAAAATAATTTGTTTTGTAGCATTTATGTGCAGTACCACAATAGTCGATGACAGGCATGCCACACTTTCAAGTGTTATGCACTGTTATGTGACAAACGATGTTCTTATTATTACGTTTGCTATATACTTATTAATGTAGTTTTACTGCTTTTTAGTTATTTGCTTTTGCCTTTTTAATGTTTTTTGAGTACTGCGTTAAAACTTAGCCAGTTGCTGCTCGAAACGGTTTGCTAGCATTGTTATTTGTGTTCGTTTCGGCGGTTAATACAATGGCAAAAGCTAAACAAAAAAAGTTTAAACTTTTTGACCCCCCCCAAAAATTTTTTTTCAACTGTCTACGCCACTGTAAACAATTAACGATTTCTACTTTTAGGTCGTTGCTGAGAAGGACATTACTCTGAACTTCGGCCTTAACTTAGTCGAAGTTAAATCAGATACAAAAGAGGCGATTTTCGAAAAAATGGCCTCGCCGGGAGAAACTGTGTCTTATGAGGTGCGTATAGAACAAAATCAATGTTTTTTATGTGCAAGTTGCAAGTCGCGTTCGTCAGGGTGAATGACACTACAATAAATGGATTAAAACGAGCGTTCATTCACCCTGACGAAGGCGACTTTGCATAGGTTACCGAAATGTTGGTAAATAATTATAAATACCAGAGGAGCTGCTTTTTTATTTATATAACTATGCCTGGTAGCAACAGTTTATATATCGAATGATCTATTTCAGTGGTTCTTAAACTGTGGGTCGCACCCCCTTGGGGGGCGTGTGAGGTTCACAAGGGGGGCGCGAGAAATTGACAAACTCTGTCTGAATTAAGACTAAACATTTAGGCGAAGTGATGTTTCCTGCTACTAATCCTTAAATTAAACATTTAGTATCCAAAAAAACATCCTTCGCATTAAAGCAACTTACCTGGAAATAATTGCTGTTCTTCTTTATGTTTTTTGATGTTGAAACAAGGACAGGCGCGAGTTTTGTTAAAATTGTAAAAGGGGGCGTGTCTCAAAAAGGTTAAGAACCACTGATCCATTCCAATTTCAGTACGAGATGTTGCACGTGTCCCCGCCCATGGGGCCTTTAGAGGTGGTAAAGTCGAGCAAGGTGGCCGACGCCGCTGGATTTGTGGACGTTGATAAGCTAACAATGCAGCACGTCAAGTATCCCAACGTCTTTTCGCTGGGAGACTGCAGCAACATACCCACGTCGAAGACCGCCGCGGCAGTAGGTTAGTTTTCTCCCTCACTACTTTTGGGTCAGGGGGTTTTTAAACTTTTTTTACCGCGGACCCCCACTTTTTTTTTGCTTCACGTGGACCACGGTAGGCAATACATTTTAAAAAATGACGTCATAAATTGACGTCACAATGCGAATAGACTTTCGAAATCAGCAGTTTTCAGTCCACAAAATGTGAAAGGAAACGGAATCTAAAAGTATTCAGTGCAAAAATGTTCTAATCTTAATTAAACTCCTTCCTTAGAATAATTGATTACTTCTTAAATATGCACTGATGTTTCAATTAGGCCTTCACAGACCCCCTAAAACTAGTTAACGGACTCCAAGGGGTCCATAGACCCCAGTTTAAGAACCCCTGATTTAAATAAATGTCGCCTTATTTTTAGTCGGGGGTTGTCAATTTTTTTTACCTTGGTTTCCGACCCTTTTTGCTTCCGTGAAATAATGAAAACCCTATTAAGTTTTAATAACGAAAAATTAAAACATTATGGTACAACAACAACAACAAGGTCAATATCAAAATGTTGTCTAGTTTAATTTTCCGCTGATATAGTTTTCTCAGTAGTTCTAAAACATGCTTGGAATTTGCTTAAATGCGGTAATTCCAATAAATACATAACATTTTTGGTCCTAAAAATGTTCCCATTGGACGAAATATGCTGCAATTTAAGTTGGGAATTCCAGCGAAAAACAACGCTAGAGGTCCACTGCTTATTCACTATTTGACTTAAAGGCCCGTTTACACTACAACTGCACTGAGCTGAGCTGAGCTGAGCGTGAAATTGTTTACACTACAACTGCACTGAGCTGAGCTGAGCTGAGCGTGAAATTGTTTACACTACAACTGCACTGAGCTGAGCTGAGCGTGAAATTGTTTACACTACAACTGCACTGAGCTGAGCTGAGCGTGAAATTGTTTACACTACAACTGCACTGAGCTGAGCTGAGCGTGAAATTGTTTACACTACAACTGCACTGAGCTGAGCTGAGCTGAGCGTGAAATTGTTTACACTACAGCTGCACTGAGCTGAGCTGGGCGTGAAATTGTTTACACTACAACTGCACTGAGCTGAGCTGAGCTGAGCGTGAAATTGTTTACACTACAGCTGCACTGAGCTGAGCTGGGCGTGAAATTGTTTACACTACAACTGCACTGAGCTGAGCTGAGCGTGAAATTGTTTACACTGCAGCTGCACTGAGCTGAGCTGGGCGTAAAAATCGCTCCAAAACGTAACGTTTTTCTATAGCTGCACTGGGCTTGAGTTTAGCAAAGCGTAACTTTAAGCTAGATACAGCTGCTGCACGGGGCTTGAGTTTAGCAAAGCGTGAAACGCTCGCCACAATAGAATTTAAATGCAAATTACGCTTTGCTCAGCTCAGTGCAGCTGTAGTGTAAACAGGCCTTAAATCTCGTTTTGTTTGTTTTTTCAGCTTGTCAGAACGCGATCCTCTCGAAAAACTTGCTCCGAGTGCGAAAAGGCGAAAAGGCCATTCCCAGGTAAGTTCTTGCAACTGAAAAAAGTGAAACTTCAATTTTCTCAATTCCAATGTATTGAGCCAAAATTTTAGCAAATTAGAATGACACAGAATGAAAATGGCTCAATTACAATTACATTAAAAACTGTAATTAATTACATAAAATGCAATTTTCAGCATTGAAACCTCAATTTTCTCAATAGCAATGTATCGAGCCCAAATTTTAGCAAATTACAATTACAATTAGAATTACATAGAATGAAAATGCCTCAATTACATTACAACTACATTAAAACCTGTAATTAATTACATCTATTACAATTACAAATTAAAGTTGATCCAACTCTGGTTTCCAACCGCTTACGCAGGGGTGTCCAACTCAAACATGCCAACGTGCCAATTTTTATCCTATAACTTCTTCCAATGCCATACGTTCTTATTTACAAAAACAAAACAAAAAAACGTTTACACAATTGGCAATCTCTCGAGGCACACAGTTTGGGAATCACTTCATAAATACAAGCAATTAAAGCTTATTCCTTATTTCCTCAGCTACGAAGGCTACACGTCCTGCCCTCTAGTGACGGGGTACGACTCGTGCATTCTGGCCGAGTTTGACTTTGACCTTCAACCCCTTGAAACGTTCCCCATAAACCAGGGAAAGCCCCGCCGGTCGATGTACCACATGAAGGCCGACGCAATGCGTTTCATCTACTGGCAGATGCTTCTCAAGTGAGTTGAAAAAGCCGGTAGACTTGACCGGGACTCCAGTCATTTCAAAATGACTTGGTTATAACACTGTTAATAGGTGATGTTATAAGTACTATAACACTGTTAATAGGTGATGTTATAAGTACTATAACACTGTTAATAGGCGATGTTATAAGTACTATAACACTGTTAATAGGCGATGTTATAATTCCGCGAGAAGCAAATTTTACTGTTGCGTACACAGAAGGAAAACTGCGCAGAAGAGTTACATTGATTCACACTCCAGACGTTTTTTTGCGTCTAGCGTCGCAAATTTCCTCGCTCCTAACCGAAAGCGTCAAAGTTGAAATACGCGACGCTTCGAAATAAAACAAAAGAGGATTAACACCAGAACCTCCCAGTCAGCTTAGGATGTGTGACATGTTCACAAGAAAATGATCGAAATTAAATTGATTTATTTTTGTATTGTTTTTAGGGGACGATGGAGCGGTCCCAAGTTTTACAGGAAGCTCATGCATTTGGGGATGTCCCGTTAAGCTACCCATCATCTGTGACCAGCGCTCGAAGATTTCGCCATTGCTGTTTATGCGCGTCACTTCAATATTCGCCATCTTTGTTTTTTACTAATGATTGCAATTTGCCTCAGATTCAGATTCAATTTATTTTGGTGAATCTTTGCAAACATTGAAAAACAAAATAACATAAAGGATAACAAAGGACAGCGAAAGTTCGGCGATCGGGTCGAGCTGCCTGACCAGAGCTTATCGCACAGTTTCGAATGGTTTTCCTTGCTACATCTCCAGCAATGTTATTACTCGAATGTTTCTGTGCGCTATAAGCTACATTTAGTAGGCCCACTAATGCTTGATACGCTAATTATTCATTTATCCCATGGGTCATCAAACTACGAAATCCGGCCGCAGAGTTAATTCTAACAAAACCCATCTTTTTTTCGGCATAGTTTTTATTTAAAATAAAGCGTATTTGAAATGTCGTTAAATTCGATTTTAAACCGAATTTTGGTGAAATGTTAATTTGAACAGATTTCTTGCATAGAGATACCAACTATTATTCATTAAAATCATTTACACCACTTAAAGACTTAAAACCTCCGTTGGGCAACGCAACCTTACTTTGGTAAACCGTATAAGATTAAAACTAGAATTACAGAACCCAGGCAATCCAGAAATCTAGATTAGAATTTGGCCCATTTTGCTCTATTATTTGAATCAGAAAACTTGAATTATCTAGTTGCCAAAATCTGCTTGATATGTTATGTCTTGTCGTCATTACATTTTTCCATCAAACATTAACCGTTTAACGAAGCAAAAATTTCCTAAAAAATAATACACATTTAACAATTGGTATTTTTGTGGCGGAGCGCCCGCCCAATTATACTTAATTTAATGAAAATATAATTTGACTTGGCGGACCACGTTGTACAGATGTTGTGTTTGCAATAATTTTATGCGGGTTTGGAAATCATGTGTGGCCCTCTGTATGTATGCAATTCATACGGCTAAAAGTACAAAATGAGTTTCTCTTTTCCTGAAAAATAGAGGTTCTTTTGTCGCATAACATCTTTCTTACTTGTGTTGTATCGTGTAAACCAGTGGTTCTCAACCGGGGTACCGCGGCACCCTGGTGTGCCATTTCTGATGCTCAAAGGTGTCGAGAGATATTTGAGAATCTTTAAGAATCTGATTTTTGCCAAAGAGTGGAATAAATCCAATTATAACTTCCTGCGTTCTGTTGAGTTTATATGCGTTGTTCCAGTTGCGTTTATTGTGAAATTATAGCGAATTACCTATGGTAAATAGGGGTGCCGCAATCTATTTGTTATTTTTGAGGGTTGCCGCTAGCCATAAAAGGTTGAGAAAACACTGGTGTAAACTCTCTAATCGTGTAAAGTTTTAAACAACGGTGCATTTAGTTGTATATACATTTGATCGAAACATTTTATTTGGATTTGTAATCTGTACCTTTTATAATTGTACGTTTCTTTTTAAAGTTAGCGCTAATCTTTAGAAATATGTCTTATTGCTTTCATTTAGCTTACCGCAACAAAACAATTACAAAGCTCCTGTTCCAAAATGAACCTGTTTGTTCGTAACGCGTTGCCATCTAAAAGGCAAAACTATAACAATCTATTAGGCCAGGGATGTCCAACCCACGGCCCGCCTGATATTTACGTGCGGCCCACCAATTATTCTCACTTTTAGTGGCCTTTTTTAAAAACAATTTTTTCGACTATCATCAAAACGTGTAGAACGCGCAGTATTTGAACTAGGCCTAATCTTGTCGCATTTCATCTTCCATCGAACACTCTGTGCACCCATCATTGCTAAGCAAGATGTGTGTTTTACTAAATATGTGTTTTTCCGGACCGCTTTAAGGAAATGTATCAGCCCAATCATGTAAAAACTTAAATTTTCGCGCTTCGCCATAATAAAAAATTTAATAAGGTCGAGATTACTTTCATATTTGCGCACGAGTTTACTCTAGAGTTTATAAGTTAAGTTGTTTTATGAAGTCACGATATGAGGTAACTTATGACATGACCCCTTTAATTTGAGAGGTTGTGCGGCCTATCGAAATTTTTAAAGTTGCAATGCGGCCCATCTCTGAATTAGGCCTACGTTATAAAATGTTATAATTTGCAGGACCAAGCTTTACATTTCCATACACCTGAACTATTACGTGAAAAAAGCTGGCAAAACTCCTAATACGATATCTTGACTCTACCAGGGATTTTGCACGATAAGCAAATTGCGATGCAACGGGTAAATATAAATTATATATATAATCTTTCAAATATAGACCTCTGCAGATTAAACTGAAGCTATTCCAACTTCAGTTTATCAGTTTAGTCACCAACACCGAAAAAAAAGCACCTGTCCTTGTGTATAATTCATTCATTCAGTCAGAGGCGGATTGATCTTCCGTAATAACGAACCTGGTGAAGTTAATGATGGTTAAGCTGGGTATATATATGCAAGGGCTATAGGCCTATACTGGGGATGCAAAGTCGATACTGATACCACATACTAGTGTCGATGCTTGTTCGATACTAAGGTAGTATCGGTGAAAAATCCATACCAAATAAATATAGGATTTTAAACGAATTTGCGACAACGCAGCGATTTTAACTTGAAAGTTAATTTATCAAAATAATAGTAGGTTAACAGCTGGAGGTAACTAAACGTTTAACTTTCATTTATTTTCTTGTTTAAGAATAGTAATGACGTCATTTGGTATCAGATCGCGAAACTTTTTCAAAAAAAAAAAAATTTTTTCCAAAATTCGGTTTCCAAATTAAATGTGTAAGACATCCCCATGCTATAATCGATGATGTTGAAAATGAATCAAGAGTTATTTGAAACGTTCAGGATGATACCTACCTCTGTATGGGCTTTAAAATTTAATTAAGTGTGGACTGTTTTTAAAGGAAAACACTTGTAATAAATCCTAAACGTACTTCGATTTAAAGCGATTGACTTTGTTATTATTATTTTTATGAGGCAAGCTGAATTCTACTTTTGTGCAAATGATAGCCGCCATGCGATTAAAGACGTGATTTTTACCTTAAGTTAGTTAAAGAAAAAATACAATACCTTTGGTTTATAATACCGTAACGTCGTCAAAACAAATTAAAAAGGATTTTATCTTTTTGGGGGCCTTAAATTTTCCAGCTCAATGTGAAGTTTGTTTGGATATTGGTAAAATGAACAGCAGGACCAGTTGACTAATTTAATGTTGCCTGCAGAGCTGTGGCATGAAGCTTCAGCGCAATTCGAACGTCGCACTCGTAAATGGTTATATTGTCTTACATACGTCATTTTACTACCAGCATCACGCATGTAGTGCTTGGTTAATTAGCGTCTTAACAGCTTTTCGAAACGTTGATCACGGCTTGTATAACTGTCTACGTCATGTTTCACAGCCACAAGTCAGATGTTTTTCAGTTTGCCGTTCTGTTTTATCTTCTATATAGCTCAACTAGTCGACTACTTTGGATACGAACTCGATCATTGAAGGTTCACTTTAAGACTGACTTGAGACAATGCGGGAGATAACCTTGGCAATCTCGATTTGGTTGACTCTGATAAGTACGATTCAAGGTGGGTTGCAAAACTTGCATAATTTATCTTGATTTATCAATAAAAAATATTTCGACTTTATGCCAAGCCACAGAATGAAGTTCAGCTAATTAGCCTACTGCTTCAAACCTGGGATATTGTTTAAAGAGAGAAATTAAACCAAAACGATATAGCAAGTTAGGCCAGAGGTTCTAAACCCGACACCTTAGGGTGCCATTTCTAAGTCTGAAGGTTGCCGAGAAATATTTGAGAATCTTTAAGAATCTGATTTTTGTTCAAATCTTACAAATCTTTGTGTA
Organism: Ascidiella aspersa; assembly: GCF_963924565.1. NCBI lineage: Eukaryota > Metazoa > Chordata > Ascidiacea > Phlebobranchia > Ascidiidae > Ascidiella > Ascidiella aspersa. The sequence goes on from NC_139454.1 coordinate 25,153,756, forward strand.
AGATTAGAGTGGAATAAATCCAATTGTAACTTTATACGTTAGAGTTGATAATTTTTTGCTCCAGTTTCATTTATTGCGACATTATAGTGAATTTCCTACGGAAAATCTTGTAGGGGTGCCGCGATCTATTTCATATTTCTGAGGGGTGCCGCTAGCCATAAAAGGTTGAGAACCACTGAGTTAGTCCCACATAAAAATATCAGGGCAAGGTTTAAAAGCTTCATTAACATAAATAAATGTAACGAAATAGTGTTTTGCGTTACGAGTGATGTTTTGGTGTCAGGATGCCATTCGGTGGTCGACATGACAGACCAGTCGTCAGCTATGATGCGTTATTCCGATGCACCAAATGAGGAAAACACCAAGAGGGTGCTGGAAGGTCACCAGCTACCAGCTACAATTACCGACTGCACTGTCAACATGGTGGGTCGCTATTAGGGATGTTCGAAGCTTTTCCTTTCCATACAGATACACAAAATTTTGTACAGAATTTTTTGTAAACTATCCGATGTGTAATAACGTAATTATTTTTAGATGAATCTTGACTTATTGGCGTGTATGCAAAATTTTCTTTGGCGCTAATTTAGTCACCACCAGTTGTTAATCGACTATTTTTTGGGTGAATTTGCCTTTCATGTAAATTTCTACGCTGAAAAGCAAAACATATAAATCCTATTTTACTTTGGTTTAGGATCGATACCACGTTATTATCGGACGAACATGGCGATAATATTACTTGATGTAGGGCAGGGATTGCAAACTAATAACCCCCTTATTTTCAGGAAAGGATAAACGTAAAAAAAAATTTTGCTAGACAACACTATACTGGTTAAATCAGGTTTGGCCAATCTGTGGGTCGTACAAAAATGTAGTGTTGACGCGTAGGCCTACATTAATTGCACTTCAACAAATGCGTGCAGAAAAGCAGACAACTAAAAGCATTTTGTTTATCGCTGTAAAACGTAGGTAGCGTTAATATTAGGGAAATTAGGAGCTCGCAGATGAAAATTCTGAAAACCCTGGTTGAACAATGCTTAAAAGCTTTCTGCTGAACTCCTGCAAAAATTGCTGCATCCGTGGAAATTTGTATTTGGAAATCGCCCTAAAACCTTGAATTACCGACCCAGACAATAAAACTTAAAACGACGCGGCAGCAAAATTTCGCATAAAATTAGCATATGATTAAATATATGACCCACTTGTGCACTTTGTAAGGATTAATGTCGTGTTTGTGACCCCGCGCAATGAAAAAGGTGAACTTCTGAACGTTAATAATAATTCATTGTAGGGGTCGTTTTCTTTAATGCAATATTATTAACTTTCGCTTATTGTTTCGCAAAATCATTTAATGCATAACTGTTCTGCAGCTCTAAAGGTCGAAAAACACTGTTATAATAGTATATATCAATGACTTATCGCCAAAAATATCGTTGAAAATAGCACGAAAATTAAAAAAATGACCTGTTTTAAGACAAAGAAGACGATCCGAGTGGGTAAGCGATCCGTCGAACCGATGAAGATATATCCAGCAAAAACAAAGCACAATGCGTCGCTGTATGATAGCTGTAGTGAGAACTTCGACATCTGCGAGGCTGTTCTGGTAAGAAATTTTTATTACTAGCACTGCCGTTCGTCTAATTTTCCGTTTTTTGGTATCAACTGGTTTGGTGAGTTTGTCCATCAAGTTAGTTAACAACTTTTTCTACTAACTTTAGAAATTTGTGCGTGTACAATATTTTCGCAACGCAAGTCGTTTGAAATGGCATTTAAATTTCGCAAATTCTCGTTGACCTTTAAGGGATTCAATTCAGTGTTGTTACGACTTAAGTCAATGACAATTGCACTTAAATCCCTGTTTTCAAATAACTTTACTTGACTTAAGTGTTTCGAACAAATGACTTAATTTGGTAAAATTAAGTGTTTTTTTAGCTTTTTTAATATAAATTGGGTTAGGTTGACCTATTTTATTTATTCTACATAAAACAATTCTCTTGCTCTTTCTTATGTTTTAGTCGATATATTGCTCGTGATCGAGTTAGTTAACCAACTTTAGTTTAACGTTGAATTTCATTGAACTTGGAATTGATTTGCCATAATTATAACTTGACTTAAAACAGAAGAGGCTTGACCTGAGCTTGGGATTGATGTTTTTACATTGCCCCTATAGCCTTTGTTTTGGAGTGTCAATATAATTTATTATTTAAGCTTTCTTTCTTTGTTTTAAAAGTAAAAAGCTTAGGGATATTAACAAAATAATACTTTGACTCTAAATCTCGATTTTAAGATTTGCTCAGAAAACCTTGAACCCGAAAATCCCGAACTAATTGTGCTTCAAGACGTTGTTAAGAAAATTAAAGAGGAAAAAGAAAAAGAACAAAGTAATGCTAGAACGCTGACTGCCACAACCACCAAAATGAAAATAAACAAATTTAAACCGAAAAAGGAAAGCAAGGACGTCAAATTTAAGGAAGCCCGGAGAAACGACATTTGTCGCCGCTGTCGCAGAATTGTATGCATGTTGTTGAGGTATGTACAGGTTGTAATGACTTTTTCAAATGATTTAATTTGACTTAAGTCCTTAGACCAAAATGACTTGACTTAAGTCTTGACTTGGATTAAAGTCATTTTGTCAATTAACTTGGGATTAAATTAAGTGTTTTTCATTAAAATTTATCTCAAGTTTTGCACATTACACACTTTTTGTGCAGTATTTTGCGTTTGTGTTATCTTTCAGTTAAATTGTTGCTTAAAATCGGACAAGTTTACCAATTTAAGTAAGTTTACTTTTATGTCGATAATATGACTTGCTCTCAAAATGACTTGGACTGGAACTTGACTTGTTATTTTTGCAAAAGACTGCTACAAAGCAACAATCATGTTATGGCCTACACCGACTTATTGCAGGGTGTGTAATCACATAGGGCACCAAATTCGTAAGTGATCAGGGTCTCCAAGAGTCATGATCAAACGTAGATGCATCGTTTGAAGCAGGGCTGCCGAGTCAGAGTCCGACTCGGGACTCGAATAAGACCTTGTAAAACTACCCGAGTCCCGAGTCCGACGTGCGCATGAGCAGTACCAAATTTTGAAACTGATATGGCCGCTAACTGTAAATGTAAAGGCGGAATGGTATTATGGTGGATATTTTCCAACCATGTTTTGTGAGTAGATGAATTAAATGACACTCCAATTACTTAATTGCTGGATATTCACCTATTTAGTTGCGTAAATTCGGTAGATTACAGGCTGAAGAGTCAGGGCCGGTCTTGGGACTCGATGAAATCGTACATTTGACAGGACTCGGGTTTATTTTTGTGGCCGGAGTCGGACTCGGGTTTTTTTTAACCGACAGGGTAGCGTTGGTTTGAAGAGTCAAATTCAGAAACATCGCATCCGTGAAACCTGTCAAGAGGTCATTAAAAGTTGTGTTGGCGTTTTACGAGGTTCGACGCAACTTTAATTGTTTTGTTTAATCACGCAAATTGATTGAAGGGTGGCATTAATGCTTGTTACAAAGGTGACTGTCAACACAGTTATTGCACCTAATGATCGGTTTTATTATTCAGGTGCTAAAAAGATCACTTGAGTATGACGCTAATTCAAACACTGATGAACCTCTTTCAACCACCAGTCCGAGATGTTCGACTATTTTGGTCCGATTTTTGCCATTATCAGTTATTTGACGGACATTGCAATATTCTTATATTCGGTTGTAATTTTATGCAGTCATACTTTCTCGTCAAAAGTGTGCTACACTTATCCGCAAAACGTCACACTTAAAACATATAATAACCGCTGTAATTAAGCAGCATTTAGCTTATAAGGCTGATTTGTAAACCAAACGTCGGTATAAGCGAAATATATCTGCTGTCTAAGACAGTGTTTTTTTTTTCGATGTGCACCTTGAACAACCTAATAATAGCTTTGTACAACCCTCACAATCAACATTGTACAAAAAAGTAAAAAAATAAACTAATAGAAAGACAGTTGTTTGGTAAATACGTTTCGTTTACCTTTTGCCAGTGGGATTCCCTCATATTTGACCCAGTATATTCTTGAGTAGGCCTCTTCGGTTTTCCAGTTTAATGAACACCGGTCCAAAAGCGAACTAACATAATCTTTTTAAAGCAATAGTATGCATGAAATCTGATATATGTAATATGAATGCAACCAAGGGTCTTGAACAGACGACCCTTTAAAATATTTGAAGCACTTTGAATTAAAAAAAAATTTACTGTGTCAGAGTCTCACGTGTTCCAAGATTCACAGGCCCATGGCAAATATTCAGCGTTTTTTTTTTTAAATATATATATATCTGAAAATTGATATCAGGGCTATCAATTACATATTGCTCAGCGTAACAATATATACCGTGATTTTGCAAAAATAGTTACACAATAAATAAGTGATTATCGTTTGAAAAGGTAGTTTTTCTTGTTTGTTTCACTTTGAATGATTTCTAGTCATCAGCGCTAGATTCAAATAGCGTATACTTTCTGTGGCATGTATACCAGAGTTTCACACCATTACATTAAACTGACATGTTTTATTAAGGAAAACAAGGGTTTACTCACCGACAGAAATAAAACGAATAGGCAACACGGTTAAGAACAAGGCACAGTAATAAGAAAAACCGTTTCAAAATACTTGTTACACATACAGCATGATGAGACCACAAGCAGAAACAAATAAGTGCCGCAAAAACGATGCATTTACGTTTTCATAGGTTAAACGTCGCAATTGTGAAGTTGTAAGACAGTTTACTTGCTATATGTTACGTTTATGCTCTTTGTATATTAAAATATTGCCCAGGATCGAAAGAATTTACCAATTTTCATAACTAAACTCATTATGTTGATGCAAACAACTTAAATAGAAGTTGAATTTTACAAATGACTTGACTAGGAAAAAAATCATTTAAAAATGACTTGTTTACAACAATGTCAGCAGATAGAAAAGCTGCGTCGAATCATTTTATACATCTGTAATTCCTCAGTTTTGTTCAGTCGCCACCAAGTATATAAAGATCTTTGTAAATGGCCGTATTTGTCTAATTCTAAATAGAGGAATCAGGTGGCACTGTATAAAGACAAATTGTATTGAGTTATCAACAAGCTTTCGCACAACCGTGCTTCATCAGGTCAAAGTATGTGCGAAAAGCTTGTCGATAACTCAATACAACTTATCTTTATACAGTGCCACCTGATACCTCTAAGTATATAAAGGACAAGAATGAATACTACAAAACAGCATCCACTCGAAAGCAATTTTCAGGACAGTTCTTCCTCAAAGAACGTCGCGTTTTTCACGCTCTTTTACAAACCGATAAACTAAGCTCGAGGCGTGCAACAAATCCTGAGCGGCAGCGTTGCGAAGAGCGATCACGTGACCATTAATTTCTCTCAAGGATCGGAGCGCCTGAAAGGTGTAAGAGTCGAAATTTACTTTTCTGAGACCTCCAAATAAAATTTTATAAGTTAAAGAAATACCTATGAATATACTGTAGCTGTCAGGCATTGTATCAATTATAAGGAGTTCTTCTGACAAATATGTATTCAGCGCCGACGTTTCGATTACCTATACGGGTAATCTTCTTTCAGGGCAATTATTGAAGAACCCCTTTATTAAACTATCTACATTAGGTCATTTAACGTGTTTTGCATATAATTTAAAAACAAAGCCGTTACAATGCCATGTTCAACCATGGATTAATAAAGTTAAAGATTTACTAACGCCATTTCTTAACACATAAGTCAAGCGGCATATAAAATAAATTCAAAAGCTTTTGGAAACACACCTGTGTTTTTTAAAGACTCTTTAATATGCAAGCTAATTTAACGGTTTAAAAAGACTGGTGGCAATTCTATATATGATCGCATTTTGTGTGACAGAAATTATAATGAGTTTCCGTTATAAAGTCAATAGTAAGCATAAAAAAACAAAAAACAATACTCTTTACAAAAAAATACTTTTTAAAAAAGTTGAAAACCCAATTGAAAAAGGGAGAGCGTTTAAAAGAATGTGCATCGCTTAAAAAACGCCAACTTTATTCGTGTAAAATTATAAAAACAATTGGTCGAGGCGAAGGCCAAATCGGCTCCTCCTGTATATTTATTTGTTTTTTAAACTTTTTTACTTGTTATCATACGCGTCAGCGGGGCAGTCATCAAAAGAGAAATGCAGTCATTAGTATCGGATTTCATACAAATACACGCTATTATACAATTTAAATTATAACATATCTCTTTGGGGAAGGGTGAACTTTTCAGCTCCAACAGAGATTTATAAATAAGTTAATTGTTTAAAATGTAAGGAGATAAAAAGAAATTGATTAGAAAATTAAATTAATAAAACAGAAATTGATTGGAAAATTAAGTTGATGAAGAATATATTGATTGGAAAAGTGAACAATGTGGAGAATCAAGTGACACAAACTTTCTAGAAGTAAACTAGAAGAAGGGCGGCGCTATAAAAATCCAACAACTTTCAATCGACAGGCGAGGTTTATCTGCTTGTGTGTTAAAACCCCAGCTCTCTGATGGATTTCAAGATAAAGAGATTACACAACTATTTCGCATTCAAGTTCCCCTGTGTTGTGTCGATAAATAAACAAACATCACCTAAAATGTTTAGTGGAATACAAACTGCCTTTTCATTATGTTGGCCGGTGCTGCGATGAATTTGCGGAATTTGCTTTTATGTAATGTAACATATTAATTATTTTATTTAATGTAACATGCCAAAAAATGACATTGCAAATGAAAAGGTTTTTATTCAGATTTAAAATAATTATGGCGGATCGTTAGCAGACTTGGACAACTTACTTCCTTGTCGTACTGGATGAAAACCTGACTGCTGTTTAAATCGCGGACTGCCACGCGATCGGCCATTGTCTGCAGAAGTACCGGAAGTGAGCTGGGCGAGAGGGCGCACGATTGTGACGTCACTTCCTTTAACTTGGCCCTGTTTAAAGAAATGCATCAACTCAAGTTTAAACAGGGGTTCTTAAACTGGGTTCTATGGCCTCTTTACGCTAACTAGTTTTAGGGGGTCTTTGGCCTCTTGGGGGCACGAGAATTAGTTCTAGGGGGTCCGTGAAGGCACAATTGAAATTTCAGTGCATATTTAAGAACTAATCAATTTATCAAGAAAACACTTTGATTAAAAATAAAACGGTTTTGCACTGAACGCGTTAAGACTCAATTTCAGTTTTGCATTTTTGGACCGAAATCTGCAGATTTATAAAGTCTATTTGTGCTGTGACGTCAATTTATGACGTCATTTTGTTACAAATTCTTTGCCTACCGTGGTCCACGCGAAGCAAAACAAAAATTGGGGTCCGCGGTAAAAAAAGTTGGGAATCACTGAGTTACAATGAGTTTCGAAAGCTAGGATACCTGTCTCCCGAGAACAAGCGACACCCGACTATTCTTAGGAAGTCTACAGTATCCGAATAATATTTTATCACAAAACACCATATTTTTGCCAATACACACTGTCGTATTTTTTTCAATACACACTGTCGTATTTTAAATAAATTGAAATTTTATTTGAAGTTGAAGCATTTTTACCAAGTAGCAACTTTAGTCTCACAACTTTAGTCTCGCCCTAAATTATAAGTTGGTCAAGTCAAGACAAGTTTAAATTTAGTCAAAGCATATTAATTGTTCGATTTCGAGTAATGACTGGCAAAGCAAAGCAAGGCAAGGCCCCAATATTTTTCACATGGTACACAAACTGTTTTCGTGAACAAAATTAAAGAAAATGAGCAAATTCTGACCTATTTTCAGGGAAAACCTTCAAGTCGAGTATTTTACCAAGGCGTTGACTTAAAAAACTCAAGCTTTAGACCTCGGCCATAACTTAACCGTTGTTCTATACCAGGGGTGGGCAACTATTTATAATAGCCGCCCGCATAATAAACAGAAAATGTCTTGGCGGGCCGTGTCAAAAAGGGTGATCTCGAATACACATAAAACAAAGTGTGATTCCTTTTAAAATAATCCTTAAATACCCTTATTTTGACAAACTGGTAAGAGTGGAAATACGGGAGGATGCTTTACCTGAGTAATTAAATTTTCTGAAATCAAGAAAAGAAAAGTTGTTTATTTTGCCTAAAAAAGTTAAATTGAAAATGAGCCGCGGGTCGGACTATATTGCTTGGCGGGCCGGATAAGGCCTGTGTGCCGTAGTTGGCCCAGAACTGTTCCAGGGCTGTGGAGTCGGAGTCGGACTCGAGTAAGACCACGTAAAACTACCCGAGTCCCGAGCCCGACGTGCGCAGTACTAAATTTTAAAACTGATATGGCTACCAACTGGAAATTGTAAAAGTGGAATAGCATTTGGTGGAATATATTTTCCAACTATGTAGTGTGGGTGAATGAATTATACGACACCTCTATAAGTGGTTTGCTGAATATCTACGTTATTTTAGTTATGTAAATTGGCAGAATACAGGCTTTATAATAAGGAACTCGGGACTCGACGAAATAGCATATTTACCCGGAGTCGGACTCGGGTTTATTTTTTAGACCGGATTCGGGTTATTTTTAACCGACTCCGCTGGTCTATTCCTTACTGACCAAGGTACACGGGCCCAGGAGGAGCTGGTCTAGAAACGAGCATAACACTGTTGCCTGTCCGTTGCCTGCGAAGGGATTCGCTAATATCAAATAAATAAAAAACATGGTATAAAACATCCACTCACCTGTATTGGAGTATCATTCTCTCGACCAAAGCCTGGTCTATCACTGAGGCAAGCGGCTGACCATCGTCCAATGCTTCTACTGCAAAACCCATGACAGACTCGAGTGCATAGTTGAGCGAACGAAGGTAGTCGATCTAAGCAGAGTTACAAAGTCAGTAGAATCGTCTCTTCAGCCCTGAAGCATTCTATGACAACCTTACAAAACTGCGCGAATCGTTTTTATTAAAACAAACAGAAACGAATCGGGTCTCTCTTTTGCGACGAGTGTGCTTTGATGACGTCATTATCTCGACACAGTTTGATGACGTCATACCTTTTTCCTTTCCAACAAGCTGGCATTTTATGTACTGTACCTTTGAAGCCAATGCAGAGTTTCGAGTTAGAAACTTTGACGAATAGTTTGCACTAGAAAAGTCACTTTAAACTCTACATTAGCTTCAAACGAACAGTTGGTAAAATTCCAGCTTGTTTTTATTGCAGGAGTCGCCGAAGTTTTTACTAGAGATAGACCAATATAGTGGTTTACGATAATATCGGCCGATGTTTGGCTTCTACCGATATATCGGTATCGCTAAATGTAGGCCGACACTTGCCGATATTTTAGAACAAAACAACATATGATTTTTCCTGTACAACACACAGCTTACCCATTTTTTAATTAAATAATTTTGGGTTTTAGCATCACACCACGTTAATATGCAAAATAATAGTTTATTAATTTAATAAAGGTAAATAAATTAAAACATTGTGTCGGTATCGGGTATCGGTTCAAAAAAGTGATATCGGTCGATCTCTAGTTTTATACACACAGGCCCGGATAACTGTTGGATCGAAGATTGCGGGCGGACATTGCTAAAGCGCATTTTGATGTAAGTGCTTTATGACCTATTTAATTGTGTAAGCATTCTATGACTTGCAATCAAACGGTCAAGGGTCACTGAGCACATGGTCCTTACTGCAGTTAGTGTTACTACCTTATCGCGGTAGGAGCTCATATTGTGGGTTACTTGCAAGTGTTTGCCGATGATGTTTATTGATGCTGTTTCATTTTTGTTAACATTGTTTTGTATTCAATCAAATTAAGATATGGATCCATTGGTGTAAGCATTTGTGTTATGAATAAATTACTGTGCACTGATAACGCCTTTAGTATCGGTTCGGATCCATTAGTTTTCATGGTATAAAATGTTGTGTCAAACTGCATTAGATTGAATTTTTACCAAAATCTGTAATGATGTTCATAATTTTGTTGGTAGGTTTATATTTTCATTAAAATTTATATTTTTCATTAAAATTTATTAAAATTTATTACGGCAATATAAAAAAATGAAAACACACATATTACAACAAATCCAAGTAGACAAATAGCTATAATTTTTAAAGTGTTGTTTAAAGCAGTTTTTCCACTAGGGATATTACTAGTTCACTAATATCCGAAGTAGAAAAACTGCACTCGCGACTTCAAGTAGAGTTAAGGCTGGTTCACACTAGACGCGTCTAGCGTTAACGTAAAACGTTTTTAAAAAACGCTTTTTCTTAGAAGCGAGGAAATTTGCCGTTAACACCTGCAACGCGTTAAGTGTGAACTGGATGACGTTAGCCGTTAGACGCCAGACGCTAACGCTAGACGTTAACGCGTGTAGTGTGAACCAGCCTTAAGGCTAAATTCGATTAATATAGTGATTATCTGATCAATAATAACCAGGTTTACAGGGTTGGGTTTAATGAACTATAAATCCAATGCTCTAACCAATCGTGTCAACAAAGTTGATCAAACACTTTGGATAACAAAACAAAACTAAAAAAAGTGTAAAGTCACACTTGGAAGTGGATAATAAAGTGAAAGTTGTCGCATTTATTTTAAACTACATATTTTTAACTAAATCAGCAGCCCTGATTTAAACACACCTGCCCAGGAATTCCACTGCTGTAGCGCCAGCAAAATGCTAATAACGCGAAGGCCTCTGATTGGACGCTGTTCGGACCAATGGCAGTCCCGGTTTTCTTGACGGTCAAGCCCTCGGCCAACGTCATTTGACCTCTGCAAGCCAGCTGCGTCACTAAGGTCAGCCAGTCACGTGATTGCCACGCGTGCGCCAGGGCGCCGTCTGGCGGTAAAGCGGCGATCGGAATCTGCTTGACGCAGTATTTGGCGTCGTTTGGGTGAAGAAAAACGGTGAAGGACCGATGATCTAAGCCCTCGGGGTTTCGAAAAAGCGGCTTTATCCTGCAAGAAAATGTGTTTGTCAATGGTAGGGATGTTTGCTAATATCAGGTCGGAGCCGATACCCAATGTCAAATGGTAGTATGGCGCTAGTCTTTCTTACTTAGTCAGGGGTTCGTAACCAGTGGTACAAAGAACCAAAGCAGGGGGTACGACAATATTTATGCGCTATTTAGGCATATTTGTGAAGAATTTACTAAAAGCACACCAACAGCCATTGCAGACTCTTCACCGAATCTGTTGATCAATGATGCAAGCAGGGCAGACTAGAATAACAACTAGCCTGCAGTGAGGTTCGAACTCACGACCTCCGGTCAAGCCGGGACCGTCGCTCTACCAACTGAGCTATGCAGGCTCAGAGAGAAGATAGTCGAGAAACAACCATGCGCCAATGCTTGCTCAATCTGTTAGTACAAGCAACTTCAATTGAAGGGGATTCACAGTACCATATCATATTCAATGAAACATGAACACACATATGTATAATGTTCATTGGATTTACTAAAAGCAACAACACAAAAAGCATTAATAAATTGAATAATTGTTTGTGTCTTGTAAATATTGTTGAACTTACAAGATTGTTGCATTTAACACGTAAGTTATAAATACATTGACTTTAATTCCTATTATTACAATTTTATTTACTTCCGTTGGCCATTGTAGACGATACGAGGAAATTTCATGAAAATTCAAGGAGTACGAGGGTTAAAAAGGTTAAGAAACACTGGAAGTCATTTACCCAAACCACTCAAGTCAAGTTAAATAATTTTGTTTAGAAGACGTAATTCAAGTCAAATAATTTAAACACAGTGACCTAAGACAGGGGTGTCCAACTGAAACATGCCAGCGTGCCAATTTTTATCTTATAACTTCTTCCCGTGCCAAAGTTTAGCAACTATTTTTTTCTAATTTTAAAAGCGCTTTTATACAAAAAATAAAAACAGTAGTCGCAATTGCTGGGAGTGTTTTCTATTATGAATAAACAACGACAATTGGTTGTATAATAAATTTAGCTTTTTTGACAATTGGCTGTTTTTTGGGGGGCCTGCGTGCCATTTTTTATTAGGTTTTTTATTTAGATCTTTTTTTTCTTAGCGCCTCATGTTGAACACCCCTGACCTAAGACTAAGTGCATGAAAGTCAGGTCGTTTAACACTGGTTACGACAAAGTGAAAATGCATTTTGGCTAAAAAAAAACAGCATAAAAACACAGGTATCTTTTTTTGAAAGAAAATTTTAGCAAAACTACAATTGTTTTTTATATACTAAATTTGGAGTCTCTATTTTAACCGCGCATCAACTTAAATCCCCTTATTTTATTCTTTGAAAACATCTTTCTATTAACAATTTTAATGTCCCAAAGTAGATATTTTCTATATACAAATGCAATGCGTTAAGTTTGGGCGCTATCTGATCTTACTGGTCGTTGTTTTCATTGACGAAGTAAAGCAGAATCCTTTTCCGTACGAGCAGGTACCGCCACTCGAGTGGGTAAAACAACTGGAAGGTGATTATCTCGCCTCCGTTCACAGCGGCGATCAACTCACTCTCGAACCTGCAAAACAATGTGTTATTATTATTACGGCAATTGGTTTTTTGCTGGAGTCGGACTCGAGCCTCGGGACTCATGTAGGATTACCCGAGTCCCGAGTCCGACGTGCGCATGCGCAGTACCTAAACCAGTGGTTTCCCATTTTTGACTGGAGGCACACTAAAAAATCCGCCGATGGTTTTGGATTCTATAAAGATATGCCCCAGTGCCATAAACGTAAGTAACGGGGGTAGAAAGTACTGCCTATTACAGTGATTCCCAAACTGTGTGCCGCGGCAGACTAGTGTGCCTCGAGAGATTGCCAAGGGTGCCGCGAAACTTTTTTGTAATTTCGGAAAATAAGTTATTTGTATTACCAATAGGCATACACGCAAGCATTTTAGACTTAAATACGTATTATTTATTACAAATTAACATTTATAGACATTAAAATTACTCTATTGTTGCTCTGTTAAAAGTGTGCTGCGAAACGGTTAAGATTTGTTTAGTGTGCGCGAGGCAGAAAAGTTTGGGAACCACTGGCCTAATACGTACGTAAAGGGGGGGCCTACCTTGCCGCCGCACTGGCAAAAAAAAATCGCGACTCGGAAAAATCACATATTTGGCCGAAGTCAGACTCGAAATATATTTCACCGACTCTTCAGCCCTCTTCAACTATTACACACCCCTGGACCACATCCTACCTTGCCGCCGCACTGGCGGTGAGGTTACTCAGTTTGAGCACGACTCCTCCGAGCGAAACTTGCTTTGTGATAACTCCACGAGTTCGTAAGCTTCGAAGATGAGAGAGAACTAATGAAAAATCAGAAATATAGCGAGGTACAAAGATCAGAGGTACACTATGCACTATATGCAAGGACCTGCAAGCACTATATGCAAGGACCTGCAAGAAGAAAGAATCTCAACGCCAAACGCTATTTAATGTAGACTTTAGTTTGATACATTTATAGTGTTGGCAAACTTTCAAACCAATTGATGTCTTAACGAATCTCAAACCCAAAAAGTTCGAGTAAATCGACATCATCTTTTTTGTACTGGGTTATGTACGACACTTACTGAGTATTGTGGTAAACATGGTTATCAGGTAAGGCGAAAAATACCCAACTTCATCGGAATAAGCCAAAATTCATCGAAATAAGAATATACACTTTTCAAGGGTTACCCACCTATTTTGGCCATTATGCTGGGCGCCTGGTGCGATTTGTCGCTGGGTCCGCGAAGAAAGCAGTGCTCGTCGAGATCCAATGAGCGCAGGTAGGGGGACACGGCGCCGTAGTGGATGGTTGGGGGTACAAGGCCACCGCAACTGGCCAGCTAAAGAAAAGCAAGTATAGAACGAGGCTTGCAAATGGTCATTTTTAAAACAAATTTTCAGCTGTAGCACACTTCACTTCTAACTTTTACAAAGCTATTAATATGTTGTGGGGTACGTTTACATAAATAAAGCACCATAATAATTAGAGCGTGACCAATATGTTTACTATTCGCATTTGGTGGATCATTATGTTTGACTGTGGTGGATCATGGCAGAAATCATTTGAACACCCCTGCTCTAAGGCCTGACCATCGCGGGCCGCAAAACTGTTAGGATTTACGATCGCGGGCTGTATATATATATAACTTTATCAACTTGACAATTAGTAAAAAATAAAACTCCCTGGCTTAGTGATTAAGCCAGTGCTTTTCAACCGGGTGTATTGTACACCCAAGGGTGTACCAAAATTCTTAAAGGGTGTACCACATAGATGGAGTGTACAAAATACCACATTACAAAAAGCTTGTGATCAGGTATCATAATAAGTAAACAGGTTTATTACCAGACTGACTGGAGTGTGTAAAATACATGGCACAACATGTATTACAGCATACACGTATAGCTTGTAAGATACTATCTATTTGTGATAGCATGATCAAATATTTTTCTTGATAATCGTTATTGTGATGTATTAACTAGTTCTTCATAACGGTTAATGGTTTCTTTTCAGCACAATAGGGTGTGTGTTTCTATAAGTTTAGCGCATCTCGTGGACTGGGGTGTACAAGTTCTTCAGTAAACTTAAAAGTGTGTCCTGTTCCACAAAAGAAAGCACTAGTTTAAGTACTTTGTGCGTGAAAAAGGTTTCAGTACCGGGATGACCGATAATAATAAAGCAGAGTTGATCCCCGATATCAAGTTGTAGTATCGGTACTCGTCCGATACTAGGGTGGTATTGGTGCTATTACGATACAAAATGAATGGGGTATTTCAGCCAGTATCGACGGTTGAAACAAGCGTTTTCTCACTTAAAAAACGCCTTCGTGATAGAGTAGCTGCATGTGGTCGCAAATTAAGGCTGAAATATCTATATTAATTTGAGTAGCGATTAGATGCTGCCGTATATCCCTACGCAGAACGAATGAAACAGTTAAATAGGAACTAGGTATCAATTTGAATGTTTCGAATATTTCTTAAGATAATGATTGGAGGTTGTAGTTAGGCGTAACAAGAATATCAAAGCCCGTACAGAAGTAGGTTTCATTTTGAACGTTTCGAATAACTTTTTATTATTTTCAACAGTGATTCGAAACGTTCAAAATGCTACCTACTTCTGTGTGGGCTTTACGTCTTACTACAACCTCCAACCATTATGCTCCAAAAGTGTAAAGTTAAATAGGAGATATCCGCTTTGTACCTGAAAGGGTGGAGCCTGAATGGGCTGACCAGATAGCGATTCTCCGGGCGGCGACATCAACACTTTAGCGGCGACATCGAGTACTTGACGGTGACCCAAGGGGTTCAGGAGGGTCAAAGGTGGCCCTGGTGAAAATATTATTATAGCAGCATTTTAATAATCCGAGTCCCGAGTCCGACTCCGGCTAAATGTGCGATTTTATCGAATCCCGAGTCCGGCCATATAAAACTTTTCAACCATTTACGTAACTAAAATACGGTGGATATTAAGTAATCTATAGGGATGTCTCATAACTGATCAACCTACGTCCTACAATATTTGTGTGCAATTAGAGACATTATATCAAATGACATTTCCCAACATGTTTTAAGTTGATTGTCTTGTTAAAGTTCCATTTATAGCGACATTTCAGTAAAATACTCAACGAAAATTCCAGTCGGGGTGCCAAAGATATATTTATTATTTTTAAGGGGTCCGTAAGCCATAAAAGATTGAGAATCACTACACTATGCCTATTAGAATTAAAAGAATCTTACTCTGGGCAAATGCGCTGGAACTTGTCACCGTCAAAAGCCCTTTTGCCCCATCTAGCGCTACAATCTTGCGCTGAATCATCCGTTTGGCGGCGCTGGCGTCCGTTTCAAAGAACGACTGAACGCTGTTGATAAATGGAAGTTGGTTTGCAAAATCGACATTAAAATCTTTCAACACAGGTGTATGCAAAACTACTTGAAATACACACTATGTTAGTCGAATGTTGATGGTTTTAAACACTTCCTAATAAACCTGGACAACACACCAAAATTTGTAAAACGAAAACAACCACAGAGAACGCTTGGCTAGCACTGTGTGCGTAGTTAGGATATATAGCTTAAGTCGATAATCAACAAGCCAGAAACTGCGCGACATCAGAAAACCTTGGATCGTGTTTTGTTTTACTGGAAATGACTATTGGAGAATCCACAATACACGGTTTCTAGGCTAGTATCGATGCCGACCCGTCGCCAATTATAACATATCAATTTCAACCACGATTTGCGTCTAATACAGCGATTTCAATTCATAAAACAACCTTAGGTTTATAAAACAATGGTAAGTTTAAACCTTCAAAAGTTCCTAAATTGCTTAACACTCAAGCAAATTTTGCATATTAACCAAGAAATTCTTCTATTTTCTTGTTTGAGCGTAGTAATGAAGTACTTATCGGATGGGCAACGATATTTTTGTCGAAAAAAATATCTTTTCAAATAAAATGTCAATTATCGTAAATCCCTGGGTTTGGATAATGATATGGTACTGTGAATCCCCTTCAATTGAAGTTACTTGTACTAACAGATTGAGCAAGTATTGGCGCATGGTTGTTTCTCGACTCGTTCCCCTCTGAGCCTGCATAGCTCAGTTGGTAGAGCGACGGTCCCGGCTTGACCGGAGGTCGTGAGTTCGAACCTCACTGCAGGCTAGTTGTTTTTCTAGTCTGCCCTGCTTGCATCATTGATCGACAGATTCGGTGAAGAGTCTGCAATGGCTTTCGGTGTACTAATTATACGTAAGCCGTAATCGTTGGTCAAAAAACAGCTTCAGAAGGGCTAGATTTCAGTTGTAAACACACATATGTGTGTTCATGTTTCATTGGAAATCCCTAGGTTGAAATATTTGTCAACTTTTTTTCGCGAGGACCTACAAAGCGTGAAGTATAACACGTAAGTTTTGGCGAACCAATTCTCCTAGTTTATACTGTTGTAAGCGAGCAAAAACGATAATGTCATTTATAAACTAGATAGATGTAGATAGCTACAAAAAGCTAAAACAATGACGTCACAATATTTTAGATTTTTGCCCCCCAGTCAAAGGCCCCTAGGGGTGAAGACTTCTAAACCTCTTATGCACACCTACATACCACTCTATGTCTTGTCTGCAATTGTGAGAATTCTACGATGTGTACTTTTTCTATAAAGCTTCGGACAAAAATCGGTCTGAAACATTTTTGGGCAAAAACAAGATATGTCCCGAAAATAAATTTTCGGCCCATATAATTAAGTTAGCTCCACCAGACAACATATCTATAAATTATACTTCTTAAGATATAAGCCAAATAACGCACTGTCCGCAATTAATAACGCAATTATTAACCCTGGTGAGGTCAGCTGGTATCTGCTGCCGAAACGTCGGTTTATACTTCGTTTACACCAGAAGATCGATTTCTATCTATTAATATCATTTATAAGTTGAAATTTGATTATTAGGATGATTAATGTCTTCGTGCTGATCCGCTATTTTTTTTTTTTTTATCCTGTTCAAAATAAATCCCAACAAATCTAACCATAAAAAACTAAGTGGAATCGATTTCGGAAAAAAACAACCAGAGGCCGACTCTTTTAAATCGGCACGTTTGTTTGGCCCCCTATCTGGCGTTAAATACCCTGTCGGCAATGAGTAGGCTTACAGGTATAAAAAGTAGGGTTTTGGTCTAAAAGTAAATTTATTGTTTTTGGGTTCTTCTCATACACCTTGTTCTTTACAACACACCCCTAGAAAACGAAATCCATTGGTGTCAGGTCAGGTGAGCGTGGTGGACATTCAATGCTACCTCTTCTTCCAAGCCAACGCTCTGGAATAACTTTAAGCCTACTTTTGGCGCACTCTGTATATATCCTAAAAATATTGTTCTTTTGGTCCCTACCTCGCGTTGGCCTTGCGCAGTAGGGAAACCACCAGGGGGTAGGGGTTAGGGGGCAGGTGGTCAATGGACAGCAGAAGGTTCTCGTACAACTCGCGCCACACCTGGTCGATTCTGACGTCAGCAGAGTATTGCATCATCGCCAGGTGCGATGCGACCGCTTTCGGTGCCTGTGACGTCATTGTGTTCACTTGCCGGTTTAGCTCTGGCGACGAAAAATACAAAAGGCTCGCCTGTGTGTCAGATTCAAAAGAAGAAATTTGAAAACACAAAATCAAGCAAAATACTTTAACAATAGTAAACCTACCTAGCATAAGGTTTGGTCAGTAACGCGTTTCATATTAACCTAAACACAACGTTAAAATGTAACTTGAACCAAGACGCAAGAAAGAAAAAAAAAAGGTTTAAAACAGATATAAAACTACTTTATCTCAATCTCCGAATAATGCCGTTAAACAAGTCTCATCAGTTTGTCTTAAAAGCGGCAACAAACACAAATTACATTTCAAAGAAAGGCTTTACGAAAATACAAAAATAAAATATAAAACCAGCTTACTATACAGTACTCCACTTACAAGCAAGTGGTTCAGTTAATAACTTTTTTAAACATATTACATACACAATGTTTAAAAAGGTAGTGAACCTACTCATTTTATCAGTTTGCAGCCAGGCTGGATTCTTCATTCCGTGTGGGTACACACTAGCGCCACCCTGCGACGAAAGTCGGGGAACCATTTGCGGAAACAGACCGTCCTGTTTTGCCTTGAACGTCTAAGTATCCGAAAAAAGTTATTTTTTTAGGTTATCAAAAGCTGAAAAAAGTACCACTTTAACCAATTTCAGGGTGGCAACACTTAAAAAAATGAATTCAAATAATTTGCAAAGAAAGTTTTTAGGTTTTCGAAGACCTTAAATTGGATCACACAACGTGTTCCGCATATAACGTTTTTTAAAGTATAGGAGCTGAAAGAAGTACCACTTTAACTAATTAGAGGGTTACAACACATTTTTATAGAATATATGCAAATAATTTGGTTAAATTTACAAAATTATATTTTATAAGACGCGGTGCATTGCATGAAAAAATGCACATTTCTCGATATAATTATTTGGGCAAATACCTTGTGGGATCCACAGCTTTATGGTTGCATCAATAAATGTTTTCGCAAAGTGAAAAAAAAGAAAACTTTTTGCATTTATTTTGTTTAAAAAGTGTTACTTAAAACACAATGGCCTTAAGGCAAACAGTTGAAGTTGGAACCGGCAAACAAGATTCACTGTAACTGATTCCACGGTTGCAACACTTTTTTTATAAAATAAATTCAAATAATGTGCAAAGAAAATTTCTAGGTTTTCGAAGACCTTACATTGGATTACTTGAGATGTTCCGCATATAATTCACAATTGAAAACGTTATAAATAGCTTAGTCAACAAAATGGAAAAAAGTAGAAAAAATAGTTTTCAGTGCGTCTATTTTAAAGCGAATAACAAATGCTGGAGATAAAACAATTCGAACAATTTAGGAAAGCATTAAGTTTTTCAAAAGGTTTTCAATACGCTATTAATCTAAAGACCAAAATGGTAGGTTTTTCTATTTAAAGACTTTGAACGATTGCCAAACTATTGCTACCCTGTAATTAACATTTAAAAGTGAATTAAAAGAATCCAAACGAAACATTAAAGACATGTTGAAGACGTTCTGTATGGCACGTCGCAACGTCGACTATAATACTGCTGGATTAGCAACACTCCGTTATATATTATGCCTTGTGGCGCTGGCAATAGCTTATTTCATCAGTGTAAATGTAAGTAATAATTTTAGCATTTTGCCCCCCTCCCCCCAAAAAAAAACAAGAAAAAAAATGCAGGACACTACCCTTAAAGAATCCGGCCAATCAAAGACCTAACTCACAGTAATAGCGGGTGATAGCTCCAGTGCGTCTTGCACCAACCCTAACATCGCACATGACACAGCGTCAGCCAGCTCCTGCAGGTCCTTTCTCCTCACCGACGAGTGGTAGGCACCAGCGGCGCCAGAGAGTCGGACCGCGTGCGCCACCATGTGTTTGAGGCACTGGGTTTCAGAAGAACGCGCGCTTCTGAGTAAAAGGTATAAGGTCAAGCGTTTTTGTTTTGTTGGCAACAGTGCTTTCCAACCAGTGGTCGCGAAGCATTTATAAATGTTCCAAAATTGCTTAAAAGGCTGATTAACTAAACCAAATTAGTAACCTATTAAACAGTGCTTTCCAACCAGTGGGTCGCGAAGCATTTCTAAATGCTACAGTTTTCCATTAGATCGTGAAATTATTGCATTATAAACTTTGAAACACAATACACGTTTTTTTTAGTCATTTCAATAAAAATATTAAAGCCATAATATTCGATAAAATCGTTCGAGCCGTCGCACTGAATATAACTGATGCAATTTGTTACTGTCGCCTTTTTAATAAACGAGCACCACTTTATAGATTGGGGGTAAATCTGATATTCATCTTTGTTAAAATGGTAAAACATACAAAAAAGGTTAAGAACCCCTGGTTTAGAACGAGGAAATTTACCCCAGGTTTAAAAAGGCTGATTTAGGCAATATAAGCTTACAGCTCAGGATCGACAATTTGCAGAAGTGAGTCCTTGTACTTAGCGATCATCCGATCGGCCACCAATCCGGCGGTCTCATCCGTTGTAGGCAAGAGCCTAACGATGGCGGAATGAAGAAACAAAACCGACTTTAGGCGCGCCGCTGTGCCGAGCAGAAAACGGCATATCTGGGGAAACACAGTAAACCTTATATATTGAAAAACAGTGCCGCAAAAGTCAGGGCATAGGTGTCTTTATTATATCAATACCGTCCTTATTATTACCGCCTTAGCGCTAAAATCGAAATAAACAGATCCAAATTCCAAATAACGTTTTTAAGCCGACTGATATTTAATCTTGACACCGTTTGTCATTGAAAAATACTAAATTTAAATAAAAAAAATACTAAATTCAAATAAAAAAAATACTAAATTCAAATAAAAAAAATACTAAATTTAAATAAAACGCCATATATCAAAATCATAAGTTAACAACTGAGCACGTAACTATACTTGTGGACACTTCTAGCATACTAACCTGGAAATCTAGCAAATAAAGGTTTCAATTTCATCTATTTTGCTTGATGAGCATATAGTGTAAAGGTAATTTGCTATCGAATCAAATTGCGACACTTTTTTACCAAAATACAGGTTATCAGATTTGAAATAAAATATATTGGACATCTCTAATTGCAACTACATAATCAACTTCACCTGAATAATAAGGTCGTCTTCCGTATGTTTAGCAAAGGACTTGTTCCTTGTTTGAGCTAAGGTGAGTAAGATCATGTAATGCAAAGTTAGAAAACTTGAATGCTCCAGCTTCAGCGAGGCTATCTTCATCTGCCAAGCCTACATTTATTCAATAATTGGGTTATATTTTTTAGTATTTGAAAGTTGTTGGAGTATTTATTTAGGTTTTCATGAAGCTTAAACATCACTGTTGCCAACAAATTATTTTTAATGACTAAAGTAACAGCCAAGTCATTTGAAAAATAAGTCCGAGTTCAGTCGTTTTCAAAAAAAGCAGGTCAAGGTCCACTTCAATTTATATTAACCAAACTTTAATTACGGATTTCCGCTGATAGAATAGAGTCTTTTAAATATAAAGAGATTTCATCAAACGAAATAACAGTCTAAAAAAGAATGATTCGTTCGCTCGCCGAAAATTTACTACTATATGTGTAATAAAAAAGGAAATATAAGGTTAGGAAAGCGACAGTGGCAGCGTGCAGTTTTATTTGAGATTATGCTTAGAAATGATAGCTTAGTTTTATCTGTAGGCAGTAAGATTCTTTTATCAAGAGAGCCTTACTGGGTTCCCGACCCCTGGTTTAAATGGTGGTAAATTCTTTCTGAAATTATGTAGCGTAAAGAAGGTTTTAAAGAACCACTGCCCTACAGTAATGGTTCAAATTTCGCAAGCACGCACACATATACTTATTTTAGGCCAAACAATGATAATTAACAATTATTTAGGCTAAACACCTGCAGAATCGGGTTGAGCATGTCCGGGTGCATAGGTTCAATTTTGCTCTTGATTTTTCTCCCAGCAGCTGGTTGTGGAGCTCCACCTAAAGCAGGGGTTCTTGACCAGGGGTACGTGGAACCCTTGGTGGTACGAAGCACCAAATCAGGTGGTACGACATGCAGTGTGAAATTATGCGCTATTTAGGCATATGCAAACTGAATTTGCAAAAAAGAAGATATCTCCTCGCCCTAATACACGTTAGTGACGGCAATGACTTCAAATGGTAGCAATATACTTTATACGTTTCTGTCTGAGTCAGTCATTGATTTTGAATCAAACAAGTAATTCTAAAGTATATTCCCATTTAGGCAAATTTGTAAAAAATACGTAATTTACGAAAAGCAACAGTAAAAAACAATTAGTAAATTGACTGATTGTTTGTTGTAAATACTGTTGAACTTACAAGACTGTTTTAAACACACGCACTCAGCACGTAATTAGAAAAACACACCGTGGTTAAGGTTAGTGGTGAAAATAACCGCCCAAATAGATGTAAAATTTTTAAATATACTGAGTTTATTCCTATTATTACAATTTTATTCACTTCCGTCGACCATCGTAGACAAGAGTACGAGAAAATTTCATGAAAGCTCAAAGGGTACGAGCGCTAAAAAAGTTCAGAAACACTGACCTAGAGTGTAGTACTTCTGGTAGGTGGAGAGATACTGCTCAGCTGCGCTCCGACTGAAGTAGATTCCTTCGTGAAGTGCTTGAAATGGAAGAGTTGAGATCACTAGTCGAGGAGGACTGAAAACAGAATCCGGGATTTGAAGCATAATGGTTAGAGGTTGTAGTAAGACGTAATAAGAATATCAAAGCCCATACAGAAGTAGGTAGCATTTTGTTTTGAACGTTTCGAATAAGTCTTTATTCATTTTCAACATGAAATGATTAAAGAGTTGAAAATGTTGAAAATGAATAAAGAGTTATTCGAAACGTTAAAAACGATACCTACTTCTGTATGGGCTTTGATATTCTTATTACGATAAACATTTTTATTCATTGATAAGTTTCTGATCAGTCTGCTGAAGTTAAACATCTCGTACGCACAGTTGATTTCAACAACTATTTTAGTAAAACAAAATGTGCAGTTGCAATATTTTCAAATAACACTATGGGCAACTTAAAGTAGTCTCGTGGCCCTGAACTGGGCCATGGCCCACAGTTTGGGAGCCACTGGTGTATGACTTAAAAATGTGGACCTTCTACCTTGCTTTAAAACTGCCTTGCTGATTGGCCGCAGTTTGAAGAAACATCATATTGTAAGTTTTATTTGCCGGCAGATAGTTTTTCGAAGCAGAGGCCTTGGATGATTGACAGAGCAGTAGATTAAGTTGGATTCGTTTCTTGGACATGACAGCATGAATCAGCTGTCGTTTAAGGTCATCTATCTCCTGGGTGGTGCCAGAGAGCGAGGTCTGGATGTCGGCGTTTGTAAAAACCCGAGAAGTCCAAATATCTTCCTCTTCTATTGGAACAGATAAGTCTACAAACAAAAGGATTTTTTACACATTTTTTTCAATGCAACATTTTGTTAAATAAGCATTACGTACACCGAAAGCCTTTGCAGACTGTCCACTCTAGCCCTTCTGAAGCTGCTTTTTGACAAACGACAACGGCTTACGTATCATTAGTACGCCGGAGGCCATCGCAGACTCACCGAATCTGTCGATCAATGATGCAAGCAGGGCAGGCTAGTTGTTTTTCTAGTCTGTTCTGCTTGCATCATTGATCGACAGATTCGGCGAGTCTGCGATGGCTTTCGATGTACTAATGATACGTAAGCTGTGATCGTTGGTCAAAGAGCAGCTTTAAAAGGGCTAGATCACAGTTGTTAACACACATATGTGTGCGTGTTTCACTGTATATGCATTTTAAGGAATAAAAAACAAGCAGGGTATCACAGTCAAAGCCGTTTACAATTCAAAGATATTGCCATTGCAAGTCAGTCATTTGGATCAAAATAAAATGTTAAATTATTTAAAGTGGTAAAGTCTAATTCTGAGCAATTTGATTATCAATTAAAAACATTACAAGTAGTGAGCAAAGCAAAAATTGGGGTAAAAAAAACTTACTAAGTTTTACTTTTTTTAAATGTAACTGTTTATATCTAAAACATACATCAAGTTAAGTTATTTAAAAACAGTGACGTGAGTACACTTTATTGACCTAAGTCATAAGACAACTGAATTTTATACGTATATTTATATATTATTTAAAAATTAGTGTTTTTTTAACTTATAAAACAATCTGTTTTATTATTTTGCTTTATGTTATAACTTATCAGATGGAACAAGGAAGGTTTACACTTGAGCTTTTGATTTTAAAAGTAAACGAGAATAACAAGGTTGATTCTTACCAATTAATAAATGCTTGCTTTTTAGTACGTAGCCTAAATCGGCTACAATTGCAAGTGCAAAGTACTTGGCAGCCACAGCATAATCCTGTGCTGTGATTAGAACTGTACACTTGACTTCAATTTCCAACCAATCTTGGTAAATTGAGCCATTGAAGACACAAGGTCCAGACATAGATACAAGTAATGAAATCTGAAAAAATGAGTAATAATTTTTTGGTGAATGAACTGTTTAAGCACAGGACATAACTGTGTACAGAAAATACCATACTTGTAAAACATTAAAAATAGGTTATTAGTTATGTCAATATCGTGCATTAGGTAACTAGGATGAACTAATAGCAATATTGCCAAGTTACCATTACTTTGTTGGTATAAATCAGTGTTTTAAAACCTTTTTCTTGTGATGTTAATAACTCTTGCAATACATTCAGCTTGATGAATTCTTTTTTATGTGTTTGTTTGTTTGTAAGAGAAAATAATAATTAATCACAGTGTACTTTGGAACACTATATACGGATCTGTTTATAAGTTTAATGGTGAAAATAGCGGCCCAATTAGAAGTAAAAAGCGGCATGCTTTATACAATAAAGCATGTCGCTTTTTACATCTATTTGGGCGGTTATTTTCACCATTAACCTTAACCACAGTGTGTTTTTCTTAAATAACAATAATTTCAAATGATAAATAAGGGGGTAAAACAGTATATTTAGCTTTGTAGTACTGGAATAAAGTTTACATACAAAAGGAAATTATTGTGAAAGCTCTTGGAAAATTAACACGATGCACCAGGTCATCGCAATGTACAATGTTATCCTTCTTTCTATAGATTAGTTATTATTCAAGAAAATTAAACTATGATTCTTTAACAGAATTTTTCCATAATGCATAATATGTTAATTGTATACAACAAGATGAATGAACTTTTATTCTTCCATGCAATGCTTTTCGCCAAAAATATTTTTCAACACATGGCGTTTAAAGATTACCAACAGTACCCATGTTAATACACAAGAAACATGAGGGTAATACGGATAGAAATGGTAATAAATTTTTTAGACTGATATGTAACCGGTTTGATACAAGTGCGAAATGCGCCAAATGTCAGGTGATTAACTAAAGGTCTGTTTACACTACAGCTGCGCTGAGCTGAGCTTGGCATAAAAATCGTGTAACATTTTTCTATAGCTGCGCTGGCCTTGAGTTTAGCAAATCGTTCCAAAGCATATTTTTTTTCAGCTGTCGAGGGGGCCTTGAGCTTAGAAAAGTGTGCTTCTAATGTAAACAACCTTAAAGCACACCTACCTGTTGTTCCGTTTCTTGTGAAACCTGCTCATTAGAAATTGTCGAGGACTGAACAATGTCGCTATATTTTTCAAGTGTTTTCGGACTGACGTGAGCAACAATGTGATCCAAACCCCAAATGCTAAAATCTGACCCTTTAATTGAAGCAAAGATTTCATTATCGCTGCTTGTAAATGAAGGACAATCAATGCTCTGTCGAAGGCTTTGAAGCGATTGTTTTTGTAAATGAAATCTAAAAAAAACAATTAAAGTAAGTATGTAACAGATTCACTATTGATAGCTGGTAGCCTAAGTAATCAGCATATTTTATGAGACACAGCCAAGTATATCCTTGGTAAATATCTTTTAATCCAATGTTTAATTATTGCAGCAAAAAATATCATAAATTTTCTGACAAGTTAGTAACTTGACATAGAAAACAAAGTAATAACCACTACAGGGACATCACCATAAGCAGAATTAAGCTAAACTTCAAATACATAATTTTCAGAACGACTAGTTTTTAAAGACAGATATATTGTTTTAACTTTTTAGGCCTATTCAGCTAAAACCAACCTCTCCGCCAATTTTCTGAAACGTTTAATGTAACCAGGATAAGGGTTGTAGGGCAAGATGTTGTTTTGCAACAAAGACCTGGTGCTGTTATACATGGACAGAGTTACACCACTCTCCTCAAGATATTGCTTGACAATATCAATTTCATGAGATACTGTTTTGTTTGTAATGGGTTGCAGAACAAGCCTCTGAAATCAATATATGTAGGTTTATAATAGAGATAGACCGATATATTGGTTCACGACAATATCAGCTAATATTTGGCTTCTACCGATATATTAGTATCGGTAAATGTAGACGGATACTTTACCGAATATTTTAGTACGAAAATTTGATATAATTTTTCCTGTACAACAAACAACTACAAAATTGGGATTTCCAAGTTATTATGCAAAATAATAGTTTAATAATTAATATAGCTATATAAACTAAAATTTGGATTTTATTTTTAATTAAATTCAAGTTTTGAACATTTCCTAGGTATACAAAACAATCGGTATCGGGTATCGGCCTAAATAAGTGATATCGGTCAATCTCTAGTTTATAACACACAGAGTAGGATATGTTAAATCTTTTAAACTATTAAATGTCCTGTTTATATCTTCTAGTGTAATAACATGATTTTTCATACCCGTATTTGACAAATTAGAACTCTGGAAATTCGATGGCATTGTTTTCATGTTAAAAAGCTTTCACACAACTGTACTTTTTTAGGTCAAAGTAGGAACCTGATGAAACACAGTTGTCGAAACCTTGTTCAAATTACAAAAAAAAATTTGTCACATAAATATGTGACCAAAATTCCAAATTTGGTTTAATTTTAAACTGAGCTATCTCATATAAAAATTTTTGATGTTGGTTTAAAATTCCATAAGTTAAGGTACACTACAAAACAAGTTCTCAAATTTTAAATTACAAGAGAGAATTCAATATGGGTGAATAAATACAATAATTATACTTGATGTTAGCAATGTTATAAACTTCCAAACGAAAAATGATTCTATTTTTTTGTTTAATCAAGCAAATCATTTATAATTGAGCAAAACTGCTTCTTGGCCTTAAGCTGTGTAGTAGCAGCGCAGATTACTGCATCTAAATGTCCACTTCTTCACACCAAGCTATATTATTATGTGAATGCTAGCCTCAACTACAGTATAATGTTATAATATCAGAAGAAATTGTTAGTTGTCGCAATTGTTTAATATTGTGAACTAAAATGGCAATTGGCTGTATATCAAATTTAGTATTTTTTGACAATTGGCCAGTAACAAATTAAGTATTTCGGGAGGGCCATTTTTTATTAGGTGGGGCGTGTTGGGCACCCTTGCTTGAACTACAGTACAATGTTTTAATATCACAAGTAATTGTTAGTTGTCGTGATTGCCAAGACTGTCTTATATTGTGAATAAACCATGGTAATTGGCTGTACAACAAATTTATTATTTTTTGACAATTAGCTGAATAACAAATTAAGTATTTTGGGATGAAAACTCTCTTACAGAGCCACTTGGAACAGACACATCGACTTGGGGTTTTTCTTCTGGTTCTGTCAGGGACTTTCTGTCTTCAGGCAGTTCTACAAGGTCCACTTTTGGTCCACGAGTTGCAGCATAGGGAAGAAGCAGCTTGTAGCGTCCAGCCGTTACCTTTTTCGTCAACAACAAAAATTACTGTCAAGCCAGTCTGCATTTAGTTACCCTTTATGCTGAGATCTTGAGTGTGTAGTGCCAAATTTTGAGGTGTGTATGCATACAAGCATGTTTTTTTGCACATGTTTGAAATTTTACCACAATTCAATTTATTTCAAAATTTAGGTGATCAATATACTAATTACAGAAAGACCGATATATCGGTTTACCGTAATATCTGCTAATGTCTGGCTTCTACTGATATATCAGTATCGGTAAATTTAGGCCGATACTTTGGCTGCTATTTTACAACGAAAATATAATACAATTTTGCCTGTACAACAAACAACTTACCTATTTTTGATAAAAAAATTTGGTTTTAGCATCACGCCAAGTTAATATGCAAAATAATAGTTCAATAATTAATAAAGGTATATAAACTAAAACGTTATTTGGATTTTATTTTCAACTAATTCAAGTTCAAAACATTTCCCAGGTACATAAAAAAGTCGGTATCGGTATTGGGTATCGGTTGACAAAATTGTATAAAATCAGGTATCAGTCAAAAAAGGGATATTGGTTGATCTCTAATAATAATTGAGGTGTGCAGATGCATCGCTTCAAAAAATGTGAGATGTGGGCCTGCCACACAATGCATACTGGCTGGAAAGTATTGGGTATGGTACCAGTAATGTAAATAAGATCTTGAAATGACTTATAGGCCTCAGTCAAGTCATTTGTAAAATAACTTTAGTTCGAGTCCAGTCTTTTCAGATAAATAACAAGTCAAGTCCCAGTCAAGTTATTAACATTAAAAAAAACTTTCAACTATTAAAACTGGCTACTTTGATTAATTTTGTGCAATACCTGAAACTAAATATTAACATAAATGCAACATATAGCGGCGCTCCTTCAGTTATGCACATAGAAATTAACCAAAAAAACGATCCACAAATATTGCATACCACAATGCACATTATTTCGGTTAGGATGCAGGTTAGCATTTGGGTGAAAGTGGGTCAAGTGTTATTACTTATAATAAATATAATAACACTTGACCCACCTACACCCAAAATCTAACCCACATCCTAACCCAAATAATGTGCGTTGTGGTATGTAGTATCTTTTTGTTTTATTTTTTGCATAACTTTATAGGTGCGAAAGTGAGCGCCCATATAGCAAGCAAATTATTTTATGAGTAAAAACTACTTAAATTACCCAGTTTTATGAAATAACAATTATTAAATTAATGCACAATATTTGGATTAGGGTGCGGGTTAGCGTTTGAGTGTGGAAGAATTATTACATTTATTATTTAATATACTTGATCTAACCCAACTCAATTACTCAAACGCTAACCTGCACCCTAAGCCAAATAACGTGCATTGTGGTAGGATTCTAGACCAGAAATAAGAAGAAGTCAATTCAGTTACAAACACTGACTTAGGTTAACTAATTCACTGACTTAAGTGCACTTAGTCATTGACATGAGTCGTTACAATTCTGGCACTAGTACTAACACTATTTTGGCATAAAGTAACCAAAATTGTACAACACAGGACTGGAATATACGAGTAACTGGCCTAAATGTAATACCTTCTTTTTAGACATTTAGCAACCTTCGTTTTACGAAATGTAGTGGAGAAAAACAAAATAAGCATTCAAAAACATTTACAAGTTTCAGTTGTCAAGCATTTGTTTTAATGGTTGATAAACCGGGGGTTACCCTAAGTCGCAAGTAACTTTTAAATAAATAGAACGATGTAACGGGAACACACCTAAAATTTTTCTATAAAACCATAGTGTTAAGACCAACGACATATTACTGCCAAATACGCAGTAATATCCAGGTACAGAAAAATATCAAAATCGTCTGAATAAGACAAAAATCTGCCGAAAAGCGTCCTAAATTCATGTAAATAATACCTAAAATAACACCTGAAACTGAATAAAAGGAGGTGGCAGAACGATCAAGGTACGTCGGTCTGGCATCGGCCGTTTTGGTGTAGACGTTTGGGCGTCCAAATTTGACCGGCGCCGTAAGGGCGCCACTGATTTGGCACCGGGTTGTCTGCCCTGTTTGAGGTGAGTGGGAGATAATAATGGTGGGGGTTAGAAATTGGGGTTAGGGTTAAAATTATTAGGGAAGTTAGTGATGTACTTGGGAGCGGGGGTTTGGGATCTAGATAAAAGGCTTGACTTTAACCATTTAGTCTTATTCCGACGGATACGGGACCTATTCCGATTTAGACGTTATTGCGATTATTATGTACCGGTAGGCTAATAGTCCTATTTTGATCTTGTTGCGAACTGTGTTTTATTCCGACGTTGATGTTGTTCTTTTTTCGATCTTATGGCTATAGTCCGACATATCGTTGAAAAGACAAAACAAAACGCAAAAATACAACTGAAATATTGAGCTATATACCACATAAAGGTTTTGAAGGCTACGAAACAATAACAGTCATTGCGATCGCACTTGTTCTTACAGGTTTTTAATCGCACTATTGTCGTATATACATACCTATATCACTTCTACTGTAAAAAATAATAAGTGTTTTTGTTTTGTTTCTATAGGCTACATACAGGCCTATATTTGTTTTCAATTTGCAATTTATAGAAATGACTTTTCTTCTTCGCTATTACTTTACTTCTAGTTCAAGTTTGCGTCACTTTTGCGATGTTGTGTCAATAAGTTTGATTTGGTGTTTGTCGATTTTGGCGTAAATGTGAACAATTGAGCAATTCCACCTCCAAACACAGATACAGAAATCATGAAGGAACATACTTGCCCTTTAAAAATCTCTTTCCTCAATTGTTTTCGCCAAACCCTCAGCTTAACAATATTTTAAATATGACTATAAGGACAGTTCGTTGTTTGTAACCTCAATTTTATATAGTTTTTTTTTTCGATTGTATATTTTTGTTTCATGGACCCGTATGTCCAATGAGTGTACGACTGCTTCACACTGTTTACCGGCTGCTTTCAGGCCCAAAACATCCTAATTTTAAGCTAAATTAAAAAAAAAACTTCTTTAATGCGACTAGTCGTCGTACGTAAGAGTAGCATTTGTTTCTTTGCTCCAAAGTTTGAACAATAAATTGTTATTTTTTATACGCGATTCTACAAAATGGCTATTGGGTATTCTGTAGTGGCTGTCTGCATTTTTGGGCTAAAAAATAAAAATGGCTTAAAACACATCAGCTATCACAGTAACCCTAAGTGTTTTTATTCGATTATTGTAATCTCATCGTGACTAACACCGTAAAAAGTCCGAAAAACTAGCCGGCGTTTCCTTGTTTTAAATATTTTTTAACGTTAACTGAAACGATTTGAGTCTCCTGTTTAAAAATTGTCTTTCTTTCAAGGCATATAATTTGTTTGTTTTTCACGCGTTACTGTACGTTTGTCGACCAATAAGCGACATCAACAAGGAAGTCTTTATATTTCTAACGGCAAAATACCAGTAAAATATAATGATAATTGTTAAACCGTTATACTGCTTTTGTGCTTAAGCCGAATCCAGCTTCTTTGAAAATATATTAACGTAGTGAGGCTGTCCCGATACAGAACTGCTATTCTAATATAGAATGTTTGTTTGTCTTTTATGTGGGATGTAAGTCGTAATGCCAGTATGACGCCTGCAAGTTTATTTGTAGCCCTACTATGGTTGAATCCTTTTAAAACTAACCTTATTGTTTTTGACTTTCTTTTAAACAGTTTTAACACATTTATGAATGCTTTTTATATTTGGTGAATGCTTTTTTTAAAAGTTGTTTAACTATAGCTTTGATATGAAAGCATCCTTGGCATTAATACGTATTTGTTTATTGGTGGCATGTTAGAAGATTTGTTAACCCCAAAAACCTAATTATTGCATGTTTAAGGTGAAGTGATAAAAAGCACTTAGTGTATAGCAGAGTTGGATCAATTTTAATTTGTAATTGCAATTGATGTAATTAATTACAGGTTTTAATGTAGTAATGGAATTGAGGTATTTTCATTCTGTGTAATTCCAATTGTAATTGTAATTTACTAAAATTTTGGCTCAATACATCGTTAGTGAGAAAATTGGTTTCAATGCCTAAAATTGTAATTGTTTTATTTTTACAGTAATTGTGATTGTAATGCAATTGAAACATTTAAGGTAGTAATTGTAATTGAACTGAAATGATGTAATTGATCCAACTGTGGTGTATAGGCAAATTCCGAGAGGCGACCAATCAAAACTAATGCTTGTTCAGCTTCAAGCATTAAGCGTTTAATCTGTCGCACGTGTGGAACAAAAAAAATGGTTACCGTTCGAATAGACTTTAGTGTGAAATTCAATGAAAAGATACAGTTGTCTTTAACTGCTGTCTTTGGCTAGATAATGTATGGAATCATAATTGTTATAACTCCTAATTACCTCCTATTTTATGTGTGTTGAAAGAAGTTTAGGTTTGATGTATATCAAACACTTGTAGTCTAATGATCCGGCTAACTAGGACTTTTTACTAACTAACAAGTGTCGCTGTAGACAAGAAGTTTTCGTTAAGAAGAATACGGCTGTCAACCAAGACTAATATAATTGTTTGTATTGCATGTTAAATCTGCGTTGTTTTTAAAATTATACATATTATTGATGTTTTAATAACGTAAAGCTAACAGAAAAAATACGCATCCCCAAAAAAGTTGTTTGTTTTTGTTTTAATGGGCGTCCTGAATTTGTTTATTAACTGCTCTTTGATTGTTCTTACTATAATTATATTATTTTGCTTGTAACGTTGTTTGGCAAGCATTCAGAAATATTTAGGTAGTTTTTACATGCAGTTATCTTTAGCTATTAAATACACGGAGTAATGGATAGGTATGACCTCACATTATAAGTGGGTCCTAAGACCTATTCTCACCATTTTATTCCGATCCAAAAACATAATATTTGAAGGAAAAAATAAGAATACTGTTTACTCAATTTTCCCATTTAAGATAGAAAAATCTACGTTGGGTCGCAAAACATGGCAGCACCGGAAAAAGTTATTCCGTATCGGATAGATTCCGATAACCGCCTGCTATCGAATGACTACCGATATTGCCACTTCGTATCAAATATCGGCAACGATACGACATTATCGGACATAACAAGTGGAGCCCTTCACTCTTAAAAAGCAAGAAAACATCTGTTGGTGGTATTTTTCAGCTTGTTTGAGCAATATATATAACAAGTTTGTCTACCAAATTAAAATCGTTTAAGTGACAAAAGCTGCTGTATGTGGTGAACATCTTGCCAAAACAATTGCCTGTTGTTTTATGTACCCGTCATATCAGCCTTTTTACCACCTCTGTAAGATTTGAAACGCCTCGTTTGTCCATCAACGTATTTCCCACTGATATGCTTGGCCCACATATACCCAATGATCATTAGTTTATTATGCTTTGAATGCACAAGGAAAACTAGCTTAACTGTTTAAGCTTTTTTGACAAAACGTATTTGCCTGTATTTTTCTGATGTTATTCTTATCTGTATTATTGTTAACGTCCGTTTGCATCGACAAAACAGGTTTGTACTTGGTATTGTTTTTTTACTAAATTTCTTTGAAAGTGTTTTTTATAATTATTTTATCGTATCCTCACTTTCTCATTTTTAAGTCCAATACCGTTTGATTTAACAGATATTTGACTGGGCATTCATGTTTACCAATCGACAAAATACGTTGTAATGTAACTTTACGAGTAAGATTATTTCATATTTAGGAGGAAACAGTCTCCACACAGATCTGGTCCTGTTTAACATATAATCGAAACAGTAATATTATAGGCGAATACGATCAGAGATTAAAAACAAAACTTTAATTAATGCATTACTTTCTTGTAAAGTGTCGTATCAGCAATTTTTTTGCTTCATGTTTCTTAAGTTAACAATATTTCGTCAGACTTTGGTGATTTTGCCTCACATTTACAACAATCGCTGTATTATACATTGGTTGGGTTCGCTTGGTGAAAGTAACATAGACGTCATATATAAGCATTGTGTGTTGTTTTAGACGCTGCAACATGCAGGGGAAGGAACTTCGTGCTTTCAAGCAGCCAAGCAACTCAAGCAACAGCCAAGACTGCTTGCACTGTTGGAGGTGGTACCTTGGCAAGTATTCCTGACGAAGCAACACAAAACCACCTCAGCATTCTGGCAAGCAATAATGTTGGAAACGGGTGGTCTGGAAGTTTAAACATTTGTAAGTAATAAAAAAACGGCAGTGCTCAAATTAATTTCAATGCAAATAACAATTCATAGGCATAAGTAGGTATATGGAAACTTCGTTGTACTTTGAATGTTGTCAAAACTATATGCTTTTTGCTTTGTCAGACGCTTTCATCGGCGGGCAACGGGTTGGAAACGACTTTAAGTGGCCAGATGGAACAATATTATCAACCTATTCAGGTTTGGAAACAAATTAAATATTAGAAATATCTGTTAATATCGGATCGGAGCCGATACACGATGTTCAATATTAGTATCGGTACTCGATCGATACTAGGATAGTAATCCGATACCAATTTATTTGTACATTACTGTCATGTTTTACTATACAACTTAGATTTTAAGCGGTAAATTTTATTAGATAATGTTACACTGAACATAGAAGATAAATAGGCTTATTTCAAAATTAATTCGGTCCAATGCCCTTAAAATCATTATCATTGCTACAATCAATTTTACTTGTTTGGTCATAGTAATGACGTCATTTGGTATAGAATGTGTTTTTTGTGTAAAAAAATTACTATCGGTATCAGAATAAAATACCAATTATCGGGCATCCTAGTTGAAATTCAACTGAATATGTCGTTCTTGCGTTGGTCCTACTAGAAAAACACAACAAAACTTGCTAATAATTGACGTACCGAAACGGTGAGTCTGGTGTAATATATTCCTAATGCATGCATAGCAACTTTTTGGCTATGAGCATAAATTGTTAAATTAATAAAAGGTAATAAAATTATCGGTCAGTTAAACTCAATTCTGCGGTTCCAATTTAAAAACTAAGATTTCCGTAGTGACATTTAGCGACGTATTTTCCAAAAATGTAAGCAGAGCGCATAAATAGTTAAGAGCCCGAAGAAAGGGCACATCTTGCATGGAAGGTTAAAAAAATACTGTTTTATTGATCTTTAAAAACAGGCGGCACTTGGTCCACACCAGGATACAACGGATGGTGGAGTGGAAGCGGACCTTCAGGCAGTGGAACATGCATGGTGATTGCTGGGACACGATCTGGCTCACCAGGCAGCTATACTTACACTTGGAAGTGGGGAGATGCGGCGTGTACTAGCACATTCTACTACATTTGTGAATATCAAGGTAACGTGAATAAATTTGATGAATCGTAAATCGATACAGGTTGCCGCCATTTATGTAAACCATGTGACGTGCAAATCACAATGTCACAGTATTCTACAAATCCGTCGTACAAATCTTTATAACAAGTTCGACTGTTTTTACGTTTAAGAACAATATTAAAAAATTACGATAGATAACTACAGTTAACATAGAAAACAAGCAGTGGTGTTAATATCAAAAAAATATATTTATATGACATTTCTATATCTTATTAAGTTCATGTATCAATCATATCCACGCAAACTTTGGTAGCATTAAGCACAACGTAATTCAATAGTTTAAAACAAGTTTGGTGTGGGATTCCCACCGATAGAGTACCGATACTGTGACTTGGCATCGTGTATCGGCTCAGATCCTATAATATGGAAAATTCCTACTTTCAATAATAAATTACGAAATATTCAAAAGCTTGTCATTTTATTAGTCGGCATTAAAATTTTGTTCTTACAAGCGCAGTTCCCCGCAACTTGGCTGTGACGTCATCAACCAGCACACCAACATTGGGAAGCAGTTTGACATTCACAGGAACCATCTCTGGCTTTTACAATGAACCTCTTAACGTGGTTGTTACTCATGGTGGAACAAACACCAACGTTGCAAGTAATTTCGTTGGAACGAGCTTTACTTACGTCATCAACTTCGTCACCTCGTCACACAACGGAGATTTCGTGTTCACTACAAGCAATAGTGCTGGGACTTGTTCTGGTTCAACAACTGTTCAACTTACAGTCGGTAAATCACTCTCTTTAATTTGAAAAAATGTATATAAATTTTAGTTTATGGCACAAACTCCTTGAAAAATACGTAATATAACAACAAATTAGTACAGAAAATAGAAAAACATTTAATTTACATGTATAACAACGATTAAAATGGGCTTTATAAACACAATTTAAAGTTGGGGTAATTACACGCAGTTATTAGGAGGTACGCAAATAATAAAAAGTTTATCTTTTTTTAAGTTAAATAATCTTTTCCCCCAAAATCGTTCAGTTAATCCAACAAGGCCGACTTCCGTGGTATTAACCCCTTCAACCCCTGGTGGATCGTCACACATACAAGTGACTTGGACGGCTGTTACCGGTGTGACGGGGTACAGGGTGAACTGGAACCAAGGTGGTGTTCAGCAAAGAGACGTTGGCTCTTGCACAACTATAACCACCATCACTGGTTTAACACCTGGAAAAACATACACCGTTGATGTTCGATCTAAAAGTGGATCGGTTGTAAGTGGTGCTACTTCAAGTACAACAACAACAGGTTAGTGTGACACAGAGGACAGAGGCGTGCAAAATACGATTAGCGGAATAGAGTTGTTATTATATTTCTGATGGAATTTGTCCACCGCTGATGAAAATGGCATAATTTTATTTATACTATACCTTTTAAAGGATGTTTGTTACAGTGTACAGCTAGAAATAAGGTTATAGGCGCAAAAGCTACGATAACTTTTTCAAATACCTAAAAGTGGAACATAATTGTCGACTATTGAGTGCTTGTCGTTTGGGTTTTATTCTGAAATATGTTTTATGCCTTATGGCAGTAGTTTGCTTGTAGCGAAAAGCGCGAAAACTTGTTTATTTTGTTTTGTGGAAAAGAAAGAAAGGCTAACGCATTGGCAATGTTTAGAGATTCACACATTTGTATTGTAGGGTGTGGGTTTTATTGTATAGGCGATTTTAAGAAGTTTGCTAAAAAGGCCGTTTGCATGAGAAACGTAAAAACTCAAAGATAGAAGTTATTTGTTTTAGTTTAACCATCGATGCATATGAAAGCACCGGTGGACCGAAATCGCGTAACGAGATCGCGTAAAGCACAGAAAAACATAATGCTACCCGGTTTATTGGTAATATTGCAAAGACGGTATAGATTTGCGCAAACAATAAAAATTTTTTTTCTAAAAATATTGGTAGAAATCCTTAACAGCAAAAAGTGAAAACATTACACGCTGCATTTAGGCTAGAACGAATCCCTTAAAATATCCAAAATATAATATAAAATCGGAAAAGACTTTTCACTTTTAAACATATAGTTTAGGGGGCTGGACATGGCCGTCTCCGTCTGGACTCTTCAAGATTGTTAGACTGCATTCCAGGATTTATAAAAAAAAAAACTCTTCTCTACCGTTTTCGTTTAACAGTGATAAACATTAAGATGTAAGGCTATTCGCAACCCGTCTGGCTATT
This sequence comes from Ascidiella aspersa, assembly GCF_963924565.1. NCBI lineage: Eukaryota > Metazoa > Chordata > Ascidiacea > Phlebobranchia > Ascidiidae > Ascidiella > Ascidiella aspersa. The sequence goes on from NC_139454.1 coordinate 25,191,102, forward strand.
GGCTTACCGTGCTCAATGATCGTTATTCCTTTTATTTTAGCTCCATCAACTCCGAATGCTTTAACATTGACGCCGTCAACAACTGGTGCAAGTTCTCAGGTCGCAATTAGCTGGAGCGCTGTTGCTGGGAATGTAGTGACAGGATACAGAGTGACTTGGAATCCAACTGGTGGTTCACCCACACAACCTTTAGATGTTGCTTCAACTGTTACAACCACAACCGCCAGTTCTTTAACTCCTGGTCAAACTTATACGTTTGAGATTCGAGCGAAAAGCGGATCAGTTTTAAGTGACTCTGCTTCAAGAAGCACAACAACAGGTACTTTACTTGAGTTGTGTTAAATTTACTAAGAGTCATTTCTGTTCGGATGTCAAATGAAACTAGTAAGCTGACGAACCGATTGTAGGCGAAACTACAAAATGGTTGTTTGTGAAATGGAAATTTTCGTGTCAATTTTTACCTACTTAAGCGATTCAATTTAGATTAAACTTACTATGACAGTTTACATTTTTATCCTTTACCCAAGGTATGCCTATTATTTAATTTACCACGTATTAAAAAGTGCAACACTATTGCTGCAAACCATACATATTGAGCAAAGCCCAAATATCCACCTCATTCATTTTTTGTCTGAAATACACATTACAGGTTGTCTTATATAAGGGTCTTAAACAAGAAAAATTCGGGAAAGTAAAAAGTTATACCCTTTTAGTGTTGTTGCCGCCAAGTTCTGTGACTTTAACTCAATCAACCAGCGGTGGAAAGTCACAAATTACGGTTCAATGGACAACTGGTGATGGAGCTACATCTGGATATTTGGTGACGTGGACTCCAAATGGTGGATTCGCTCAGTCTAAAAACGTTGCGGCTGGCACAACTACAACGATCAGTGATTTAACACCTGGACAAACATACACTGTTGATGTTAGGGCTAAAAGCGGAACAGCAACTAGCGATCCCACTTCAAAGAGCATAACAACAGGTCATAACATATCAATATTTCGACAGTCACGAAATCAGGTTTTATCGATGTAGTCTTGTTTTTCAAGCACATTATCTAATAAACTCCTTTGTTGATTGATAGGTATTGACGTTTTTGTTTTTACTTCGTCTGGTATCTGTTGAGCGTACAAATATTTTGACTTGGCAAGGAAGATAAATTTAATCTCTAAGATGACGGCCATTGTTTACATTTTGACTAGTTTTAATTTCGCGCCATACGTGGGGAGAAAATACACAAAGCTTATTGGCGCTACCCACACGAATAGAAGCTACGATACTTCCGTGTTGCTTTGCCTGCTGAAAATACTAATGTTTTTCTTGAATGTAAGGTTTTATTAATGATTAAGACTGTATGCCATCTTAACGCTTACAATACAATTCATTGCCGGTTAAAACTGATTTAACTATAGAAATTATAATACCGTCTTATTAACAGCTTTTAAAAACGTTGCTGAAACCTTTGTTAGGAATAGACGTTAGGCTTTTAAATGTGTAAATGACAATTGTTTTTTTATTTCTGCAGCTCCTTCGCCTCCAAATAATGTGAGGTTGACGCCTTCACAAACACAAATCAAAATTAGCTGGGCAAATGTTCCTGGGGAAATTATTATTTCATATTTCTTGTATTGGAAATTAATCGATATAGCCTCTTCTGCCGCTTCTACATTTAATCCAACAACAACAAGTTACACAATTACTGGGTTGATTTCTATAAAAAGATACAAAGTACAAATTACGAGTAGAAGTGGTTCAGTCAGCAGCGCAACTGTTACAAAAACAACTTCAACAGGTTAGTATACGTGAAGTCAAATTGAATTACATTTGGTAGTATATTGCATAATGCTGTCTTGTCAATACAATTTCAAATTTTTCTGATTAGCTTTTGCTGGCCAACAGGGAATACAGTCCTAATAAAAATAATTTAAATTTCTGGTATTTCAGGTTCCGTTCTTGTCAGTTATTCCAGCAATTCACCTCTAACAGTAACTTTTGAAGCGGCCACATCTGTAACTTGCACTTGTTCAGGATATTACGAGCCACAATGCAGATGGTTCAGGTATTTGCAATTATTACACTTCATTTCTGTTGAACGGCGACGGCCCAAAGATATGTTAAAATAACGCTCTTCGGGTACTTATTTATAACAAACGAATAAATAACAAGGCCTAAAAACATAGGTTCGTTTTGAGAATTAATTTAAGAACTAAAAAATAAACAATAAATTAATGCAATAAAAATTAAAAAAAGTGTCAAAATGTTAGTTTTAAGTGCTATTGTTAAAATGAAGAGCGCACACATTTGTAGTGTTTCAGATGGATAGAACTACAATACCGTTGGCAAATTGGCTATTGCACTTAATAACAACGTTTTGTTTTACCTCGACAGAAGCAACGTCGAGCAAACCACAGTTACTTCGGCACAAGTTTACCAAACCTCCACCACAGCAAGTGGAAGTACGTCAGGAACATCTACACTTCACATCAACATTGCAGATTCAAGTTACGCCGGTCATTACGAGTGTAAGGCCACCAACTGGGACGGAAGTGGAACCAAAACTAAAACTTTAACCATATATGGTAAGTAATATAAAATAATTTTATTTCATTCCTGCTTACATGTACTTTTTAACGTCGTGTGTTTTTCTTACACAGTTAGGCCAACTATTGCAACCAGTAGGTCTTCCATTAATTTTCCTTCATACAACACTCCACAACAAGTTTACTGCGAATCGCGAGGTCACCCCAAGCCTACAGTTGATTGGACGAGGTAAGCAAACGACTTAGTGGTACACACAGCCTGGGCAGCCACTTTCAGTAATTACATTAAATCTTGTTGCTTCTAACTGGATCATTTGGATTTTAAACATATCCTTGCATCACACTAATATTACTTATTTTTTATCATTTGCCACACTGCCATAGAACTTAAATTTTGGCTCTTGGCGAAAAACAACCTATGCTTTGTGACTTTCAGTATATTATACTGCCATTCGTCGTGGTTTATTTTTCTACTTTGCACATTTGTTATGTACTTTATGATACTTAAAAGTCTAGTTACTACACATGCGACGCATTTTGCTTATAAATTGTAGTTATACATTGTAACTAATTAGCTGACTATTGAATTAATGTGGCTCATGTCGTGATTATTTTTTCGATTTTGGCCAACCATTGAAAATTGTAACGTGGTACAAGCAGTGCATATTTATATTTTTATAAACAGTGTATATTTATTTCTCAACAGGAAGTGGTTAATAGAAACGTTTAATTGGTTAGGTCTGGCTCTTCGGTTGCAACAAGCAGTGGTCTAAAAATCCGTCAATATGAAGAGAACTCAACTGCTTTCTACGTAAAACAAACCCTCGACATCAGTCTTCAGAATGTTCTCGAATGTGGGGAGTATGTTTGCAAAGTTACAAGCTCTGTTGGAAGCGAACAAAAGTCGGTAACTGTAACAGGTAAAATCAAACTATACACACGTTCGTCATTTGTAAAACATTTTTGCATCTTACGCTCATTTATCTGGAATCAGGATACTAAATTTTCCTTTGTTAAAAAATTACTTTCGCAAAACATGTGCTTAATATCGTTTATGTATGCAATAACAAGTGTCGCATATCCCTAGTTAAACCAAGATTAACATTGATTTAAAACATTTTGTTGCTTTTCAAAGCGTAAGCAATTCAAAAAGTATTTTAATGACTACGGCAAGTCTGGCGCAATTTTCTTTACGTATGATTGGAAGTCACAGTAGCAGCCCACCTTCCTCCAACGCTGATTATTTCCTTGATGAATCCTGAATTGAAACGTGACTGGGAAAAACGCGTTTAAATGTTATTCACCGAACAAAGTGGCCTTTAACCTACTTTTTAAAGCTAAGTGTTTAAATCGTTTGTAAATCGTTTGTAGTGTGTCGCGTAATCATCACTTTGCAAATTTATGAATAAACTTGACAAACTAAATAAAAAGCAAATTATTTTTGCCTAATTTTTGGTTCCAAATCAGTGCCTATTGTTTGTATGTATGCTTGTATATACTGCGTAATTATTAATTTTATATACATAAGAATATATATCAGTACATAATGGGATGATAAGTAGATCGCAAAAATCTTCATATTTGATATTTCGACTCTTAAGCTTGTGTCCTAAATTCACCCTGATTAAAACTACTTAAAAAACAATTTTTTTACTTCGTTTCCCTTAATTTAATACAGTTCAACCGAACGTAACGTTATCCAGCAATGAGTTGTCTGCAAAGCATGGAGAATCAAAAACTGTTACTTGTACCAGCTACGGTTTTCCAATCCCAAAGATTACTTGGAAAAGGTAAGTAATGATTGCGAAATGATTACGTTTCATTATACAGCGATTAACAGTGTACAAAGAATTAATAATTTCTTACAAATACACACAAATATGTTTCGCCGTTTAAAACTGGCATGCGATTTATAGAATGAAGCAAGCAAGTAATAGAATGGCGGTTATAAACCTAACATTCGTACCGAAAATTGTTTTAAGTCATTTATTGGCTACGTTGTAATTCTTATAATAAAACGGTTTCGGCAAAGTGGACTTAACGTTATAAAGTTTAGCCATTTCGATGATTGTCTTACATAAACACATATAAACAAGTACATACGGTTTGTTTACACAAGCCTCAGACAAAACATTATTGTAGCACATTTCTAAGCCTTTGTTTTTATTGTACAAATATGGCATTTGAGATTCTTAATAAACTGCTTTGGCATGGAATGCTTGGCCTTTGACAATTCGAGTTTTTTAAACAGAGGTTAACATTTTTTTTTTAACTGTACTTATGGCGTAACACTTTTAAATTGAAAAAAGCACATTTTTAGGATTGAAAATCATAATTTGTATCATCAAATGGAATATAAACTTGTAAACCAAAAATAATTTTCAGCCCATTAGTGATAAGTGCCGTGTTTCATCAAATAATGGCTTACATAATTTTAATTAGCACCGGCGGTGGATTAACCGAAATTCGTCACCTTTATTGTATAGTTGCGTTCAGTAACGTCATTTACTGGATTAAATAATTATAAAGAACTCGACGAATATATTGCTACAAACATTTGCAAAACTTTCTTGACACATATTTACTTTTAGGTCAACCTTGTTGGTTTCCTCCGACACCAGCCAACAATATTATCAGACCATTTCCACCGACAGCACAAATTATGGGAAAACAGCAAACCTACATCTAACAAATATTGGCGTTGCTTTATCGGGGCGTCATTATTGCGAAGCGAACAACGCAGAAGCAGTCCATAGTAAACTATTTCAACTTCTGGGTATGTAAATACTTCTATACTGGTTATATCGATTCTTTAAATACCCTGGAAGCCTTCAAAAGATTAACGAATCAATAGATCTATTAAAAGCTTCTATGACGCGTAAGCCAATATATATTTTATCAAAAGACCTTGTACACGTACGTGTATACATGTTTATATTTTAAAATAATCATATTTTTAGTTCGAGCAAATATATCTCTTTCGCCATCATCGACGTGGAAAGTTACACAATTTCCTGAGGCTTTCTACGTCGATTGTGTGTCACTTGGTTGGCGCCAGCCCAACGTTTACTGGTCAAGGTACGGTCTATATCAGGGCTACTCAATTAGAACAGCTTTATCTTTATAGTGTTGAACGCGGATCTCAGCACATATTATATTAAAAACAGAATTATTACCCGATTTAGTAGAAATTATTTTCGCCTAAAGATTACTTTAGCATCAAACAAACGAATTGTGCTTTTACGACATGTTGCATTTTCTTTTGTTATAACCATTTTTTTCAGTGCAGGTCCTGAAAAAAACTTTAGTGTTTAGTACATGATCTATTTCAAGAACTATTTACATATGTCCGCCCTATATTAGCCGTGTTTGTTAATAGGTGGTTTATTTTAAAACTGAACGCGCATTTATTTCATATAGAAATGGCCACACAATAACCAATATATCGGCGTCGGCTAAAGTGCACCAAGTTACTACAGCAGTTTCCCACAACCAAGTGAAGTCGCGTCTCCACTTCACAGCCACAAGCATTGAACAAGTTGGAGCTTACAAATGCACAGCAACCAACAACAATCCTCCTTCCGTTGTTGACACCACATTCTATTTACAAGGTAAGTGCGATGCATCAGTAGGCCCTAGTCCTGTTATAATAAACCATGAGTGGGATAGGAGGTACTTGATATTACATCCCGATAGCGATACACAAAAGGTTTGACCAAAAGTATCGCTCTTCGACCTGATAACAAATGACGTCATTCCTTTGCTGAAATAAGCAAAGCATGGTGAGATAAAAAAGTTTAGAAGGTCAACAAAAGTGCTTTACCGTACCGTTTAGACGTTTAGTTATCACCAGCTCTCAGCCAACTATTTTTTTTAAATTAACCGTTAAAGATTAAATTGCTAAGTTTGTGTAATGGCCAAAATTTCTATTTTGATTTGATATCGGATCGGCACCGATACCACTCCGTTCCGATTTTATCGGACATCCCTAGCGATTGGTGTTGGTCATGGGCTCACACAAGTTTTTCGAGTAAATTTATTTTAACGTTTTGTTACGAATTGGTTTTAGTCAAAGCAAACATCTCCTTGTCAAAGAAAACAGTTTCGCTTAAAGACGGCATCAGGACGCAAGTTAATTGCACATCATTCGGATTCCCGCAACCACAAGTTTATTGGACAAAGTAAGATACTCTTAAACTTGGAACAAATAGTTTACGAGAATAAAACTAAAATGTGATTTAAACAGAAATTCGGTGAACGTATCAACCAATACTGGCGAAGGTATATACCAAACAGTTCACAAAAAGACAGCCTACAAGACTGTGACGTATCTGGATTTTGTAAATCCTTTGCCCACTACAACAGGAAGTTTCGTATGCCACGCCAGCAACACAGTCGGTGAAACCAACTTAACCTCACTGCAAGAAACATTAACGGTTGTTGGTAGGTTTTTGTTTTATGATTTTATAAACTGGCACCTCGACTAGTTCTACTTTGTATTTTTTATAGTTACTTATAATTAAGGTCTTAATGCATCGTTTAGCGCATTGCTTCTCAAACGTTTAGACGGCACAGCATATATATAAAAACATTCGCGGCAAACTTTGAAGAAAATCGTACAAATATAAATTACCATACAACCTATCTAGGCAAGGTATTAGGTAAACAACATATTATTTTCAGCTAAAAATACAATGGTTTTCAATCGTTTTAAGAAACACTCAATTCATTAAAATAAAATTACTGGAACACCAAACGAAAAATTATGAATTAAATTTAACAACACAACAGCCATTTACCCCCTTTCAGTTTTGCTAAAGGCGATAGATTGGCATGTTTGGATTGTGTGCAATGTCTCACACTTGCCTGCCCGCCTGCCTATTTGTGTTATTATGAGTTTAGTTTCATGCAAAACACAGGTTAGTGGCACAATGGAGTATGTCACGAGGCACACGGTTTTCGAATCACAAGTTTAGCGGGCCAATATTTTTAAGTCCTAATCTAAAGGTGGTTTATATTTTCCCTTTATCAAGTCAAAACAACTTTATTAAAGTCTATAACTGTGAGAGGTAAGATTTCAAATAGGTTTAAGGCATTTTGTTTTGTAAGTATGTTGGCCAAAACCGACTTAAGGTTTTTCAGATTTTGAATTTTTTTATTTTAAAGAAACTATGGTGCAACTTTTGCGACCTGATTGTCATATTTTAAAACTTTTTCATGGTTTGCAAAGAAATCAGGTATTTTATAAAGCAATAGAAATTAAGCGCGAATTAGACGAAATATAGTTTTTAAGGGGGCATGGCCACTCTTTAACCTGCCCCTGATTTAAATTCCCGATATGTTTTGCTTTTTTTAGTCAAACCCAGGTTTCTGAATTCGTCAATTCCAAGCGAATACAGCCAATTACAGTCGTTGAATTGTACGTTTGCCGCCGACCAGTCGACCACCTTTCACTGGACCATCAACCACCAAAACGTCACAATCCACAGCGACGCGTCGCCAACCTACGTCACAATCCACCGGACAAACAACACAGTGACGTCACAACTAACAATAGAGGCTTCCGCGATATTTGGCGCCAACGCAAGTGTAAAGTGTTGGGCTGAAAATGGACAAGGTGTCGCAAGCAATGCTGCTGTAATCAACAAAGGTAGGGTATTTAAATAAAAGTTTGATTTATTTATTCATATTTTTGTTTATTTTTCTTGGCTATATCCGTAGAAAATACGCGAAATATTGTCCATGCCACAACGATTTAAAAATACCATGTTAAGATGTTGAATGTAGATCAACGAAAATTGATTATCGTGATTTTTTAAGAGTCAAATAACGTATGTTTATATTTAGCAAATGTTGAACATGTAAATATGTTGAAAATATTTGAAAGTTTTCTGATGTGTTATCAAGTCAATATATGCTTAAGGCAGAACTAATTTAAAAGATTGATTTACCATATGTTTTTTCTTCAACCATTTTGTAGACTTGCTGTTCGACAATGGACAGTTCTTCGTCCGCTACAGCATCAGCAAAAGTCAAGTTAATGCCAAACTGCATTGTGAAAACAACGGAGGGAAATTACCGTCATCTGAATATCTCAAAGGAAGTTCTTTAGCCACTTCAACAAAACAAGCAGTTTGGACCAACGGTAAATCTGACAAACTTTGACTTGTGCTTTGTGATTTACTGTTAATATTGTCATTTTATTTTAAAGCAACCAACGTAACTCAAACTGATTGTACAACGTTTCAACACGGAGGGATTCAATTGAAAAATTGCAACGCTTCTTTACCTGTCCTGTGTGTATTTCCTGGTAAGTAGGATGCCCTATAGTTACATCTTAATTCACATACAGCCTAAGTATTGTGATAGTTTCTTAGCTTTGTAATAAAACGCTTTATCTCTGCCCATGACTTTATGGATTAACTATTTGTTTTAATAAATATCAACAGCCAACCTTTGGTAACTAATGGATAGATTTAAATTTGTTTCGGAACAACGGTACCGGTACATGCATGAAAAATTTGAATAAAAAAGAAGCGTCCGTAGTTCCCAGGGGGGCGGCGAAAGACTGTTAAGTCATCTAATACATTTCTATTTTACACGCTACTTTTACAAACTGCTTACAGTTTTTTTTTGTCAAGACTAACTATAGTTAAAAGATGGCAATAGTTTAGACAATCAGTTAATTGTACAACTTGTGTATGTGTTGATATCTGTTGGGTTATTTACAATAGTTGATTAACATTTCGTTTTTGATATTTTAGTAATTCGTTTTACTGAAGCTACCAAGTGCCACCGCGATAAAATAACTGTGAAGTGGGTTGACGAAACAAAATATTCCCGGGATTTCAAATTTCAGCTGATTGCACAAAGTTCTGACAAATCAATTAACATCATTGTAGATTACAAACAAAGCGCTTCTACAAATTACATTTACACAACAACATCTCCAACACTGGTTGCAAATCAAAAATACAATATTCAAGTAAATAATATTAATATTTTTCATTGAAATTAGCTCGATAACTTAAGAATCATAGTTTATTTTTGAAAATATTATGGTAATATTTTTAGATCAAGTTGTTTCCTGATTTCTGGAAAGTCCCTCAAACACCTTCAGTTTCTGGATCAACTTCAGATGTTTTTGAGAAGATTGTTTCACAGCTGACTCTTGCAAATCAAATCTGCCAAGTCAGAATCACAATGCCCCACTCGACTGTGGCAGCCATCTTAAGCGCTAAGGTTCGAGTTACTCTATTGTTTTCTATTAATATATACAGGAAGTCATTGAATTCATTGCTTTATATTTTATTTTTAGCTGAAATTAAAGAGAAGCATCAACAACCAAAGTATAATCTCCGAAGTCGCCTTGAAACCTTCAGTTTTAATAACTCATAATTTTTCAATAAATCGAGGAGAAACGATTTCAATGGATTTTCATCCCATGACGTCATCTTGTAGAAATACAATTCTTCCGGTAGATGGCGTATGTTACTTGCCACCAGGTGAGAAAATATTTTTAAATGACAATAAAACTATAAATGATTAAAGCCATTATATTTAATAAAATCGACATTTTGCTGTTACAACGTTTCGGCAATACCTCGTGCCATCATCAGTGTAAAAATACAAGTAAGTAAGTCACTTGTATTTTTATGAAATTAGTTTCTTGTGTTTAAACTTTTTTGAATAAAATACGTAATACAATATAAATAACTTATTGTCACAAGATAGTACATTAGTACAATGTGGTTATTTGATTTTTTTAAATACAGATTCGCCATCTATTTCAACCACCGAAATACAACCGAATATCAAATCTTCCGTAGGTGTACCAGTGGGTGTTGCCTGCGCTTTAATAGTTGTCATATGTGCTGCTGTTGTTGTCTTCATTAAAAGGTAAGCAATAATATACGGACAATGTGTCTGAACGGTAAATCAAACTTATCACGAATGTACAATTTAATACAGAAACCAAATTCGGTCTAGTTTCGGGAAAAGATCAAGCAACAATATGAATTCGGGAACAACTGCTAATAAAGGTAAAGTACTATCCATGTATTATTGTTGGGTTTTTCTTAGCAACATACGTTTCCCGGGTAAATTTTTTATACAATGTAATGCTTTGAGCATTTTTACTGCAATATAGCATGAATAAATAAGATAGAGACGCTGAAAATATGCGACAATATAATCATAATATTCCGTATAACTGGGTTCCTTAATATTACATTTACCGAGTAAACCAAGCCTACAAGGTTACGTTTGATTCAATTAATGCATCAAGGTTTTGTGGTTGGATGTTTAGGCGAATTTTTGTGCACCAATGTTGCGCAACAAATCAAGCCAGCTTAAACACATGTTAGTATCAGCTTTGAAAACCAATAAGGTCCCAAACTGTAAATTTCAAAAATGAAATGGAATAGCATATATTGAAATATTTTCCAACAACTTTATGAGGGTGGGTGATTTACATGGCACCCCTATAAGTTGTTAGCCGAGTTTAACTACTACTTTAGTTAAGTAAACGGGTGGAATAAAGACTGGAGTCGTACTCTGGTTGATTTTAATCGACTCCGCTGCGAATAACAAGTTTTGCGATGTTAACATTATTTGCAGCCAACGACTACCATTCTGACCTTGACAATGCTCAAACTTCACGTCACAACTACGTCAACACCAGCTTTGCAGCTTCCCCGAATGCTGACGTCATCAAAGCATCCGGTGACGATTCCGATTACGTCATTCCCGTCGCTTACGTGTCGAACAATGTCGCTTACGAAAACGTAAATGTTGGAGCCAACAGCAACCAACTTGCTGGTGCAAGTGAAAACACAGCTTATGAGCAGTTTGTTAATAGTGATGCAGCTGTTGTGCAATCTGTGTACGAGAAAGTCAAATAGAGCAACTTAACAAAAACATGAATGAATTAAACGTATACTGTTATGTACAATCTCCCGACTACGAAACACCTAGATAACGATAAGTTCTTAAATGCTCCAGTTAAGTGTAGCCTACAATGCAGTAACAAACCATTGCTGTCACACTTTGCCGGTATGTTTAAATCCTGCTGTTTCTTACATATATTAGTTCTGTTTTAAAGCACATGATTGAATATTTTTTTGTTTTGTTTTTTTAGGTATATATCTTTGTTTCCAATGTGCAATATATTCATATTGCTGCTGCTACGTTGCTATTCAATAACCCCAATGTTGAAAATGAATAAATACTTATTCGAAACGTTCAAAATGCTACCTACTTCTGTATGGGCTTTGACATTCTTACTAATGTGACAAATTGTGCAATTCCACTCACAAACACAAATGTAGGAATGTAACAAACAATAAACTCAACTGTGTATTTTCCACCTTAATTCTCACTAAACCCACAGCTAAAGAATCTTTTAAAACTGATTGCAAGGATAGTTTTACAGCTGATAACAATTTAATAACAATTCATATTCTTTGATTTGTTTCGTTTCGTTTGACAAAACGACTTATTTACAAAACTAAAAGTAATGTAATTTATGGAACCCCCTGATGGTGTTATAAATTGGTAACCCACATTTTATGAAGCAACACCCCCACTGAATATATGCTCCTCCATTTTGACGATATTTTTTATGCGTTAAATACGTGTAAAGATCAATGTTCAACATATTATTGAATTTGTTTTTGTCATGATTCGTATTACAACTGGACAAATTCTATCGATGAAAAATGAACAGGATTAAAATGCTATGATAAATGTTATACCTTTTCTGTCTTTGTGTTGAAGCGAAATTCAAAATTCGAATTTTTTAAATCTACAAAACAATTAGTTTTTCCCGATATAAAAGTGCTGTCCTAATATAGAATATTTCTTCCTTTTATGTTGGATGTAAGTCTTAATGCAAGTATGACACCTACAAAGTCTATTTGTAGCCCTACTATGGTTGCATCATTTAACATAAGTCACATGCCTCTACTGTTCGATGACGTCACATGCCTCGGCAACCGTATGTATCATAATTCTACCAACGCGTTTTAACGTTGTAAAACAACAATCCTTGTCTTTGCGTATTTAACTGACTATTATCTCGTTTAGCGTTTTTCATTTTAACCTTATGATTTTTTTACTTATTTTCGATATTTTAGATACAAGCCCGCCAGTTACTGCAGCTAACTTGTTCTGCTTCTACCGGTAATGTGCGTTCTTCTAAGTTTTGTCTGAAAACTGAAATCTGTTTCACTATACTACTAAGAAACAGGACCTTAATTCTCACTATGTTGAAAGTGAAATTATTTGAAACGTTCCAAATGCTACCTTCTTCTGCATGGGCTTTGATATTCTTACTACTACAACCTCCAACCCTTATGCTCCAATGATTCATTATTAGTTCGGTATTTTGGATCACTCTAAAATATTCCAAGCATTTTGCGCTGGTCCTCTACAGCCCCACCTCTGACCATAGGGTCTGTCACCTAAACTAAAAACAAAAAAATCTATATTAGGAAAAAAATTATACCACTTTGACAATTTATATGGCAAGCGTTCTTACAAATATAGATCACCGTTGATTTTAGCCAAAATGATCGACCTAATTTTGTGGTGGAGTCTAAGGATGACTTATACGGATGATTTTCCGTGGGGATTTTTCAGGGCAAAAATTTGCTACGCTAAGCATGCTGTCAACGCAGTTGTTTTCCATTGTCTTTGTTCCAGTCATATCCGACTGGAACAAGGACAATAGATATTTTAAAACTGCAAGGTGGGATTTTCATCTACGTATTTCCTACTGATAAGCTTGGCTATACAAAATGATCTTTGGTTTAGGTAAGATTGCGAGCGCTCAAACAGTTTAAGTTTTCATCGACTAAAAAATTTGCCTGTATTTTACCCGATGTTAATCTTATCTGTGTTATTGTTAACGTCCGTTTGGATCGACCAAACTGGTTTGTATTGTGCGTTGTTTTTAAAAAAAATAGGACGTTTTTAAAATAATTATTTTGTATATTATACCGTCATAGTTTTAAGACCTACAGTATATAGTTCAAATTAAACAGGTATTTAGCTGTTTATACAATTTCACCGTGTCGGAATACTTGGTCGTCCAGTATTTAGCTTAGTTTGATGTCAAGGAGTAAATAGCCACCAACCAATCTAAATCATGCTTAATATTATGTCAATGGTTGCGTAAGTAACAACAGAAACAATAGGTAATAGATTAAAAAGCAAAGATTTGTGAATTAATGCAATAGCTTTTTAGGGAAAATGTCCTATCAGCAATTTTTGTTCCAATTTTCTCAAGTTAACAACATTTTGTCAGACGTTTGCATCACATTTGCAGCAACCGGCGTAGTATATATATATATTGTGTCCGGCTAAAGTGACAGCAAAATGGTTTGAGAGCATTTTGTGTTGTTATAGACGCTGCATTATGTCAGGGAAGGAACTTCATGCTTTCAAGCAGCCAGGTACAACAAGCCCCCGCCAAGTCAGCTTGCAACAATGGAGGTGGTAACTTGGCAAGTATTCCTGACGAAGCAACACAAAACCACCTCAGCACTCTCGCAAGCAACAAGGTTGGAAACGGGTGGTCTGGAGGTTCATACGTTTGTAAGTATCAAGAAACAATAAAATGTAAATATCAATTGAAAAGCAACTAACAAAAATAAATGTTTATAGACGCTTACATTGGCGGGGAACGTGATGGAAACGACTTCAAATGGCCAGATGGAACAATATGTTCAACCTTATCAGGTTTGGATAAAATTAAGTATTATGTCCGATAAAGATCATAGACGATACCCGGCGTAAAGTTATAGTATCGGTACTCGTCCGATACTAGGGTGGTATCGGTGCTCGTCCGATACTAGGATGGTATCGGTACTCGTCCGATACTAGGGTGGTATCGGTACTCGTCCGATACTAGGATGGTATCGGTACTCGTCCGATACTAGGATGGTATCGGTACTCGTCCGATACTAGGATGGTATCGGTACTCGTCCGATACTAGGATGGTATCGGTACTCGTCCGATACTAGGATGGTATCGGTACTCGTCCGATACTAGAAAGGTATCGGTGCTGATCTAAAACCAAGTTAATTTGTGCATTACAGCCATTATTTGAGTTTTGCAATTTAAACAGTAAAAGATTACACTAAACATTAAAAATAAAAAGGCTAATTACGACAAAAATCGGTCTAATACCATTAAATCATTATCATTGCTACAATTTCATCAATTTAACTTGTTTGGTCATAGTAATGACGTCATTTAGTATGCAATTGTTGTATTTGTCGCACAAAATATCTTTCGGTGTCGTTATCGGAATACCAAGTATCGGACATCCCTAGTTGAAATGTAACAGGAAATGTGGTTCTTTATGTTGGTGCTACTAGAATAACACGATAAATAAAAAAGCTTGTCAATATAAGTCTGGCGTGGGCTTGTATATTCCTAATGCATGTATAAAAATTTCTTGGCCATGAGCATACATTTCTAAATTAAAAAAGGTAATTAAATTGTCTGTCAGTTATATCTGTGGTTTCCATTTTAGCAACCAAGATTTCCGTAGTGACATTCCGCGACGTATTTTCCAAAAATGTAAGCAGAGCGCATAAATAGTTAAGAGCCCGAATAAAGGGCACATCATGCATGGAAGGTAAAAAAATACTGTTTTATTGATCTTTAAAAAAAGGAGGTACCTGGTCCACACCAGGATACAACGGATGGAGAATTGGAAGTGGACCTGAAGGTAGTACAACTTGTATGATGTTTCTTGGAACACGATCTGGTTCACCAGGCAGTTATACTTACACTTGGAAGTGGGAAGATATTTCGTGTATTTCAATAATTTTCTACATTTGTGAATATCAAGGTAACGTAAATAAACAAAGTACAGAAATTGTAACACAATACAGATGGCCGCAATATATGAAAGCCGTGGGTTCAATCACTTTCGCCAGTATACAGCAGGGGTCGGCAACCTACGGCCCGCGGGCCGCATCCGCCAATGTAATTCAACAGGCCCTACCCCTCTTTGACAAACTAGACACGAGTCCATTTTAAGTAGGCCTACTTTTTACTATTTTACCTACGTAAGAACGACAAATTTGAGTGCTTCGCGCGAATGATCTTTTACCGTCCGGTTTGTTTACGTTTGGATGCTGTCTTTTGAAATATAGATCAGCGCTTCTATACCGTTGAGCCGTGGAATGCTGCCAAGTACTTCGCGGACAAACGGAAAACGTATTCAAAAATTGATATCATACGTGTTAAACGTCGTATTAAAGTTTTTCACATACATGTAAAACTGATCTTTAAGTTTAAGGCTTAAACGAGTTGTGTGTAGCCTACTTTCAAACAGATGGGCACAACACTTTGTGACGTACGATAAAGCAGCATTATGACGCACGATAAAGTCCAAAGTAGACCATGAACTCTATGTTACGTAACAATGCTGCAAATTGCGTAACTGGCGAAGTTTTAGATTTGATGCAAAAGCTTTCAACATCTTGCATTTTACAATTGAGATATCAAATTGTAATATATTTGGCGGAACGGCAGAAAAGTTGATGCGGACCGTCGGTTGAGAACCATTGGTTTAAACGCTTTTTCGCACTTTCCGCAACACTTTCCTGCCTTCTTAAATGTAATTAAACACGTTAAGTGCAAAAAAGATACGAGGGCCGTCTGATTAAAAGCTGTTAGAACATTTTATTAACACAATTCTTAGTTACCATTTTGTGCGGCTCGCAGAGACCTTTCTGAGTTTAGTTTTGGCCCGCTAGTAAAAAAAGTTGCCTAAGTAAATAATTTGTAACAGAATACAGATGACTGCGATATTTGTAAACCGTGGGACATACCATCACTTTCGTTGGTATACAAGTTATTTGAAACGATTTTAACAAGAACATTTAGGAAGCTGATGTTACGATTTCGAATAATTCCGTTTTCATAAAAAAATTCGCAGTTGTTTGCTGCATAATCAGTTTTTTTGATACATCTTTTCTGAGTTCATAAGATGCTCTCATTCTGTCGTGCAAATCTTCATTACACAAAATTTGAACTATTTTTATGTTTAAGAACAAACTTATAAATTTACGAATGATGACTACAGTTAACATAGATAACAAGCAGTGATATTTCTTTATCTTATTAAATTTCGAAGGATATATTTACAAAAGTTTATACTTTAATCAAGATAGAAAAACGAAATGTCGTGTGTTAAGATTAGATTCATGTAACCTTTCGTAGCATTAAGGTCAACTTATTTCAATAGTTTAAAACAAGTTTAGTATCGGACGAGTATCGATACCACCCTAGTATCGGACGAGTATCGATACCACCCTAGTATCGGACGAGTATCGATACCACCATAGTATTGGCGAGTATCGATACCACCCTACTATCGGACGAGTGTCGATACCACCCTAGTATCGGACGAGTATCGATACCACCCTAGTATCGGACGAGTATCGATACCACCCTGGTATCGGACGAGTACCGATACCAGCCAGTATCGGACGAGTATCGATACCACCCTAGTATCGGACGAGTATCGATACCACCCTAGTATCGGACGAGTATCGATACCACCATAGTATTGGCGAGTATCGATACCACCCTACTATCGGACGAGTGTCGATACCACCCTAGTATCGGACGAGTATCGATACCACCCTAGTATCGGACGAGTATCGATACCACCCTAGTATCGGACAAGTAACGATACCACCCTAATATCGGACAAGTACCGATACCATCCTAGTATCGGACGAGTATAGCTTAGATCCTATATCATGGAACATTTCTACTTTAAATAATGAATTAAAAACAAAAGTTTGTCCTTTAATTAGTCGACCATATTATATTTTGTTCTCACAAACGCAGTTCCCCGCAACTTAACAGTGACGTCATCAACCAGCACACCAGCATTGGGAAGCAGTTTGACATTCACAGGAACTATCTCTGGCTTTTATAACGAACCTCTTAACGTGGTTGTTGCTCATGGTGGAACAAACACCAACGTTGCAAGTAATTTCGTTGGAACGAGCTTTACTTACGTCATCAACTTCGTCACCTCGTCACACAACGGAGATTTCGTGTTCACTGCAAGCAATAGTGCTGGGACTTGTTCTGGTTCAACAACAGTTCGACTTACAGTCGGTAAAACCTGTTCTTTTATTTTCATATAAACAGAATTGTTGGGAAGTCAAACTGTATTAAAAGGCAACAAATAACAAAATTAGGTCTTTTAGGAGGATTTGTCCTCTTTTCCAAAGAAAAGTGGATGGTCCTCCGAGGACGCTCAAAACTGCCCAAATGTCCTCTTTTTCGTATTTCGAGTTAGTTGCTTATATTTTCAACAAGACTTTTAGGCAAGGCGTATTGATTTCCAATAAACTACTGTAGCGATGAGCCATGCTGATTGACGATAATTGCTGGTTTAAAAAAGCTTTTCCGACAAATTGCCCGACCAGCCTTACCTTCTGGATTGTTATTGCAAACATTTTGCCAGAAAAATTGCAACAGAGCATGTAAAAAGGCCCATTAATTAAGCAAAGGTGTGAGTTTTGTAGGTTCGGCTCACGTTCTCGGGAGTTCCCCAACAGTAACTAACGCGCGTTAGCTAACACGCTCAGTCGCTCATGTAGAGAGGCGTAACATTTCTTCAATAAAGTAACAAAAATACGTAACAATTAGATGTCTTGTGTCGCATTAACCATTTCAGTTTGTATACGCCAGTATAGTAAAGATGCAGGTTTTACCTAAATGTTAATCATTTTCTCATTAATTTGTTTGTTTTTTTCATTAAAAGTGGGTCGCGAACGGAAACAGTTTGGGAAGAACTGGTCTATAGCATGCAGGTAGTTCTCAGCAGATGTTTTAATTGTTCTTTATTATTCTTTAAATCTAGACAATCATAAAGCAAAATAAGCTATAAATTATAGTGCCGAAGAAATGTCCTGTTTTGGGTGCTGAAAATATGCTAGCCCTACAATAAATATAATATGAAAACTGGAAAATATTACCATAAAAAAACTATTGTAAATAATAATTTATGATTTAAACATGTTGTCAAAAGTAAAGTAGTAAAATCCGTTGCCCTAAACTAACCTTTTAGACTTAGAGTGAAAGTAACATGCAATTGACCATTTTAATTACTGGCTTTTACTTTTAAGCAAAGTGGAATTATGCATTGTATGTGAACACTGCACCAGGTTTTAGCCAATCATTATTGATAATCTTTCCCGTGAATCTCAGGCAGCCCAATGCGACCGACTTCCGTGACAACAACCCCTTCAACAACTGGTGGATCTTCACAAATACAAATGACTTGGACGGCTGTTACCGGTGTGACGGGGTACAGGGTGAAGTGGAACCATGGTGGTGCTCAGCAAAGAGACGTTAGCTCTGGCACAACTACAACCACCATCAGTGGTTTAACACCTGGACAAACGTACACCGTTGATGTTCGATCTAAAAGTGGATCGGTTGTAAGTGGGTCAGCTTCCAGTACAACAACAACAGGTTAGTGTGGATTGTGTTTATCGGATCACTTCCTTATATGGCTTGATGCACATATAGCTTGAAACTTAAAGGTTTAAGTAATTTTAATGTTTCAAATACCCTTTGTTCACACTTTTAAGTAGATATTTGAATATTAGTATAGTTTTTGAACACAATACACGATGTTTTTAGTAATTTTAATAAAAATATCGAAGCCATAATATTCGATAAAATCGACATTTCGCAATTTACCGACGTTTCAGCAATAACTCATGCTATCATCAGTGTAAAAATCAAGTGAAGATAAAAGCGATAAAACGTAAAAGAAAAGAAAAAAGGAAAAAATAGCAGCGAAAAAAGGCGATGTATGGGTCAGTGCGTACAGCTAGGTATTAAAAAGATATAAAGGTGCCGAGGTTGTATATATATTAAGCAAACCAGGTGGCCAGCTTCGTTTCGTCAACAAACCTTAGCTTGGCCTTGTCGTTTGTGTTTTGTTGAATAAAACGCTGGAGTTCTCGTCTTATGTGCTGTGAATCAGGTCCGACAAATGGAAGTTTCATTACGCTAAAGCGCACATCTGCAACAGGTGTAATTTCCAAATCCTTTTTATGGTGGCGATTATTAAGGAAATTGCGAAATAGCACGGTCTACAAATGTATTGGGATATCCACTGCCCAACAACATGTTCTTTATTGTGGCAAACTCAGCGTGCATGATTTTATATGAACTGTCGATGTTATACGCCTTGGTTAAAAGAGCGTTAGCTCTAGCTACATGTTGTTGGGCTGTGGATATTTGTCGGACCTGTTTCACAGCTGTAGCGACTTTTTAGTTATGTTTCTGTGACCGATGGTTATATCCCATATGTTTAATAATTAACAAAACCTAAAGTCGCTGAGTGAGTCCTCTTCGGGAAATGATAAACCTTTTTCTGTCCTTATGAAAATCAAACACCACAAATTTACTAATTCAAAATATATTGTGTTATATGTTATAAATGAACGCTATTACTCATCCCAAACGAAAGGTATTAATATTCGGCATTATACTTGTTAAATCATTACATTTTACTTCAATAACCACGAATCAAAACGGGCATATTAGAACCGAATCGTTCTCAAATATATAGCACAAAGTAACACAATTTAGCAAACTCATCACCCTCATAATTCTATTTCTGGCCAAGTTGTAAATTTAGAAACGCAAAAAGTCCAGCATTCACTTAACGACCGGCAGAGAGAAGAGGCCAGCAGGAAATTGCTATATACACAGAACACGGCACTGGGCGCCCAATTATCTCGCCCATTGCTTCGGGCAGCGAATTTCGCTCGCACGCACAGGGTACGTTAACATTCTATGCTCTAAATGACAGAAATAAAATCTTGGTAATGTACACGAAAAAGATAGAAAGGAACAGATAATACTCTAACGTTTTATTCAATGAAGCACAAACGACAAAGCTAAGCTAAAGGTTTGTTGACGAAACGTCAAAGCTGGCCTTCTGGTTTGCCCTAAAATATTCACCATCGCTACTCCACAAAACCAACGTGGTGTACCGACTGCGATGCACCATACATACATCGGCCAAACGCAACGCAACCTAAAAACGCATATGAAAGAACACCAGTCGTAACCAAAGTCGGAAGTTTGTGCCCATTTGCTCGCCAATCCAACACATAAAGTTAATTTCAACAAACCGGAATTATGGGGTTCGCGGCATGACAAATATCGCCTTTTTGCAACATCACACACCAGAACTTAATATAGATACAACCTAGGCACCTTTATATCGTTTTAATACCTAGCGCTACGCACTGACCCATACATCGCCTTTTTTCGCTGCTATTTTTCTCCTTTTTCCTTTTTTTTTACGTTTTATCGCTTTTATCTTCACTTGATTTTTACACTGATCATGACACGAGTTATTGCTGAAACGTAAATTGTGAAACGTCGATTTTATCGAATATTATGGCTTTAGTATAGTTTTGTTATGTAGTATTGGTTAGCTAATGTAATAACTTTGTAAAATTATTATCGGTCATGAATAAAGAAATACTATTTGAGGTTGAAAGCATTTTATACTTTTGTTTTATATACATTAGCATGTCCTACTTGGTCATTGTTTTGTTGTTTTTAATTTCGCGCAATACGTTGGTAGATAAATTTACAAAGTTAATTTGTGCTCCCACACTAATAGCGTCTAACATAATTTCGTGTTGTATTGACTGCCTAAAATACTAACATTTTTTTATGATTTTAAAGTTTTTATTCATGAATAAAACTGTGCTTCATCAGAAAGCTAACAATACAATTCACTGCCAGTTAAAACCGATGTAACTGTAGAAATTATAATACCGTCTTATCAACAGCTTTTAAAAACGTTGCTGTAAACTTTTTTAGAAATAAACGTTAGGTTTTTAAACAAAGATAGTTACTTTTGTTTTGCTTTTTATTTCTGCAGCTCCTTCGCCACCAAACAATGTGACGTTGACACCTTCACAAACACAAATCATTATAAGTTGGACAAATGTTCCTGGGGAAATCGTGACGTCATACGTTGTGTATTGGAGACCGGTCGATGGTAGTTCCAACTCCACTACAATTAATTCCACCACAACAAGTTACGCAATTACTGGGTTGATTTCGATGAAAAGATACGAAGTACAAATAAGAAGTACAAGTGGTTCAGTCAGCAGCACAAATGTTACAAAAACAACTTCAACAGGTTAGTAAACGTGAAGTGAAATGGAATTACATTTAGTAGTATATTGCATAATGTTGTCAGAATATTTAAAAAAATCATTTAAACTTTCTCACTAGCTTGTGCTAATTAACCGTTATTATACCACACCCAAATACAAATGTTTAAATCTTCACTTTATACGTATTTCAGGTTCAGTTCTTGTCAGTTTTTCCAGCAATTCACCTCTACCAGTAACTTTCGAAGTGGCCACATCTGTAACTTGCAATTGTTCGGCATATTACGAGCCACAATGCAGATGGTTCAGGTATTTGCGATTATTACACTTTATAACTGCTGCAGGTTTTTCAAACATCCGAATGCCTAACAATATGCTCTTGTATAAATTTAAAAAATGAAACATATAATAATGCATTAAAAATTTTAAAAGCGCGTTAAAAAAGTATTAGAAATGTTAAATTCAACTATCAGTTGATGAAATCAACAGCGCTTTACAAATAGTTTTACGTATTAGGAGCAATGGGTCATCGAAACAGGTTTGTATTTGCAAACAGGCTGTTACAAGACATCTTTTTAACTTATAGCGAATTACGTTTTACTACAACAGAAACAACATCGAGCAAACCACAGTTACTTCGGCACAAGTTTACCAAACCTCCACCACAGCAAGTGGAAGTACGTCAGGAACATCTACACTTCACATCAGCATTGCAGATCCAAGTTACGCTGGTCATTACGAATGTAAGGTGACCAACTGGGATGGAAGTGGAACGAAAACTAAAGCTTTAACCATATTTGGTAAGTGGCATTAAACTAACCATTTTGTTTCATTTCCAATTACATGTACAACAAAGCATTTCTTTGTAAAGCAACTGCCTTTTTGACTCTTTTTACCACTTTAGTATCGAACGAATACCGATACTTCGTTCGGATATTGCCGCATATCCGTACACATAAGTGTTGGATATCTGCTCATAAAAGTTTTTCGAGTAAATTTAATGTTTTGGTTTCAGCCAAGGCAAACATTTTAGTATTTTATGTTTTTATGGACATCACGGACCGTCGACAATCGTGATCCCCGGCGTTTTTCTCCCTTTTCAAAACCCAAGTCCGTCTCGTTTGTTTGTAGGTTAGACGCTTTTTCGACATGTTTACAGATTTGTAAATAGTTTCAACGTTTAGCAGGTCACGACTGTAAATTGTGCATTTAAAGCAAGGGCGGGTCCAGGAATTAATTTTTTTTTTTTGCGGATCATAAATAAATTTCATGTTTGACATTATTACTAACGTCATAAAACAACTGATCTTAAAAACACCGCTGTTTTCCAGCAACTTCGTGCGCAAATATGATAAGGAATTTTAAGCTAATCGTGTAAAGCACAGAACAAGCGCTTCAATTGTTAAACTCGGCCAAATTTTACATATAAAATTATACGTGATACACTAGATGTACAAAACAAATTACGATGGGTTAGAAATGACTTTGCGATACTGGGATATTTTACGAACTCTTGTCAAACTTTGTGTGGGTAAACATACTATGAGAAGTAAATAAACTATTACTCAAGTGAAATTGCTGTTGTCATGTATAAGAGACACTCGCTTGAGACGCGCGCCCATTACTCCGTCATTCTCTCATAGAAAGAGACTAGTTTTTCTGTCTGGGAGCACATGACTTCTTTCTATTCTGGCGTAACGAGCCGTTTCACTCTTAAGAGTGGGAAATGTGTACAATGTGTACAGTATGTGTACAAAACGTATAGCTCTGTCTCCTCTCGTGCTATGTAAACGTATATGTCTATATGGTGTCGGACCTGCAAGCCAAATGTTATAAAAATGTTCGTATTGTTAATATTTAAGAAGTTAGATTAAGGAAGCAGTTCTACGTTGATTGTTTAAAACCATGGCACACTATTTGTAATGTTAAAAACAAAATTCTTAAATTTTGTGCCAAAAAAAAAATTGAACACAAGATTTGCACACGCTCAATGCTAAATTGTCTCTAATAGGCTGTATTATTAATTTTTGTGCAAATAATAAAATATTAATCTTTGGTTGTAGCAATCGAACATGAAATAAGGTTGCTCGTCAACACAACGGCGTCTGACGGCGATGATACGGTGTCTTTACAAACACTTAACACATTGGAAAACAACCTGAGGCAACTTCCCAAGGGCAACTATTCATTACAATACAACCTCACACAAGTCAGCGTACAAGTTGTGGTGGAACAAATAACATCAACCGGCGGAAGAGCCGAGTCAGGTTTAATCGATTTTGAGAAATCCTCGGTAAATGCTACCTTCCAGAACGCCGGCAATTTCCCAGTGGCCATCGTAATGTTTGAAGCCGTCTTTAAAACCAACTCAACTTCATGCGCTTTTGTCAATACCGGTCAGCAAGCTTCCAGTAAACGTTATGCTGAACTAAGCCCCAAGGTTTACACCAGCGTGTCAGGCTACAATGTCAAAACTGGTGCCAGGCTAATGGGCTCCGTCGCATTTTCGCGGCAAGTTGCAAATGCCGAACAGACATCCGGCGGGGTTTGCCAAAAAAATGTAATATCGTCAGAAAACCTTGGCTTACAGAAAGTGGAATATGCTTGCAGTTTCATAGACAGATCGTCGGCTTATTCAACAGCTGGATGCCGCAGCAAAGTGATAGGCGACCGGGTCCACTGCGAATGTGATCACCTCACTGTGTTCTCTATTCTGCTCTCAATGAAAACAAGGGCCATTTCACTTGGAGTTAAAGTAAGCTATTACACAGATTTCTACCTAAGACTATTATTATTGAAAGTTGATGTCCACTGAAGTCTTTATCAGTTTACAAACAATAAACACAACGATGGTTACAAAACCTTAGTTCCTTATTCAAATAGAATTACACAAAGTTATCAACATTAATAAAAATTAACACATAATAAATATAAAACTTAACTTACACCGCAACAGAATAGATGTTACCACTAACACAGGCGAGTCTCAAATGAAGGACAAACGTACACGTTTAAACGAGACACGTACATGCTCTAGGCAAAGCGCGCCACTAGGAGCAGTGTTTAAATAAAATAAAACACTAAGGTTAACAATTATAATATTTACTTTATTTATTCTCGGTTCTTTTAAACAATCGTGCATTTTTCTCAGGTTCTGTCGTACGTTTGCGAGTCGATCTCAGTTTGCTTCCTCGTGCTCAGCTTCGCGCTACTGTTACGTCACAAGCGGCTGATCGCGAGCGACCGGACCCTGATCCAGCTGTGCGTCGTCTTCTCCCTCCTGCTCCTCCACGTCGCCAATCTCCTCCAGGATGCAGCGATCCACCATCAAGTCGGATGTGTCTTCCTCTCTGCCAGCATCCACTACTTCTTGATTGCATCAGGTGCCGACTAATTGCGAAATCATATTTGCACGTTTGTCTGTTTTCTCTGGCCATATTTTTGGAATACTAAATTCCTAAAACATTCTGTTTGTTAATCTCATAACATGGATGTTTCTGTTTATGCTAAATTAATGTTATTTACTAGTTTAACTTGTGAAACCTATTTTATCCATGTTTTCCTATTATAAAGTGTTTAGTTTTCAGCTATTTGTTTTTTATTTATTATATTGAATGTAAATTCTATTTATAACCTTGAATTCTTTTTTTAAAAGTCTAATATCAGCTATTTGTTTTCTATTTATTACCTTAAATGCGATATTAAGTTTACTATAGTTTTTAGTTATCTTTAAATTATATATAATTTAATGCATACACGACATGTACAGAAAGTAAGTTGCTGCATTTTGTTATTTATTTGATCAGTTTTGGTTCTTAATAAAGTCAATGTTATTTCTAATTTAATTCGGAATTTCATCTTTTCTTATTTTTAGCTTACCTGAACCATATTTTGTTTTTACAGTTTGCTGGTTTACGATCGACGGAATCCGAATGACAATGGCCATGACGAACCCGATTGGATTCCAGGTCCAAGACTCTCAAAAGCGAACAAAGGTGTTCTTGGTGGTGGGATGGTTCATCCCGGCTCTTGTGGTTGGATCGGCGCTCGCCGCTGCTCTTCCAACAGGAAACTACATCAAGGTCAAGGACATTAACGTGACACAACAAGGAGGAAGCAAATTCGAGAGATGCTGGTTGAATCCTGGCACCAACGTGTTCATTCTCACTGTGATCGTGCCGATCGCGATTTGTCTGCTGGCCAACTTCCTCTCTGCTCTCATCGGATCGTGTGTGCTCCTTTCCTCCAGGAAGAAGAAGAAGCGAAGAAGTCAGGAGGAAATGGATCAAGACGCCAAGACCTTTTTCAAGGCCTTCTTTTTCTTGATGTTGGTTCTTGGAACAACTTGGGTTCTTGGATTTTTTACAGGTAAAATTTGCAAACGGGAACAGGGTTGTTACGCATTTTCATGAAATAACTTCACACAAAATAAGACATTATATTTCTTTTCAAAGGAAATTTATCGGTTTTTGAAGACCTATAATATAATCACATGGCGTCTTTTGACAAATAATTATAGATGAAAACCGCATAAATGTCAGGTAAAACCCAATAACAAAAAAAAAACTATTTTCTAACTACTGCAATTTCTATACAAATTATTTAAGCTGTACATAAAATAAAATAAAACCTTTCTATAAAAAATTGGTGATTTTTAGAACTTTAAGAATGAAATGCAGTTCAAAGAAAATGAATGGCTTTGTGGCAAACCTTAACAACTCTTCGTTTGTAATTAGTATGACAATATTACAAAATGTTACAATTAGGCTGAAATTTTACTTGTTCTTCGCGACTTTATTATTTTTTGTATGTTAAGCAACATTTGGCATCAGAATTGTATTTAGTTTCAGGCACAGCAAGCCGTTTATCTTCTAATAAATTTGTCATATTATTGAAGCTATTTTTGCTCCAGGTCTCGGCGATGAGATGACGTCAGAAGTGATGACGTACATCCACACGCTGGTGAACGGGCTTCAGGGATTGGCGGTGTTCTATTTCTACTGTATCAAGAATGACGTCATTCGCAAGAAGATATCATGCATAGGAAAAACTTCTGACGTTTCAGGCCTGGAAACTACAAGCGACCATAACCTAACCCAGCAAACTTCACGTACTTAGGAAACATCCAAATACAACTGCTCGGCGGTTGTTTTTCTGTTCAGTTCTATCCACGTGTTTGGTTTGCTGACATTTAGCTCTAGATCAGCGGTTTCCAAACTTTATAAATTTTGCCTGGTGGACCCGTTATTTTGATATTTCCCGACCATATAAAATTAAAGGGTTAGTTGACCCACGTTTCTTGTAGTAAACTACTACAGTCGCGATTCTTCTAATGTAACAACTTTCTAACTAATGCTAAAGATTCGCTGATAGCAGTTAATACAGCATAATAGATGCTTTATGTCGCAAGAAACATCATAAAACACGCTATATTATCGAATAATAAAGCATTACCAAAGACTAATAATGATGACAGATAATGTTTAGAAACATTTGCTAAAGCCTAATCTTTAAAACTTAAAGACTTGACCCTCTGAAACTGCTCTACGGACCCAGTTTGGGAACTGCTCCTCTAAAGATTATTACAACAGTATTTGCCTGATTTCTTGTTGCTGAGTTAGATTTTAAGTTAAGCTCTGCATCTTTCTCTTTTTTTAAATCTAATTCTTTCTTCGGTTGTCAATTTCCAGCATTGTTATA
Source organism: Ascidiella aspersa (assembly GCF_963924565.1). Classification (NCBI taxonomy): domain Eukaryota; kingdom Metazoa; phylum Chordata; class Ascidiacea; order Phlebobranchia; family Ascidiidae; genus Ascidiella; species Ascidiella aspersa. Next base: position 25,218,542 of record NC_139454.1, read on the forward strand.
AAGAGTTATTTTTAAAATGTATATAAAGTGTGCGCACGTCAAACATTTTTAGAAATTATACTGTTTTGGATAGTGACGCTAATAACAATGTATATACCATCTCAGAAACTGCAATGTTATGTTTTCTTAAATTTCGTCAAATGCATAACCCCTTGTAATATTATTATGTGTATCTCCACAAGCATTTGTCGATGAGGCCGAAGCTGAATGCAAATGGTTGCCGATATTTTGATCATCCATAACAATATTAAACTGTGCGTACCGTCAGTACTTTGTAAGCATGTCACCACCTAAAATGCCCAACCTAATGTCATACAGGCGCCGTATATTCACAAACATAGCACAATTTAAGCTGTTCGTTAATTGTGATTGATTGGATGCTGCGTTACTGAGGTTGCCCACTCTTTGTCAAGACGCCACAAATATGGTGTATGGATACTCATAGTCGCGCTGCAACTTATCACTTGACAAGCACTTCCCGTTTGAATTTAAGCTTGTTAAGTGTCATGCTCTTATATTTTTTCACTTAATTTGATGTTAAAACTCGCTAAACATAACTTAACGAGCAATACTTTTACATGTGTTCCATTGTCAAATAGTAAAATTATACTTTCCATAGTTTCAGAGTTGACTTATGCCAATGCATTATAAAGCATTATATAATTATGTTTGGGGCCAAATGTATTGTCAACAACAAACGCCTATCGGTGAGATTTTACTATTAAAAAAATGTCTCAACAGTTAGTTGACATTTCTTTATATTTACCATTACCTTGCAATAAGCTTTTATTGTATTGCTATTGTTTGCTAGGTTTCGACGTGCCCCTAAAATATGAAAGATTGACAATGCTTTCCGTGTTTTTTATCACTTATATAATCTGCTATTTTTCCTTTCAAATATTTTGCTCCAAGTTAACGTGAACATAAGCTATACAGTTTCCTGCATTGTCGAATTAGCGATGTATTGCCTCCAAGACGTGTAAATCGATTTTTCTTCATGCGTTAAAATACGTGTAAAGATCTATGTTGAACAATATTAAGGAAGTCGTTTTTGTAACACATTCGTATTAAAACTTGTTCAGACGTAAATAAACAGGATTAAAATACAATTTTAAATGTTATACTTTTTTGCTTTTGTGGTTTTTAGCTTAAATCACTCAACGCATCGATACTGTTCCGATATAAAAGTGTTGTTTTAATATACAATGTTTGTTCCTTTTCTGTGGGATGTAGGTCGTAATGCAAGTATGACGCCTGCAAAGTATATTTGTAGACCTACTATGGTTGAATCATTTAAAATGAGTCACATGCCTCTCCTATTTGAATACGCTATATGCCTCGGCAACTGGAAGAATCATACTTCTGAAAGCAACAACGTTTCAACGTTGATGAAACCAAAAAACTTGTCTTTCGTATTGAATTCGACTGTCATCTGGTATACCGTTTTTCCATTTAATCGTATGATTTTATCTTTTGTCGATTTTTGAGTTAGTCCGTCATTTACTGCAGCTAACTTGTATAGTTCTACTACCTGTACCGTTCTTCAAAGTTTAGCCCTACAAAATGGAAATTTACAAATCTGAACACTATATACAGATAAGTGCCTTTTCACTATGTTAAAAATTATTGAAAAGTTATTTGTATCTTTCAAAATGCTACCTACTTCTGTATGGGCTTTCAACCTTTATGTTCCAATGATTCGCTAAAATAATTTCGGATCCCACAGAACCTTTGTCAACCATTTTTCCCTATAAAGCCCTTTAATACCCCTTATTTTAGGTCTGAGATCTAAACTAAACAACAAACATATCTCTGGTAGGAAACAAAAATGATTACAAGTATAAATCACCGTAATTTTTTTAAATGTAACTTTAGCATAAGTTGCGTTTTTCCAATATAGTGACAAAAACAAAATTGTTCCCCATTTATAAAATATAAACTGGATTATTTTGCTTTTCAGTGCGAAGTGATACGAAAGCACTCGATGTTAGGTTGGTTTCGAGAGCAGACATCAAGTGCACGCTTTGCTCAAAGCATTAAACGTTTTATCTAACACATGTTCCCAGACAACACACGTTAGAAAACAAGATGCAACAGTTGTCTTTGTCAGTCAACCTTTCTTGTCAACTTAAAAATTACGATAAGTTTACACTACAGTGCCACTTGTTTTCAAATCTTAGATAACCCAAATACAGAACCAACCAAGTTTGCTGCGCAAGTGTTAAGTTGAAGTGAACACAAAAAGTCGCAAACATAATTCTTTAGGTAAGTGTTTTGCTCCATCTATTGCAAAATATATTATTTTTATTGATCTTTGTCTGTAAATTTATTTCCAATTATTTAGCAATAAATTCATGGCATGCTTTTGGGAAACCTTGGTGGCCAATAAGCCGAGAACCACTTTATAATGATATAGTTACTATGTTGTTGTCATCTTAAGCTATGAGATCTATAGTTACTAAATGACGTCAATGCTTTGGTCAAAAAAAGTGATCAGCTTGACAATTTTAATGGTAATATTTTCATTATAGCTCTACATGGGATCGAAAAACATGGCTGAACGACACAAATTATTGTGGTATCGGATCGGCAGAGATACCACCCTAGTGTGGCACGATAACGATACTAGCACTTGGAAACTAGTATCGGCCCCGATCCGATATTATCGGACATCTGTATAGTGGGGCCGTTTACTTTTAAAAGCAAAACATCTTCGTGGCTGCTATTATTGCAAGTAACATGTATAATACGTTTGGCACTGAGATTGAATAAGAGGGCAACAACTTGATGTGTTACACTTTATCAACGCAGTTGTTTGCCATTGTCTTTGTTCCAGTCATATCCGCCAATATTACAACACTGCAAGGTGGGTTTTTTCATCTACGTATTTCCTACTGATAAGCATGGCTTTACAAAATGATCTTTGGTTTAGATAAGATTGCGAGCGCTCAAACAGTTTAAGTTTTCATCGACTTAACTATTTGCATGTGTTTTACCCGATGTTAATCTTATCTGTGTTATTGTTAGCGTCCGTTTGGATCGACCAAACAGGTTTGTATTGTGCGTTGTTCTTAACAAACAAAAAAAAATAGCACGTTTTTAAAATAATTATTTTGTTTATTATACCGTCATAGTTTCAAGACCTACAGTATATAGTTTAAATTAAACAGGTATTTAGCTGGTTATACAATTTCACCGTGTCGAAACACATTGTGGTCCAGTATTTAGCTTAGTTTGATGTCAAGGAGTAAATAGCCACCAACCAATCTAAATCATGCTTAACATTATTTCAATGGTTGTGTAAGTAACAACAGAAACAATGCGGTAAGAGATTAAAAAGCAAAAATTTGTGAATTAATGCAATAGCTTTTTAGGGAAAATGTCCTATCAGCTATTTTTGTTCCAATTTTCTTAAGTTAACAACATTTTGTCAGACGTTTGCATCACATTTGCAGCAACCGGCGTAGTATATATGTATTGTGTCCGGCTAAAGTGACAGAAAAATGATTGAGAGCCATTTGTGTTGTTTTAGACGCTGCTTTATGTCAGGGAAGGAACTTCGTGCTTTCAAGCAGCCAGGTACAACAAGCCCCCGCCAAGTCAGCTTGCAACAATGGAGGTGGTACCTTGGCAAGTATTCCTGACGAAGCAACACAAAACCACCTCAGCACTCTCGCAAGCAACAAGGTTGGAAACGGGTGGACTGGAGGTTCACACGTTTGTAAGTATCAAGAAACAATAAAATGTAAATATCAATTGAAAAGCAACTAACAAAAATAAATGTTTATAGATGCTTACATTGGCGGAGAACGTGTTGTAAACGACTTCAAATGGCCAGATGGAACAATATTTACAACCTCTTCAGGTTTGGAAACAAATTAAATGTTGGGATGTCCGATAAAGATCACAGACGATACCCGACGTAAAGTTATAGTATCGGTACTCGTCCGATACTAGGATGGTATCGGTACTCGTCCGATACTAGGGTGGTATCGGTACTCGTCCGATACTAGGATGGTATCGGTACTCGTCCGATACAAGGGTGGTATCGGTACTCGTCCGATACTAGGATGGTATCGGTACTCGTCCGATACTAGGATGGTATCGGTACTCGTCCGATACAAGGGTGGTATCGGTACTCGTCCGATACTAGGATGGTATCTGTACTCGTCCGATACTAGGATGGTATCGGTACTCGTCCGATACTAGGATGGTATCGGTACTCGTCCGATACTAGGATGGTATCGGTACTCGTTCGATACTAGGATGGTATCTGTACTCGTCCGATACTATGGTGGTATCGGTACTCGTCCGATACTAGGATGGTATCGGTACTCGTCCGATACTAGGATGGTATCGGTACTCGTCCGATACAAGGGTGGTATCGGTACTCGTCCGATACTAGGATGGTATCGGTACTCGTCCGATACTAGGATGGTATCGGTACTCGTCCGATACTAGGATGGTATCGGTACTCGTCCGATACAAGGGTGGTATCGGTACTCGTCCGATACCAGGATGGTATCGGTACTCGTCCGATACTAGAAAGGTATCGGTGCTGATCTAAAATCAAGTTAATTTGTGCATTACAGCCATTATTTGAGTTTTGCAATTTTAACGGTAAAAGATTACACTAAACTTAAAAAATAAAAAGGCTAGTTACGACAAAATTCGGTCTAATACCATTAAATCGTTATCATTGCTACAATTTCATCAATTTAACTTGTTTGGTCATAGTAATGACGTCATTTGGAATGCAATCGTTGTATTTGTCGCAAAAAATATCTTTCGGTGTGGTTATCGGAATACCAAGTATTGGACATCCCTAGTTGAAATGTAACAGGAAATGTGGTTCTTTATGTTGGTCCTACTAAAATAACACGATAAATAAAAAAGCTTGTCAATATAAGTCTGGCGTGGGCTAGTATATACCTAATGCATGTATAAAAACTTCTTGGCCTGAGCATAAATTTCTAAATTAAAAAAGGTAATTAAATGTTCTGTCAGTTAAATATGTGGTTTCCATTTTAACAACCAAGATTTCCGTAGTGACATTTAGCGACGTATTTTTCAAAAATGTAAGCAGAGCGCATAAATAGTTAAGAGCCCAAAGAAAGGGCACATCATGCATGGAAGGTTAAAAAATACTGTTTTATTGATCTTTAAAAAAAGGAGGCACTTGGTCAACATCAGGATACAACGGATGGAGAATTGGAAGTGGACCTGAAGGTAGTGGAACTTGTATGTTGTTTCTTGGAACACAATCCGGCTCACCAGGCAGTTATACTTACACTTGGAAGTGGATGGAGGTTTCGTGTACTTTAGTAACTTTCTACATTTGTGAATTCCAAGGTAACATAAATAAAACAAGTAAAGAATTTGTAACACAATACAGATGACAGCAATATTTGTAAACTGTGGTTTCAATCACTTTCGCCAGTATACAACAGGGGTCGGCAACCTAAGGCCCGCGGGCCGGATCCGCCAATGTAATTCAACAGGCCCTCCGCCTCTTTGACAAACTAGACACGAGTCCATTTTAAATAGGCCTACTTTTTACTATTTTACCTACGTAAGAACGACAAATTTGACTGCTTCGCGCGAATGATCTTTTACCGTCCGGTTTGTTTACCTTTGGATTCTGTCTTTTGAAATATAGATCAGCGCTTCTATACCGTTGCGCCGTGGAATGCTGCCAAGTACTTCGCCGACAAACGGAAAACGTATTCAAAAATTGATATCATACACGTTAAACGTGGCATTGAAGTTTTACACATACATGTAAAACTGATCTTTAAGTTTAAGGCTTAAACGAGTTGTAGCCTACTTTTAAACAGATGGCCACAACACTTTGTGACGTACGATAAAGCAGCATTATGACGCACGATAAAGTCCAAAGTAGACCATTAACTCTATGTTACGTAACAATGCTGCAAATTGCGTAACTGGCGAAGTTTTAGATTTGATGCAAAAGCTTTCAACATCTTGCATTTTACAATTGAGATATAAAATTGTAATATATTTGGCGGAACGGCAGAAAAGTTGACGCGGACCGTCGGTTGAGAACCATTGGTTTAAACGCTTTTTCACGCTTTCCGCCAACACTTTCCTGCCTCCTTAAATGTAATTAAACACGTTAAGTGCAAAAAAGATACGAGGTCCGTCTGACTAAAAGCTGTTCGAACATTTTAATAACACACTTCTTAGTTACCATTTTGTGCGGCTCGCAGAGACTTTCTGAGTTTAGTTTTGGCCCGCTAGTAAAAAAATTGCCGAACCCTGGTTGACATGATACCTCCGTTTAACAGAAATAAACTAAGTAAATAATTTGTAACAGAATACAGATGACTGCAATATTTGTAAACCGTGGGACGTACAATCACTTTCGTTAGTATACAAATTATTTGAAACGATTTTAACATGAACATTTAGGAAGCTGATGTTACGATTTCGAATAATTCCGTTTTCATAAAAACTTTCGCAGTTGATTGCTACATAATCTGTTTTTTGATACATCTTTTCTGAGTTCATAAGATGCTCTCATTCTGTTGTTCAAATCTTCGTTACGCAAAATTTGAACTATTTTTATGTTTAAGAACAAACTTACAAATTTACGAAAGATGACTACGGTTAACATAGATAACAAGCAGTGATATTTCTTTATCTTATTAAATTTCGAAGGATGTGTTCACAAATGTTTATACTTTAATCAAGATAGTATCGATACCACCCTAGTATCGGACGAGTACCGATACCACCCTAGTATCGGACGAGTACCGATACCACCCTAGTATCGGACGAGTACCGATACCACCTTAATATCGGACGAGTAGCGGAACCACTTTAGTATCGGACGAGTAAACATTTCTACTTTCAATAATGAATTACGTTTTTAGAAAAACAAAAACAAAAGTTTGTCCTATAATTAGTCGACCTTATTATTGTTTCTTCTTACAAACGCAGTTCCCCGCAACTTAACAGTGACGTCATCAACCAGCACACCAGCATTGGGAAGCAGTTTGACATTCACAGGAACCATCTCTGGCTTTTACAACGAACCTCTTAACGTGTTTGTTGCTCATGGTGGAACAAACACCAACGTTGAAAGTAATTTCGTTGGAACGAGCTTTACTTACGTCATCAACTTCGTCACCTCGTCACACAACGGAGATTTCGTGTTCACTGCAAGCAATAGTGCTGGGACTTGTTCTGGTTCAACAACCGTTCAACTTACAGTCGGTAAAACCTGTTCTTTTATTTTCATGTAAACATAAAGTGTGGGACCGCCAAACGGTATCAAAAGGCAACAAATAACAATTAATGTAATATGAAGTATGAACAATATAACCATAAAAATCTATTGTGAATAATAATTTATGATTTAAACATGATGCCAAAAGTAAAGTAGTAAAATCCGTTGCCCCAAGCTAATCTTTTAGACTTATAGTGAAAGTATCATTCAATTGACCATTTTAATTACTAGCTTTTCTTGTTAAGCAAAGTGGAATCATGTATTGCAGGTGGACACTGCACCAGTTTTTAGCCAATAATTATTGATAATCTTTCTCCTGAATCTCAGGCAACCCACCGAGACCGACTTCCGTGACATTAACCCCTTCAACAACTGGTGGATCTTCACAAATACAAGTAACTTGGACGGCTGTTACCTTTGTGACGGGGTACAGCGTGAACTGGAACCATGTCGGTGTTCAGCAAAGAGACGTTACCTCTAACACAACTACAACCACCATCACTGGTTTAACACCTGGACAAACATACACCGTTGATGTTCGATCTAAAAGTGGATCGGTTGTAAGTGGGTCAGCTTCCAGTACAACAACAACAGGTTAGTGTGGATTGTATATATCAGATCACTTCCTTATATGGCTTGACGCATGTATTGCTTAAAACTTGAAGGTTTAATTTAAAAAATAAAACGTATATTTTGCTAAAATTTTACCTGTTTCTGTAAATATTAGGTTGCTATAGTATATGTAAGTAATGCGTGTTATATAGATTAGAAAGAAATTGTCATAAAATGGGTAAAATTACCGGTGGTTGTTATGAAACAAGCCCTTTGCGATTAGAAGCAATTTTCTGCTCTTTTATATATTTTAGGTTTTCCTAATTGCTTATTTAAGTTTTGCTAGAAAGGGTTTGGAAGAAAGTGGACAAGCTTAACTGTGATATAACCTAGCTCGAAAAAGTAACTTTCTAATTAAAGCGTTTTTTGTCTTGTATGTAACCTAGAAAATCCGCCGAAATGTTAAGTTATCATGTGTCTGGCTGTTAGTTTACCCACCCTCAACTTAGGACCACTATTCCTAACCACTATAATCTATATACTTGTTTAATTTAGCTCCGTCAACTCCAAATGCTTTAACATTGGCGCCGTCAACAACTGGTGCAAGTTCTCAGGTCACAATTAGCTGGAGCGCTGTTGCTGGGAATGTAGTGACAGGATACAGAGTGACTTGGAATCCAACTGGTGGTTTACCCACACAATCTTTAGATGTTGCTTCAACTGTTACAACCACAACCGTCAGTTCTTTAACTCCTGGTCAAACTTATACGTTTGAGGTTCGAGCAAAAAGCGGATCAGTTTTAAGTGACCATGCTTCGAACAGCACAACAACAGGTAATCTACTTCAATTGTGTTGATTTTAAGGAAATAAATATATGTGGTAAATTATAGGGGTGGGGGGAGGTCATATCCCCAAACTGCTTTGACGTACATTTATTAGGTAAATTTTGACGACACGTTTTGACTTCGCCGGGATTTTTTTCATGGCAGCCCTCAAAGAAAAATCTTAGATCCGCCCTGCCTGTTACTCCAAAACAATTTACACAAATATTGTCTTCCTGTAAAATGCAAACAAAATTATTTTATGTTCGTGTGTCCATTTATGCTTATTACCTATATATATAGGAAATGTAGTGACATTTGTATAAGCTGCTTTGCATAAGTTTACGTTTCTGAATGCCATAATTTTCTTTCGTCAGCCTGATGTTTTGTTTTCAAACTTTTAATTAATCTATACTGACGATGCCATGATAGGCGAAATATATATATTTCTTCAACAGCATTTCTGATCCTGGTTTTACTCAGGTTTTTAAACTTTAAGTTTTGTTTGTATATATGATGCTTTACATTTTTAGCATCATCTTTAACACCACCATCTATAACGTTGACCCAATCAACCATCGGTGGAAAGTCACAAATAACAGTTCAATGGACAACTGGTGGTGGAGCTACATCTGGACATTCGGTGACGTGGACTCCAAATGGAGGATCCGCCCAGTCTAGAAATGTTGCAACTGGCGCAACTACAACCACCATCAGTGATTTAACTCCTGGGCAAATATACACTGTTGATGTTAGGGCAAAGAGCGGGACAGCTGTAAGTGGGACTACTTCAAGGAGCATAATAACAGGTTATAACATTATAGAAGTTTGAATCGAAACACATAAAGAATCGAACAACAAATTCCCACGAAAAAATACAACGTGGTTATTTGATTTTTTTTTTTAAATCGACATTTTACTGTTACAACGTTTCGCCAATACCTCGTGCCATCATCAGTGTCAAAATGCAAGTAAAATGAGTCACTTGTGTTTTTATAAAACTAGTTTCTAGTGTTTAGACTATTTTGGATAAAATACGTTATATAATATAAGTAAATTATTGTCACAAGATAGTACAATGTGGTTATTTGATTTTTTAAATACAGATTCGCCGGATGCTGTAGGTGTACCAGTGGGTGTTGCCTGCGCTGTAATAGTTGTCATATGTGCTGCTGTTGTTGTCTTCATTAAAAGGTAACCAACCATATACGGACAATGTGTCTGAACGATAAATCAAACTTATCACGAATGTACAATTTAATTCAGAAACCAAATTCGGTCTAGTTTCGGGAAAAGATCAAGCAACAATATGAATTCGGGAACAACTGCTAATAAAGGTAAAGTACTAGCCATGTATTATTGTTGGGTTTTTCTTAGCAACATACGTTTCCCGGGTATAATTTTTATACAATGTAATGCTTTGAGCATTTTTACTGCAATATAGCATGAATAAATAAGATAGAGACGCTGAAAATATGCGACAATATAATCATAATATTTCGTATAACTGGGTTTCCTTAATATTACATTAACCGAGTAAACCAAGCCTATAAGGTTACGTTTGATTCAATTAATACATCAAGGTTTTGTGGTTGAATGTTTAGGCGAATTTTTGTGCACCAATGTTGCGCAACAAATCAAGCTATCTTAAACATATCCCAAGTTAAAAAAAAAATAAGGCTGCAAAACGTAGATATGGTTGAATATTTGCCAACCACGTTATGAGGGGTTGATTCTATGAGTTGATTGCCGTATTAACCTGATACGTTAGTTGCGCAAACAGGTGGAATGGAGGCCGGGGTCTTCCTTAACATTTAAACTCCTCAAGTAATGCACCCAAGCCTATAAACTCACGTTTAAAGCAAATAACGACGTTTTGTTGTTGAATTTCGACGAGTTTTGCTCACACGTTTAGCTTATCAAATCAAACAAGCCTAAACATATGCGCAGTACCAAGCTTGAAACCAATAAGGTCGGAAACTGTAAATCACAAACGGTGGAATAGCATACGTTTAAATATTTTCCAGCCACGTTATGGTGGTGGGTGAGTTATATGACACCCCTATGAGTGGATTACCGCATAAACCTGCTATTTAGTCACGTAAACTAATGGAATAAAGACTGGAGTCGTACTCTGGTTGATTTTAATCGACTCCGCTGCGAATAACAACAATATTTTGCGATGTTAACATTATTTGCAGCCAACGACTTCCATTCTGACATTGACAACGCTCAAACTTTACGTCACAACTACGTCAACATCAGCTTTGCAGCTTTCCCGAATGATGACGTCATCAAAGCATCTGGTGACGATCCCGATTACGTCATTCCCGTCGCCTACGTGTCGAACAATGTCGCTTACGAAAACGGAAATGTTGGAGCCAACAGCAACCAACTTGCTGGTGCAAGTGAAAACACAGCTTATGAGCAGTTTGCTAATAGTGATGCTGTTGTAGTGCAATCTGTGTACGAGAAAGTCAAATAGAGTAACTTAACAAAAACATGAATGAATTAAACGTATACTGTTATGTACAATCTCCCGACTACGAAACACCTAGATAACGTTAAGTTCTTAAATGCTCCAGTTGAGTGTAGCCTACAATGCAGTAACAAATCATTGCTGTCACACTTTGCCGGTATATTTTAATCCCACTGTTTTTTTACATATGTTATTTCGGCTTAAAAAAACATAATGATTACGATTTTTTTATATCTATACTTATATATAAATCTTTGTTTCCAATGTACAATATACATATTGCAATGCTAATACTTCGTTATTCAATCACCCCAAGTTATGTCACTTTTCCAAATTGTATCACTAAGTTTTATTTGTTGTTTGTCGATTTTGGCAAACATTTTTTCACAGCGGACCACATTTGTATACACTTCGTATTATTTGATTTTTGTTGTGTTCGATTAGCGAATACTGAAATAACTTATTTACAAAATTAAATATAACGGTTTTATATGAAAACCCTGGTAGTGGTATAAACGCTTAACACATATTTTTTTCACTTGATTCATTAACATCTTGTATTGTAATTGCCAGCATCTAAAACTTGAAAAATCTCAGTAAATCTTCGTGTATTTAATTCAAGTAACCTTTCGTGTATTTAATCTGAACGGGAAACATCATTGTTTCCTGCATTAGTTGACTCGGCTTTTAAATACCATAATTTGACTTTTCGTTATTCTTAACTATACTCGTTAAGATCTATGTTGAAATATTATAATGAATTTGTTTATAATATACGTTATTAAAAGTAATGTTAAATGCTATACTTTAACTGCCTTGGTGGTTAGCACAATTCGGCCTCCTACAAAATCCACCTACGTTCCAATCATAACAGCCATTATTGCGCAACACTGTAGGCTTTGAAACGCCTCGTTTGTCCATCAACGTATTTCCTACCGATAAGCTTGGCCCACATATACCCAATTATCATTAGATTATAGAGCTTAGAATGCACAAGGAAATATAGATTAAACAGTTTGAGTTTTCTCGACTAAAATTTTTTATGTTTTACCCGATGTTAATCTTATTTTTGTTATTGTAAACGTTCTTTGGGATCGACCAAACAGGATTGTATTGATTGTTAAAAAATTGTAAAGGCGTTTCGAATTTGTATTTCTACATTATGCGATAATAATTTTAAGTTCAGTGTTGTTCTAATGAAACATTTATTTAACTGGTTATACAAGTTTTCCATACCAAAATATTTGTGGTCAATATTTAGCTTAGTTTGATATTAAGTGGAAAATGTCCACCCACCAAGCTAAATCCTGTTTAACAAATATGTCCATCGATATTCTTAAAGGATATTTATGTGGTTGTGTATGTACCAACAGCAAAAGTAAGCATATAGAGATTAAAAAGTTTTGTTAATTGACGCAATATTTTTTTTAGAGGAAAATGTTGTATTAGCAAGTCGTTTGTCAGATTTTTTCATTTTGACAACATTTCATATTGCATTACGTTTATAACAACCACAGTAGTGTACATTTATTGTGTTTGAGAAACTCTATAGATAGGTTTACGCCGCGAAAGTAACATAGATGTCATTTATGAGTATTCTGTATTGCAGTTTTTGGCAAACTGTGTTCCGCGGCCCGAATGTGAACCTTAGGACGCAGCGAGCTATTGTTTAATAGTTTATCATGTGGCTGTGGGCCGCTTCATAGTCGTGCATTCATTGCACTGTATTTTAAAAGTTGGTGTGGCTAAAGGTTGGTTCACACTAGACGCGTCTAGCGTTAACGTAAAACGTTTTTAAAAAACACTTTCGGCTGCGGAAAACTTGAAATATTTCAACTTTGACGCTTTCGGTTAGAAGCGAGGAAATTTGCCGTAAACGCTGGCAACGCGTTATATGTGAACTGGTCGACGTTAGCCGTTAAACGCCAGACGCCAACGCTTAAGAAAAGTTTAGTTTTTCCCAACCAACTAACTTACCACATTGGTGCCTCTAATCCAGGAGTAGGCAATTATTTTTGACAGCAGGCCGAATGAGAAACAGAAAATATCTTGGCGGGTCATGTCAAAAAGGGGATCTCGAATACATATAAACCAACGTGCGATCCTTCCAAATTAATCATTAAATACCCCTGTTTTTACAAACTGGTAAGGTAAAGATTCTTTACAACTAATCAAATATTTTAAAATCAATAGAAAAGTGTTAAGGGTTATTTTGCTTAAAATAATATTAATATTCAAAATGAGCCGAGGGCTATATTTTTTCCAGGTCTATTCTAATGTTTTTTTCGTTTCAATAACTTCGACAATCGCAACTTCAAACACTTCATTAGGCCTTGAACACGGAGCAACAAAACAAGTTAATTGTGAAACGAGAGGAAATCCTATACCACAAGTCAGTTGGATGTGGTGGGTTTAACATCATAACTGCGGTTGGTTTTATATGTAACAATATCGTTTATTCGGCGTTAGAGTGCAAAGAAATTTACTCTTCAAAGTTAAGTAAAGGAAATCCTAATAATGCCGTTCGATGCAGTGCACAGATATGCAACTGAAATCATGGTTTAGAGATGGCTGAATTGCCTTGTGAGAAAAGGACATAGTCTGGTATAAAATATATATTATACCTGAACGCCGTTTCGAACCGCTCCCGCTAATTCCACCACTGACTGGGACTAACTAAAACAGTCGATCAATTAAATGAAAACAAATCCAGGCTGGGAAGTCTAAACTGCGGTGAGGTTCAAACTCACTAGCCTGGGACTGTCGCTCTACCAACTGAGCTACACAGGCTCAGAGGGGAGAAATAACAACCATGGCACCGTTGCCTGCTGCATCCTGTTCGTAAAATTAACCTGTGGTGAGGTTCGAACTCACTGCCTCGGTCATACTGTGACCGTCGCTCTACCAACTGAGCTACATAGGCTCAGAGGGGAACAATATAGAGAAACAACTGAACTCATTGTACATTACAGTGGTTGTAAACGTATGTGAACATATGTTTGACCACTACGTTATATTTCGGAATTAACTTGTTTTCAGAGGCGGTTCACCAGTTTCTACCGATACAACCCGCGACGTTTACCAATCAACATATTCAAGTGGATATTACGTGAAGCAAACTATACATATCAGACTTCTGGACATTCTTGATGCTGGAATCTACGTTTGTAAAGGTGCAGCAAACTCAGCTGGACCCGAATTAACACGAACACTAACTGTTAAAGGTGAAGTGTACATTGAGCTTATTATGTATCATAATTTATTACAATATCAAGTGTTCTTACAACTAAAAAATGAAATATAATGCAAAATTAAAACTTTTTTTTATTTATTTTTTTAACCTCCCGATTACGTCATTCCCGTCGCTTACGTGTCGAATAATGGCGCTTACGAAAACGGAAATGTTGGAGCCAACAGCAACCAACTTGCTGGTGCAAGTGAAAACACAGCTTATGAGCAGTTTGTTAATACTGATGTTGCTGTTGTGCAATCTGTGTACGAGAAAGTCAAATAGAGTAACTTAACAAAAACATGAATGAATTAAACGTATACTGTTATGTACAATCTCCCGACTACGAAACACCTAGATAACGTTAAGTTCTTAAATGCTCCAGTTAAGTGTAGCCTACAATACAATAATAAATCATTGCTGTCACACTTTGCCGATATGTTTTAATTCCACTGTTTTTTTACATATATTAGTTCTGTTTTAAAGCACACAATTGATTAGTTTTTTTGCTTTATTTCTTTAGGTATATATATTTGTTTCCAATGTGCAATATATTTATATTACTGCTGCTACTTCTCTATTTAATCACCCCAATGTTGAAAACGAATAAAAGGTTATTCGAAACTTCAAAATGCTTCCTACTTCTGTATGGGCTTTGTTATTCTTATTACGTCTTACTAAAACCTCCAACCATTATGCTCCAAAATTACCCCAAGTTGTAACCTTTCCGAAATTGTGTCACTAAGTTTTATTTCTTGTTTGACGATTTTGGCAGAAATGTGACTTACTGTGCAATTCCACCCACTAACACAAATGTAGGAATGTGCAAGACATCAACTCAACTGTGTATTTTTCCACCTTAATTCTCACCAAACCCAAACCCACAGCTAAACATTTTTTAAAAACTGATTGCAAGGATAGTTTTACAGCTGATCATGATTGTATACACGTCGTATTATTTGATTTTTTGTTGTGTTCGATTAGCGAATACTGAAATAACTTATTTACAAAATTAAATATAACGGTTTTATATTGAAACCCTGGTGGTGGTATAAACGCTTAACCCTTATTCCGTAAACCAAAATGCCCACTGAGTAAGTAAATGGTGGTTAGCTGCTTCGGTTCCGGTAAAGTTGTTCCTTTAGGCTAAATTCAATAAAAACAATTAATATTAATGTGGCGGTTCGTGGTAAAACGTCCCTTCCTTTGCTCAAAACTTGGAACTAAACTGTTTTCTTATAGATAAACGTAAATTTTTTTTTACTTTATACAACATCTTGTATTGTAATTACCAGCATCTAAAACTTGAAAAATCTCGGTAACTCTTCGTATATTTAATCTGAACGGTTTAGATTATTGTTTCCTGCATTATGTGACTCGGCTTCTAAACACCATAATTTGACTTTTCGTTATTCTTTACTATACTCGTTAAGATCTATGTTGAAATATTATAATGAATTTGTTTTTAATATACGTTATTAAAATGTAATGTTAAATGCTATACTTTAACTGCCTTGGTGGTTAGCATAATTCGGCCTCGTACAAAATCCACCTACGCAATAAACTTTTTTTCATGTAAGAATGCTGCGCAAAAATACAGCATTCTGTTTGTCATTTGTGTGGAGTTTAAGTCGAAATGCCAGTTTGTAATCTTGGTTCTGTTGCACGTACACAAAATGAGCCACATATTTCAGTATAAGGTACCATTTGGCTTATTTTGTTATTGCCTATAAGACTGGTTATCATCCCCTATTACAAACGTCTTGCGTTTAACGTCGGTAAAACAAAAAACATAGCAGTAGTTTATTCTGCAGTTATACGATACCAGCCCTTCCTTTATTGCAGGTAACTTGTTTTATTTCTAACATTGTAAATGTTCATGATAAATTTGTACATTGCATTGTAAAAAGGCGTAAAAAATAATTAAGTTAGCAAATCAATCAACTAGTTTAGTTGTGTCTGCCGGGGTGCGTCCTCCGAGATTTTGTGGTCTACCAAAACTGCCTAATACCTGCTTTTTGATGGACCTGTAAACTACACGAATCACCAAAGGTTAAACAAAGAGCAAAAATAATTGCATTTTGAAAAAATATGTTGTTTATGCTAAAACAAATCGATTGTTTACATTCGAAAATGCATTTTTCCAATATGGTGGCAAAACGGACATGTTTTGTATTGAAATCTTGAAACTTTTAGCGTGCAGTGATGCAAAAGCACTCAGTGTATAGATTAGTTCGAGAGGCGAACAATAAAATGAACGCTCTGCTTGAAGCATTAAACGTTTTATCTGCCACTGGTAGACTAAAACACACGTTTAGTACAGAACAAGATGCAACAGTTTTGTTTAACTGCTGTTTTAAGCTTGGTATTGTTGGATATTTTAGGAGGATTACGGCAAACGTAAGCGACGTATTTTTATTGATTGGGCGAAATAAATAAATATTTTTAGTGGCAGCGAAGACAAATCTTATTTTTCTGTTAACCAGCTTTCGCACAACCGTGCTTTATCAGTCAACCTTGCTTGTTAACTTAAAACGCACGATTATTCTACAGTGCCACTCGTGTTTACCAAGCCAAGTTTTATTTAAGTATTTGTATCGCATTTTACGTGTGTTATAGATTCTTTTGAAAACTTTTCGAACTTGAAACAGGGCGAATAAATATATAAAGCAGCCAAGCAACAAAGAAAAAACCCAATGGAACACGGATGCGATCCTTTTTATAAATTCTCGTTCGTCCGCAACAATTTCCCTCACAGACGGTGAACAGCAACAAATCAACTGCGCATCCTATACGATTCCGAACACCGCAGCTTTACTGGACAAGGTAAGTGATAAATATGTTCCAACATTAAAAGGTAGCACTTTGCATAAATTTTAATATTTTACACAAGTTATTGTGTGACATAAATTGACAAGATTTCACAACCTTTAATTGGCTGTACTAACTGAAAATAAAACAGTGACAAAACTTTGGCTGGCGCTTTATTTTGACACGCTTTATAACTTCTAATAGTGCTGAGGAGTCGGTTTAAAACATCAAGTATACAGCCCAGATTTAGGAAATAAATTTAAGTAAAATAAAGTCGAGTCCGACTCCCAAGTCAGACTCTTGTCTAGAAAATAAAATCATACTCAACTTTTACATCAACCCACCATCGGGTTAAGTTTAAACCAAACATACTGTTTATTAGTCAAATGAGCAAATTTGTGACAAGTCCTTCTGACGTCGTACTGGATAAGAACCCTCATATTAATATAACAGCATGCCCTTGTGAAGGTGAAATAAGCCAGATTGATTAAAACTTTCATTTAAGCAAGAATAGTTTGCTATTACATCAAGCAATGTGCCCTTTTAATTGAAAGCTGCCTCCAGTCGGATTTTAAATAAACAAATTGCCAATTTCAAGCAAATAAGCGCAACTAGTTTTCACGCTTTAGGCGATTAGCCCTACATTGCATATTTGCGTACAAGTTTGCCGATAATAATAGAAGGTTTTGAACAATTACTCGTTTATAAAGTCACGTTATAACATACCTTTTAATCCAATCTCTCAAAATTTCCATGGCTTCGCAAAAAAATCTTGGCCCATATGAAAAACATATGAGCGACTCTTATTTGTAAATAGCAGCATTTGGTAAAATAGAGCGTATTTGTTTTTCTCTTGTGCTGTGTTTGTGTAACTCCAAATATACATTCGTGTTGGTGTGCATAAGTCTAAAAAAACACAAACACATCCCACCACTGCCGACTTCCTTACTCAGCTAGTCTATCACAATTTTCCACTATATACTTCATACCTTTACTGTTAGTTTGTCTGGTAGAGCGTGGCCACATTAGTTTTGCAAGTTGGCATATTTAAACTGTTTAATCTTATAGCGGCGGTTAAGCAACGCTAAATGTTTAGATTCGTAGTTTTGTTGTCTTTGTTCTGGATTGCTCACTTTGGATGGTCAGGTTAGTTTATTTTGTATTTTGTGTACTAAGTATTTTCTTAATGGCTTTGTTGTAAACCCGCGGCTCTTCACCTTATTTAATATGGCTCTTTACTTCATGTTACATATGAGATTTAAGATATACAGCATGGAGATCTAAGAATGTCTTAGCCATGCCCCTCCCCTGACAAAAAAACTGTATTTGTTGCCTGTTTTAAGTAGGCATTTTTAAAGAATCTCGTTAGGTTGATTAGGAGGTTGCCCTAGCCCAGTGTTCGACAAACTGTGGGCCGCGGCCCAAATATGGATCTTTGAGCCATTTTTTGTCGGCTGCGAGGTATTGTTTAATTGCTTACCATTATCATGTAGTTGTGGCCGCGGCACATTCCTACATTCATTGTTTTGTATTTTAAAAGTTGGTGTGGCTAAATTTTTTTATCTTGATTCATAGTTGCAGGCCTTCAGTTTATCTTAAATTTATATTTAGCCCAAGCGCGATATGCATTCGATATTGCGTGTCGTTGCGATATGCAATCTAAGTTTCGTTGTTTGACTCATAAACTCTACTGTCCAATTTTTGTTAAATTAAAGTAGACGCCTTTTTTATGCAATAGGACTATTGGAATCTATTTAATACCTATTCTTGTAATTGAGGTTGTGCAAACTTGAAACAATAAACGCATTTTTTGTGCGAGACGCGAATAGACAGGATTTTTGCTACTTATTTTCACACGAGCTCCCTTAAGAACAACAAATGCTTTTAAGATTTGTTGTTGACGACAATTTTGACGTCATTCTAAAAAATCGGATCCTTATCTGTTTTCTTGGTGTTTTTACGTGGTAGACCTCTAATAGCTCTGGAAAGAAATATTTTGGGCCTCGACAAAAAAGTCTGACCAGTGTCCTAGCCAATTTTATAAAATTGTTTTAGCGTCTACGTCCTATATCGCAACATTGAAATTAAAAATAGCTTTTATTACCGCAATAGAGTTTAGACACGAAACGAAATCGTTGTTCGTCGCCCTTGGAAAGTTAAAAGACATACAGTTTGACAGCCTTTGCTTTGACCTACATAAGTTCCGCTTTAAATGTGTTTTTAAAAGAATTTCCTTGCGAAAATTATTGCGCCCTTCATATATAGGCACAGAACATAGCGAAATCAACATTTCTGTAGAATACAATTGTTTAAAACTTATACTTAAAACCTTTTACCAGGGCTGCGTAGTCCGCCTTCAATCTAGAAAATAAATTCGGGTCCCGAGTCCGACTCCGCTTCCATAATTTTTACACGCAACGCTGATTGCAGTAATGCAACTTTTCGCCGAACTGCCAGACCCAATTAACGTCACACCACGCGATGCTAGAATACGATTCAAAATTTCACGTTACTTTTAGCTCCACTACCAACAAGTGCTGTCACTTTAACTCAATCAACCAGCGGTGGAAAGTCACAAATTACAGTTCAATGGACGGCTGTTAGTGGAGCTACATCTGGATATTCGGTGACGTGGACTCCAAATGGTGGATCCGCCCAGTCTAGAAATGTTGCTGCTGGCACAACTACAACCACCATCAGTGATTTAACACCTGGACAAACATACACTGTTGATGTAAGGGCCAAGAGTGGAACAACAACAAGTAACTCTACTTCGAAGAGCATAACAACAGGTTGTAGTCAGCATTTCGATAATATGATGATTAACTAATCAGATTTTTTTTCGAAATATTCTTTGAGGCAGATTATCTAAAAACCAATCCAGTTTGGATTACACTGATAGGTAATGACGTTTTGTTTTACTACGTTTTGTCTGAAATGTAATATTTGAGACTTCGGCCATTTTAATAATTTTATGTTCACGCACTACGAGGGCTAAAATATCAAAAATGTCGTTAACCTACCACGCTTACGTGTATTACCTACGTGAAATACTAATGAATATTTCCATGAATTTTTTTTTTTTATGAAACTGTTCGTTAGCTGAAAGCTAATAATGCTACTACGGGTTAAAACTAGCCCACCTAAACTAGTACAAAGCGTCCAAAATTTGTCAATTTTTTTAACAAAAGCTTTTATGAGAACTGTGTTCTGTAACTAATCTATGATTTAAAAAATCACCTAAAATCGAAAAGTAACGCAAGTTTAACTTTGCTAAAACTTTTTTTAGGAATAAACGTCAAACATTTAGGCTTTATTTTGTGATTCTAAAAAAACAAATTTGAAGCGTTACTAAAGCCTTTTTAGCGATAAACGTTAGATTTTTAAACGAAGTTAGTTATTTTTGATTTTTGTTTTTCAGCTCCTTCGCCTCCAAACAATGTGAGGCTGACGCCTTCACAAACACAAATCAGTATAAGCTGGACAAATGCTCCTGGGGAAGTTGTTACTTCGTATTTTGTGCACTCGAGATTAGTCGGTGCTGTATCTTCAGTTTCAACGACAGTTAGTCCATCCATAACAAGTTACACATTTGCTGGGTTGACTTCTATGAAAAGATACGAAGTATGGATTAACAGTAGAAGTGGTTCAGTTCAAAGCACGTGGGTTATAAAAAACAGTTCAACAGGTTCGTAAATTGCCAGTCAAATGGAATATCATCTAGTAGTATATTGCATAATGTTTCCACAAAATTTTTCAATACACTGTTCAAATTTTGTAATTTACATTATATGCAAATCAACAATTATTACTGCAAACTGAAAAGTGAAGTTTCTACTTTATACGTATTTCAGGTTCAGTTCTTGTCAGTTTTTCCAGCATTTCACCTCTAAAAGTAAATTTTGAAGCGGACACATCTGTAACTTGCACTTGTTCGGGATATTACGAGCCGCAATGCAGATGGTTCAGGTATTTGTCAAATTTAAAAATTGTATATTCTTATATATATCTAAAAAGGATACAAATAATGCATTAGAAAC
The DNA here is from genome assembly GCF_963924565.1 of Ascidiella aspersa. Lineage (NCBI taxonomy): Eukaryota > Metazoa > Chordata > Ascidiacea > Phlebobranchia > Ascidiidae > Ascidiella > Ascidiella aspersa. The sequence continues at coordinate 25,239,727 of NC_139454.1, forward strand.
TAAAAAAGAACAGAAATGTTAAATGTAACTGTCATTTATCCAAAGCAATTGTGCTTTACATAATCGTTGGTCATAAAGCAACTTCCGAGGGGCTAGATCACAGATGTTATTAAACACATATGTTTGTATGTGTCTTTCATTGATTGATACGGACTGATGATCCCCCAGTGTGAAGTTGCTTGTACTAACAAAATGTGCAAGTATTGGCGCATGGTTGTTTCTCGACTCGCTCCTCTCTGAGCCTGCATAGCTCAGTTGGTAGAGCGACGGTCCCGGCTTGACCGGAGGTCGTGAGTTCGAACCTCACTGCAGGCCAGTTGTTTTTCTGGCTTGCTCTGCTTGCATCATAGATCGACAGATTCGGCGAGTCTGCGATGGCTTTTCGGTGTGCTTTACAAATAGTTTTACATATTTTAAGCAATGTAATATATTGCTTCCAATAAGCTTTTATGGCCAAACTGGATGTTGCAAGACACATTTTAACTTATAGCGTAGGCCCTATTATGTTTCACTTTAACAGAAGCAACGTGGAACAAACCACAGTTACTTCAGCACAAGTTTATCAAACCTCCACCACACCAAGTGGAAGTACGTCAGGAACATCTACACTTCACATCAACATTGCAGATCCAAGTTACGCTGGTCATTACGAGTGTAAGGCGACCAACTGGGATGGAAGTGGAACAAAGACCAAAACTTTAACCATTTATGGTAAGTACCGGTAGCATAAAAACCCAATAATTTTGTTTCATTTCCACGTACATATATTTTAAACACCGTTTGTTTGTTTTCTGATACAGTTAGGCCAACTATTGCAACAAGTACGTCCGCTATTGATTTTCCTTCATACAACACTCCACAGCAAGTTTACTGCGAATCACGAGGTCACCCCATGCCTACAGTTGATTGGACGAGGTAAGCAAACGACTCACGGCCACGGCAAATATTTTTGTTGCCCACACTGTCTTGGCAGTCAATTCTAAATGGTCACACTGCCGTAAAACTTAGCATCCTATAGATTACAATTTATGATAAAACGACCTATGATTTTGTTTGAAATGCTAAGCTAGCAGCTCGGTAAAATGAAAAATTGCTGAACGAATTTGTCTCCTCTTTGTGGTACTGCCATTATACGTAGTTTACATGTTTATGATGTACTTTCAAGTTACCACACAACTATATGTAACTAATTTGTTGCACATTTAATTAGTGAGACTCATATCGTAATTATATTTTCGATTTAGCCACCCATGTTGAATAATGTGGCATAAGCAGTGCACATTTAACCTTGTCAATAGGAAGTTATCAAATAAAACATTTGTTTAGGTCTGGCTCTTCGGTTGCTACAAGTAGCGGTCTGAACATTCGTCAATTTCAAGCGAGCTCAACGGCTTTTTATGTAAAGCAAATCCTCGACATCAGTCTTCAGAATGTTCTCGAATGTGGGGAGTATGTTTGCAAAGTTACAAGCTCAGATGGAAGCCAACAAACTAAGTCTGTAACTGTGACAGGTAAGTTTAAACCAGATACACACTTGATTTGCTTTCTGTCCTGGCATTACTACAAATGTAAGTCTTTCTGTTTTTTTAACTCTGTTAACAGTCAAACTTACCAAAGCCAATGCATTAACTTATAATTTTATCACAAGCTATAAAGTTTAAAGAAAAGTCACCTTGTTTTCTAAAATACAGCCTTTTTCATTGCACAAAAAGGTAACTACTTGGTTTAGTATTTTTTTCTCTATCTGAATTTGTAATCTACGCAAAACATTTTTGCCTTTTACTCATTTAAATTGAATCAGAACAATTTTTCTTTGTTTAAATAAATAGTTTCACAAAAAATGTAAATAATATCGTCTATTCATAACATGATTTTCAAAGATTTGCTGACTTCTTTAACCGTAAGAACAAAAAGTATTTTGGTTATTTAATGACTACCACAAGTTATGCGCAATTTCCCTTACGTATTGTTTGAAGTCACAATAGCAGCCCACGTTATTTTAGCGCTAAATATTTGTTTAGTGAATGGGAAACGTGGCTTGGAAAAACACGTTTAAATGTCGTCTCACCAACCATTGTTGTATTAAATTAAACCAAGAATAGTATAAATTTCAAACATTTGCTGCTTTAACCCGAAGCAAGAAACAGTATTTGACTTATTTTTTTATTATTTGAAGTCACAATAGCAGCCCACGATCATTTGTTTAGTGAGTGTTGTATGAAAACGTGACAGAAAACGACACGTTTAAATGTCGTCTCACCAATCAGTGTTGTTTTAAATCTACTTAGTAAACCGTGGTGTTTAAATCGATACAGTGATTTTGTGGTCATGCGTATTATCACTTTTTCGACTGTCAAGCTTTGTGTCCCAAATTCACGCTAATTGAAACAACTTAAACAACAGTTCAACCGAACATAACATTATCCATCAATGAGTTTACTGCAAATCATGGAGAGTCAAAAACTGTTACTTGTACCAGCTACGGTTATCCAATGCCAAAGATTACATGGAAAAAGTAAGTATAGTTGCTAAACGCCTATATATGTATCATTATGCTGTGGTTAACAGTAAAAGTACGCATATTTTCTTAAAATTAACACAAATACAGAGTGGGCAAAAAGTAGGCTCACAGTAATAAAAGTAGGGTTTGGGTCTAAAAGTAAATTTATCGTGAAAGTTTAGTAACTGCAAGCCTATTCTTTCGCCCACCCTGTATATTTCGCCGTTTAAAACTGCTGTCCGTTTTATTTATAAGTCACTTATTGGCTACGAAATTTTGGGCTAAGTGGAGTTAACGCCGTAAAGGTTAGCTATTTCGATGACTGTCTTACAATAACACAAATAAAAACGGTTTGTTTACATAAGATTCGCGCAAAACATGATAATACCACATTTCGAAGCCTTTATTTTTACTGTAACTATAACGTTGTGTGTTCCCGCTTATAAGAAGATTCGTCAAGGAATTCTAGGCCATCGACTAATCGAGTTCGAAAGGGGTTTATAAACTTTTCTAGCTGCTTTTATGACGTACCCCTTTCAAATAATACATTTAAAAACAAAGCACGTGTTTTTAGGGTCGAAAGCCATAATTTGTTATATCAACAAACGGAGTATAAACTTTAGAAAAATAATTTTTCAGCCCATTAGCGTAAGTGCCTTATTCAACAAATAATGGCTTACATAATTTTAATCAGCACTAAACCGAAATGCGTTAAAGTTACTTTAGCTGTGTCCAGTAACGTTATTCACTGGATGAAACTACTATAATTATCAAAATTTCAGCAATCATTGCTTCGACATAACGCAAAACAATTTCACATTTTTACTTTTAGGTCAACCTTGTTGGTTTCCTCCGACACCACCCAACAATATTATCAGACCATTTCCACCGACAGCGCAAATAATCGGAAAACAGCAAACCTGCATCTAACAAATATTGACGTTGGTTTGTCGGGAAGTTATTATTGCGAATCAAATAATACAGGAGCAGTTCACAGTAAAACATTTCAACTTCTGGGTATGTAAATACTTCTATACTGGTTGTATCTATTTTTTAAATACACCAAGAGCCTTTAAAAGGTTAACGAATCAGTAGATCCATTGCATGATGCGTAAACCGTTATAGTTCGTCAAAAGTCGTTTACATGATGCGTAAACCGTTATAGTTCGTCAAAAATCTTTATATTCTTAAAATAATTATGTTTTTAGTTGGAGCAAAAATATCTCTTTCGCCATCATCGACGTGGAAAGTTACACAATTTCCTGAGTCATTCTACGTCGATTGTGTGTCACTTGGTTGGCGCCAGCCCAACGTTTACTGGACAAGGTACGGTCTATATCAGGGCTACTCAATTAGTACAGCTTTATCTTTATATTGTTTAACGCGGATCTCAGCACATATTATATTAAAAACAGAATTATTACCCGATTTAGTAGAAATTATTTTCGCCTACAGATTACTTTCATCAAACAAACGAATTGTGCTTTTACGACATGTTGCATTTTCTTTTATTATAACCATTTTTTTCAGTGCAGGTCCTGAAAAAAACTTTAGTGTTTAGTACATGATCTATTTCAAGAACTATTTACATATGTCCGCCCTATATTAGCCGTGTTTGTTAATAGGTGGTTTATTTTAAAACTGAACGCGCATTTATTTCATATAGAAATGGCCAGACAATAACCACATCTACGTCGGTTGAAGTGCACCAATCTTATACATCAGTTTCTATTGTCCACGTGAACTCGCGTCTTCACTTCACAGCCACAAGAATTGAGCAAGTTGGAGCTTACAAATGCACAGCAAGCAACAACAATCCCCTTTACGTTGTTAACACCACATTCTATTTGCAAGGTAAGTGCGTTGCTTCAGTAGGCCCTAGTCCTGTTATAATAAACCATGAGTGGGATAGGAGGTACTTGATATTACATCCCGATAGCGATACACAAAATGTTTGACCAAAAGTATCGCACTTCGGCCTGATAACAAATGACGTCATTCCTTTGCTGAAATAAGCATAGCATGGTGAGATAAAAAAAGTTTAGAAGGTCAACAAAAGTGCTTTACCGTTTAGAAGTTTAGTTATCACCAGCTCTCAGCCAACTATTTTTTTAAATTAACCGTTAAAGATTAAATTGCTAAGTTTGTGTAATGGCCAAAATTTCTATTTTGATTTGATATCGGATCGGCACCGATACCACTCCAGTATCCAGTAGTTCCGATACTTCGTTCCGATATTATCACACATCCCTAGTCATTGATGTTGGACATGCGCTCAAACCAGTATTTCGGGTAAATTTATTTTAACGTTTTGTTACGAATTGGTTTTAGTCAAAGCAAACATCTCCTTGTCAAAGAAAACAGTTTCGCTTAAAGACGGCATCAGGACGCAAGTTAATTGCACATCATTCGGATTCCCGCAACCACAAGTTTATTGGACAAAGTAAGATACTCTTAAACTTTGAAACAAATAGTTTACGAGAATAACATACGTTAAAACTAAAATGTGATTTAAACAGAGATTCTATGAACGTGTCAAGCCATACCGGAGATGATATATACCAAACAGTCCACAAAGAGACAGCCTACAAGACTGTTACGTCTTTGGATTTTGTAAATCCTTCGCCCACTACAACAAGAAGTTTTGTATGCCACGCCAGCAACACAGTCGGTGAAACCAACTTAACCTCACTGCAAGAAAATTTAACGGTTGCTGGTAGGTTTTTGTTTTATGATTTTATAAACTGACACCTCCTAGTTGTACTTTGTTTTTTTTTATAGTTACTTGTAATTAAGGTCTTAATGCATCGTTTAGCGCAGTGCTTCTCAAACTTTTAAACTGCGGTACAGTATATATATAAAAAAAATAGCGGCAAACTTTGAAGAAAACCGTGCCAAAATGAATTAACATACAATCTAACTAGACAAGGTAAACAACATATTATTTTCAGTTAAAAATGCAGTGGTTTTCAATCCTTTTAAGAGCCACTGTATTGATTAAAACGAAATTCCTGGAACATGAATCGAAAGATTATGAATTAAATTTTACAACACAACAGCCGCTTACCCCTTTCAGTTTTGCTAAAGGCGATAGAGTGGCAGGTTTGGATTAAAAATGCAATGAATTCAAATTGAAGTATAAAAGTATAACCATGGTAATAATAGTGAAAAGTGATTTTATTGTTTAATCGTGTTGTTTCAGTGGTAAAAGTCCATTTTAAAAAAAATACTTGAGAGAACTTTGATGTTAGAAATTATCGTTAGAAAAAATTAAGGCTTTTTGTTTCCTATTTATCACTACTTAAGATCTAGTAGAGTGTGTATAGAAATGCGCGTTGTTCAGTCCTAAATGTTTTTTTTTACTTTTTGCTCTAAACGGAAGGCCCGCGGCCCAATTCTATCAAACAGGATTAAAAGACAACAAATAATAAGGAATGTAAAGTAAAGAATAAAAATATGATTTAAACATGTTGCCAAAAAATAAGTAGAAAAATTCATTGCCCCAAACTATTAACTTTTTTGGGGTGAACTAATCTTAAAAGTGACCGTTTTAACTAAGTAAAGTGGAAGCATGTAGTGTAGGTTCACACTGCACCAGTTTTTAACCAATCATTATTGATAATCTTTCCCGTGAATCTCAGGCAACCCAACGCGACCGACTTCCGTGACATTAACCCCTTCAACAACTGGTGGATCTTCACAAATACAAGTAACTTGGACGGCTGTTACCTATGTGACGGGGTACAGGGTGAAGTGGAACCATGGTGGTGCTCAGCAAAGAGACGTTAGCTCTGGCACAACTACAACCACCATCACTGGTTTAACACCTGGACAAACATACACCGTTGATGTTCGATCTAGAAGTGGATCGGTTTTAAGCGGCGCTACTTCAAATTCAATAACAACAGGTTAGTGTGATACAGGGGCGTGCAAAATACCATCGGCGAATGTAGGTTTATTTGTCTGCTGACGAAATTTGCCCACCGCTTATGAAAAAGGCATGATTTTATTTCCACTAATTGGTGAATCCACCCAGTCTAGAAATTTTGCAACTGGCACAACTACAACCATCATCAGTGATTTAACACCTGGACAAACATACACTGTTGATGTTAGGGCTAAAAGCGGAACAGCAACTAGCGATCCCACTTCAAAGAGCATAACAACAGGTCATAACATATCAATGTTTTGACAGTTACGAAATCAGGTTTTTTGTTATACCGGTAGCCTTGTTTTCAAGCAGATTATCTAAAAAAATCCTTTTTAGATTACACTGGGGTATTGACTTTTTGTTTTTACTTTGTCTGGCCTGTGTTGAGAGTACAAATATTTTGACGTGACAAGGTGGATGGGTATAACTCTAAGATGACGGCCTTTGTTTATATTTTGACTAGTTTTAATTTCGCGCCATATGTGGGTTGAAAATACACAAAGCTTATTGGCGCTACCCACACGAATAGAAGCTACGATACTTCCGCGTTGTTTTGCCTGATGAAAATACTAATGTTTTTCTTGATTTTAAGTTTTTATTTATGATTAAAACGGTATGCCATCTTAACGCCTACAATACAATTCACTGCCAGTTAAAATCGATGTAACTATAAAAATTATAATACCGCCTTATTAACAGCTTTTAAAAACGTTGCTGAAACCTTTGTTAGGAATAGACGTTAGGTTTTCAAATGTGTACAATTGTTTGTTTTTATTTCTACAGCTCCTTCGCCTCCAAATAATGTGAGGTTGACGCCTTCACAAACACAAATCAAAATTAGCTGGACAAATGCTCCTGGGGTTGTTACTTCATATTTCTTGTATTGGAAATTATTCGGTAGTAACCCTGCCTCATCAACTACAGTTAATCCAACCACAACAAGTTACACAATTACTGGATTGACCTCTATGAAAAGATACGAAGTACGAATTAGGAGTAGAAGTGGTTCAGTCAGCAGCACGTGGGTTATAAAAACCACTTCAACAGGTTAGTATACGTGAAGTCAAATTGAATTACATTTGGTAGTATTGCATAATGCTGTCTTGCCAATACATTTTCAAATTTTTCTGATTAGCTTTTGCTGGCCAACAAGGAATACAGTCCTAATAAAAATAATTTAAATTTCTGGTATTTCAGGTTCAGTTCTTGTCAGTTATTCCAGCAATTCACCTCTAACAGTAAATTTTGAAGCGACCACATCGGTAACTTGCACTTGTTCGCGATATTACGAGCCACAATGCAGATGGTTCAGGTAATTGCAATTATTACACTTAATTTCTGTTGAACGGCGACGGCCCAAAGATATGTTAAAATAACGCTCTTCGGGTACTTATTTATAACAAACGAATAAATAACAAGGCCTAAAAACATAGGTTCGTTTTGAGAATTAATTTAAGAACTAAAAAATAAACAATAAAATAATGCAATACAAATTAAAAAAAGTGTCAAAATGTTAGTTTTAAGTGCTATTGTTAAAATGAAGAGCGCACACATTTGTAGCAGTGTTTCAGCTGGATAGAACTGCAATGTTGTTGGCAAATTGGCTATTGCGCTTAATAACAACGTTTTGTTTTACCTCGACAGAAGCAACGTCGAGCAAACCACAGTTACTTCGGCACAAGTTTACCAAACCTCCACCACAGCAAGTGGAAGTACGTCAGGAACATCTACACTTCACATCAACATTGCAGATCCAAGTTACGCCGGTCATTACGAGTGTAAGGCCACCAACTGGGACGGAAGTGGAACCAAAACTAAAACTTTAACCATATATGGTAAGTAATATAAAATAATTTTATTTCATTCCTGCTTACATGTACTTTTTAACGTCTTGTGTTTTTCTTACACAGTTAGGCCAACTATTGCAACCAGTAGGTCTTCCATTAATTTTCCTTCATACAACACTCCACAACAAGTTTACTGCGAATCGCGAGGTCACCCCAAGCCTACAGTTGATTGGACGAGGTAAGCAAACGACTTAGTGGTACACACAGCCTGGGCAGCCACTTTCAGTAATTACATTAAATCTTGTTGCTTCTAACTGGATCATTTGGATTTTAAACATATCCTTGCATCACACTAATATTACTTATTTTCTATCATTTGCCACACTGCCATAGAACTTAAATTTTGGCTCTTGGCGAAAAACAACCTATGCTTTGTGACTTTCAGTATATTATACTGCCATTCGTCGTGGTTCATTTTTCTACTTTGCACATTTGTTATGTACTTTATGATACTTAAAAGTCTAGTTACTACACATGCGACGCATTTTGCTTCTAAATTGCAGTTATACATTGTAACTAATTAGCTGACTATTGAATTAATGTGGCTCATGTCGTGATTATTTTTTCGATTTTGGCCAACCATTGAAAATTGTAACGTGGTACAAGCAGTGCATATTTATATTTTTATAAACAGTGTATATTTATTTCTCAACAGGAAGTGGTTAATAGAAACGTTTAATTGGTTAGGTCTGGCTCTTCGGTTGCAACAAGCAGTGGTCTAAAAATCCGTCAATATGAAGAGAACTCAACTGCTTTCTACGTAAAACAAACCCTCGACATCAGTCTTCAGAATGTTCTCGAATGTGGGGAGTATGTTTGCAAAGTTACAAGCTCTGTTGGAAGCGAACAAAAGTCGGTAACTGTAACAGGTAAAATCAAACTATACACACGTTCGTCATTTGTAAAACATTTTTGCATCTTACACTCATTTATCTGGAATCAGGATACTAAATTTTCCTTTGTTAAAAAAATTAGTTTCGCAAAACATGTGCTTAATATCGTTTATGTATGCAATAACAAGTGTCGCTTATCCCTAGTTAAACCAAGATTAACATTGATTTAAAACATTTTGTTGCTTTTCAAAGCGTAAGCAATTCAAAAAGTATTTTAAAGACTACGGCAAGTCTGGCGCAATTTTCTTTACGTATTATTGGAAGTCACAGTAGCAGCCCACGTTCCTCCAACGCTGATTATTTCCTTGTTGAATCCTGAATTGAAACGTGACTGGGAAAAACTCGTTTAAATGTCATTCACCGAACAATGTGGCCTTTAACCTACTTTTTAAAGCTAAGTGTTTAAATCGCTATAGCAAATTTTGTAGTGTGTCGCGTATCATCACTTTGCAAATTTATGAATAAAATTGGCAAACCAAATAAAAAGGAAATTATTTTTGCCTAATTTTTGTTTCCAAATCAGTGCCTATTGTTTGTGTATGCTTGTATATACTGCGTAATTATTAATTTTATATACATAAGAATATATATCAGTACATAATGGGATGATAAATAGATCACAACAATCTTCATATTTGATATTTCGATTATTAAGCTTGTGTCCTAAATTCACCCTGATTATAACTACTTAAATAAATGTTTTCTTACTTCGTTTCCCTTAAACTATTATAGTGCAACCGAACGTAACGTTATCCACCCAAGAATTGACTGCAAATCATGGAGAATCGAAAACTGTTACTTGTACCAGCTTCGGTTATCCAATACCAAACATCACATGGAAAAAGTAAGTAATGATTGCGAAATGATTACGTTTCATTATACAGCGATTAACAGTGTACAAAGAATAACTAATTTCTAAACATACACACGAATATATTTCCCGTTTATAACTGGCATGCGATTTGTAGAATGAAGCAAGCAAGTAATAGAATGGCGGTTATAAAATAAATATTCGTACCGAAAATTGTTTTCGGTGATTTATTGGCTACTTTGTAATTCTTATAATAAAACGGTTTCGGCAAAGTGGACCTAACGTTATAAAGTTTAGCCATTTCGATGATTGTCTTACATAAACACATAAACACAAGTACATACGGTTTGTTTACACAAGCCTCAGATAAAACATTATTGTAGCACATTTCTAAGCCTTTGTTTTTATTGTACAAATATGGCATTTGAGATTCTTAATAAACTGCTTTGGCATGGAATGCTTGGCCTTTGACAATTCGAGTTTTTTAAACAGAGGTTAACATTTTTTTTTAACTGCACTTATGGCGTAACACTTTTAAATTGAAAAAAGCACGTTTTTAGGATTGAAAATCATAATTTGTATCATCAAATGGAATATAAACTTGTAAACCAAAAATAATTTTCAGCCCATTAGTGATAAGTGCCGTGTTTCATCAAATAATGGCTTACATAATTTTAATTAGCACCGGCGGTGGATTAACCGAAATTCGTCACCTTTATTTTATAGTTGCGTTCAGTAACGTCATTTACTGGATTAAATAATTATGAAGAACTCGACGAATATATTGCTACAAACATTTGCAAAACTTTCTTGACACATATTTACTTTTAGGTCAACCTTGTTGGTTTCCTCCGACACCAGCCAACAATATTATCAGACCATTTCCACCGACAGCACAAATTATGGCAAAACAGCAAACCTACATCTAACAAACATTGACGTTGGTTTGTCGGGGCGTTATTATTGCGAATCAAATAATACAGAAACAGTTCACAAAAACGAATTTATTCTTAAAGGTAACTGGCTATTAACTCTGGCACATTTTTGCTCTGGTAATGACTGTGACGCTGCATTTAACAAATATTGACGTTGCTTTATCGGGGCGTTATTATTGCGAAGCGAACAACGCAGAAGCAATCCATAGTAAAACATTTCAACTTCTGGGTATGTAAATACTTCTATACTGGTTATATCGATTCTTTAAATACCCTGGAAGCCTTCAAAAGATTAACGAATCAATAGATCTATTAAAAGCTTCTATGACGCGTAAGCCAATATGTATTTTATCAAAAGACCTTGTACACGTACGTGTATACATGTTTATATTTTAAAATAATCATATTTTTAGTTCAAGCAAATATATCTCTTTCGCCATCATCGACGTGGAAAGTTACACAATTTCCTGAGTCATTCTACGTCGACTGCGTGTCGTTTGGATGGCGCCAGCCCAACGTTTACTGGACAAGGTACGCTCTATATCAGGGCTACTCAATTAGTACAGCTTTATCTTTATATTGTTGAACGCGGATCTCAGCACATATTATATTAAAAACAGAATTATTACCCGATTTAGTAGAAATTATTTTCGCCTACAGATTACTTTAGCATCAAACAAACGAATTGTGTTTTTACGGCATGTTGCATTTTCTTTTATTATAACCATTTTTTTCAGTACAGGTCCTGAAAAAAACTTTAGTGTTTAGTGCATGGTCTATTTCAAGAACTATTTACATATGTCCGCCCTATATTAGCCGTGTTTGTTAATAGGTGGTTTATTTTAAAACTGAACGCGCATTTATTTCATATAGAAATGGCCAGACAACAACCACATCTACGTCGGTTGAAGTGCACCAATCTTACACATCAGTTTCTTTTTACCACGCGAACTCCCGTCTGAACTTCACAGCCACAAGAATTGAGCAAGTTGGAGCTTACAAATGCACAGCAAGCAACAACAATCCCCCTTCCGTTGTTAACACCACATTCTATTTGCAAGGTAAGTGCGTTGCATCAGTAGGCCCTAGTCCTGTTATAATAAGCCATGAGTGGGATGGGAGATACTTGATATTATTCGATATTACATCCCGATAGCGATACACAAAATGTTTGACCAAAAGTATCGCTCTTCGGCCTGATAACAAATGACGTCATTCCTTTGCTGAAATAAGCAAAGTAGAGTGAGATAAAAAAAAGTTTAGAAGGTCAACAAAAGTGCTTTACCGTACCGTTTAGACGTTCAGTTATCACCAGCTCTCAGCCAACTATTTTTTTTAAATTAATCGTCAAAGATTAAATTGCTAAGTTTGTGTAATGGCCAAAATTTCTATTTTGATTTGATATCGGATCGGCACCGATACCACTCCAGTATCGGACGAGTTCCGATACTCCGTTCCAATATTATCAGACATCCCTAGCCATTGATGCTAGACATGTGCTCACACAAGTATTTCGAGTAAATTTATTTTAACGTTTTGCTACGAATTGGTTTTAGTCAAAGCAAACATCTCCTTGTCAAAGAAAACAGTTTCGCTTAAAGACGGCATCAGGACGCAAGTTAATTGCACATCATTCGGATTCCCGCAACCACAAGTTTATTGGACAAAGTAAGATACTCTTAAACTTTGAAACAAATAGTTTTCGCGAATATCATACGTTAACTTAAAACTAAAATGTGATTTAAACAGAAATTCGGTGATCGTGTCAACCAATACTGGCGATGGTATATACCAAACAGTCCACAAAGAGACAGCCTACAAGATTGTGGCGTCTTTGGAATTTGTGAATCCTTCGCCCACTGCAACAGGAAGTTTCATATGCCACGCCAGCAACACAGTCGGTGAAACCAACTTAACCTCACTGCAAGAAACTTTAACGGTTGCAGGTAGGTTTTAGCATATCATGATTTTGTAAACTGACACCTCGACTAGTTGTACTTTGTTTTTTTTATAGTTACTCGTAATTAAGGTCTTAATGCATCGTTTAGCACATTGCTTCTCAAACTTTTAAACTGCGGTACAGTATATATATAAAAAAAATTAGCGGCAAACTTTGAAGAAAATCGTACCAAAATGAATTAACATACAATTTAACTAGACAAGGTAAACAACATATTATTTTCAGTTAAAAATGCAGTGGTTTTCAATCCTTTTAAGAGACACTGTATTGATTAAAACGAAATTCCTGAAACACGAAACGAAAGATTATGAATTAAATTTTACAACACAACAGCCGTTTACCCCTTTCAGTTTTGCTAAAGGCGATAGAGTGGCAGGTTTGGATTATGTGCATTCAAGTTTTACATACTTCCCTGCTTGCCTATTTGTGTTACAGAGAGTTTATTTTCATCCAAAAAAAGCGCCACAATGGAATATGTTTCGAGTCATACAGTTTGCGAAACACGTTTAGCAGGCCAAGATTTTAAATTCCATATTCTACATCTAAAGGTTGTTTATATTTTTCCTTCCTCCAGTCAAACCAACTTTATTGAACGCGTCAATTCAAAGCGAATTCAGCCAATTACAGTCGTTGAATTGCACCTTTGCCGCCGACCAGTCGACCACCTTTCACTGGACCATCAACCACAAAAACGTCACAATCCACAGCGACGCGTCGCCAACCTACGTCACAATCCACCGGACAAACAACATAGTGACGTCACAACTAACAATAGAAGCTTGCGCGATATTTGGCGCCAACGCAAGTGTGAAGTGTTTGGCTGAAAATGGAGAAGGTGTTGCAAGCAATGCTGCTGTAATCAACAAAGGTTGTATTAGAACTATAAGTTTGATATGAAGATTTATATATTCATATTTTTGATTTTTTTTGTTATAACCGTAAGATAAGAAGAGTAGATCAACGAAAATTGATTATTGTGATTTTTATTACGAGTCAAATAATAAAAAAAAAAATAAATAAAAAAGCGGGTTTATGTTTAGTAAATCTTGAACATGTAAATTTGTTTAAAATATTTTTTCTGATATGTTGGTCAATATATGTTTAGCCACAACTAATCGTAGAAGATTGACTTCTGTAATTTTTTTTCAACTCTTATGTAGATTTGCTGTTCGACAATGGACAGTTTTTTGTCCGCTACCAGCTCCACAGAAGTCACGCTGATGCCAAACTGCATTGTGAAAACAACGGAGGGAAATTACCGTCATCTGAATATTTAAATGGAAGTTCTTCAGCAATTTCAACTAAAAACGAAGCAGTTTGGACAAATGGTAGGTTTTATGACGGGAATTCTACTTTGTGATTTACTGTTAATACTGGAATTTTATTTTTAGAAACAAACGCAACTCAAACTGATTGCACAACGTTTTACAACGGAGGGATTCGATTCATAAATTGCAGCGCTTCTTTACCTGTCCTATGTGTATTTCCTGGTATGTAGGATGTTCTGTAGTTACATCTTAATTCCCATACAGCCTAAGTATTACGATAGTTTATTACATTTATAATAAAATCGCTTTATCTCTGCCCATGACTTTATGGATTAACTATTTGTTTTAATAAATATCAACAGCCAACATTTGGTAACTAATAGATAGATTTAAATTTGTTTCGGAACAACGGTACCGGTATATGCATGAAAAATTTGAATAAAAAAGAACCGTCCGTAGTTCCCAGGGGGCGGCGAAAGACTGTTAAGACATCTAATACATTACTAAAAGTGTTTTACACGCCACTTTTACAAACTGTTAATTTTTTTTTGTCAAGACTAACTAGTTAAAAGATGGCTATGGTTCAGACAATCAGTTAATTGTACAACTGGTGTATGTGTTTTATGACTGTGGGTTTTTTATAGTTATTGAAGCACTTTATTTTTCATGTTTCAGTTGTTCGTTTTACTAAAGCTACCAAGTGCCACCACGACAAAATAACTGTGAAGTGGATTGACGAAACAAAATATTCCCGGGATTTCAACTTTCAGCTGATCGCACAAAGTTCTGACAAACGTATTAACATCGTCGAAAATTACAAGGAAATTTCAGTTAAAAACAATATTTACACCACAACATTTCCAAAACTGGTTGCGAATGAAAAATACAATATTCAGGTAAATCATACTATAATTTTTGTTTAAAATTAAAAAAGATGTCTAGTTTATTTTCGAAAACACAAATGTATTAATTCTTAGATCAAGTTATTTCCTGATTTTTGGAAAGTCCCTCAAACACCTTCAGTTTCTGGATCAACTTCAGATGTTTTTGAGAAGATTGTTTCACAGCTGACTCTTGCAAATCAAATCTGCCAAGTCAGGATCACAATGCCCCAGTCAACTATAGCAGCCATCTTAAGCGCTAAGGTTCGAGTTGCTCTATTGTTTTTTATAAATATAGACAGGAAGTCATTGAATTGATTGCTTTATAATTTATTTTTAGCTGAAATTAAAGAGAAGCATCAACAACCAAAGTATAATCTCTGAAGTCGCCTTGAAACCTTCAGTTTTAATAACTCATAATTTTTCAATAAATCGAGGAGAAACGATTTCAATGGATTTTCATCCCATGACGTCATCTTGTAGAAATACAATTCTTCCGGTAGATGGCGTATGTTACTTGCCACCAGGTGAAAAAATATTTTTAAATGACAATAAAACTATAAATGATTAAAGCCATTATATTTAATAAAATCGACATTTTGCTGTTACAACGTTTCGGCAATACCTCGTGCCATCATCAGTGTAAAAATACAAGTAAGTAAGTCACGTGTATTTTTATAAAATTAGTTTCTTGTGTTTAAACTTTTTTGAATAAAATACGTAATACAATATAAATAACTTATTGTCACAAGATAGTACATTAGTACAATGTGGTTATTTGATTTTTTTAAATACAGATTCGCCATCTATTTCAACCACTGAAATACAACCGAATATCAAATCTTCTGTAGGTGTACCAGTGGGTGTTGCCTGCGCTTTAATAGTTGTCATATGTGCTGCTGTTGTTGTCTTCATTAAAAGGTAAGCAATAATATACGGACAATGTGTCTGAACGGTAAATCAAACTTATCACGAATGTACAATTTAATACAGAAACGAAATTCGGTCTAGTTTCGGGAAAAGATCAAGCACTAATATGAATTCGGGAACAACTGCTAATAAAGGTAAAGTACTAGCCATGTATTATTGTTGGGTTTTTCTTAGCAACATACGTTTCCCGGGTAAATTTTTTATACAATGTAATGATTCAAGCATTTTTACTGCAATATAGCATGAATAAATAAGATAGAGACCCTGAAAATATGCGACAATATAATCATAATATTCCGTATAACTGGGTTCCTTAATATTACATTTACCGAGTAAACCAAGCCTATAAGGTTACGTTTGATTCAATTAATACATCAAGGTTTTGTGGTTGAATGTTTAGGCGAATTTTTTTGCACCAATGTTGCGCATCAAATCAAGCCAGCTTAAACACATGTGTAGTATCAGCTTTGAAAAACAACAAGGTCCCAAACTGTAAATTTCAAAAATGAAATGGAACAGCATATAGTGAAATATTTTCCAGCAACTTTATGAGGGTGGGTGATTTACATGGCACCCCTATAAGTTGTTAGCCGAGTTTAACTACTACTTTAGTTAAGTAAACGGGTGGAATAAAGACCGGAGTCGGACTCTGATTGATTTTAATCGACTCCGCTGCGAATAACAACAATATTTTGCGATGTTAACATTATTTGCAGCCAACGACTTCCATTCTGACATTGACAACGCTCAAACTTTACGTCACAACTACGTCAACACCAGCTTTGCAGCTTCCCCGAATGCTGACGTCATCAAAGCATCCGGTGACGATCCCGATTACGTCATTCCCTTCGCTTACGTGTCGAACAATGTCGCTTACGAAAACGGAAATGTTGGAGCCAACAGCAACCAACTTGCTGGTGAAAGTGAAAACACAGCTTATGAGCAGTTTGTTAATACTGATGTTGCTGTTGTGCAATCTGTGTACGAGAAAGTCAAATAGAGTAACTTAACGAAAACATGAATCAATTAAACGTATACTGTTATGTACAATCTCCCGACTACGAAACACCTAGATAACGTTAAGTTCTGAAATGCTCCAGTTAAGTGTAGCCTACAATACAATAATAAACCATTGCTGTCACACTTTGCCGATATGTTTAAATCCTGCTGTTTTTTACATATATTAGTTCTGTTTTAAAGCACACAATTGATTAGTTTTTTTGTTTTATTTCTTTAGGTATATATATTTGTTTCCAATGTGCAATATATGTATATTGCTGCTGCTACTTTGCTATTCAATAACCCCAATGTTGAAAATGAATAAAGAGTTATTCGAAAGATTCAAAATGCTACCTACTTGTGTAAGGGCTTTGACATTCTCATCACGTCTTACTGAAACCTCCAACCATTATGCTCCAAAATTACCCCAAGTTATGTCACTTTTCCAAAATTGTGTCACTAAGTTTTATTTGTTGTTTGACGATTTCAGCAAAAATGTGACAAATTGTGCAATTCCACCCACAAACACAAATGTAGGAATGTACCAGACAATAAACTCAACTGTGTATTTTCTCACCTTAATTCTCACCAAACCTAAACCCACAGCTAAAGAATCTTTCAAAACTGATTGCAAGAACAGCTTTAGAGCTGATAACAATTTAATAACAATTCATATTCTTTGATTTGTTTTGTTTCGTTTCGTTTGACAAAAATGACTTATTTGCAAAACTAAAAGTAAGGTAATTTATGGAACCCCTGATGGTGTTATAAATGTTTAACCCACATTTTATGAAGCAACGCCCCACTGAGTATATGCTCCTCCATTTTGACGATATTTTTTATGCGTTAAATACGTGTAAAGATCAATGTTCAACATATTATTGAATTTGTTTTTGTCATGATTCGTATTAACTGGACAAATTCTATCGATGAAAAATGAACAGGGTAAAATGCAAATTTAAAAGTTATACCTTTTCTGTCTTTGTGTTGAAGCGAAATTCAAAATTCGAAATTTTTTAAATCTACAAAACAATTAGTTTTTCCCGATATAAAAGTGCTGTCCTAATATAGAATATTTCTTCCTTTTATGTTGGATGTAAGTCTTAATGCAAGTATGACACCTACAAAGTCTATTTGTAGCCCTGCTATGGTTGCATCATTTAACATAAGTCACATGCCTCTACTGTTCGATGACGTCACATGCCTCGGCAACCGTAAGTATCATAATTCTACCAACGCGTTTTAACGTTGTAAAACAACAATCCTTGTCTTTGCGTATTTAACTGGCAATTATCTCGTTTAGCGTTTTTCATTTTAACCTTATGATTTTTTTACTTATTTTCGATATTTTAGATACGAGCCCGCCAGTTACTGCAGCTAACTTGTTCTGCTTCTACCGGTAATGTGCGTTCTTCTAAGTTTTGTCTGAAAATTGAAATGTGTTTCACTATACTACTAAGAAACAGGGCCTTAATTCTCACTATGTTGAAAATGAAGTTATTTGAAACGTTCAAAATGCTACCTTCTTCTGCATGGGCTTTGATATTCTTACTACTACAACCTTCAACCCTTAATGATTTCATTATAAGTTCGGTATTTTGGATCACTCTAAAATATTCCAAGCATTTTGCGCTGGTCCTATACAGCCCCACCTCTGACCATAGGGTCTGTAACCTAAACTAAAAACAAAAAAATCTATATTAGGAAAAAAATTATACCACTTTGACAATTTATATGGCAAGCGTTCTTACAAATATAGATCACCGTTGATTTTAGTCAAAATGATCGACCTAATTTTGTGGTGGAGTCTAAGGATGACTTAGACGGATGATTTTCCGTGGGGATTTTTCAGGGCAAAAATTTGCTACGCTAAGCATGCTGTCAACGCAGTTGTTTTCCATTGTCTTTGTTCCAGTCATATCCGACTGGAACAAGGACAATAGATATTTTAAAACTGCAAGGTGGGATTTTCATCTACGTATTTCCTACTGATAAGCTTGGCTATACAAAATGATCTTTGGTTAAGGTAAGATTGCCAGCGCTCAAACAGTTTAAGTTTTCTCGTCTAAAAATATTTGCCTGTATTTTACCCGATGTTAATCTTATCTGTGTTATTGTTAGCGTCCGTTTGGATCGACCAAACAGGTTTGTATTGTGCGTTGTTCTTAACAAACAAAAAAAATAGCACGTTTTTAAAATAATTATTTTGTATATTATACCGTCACAGTTACAAGACCTACAGTATATAGTTTAAATTAAACAGGTATTTAGCTGGTTATACAATTTCACCGTGTCGGAATACTTGGTCGTCCAGTATTTAGCTTAGTTTGATGTCAAGGAGTAAATAGCCACCAACCAATCTAAATCATGCTTAATATTATGTCAATGGTTGCGTAAGTAACAACAGAAACAATAGGTAACAGATTAAAAAGCAAAGATTTGTGAATTAATGCAATAGCTTTTTAGGGAAAATGTCCTATCAGCAATTTTTGTTCCAATTTTCTCAAGTTAACAACATTTTGTCAGACGTTTGCATCACATTTGCAGCAACCGGCGTAGTATATATATATTGTGTCCGGCTAAAGTGACAGCAAAATGATTGAGAGCATTTTGTGTTGTTATAGACGCTGCATTATGTCAGGGAAGGAACTTCGTGCTTTCAAGCAGCTGGGCAGATCAAGCAACGGCCAAGGCAGCATGCAACAATGGAGGTGGTAACTTGGCAAGTATTCCTGACGAAGCAACACAAAACCACCTTAGCACTCTCGCAAGCAACAAGGTTGGAAACGGGTGGACTAGAGGTTCATACGTTTGTAAGTATCAAGAAACAATAAAATGTAAATATCAATTGAAAAGCAACTAACAAAAATAAATGTTTATAGACGCTTACATCGGCGGAGAACTGGTTGGAAACGACTTTAAGTGGCGAGATGGAACAATATTTTCAACCTACTCAGGTTTGGAAACAAATTAAGTATTAGGGATGTCCGATAAAGATCATAGACGATACCCGGCGTAAAGTGGTAGTATCGGTACCCGTCCGATACTAGGGTAGTATCGGTACCCGTCCGATACTAGGGTGGTATCGGTACTCGTCCGATACTAGGATGGTATCGATACTCGTCCGATACTAGGGTGGTATCGGTACTCGTCCGATACTAGGATGGTATCGGTACTCGTCCGATACTAGGATGGTATCGGTACTCGTCCGATACTAGGATGGTATCGGTACTCGTCCGATACTAGGATGGTATCGGTACTCGTCCGATACTAGGATGGTATCGGTACTCGTCCGATACAAGGGTGGTATCGGTACTCGTCCGATACTAGGATGGTATCGGTACTCGTCCGATACTAGGGTGGTATAGGTACTCGTCCGATACTAGGATGGTATCGGTACTCGTCCGATACTAGGGTGGTATAGGTACTCGTCCGATACTAGGGTGGTATCGGTACTCGTCCGATACTAGGATGGTATCGGTACTCGTCCGATACTAGGGTGGTATCGGTACTCGTCCGATACTAGGATGGTATCGGTACTCGTCCGATACTAGGATGGTATCGGTACTCGTCCGATACTAGGGTGGTATAGGTACTCGTCCGATACTAGGATGGTATCGGTACTCGTCCGATACTAGGGTGGTATAGGTACTCGTCCGATACTAGGGTGGTATCGGTACTCGTCCGATACTAGGATGGTATCGGTACTCGTCCGATACTAGGGTGGTATCGGTACTCGTCCGATACTAGGATAGTATCGGTACTCGTCCGATACTAGGGTAGTATCTGTACTCGTCCGATACTAGGAAGGTATCGATGCTGATCTAAAATCAAGTTAATTTGTGCATTACAGCCATTATTTGAGTTTTGCAATTTAAACGGTAAAAGATTACACTAAACATTAAAAATAAAAAGGCTAGTTACGACAAAATTCGGTCTAATACCATTAAATCATTATCATTGCTACAATTTCATCAATTTAACTTGTTTGGTCATAGTAATGACGCCATTTGGAATGCAATCGTTGTATTTGTCAACACAAAATATCGACTTTCGGTGTCGTTATCGGAATACCAAGTACCGGACATCCCTAGTTGAAATGTAACAGGAAATGTGGTTCTTTATGTTGGTGCTACTAGAATAACACGATAAATAAAAAAGCTTGTCAATATAAGTCTGGCGTGGGCTTGTATATACCTAATGCATGTATAAAAACTTCTTGGCCGTGAGCATAAATTTCTAAATTAAAAAAGGTAATTAAATTTTCTGTCAGTTAAATCTGTGGTTTCCATTTTAGCAACCAAGATTTCCGTAGTGACATTCCGCGACGTATTTTCCAAAAATGTAAGCAGAGCGCATAAATAGTTAAAGAGCCCGAAGAAAGGGCACATCTTGCATGGAAGGTAAAAAAATACTGTTTTGTTGATCTTTAAAAAAAAGGAGGTACCTGGTCAACATCAGGATACAACGGATGGAGAATTGGAAGTGGACCTGAAGGTAGTACAACTTGTATGATGTTTCTTGGAACACGATCTGGTTCACCAGGCAGTTATACTTACACTTGGAAGTGGGAAGATATTTCGTGTATTTCAATAATTTTCTACATTTGTGAATATCAAGGTAACGTAAATAAACAAAGTACAGAAATTGTAACACAATACAGATGGCCGCAATATATGAAAGCCGTGGGTTCAATCACTTTCGCCAGTATACAGCAGGGGTCGGCAACCTACGGCCCGCGGGCCGCATCCGCCAATGTAATTCAACAGGCCCTAGGCCTCTTTGACAAACTAGACACGAGTCCATTTTAAGTAGGCCTACTTTTTACTATTTTACCTACGTAAGAACGACAAATTTGAGTGCTTCGCGCGAATGATCTTTTACCGTCCGGTTTGTTTACCTTTGGATGCTGTCTTTTGAAATATAGATCAGCGCTTCTATACCGTTGCGCTGTGGAATGCTGCCAAGTACTTCGCGGACAAACGGAAAACGTATTCAAAAATTTATATCATACGCGTTAAACGTGGTATTAACGTTTTTCACATACATGTAAAACTGATCTTTAAGTTTAAGGCTTAAACGAGTTGTGTGTAGCCTACTTTCAAACAGATGGGCACAACACTTTGTGACGTACGATAAAGCAGCATTATGACGCACGATAAAGTCCAAAGTAGACCATGAACTCTATGTTACGTAACAATGCTGCAAATTGCGTAACTGGCGAAGTTTTAGATTTGATGCAAAAGCTTTCAACATCTTGCATTTTACAATTGAGATATCAAATTGTAATATATTTGGCGGACCGGCAGAAAAGTTGACGCGGACCGTCGGTTGAGAACCATTGGTTTAAACGCTTTTTCACGCTTTCCGCCAACACTTTCCTGTCTCCTTAAATGTAATTAAACACGTTAAGTGCAAAAAATATACGAGGGCCGTCTGATTAAAAGCTGTTAGAACATTTTAATAACACACTTCTTAGTTACCATTTTGTGCGGCTCGCAGAGACTTTTCTGAGTTTAGTTTTGGCCCGCTAGTAAAAAAAGTTGCCGACCCCTGGTTTACATGATACCTCAGTTTAATGGAAATAAACTAAGTAAAGAATTTGTAACAGATTACAGATGGCTGCAATATATGTACGCCGTGGGGCGTACAATCACTTTCGTTAGTATACAAATTATTTTAAACAATTTTAACATGAACATTTAGGAAGCTGATGTTACGATTTCGAATAATTCCGTTTTCATAAAAAAATACGCAGTTGTTTGCTACATAATCAGTTTTTTGATACATCTTTTCCGAGTTCATAAGATGCTCTCATTCTGTCGTTCAAATCTTGATTACGCAAAATTTGAACTATTTTTTTTATTTAAGAACAAACTTATAAATTTACGAAAGATGACTACAGTTAACATCGATAACAAGCAGTGATATTTGTTTATCTTATTAAATTTCGAAGGATGTATTTACAAAAGTTTATACTTTAATAGTATCGGACAAGTATCGATACCAGCCTAGTTTGTCCTTTAATTAGTCGACTATATTATATTTTGTTCTTACAAATGCAGTTCCCCGCAACTTAACAGTGACGTCATCAACCAGCACACCAGCATTGGGAAGTAGTTTGACATTCACAGGAACCATCTCTGGCTTTTACAACGAACCTCTTAACATGGTTGTTGCTCATGGTGGAACAAACATCAACGTGATAAGTAATTTCGTTGGAACGAGTTTTACTTACGTCATCAACTTCGTTACCTCGTCACACAACGGAGATTTCGTGTTCACTGCAAGCAATAGTGCTGGGACTTGTTCTGGTTCAACAACCGTTCAACTTACAGTCGGTAAATCCTGTTCTTTTATTTTCATGTAAACATAAGTGTGGGGCCGCCAAACGGTATCAAAAGGCAACAAATAACAAAATTAGGTCTTTTAGGAGGATTTGTCCTCATTTCCAAAGAAAAGTGGATGGTCCTCCGAGGACGCTCAAAACTGCCCAAATGTCCTCTTTTTCGTATTTCGAGTTAGTTGCTTATATTTTCAACAAGACTTTTAGGCAAGGCGTATTGATTTCCAATAAACTACTGTAGCGATGAGCCATGCTGATTGACGATAATTGCTGGTTTAAAAAAGCTTTTCCGACAAATTGCCCGACCAGCCTTACCTTCTGGATTGTTATTGCAAACATTTTGCCAGAAAAATTGCAACAAATAACATGTAAAAAGGCCCATTAATTAAGCAAAGGTGTGAGTTTTGTAGGTTCGGCTCACGTGCTCGGGAGTTCCCCAACAGTAACTAACGCGCGTTGGCTAACACGCTCAGTCGCTCATGTAGAGAGGCGTAACATTTCTTCAATAAAGTAACAAATAGGTAACAATTAGATGTGTTGTGTCGCATTAACTATTTCAGTTTGTATATGCCAGTAGTAAAGATTCAGGTTTTACCTAAATGTTAATCATTTCCTCATTACTTTGTTTGTTTTTTTCGTTTGGTCATAATCTCATTGTGGGTCGGACAATAAAACTTGCATTAAAAGTGGGTCGCGAACTGAAAAAGTTTGGGAAGAACTGGTCTATGGCATGCAGGTAGTTCTCAGCAGATGTTTTAATTGTTCTTTATAATTCTTTAAATTTAGACAATTATAAAGCAAACTAAGCTATAAATTATAGTGCCGAAGAAATGTCCTCTTTTTGGGTGCTGAAAATATGCTAGCCCTACAATAAATATAATATGAAAAATGGAAAATATTACCATAAAAAAACTATTGTAAATAATAATTTATGATTTAAACATGTTGTCAAAAGTAAAGTAGTAAAATCCGTTGCCCTAAACTAACCTTTTAGACTTAGAGTGAAAGTAACATGCAATTGACCATTTTAATTACTGGCTTTTTCTTTTAAGCAAAGTGAAATCATGCATTGTATGTGAACACTGCACCAGGTTTTAGCCAATCATTATTGATAATCTTTCCCGTGAATCTCAGGCAGCCCAATGCGACCGACTTCCGTGACATTAACCCCTTCAACAACTGGTGGATCTTCACAAATACAAATGACTTGGTCGGCTGTTACCGGTGTGACGGGGTACAGAGTGAAGTGGAACCATGGTAGTACTCAGCAAAGAGACGTTAACTCTGGCACAACTACAACCACCATCACTGGTATAACACCTGGACAAACGTACACCGTTGATGTTCGATCTAAAAGTGGATCGGTTGTAAGTGGGTCAGCTTCCAGTACAACAACAACAGGTTAGTGTGAAATGTATACATCAGATCACTTCCTTATATGGCTTGATGCACATATAGCTTGAAACTTAAAGGTTTAAGTAATTTTAATATTTCAAATACCCTTTGTTCACACCTTTAAGTAGATATTTGAATATTAGTATAGTTTTTGAACACAATACACGATTTTTTTAGTAATTTTAATAAAAATTTCGAAGCTATAATATTCGATAAAATCGACATTTCGCAATTTACAGACGTTTCAGCAATAACTCATGCCATCATCAGTGTAAAAATCAAGTGAAGATAAAAGCGATAAAACGTAAAAGAAACGAAAAAAGGAAAAAATAGCAGCGAAAAAAGGCGATGTATGGGTCAGTGCGTACAGCTAGGTATTAAAAAGATATAAAGGTGCCGAGGTTGTATATATATTAAGTTCTGGTGTCTGATGTTGAACCATCAGCGACTCCAGCAGAAAAGGCGATATTTGTCATGCCGCGAACCCCATAATTCCGGTTTGTTGAAATTAACTTTATGTGTTGGATTGGCGAGCAAATGGGCACAAACTTCCGACTATGGTTACGACTGGGGTTCTTTCATACGCGCCTTTAGGTTGCGTTGCGTTTGGCCGATGTATGTCTGGTGCATCGCAGTCGGTACACCACGTTGGTTTTGTGGAGTAGCGATGGTGAATCTTTTAGAGCAAACCAGGAGGCCAGCTTCGTTTCGTCAACAAACCTTAGCTTAGCCTTGTCGTTTGTGCTTCGTTGAATAAAACGCTGGAGTTCTTGTCTTATGTGCTGTGAATCAGGTCCGACAAATGGAAGTTTCATTACGCTAAAGCGCACATCTGCAACAGGTGTAATTTCCGAATCCTTTTTATGGTGGCGATTATTAAGGAAATAGCACGGTCTTATTAAGGAAATAGCACGGTATTGCGAAATAGCACGGTCTACAAATGTATTGGGATATCCACTGCCCAACAACATGTTCTTTATTGTGGCAAACTCAGCGTGCATGATTTTATATGAACTGTCGATGTTATACGCCTTGGTTAAAAGAGCGTTAGCTCTAGCTACATGTTGTTGGGCTGTGGATATTTGTCGGACCTGTTTTACAGCTGTAGCGACTTTTTAGTTATGTTTCTGTGACCGATGGTTATATCCCACACTGTAAATGAAAAACTGTAGAAATTACCACCTACAAAGGTGGTCCAAGTTATACACCCCATGTGTGGCTGATACCACCTTGAAGTGGATATTACCACCCGTAGGAGTTGGTGGGAATATCCACCCAAGTTACTCGGTGGACTTTTCCACCCTAGAGAGTAAACGAGTTCAGTGGAATTTACCACCCCGCAATACGAGTAGTTGTGTGAATTTCCACCCAATAGGTAAATTCTTGTGTGGAAACCACCACCCCACAGGTGGTCCATTTTAAACACCCTTTGGGTGGTTTAAACCACTAACAGTAAAAAAACAATCCTCGATATTATAAATAAACCCAACCTAAGAGATGAGTGAAAAGCATTGCAAAATCTGTCTCAAATATTTATTAGCTAACCAAGAAATAGCAACACAAGGCATATTCTATACACATAAAATGATGACAATTCAAGAATGTGTTACTGTATAATTTTAAAACAAACGTCAAAACATATGGCACAAATTTTTGTTGTACACTTTCGATTATAATAGTACCAATTAGCATTGTTTATCTATAACATCATTTCAACAATAAATTACATTTTGTTTAGGAGACGCTGGACAGCTAGGTCTGTGACTTGTTTTTTTACACCAGATATGTATAAAAGGAATTCCATAGTATGTTTTAATGTCTTGGGGTATTGTAAATCAAATATCCAATAGGCAGCCAAAACTAGTAAGGCTGCCTCTTGAATATCTTTTGCAAAGCATAAAAATATCCCCTGAACAAAAATTCGAACATGTCCTTCGCCAACAACAATACATGGATATGGTGTTCGTACAGTTAGTCCATCAACATCCTGAAATAAATAATGTATTGAATTATTTTAAATAACAAGTTTTTCCCTTAAAGCACTGAAAAACCTTTTACATTACAGACCTAAAATGAATTGATTCCAAAATACTCCTATTACATTTTAATATGGAAGTATCACAAGACATTATTTTGGGCGAATCACAGGGGGGCAAGGTCATTCCACGTTCCACCCCCCAAAATACATGTTTTAATATAACAGGGAAACCCAAAGTGTCTGTGTTTTGCGCCAAAATTGACTTTTTGGTATATTTCAGTCCTTTTGAGGATAATGTTTGTTCCAAATTCCGGGTGCATGCAATGGCACTTAAAAAAGTGAATTAAGAAAAAGATTTTGAAAGTTTATGTATATAAGTGCTTTTCGACCTTTGGCAAAAAGTTTCCGGCCTTAAAATTCTACCTTAATTTCAAAAGTACAGCATGAAGAATATGAATTACTTTATATTAAGTAATGTGCGACCTTTTTTGTACACCCAATATGTTATTTTGTTCAAAAATTATAAATTTTGCTAAATTCAACCCCAGAAACGCGTTTTTTAACCTGTTTTGTGGCCATCTCCTTGAATGTTATCATTCATGAAGGTTACTTTATATTACCTAGCAAAATACGCATCGAATTAGATGAAACTAAAGTGTATTCTATTTATTTTTGTAATGCTTTTTATGTTACACAGACTTTATTTTCTCATTTAGTATGTACACAGTCACACACATGAAACATTGTTGTTGCGGTCAATAAGAAAATCCTAAAGGCAAAACTATATCTAAATATATATATACCTTTTCATATGAAATGTAGTTCTTTGTATCTTCTTTAAAAACAACTGGTAGCCATGAAAAAATCATTGCCAAACCTAAAAATGTAATAAAATTAGTGTACAGCATTGGTAACCAACTTTTACAACTAAACGTTTTTCATATAAAAGAACAAATACACTCAATGTTTTATAAAGCAGGTGTAGAAAGCACTAGAATAAAGTTACAAGTTTGAATAGCTTTTTTTAGCGAAGTCATGTTTGCATTTGATATAATTCATTTAAGACCTCCACAGCTGATATTTGTTAATTACAACTGAAATTTCACCAGATATGCAATTTCCGTGAGAACTGGAAATGCACAATATTATGCAATTTTCTTTTATAACATTCTCACTAAAACAGTTTACTAAATAATAAAAGGATACAAACAACCGATATCATTTTTTTGGACCGATACCGATACCCGATTTTTTACAATTTTGTCAACCGATACCCGATACCGATTTTTTTATATAACTTGGAAATGTTTAAAACTTGATTTATTGAAAGTAAAATCCAAATAACGTTTTAGTTTATATATATACCTTTATTAATTATTAAACTATTATTTAATGCCAAAACCCAAATTTTTATTTTTAAGTATTTAAGTTATTTGTTCTATAGGAAAAATTATATCATATTTTCATACTAAAATATAGGTCAAAGTATCGGCCTTAATTTACTGATACCAATATATTGGTAGAAGCCAAATATCGGCCGATATTACGGGAAAACCGATATATCGGTCTATTTTTAATACAAACCATGTTTCTGTATAGCACACCATTTTGCCAGAAATTTTTGACAAGTATGATATGCTTAGGACTAGGTATAGTAATCTTTTGAAACTAAACCAAGGAAAGTAATCCGAAAAATTTGGCTTACATTAAATTTTTATTTCTAATATACCTGACAACGTTTTGTGTTGAAAATTTGATTCTGCTTATTTACCTTGTTCTTTACATGGCTCTAACCCCATACTGTTCAATTTTTCCTTGACTTCTTTCTGAAGAACAGCAACATTAATCTCCATCATCTGACTAATGTCTTTTTTTAAAATTCTTTCAGCTTCACCGAACACCTATTAAACGATTCTGTTTTAACTGAGTGCTATTTAAAATACTTGCCTTAATGTAATAGTCTTATGGTTTAACTTACAATTGTTGCTAAGTGAAATCCTGGATATTTTTCAATTAGCTCTTCTACAAGTATTTCTCCCTTTTTAACTTCCTTGCGCCTATATTGATAAGTCCGCATCATACGATCAAGCATAACGGCCTCACTTGGAGTACTTTTGCCATACTCCTCTTTCATTGTTTTCATGTGCTGGTTTATGCTGATTTCATCTTCAAATACCTCACCATCTTCTGTGTCTTGTTTCTAATAATTTAAACTACTTTTGAAAGAAAAATCTGATAACTGATTTTAAGCACTGTCACTCAATTCCTATACAAGTATATCAAACTGTTTATTGTTACATGGATTCTTCTAAATTTCAAAATAACAACACACCTTATCACAAAAACTGCGCTTAGCAGGGGTGAGCTGACAGCCGTCTTCAGAACCTGAAGCTGATTCCTGATGGGAACTGTCTGAAACACTTTCTTCTGAGGTAATGCTTTTGTCCTCTAACGAAATTGGTATTGTGTCAACTGAAGAAATGCTCTCATCTATAAATAAACAAAACTTGTAATTTCATCAAAATGATTACTTTATAACGATGAACAATTTGAAAAGGTTGACACAATTTAAGTTTTTGGTTGTTGACTTAAAACAAATGCAATTCTTTATTACTACAGGAATATATAGGACAGGTATTTCTATTTATTGTTACACTTACATTAAAGAATTTTTTATTTACAGACAACAAATAACTATACCATTAAGCGTTGCTAGCAGTTTTCCTTTGTCTGGTAACTCATTAGGATTGTCAATATCAACCCATTCCAAAAATTCATCATTATATACTTGAAGTTCTATGCTTTTTACTATACCAAATATATTCTTTACTTCTTCAATCACAGCTTCTTTTGATAGACATTTGATAATTTTTTTAAATTTACCAAACGTAACATGATAACTATATTCCATAATTTCAGCTTTGTGCTAAGTTCTAAAAAATAGTAAATAACTCTGCAAAATATATATATACAATGTAAGGGGAGATGTTTGTAAAAAAGAAATCAAAATGACATATTCACATAGACTTGTCCTAAAGATACTGACCAACCATGAAGGCACACATATCAATATTACACTGGGAGCCTTTGGTGTAATAAAACATTTATAATTACTTAAAATTTGAAACAGTGTACTTTAGTTTTACAAAACTTTTTTCATTAACTTTGTAAACATCAAGAGCCTGAGAAGAGATTTCCAAACCTGGCTCAAAAAACACTGTTTTGGCAGTTTTTTTTATAACATAACTCTGAAAATGTTTATCAAAGTGTAGAGGCTGCAACACTGTTGAACACATTACATAATATTCTTTACAAATAATTATATTTTTGATTTGTACAAATGCTGGAGAATCATGAACGATATCAATTACAAAAACATATCCCTTACTGTATTTGATACCATTTATAGTTACTGAGGAACATTGAAACAAGTCAGTGTTCAAAGTAACATCAAAAGTTTTTACGAGAAAAGAGGAAATTTCTGCATCAAGATTTAATAAACACACTGTTTCTCTGCCAGAAACGTCTAAATTATCTAACAGACAAGAATTTTCACTGTATTCGAAACATTTTTGCATCTGAACTCTGTTAGCAACACTATAGCAAATATTTTTAAAATTTCCAAGATTTTTGGCAACTCTTTTAAGTTTTTGATGGAAAGACTCAAAGCGCATACACCACAGATGTCGAAGCGGGCCATAATATTTTATAAGTCGAGGATAATGTAATAAATAATGAAATTTGGGCTTCAATAAATCTGGAGCAAAAAGCAAAAACTTAGAGTAAAACTCTTCTATTAAATTGTTTAAAATTATAGTCATGCCAACTTCAATGACATGTGAAAATACGATTTCAATAATTTCGGAAAGCAAGGTATACAACTTCCAACCACTATCAGAGTGTGAGATAACATCTCCCAAAATAAAAGGTAGTAATCTAAATAAGCACCATGATTCACTGGCTGATAAAGCAAGTTTAAAATTTGACTGAACTCTGATGCCTCCACTTACAATAGATTTAGGTTTATTTTTGGCATCTGTGGGGCCATAGTGAAATGACAAAAGCCTCAAATTTATGTCAGCAGAAGAAATTATGCCTGAAGTGTGAAAATGCCTAAACAGAGATTGAAGGAAATATGGAATAACACCTTCCAGGCAATCATGCATAATATCAGGGGGAAATGCTGAAACCGGAGAAAAACCAACAAGGCCATTAAATGCACACTGTGATGTCACTCCATACACACTACTAAGCGAGATATCTGAAGTAATTGCATCAGTATGTGCCTTGTGCATGGGTGAAGTGCGTAATCTAAATGAATCTTCAGAAAATTTAGTTTTAACTTCGGAATATGAACACATACAAAATCGACAAATTCTTCCACTGCTAAAACACTTTCTAAACCCAGCAATATCATGTGCACCAAGGTTATCTGCAGAAACAGTGGCAATGGTTCCAAAAAACGTTTGCCTTAAACTAGATTCTTTAAATTTAACCTGAACTCCTGTGCTTTCCAAAATATTTATATCCCTAACTAAGGGATGAAGAATTTTTTCAAAACCAAACTTTTTCACAACAGAAGTTTTCACCAACAAAGCTAAAAAAATATTTTTTAAAGAGGAGTTGGTGTGGTAACCAGTATTACCAACAAAGAAATAAAACGCCATTAACTTGTTTTTAGTTTTTGATGAACCAAGGGGGTTACACAATTCAATTTCGTCAAAATAAAAGTGAAGTCTTAACAGACTTTTGTCACCACTGAAGTACAAGTGGGTTTGAAAATATTTTCCACAAGTGAAGTCTGTTAAACCTTCACATCGATTTTGGGACAGGTTGCTATTTACAATATCGAAAACAGCCTGGTAGGATAATATTTCTTTTAAAGTCTGTAAAATTGAAACGTATTGAAAAGAATGGTCATTATCAATATTGATTTTCTCGGGCATCACAAAACCAATGGAAAGGCAATAATTTATGAAAAGTTCTTTCGTTTGAGCTTTTTCCCAAAGACTTAGTAAGAAATTATTGTCAAGTAGATACTGGTGATCTTCATTTGGCATATCAGAGTTTTTGTCTTTTACACTTAAAACATTCTTATGAAACGAGGAAAATAAAGCAATGTTGTCATGCATGATACTGACATATGCTGTATGTGGCATAACATATTTTTCCTTTAACTTTAGGCAAAATGCCATAAATTTTTCTACAAACCGTGATTCTGGACATATACTACAGGTTTCTTTATTTCTTGTGATGCTTGTATGTGCTTGGTCTTCATAGGCTGTGGCGTGCATAGATTCGGAAAAGTTTTCCATCATAAACGAACTCTTTTTAACAATAGTTTGAAGTAAGTTTTCATGAAATCTGCTCAAATGCTTCTCAAAGCTTTGTATAGTTGTATAGTGCCGGTGGCAACCATCTACTTTACAGGCCATATTTTGGTAATCTTTTGTGGCATGTTCAAACCACAAATGGTTGCGAAGTTCTTGTTTATTGCCAGCATACTGACAACCGACACATGGGCATTCTAATTGTATGAACCCTGACATCTGTAATTCATAAAATGTTGTTAATTTTTTATCATAATATTTTTATCGCATAGAATGTCTTACATGGCTCTGGTCTAGATTGCTACCACACTGCACAATATTTCGGGTTAGGGTTTGAGTTGGTTAAACAATATCCCTAAAT
Source organism: Ascidiella aspersa (assembly GCF_963924565.1). Lineage (NCBI taxonomy): Eukaryota > Metazoa > Chordata > Ascidiacea > Phlebobranchia > Ascidiidae > Ascidiella > Ascidiella aspersa. The sequence goes on from NC_139454.1 coordinate 25,272,092, forward strand.
AATAATACTTGACCCACCCCAACCGACACTATAACCCAGACATTGTGTGTTGCTTTAATGGTTTCAACGCTGTGGTAGGATTCTAGACCAGTGCCTCTTACTTCACTTTAAACTAAACAACTTTAAACACAAGCTTAAAAACCGGTAAAGACTTGACTGAACTACTGCTATAAAAAGCTTCATGAGAGAAGCGCATCTTTACCTAGGGTGGTACAACACATAACTTTTTAAGGTGATGCTAGTTTACTATAGTTCCTCTCTATAGACATGAACATAAGTTTGTAGTTGGCGCCGCTCTATATAACTTAACTAAGTTAGATAAAGTATCAACACTAACAGTATGTTGCTGACTTCAACAGGAGCTGTTGCTGTCCAAAAACAGACATCAATTTAAACTAGTATTATTCCGCGTAAATTTATTAGAAAAAAATAATATTGCCTATTTTAAATTTCCGATTAAACCATGATTTTAAAAAACACATATTATATCTATTAAAGATTAGTAATTAAAAAATATGAATTTTAAATTAATATTAGCTTTACTCTGCTTATTCTACTTCTGTGCTGGCGGATGAATACAACAAACAACCTCGTGGTCACAGACTTTAATAATTATGTAAAAAAAAAGATGTCGCAATTTAAGATAAAGACCATTATTAGAAATAAAATTTATTATGGCTTTCAACAAAGCAAAATTGATTCCAGGACAAGCCCATGCGATCTCAAGGGCACGCCCAGTCGATCTCCTTGAAATAATTTTAAATCGATTTTACTTGAACAGGAGTCCTGAGAACAGCAGATTAAACCAACATCCTGGATCTACTCCAGTCAGCTTTGTATTTATGTTTTACAAAATGGTTGAGAAACACTGCTTAGCGCAACATTTTTCGCGTGTCATACGTTTACGTCGCAGAAAGAGCAGGTAGAAATTTCCACCTCACCTGTATAATTTTATGACACCAGGTGATCAAAAGTTTGACGTTTAGATTTCTGGGTGGAAGTTCACACCCTTAATGCGAGTACAAACATTAAAAGTGGAAACAAACACCCAATTATTTTGTTTTCACCACAAAGTGGAAATTACCATCCTGCAGTGGAATTTGACACCCCAAAATAATATTTTCCACCTTTTTTTCCACCCCTATGGACATTTTCCACCTTTGAGATTTACAGTGCATATGTTTAATAATTAACAAAACCTAAAGTGGCTGAGTGAGTCCTCTTCGGGAAATGATAAACCTTTTTCTGTCCTTATGAAAATCAAACACCACAAATTTACTAATTCAAAATATATTGTGTTATATGTTATAAATGAACGCTATTACTCATCCCAAACGAAAGGTATTAATATTCGGCATTATACAAATCTACTTACAATATTATTGTTAAATCATTACATTTTACTTCAATAACCACGAATCAAAACTGGCATATTAGAACCGAATCGTTCTCAAATATATAGCACAAAGCAACACAATTTAGCAAACTCATCACCCTCATAATTCTATTTCTGGCCAAGTTGTAAATTTAGAAACGCTTTAGAAAAAAAAAAAAGTCCAGTATTCACTTAACGACCGGCAGAGAGAAGAGGCCAGCAGGAAATTGCTAAATACACAGAACACGGCACTGGGCGCCCAATTATCTCGCCCATTGCTTCGGGCAGCGAATTTCGCTCGCACGCACAGGGTACGTTAACATTCTATGCTCTAAATGACAGAAATAAAATCTTGGTAATGTACACGAAAAAGATAGAAAGGAACAGATAATACTCTAACGTTTTATTCAATGAAGCACAAACGACAAGGCTAAGGTTTGTTGACGAAACGTCAAAGCTACCCACCTGGTTTGCCCTAAAATATTCACCATCGCTACTCCACAAAACCAACGTGGTGTACCGACTGCGATGCACCAGACATACATCGGCCAAACGCAACGCAACCTAAAGACGCATATGAAAGAACACCAGTCGTAACCAAAGTCGGAAGTTTGTGCCCATTTGCTCGCCAATCCAACACATAAAGTTAATTTCAACAAACCGGAATTATGGGGTTCGCGGCATGACAAATATCGCCTTTTTGCAACATCACACACCAGAACTTAATATAGATACAACCTCGGCACCTTTATATCTTTTTAATACCTAGCGCTACGCACTGACCCATACAGCGCCTTTTTTCGCTGCTATTTTTCACCTTTTTCCTTTCTTTTTACGTTTTATCGCTTTTATCTTCACTTGATTTTTACACTGATCATGACACGAGTTATTGCTGAAACGTAAATTGTGAAACGTCGATTTTATCGAATATTATGGCTTTAGTATAGTTTTGTTATGTAGTATTGGCTAGCTAATGTAATAACTTTGTAAAATTATTATCGGTCATGAATAAAGAATATACTATTCGAGGCTGGATGCATTTTATACTTTGTTTTATATACATTAGCATGTCCTACTTGGTCATTGTTTTGTTGTTTTTAATTTCGCGCAATACGTTGGTAGATAAATTTACAAAGTTAATTTGTGCTCCCACACTAATAGCGTCTAACATAATTTCGTGTTGTATTGACTGCCTAAAATACTAACATTTTTTATGATTTTAAAGTTTTTATTCATGAATAAAACTGTGCTTCATCAGAAAGCTAACAATACAATTCACTGCCAGTTAAAACCGATGTAACTGTAGAAATTATAATACCATCTTATTAACAGCTTTTAAAAACGTTGCTGAAAACTTTTTTAGGAATAAACGTTAGGTTTTTAAACAAAGTAGTTACTTTTATTTTGCTTTTTATTTCTGCAGCTCCTTCGCCACCAAATAATGTGACGTTGACGCCTTCACAAACACAAATCATTATAAATTGGACAAATGTTCCTGGGGAAATCGTGACGTCATACGTTGTGTATTGGAGACCGGTCGATGGTAGTTCCAACTCCACTACAATTAATTCCACCACAACAAGTTACGCAATTACTGGGTTGATTTCGATGAAAAGATACGAAGTACAAATAAGAAGTACAAGTGGTTCAGTTCTAAGCACAAATGTTACAAAAACCACTTCAACAGGTTAGTATACGTGAAGTAAAATGGAATTACATTTAGTAGTATATTGCATAATGTTGTCAGAATATTTAAAAAAATCATTTAAACTTTCTCACTAGCTTGTGCTAATTAACCGTTATTATACCACACCCAAATACAAATGTTTAAATCTTCACTTTATACGTATTTCAGGTTCAGTTCTTGTCAGTTTTTCCAGCAATTCACCTCTAACAGTAACTTTTGAAGCGGCCACATCTGTAACTTGCACTTGTTCAGGATATTACGAGCCACAATGCAGATGGTTCAGGTATTTGCAATTATTACACTTTATAACTGCTGGAGGTTTTTCAAACATCCGAATGCCTAAAGATATGCTCTTGTATAAATTTAAAAAATGAAAAAATAATAATGCATTAAAAATTTAAAAGCGCGTTAAAAAAGTATTAGAAATGTTAAGTTCAACTATCAGTTGTTGAAATCAACAGCGCTTTACAAATAGTTTTACGTATTAGGAGCAATGGGTCATCGAAACAGGTTTGTATTTGCAAACAGGCTGTTACAAGACATCTTTTTAACTTATAGCGAATTACGTTTTACTACAACAGAAACAACGTCGAGCAAACCACAGTTACTTCTGCACAAGTTTACCAAACCTCCACCACAGCAAGTGGAAGTACGTCAGGAACATCTACACTTCACATCAACATTGCAGATCCAAGTTACGCTGGTCATTACGAGTGTAAGGCGACCAACTGGGATGGAAGTGGAACGAAAACTAAAGCTTTAATCTTATTTGGTAAGTAGCATTAAACTAACCATTTTGTTTCATTTCCAATTACATGTACAACAAAGCATTTCTTTGTAAAGCAACTGCCTTTTTGACTCTTTTTACCACTTTAGTATCGAACGAATACCGATACTTCGTTCGGATATTGCCGCATATCCGTACACATAAGTGTTGGATATCTGCTCATAAAAGTTTTTCGAGTAAATTTAATGTTTTGGTTTCAGCCAAGGCAAACATCTTAGTATTTTATGTTTTTATGGACATCACGGACCGTCGACAGTCGTGATCTCCCGGCGTTTTTTCTCCCTTTTCAAAACCCAAGTCCGTCTCGTTTGTTTGTAGGTTAGACGCTTTTTCGACATGTTTACAGATTTGTAAATAGTTTCAACGTTTAGCAGATCACGACTGTAAATTGTGCATTTAAAGCAAGGGCGGGTCCAGGAATTAATTTTTTTTTTGCGGGTCATAAATAAATTTCATGTTTGACATCATTAGTTACGTCATAAAACAACTGATCTTAAAAACACCGCTGTTTTCAAGAAAATTCGTGCGCAAATATGATAAGGAATTTTAAGCTAATCGTGTAAAGCAAAGAATAAGCTCTTTATTTGTTAAACTCGGCCAAATTTTAAATATAAAATGATACGTGATACACTAGATGTACAAAACAAATTACGATGGGTTAGAAATGACTTTGCGATACTGGGATATTTTACGAACTCTTGTCAAACTTTGTGTGGGTAAACATACTATGAGAAGTAAATAAACTATTACTCAAGTGAAATTGCTGTTGTCATGTATAAGAGACACTCGCTTGAGACGCGCGCCCATTACTCCGTCATTCTCTCATAGAAAGAGACTAGTTTTTTCTGTCTGGGAGCACATGACTTCTTTCTATTCTGGCGTAACGAGCCGTTTCACTCTTAAGAGTGGGAAATGTGTACAATGTGTACAGTATGTGTACAAAACGTATAGCTCTGTCTCCTCTCGTGCTATGTAAACGTATATGTCTATATGGTGTCGGACCTGCAAGCCAAATGTTATAAAAATGTTCGTATTGTTAATATTTAAGAAGTTAGATTAAGGAAGCAGTTCTACGTTGATTGTTTAAAACCATGGCACACTATTTGTAATGTTAAAAACAAAATTCTTAAATTTTGTGCCAAAAAAAAAATTGAACACAAGATTTGCACACGCTCAATGCTAAATAGTCTCTAATAGGCTGTATTATTAATTTTTGTGCAAATAATAAAATATTAATCTTTGGTTGTAGCAATCGAACATGAAATAAGGTTGCTCGTCAACACAACGGCGTCTGACGGCGATGATAAGGTTTTTTTACAAACACTTAACACATTGGAAAACAACCTGAGGCAACTTCCCAAGGGCAACTATTCATTACAATACAACCTCACACAAGTCAGCGTACAAGTTGTGGTGGAACAAATAACATCAACCGGCGGAAGAGCTGAGTCAGGTTTAATCGATTTTGGGAAATCCTCGGTAAATGCTACCTTCCAGAACGCCGGCAATTTCCCAGTGGCCATCGTAATGTTTGAAGCCGTCTTTAAAACCAACTCAACTTCATGCGCTTTTGTCAATACCGGTCAGCAAGCTTCCAGTAAACGTTATGCTGAACTAAGCCCCAAGGTTTACACCAGCGTGTCAGGCTACAATGTCAAAACTGGTGCCAGGCTAATGGGCTCCGTCGCATTTTCGCGGCAAGTTGCAAATGCCGAACAGACATCCGGCGGGGTTTGCCAAAAAAATGTAATATCGTCAGAAAACCTTGGCTTACAGAAAGTGGAATATGCTTGCAGTTTCATAGACCGATCGTCGGCTTATTCAACAGCTGGATGCCGCAGCAAAGTGATAGGCGACCGGGTCCACTGTGAATGTGATCACCTCACCGTGTTCTCTATTCTGCTCTCAATGAAAACAAGGGCCATTTCACTTGGAGTTAAAGTAAGCTATTACACAGATTTCTACCTAAGACTATTATTATTGAAAGTTGATGTCCACTGAAGTCTTTATCAGTTTACAAACAATAAACACAACGATGGTTACAAAACCTTAGTTCCTTATTCAAATAGAATTACACAAAGTTATCAACATTAATAAAAATTAACACATAATAAATATAAAACTTAACTTACACCGCAACAGAATAGATGTTACCACTAACACAGGCGAGTCTCAAATGAAGGACAAACGTACACGTTTAAACGAGACACGTACATGCTCTAGGCAAAGCGCGTCACTAGGAGCAGTGTTTAAATAAAATAAAACACTAAGGTTAACAATTATAATATTTACTTTATTTATTCTCGGTTCTTTTAAACAATCGTGCATTTTTCTCAGGTTCTGTCGTACGTTTGCGAGTCGATCTCAGTTTGCTTCCTCGTGCTCAGCTTCGCGCTACTGTTACGTCACAAGCGGCTGATCGCGAGCGACCTGACCCTGATCCAGCTGTGCGTCGTCTTCTCCCTCCTGCTCCTCCACGTCGCCAATCTCCTCCAGGATGCAGCGATCCACCATCAAGTCGGATGTGTCTTCCTCTCTGCCAGCATCCACTACTTCTTGATTGCATCAGGTGCCGACTAATTGCGAAATCATATTTGCACGTTTGTCTGTTTTCTCTGGCCATATTTTTGGAATACTAAATTCCTAAAACATTCTGTTTGTTAATCTCATAACATGGATGTTTCTGTTTATGCTAAATTGATGTTATTTACTAGTTTAACTTGTGAAACCTATTTTATCCATGTTTTCCTATTATAAAGTGTTTAGTTTTCAGCTATTTGTTTTTTATTTATTATATTGAATGTAAATTCTATTTATAACCTTGAATTCTTTTTTTAAATGTCTAATATCAGCTATTTGTTTTCTATTTATTACCTTAAATGCGATATTAAGTTTACTATAGTTTTTAGTTATCTTTAAATTATATATAATTTAATGCATACACGACATGTACAGAAAGTAAGTTGCTGCATTTTGTTATTTATTTGATCAGTTTTGGTTCTTAATAAAGTCAATGTTATTTCTAATTTAATTCGGAATTTCATCTTTTCTTATTTTTAGCTACCAGAACCATATTTTGTTTTTACAGTTTGCTGGTTTACGATCGACGGAATCCGAATGACAATGGCCATGACGAACCCGATTGGATTCCAGGTCCAAGACTCTCAAAAGCGATCAAAGGTGTTCTTGGTGGTGGGATGGTTCATCCCGGCACTTGTGGTTGGATCGGCGCTCGCCGCTGCTCTTCCAACAGGAAACTACATCAAGGTCAAGGACATTAACGTGACACAACAAGGAGGAAGCAAATTCGATAGATGCTGGTTGGATCCTGGCACCAACGTGTTCATTCTCACTATGATCGTGCCGATCGCGATTTGTCTGCTGGTCAACTTCCTCTCTGCTCTCATCGGATCGTGTGTGCTCCTTTCCTCCAGGAAGAAGAAGAAGCGAAGAAGTCCGGAGGAAATGGATCAAGACGCCAAGACCTTTGTCAAGGCCTTCTTTTTCTTGATGTTGGTTCTTGGAACAACTTGGGTTCTTGGATTTTTTACAGGTAAAATTTGCAAACGGGAACAGGGTTGTTACGCATTTTCATGAAATAACTTCACACAAAATAAGACATTATAATGCTTTTCAAAGGAAATTTATCAGTTTTTGAAGACCTATAATATAATCACATGGCGTCTTTTGACAAATAATTATAAATGAAAACCGCATAAATGTCAGGTAAAACTCAATAACAAAAAAACTATTTTGTCTAACTACTGCAATTTCTATACAAATTATTTAAGCTGTACATAAAATAAAATAAAACCTTTCCATAAAAAATTGGTGATTTTTAGAACTTTAAGAATGAAATGCAGTTCAAAGAAAATGAATGGCTTTGTGGCAAACCTTAACAACTCTTCGTTTGTAATTAGTATGACAATATTACAAAATGTTACAATTAGGCTGAAATTTTACTTGTTCTTCGCGATTTTGTTCTTTTTTGTATGTTAAGCAACATTTGGTATCAGAATTGTATTTCGTTTCAGGCACAGCAAGCCGTTTATCTTCTAATAAATTCGACATATAATTAAAGCTATTTCTGCTCCAGGTCTCGGCGACGAGATGGCGTCAGAGGTGATGACGTACATCCACACGCTGGTGAACGGGCTTCAGGGATTGGCGGTGTTCTATTGCTACTGTATCAAGAATGAAGTCATTCGCAAGAAGATATCATGCGTAGGAAAAACTTCTGACGTTTCAGGCCTGGAAACTACAAGCGACCGTAACCTGACCCAGCAAACTTCACGTACTTAGGAAACATCCAAATACAACTGCTCGGCGGTTGTTTTTCTCTTCAGTTCTATCCACGTGTTTAGTTTGCTGGCATTTAGCTCTAGATCTGCGGTTTCCAAACTTTATAAATTTTGCCTGGTGGACCCGTTATTTTGATATTTCCCGGCCATATAAAATTCAAGGGTTAGTTGACCCACGTTTCTTGTAGTACAGTAGATATTATTTTATCTGGGCTTCGTTAATTAAACCAGTTACCCACCTTAATAATGCAAACTCATAACCTGTTGGAATAGTGCTGGTATTTAAACCTTGAGGGTGACTGAATATATTTCTGTATAGCTTGGACCAATGTTGTTGTGCTTGCTGTTGTAACTGTCTTGTTTTTTGTTGCGATTGTAAAAGTCATTGCTTGGTTAGTCATTGCTATTTCATCGTAGGAATCGAAGTACCATATTGTGCTACTGTTGCTAAAAATATTATGCATTAAATAAGCTAAATCAATTCAGAAACAATTTCATATTATTTTTGTTAATTCTGGGCCAATTACTAATCATTCCTTTGAAGGTGGTTTTATTTATGTAACTCCATGTTTTTTAAACCACACAAAGAAACTGAAACTCGTTTGTCATTTACAAAGTGACGTCACAATTAACAATAGAAGCTTGCGCGATATTTGGCGCCAACGCAAGTGTAAAGTGTTGGGCTGAAAATGAAGACCATGTTGGAAGCGATGTTGCTGTAATCAACTGTATTATATAAATTTGTGAGAAAACGTATATTTTGTGAGAATTGTTATTGTGAATTTTATTATTGAAATAAGAGAAGTCATGTGATTTTATATTTAGTGGATCTTGAATCTGAAAATATATAAAAAAAAATTGCGGCTTTAGGATATGTTAAATTGCAATTTATTTAAAAGCGGTTTTCTGTGAATCTTTTTAGGCTTTCACAAAATTTGTCGAAACTCACGCCCCCTAATGGGTGAACTATTAATTATTAAATATTAACAAACGTTAACATCTTTGGGGCTTTTGTTTAAAATCGTGTGCAAAACGCTTTTCGCACTGAACCTCGTAAAACATAGAAACCAGCGTGGAAATTACAAGCTTAATCAAATTCACTCAGAACGCAGTGTGTGAAAATAAATTAAGATATCATGACTTTGTTGAAAATTAATAAAGAGCTATTGGAAACGTTTAAAATCCTACCTACTTCTGTATGGGCTTTGAATTTCATGCTACGCCTAACTACAACTTCCAACCATTTTCTTAAGATTTGTTTGAAACAATCAAAATGTTACATACTTCTGTTTTGGCTTGGTGTTCTTACTACGTCTTATAGCGTGTTAGTTTCTCGTTTTTAATTAGTTTGGCCACAATGATTAGAATTGTACAGACAGTGTTTCCAGATAAATACAATCACCGTAAAAAGATTCGCCCAGTGTAAAACCTTTATTATGCGACAACAATATAATGTTTTTAACTCTTTTGATTGCATTTTTGTAGCATTTCTATGCAGTTATAGAGAAAAACTACTGGCTATATTTCGAAACTCTATTTAAATTAACAAATACATGACGCTACAAAAAATATTATATGAAAAACACATCCCAAAAAACACAGTGCAACAAAATAACATGATTGTTACACGTACAGAATAACCCACTACACAAAAATATAATGGGCTTGATTGTTCTAATTCGCAACGCAAAACTTATATTTAAAAGCAGAAAAAAAAAGCTTACCTGCATAAACTGTATTTAGTTCATATCAAACTCGACAACAAAGTAGTTGAAAAGAGATATTCGTCTAAGCAAAACTTTATGGTTTGCTTTTTACATTAAAATTAAATCAATTTTCAGTATACACGGTGAGCTACGAAAACGTTTGTTCAACAAACAAACCAGATTTTAGTTAGACATATATTCTGAGTGATTCAGCATTGCAATGAACAAACTGTAACAAAATGGAACACTGATATTGCAAAACTACGTTGTTTTGAATTATTTCGTCATTCATGTTTGTTGTTTTTTTCATGCAATAAAATATTTTATCAACCGCTTAAACTTTTTTTTATTTCGTTCTGATTTATTTTGATTAGCTTTAATGTTGTTGCGTTTATGCAGAAATTTATGATATTTATATTTCTCTCTGTCAAAATTCGATTATTTTGTAACAATTTGCGTTTAATTAATTTCGCGTTTAATTATTTTCTGCTTCTAATTGCCCCAAATTCTTAATAAAACCAGTTTAATGCGGTTCTAACCGGTTTTGGTGGAAAAATCCGGTAAATTCCCCATAAAAATTGTATTTTTTTCAAATGTGCAAAAATCAAAAAAACATCTACTACAGCCGTGCCAAATTTTCTAATTTTATCGAAAAACTTTTCTGCTTCTATTTGCCCCAAATTCATAATCAAACCAGTTTAAGGCTGTTCTAACCGGTTTTTGTGGAAAAATCCGGTAAATTCCTCATAAAAATTGAATTTATTTTAATTTTTCAAAAACGAAAAAACAACAGGCCTTGCCAAATTTTCCATTTTTATCGAAAAACTTTTTTGCTTCTAATTGCCCCAAATTCATAATCAAACCAGTTTAAGGCTGTTCTAACCGGTTTTTGTGGAAAATTCCGGTAAATTCCCCATGAAAATTGTATTTTTTTCAAATGTGCAAAAATCGAAAAAACATCTACTACAGCCTTGCCAAATTTTCTAATTTTATCGAAAAACTTTTCTGCTTCTATTTGCCCCAAATTCATAATCAAACCAGTTTAAGGCGGTTCTAACCGGTTTTTGTCGAAAAATCCGGTAAATTCCCCAATGAAAATTGTATTTTTTTTAAATGTCCAAAAGTATAGCATTGCCAATTTTTCTACATTTCACCGAAAAAATTTTTGCCTCTAATTGCCATAAATTCATAATCAAACCAGTTTAAGGCGGTTCTAACCAGTTTTGGTGGAAAAATCCGGTAAATTCCCCATAAAAATTGTATTTATTTTAAATGTCCAAAAGTATAGCATTGCCAAATTTTCAAATTTTATCGAAAAACTTTTCTGCTTCTAATTGCCCCAAATTTATAATTAAACCGGTTTAAGGCGGTACTAACTGGTTTTTGTCGAGAAATCCGGTAAATTCCCCACCAAAATTGTATTTTTTTTAATTTTTCAAAATCGAAAAAACAACAAGGCTATATTTTTTTTAATTTTTCAAAATCGAAAAAACAACAAGGCTATATAGCCTTGCCAAATTTTCTAATTTTATCGAAAAACTTTTCTGCTTCTATTTGCCCCAAATTCATAATCAAACCAGTTTAAGGCTGTTCTAACCGGTTTTTGTGGAAAAATCCGGTAAATTCCTCATAAAAATTGAATTTATTTTAATTTTTCAAAAACGAAAAAACAACAGGCCTTGCCAAATTTTCCATTTTTATCGAAAAACTTTTTTGCTTCTAATTGCCCCAAATTCATAATCAAACCAGTTTAAGGCTGTTCTAACCGGTTTTTGTGGAAAATTCCGGTAAATTCCCCATGAAAATTGTATTTTTTTCAAATGTGCAAAAATCGAAAAAACATCTACTACAGCCTTGCCAAATTTTCTAATTTTATCGAAAAACTTTTCTGCTTCTATTTGCCCCAAATTCATAATCAAACCAGTTTAAGGCGGTTCTAACCGGTTTTTGTCGAAAAATCCGGTAAATTCCCCAATGAAAATTGTATTTTTTTTAAATGTCCAAAAGTATAGCATTGCCAATTTTTCTACATTTCACCGAAAAAATTTTTGCCTCTAATTGCCATAAATTCATAATCAAACCAGTTTAAGGCGGTTCTAACCAGTTTTGGTGGAAAAATCCGGTAAATTCCCCATAAAAATTGTATTTATTTTAAATGTCCAAAAGTATAGCATTGCCAAATTTTCAAATTTTATCGAAAAACTTTTCTGCTTCTAATTGCCCCAAATTTATAATTAAACCGGTTTAAGGCGGTACTAACTGGTTTTTGTCGAGAAATCCGGTAAATTCCCCACCAAAATTGTATTTTTTTTAATTTTTCAAAATCGAAAAAACAACAAGGCTATATTTTTTTTAATTTTTCAAAATCGAAAAAACAACAAGGCTATATAGCCTTGCCAAATTTTCAAATTTAATCGTAAAACTTTTCTGGTTCTAATTGTCCCAAATATATAATTAAACCGGTTTAAACGGTTCTAACCTGATTTTGATAAAAAATCCGGTAAATTCCCCATAAAAATTGTATTTTTTAAATTGTCCAAAATCGAAAAAACAACAAGGCTATACCCTTGCCAAATTTTCCAATTTGATCGTAAAACTTTTTTGATTCTAATTGCCCCAAATTCATAATCAAACCAGTTTACAGCGGTTCTAACCGGTTTTGGTGGAAAAATCCGGTAAATTACCCATAAAAATTGTATTTTTTTCAAATGTCCAAAAATCGAAAAAACAACAAGGTTATACCCTTGCCAAATTTTCCAATTTGATCGAAAAACTTTTCTGCTTCTAATTGCCCCAAATTCATAATCAAACAAGTTTAAGGCGGTTCTAACCGCTTTTTGTCGAAAAATCCGGTAAATTCCACATAAAATTTTTTTTTTTTTTAAATTTTCAAAATCGAAAAAACAACAAGGCTATACCCTTGCCAAATTTTCCATTTGATCGAAAAACTTTTCGGCTTCTAATTGCCCCAAATTTATAATTAAACCGGTTTAAGGCGGTTCTAACCTGTTTTTGAAAAAAAATCCGGTAAATTCCCCATAAAAATTGTATTTTTTAAATTGTCCAAAAATCGAAAAAACAACAAAGGCTATACCCTTGCCAAATTTTCCAATTTGATCGTAAAACTTTTTTGATTCTAATTGCCCCAAATTCATAATCAAACCAGTTTACAGCGGTTCTAACCGGTTTTGGTAGAAAAATCCGGTAAATTACCCATCAAAATTGTATTTTTTTCAAATGTCCAAAAAACGAAAACCCAACAAAGCTATAAGCCTTGCCAAATTTTAAAATTTGATCGTAAAATTTTTTTATTCTAATTGCCCCAAATTCATAATTAAACCAGTTTAAGGCGGTTCTAACCGGTTTTGGTGGAAAAATCCGGTAAATTCCCCATAAAAATTGTATTTTTTTAATTTTCAATAACGAAAAAACAACAAGGCTATAGCATTGCCAAATTTTCCAATTTGATCGAAAAAATTTTCTGCTTCTTATGTGGAATTTACCCAAAATTCATAATCAAACCAGTTTAAGGCGGTTCTAACCGGTTTTTGTCGAAAATCCGGTAAATTCCCCATAAAAATTGTATTTTTTTAATTTTCAATAACGAAAAAACAACAAGGCTGTGGCCTTGCCAAATTTTCAAATTTTATCGAAAAACTTTTTGCTTCTAATTGTCCCAAATTTATAATTAAACCGGTTTAAGGCGGTTCTAACCGGTTTTTGCCGAGAAATCCGGTAAATTCCCCATCAAAATTTTTTTTTTTTTAATTTTTCAAAATCGAGAAAACAACAAGGCTATAGCCTTGCCAAATTTTCAAATTTGATCGTAAAACTTTTCGGCTTCTAATTGCCCCAAATTTATAATTAAACCGGTTTAAAGCGGTTCTAACCTGTTTTTGATAAAAAATCCGGTAAATTACCCATAAAAATTGTATTTTTTAAATTTTCCAAAAATCGAAAAAACAACAAGGCTGTACCCTTGCCAAATTTTCAAATTTGATCGTAAAACTTTTCTGCTTCTAATTGCCCCAAATTTATAATTAAAACGGTTTAAGGCGGTTCAAACCTGTTTTTGATAAAAAATCCGGTAAATTCCCCATAAAAATTGTATTTTTTAAATTGACCAAAAATCGAAAAAACAACAAGGCTATAGCCTTGCCAAATTTTCCAATTTGATCGTAAAACTTTTTTGATTCTAATTGCCCCAAATTCATAATCAAACCAGTTTACAGCGGTTCTAACCGGTTTTGGTGGAAAAATCCGGTAAATTACCCATAAAAATTGTATTTTTTTCAAATGTCCAAAAATCGAAAAAACAACAAGGCTATACCCTTGCCAAATTTTCCAATTTGATCGTAAAACTTTTCTGCTTCTAATTGCCCCAAATTTATAATTAAACCGGTTTAAAGCGGTTCTAACCTGATTTTGATAAAAAATCCGGTAAATTCCCCATAAAAATTGTATTTTTTAAATTGTCCAAAATCGAAAAAACAACAAGGCTATACCCTTGCCAAATTTTCCAATTTGATCGTAAAACTTTTTTGATTCTAATTGCCCCAAATTCATAATCAAACCAGTTTACAGCGGTTCTAACCGGTTTTGGTGGAAAAATCCGGTAAATTCCCCATAAAAATTGTATTTTTTAAATTGACCAAAAATCGAAAAAACAACAAGGCTATAGCCTTGCCAAATTTTCCAATTTGATCGTAAAACTTTTTTGATTCTAATTGCCCCAAATTCATAATCAAACCAGTTTACAGCGGTTCTAACCGGTTTTGGTGGAAAAATCCGGTAAATTACCCATAAAAATTGTATTTTTTTCAAATGTCCAAAAATCGAAAAAACAACAAGGCTATACCCTTGCCAAATTTTCCAATTTGATCGTAAAACTTTTCTGCTTCTAATTGCCCCAAATTTATAATTAAACCGGTTTAAAGCGGTTCTAACCTGATTTTGATAAAAAATCCGGTAAATTCCCCATAAAAATTGTATTTTTTAAATTGTCCAAAATCGAAAAAACAACAAGGCTATACCCTTGCCAAATTTTCCAATTTGATCGAAAAACTTTTCTGCTTCTAATTGCCCCAAATTCATAATCAAACAAGTTTAAGGCGGTTCTAACCGTTTTTTGTCGAAAAATCCGGTAAATTCCACATAAAATTTTTTTTTTTTTTAAATTTTCAAAATCGAAAAAACAACAAGGCTATACCCTTGCCAAATTTTCCATTTGATCGAAAAACTTTTCTGCTTCTAATTGCCCCAAATTTATAATTAAACCGGTTTAAGGCGGTACTAACTGGTTTTTGTCGAGAAATCCGGTAAATTCCCCACCAAAATTGTATTTTTTTTAATTTTTCAAAATCGAAAAAACAACAAGGCTATATTTTTTTTAATTTTTCAAAATCGAAAAAACAACAAGGCTATATAGCCTTGCCAAATTTTCAAATTTAATCGTAAAACTTTTCTGGTTCTAATTGTCCCAAATATATAATTAAACCGGTTTAAACGGTTCTAACCTGATTTTGATAAAAAATCCGGTAAATTCCCCATAAAAATTGTATTTTTTAAATTGTCCAAAATCGAAAAAACAACAAGGCTATACCCTTGCCAAATTTTCCAATTTGATCGTAAAACTTTTTTGATTCTAATTGCCCCAAATTCATAATCAAACCAGTTTACAGCGGTTCTAACCGGTTTTGGTGGAAAAATCCGGTAAATTACCCATAAAAATTGTATTTTTTTCAAATGTCCAAAAATCGAAAAAACAACAAGGCTATACCCTTGCCAAATTTTCCAATTTGATCGAAAAACTTTTCTGCTTCTAATTGCCCCAAATTCATAATCAAACAAGTTTAAGGCGGTTCTAACCGCTTTTTGTCGAAAAATCCGGTAAATTCCACATAAAATTTTTTTTTTTTTTAAATTTTCAAAATCGAAAAAACAACAAGGCTATACCCTTGCCAAATTTTCCATTTGATCGAAAAACTTTTCGGCTTCTAATTGCCCCAAATTTATAATTAAACCGGTTTAAGGCGGTTCTAACCTGTTTTTGAAAAAAAATCCGGTAAATTCCCCATAAAAATTGTATTTTTTAAATTGTCCAAAAATCGAAAAAACAACAAAGGCTATACCCTTGCCAAATTTTCCAATTTGATCGTAAAACTTTTTTGATTCTAATTGCCCCAAATTCATAATCAAACCAGTTTACAGCGGTTCTAACCGGTTTTGGTAGAAAAATCCGGTAAATTACCCATCAAAATTGTATTTTTTTCAAATGTCCAAAAAACGAAAACCCAACAAAGCTATAAGCCTTGCCAAATTTTAAAATTTGATCGTAAATTTTTTTATTCTAATTGCCCCAAATTCATAATTAAACCAGTTTAAGGCGGTTCTAACCGGTTTTGGTGGAAAAATCCGGTAAATTCCCCATAAAAATTGTATTTTTTTAATTTTCAATAACGAAAAAACAACAAGGCTATAGCATTGCCAAATTTTCCAATTTGATCGAAAAAATTTTCTGCTTCTTATGTGGAATTTACCCAAAATTCATAATCAAACCAGTTTAAGGCGGTTCTAACCGGTTTTTGTCGAAAATCCGGTAAATTCCCCATAAAAATTGTATTTTTTTAATTTTCAATAACGAAAAAACAACAAGGCTGTGGCCTTGCCAAATTTTCAAATTTTATCGAAAAACTTTTTGCTTCTAATTGTCCCAAATTTATAATTAAACCGGTTTAAGGCGGTTCTAACCGGTTTTTGCCGAGAAATCCGGTAAATTCCCCATCAAAATTTTTTTTTTTTTAATTTTTCAAAATCGAGAAAACAACAAGGCTATAGCCTTGCCAAATTTTCAAATTTGATCGTAAAACTTTTCGGCTTCTAATTGCCCCAAATTTATAATTAAACCGGTTTAAAGCGGTTCTAACCTGTTTTTGATAAAAAAATCCGGTAAATTACCCATAAAAATTGTATTTTTTAAATTTTCCAAAAATCGAAAAAACAACAAGGCTGTACCCTTGCCAAATTTTCAAATTTGATCGTAAAACTTTTCTGCTTCTAATTGCCCCAAATTTATAATTAAAACGGTTTAAGGCAGTTCTAACCTGTTTTTGATAAAAAATCCGGTAAATTCCCCATAAAAATTGTATTTTTTAAATTGACCAAAAATCGAAAAAACAACAAGGCTATAGCCTTGCCAAATTTTCCAATTTGATCGTAAAACTTTTTTGATTCTAATTGCCCCAAATTCATAATCAAACCAGTTTACAGCGGTTCTAACCGGTTTTGGTGGAAAAATCCGGTAAATTACCCATAAAAATTGTATTTTTTTCAAATGTCCAAAAATCGAAAAAACAACAAGGCTATACCCTTGCCAAATTTTCCAATTTGATCGTAAAACTTTTCTGGTTCTAATTGTCCCAAATATATAATTAAACCGGTTTAAAGCGGTTCTAACCTGATTTTGATAAAAAATCCGGTAAATTCCCCATAAAAATTGTATTTTTTAAATTGTCCAAAATCGAAAAAACAACAAGGCTATACCCTTGCCAAATTTTCCAATTTGATCGTAAAACTTTTTTGATTCTAATTGCCCCAAATTCATAATCAAACCAGTTTACAGCGGTTCTAACCGGTTTTGGTGGAAAAATCCGGTAAATTACCCATAAAAATTGTATTTTTTTCAAATGTCCAAAAATCGAAAAAACAACAAGGCTATACCCTTGCCAAATTTTCCAATTTGATCGAAAAACTTTTCTGCTTCTAATTGCCCCAAATTCATAATCAAACAAGTTTAAGGCGGTTCTAACCGTTTTTTGTCGAAAAATCCGGTAAATTCCACATAAAATTTTTTTTTTTTTTAAATTTTCAAAATCGAAAAAACAACAAGGCTATACCCTTGCCAAATTTTCCATTTGATCGAAAAACTTTTCTGCTTCTAATTGCCCCAAATTTATAATTAAACCGGTTTAAGGCGGTTCTAACCTGTTTTTGAAAAAAAATCCGGTAAATTCCCCATAAAAATTGTATTTTTTAAATTGTCCAAAAATCGAAAAAACAACAAAGGCTATACCCTTGCCAAATTTTCCAATTTGATCGTAAAACTTTTTTGATTCTAATTGCCCCAAATTCATAATCAAACCAGTTTACAGCGGTTCTAACCGGTTTTGGTAGAAAAATCCGGTAAATTACCCATCAAAATTGTATTTTTTTCAAATGTCCAAAAAACGAAAACCCAACAAAGCTATAAGCCTTGCCAAATTTTAAAATTTGATCGTAAAATTTTTTTATTCTAATTGCCCCAAATTCATAATTAAACCAGTTTAAGGCGGTTCTAACCGGTTTTGGTGGAAAAATCCGGTAAATTCCCCATAAAAATTGTATTTTTTTAATTTTCAATAACGAAAAAACAACAAGGCTATAAACATTGCCAAATTTTCCAATTTGATCGAAAAAATTTTCTGCTTCTTATGTGGAATTTACCCAAAATTCATAATCAAACCAGTTTAAGGCGGTTCTAACCGGTTTTTGTCGAAAATCCGGTAAATTCCCCATAAAAATTGTATTTTTTTAATTTTCAATAACGAAAAAACAACAAGGCTGTGGCCTTGCCAAATTTTCAAATTTTATCGAAAAACTTTTTGCTTCTAATTGTCCCAAATTTATAATTAAACCGGTTTAAGGCGGTTCTAACCGGTTTTTGCCGAGAAATCCGGTAAATTCCCCATCAAAATTGTTTTTTTTTTAATTTTTCAAAATCGAGAAAACAACAAGGCTATAGCCTTGCCAAATTTTCAAATTTGATCGTAAAACTTTTCGGCTTCTAATTGCCCCAAATTTATAATTAAACCGGTTTAAAGCGGTTCTAACCTGTTTTTGATAAAAAAATCCGGTAAATTACCCATAAAAATTGTATTTTTTAAATTTTCCAAAAATCGAAAAAACAACAAGGCTATACCCTTGCCAAATTTTCAAATTTGATCGTAAAACTTTTCTGCTTCTAATTGCCCCAAATTTATAATTAAAACGGTTTAAGGCAGTTCTAACCTGT
Source organism: Ascidiella aspersa (assembly GCF_963924565.1). Lineage (NCBI taxonomy): Eukaryota > Metazoa > Chordata > Ascidiacea > Phlebobranchia > Ascidiidae > Ascidiella > Ascidiella aspersa. The sequence goes on from NC_139454.1 coordinate 25,290,997, forward strand.
TTTTGATAAAAAATCCGGTAAATTCCCCATAAAAATTGTATTTTTTAAATTGACCAAAAATCGAAAAAACAACAAGGCTATAGCCTTGCCAAATTTTCCAATTTGATCGTAAAACTTTTTTGATTCTAATTGCCCCAAATTCATAATCAAACCAGTTTACAGCGGTTCTAACCGGTTTTGGTGGAAAAATCCGGTAAATTAACAATAAAAATTGTATTTTTTTCAAATGTCCAAAAATCGAAAAAACAACAAGGCTATACCCTTGCCAAATTTTCCAATTTGATCGTAAAACTTTTCTGCTTCTAATTGCCCCAAATTTATAATTAAACCGGTTTAAAGCGGTTCTAACCTGTTTTTGATAAAAAATCCGGTAAATTCCCCATAAAAATTGTATTTTTTAAATTGTCCAAAAATCGAAAAAACAACAAGGCTATACCCTTGCCAAATTTTAAAATTTGATCGAAAAACTTTTCTTCTTCTAATATCCCCAAATTCAAAATCAAACCAGTTTAAGGCGGTTCTAACCAGTTTTTGTCGTAAAATCCGGTAAATTCCCCATCAAAATTGTATTTTTTTAATTTTTCAAAATCGAAAAAACAACAAGGCTATAGCCTTGCCAAATTTTCAAATTTAATCGTAAAACTTTTCTGGTTCTAATTGTCCCAAATATATAATTAAACCGGTTTAAAGCGGTTCTAACCTGTTTTTGATAAAAAATCCGGTAAATTCCCCATAAAAATTGTATTTTTTAAATTGACCAAAAATCGAAAAAACAACAAGGCTATACCCTTGCCAAATTTTCAAATTTGATCGTAAAACTTTTCTGCTTCTAATTGCCCCAAATTTATAATTAAACCGGTTTAAACGGTTCTAACCTGATTTTGATAAAAAATCCGATAAATTCCCCATAAAAATTGTATTTTTTAAATTGTCCAAAAATCGAAAAAACAACAAGGCTATACCCTTGCCAAATTTTCCAATTTGATCGTAAAACTTTTTTGATTCTAATTGCCCCAAATTCATCATCAAACCAGTTTACAGCGGTTCTAACCGGTTTTGGTGGAAAAATCCGGTAAATTACCCATAAAAATTGTATTTTTTTCAAATGTCCAAAAAACGAAAACACAACAAGGCTATAAGCCTTGCCAAATTTTAAAATTTGATCGTAAAATTTTTTTATTCTAATTGCCCCAAATTCATAATTAAACCAGTTTAAGGCGGTTCTAACCGGTTTTTGTCGAGAAATCCGGTAAATTCCCCACCAAAATTGTATTTTTTTTAATTTTTCAAAATCGAAAAAACAACAAGGCTATAGCATTGCCAAATTTTCCAATTTGATCGAAAAAATTTTCTGCTTCTTATGTGGAATTTACCCAAAATTCATAATCAAACCAGTTTAAGGCGGTTCTAACCGGTTTTTGTCGAAAAATCCGGTAAATTCCCCATAAAAATTGTTTTTTTTCAATTTTTCAATAACGAAAAAACAACAAGGCTATATAGCCTTGCCAAATTTTCCAATTTGATCGAAAAACTTTTCTTCTTCTAATTGCCCCAAATTCATAATCAAACCAGTTTAAGGCGGTTCTAACCGGTTTTTGTCGAAAAATCCGGTAAATTCCCCATAAAAATTGTATTTTTTCAATTTTTCAATAACGAAAAAACAACAAGGCTATATAGCCTTGCCAAATTTTCCAATTTGATCGAAAAACTTTTCTGCTTCTAATTGCCCCAAATTTATAATTAAACCGGTTTAAGGCGGTTCTAACCGGTTTTGGTGGAAAAATCCGGTATATTCCCCGTCAAAATTGTATTTTTTTTAATTTTTTAAAATCGAAAAAACAACAAGGCCTAGCCTTGCCAAATTTTCCAATTTAATCGAAAAACTTTTCTGCTTTTTAAGTGGATTTTACCTAAAATTCATAATCAAACCAGTTTAAGGCGGTACTAACCTGTTTTTGTCGAGAAATCCGGTAAATTCCCCACCAAAATTGTATTTTTTTTATTTTTTCAAAATCGAAAAAAAAAAACAAGGCTACACCCTTGCCAAATTTTCAAATTTTATCGTAAAACTTTTCTGGTTCTAATTGTCCCAAATATATAATTAAACCGGTTTAAAGCGGTTCTAACCTGTTTTTGATAAAAAATCCGGTAAATTCCCCATAAAAATTGTATTTTTTAAATTGTCCAAAAATCGAAAAAACAACAAGGCTATACCCTTGCCAAATTTTCAAATTTGATCGTAAAACTTTTCTGCTTCTAATTGCCCCAAATTTATAATTAAACCGGTTTAAGGCAGTTCTAACCTGTTTTTGATAAAAAATCCGGTAAATTCCCCATAAAAATTGTATTTTTTAAATTTTTCAAAATCGAAAAAACAACAAGGCTATATAGCCTTGCCAAATTTTCCAATTTGATCGAAAAACTTTTCTGCTTCTAATTGCCCCAAATTCATAATCAAACCAGTTTCAGGCGGTTCTAACCGTTTTTTGTCGAAAAATCCGGTAAATTCCACATAAAAATTTTATTTTTTTAATTTTTCAAAAACGAAAACACAACAAGGCTATAGCCTTGCCGAATTTCCAATTTGATCGAAAAACTTTTTGCTTCTAATTGCCCCAAATTTATAATTAAACCGGTTTAAGGCGGTTCTAACCGGTTTTGGTGGAAAAATCCGATAAATTCCCCATCAAAATTGTATTTTTTTTAATTTTTTAAAATCGAAAAAACAACAAGGCTATACCCTTGCCAAATTTTAAAATTTTATCGTAAAACTTTTCTGGTTCTAATTGTCCCAAATATATAATTAAACCGGTTTAAAGCGGTTCTAACCTGTTTTTGATAAAAAATCCGGTAAATTCCCCATAAAAATTGTATTTTTTAAATTGTCCAAAAATCGAAAAAACAACAAGGCTATACCCTTGCCAAATTTTAAAATTTGATCGAAAAACTTTTCTTCTTCTAATATCCCCAAATTCAAAATCAAACCAGTTTACAGCGGTTCTAACCAGTTTTTGTCGAAAAATCCGGTAAATTCCCCATCAAAATTGTATTTTTTTAATTTTTCAAAATCGAAAAAACAACAAGGCTATACCCTTGCCAAATTTTAAAATTTGATCGTAAAATTTTTTGATTCTAATTGCCCCAAATTCATAATTAAACCAGTTTAAGGCGGTTCTAACCGGTTTTGGTGGAAAAATCCGGTAAATTCCCCATAAAAATTGTATTTTTTTCAAATGTCCAAAAACGAAAAAACAACAAGGCTATACCCTTAAAAAAAAAAAACTTTTCTGCTTCTTATGTGGAATTCACCCAAAATTCATAATCAAACCAGTTTAAGGCGGTTCTAACCGGTTTTGGTGGAAAAATAAAAAAAAATCCAAAATTTAAATCAAATCAATTTTTTGTTGTATTTCCATTTTTTGCCACGAGATGCTTAATAACTAAAACTAGCTGACGAGTAAATTCTTAATTGTTTTTGGAGAAACTTTTCCGAATTCATTCAATCCTTTGTAAATCGGTTTTAAATAAACTGTAACGTAACAAATTTCTACAACATGTACTATGGACATAGTATATTAATTATGTTTAAACGAAATATAACTTATTTCAATGAAAATCTGTTGTGTATTTGCGAAAATAATAACTGAAAGTTGTAACAGGTTTAGCGAATTTTAATAGAGAGAAATAATAAAACACAGAAATGTAAAAACTAATGTAGTTTTGAGAAAAAAAAGATTTAAAAACCAACAAGAATAAGGCTAATCAAAATAAATCAGTAAGAAGGTAGATAAAAGTACAGGCTATTCATATATAATGCGAAAATTTAATAACACAAATAAAATAAAAAAAGCTTGAATGACAAAATTGCACGAAAACAACAAATTTACACAATATTATAAATTATTACAATTTGTTTATTTCATTGCTGAATCGCTTAGAGGTATGTGCATAATTTTAATGCGGACTACAAAGCCAAATCATATAAATATCGCATTAATTATTGCCTTTTAGAATGACTGAAAATCATTAAATGTTCGTTTACAAAAATATCTGGTCAATTTAGTCGAAGCTACATTACAGATCTGTGAAAGTGTACAAATTCTGTTATTAGGTCGAACTTCTGAGCGGTAAATATTTTGGTTGATTTTAAATGCTTAGCATAACACAGGGGATCCTAATCTAGGTAGCGTTTAATAGAAAACCGCTTTGAAATGAATTGCAAGCATTGGTCAGCAGAATATGGTAGAATCGGGACTATTCGATAATAAATTGTTATATAGGTATTTTAGTTATGATTTGTGATCCAATGTAGTGATTTTCGCCTTGAAAGTTAAACAGAAATAGCAGATGACAGCAGCTTTAAAAGTTTAACAACCCCCGATGTAGTATGTCCTCTTGCATACCGACTGTACAGCATGACAACGGGTCGATCCGATAATAAATTGAATTAGGCATTTCAGTTATTTTTTGCCATCCAATGTAGTGATTTCTAACTTAAATTACAGCGGCCCAAATCTTAAATATATCAGAAAATAGCAGGTTACAAAAACCAAAAAAGTTTAACGACCCCGTTAAAACTCCCGATATGTGAAGATAGCGGGAGTTTTAACCCCTATCTAAAAGGTCCTCTCGACTGTACAGTAGGTGCATCCCCAAACTGCTCGTATGCTGTGTTTCCACTTGCACCAACTCCTTCCACGCACTTAGCTCCAACATTTCCGATTTCGTTAGCGACATTGTTCGACACGTAAGCGAAGGGAATGACGTAATCGGGATCGTCACCGGATGCTTTGATGACGTCAGTATTCGGGGAAGCTGCAAAGCTGGTGTTGACGTAGTTGTGACGGAATCGCCAGGCTTGGCTTCTATCATTGACGGATTTTGAGTCTGGGGTTAAACAAATTAATTCATGTAGAGACAAATTTATTTCATGTAGAGAGATAAAATGGAACTGAATATGTGATAATGAATATGTCATAATAACCTTGACCCTTGCAAATAAATGGCGATCTTAATTCCTAATATGTAATAGCATAATACTCTACCAAAGCTAGTAATTAAGGTAAGACTGTGTTAAAATATCTAAAAAAAAGACATGTATAAAAAATACATATAATGTTCTGTTTGAATAATATATACTGACAATGCATTTGCTGGCGAAAATATATATGTGTCTCTTAACATCTATAAAAAAGCGTCTGACCTAAATTACTAGCTTTGCGAGAGTATTCTGTATGTAGAAGTGACATAAGGGTTGTTTATAGTGATACGAAATTTATTAAAATTCGCTACAGTTTTTGTTGCATGGGCTTCGTTCAAGGATAAGTAAGTTCAATAGAAAGTTTGAAATTCAGAAAATATCTTTAAAAACATTTACCAAAGATCGACATCGATAAAATTGTACTTAAATTGTTGAAAGCTTTCGACGATGGGATGGTTATTCTGATTTGACAGATTTTGTTTTTAAGAGTAGATTTAGAATCAATCTTCGAAAAAACGTCTAAAGTTGATCCAGAAACTGAAGGTGATTGCGGGACTTTCCAAAAATCAGGAAACAACTTGATCTAAAAAAAATATGACATAATGTTTTCAAAATTGAACTGTGAATGTTGAGTAATCGAGACACCTTCTAATTTTAAACAAAAATATTAATATCATTTACTTGAATATTGTATTTTTGATTTGCAACCAGTGTTGGAGATGTTGTTGTGTAAATGTAATTTGTAGAAGCGCTTTGTTTGTAATCTACAATGATGTTAATTGATTTGTCAGAACTTTGTGCAATCAGCTGAAAGTTGAAATCCCTGGAATATTTTGTTTCATCAATCCACTTCACAATTATTTTGTCGCTATGGCACCGAGTATCTTCAGTAAAACGCAGAACTATAGAATAAAAAAGACAATAGTTGTTTAGTAATCAGTTAGGTATAAATATTGGAATAGAAAAAAACAATCTATCCGTCTAGTTGGTAAAATAGAAAATTACATAATACTTACTGGGAAAAACACAGAGAGTGGTTAACAGGGCATTGCAATTCTTTAATTGTGAAGTTCCGTTAGCAAATGAAGGGCATTTGTCCGTTTCTAAAGCTTCATTCTCAGCACCTGAGTAAAAGATAGGTTAAAGTTCATCAATCAGTAACTAAAAAAGAAAATTTATTTGCATTACTTTCCGTCCAAACAGACAGTTTTGCAAGAGAGCTTCCGTTGAGATATTCCGACGACGGTAACTTGCCTCCGCGGTTCTTACAGTGGAGTTTGGCATCCGTGTATTCTCTGCTTGTGTTATAACTAACGTAAAACTGTCCATTGTCGAACAAAAAATCTGTAGAAACAGCATTTTGAATAAAGTTTGTGCCATACTTGCTGGTAAGGTAGAACTTTGCAGTCGCTTGACAGGCGGCTCGAATAATATCTCTAGTTTTGAATTGTCTGAACATTCGCACATGTTTTTAAATTTAGTTGGTATTCTTTTATAATTTTTCTGGATAATTTTAAGAATCATAGGCAAATTTATACGCATAAGATAAACATGGGTGCTTCAAAGATGTATCTAGGGCTACAAAATCATTCGTTTTATTCGCAGATCGCATACAATAAGCCACAAGTTAAATATGAAAAATTTGTTTACTTTTAGTTTAAGTTAGGCTTATTGTTGAAAAGAGTTTTAGACATAGGTGGCATCTTAACATTGTACAGACATGAAATGCTACGCGAATTATTGAAAAACTTTTGCTGTCACTAAAATAAACAAAACATCCACAAAGTCACAACACATATTGTCATTATGCACAAAAACTAAAGAACGTGAAATTAGTTTCAATGCTGTTTATCGACGCAAAATGCTCTCTGCCCTCTCAACTTTATTTAGCGGCTAGCAAAGTTAATGGCAAAATAGCACAAAAGGGATCTTGCAATTTACAATTAATTTAAATTTAAACAAATAGTTCTAATACAACCTTTGTTGATTACAGCTACATTGCTTGCGACACCTTCTCCATTTTCAGCCCAGCACTTTACACTTGCGTTGGCGCCAAATATCGCGCAAGCTTCTATTGTTGGTTGTGACGTCGATGTGTTGTTTGTCCGGTGGATTGTGACGTAGGTTGGCGACGCGTCGCTGTGGATTGTGACGTTTTGGTGGTTGATGGTCCAGTGAAATGTGGGCCGGCGACAAACGTGCAATTCAACGACTGTGATTGGCTGTATTGCTTCGATGGTGATGACGCGTAGAGTAACTTAGGTTTTACTTAAAATAAAATGAAGCAATATTCTGTAGTGAATTTTTTTTAGGTATCCAAGGAATAGCGTGAAAGCAAAGTAAGATAGAAAGTCAAGGCCGTGATGAAGTTTGAACTTATGAACTCGGTTATACCGGGACTGCCTATTTAACTAGGCTTGATTGACTGTCGGTTAGCCCTTTAAACCAGTGTTCTCAACCTTTTTCGGTTCGCGACCAACTTTTATTGCAAGTTTTTGTGCGACCCACGATGATATATGACTAAACCAACAAAGTTACATAAAACCTGCATCTTTACTACGCCTACTGGTTTACGCACTGAAATAGTTAATGCGACATAACGCTCCTAATTGTTACTTATTTGTGATATTGCTGCATAAATGTTACGTAATCATAATGCAAAAATTTCCCGATCTAATAGAATAATGCTACATATAGAAGTGCTTCAGGACCCCCTGAAATAGCAGACCCACAGGTTGGAAAGCACTGCTCTAAAGCATTCAAAAGCATGTTATTTAGTGAACAGGCTTGCATTGCTGTGGGCTTAAACATAGACTAGTATAGTAGCTGTTAAAAGCCATCAAAATCACTTTATTATGACAAACTGACAAGTGCGCCGTTATTGTTGGTCAGTAGCAGTTTTGAACGGCTAGATTAGAGTTGTACAAACATGTGTGTAAATGTTAGGGTTTTTGTTTTTCGTGGTTGGATTTCATTAGTATCCACTAAGCGAATTTTTCACGGATAGTTGTGAAAAAAAAAAAAAAATCCCGGCGAAGTCAAAACGTGTCGTCAAAATTTACCTAATAAATGTACGTCAAAGCAGTTTGGGGATATGACTTCCCCCCTTTTTTCTAGGTTACATACAAAGACAAAAAACGCTTTAATTAGAAAGTTACTTTTTCGAGCTAGGTTATATCACAGTTAAGCTTGTCCACTTTCTTCCAAACCCTTTCTAGCAAAACTTAAATAAGCAATTAGGACAACTTAAACTATATAAAAGAGCAGAAAATTGCTTCTAATCGCAAAGGGCTTGTTTCATATCCACCACCGCTAATTTTACCCATTTTATGACAATGTCTTTCTAATCTATATAACACGCATTACTTACATATACTATAGCAACCTAATATTTGTAGAAACAGGTAAAATTTTAGCAAAATATGCGTTTTATTTTTTAAATTAAACCTTCAAGTTTTAAGCAATACATGCGTTAAGCCATATAAGGAAGTGATTCATCAAGCCATATAAGGAAGTGATTCATCAAGCCATATAAGGAAGTGATTCATCAAGCCATATAAGGAAGTGATCCGATAAATACAATCCACACTAACCTGTTGTTGTTGAACTGGAAGCTGACCCACTTACAACCGTTCCACTTCGAGATAGAACTTGAACGGTGTATGTTTGTCCAGGTGTTAAACCAGTGATGGTGGTTGTAGTTGTGCTAGAGGTAACGTCTCTTTACTGAGCACCGACATGGTTCCAGTTCACGCTGTACCCCGTCACATAGGTAACAGCCGTCCAAGTTACTTGTATTTGTGAAGATCCACCAGTTGTTGAAGGGGTTAATGTCACGGAAGTCGGTCTCGGTGGGTTGCCTGAGATTCAGGAGAAAGATTATCAATAATTATTGGCTAAAAACTGGTGCACTGTTCACCTACAATACATGATTCCACGCTTAACAGGAAAAGCTAGTAATTAAAATGGTCAATTGCATGATACTTTTCACTATAAGTCTGAAAGGTTAGCTTGGGGCAACGGATTTTACTACTTTACTTTTGGCATCATGTTTAAATCATAAATTATTATTCACAATAGTTTTTTATGGTTATATTGTTCATACTTCATATTATATTTATTGTTATTTGTTGCCTTTTGATACCGTTTGACGGTCCCACACTTATGTTTACATGAAAATAAAAGAACAGGTTTTACCAACTGTAAGTTGAACGGTTGTTGAACCAGAACAAGTCCCAGCACTATTGCTTGCAGTGAACACGAAATCTCCGTTGTGTGACGAGGTGACGAAGTTGATGACGTAAGTAAAGCTCGTTCCAACGAAATTACTTTCAACGTTGATGTCTGTTCCACTATGAGCAACAATCACGTTAAGAGGTTCCTTGTAAAAACCAGAGATGGTTCAAATGACGTCATTACTATGACCAAACAAGTTAAATTGATGAAATTGCAGCAATGATAATGATTTTAATGGTATTAGACCGATTTTTGTCGTAATTAGCCTATTTATTTTCAATGTTTAGTGTAATATTGTGTAATGACATTTACCGTTTATACTGGAAAACTTTAATCATGGCAGAAAATAGAAACATGGCTGTAACGCACAAATTAACTTGATTTTAGATCAGCATCGATACCATCCTAGTATCGGACGAGTACCGATACCATCCTAGTATCGGACGAGTACCGATACCACCCTAGTATGGGACGAGTACCGATAACATCCTAGTATCGGACGAGTAGCGATACCATCCTAGTATCGGACGAGTAGCGATACCATCCTAGTATCGGACGAGTACCGATACCATCCTAGTATCGGACGAGTACCGATACCACCCTAGTATGGGACGAGTACCGATACCACCCTAGTATGGGACGAGTACCGATACCACCCTAGTATCGGACAAGTACCGATACCACCCTAGTATGGGACGAGTACCGATACCACCCTAGTATCGGACAAGTACCGATACCATCCTAGTATCGGACGAGTACCGATACCATCCTAGTATTGGACGAGAACCAATACCACCCTAGCGTCGGACGAGTAACGATACCTTCCTAGTATCGGACGAGTAACGATACCATCCTAGTATCGGACGAGTACCGATACCATCCTAGTATCGGACGAGTAACGATACCATCCTAGTATCGGACGAGTACCGATACCATCCTAGTATCGGGCGAGTACCGATACCATCCTAGTATCGAGTACCGATACCATCCTAGTATCGGACGAGTACCGATACCATCCTAGTATCGGGCGAGTACCGATACCATCCTAGTATCGAGTACCGATACCATCCTAGTATCGGACGAGTACCGATACCATCCTAGTATCGGACGAGTACCGATACCATCCTAGTATCGGACGAGTACCGATACCACTCTAGTATCGCACGAGTACCGATACCATCCTAGTATCGAGTACCGATACCATCCTAGTATCGGCCGAGTACCGATACCACTCTAGTATCGCACGAGTATCGATACTAGAACTTTACGTCGGGTATCGTTCTCAATCTTTATCGGAATCCCTAATACTTAATTTATTTCCAAACCCGATAAGGTTGTAAATATTGTTCCATCTGGCCACTTAAAGTCGTTTCCAGTACGTTCTCCGCCGATGTAAGCGTCTGTTACAAATATTTGTTAGTTACTTTTCAATTGATATTTACATTTTATTGTTTCTTGTTACTTACAGACGTTTTCACCTTCAATCCACCCGTTTCCAACCTTGCTGCTTGCCAGAGTGCTGAGGTGGTTTTGTGTTGCTTCGTCAGGAATACTTGCCAAGTTACCACCTCCAGCAATGCAAGCTAACTTGGCGGTTGCTTGAGTTACTTTGACGCTCGAAAGCACGAAGTTCCTTCCCTGGCATAATGCAGCGTCTAAAACAACACAAAATGCTCTCAATAATTTTGCTGTCACTTTAGCCGGACACAATATATATACAGCCTACTAATACGGCGGTTGTTGCAAATGTGAGGCAAAATGATTCTGACGAAATGTTGTTAACTTAAGAAAATTGGAACAAAAAATTGCTGATACCATATTTTACTCTAATTACGACATTTTGCAAAAAGTATTCTATTAATTTACAAAGTTTTGCTTTTCAATCTATGATCGTATTGTTAGTTACACAACCAAATAAAATCGACCATGATAATAGTGTTTGGCTTATATGCTAAAACGGATTTACCCTGGGTAGTGAATTTTTCCACCCCAATATGAAATAAATCTAACACGTATAGAGTCACATTACAGCGTATTTTTCGAAAGTTAAAAATAAATACCTGTCAAATAAACTTGATAACAAAACAACACAAAATACAAACCTGTTTGGTCGATCCAAACGGACGCTAACAATAACACAGATAAGATTAACATCGGGTAAAATACATGCAAATATTTTAGTCGAGAAATAAACTGTTGAGCTAAAGTAGCTTTTCTTGTTCAACCAAATCACAATAAAATAATGATCATTAGTTTGTGTGTGGAAAGCTTATATGTAGGAAATGCGTAGGCCAAGACAGAAAAAACGGAGGCGTTTGAAATCTGACAGAGTTCGGAAAAAAGGCTGATATAACCGTACATAAAACAGCAAACAATTGTTTTGGCAATATGTTTACAACACGCAGCATTTTTTTCTCACTTATACTATCTTAATTTGATTAACAAACTTTTTATGCATAATGCTCAAACAACTGAAAAATTCCACTCACAGATGTTTCCTCCTTTTTTGAAAAAGCAGAAAAATCATCTCGGAATGTCCGATAATATCGTATCGTTTACGATACTTAATGTGAAGTGGTTATATCGGTCGTCCTTCGATAGTATGCAGCTATAGGTGTCGATCCAACACCAAATAATTGTGCCCAGTGCTTTCATGTTTTGCGTTCCAACGTAGAGTCTCCTTTTTTAAAAGGAAAATTTGAGTAAATAATATACAATACAAATGGAAGATAATATGCTAATACCCTAAAATCTTTAAGCCAGACACTGCATAGCCAGTAGGCACTCCATAAGGCTATTTATCCAGCTAAAAAATTAAATTTTAATTTGTTAATAAATAAATAATGGAAATAAAGGAAAAGTAAAAAGTAAATTAAATATTACCACCACCCGAACTTAAGCACCAATTGTACCCGAATCAATATATAATCACTAATGTGTGTATGTGTACCCGATCGATCCGGGCAAATAACTTCTAAAAACGAACAATATCAACGCAGAAAATGTTGTCTTTCTTTTTCTTTGCACTATTGTTTTTGCAATCATTATCCTGAAAGTATTTTAGCACATAAACGTTGTTTTCAGCCAAAGGGTCTTTGACATATTATATAATTATCGAACTAATTTAACTGAGGGTATGCTTTGTAAAGGTTGTATTTCGCAATATCGTCATAAATAAAATATTTACACATAAATAAACAATCAACAAACTTGCATTTATAAAAACTAGGGAAAATCCCGAAATTATGCTAGATTACTATCGCTTATATTTCTTTTACCGTATTTTACCGACCATCAGGCGCATCCAATTATAAGGCGCACTGTCAATAAATTGCTGTGATTAGATTTTTGTTCATACATAAGGCGCACCACCGGGCTATAAGGCGCACGATTAATTTGTCCAAATCGCCCGGGCGTCCGCAACACGCTGAGGCCTCCACAAAAAAGCCGAGACTTCAGCCGCGTGGTAAACAGTTCCGCTCTTTCTCCTACTCCTCCCACTCTTTCTCCGCGCTTCTCTTTTACGTCTATCTGTACTGGTTTTGAGTGTAGGCAATAAGTGTACTTGATCCATACATTAGGCGCACCGGCTTATAAGGCGCACGATCCATTTATGAGGGAAAAAAAGGATTTAAATTGCGCCTTATGGTCCGTAAAATACGGTAATACATTTCAAAAGTACAAAAAACGCATTCGCAATAAAACAATTATTCTAGAAATGATTTTTCTATAGATTTTGCAATTTCATACGGTACTGAGAGCTTATGTATGTATATTTAAAAGTTGGGAGGGTCATTTTTAAATATCTCGTTATAGTTCATGGTGGTCCAAGGTTGACAGCATCGCGGGCAGTTTATTTAATAGCGCAACCCAAAAAATGTAATGATAACCAAACAATTGCAGTATGCTTGTTGTTATTTTGTCACTTATATTTCTTTGGTTAACCCAGTGGTTCTCAACCGGGGTGCCGCGGAACCCTGGGGTACCATTTCTAATGCCCAAGGGTGCCGAGAGATATTTGGGAATCTTTAAGAATCTGATATATGCTAAACTCTTACAACTTTTTGTGAAAGATTAGAGTGAAATAAATCCAATTAAAACTTCCTACGTTTTGCAGATTGTTGTGTGTCGTTTCAGTTCTGTTTATTGTGATATCCTAGTAAATTACCGACGGAAAGATGTTGTAGGGGTGCCGCAATCTATTTATTATTTCTGAGGAGTACCGCAAGCCATAAAAGTTTGAAAACCATTGCTTTAAGGTATAATATTAAATGCTTGTTATGAAAAAACACTCCGTCGAGCCCCGAGTCTGATTCCATATCCCTGCTTTTATAACAAATGTTTGCACTGTTATTATTGTGATTTCCATTTTGCATTTCCTATAGATGTATTGACACACACAAAACCGCAATGATTTGCAAGTGTGTTCATTTAGCATATTGACAATCTATGTAACGCACTCATTCATAGCACAGCACAAAACGCATTTAGCGGAAACTGAGTAAAGCTTGTTGCCAAATCCCACTCGGCTGTCGCATTCGGGAAGGTGTCGGGAAATATGCTCAGGAGAAAATCTAGGAAAAGTTTTACATCAAGGCGGTGGTGTGTTAAGGCGCGGGTATTTGGCGGAACAAAGTTTGAAACCAACTAAGCTAAACTTAGAAAGAATATAAACGGCGCAAGAGATTGTGGAAATGCTGAGAAATAAACATTAAAAAACCTCTATTAAAGTTTGACCTAACCGAGTAATTAGGGTAAAATCAAGCAAACCTGTAATAAGGAATGATCTTTAGAATGTATTCTTGGTGAAAATTGACATCGAATACCAAATTTCTTGTTTCCTGTAAAAACACATGTAATATTACAAACTGGCTTGTTTAAAAGTGTCAAAACAAACTCAACTCACTGCAGTGATTCTCGAACTTTTATTTTTCGACGCCTTTGGAAAAGTTTGTCGGACCTGTGTTGCACCCAGAGATAGGAATTTACTTTTTTATAGCCATTTGCTCCAAAGGTGACACTTTTACGAAAACGCCGGTGGGTCGTTTCGCAGTGAACGTGTTAAACCTACAAGTTTTTAGATTAACTCCGTCGTGAACGAATCATTTTCCTGAAATTCCCATCAAATATTTACTTAAATTGCGTTCAGTATATACTGATAAATCACGAAAAAATGTGCTTAGCAGTTCACAGTTGCCACCAATTCTACACGATGTTTCAACTAAATAAGAGTTATCATTCATTTTTGTGATAAAAGTTTATTTAGATAAAACTAGTGCATTACCATAAAACCTTCTGTGTTTTGAGTTATGTTGCACAGCGCATGAAGCTCAGTTTCAAACAAAAAGGCTGTTGTTAAAACTTCGTATAGAAGAAAGGCGAGCAACTAAAAATTTTGGTTGTTTGGGGGGCATGACAATATTCAAAGATGTTTGGGGGGGCATGACAATATTCAAAGATGTTTGGGGGGGCATGACAACATTCAAAGATGTTTGGGGGGTATGACAACATTCAAAAATGTTTGGGGGGTATGACAATATTCAAAAATGTTTGGGGGGTATGACAATATTCAAAGATACAAAGTTACATTTTCCATATCGTGACATTTCTTTTACATTTGCGTAGTTAAATTGGACAAAAATACAGTTCGGAGGAGCCATAGCTACCCCCAAAAAATAAAACGAGTTAAAATCAGCTCAACATGCCTCGGAATAGCTGATCGAAATCAGTCGGCTAGATCAGATTTATTAACATGGGACAACGCTGACCAGTTCGACTCCAGAAGGGCTTGATCACATAATATACATTATATATGCATGTTTCAAGTTGAGATATGCTTGCAAATTAACGTAGCAAAGCTGCTAAATCATTTCAGGTATAGTTGAGGTTGGCATCGTCAAATCTGACAAACAATCTAAGAGGCAATATTCTGTTTACGACGTCATCTTCCTATAAAAAATATAAAAATATTTTCTATAAATAAATAATTAAACCTTAAAAACACGACAAAAAAAAACAGAGATTTAAAAATTTACGAGAGTTAAAAAAATAAAATAATATAAAATCAAAGTATTTGTGAAAATGTTTTTTGTATAAAATCTATATTTTGAGTCGAAAATCAAGGAAATATATAATTTGAAATATTTTAAATTATACACCGGCTAATATGCTCACAAAAACAACACTCTTGGCTTGCTTGTAAATTCGTTATTAACCGTAATATATCATAAATTATTATGATATTTTTGTGGCTTTGTATTGCGAATTTATTATGACATGGCAGAATAGAAAGAAATGGAATGCTTTGCCTTTCTATCGTTATTTTCCAATTGTTCTGAATAAAAATGCGAGTCGATGAATATTGAACGGTTGCAGACAAGATAAAGCATAACAAAAGAGGAGGCCTTACTAAAACGTAAATCCTAGCTTTAATTAGACGGAAACATCTGCTTTAAAGGTGACATCCAATCGAAAAAATGCAACAAAGGATATATTTAGGTGAAAATGCAGAGTGGGCCTATTTTGAATTCGCAGTTCAGAAACATATTTCTGCGTTTGTAGGTTTTCCGTTGGATGTAAAACGGTTGTTAAAAACGAATGCGCAGTATTAACTAAAACTGTCTCAGTGAAAATAAGTATGTAGGCTACATCGGCGCAACTTTAAATTGACCAATGCCTAAAAAACATTTAATAGGTTGAAAAAATGCTAAAAAGAAAAATGTTTGACGCTATTATTATATTTTGTTCTCGGGAAATTCGGTCTACGGAAGAGTTAGTTTTGAAGAACAATATAGTAGACTACTTGCTTTTAAAAAGTCTCCGCCAATTAATGTAGCTTTGAAAAAACATTTTAGAATAAGAGAACTTTTGCCAGTTTTTCTAAAAAATAGATTTTCATCTTGCAATTAAACTATCTATAGTGATGTTTGAATACTTAAAAGAAACATCAGATGTTTACAGGATTTTCGAACTGTTTTCTAGAACAGGATTTGTATTTACTGCGAATCGGTAGTTTTAGTGGTTATGTTTATAATAAAAACGAACAATTTTATTTAAAATATTAAAAACAAAACTGGATAACAGAATAGTACTGAAAAAATGAGAATAAACGTATTTAAACGTATAGGCGACCTTGTTATATCAGTCATCGTCATAGAGTTATATTATTTTTGACAAATAGATTAAAAAAAGAGTTACTAGTTTATTATAGCAACTAATAACCATAAAGAAGCAAAAACTTCACCATCATACGCAAAGCATATTTGTTTCAAAGATCGGTTTTCCATTCAACCAGAGTTTTACAGGAGAAGAATAAAAAAATCGGACGTTTGTTTTAATTCATGTTGAATCAAACCTTCTGTTAAACGTGAAAATAAAACTCGTTTTCAATCAAAGAAACACGCGGTTCCCTCCAACGAAGGCACAATCCAAGTGGCAGGAATGAAGTTGGCCACGAACGAAAGCGCCGGGTTCGAACCCCGCCTCGTCGAGAAGTTTCTAATGGCGCCTTTGCTCGTTCTGTCCAGCTACTTGCTCATTTGCTCGCTCGTCTACCAGTTCATGCAAGTTCGCTCAAGTCAGGACACTTCTGCAAAGCTTAAGTGGAGCGACCGCTTTTGCACGCTTGCAACTGCTTCACTAATGATCCTAGCTTGTGTACAACCAAGTGAGATCTACGCGAGCAGCCACAGCAACGCTCTGTGTAACCTCTACTTCCCCTTGGTCGCTTTCTTGTGCCATTTCAGCCGAACTTGCATCCAACTTGTGTTCTGGTGCCGCCAGAGAATGCTCTTCGCCAACCCCGCGCTAAGATTCAGCCCCGCAATGTTGACAAGTGCAAAGATAGTTCGTGCCGCTGTTGTATCACTAATGATCGCCCATCCCGTCTTCAGCTTGGTCTTTACAGTTTTCTTCGTCAAGAAACAGGCGTCGGCCGGAGGTTGCGAAATGATGCACCAGCAACTAAACGTGGTGATTAGTGTTTCATTTGCGGTTGACTTTATACATAGGCTTCTTGTAACTTGCCTCACATTGGCACCTCTCATGAAACTGAAGTCCAGGGCAAAAAACAATACGAAAAAGCGAATAATATCCACCATAAAACACACTTACATCTGCATAATAACAGCTATGATTTCTGATGTTATTTTAATTTCGCTCGCCGCCAAAAATTTCGCGATTCTGCAAAGGTCAGCCTTATCGCTACTGACGAGTTATTCCAACATCTGTAACTTCATAACAATGTTGTTAACGTTTAAAAACTCCAACACACGCTTTCTTCCTTGTCATTTTACTGATTATAACGACCGGCAAGCTTTGAGCTTCGTTTCGTTTTTTACCACGAATAATGTTTGAGGATTTAATCATTTACGTTTACACTTAAAAGATTGTTTCCGTCACTTTCGCATCATTTTATTTTGGGGCACCCTTGTAACGGCTTAGTTTGCTCAGTGTATCAACTGCATTGCTGCTTTGCCGAAGCCCGCACCTTTCTTGGACTAAAACGATGGAATTGACACTGTTATGAGCACTTTGTACCACTTTAGAATGAAAAAAATGGGTTAACATTTTTTTTTACTTAATATAGTGCAAAACTGGCAGCCCATTGGTGTTTGCTTGTGTAGCGCGGTTAACATTTTGTAGCATAATGGTTGGATGTTGCAGTAGGGCGGAGTAAGAATGTAAAAGCCCATTGTTCGAAACGATCAAAATGCTACCTATTTCTGTATGGACGTTGATATTCTTTTTACGTAAAGTTCATTTTATAGTTTGCTCTTTTCTACACAACATTAAAAATACTATATAAAAAAACACTTGAAGTAATAGACCACTTTTTTTCGCTCAGTTACAACGCAAAATCGTTTCAAATGGTAAAATAACAATTTAAACACAATAAAAATACATTTGAAATCACATTGAACGGGTATGTTTTGTGTTACACATGTTCTCAATAATTTATCGATTAATAAACACCTATCTTTATTGTTTCACCTGGACAAGATTGATTTTCAGGGGACAAAGTAGGTGTTTGCATAAATAAAACAACGGGCGTCCTTTGATAAACATGAACAAAATAGTGGATTTAACTTGATGCATTCCCCAAAATAATTTAACTAGTACTGAGTTTCATTCAATGAAACATGCACAAAGAAATGTGTGCTAACAACTGTGATCTAGCCCTTCTGAAGCTGCTTATTGACCAACGTTCAGGGACGTGCAGTCTGGGGAGTCAGGTGAGGCACTGCCTCACTTGTCAACATCTGGCAAAGCAAAAGATATATCAAGCAAAAGTTATTTTAGTTATACCTCTACCGCAAATTTTACGTTTCTATACCTAAAGCGTGCTTTATTTTTTCTTCTATTTTGGTGCGTTATTCATATCAAGCGTTCACGCGGTCAAAATCATTGAATACGGGAAGTGAGGCAGCGCCAAGCTGTGCCTCTCTTCAGATCACAAAACTTCCATACACTGCATTATGCGTGCCTTTTTCTTTCACTAGTTCTCTCGGAAAACACGATGAACGATTTAGCTATGATTTGAGGCATGCCTCAATTATGACGTCCACGCTATGAAACCTTTCTTTGTCGAGTCGAGAAACAACAAGCCTCTCTACAAGAGCGTGTCAGTTAACTGACCCGTGTCAGACAAGTTATTTTGCTTTATTTTGCTCATGTAGAGAGGCCTAATAGCACAGCCTGCTGCATCATGTTCGTAAAAGCAGTGGAGAGATTCGAACTCACGATCTCGGAAATACCGGGACTGTCGCTCTATCAACTGAGCTGTATAGTTGTAAGAATTCGTACATTTATGGGCAGAAATATCCTTATAATTATTTCAAAGGTGTACAGAACTACCACTGCGATAAAGTATTTGCTGAAACAGTTTTAAGAATCAAAGTTCTAAAAATATGAGTGAAAGTCAAGTGCTAGATAGATGTGCATTGACTTAAATTTAAAAAAAAGTTTCAAATCGTTTCTCACAGTACGTGACAGACAATTAAGCAACCACGACACGCGTTTAGAGTCGCAGCTACTAATAGCAGAATTTCAGTCAGGCAAAAATTCATCGCTCACAGTAAACTGCATACGGATGTCGTCACTATCAAAAAACGTGAGGATTATGCTAAAACGCTGAACCCACGCGCCTTTCTGCCTTGTGCAGCGTTCAGTGTATTCAAGGGAAGGAAAGACATATTCCTGATAAGTCTGTGTTGAAAGAAGAAATCAATGGCTTTGCTAGGAAAGTGCAACGTTTAAATACTGGTTCTGAACTTGCAGAAACTTCCGGGAGCAGTTAAAATATATGGGAGTAATTATGAAGGGTTCTTATAAAAATGATTTTTTTTTATGATTGAGCCTTGAGATTCCCTATGGGCCTACTTTTAGATTTCCTTTATAGGCAGGGTTACCATCTGCTCAGACCAAAAAATAAGCACGCTACTGAAGATCAGGGACAGATCCAGGACTCCGTCGGTGAAATTCAAGGTTTCAGAAATAACGTTATAAAATAAAATAAAAACTTGAAAAACAGCTATTTTTGTATACGCAAAACGTAGCCTAATCGTGCAAAGCAAAAAATGCGTTTATTAGGTTGAAATTGGTTAACCACCCTTATTTAATGCAAGCTTTGTCGATTTTTTCGCGTCAGAGCGCACCAGTTACACACCTTTTAAGCCGTGGTGCGCGGCAGCATGAAACGCCTAATTCTGACCCTGCCTAGTAGTTAAGTTTGGTTCACTTGGCGGAGTTATGCTTGTAATAAAGTTATTCATTGAATGATTTACTCTAACAGGCGCGGATCTAAGATTTCAGTTTGGGGAGGGCCATGAATTTTTTCAGATATGACGTCACGATTTTTTCAGAAATGACGTCACAAAAGTATACCAGTACGTGACGTCATAATTCAGGTAAAAATAACATCGGCTGGCCGAATAAACTAATTCCTGCAAAATAACGCGAAAAACAGACCTTTTGAAAGCACGAAAAAGTAATAAGGTTAGTCTCTACAGTGGGCCGGTTTCCTAGTTTGACCCGGTATGAAGAATATCGCTGAAAGACGCTACCATGTCTATTGTTTACACATCTTGCTTTTTCCCGAAAAGGCGAGAGCAACCCCACATGCCACCGAAAATGCGCCGAGGCCACGTCGCAATAAAACCATAGCGTTGTCTGCTGCGATCAGCTGTGGTTCTTTCATGACACTTCTCTCAATTTTTAAGTTACTGTAGTTGGTTTTTGACAAATAAGGTTGCTGAAATGAGAAAAAACTCTATGCAGAGTTAATCCTAACATTGGATAGTTTATTCAAATCTTTACACAAGGGTCGGCAACCTTTGTGTAGTAGTCGCGGGCCAAAAGCAAACTCAGAAAGGTCTCTGCGGGCCGCACAACATATGTTAAATGAGATTTTGTGTTATTACAACTTTATAACAATTGTGAATCAGGTGGGCCTCGGATTTTTTTGCACTTTAAAAACGTGTTTATAATTACTTTTAAGGAGGCAGTAAAGTCTTTAGTTAATTCGCTAAAAAAGCGTATACTTGGTTTAAAATTCGAGTCCACACGTCGTCATCCCCCTACTACTATTATAAAAGTGTAATGAAACTACTTTAAAAAAACGCGATAAATTTGATAGTTAATCTAATGTAGTTTTTGTTTACCATTTGGGGCACACCTGGCGAGCGAAGCTAGCGAGCGCGATTTTTTTGGCATAGGCCTACCGGTATTTCTTTTAAATTTCTTGTTTTTGTTACATTTAAAAAAAATGGTTAAAAAATATTTGTCGATTATGTTTGAATGCGTTTTTCGTTTGTCCGCGACGTACTTGGCAGCTTTCCACGGCGCAACAGTAAAGAAGCGCTGATCTATTTAAAAAGAGCATCAAAACGTAAACACACTGGATGTATAAAGATCATTAGCGCGAAGCGCGAAAATTTTTCGCATTTACACACTTAAAATAGTCAAAAAGTATTTAAAATATGGACTCGTGTCTAATTTGTCAAAGAGGCGGCGGGCCGGATGAAGTATATTGGCAGGCTGGTTCTGATACAGATTTGCATAAACAACAAAAAAGCTTTCAATTGTACTTGGATTTAAGTTAGTTATTATATAGTCGAGGTCAGCGTACGGTCAATTAAGCCGTCTCTGCAAATCTGAAAAACGCCGCTTTGCGCGAGTGCGCGAAACGAATTTTACCATTTTTTTGAAATATTCATTATATGGCGCCATAAGCTCGTACACCACTACAAAGCTTAAAAATATGTGTTATTTTGGCGAAAATAGGCCATACTACCTATGGAAACGCGAAAATAAGCTGCCTATTAAGTAAAAAAAAATGTACATATTTTTTAGTTTGGGGGGGCATGGCCATATCGCCCTTTTTTTTTAGGTAAATACGAAACATTTTCAGCCAAAAGGGTAATGTCTACCCTATGAATTGGAACTATCAATGACGGTAATTTCGCCAACTGATTGTATCTGAATGCATTTCAATTTAGTCCATAAAGCAAAGCAATGTAAACTTACAAGTTATGTTATTAAATATTTGTTCCCGTATCAGCAGTTTTTTTGGTAAAAGATGCAGGTAAAGTTAAAAAAAGTGAAATTAGGAATATAGCTTTATAAAAGCAGCAGCTTAAAATGTAATTTCTATATGGAGATAAGATTTATGTTTAATAAGAATGAAACTCCGTCAGTCAGAAAAGCCGTAAATAGTCATAAAAAACTTTTAAGTTTACAAACAAGATGCAAATATGTCCAAAAGTTAATTCAATGTTTTCCTAAATTGTGTAAATCAAGCCAGTTTTCTAAACTAGACGATCATCTTAGATCAGGGGTCGGCAACCTACGACCCCGCCGATGTAATTCATCCGGCCCGCCGCATCTTTGAAAAATTACACACGATATTGACTAAGATCTTATGTTAAACAGCTGGTTTTGAATTAAGGCTGTTAATCGAACAGTACTCAGTCTGTCCGTCATTGTAATTGTAGGAAAAGTTATTTCCGAATCCACAAGTAGACAGGACTGACAAAACTGCCGTAGTTGCAGCCTAGTAGCTCATTAATTTTTCTAGCAAAAGCTGAAAATATGAATTAGTGCTTATTTGATGTGCGGCCCTCCTGTAAGAATTACATTTCCTAACTGGCCCTTGTGTTAAAAAGGTTGCCCACCCCTGATATATATAGTCTTGCGTAGGCGCACACCGCCCACAGTAAGAGGAAGCGCGGAAATTCCCATTCGAGCAGCGGCAGCAGCTTACATAGGCATAAGCAGTTGACGCTGTGTTTTATTTGATGAAATGTAAATATTATGTGTTGCAGAATCTTAGCAGAAGTGACGATGCTATTTACGTAACTATAGTGTTCTGCTCTTGTTGAATAAAGTTATTCTGCTCTGGTTGAATAAAGTTGTTTTGGATCTTTTTTTACAACCTCTGTGGTTTTGCTTGGCCGCTGTGTGTTTACAAGGAGTTTCAAGTATTGAACAGAATGAAAAAAGATTATGTGATTTTGCCCTGGGCCACGTGGTCACGATTTAAGTTGGTCGAATGACTCGCGTTTCCTGATTGATTCTCTTTTCTGACAACGTTGCAAAGCAGCAGGGTTGCAATGGCTTCTTAACTTTATCTAATTAGAAAAAATACCCGACTTGGAGTGAAGTTATTTTAAAAATACTTGATTTGGACTTAAGAGGCTACGTTTTTTTTTGTTAACGACTCGTCTGTAGGACTTGAATTTGTTATTTTTGTCAAAATGACTCGATTGTAGGACTTGATTTGTCTAAATGACCTGACTTTCACTAAAGGTACTTTACAGATGAATTGTTTACAACACTGCATGGCAGTCCTGGTGTGCTGAAAGAGATGTAACTTTTCATGTGCGTTTTTTAAGGGGTCACTGTAAACTGTGTAAATTAACCAGCAATGTTGCGAGTGAAGATTAGGCCGAGTTTGCATGTACTACTTCTGTTAGCATTCAGTCTGCTGGCAACTATAGCCTTCATTTTGAACGAAGTTCACTTTCAAAAGGTAATCACTGTTGTAAAAGATTCAAAATTTAACCTGGTAGAATCATGGACTCAAACCAAAAAGAACTCCAGCTCTGTGGACCCGAATATTCTGGACACTAAACGTCCGAAGAGAAAGCTTGGAAATGCTCGCAAACAGCCAACGGTCGCCGTTGGAATCCCGAGCGCCAGGAGAAAAGGCGTTAGCTATTTAAATGAGACGATGAGCCACGTGCTTTCAGGCTTGACTTCTTCGCAACGCTCAACTACTGTGTTCGTGATTTACATTGCCGACGACTCGCCGACCTACTTCGACAAACAGACCGACTGGCTGAAGGCACAGTACCCACGAGAGTTTGAAGACGGAATAATTGAGGTGGGTAGGTACGGTAGCGAAACATTCGGTCTCTGTAATTAGGCTGAAAACTAAATTCGGCGTAAAATCTACAACATAACGGTAATACGCTATACTTTCTTCAACCAGGAACATTTGGTGGGTAGCTACGGCCAAAGGTGTTTTGTAGCCTTTATTAGCAATACCACAATAGTCGATAACAGGCAGTTACAAACGATGTAGTTAATATTACGGTTGCTCAATGATATTAAAATATCGAGCAAAATTCAAGTTCAAAATTGTTTCCTCCCAGAATTTTCAGGTGGTTGGGTACGATAGAGAAACATTTAGCGTCTGTAATAAAGCTGAAAACTCAATTAAGCCCAAAAACACAAAAAGCTAAAGCTTAACAATGGCCATAAAACGTTAACAAGGAACCAGCCAATAGCTGTTATAAAGCTGGCGGATTTAGGCGGTAATTAACTTTTTCAACGCAGAATTTGTGCTTTTCAAATGAAAAGCAACTTATTTAGTAACAGCTGACATTACACTAGCTCTTCTTGCATAAAAATGAATTTTTAAAATATAACCAAACTATCATTGATCTGTTATGCGTTGCAATGTCTTTTCATTAGAAGCAAGCCAGTTTGCTTACTGCAAAAATTATTCATCCGATAATAATGTGATTAAGCTTACCCATAGGCTTACTGCGCAATATTAGAACCCCTTGTCGCGATTTTAATTTAAAAAAAATATTTTTTTTAATTTTCAAAAAAAAGATGCCATACAAACCTACTTATGTTGCATGATGAGTAGGGCAATTATTTTTTGCCTTGTTAAAAAAATACAAAATCTTTTGAAAATTTACACTCTAGGTCAAAATTATTTTAAGCCCAAAACAATTAAAAATACACATAAATCGTTTATAAAATTAAAACCAAACTATAGTCAGCGTTTTGAAGTTCGTCATTCAGTTGTTTTGAAATTTATCGTTCAATTCTATCAAAAAAATTTAGTTTTGATTTATGTTCAAAGTCGTTTTAACCGTATTATATCTTTATTAGAGCAATATACGGTATAAAAAACCTGTGTTTAACGACGCCTAGGCTATTTAAATCAATGTATTTCTAAAAAGTCAAAATAAATTATTTTTAGGTCAAAATTTTAATTTTTTTAATGTCAAAATTTCCTATTTTTTAGGTCAAAAAATAATCGCCCCAATGATGAGTAATACAGCCCTGCATAATGTACATTTATTACACCCAAATTGGCAGTATACCCGCCAAAACAGCATATTGTGTTAAACAATACACATAGCAACAATGGAAGTAATTGAAAATTGCATCCTGCCAACCGATACTTGTAACCGAAATACAAAATTCGTTTCGTTAATGGTTAATTGTTTCCTCGTTCTAAAGTTTTTCCTAGTAAATTCGACCCTGCTATTGGCGGGGAAACGTATTTTTTAAATTGGTCGTATTGTTTCCTTCTTAATTAAGCCTAGTAAATGAACTAGTACACTTAAATATAATCGTATGCGAAATGCGACTTTATTTGACAACAATAACTTCTAAAGCTGCCTAAAGGACAGTTTATTAATGTGGTTCTCAATCATTTAGGTTACGGCATCTTCTATATAATATAAGTAGCTCGTTGTTGTAAACAAGTCATTTTAAAAAGACTTAAGTCCCATTCAAGTCATTAGTGAAATATCTTAAGTTCCAAGTCATTTTGAATAAATAACAAGTCAATTACAAAAGTCATAATTAGAGCAAGTCCATTTCAAGCCAAGTCCGTGTATTAAATATTAAACGTTAAACTAATCGTATAATTTTGAACAATAACTCAACCTTAAAAAAAACAAAAACAAGAAATATAGAAAGCTAATATTTTTGCGTGAACTAATTAAGATAAATAACTCAATTTTATAAAAAAAAATTGCCGAATGACAACGCTTATCTAAACCCAAGTGATTTAAACTATAGTTTTTCAAAAAAATAACAAGTCAAGTTCAAGTCATCAGTTAAAGTTAAAGTCATTATTAAAGAAAATCATCCACATTTTAAATCACTTTCTCAAAATAATACCATTTAGGTCAACCTTTAAATTTGGTTAACTTGTCCCATTTAGAGCAATAAGTCGAATGAAAAATAAGAAAATAACAACATCATGCAATCTGTGCAAGAAAATTGAGATAAATAACTTAACTTTAAAACAAAATGTTGAATAGAAACACAAGCCAAGTCTTTTGACACAATGACTTAAGTCCAAGTCAAGTCCTTCATCCTAAAGATTTAAGTCAAGTCGAGTGATTTAAAAACAGGGAATTAATAGCATAACGTGACCAAAAAGTTAACCCGCGTCCGAATTCTTCCAAATGTGCGATTTCAACGAGTCGCCAGTCCAGCTCCGATTCTAAACCTGTATTTCACCAATTTACGTAACTAAAATAAGATAGATACTCAGTAATACACTGATAGGGGTGCCAAACAATTCATTCACTTGTAATATGTCGAAAATGGGACACGAAAAAAAAGGTTGACAACCACTGGTCTAGTCCTAAGTCCGACTCCGCAGTCCTGTCCTGTTTCTAACCACTAAAATAAGCCAGACAACTCACCCTAAACCCCAGTGTTGTAATGACTTAAGTCATTGACTTGACTTAAGTGCACTTAAGTCACTGTTTTCAAACGACTTGACCTGACTTAAGTCCTTTGACCAAAATGACTTGACTTGACTTAAGTCATTTGGACAAATGACTTGACTTGGACTTAAGTCATTTTGTCAAATAACTTGGGAGTAAATTAAGTGTTTTTCATTTTAATTTATCTCAAGTTTTGCTCATTAAACACTCTTATTGCTGTATATTGCGTTTGTGTGTTTTTTTAGTTAAATTGTTGCTTGTAATCGGACGAGTTTACCAATTTTCATAGTTTAACAATTTACTTTTATGTCAATGACATGACTTGAAATTGACTTGCTCTCATAATGACTTGACTAGGACTTGACTTGGGCAACCAATGACTTGGACTGGGACTTGACTTGTTATTTTTGCAAAAGACTTGACTTGGACTTAAGTTATTTTTCAAATGACTTGACTTGGACTTAAGTTATTTCAAAATGACTTGTTTACAACACTGCTAAACCCGGCCTATGTACGTCAGGTGATCAGCCCGCCACAAACTCTCAGGCCAAACTGGGAGAACGAGCTTTTGAACAACTTCGGAGATCCACCAAAACAACGTCGCTGGCGTTCCAAGCAAAACCTCGACATGGCTTTCCTGGTCGGCTACATCGTGGAGACTCTAGACCCTGAATACTTCCTTATGATGGAGGATGACGTTGCTGCAGCTCCAAACTACATGAGCAAAATTTTGGAGGTGCCTGACCATTTTTTTGCAGTTGTAAAAAAATATTTTTGCTTTAAAAAAAAATGGTTTTTTTTTGCTGTAAAACAATATTATTTTTTCTGTTGTACAAAATATTTTTATTTGCTGTTGTAAAAATTGCTTTTGTAAAAAAATATTTTTTTTGTTGGAAAACAATTTTTATTTTGTTGTAAACATACTCATTTTTTACTGTTGTAATTTTTTTTTGCCAGTATAAACAAAATCTTTTTTACTTTTCTTTACTATTATAATTTTTTTACTTTTTTTTTACTGTTGTAATTTTTTTTCTTGCTAATGTAAACATAATATTTTTACTTTTCTTCACTGTTTAAATTTTTTTTGCTGTTGTAAACATATACTTTTTTAGTGTTGTAAACGCAGCATTTTTTCACCCAACAGTCCGCAGAGGCCAAGGACACTATTTTGTTTTGCTGTTGTAAAAAAATATAATTTTTGCAATTGTAAAGAAATATTTTTTTTGCTGTTGTAAAAATATATTTTTTTTCTGTTGTAAAATAATATTTTATTTGCTGCTACAAAAAAAATTTTTTTTTGCTGATGTAAAAAAATATTTTTGTTGTAAAAAATTATCTTTTTTGCTGTTGTATAACATTTTTTTTTGCTGTTGTAAAAAAATATTTCTTTGCTGTTGCAAACATATTCCTTTTTTACTGTTGTATTTTTTCACCCAACAGTTCGCAAAGGCTAAGGACACGCTAACTTGG
The DNA here is from genome assembly GCF_963924565.1 of Ascidiella aspersa. NCBI lineage: Eukaryota > Metazoa > Chordata > Ascidiacea > Phlebobranchia > Ascidiidae > Ascidiella > Ascidiella aspersa. The sequence continues at coordinate 25,318,669 of NC_139454.1, forward strand.
ACTTACTGCACGTTCACGAAGGTGGGGGGAGCGGGCAAGCTTTTCCACAGACAAGCGACGCGTGACTTCGCGATCTTTGTGTCGCTCTTCTGGAACGCGAAGCCGCTGGATTGGCTTTATTGGGACTATAACCGAAACAAGCGTTGCGGGTACGGGGATGCACCAGGCGAGTGCAAGGAAAAGGCCAATGAACTGCAGCGAAATTTCGACGAAGATTTGTTTCAACATTTGGGAAAGTGAGTCTTTACTAATTACTTTAATTAATTTATAGACTTGTAATAGTTTTACGGAAATAGTTTTACGAACAAGATGCAAACAACAGGCAACTGTGCTGTGGTCGTTTCTCCCCGACTCGCTCTACCCACTGAGCTACACTTAAAAAGAAAATTTTGTAGTTTTATAAGATTAGGTTTTGTAGTTTTATAAGATTAATATTCAAAACGTTGCGGTATGACCGAGGTCGTGAGTTCGAACCTTACCACAGGATATGATGGCTTTTCGGTGTACTATTGATACGGAAGCCGTAATCGTTGGTCATAAAGCAACTTCCGAGGGGTTAGATCACAGATGTTATTAAACACATGTTTGTGTGTGTCTTTCATTGATTGATACGGACTGATGATCCCCCAGTGTGAAGTTGCTTGTACTAACAAAATGTGCAAGTATTGGCGCATGGTTGTTTCTCGACTCGCTCCTCTCTGAGCCTGCATAGCTCAGTTGGTAGAGCGACGGTCCCGGCTTGACCGGAGGTCGTGAGTTCGAACCTCACTGCAGGCCAGTTGTTTTTCTGGCTTGCTCTGCTTGCATCATAGATCGACAGATTCGGCGAGTCTGCGATGGCTTTTCGGTGTAGTATTACCACAGGATAGTTGTTTTTCCAGCCTGGCTTGCATGAAAATCCCTAATTAATAAAGTATTTTAATGCATTGTTCATTGACTTGACGCGAAACTCTAGATAAACTTCAAAATGGAGTTGTTTCCACTAGTAGGATGCAAGCATTGGCGTATGGTTGTTTCTCGACTTACTTCCCTCTGAGCCTGTGTAGCTCAGTTGGTAGAACGACGGTCCCGGCTTGACCAAGGTCGTGAGTTCGAACCTCACCACAGAATAGTTTTACAAAACACTGGTTGTTTTTCGACTTGCTCCCCTCTGAGCCAGGGGCGTATCCGGAAAATCAAAAAGGGGCGAATTATAAACTATTGAATAATAACGTCATAAAATAGTTACGGGTATAACGTCATAAAATAGTGATTGTAATGACGTCATAAAAAAATTAGACAAAGGCAATTTACGTCAGAAGCAAATCGAACACTTCCGTCGAAACCACTAAATAATGTAGAATCGTTAACTTCAGGCGAAAAACTAAACCATGACAGTTGAAATATGTGTGATTAATTTAACTTCAATTTTTATTTTGTGTTCTCAAGCAATTTCTTTTCCAGGGTTTCGTCGCGCTTATGATAGAGAAGCAAAGCGCAAGAATTGACGAGTCCTAAGGCCCGGGAAAGACAGAGTTCCGGAAAAGAAAGTTCCACACGCGCAAAACGCCGCTTTTAATGCCACTGTAAATGCACTTGTACACCGCTTTAAGCCTTTTTTCCTTTTGCTTCACGTAGGAACGCCCGATAGTATCGTATCGACCGATGCTCGATACCAAGTCTTAGTTTCTCTACTCGTCTGATACTACATAAGATGTCTTCCTATACTCTCTAGGCCAGTGGTTCTCACCCTGGGTGCCACGGCGTCCTGCTGTGCCAGTTTTAATGCTCAAATGTGCCAATGGGTATTTGAGAATTTTTTAGGAATCTGTTTTTTGCGCAATTGGTAATAAGCCTTATTGACACAGCTATTTACGATTAGAGACCATTATGTCAAATGTCATTTTCCTACATGTTTTAAGTTTATTTTGTTGTTCCAGTTCCATTTATAGTGACATTTCAGTAAAATACTCAACGAAAATTCCATTCGGGGTGCCGAATATATATTTATTTTTTTGAGGGGTGCCGGAAGCCATAAAAGGTTAAGAATCGCTGTTCTAGTCTCAAGCTTGGCCTAGCATGTAATATAATCTTGTTCAAACTGACTGATTTCGGTAAGCGGTTTCAACGAATCTTGTGTATACTTTATATGGGTGCTGTTACGGTTGGTCAGTGCGACTCCTTTTGCATTCTGTGTTTTGCAAGGATGAAGGGATACCTTTCCATAACTTCAATTTTTTTTTGTTTTTTAAAGTTACGCATTATGTATATGTACGACGTAATAAGAATATCAAATCCCATACAGAAGAAGGTAGCAGTTTAAACGTTTCGAACATTGATGTTGAAAATGAATAAAGAGTTATTCGAAACGTTCAAAATGATACCTACTTCTGTATGCGTTTTAATATTCTTATTACGTATTACTACTACCTCCAACCATTGTGCTGCAATGTATATGTATGTTTCAGTTGTCTGATAGCAGGGTAATATTGGTGACGTTCCATTTAAACAAAAAGCAGAAATGCTACAAATATTTCCGCTTCATGCATCGTCAGTTCTGCTAGCCTAGGGTTCTACAAACAAACGAATTACATAGCAGAACTGACGATGCATGAAGCGGAAATATTTGTAGCATGACGTTACCGAACTGTAATCGTGTTATGAGTTTTGCAAGTCGTTTAACGAAAAGTGTTCTTTTACTTTTGATGTGCAAAACTAATGCGAAGCACTTTCCTCAAATATGTTGCACATTGCTTAAAAAAGCATTCACAACTAGGAACTTTCTACAAAGTAGGAATTTCAATCCCATATAGAAAAAGTAGGTAACAGTTTTGAATGAATCTTTGTTTATTTTCATCATCTCTATTCAAATTTCAACATGATGTTGAAATTAAAGAAATATATAAATCGTTTAATTGTTACCTATACTTCTGTATGGTAAAGATTAAACTGAGTACAGAACTTGGTAAACCGAAAATCAGTTTGTTTGGATTTTATAATATGAAAAAATATTTTGCTATAAAAGCATCATCAGTATCTACAAACATAACACAATATAAGTCAAGAATACGCTAATAAATAATGCGCTAATTTTATGTTGTGGTATGTTTTCAGATATTGATGATGCTTTTTTTAGTTTGTTAAGTTCTGTACTTAGTTTAACCTTTATCATTGATGTGCAACCAGAATCGTTTTTTTTTCGTTTGTTCACCAATCGAATTCAGGCAGTTTTTGTTTTTCGAAAGAAAAATTTGATTACTTCTGTATGGGCTTTCGTCTAACTACCAACTTTCACCATTAAACAAAAATTTATGTTATTTTTAAAAAGCGTCGGACTGCAAAAACTAGAAATTTCTGGTCCACCAGGAAACCACTAACCACCACCCTTTTCTTCATTTTATTTCTTTTTTTTAAACTTTTCAGTTTACCCAGGTTTTTAACTTTTAAGCAGGACTTTTTTGGGGGGACAATTTTAATCGATGCACAACAGATTTCATCTTAATTTCATATTTGCTGTCCAACTAAGCGCTTCTACTTTAAACAGTTTATTTTTATAGCATATTATTAAGGAAAAAAAGCTCTTGTTGTTGTCCTACAAGGATGTATTTAAATATTAGCCTTGCATCTAATTTTGCTTGTTGCTTATATTATTTTTGTGCTTGTTTGTTATGTAAATCTAAAAAGTCAGAATGTTGAATTTATTATTTCTTTGTTTAACTTTCTTTGGCCTGGCGTTTCACTTCCTCTCTTTGATAAAATTATTTAACTTGGAATTCAATTATTTCGCAATCCGCTTGACATTGACTCAAGTAGGCTTAATATATCAAACTGTAATATATTTGGCGGACCGGCAGCAAAGTTGACGCGGACCGGCGGTTGAGAAGCTACTGAACTAGAATGTCAGCTGCATATTTGTGCACTACGTCAAGCAATAACCCAAGATTTTGTAAAATTTCTCGTTTTAGGCAAGTGGGTTTCACCCTTTTTCTTTCACGGTCAATTTTTAATTCTGTGGCCCGATAATGTTTTATGAGACAAACTATAAAAAAAAGGTTTAGAACAAAAAATAGCGGAGCATATAGCACAGATTATTATCTATTCAACCGTGCATTAGTGAGGTGCTTGCTTCTGAACAATAAATTTACGAGATTGTTTCTTCTCTATTCCTCCCCAAGCTATTATTCCTGTAGAATTAGGTATAGCGACAGAAATGAAACTAAATTCTTCAATAAATCTAGCTTTTTTAATTGGTCTGTGGCCCATCTAAAAAGTTTTCATGGCCCACAGGTTGAGAAGCGCTGTTTTAGACAAACCGTTATGACGAAACCTGGTGACGTCATCCTTAAAAAAAGTATGCGTCCTGGTAAAAAATTTGTTCTTTTTTAACGTCGGACTAAAGTTATGTTTTTTTTTAAGTATTATATATACATATGCAATAGTTGTTATGGTCACCAAATCTAATCATTATTTCTTAAACATTAGACAATATATGATTAACGTTATTAATTGACGTTTATGTGAAATACACAGTCATGTCGTGTTATCGTGGCTTGTTTTCGTTACATTATTAATCATTCTAACGAGTTAGAAATTGTTTTCGCGGCGTTAAAACAGGGAAAATTGCAAATGAGTTTTCTGTGAAATTTCAGCTAATTACAGACATTAATCATCGTTCTTGTTATTTCAAACGTTGACAGGCCATCGCCCATAAACATAAACTAAACGAAATAGGAGCTTATATTACTCGGCATACGTACCTTGTTTTCAATTGCTATAAATTTGTTTAATTTCTGTCGAACATGAACTCTGGCATTCAACAACTTTTTTGCGTTCTGCTACTAAAAATAAAAAAAAACATCTCAAGTAGCGGTTCTGAAATTCCTAGGTTCCGTGAAATGATTCGAGGTAACAAATTATGTTAACTGAGGCAAATACATCTCGTTGATTTAGACCTTAAAGTATTATCTACAGCAAACATTGGCGGCTTGTGTAACTCTTACTTAAATCAGTCAGGCTAAAAACAACTAACTAGTTGTGAGGTTCGAACTCACCTCCTCGGTCATACCGGGACCGTCGTTCTACCAACTGAGTTACACAGGCTCAGAGGGGAGCGAGTCGAGAAACAACCATAGCACCGTTGCCTGCTGCGACTTCTAGTCGGTAGCTTAAACGTCCGTTACTAGGGTGGTATCGTGGGTAATCCGACACGAAATTTGTTTTAAACTATTGAAATACGTTATCCTTAACGCTACCAAGGGTTGCATGAATATATTCCTAATACATGACGTTTTAAATATTAAATTTTAATTAAGTAGAAAACGTTTGCCAATAAAAGTTTGGTAATTTAATAAGTTAACGAAATGTCGTATATTGCGAAAACAAATAACATTTCAAATTAAGATATCTCTTTTATATTAAGATCACTGTCTATGTTAACTGTAACTATCTTTCGTAAATTTAAATAGTTTGTTCTTGAACATAAAAATAGTGTGAACTTTTTGTTATGAAGATTTGCACGACAGAATGGGAAACCTTATGAACTCGGAAACAAATATATAGCAAATTACTGAGAATTGTTTTATCAAAAAACAGAATTATTCGAGATCGTTACATTCGCGTCCTAAATGTTCATGTTAAAGTCGTTTCAAATAATTTGTATACTAACTAAATAATTGCACGCCCACAGTTTACATATCTGTATTGTTTCACTATCTATCAACTTGGTTTATTTAGGTTACCCTTGTATTCACAAATGTAGTAGAATGTTGCAGAAGTACACGCCGGACTATGCCACCTCCAAGTGTAAGTATAGCTGCCTTGTGGTCCGGATCGTGATCCGAAAAACACCATACAGGTGCCACTTGTAGGTCCACTTACTCCCCACCATCTATTGTATCACAGTGTGGACCAGCTACCTCCTTTTTTAAAACATCAACAAAGCAGTATTTTTAACCTTTCTTGAATGGTTCCCCTTGTTTGGGCTCTCAACAATTGACGCCCTCCTGCTTACGTTTTCGGAAAATACGTCGCTAAATGTCACTACTGGAGTTTTTGTTGAGTGGAGCAACAAAATTCAGTTTAACTGATCGATAAATAATTTAAAGACAGAAATATTTTTTAATAACATTTACTGTTTAAACTGGAAAACTCAAATCATGGCAGAAAGTAAAAACATGGCTGTAATGTACAAATTAACTTGGTTTTAGATCAGCACCGATACTATCCTAGTATCGGACGAGTACCGATACCATCCTAGTATCGGACGAGTACCGATACCTTTCTAGTATCGGACGAGTACCGATACCATCCTAGTATCGGACGAGTACCGATACCATCCTAGTATCGGACGAGTACCGATACCATCCTAGTATCGGACGAGTACCGATACCATCCTAGTATCGGACGAGTACCGATACCATCCTAGTATCGGACGAGTACCGATACCATCCTAGTATCGGACGAGTACCGATACCTTTCTAGTATCGGACGAGTACCGATACCTTTCTAGTATCGGACGAGTACCGATACCATCCTAGTATCGGACGAGTAACGATACCATCCTAGTATCGGACGAGTACCGATACCTTTCTAGTATCGGACGAGTACCGATACCATCCTAGTATCGGACGAGTACCGATACCATCCTAGTATCGGACGAGTAACGATACCTTTCTAGTATCGGACGAGTACCGATACCATCCTAGTATCGGACGAGTACCGATACCATCCTAGTATCGGACGAGTAACGATACCATCCTAGTATCGGACGAGTACCGATACCTTTCTAGTATCGGACGAGTAACGATACCATCCTAGTATCGGACGAGTACCGATACCTTTCTAGTATCGGACGAGTAACGATACCATCCTAGTATCGGACGAGTACCGATACCATCCTAGTATCGGACGAGTAACGATACCATCCTAGTATCGGACGAGTACCGATACCATCCTAGTATCGGACGAGTACCGATACCTTTCTAGTATCGGACGAGTACCGATAATATCCCTTTACGATCGGACATCCATAATACTTAATTTTTATCCAAACCTGAGAAGGTTGAAATTATTGTTCCATCTGGCCACTTAAAGTCGTTTCCAGAACGTTCTCCGCCGATGTAAGCATCTGTTACAAATATTTGTTTTGTTGTTTCCTTTTTAATTGATATTTACATTTTATTGTTTCATGATACCTACATTCTAAACTACTTTCATTCCACCCGTTTCCAACCTTGTTTCTTGCGAGAGTGCTGAGGTGGTTTTGTGTTGCTTCGTCAGGAATACTTGCCAAGTTACCACCTTCAGCAATGCAAGCTAACTTGGCGGGGGCTTGTTGTGCCTTGCTGCTTGAAAGCACGAAGTTCCTTCCCTGACATAATGCAGCGTCTATAACAACACACAATGCTCTCAATCAGTTTGCTGTCACTGTCACGTGTCCAAATCGTGTTACGACTTTACTAGTAATTCTAGAAAATTACCTAGGCCTCCTGTAAAACCTAGGCCTCCTGTAAATTACCTAGGCCTCCTGTAAATTACCTAGGCCTCCTGTAAAGTCGCTGTGAGTTCTTATTTTCGGGCAATAAATAACCTACCAAAGAGAACTTATATTCAAGACCACAACAAGAAAACCCAATGTACAGATGTATTGGTTGCAAGAGTAGAATATTACCACACCACAAACAATAATGACACTTAGACACACACAATTACTTACAAAGGCGACAGACAGAGCAAAATGAAACTTAAAGTTTTACTCGCTAATTTCACAAGGCTACACCCAGACGTCTCTCTTCGCTGTAGGCGGTGAGCCGCTCGTAATATACGCTAAAACAAAACTCCTTTTCACGGGAACCGACGCGCTCCCGGAAACCCCAGGCCTGCCTTACAGGGCGGCCGTTTCGTGGAAAGATAACATTGGGCGGACCTTTTAGTGAGAAGTTAAACCGCGCCGGAAAAAAAGCGATAAATAATCGTGAGATTTGCAGAAATGTTTGGAGACAGGAAAAAACATGTCTAGAGTCCAATTAACGGCGAACACCACAGCGCACAAGAATATTACGTTAATATACAATTATACATGTCTCGAAATGCGAAAACCTAATTCCTAGCCCTACATTAGAACAAAGGCGCAAAATTAATAATGAATGTTAGAATTTACAGTCGGCGTAATTAGCAACCGGTGATAATTTTGTAGTGCTAATTAAGCACGTAACAGTCACTTTAGCCGAACATAATAAATATACAGCCTACTAATACGGCGGTTGCTGAAAATGTGAGGCAAAATGACATGACTCTTACGAAATGCTGTGAACTTAAGAAAATTGGAACAAAAAATTGCCGATACCACATTTTACTCTAATTACGACATTTTGCAAAAAGTATTGTATTAATTTACAAAGATTTGCTTTTTGAGCTCTGAGCTTATTGTTCCTTACACAACCAAATAAAATCGTCTATATTGTATAATGTTTGGTTTATATCAGTGATTCTCAACCTTTTACGGCTTACGGCACACTTCAAAAATAATAAACAGATTTTCGGCACCCCGACTATAATTTTTGTTAAGAATTTTGCTGAAATGTCACAAAAATGAAACTGGAACAACACAATCAACTTAAAACATGTAGGAAAATGTCATTTGATATAATGGTCTCTAATCGTAAATAGCTGTGTCAATAAGGCTTACCAATTGCGCAAAAATAGAATTATTAAAAACTGTCAACTACCTATCGGTCCCCTTCAGTATTAGAAATGACACACCGGGGCGCCGCGGCACCCCAGTTGAGAACCACTGGTATGCTAAACCGGATTTCCACTTTGTGGTTATTATTTCCTTACTCATATGAATAAAGTTTACTCGTATAGAGTCACATTACAACGTATTTTTTTCGAAAGGCAAAAATGAATGCCCAGTCAAATACCTGTTTAATTCGAACGGTATTGGACTTGGCAAAATGAGAAAGTCGGGAGACATTGAAATTATTATGAAAACATTTTTAAAGAAATTTGATAACAAAACAACAGAAAATACAAACCTGTTTGGTCGATCCAAACGGACGCTAACAATAACACAGATAAGATTAACATCGGGTAAAATACAGGCAAATTTTTTTTAGTCGAGAAATGAACTGTTGAGCTAAAGTAGCTTTCCTTGTTCAATCAAATCACAATAAAATAATGATCATTAGTTTGTGTGTGGAAAGCTTATATGTAGGAAAGGCGTAGGCCAAGATAAAAAAACGGAGGCGTTTGAAATCTTACAGAGTTCGGAAAAAAGGCTGATATAACCGTACATAAAACAACAAACAATTGTTTTGGCAATATGTTTACAACACGCAGCATTTTTTTCACTTATACTATCTTAATTTGATTGACAAACTTTTTATGCATAATGCTCAAACAACTGAAAAATTCCACTCACAGATGTTTCCTCCTTTTTTGAAAAAGCAGAGAAATCCTCTCGGAATGACCGATAATATCGTATCATTAACGATACTTAATGTGAAGTGGTTATATCGGTCGTCCTTCGATAGTATGCAGCTATAGGTGTCGATCCGGCACCAAATAATTGTGCCCAGTGCTTTCATGTTTTGCGACCCAACGTAGAGTCTTCTATTTTAAAAGGAAATTTGAGTAAATAATATACAATACAAATGGAAGATAATATGCCCACTAATACCCTAAAATCTTTAAGCCAGACACTGCATAGCCAGTAGGCACTCCATAAGGCTATTTATCCAGCTAAAACATCAAATTTTAATTTATTAATAAATAAATAATGGAAATAATGGAAAAGTAAAAAGTAAATTAAATGTTACCACCACCCGAACTTAAGCACCAATTTTACCCGAATCAATATATAATCACTAATGTGTGTATGTGTACCCGATCGATCCGGGCAAATAACTTCTAAAAACGAACAATATCAACGCAGAAAATGTTGTCTTTCTTTTTCTTTGCACTATTGTTTTTGCAATCATTATCCTGAAAGTATTTTAGCACATAAACGTTGTTTTCAGCCAAAGGGTCTTTGACATATTATATAATTATCGAACTAATTTAACTGAGGGTATGTCATGTAAAGGTTGTATTTCGCAATATCGTTACAAATAAAATATTTACACATAAATAAACAATCAACAAACTTGCATTTATAAAAACTAGGGAAAATCCCGAAATTATGCTAGATTACTATCGCTTATATTTCTTTTACCGTATTTTACCGACCATCAGGCGCATCCAATTATAAGGCGCACTGTCAATAAATTGCTGTGATTAGATTTTTGTTCATACATAAGGCGCACCACCGGGCTATAAGGCGCACGATTAATTTGTCCAAATCGCCCGGGCGTCCGCAACACGCTGAGGCCTCCACAAAAAAGCCGAGACTTCAGCCGCGTGGTAAACAGTTCCGCTCTTTCTCCTACTCCTCCCACTCTTTCTCCGCGCTTCTCTTTTACGTCTATCTGTACTGGTTTTGAGTGTAGGCAATAAGTGTACTTGATCCATACATTAGGCGCACCGGCTTATAAGGCGCACGATCCATTTATGAGGGAAAAAAAGGATTTAAATTGCGCCTTATGGTCCGTAAAATACGGTAATACATTTCAAAAGTACAAAAAACGCATTCGCAATAAAACAATTATTCTAGAAATGATTTTTCTATAGATTTTACAATTTCATACGGTACTGAGAGCTTATGTATGTATATTTAAAAGTTGGGAGGGTCATTTTTAAATATCTCGTTATAGTTCATGGTGGTCCAAGGTTGACAGCATCGCGGGCAGTTTATTTAATAGCGCAACCCAAAAAATGTAATGATAACCAAACAATTGCAGTATGCTTGTTGTTATTTTGTCACTTATATTTCTTTGGTTAACCCAGTGGTTCTCAACCGGGGTGCCGCGGAACCCTGGGGTACCATTTCTAATGCCCAAGGGTGCCGAGAGATATTTGGGAATCTTTAAGAATCTGATATATGCTAAACTCTTACAACTTTTTGTGAAAGATTAGAGTGAAATAAATCCAATTAAAACTTCCTACGTTTTGCAGATTGTTGTGTGTCGTTTCAGTTCTGTTTATTGTGATATCCTAGTAAATTACCGACGGAAAGATGTTGTAGGGGTGCCGCAATCTATTTATTATTTCTGAGGAGTACCGCAAGCCATAAAAGTTTGAAAACCATTGCTTTAAGGTATAATATTAAATGCTTGTTATGAAAAAACACTCCGTCGAGCCCCGAGTCTGATTCCATATCCCTGCTTTTATAACAAATGTTTGCACTGTTATTATTGTGATTTCCATTTTGCATTTCCTATAGATGTATTGACACACACAAAACCGCAATGATTTGCAAGTGTGTTCATTTAGCATATTGGCAATCTATGTAACGCACTCATTCATAGCACAGCACAAAACGCATTTAGCGGAAACTGAGTAAAGCTTGTTGCCAAATCCCACTCGGCTGTCGCATTCGGGAAGGTGTCGGGAAATATGCTCAGGAGAAAATCTAGGAAAAGTTTTACATCAAGGCGGTGGTGTGTTAAGGCGCGAGTATTTGGCGGAACAAAGTTTGAAACCAACTAAGCTAAACTTAGAAAGAATATAAACGGCGCAAGAGATTGTGGAAATGCTGAGAAATAAACATTAAAAAACCTCTATTAAAGTTTGACCTAACCGAGTAATTAGGGTAAAATCAAGCAAACCTGTAATAAGGAATGATCTTTAGAATGTATTCTTGGTGAAAATTGACATCGAATACCAAATTTCTTGTTTCCTGTAAAAACACATGTAATATTACAAACTGGCTTGTTTAAAAGTGTCAAAACAAACTCAACTCACTGCAGTGATTCTCGAATTTTTATTTTTCGACGCCTTTGGAAAAGTTTGTCGGACCTGTGTTGCACCCAGAGATAGGAATTTACTTTTTTATAGCCATTTGCTCCAAAGGTGACACTTTTACGAAAACGCCGGTGGGTCGTTTCGCAGTGAACGTGTTAAACCTACAAGTTTTTAGATTAACTCCGTCGTGAACGAATCATTTTCCTGAAATTCCCATCAAATATTTACTTAAATTGCGTTCAGTATATACTAATAAATCACGAAAAAATGCGCTTAGCAGTTCACAGTTGCCACCAATTCTACACGATGTTTCAACTAAATAAGAGTTATCATTCATTTTTGTGATAAAAGTTTATTTAGATAAAACTAGTGCATTACCATAAAACCTTCTGTGTTTTGAGTTATGTTGCACAGCGCATGAAGCTCAGTTTCAAACAAAAAGGCTGTTGTTAAAACTTCGTATAGAAGAAAGGCGAGCAACTAAAAATTTTGGTTGTTTGGGGGGCATGACAATATTCAAAGATGTTTGGGGGGGCATGACAATATTCAAAGATGTTTGGGGGGGCATGACAACATTCAAAGATGTTTGGGGGGTATGACAACATTCAAAAATGTTTGGGGGGTATGACAATATTCAAAAATGTTTGGGGGGTATGACAATATTCAAAGATACAAAGTTACATTTTCCATATCGTGACATTTCTTTTACATTTGCGTAGTTAAATTGGACAAAAATACAGTTCGGAGGAGCCATAGCTACCCCCAAAAAATAAAACGAGTTAAAATCAGCTCAACATGCCTCGGAATAGCTGATCGAAATCAGTCGGCTAGATCAGATTTATTAACATGGGACAACGCTGACCAGTTCGACTCCAGAAGGGCTTGATCACATAATACACATTATATATGCATGTTTCAAGTTGAGATATGCTTGCAAATTAACGTAGCAAAGCTGCTAAATCATTTCAGGTATAGTTGAGGTTGGCATCGTCAAATCTGACAAACAATCTAACAGGCAATATTCTGTTTACGACGTCATCTTCCTATAAAAAATATAAAATATTTTCTATAAATAAATAATTAAACCTTAAAAACACGACAAAAAAAAACAGAGATTTAAAAATTTACGAGAGTTAAAAAAATAAAATAATACAAAAATCAAAGTATTTGTGAAAATGTTTTTTGTATAAAATCTATATTTTGAGTCGAAAATCAAGGAAATATATAATTTGAAATATTTTAAATTATACACCGGCTAATATGCTCACAAAAACAACACTCTTGGCTTGCTTGTAAATTCGTTATTAACCGTAATATATCATAAATTATTATGATATTTTTGTGGCTTTGTATTGCGAATTTATTATGACATGGCAGAATAGAAAGAAATCGAATGCTTTGCCTTTCTATCGTCATTTTCCAATTGTTCTGAATAAAAATGCGAGTCGATGAATATTGAACGGTTGCAGACAAGATAAAGCATAACAAAAGAGGAGGCCTTACTAAAACGTAAATCCTAGCTTTAATTAGACGGAAACATCTGCTTTAAAGGTGACATCCAATCGAAAAAATGCAACAAAGGATATATTTAGGTGAAAATGCAGAGTGGGCCTATTTTGAATTCGCAGTTCAGAAACATATTTCTGCGTTTGTAGGTTTTCCGTTGGATGTAAAACGGTGGTTAAAAACGAATGCGCAGTATCAACTAAAACTGTCTCAGTGAAAATAAGTGTGTAGGCTACATCGGCGCAACTTTAAATTGACCAATGCCTAAAAAACATTTAATAGGTTGAAAAAATGCTAAAAAGAAAAATGTTTGACGCTATTATTATATTTTGTTCTCGGGAAATTCGGTCTACGGAAGAGTTAGTTTTGAAGAACAATATAGTAGACTACTTGCTTTTAAAAAGTCTCCGCCAATTAATGTAGCTTTGAAAAAACATTTTAGAATAAGAGAACTTTTGCCAGTTTTTCTAAAAAATAGATTTTCATCTTGCAATTAAACTATCTATAGTGATGTTTGAATACTTAAAATAAACATCAGATGTTTACAGGATTTTCGAACTGTTTTCTAGAACAGGATTTGAATTTACTGCGCATCGGTAGTTTTAGTGGTTATGTTTATAATAAAAAATTTATATTAATATAAAAAAAACGAACAATTTTATTTAAAATATTAAAAACAAAACTGGATAACAGAATAGTACTGAAAAAATGAGAATAAACGTATTTAAACGTATAGGCGACCTTGTTATATCAGTCATCGTCTTAGAGTTATATCATTTTTGACAAATAGATTAAAAAAAGAGTTACTAGTTTATTATAGAAACTAATAACCATAAAGAAGCAAAAACTTCACCATCATACGCAAAGCATATTTGTTTCAAAGATCGGTTTTTCATTCAACCAGAGTTTTACAGGAGACGAATAAAAAATCGGACGTTTGTTTTAATTCAGGTTGAATCAAACCTTCTGTTAAACGTGAAAATAAAACTCGTTTTCAATCAAAGAAACACGCGGTTCCCTCCAACGAAGGCACAATCCAAGTGGCAGAAATGAAGTTGGCCACGAACGGAAGCGCCGGGTTCGAACCCCGCCTCGTCGAGAAGTTTCTAATGGCGCCTTTGCTCGTTCTGTCCAGCTACTTGCTCATTTGCTCGCTCTTCTACCAGTTCATGCAAGTTCGCTCAAGTCAGGCCACTTCTGCAAAGCTTAAGTGGAGCGACCGCTTTTGCACGCTTTCAACTGCTTCACTAATGATCCTAGCTTGTGTACAACCAAGTGAGATCTACGCGAGAAGCCACAGCAACGCTCTGTGTAACCTCTACTTCCCCTTGGTCGCTTTCTTGTGCCATTTCAGCCGAACTTTCACCCAACTTGTGTTCTGGTGCCGCCAGAGAATGCTCTTCGCCAACCCCGCGCTAAGATTCAGCCCCGCAATGTTGACAAGTGCGAAGATAGTTCGTGTCGCTTTTGTATCACTAATGATCGCCCATCCCGTCTTCAGCTTGGTCTTTACGGTTTTCTTCGTCAAGAAACAGGCGTCGGCCGGAGGTTGCGAAATGATGCACCAGCAACTAAACGTGGTGATTAGTGTTTCATTTGCGGTTGACTTTATACATAGGCTTCTTGTAAATTGCCTCACATTGGCACCTCTCATGAAACTGAAGTCCAGGGCAAAAAACAATACGAAAAAGCGAATAATATCCACCATAAAACACACTTACATCTGCATAATAACAGCTATGATTTCTGATGTTATTTTAATTTCGCTCGCCGCCAAAAATTTCGCGTTTCTGCAAAGGTCAGCCTTATCGCTACTGACGAGTTATTCCAACATCTGTAACTTCATAACAATGTTGTTAACGTTTAAAAACTCCAGCACACGCTTTCTTCCTTGTCATTTTACTGATTATAACGACCGGCAAGCTTTGAGCTTCGTTTCGTTTTTTACCACGAATAATGTTTGAGGATTTAATCATTTACGTTTACACTTAAAAGATTGTTTCCGTCACTTTTGCATCATTTAATTTGGGGCACCCTTGTAACGGTTTAGTTTGTTCAGTGTATCAACTGCATTGCTGTTTTGCCGAAGCCCACATCTTTCTTGGACTAAAACGATGGAATTGACACTGTTATGAGCACTTTGTACCACTTTAGAATTAAAAAAATGGCTTAACATTTTTTTTACTTAATATAGTGCAAAACTGGCAGCCCATTGGTGTTTGCTTGTGTAGCGCGGTTAACATTTTTTAGCATAATGGTTGGATGTTGCAGTAGGGCGGAGTAAGAATGTAAAAGCCCATTGTTCGAAACGATCAAAATGCTACCTATTTCTGTATGGACGTTGATATTCTTTTTACGTAAAGTTCATTTTATAGTTTGCTCTTTTCTACGCAACGCTAAAAATACTATATAAAAAAACACTTGAAGTAATAGAGCACTTTTTTTCGCTCAGTTACAACGCAAAATCGTTTCAAATGGTAAAATAACAATTTAAACACAATAAAAATACATTTGAAATCACATTGAACGGGTATGTTTTGTGTTACACATGTTCTCAATAATTTATCGATTAATAAACACCTATCTTTATTGTTTCACCTGGACAAGATTGATTTTCAGGGGACAAAGTAGGTGTTTGCATAAATAAAACAACGGGCGTCCTTTGATAAACATGAACAAAATAGTGGATTTAACTTGATGCATTCCCCAAAATAATTTAACTAGTACTGAGTTTCATTCAATGAAACATGCACAAAGAAATGTGTGCTAACAACTGTGATCTAGCCCTTCTGAAGCTGCTTATTGACTAACGTTCAGGGACGTGCAGTCTGGGGAGTCAGGTGAGGCACTGCCTCACTTGTCAACATCTGGCAAAGCAAAAGATATATCAAGCAAAAGTTATTTTAGTTATACCTCTACCGCAAATTTTACGTTTCTATACCTAAAGCGTGCTTTATTTTTTCTTCTATTTTGGTGCGTTATTCATATCAAGCGTTCACGCGGTCAAAATCATTGAATACGGGAAGTGAGGCAGCGCCAAGCTGTGCCTCTCTTCAGATCACAAAACTTCCATACACTGCATTATGCGTGCCTTTTTCTTTCACTAGTTCTCTCGGAAAACACGATGAACGATTTAGCTATGATTTGAGGCATGCCTCAATTATGACGTCCACGCTATGAAACCTTTCTTTGTCGAGTCGAGAAACAACAAGCCTCTCTACAAGAGCGTGTCAGTTAACTGACCCGTGTCAGACAAGTTATTTTGCTTTATTTTGCTCATGTAGAGAGGCCTAATAGCACAGCCTGCTGCATCATGTTCGTAAAAGCAGTGGAGAGATTCGAACTCACGATCTCGGAAATACCGGGACTGTCGCTCTATCAACTGAGCTGTATAGTTGTAAGAATTCGTACATTTATGGGCAGAAATATCCTTATAATTATTTCAAAGGTGTACAGAACTACCACTGCGATAAAGTATTTGCTGAAACAGTTTTAAGAATCAAAGTTCTAAAAATATGAGTGAAAGTCAAGTGCTAGATAGATGTGCATTGACTTAAATTTAAAAAAAAGTTTCAAATCGTTTCTCACAGTACGTGACAGACAATTAAGCAACCACGGCACGCGTTTAGAGTCGCAGCTACTAATAGCAGAATTTCAGTCAGGCAAAAATTCATCGCTCACAGTAAACTGCATACGGATGTCGTCACTATCAAAAAACGTGAGGATTATGCTAAAACGCTGAACCCACGCGCCTTTCTGCCTTGTGCAGCGTTCAGTGTATTCAAGGGAAGGAAAGACATATTCCTGATAAGTCTGTGTTGAAAGAAGAAATCAATGGCTTTGCTAGGAAAGTGCAACGTTTAAATACTGGTTCTGAACTTGCAGAAACTTCCGGGAGCAGTTAAAATATATGGGAGTAATTATGAAGGGTTCTTATAAAAATGATTTTTTTTTATGATTGAGCCTTGAGATTCCCTATGGGCCTACTTTTAGATTTCCTTTATAGGCAGGGTTACCATCTGCTCAGACCAAAAAATAAGCACGCTACTGAAGATCAGGGACAGATCCAGGACTCCGTCGGTGAAATTCAAGGTTTCAGAAATAACGTTATAAAATAAAATAAAAACTTGAAAAACAGCTATTTTTGTATGCGCAAAACGTAGCCTAATCGTGCAAAGCAAAAAATGCGTTTATTAGGTTGAAATTGGTTAACCACCCTTATTTAATGCAAGCTTTGTCGATTTTTTCGCGTCAGAGCGCACCAGTTACACACCTTTTAAGCCGTGGTGCACGGCAGCATGAAACGCCTAATTCTGACCCTGCCTAGTAGTTAAGTTTGGTTCACTTGGCGGAGTTATGCTTGTAATAAAGTTATTCATTGAATGATTTACTCTAACAGGCGCGGATCTAAGATTTCAGTTTGGGGAGGGCCATGAATTTTTTCAGATATGACGTCACGATTTTTTCAGAAATGACGTCACAAAAGTATACCAGTACGTGACGTCATAATTCAGGCAAAAATAACATCGGCTGGCCGAATAAACTAATTCCTGCAAAATAACGCGAAAAACAGACCTTTTGAAAGCACGAAAAAGTAATAAGGTTAGTCTCTACAGTGGGCCGGTTTCCTAGTTGAACCCGGTATGAAGAATATCGCTGAAAGACGCTACCATGTCTATTGTTTACACATCTTGCTTTTTCCCGAAAAGGCGAGAGCAACCCCACATGCCACCGAAAATGCGCCGAGGCCACGTCGCAATAAAACCATAGCGTTGTCTGTTGCGATCAGCTGTGGTTCTTTCATGACACTTCTCTCAATTTTTAAGTTACTGTAGTTGGTTTTTGCAAAATAAGGTTGCTGAAATGAGAAAAAACTCTATGCAGAGTTAATCCTAACATTGGATAGTTTATTCAAATCTTTACACAAGGGTCGGCAACCTTTGTGTAGTAGTCGCGGGCCAAAAGCAAACTCAGAAAGGTCTCTGCGGGCCGCACAACATATGTTAAATGAGATTTTGTGTTATTACAACTTTATAACAATTGTGAATCAGGTGGGCCTCGGATTTTTTTGCACTTTAAAAACGTGTTTATAATTACTTTTAAGGAGGCAGTAAAGTCTTTAGTTAATTCGCTAAAAAAGCGTATACTTGGTTTAAAATTCGAGTCCACACGTCGTCATCCCCCTACTACTATTATAAAAGTGTAATGAAACTACTTTAAAAAAACGCGATAAATTTGATAGTTAATCTAATGTAGTTTTTGTTTACCATTTGGGGCACACCTGGCGAGCGAAGCTAGCGAGCGCGATTTTTTTGGCATAGGCCTACCGGTATTTCTTTTAAATTTCTTGTTTTTGTTACATTTACAAAAAATGGTTAAAAAATATTTGTCGATTATGTTTGAATGCGTTTTTCGTTTGTCCGCGACGTACTTGGCAGCTTTCCACGGCGCAACAGTAAAGAAGCGCTGATCTATTTAAAAAGAGCATCAAAACGTAAACACACTGGATGTATAAAGATCATTAGCGCGAAGCGCGAAAATTTTTCGCATTTACACACTTAAAATAGTCAAAAAGTATTTAAAATATGGACTCGTGTCTAATTTGTCAAAGAGGCGGCAGGCCGGATGAAGTATATTGGCAGGCTGGTTCTGATACAGATTTGCATAAACAACAAAAAAGCTTTCAATTGTACTTGGATTTAAGTTAGTTATTATATAGTCGAGGTCAGCGTACGGTCAATTAAGCCGTCTCTGCAAATCTGAAAAACGCCGCTTTGCGCGAGTGCGCGAAACGAATTTTACCATTTTTTTGAAATATTCATTATATGGCGCCATAAGCTCGTACACCACTACAAAGCTTAAAAATATGTGTTATTTTGGCGAAAATAGGCCATACTACCTATGGAAACGCGAAAATAAGCTGCCTATTAAGTAAAAAAAAATGTACATATTTTTTAGTTTGGGGGGGCATGGCCATATCGCCCTTTTTTTTTAGGTAAATACGAAACATTTTCAGCCAAAAGGGTAATGTCTACCCTATGAATTGGAACTATCAATGACGGTAATTTCGCCAACTGATTGTATCTGAATGCATTTCAATTTAGTCCATAAAGCAAAGCAATGTAAACTTACAAGTTATGTTATTAAATATTTGTTCCCGTATCAGCAGTTTTTTTGGTAAAAGATGCAGGTAAAGTTAAAAAAAGTGAAATTAGGAATATAGCTTTATAAAAGCAGCAGCTTAAAATGTAATTTCTATATGGAGATAAGATTTATGTTTAATAAGAATGAAACTCCGTCAGTCAGAAAAGCCGTAAATAGTCATAAAAAACTTTTAAGTTTACAAACAAGATGCAAATATGTCCAAAAGTTAATTCAATGTTTTCCTAAATTGTGTAAATCAAGCCAGTTTTCTAAACTAGACGATCATCTTAGATCAGGGGTCGGCAACCTACGACCCCGCCGATGTAATTCATCCGGCCCGCCGCATCTTTGAAAAATTACACACGATATTGACTAAGATCTTATGTTAAACAGCTGGTTTTGAATTAAGGCTGTTAATCGAACAGTACTCAGTCGGTCCGTCATTGTAATTGTAGGAAAAGTTATTTCCGAATCCACAAGTAGACAGGACTGACAAAACTGCCGTAGTTGCAGCCTAGTAGCTCATTAATTTTTCTAGCAAAAGCTGAAAATATGAATTAGTGCTTATTTGATGTGCGGCCCTCCTGTAAGAATTACATTTCCTAACTGGCCCTTGTGTTAAAAAGGTTGCCCACCCCTGATATATATAGTCTTGCGTAGGCGCACACCGCCCACAGTAAGAGGAAGCGCGGAAATTCCCATTCGAGCAGCGGCAGCAGCTTACATAGGCATAAGCAGTTGACGCTGTGTTTTAGTTGATGAAATGTAAATATTATGTGTTGCAGAATCTTAGCAGAAGTGACGATGCTATTTACGTAACTATAGTGTTCTGCTCTTGTTGAATAAAGTTATTCTGCTCTGGTTGAATAAAGTTGTTTTGGATCTTTTTTTACAACCTCTGTGGTTTTGCTTGGCCGCTGTGTGTTTACAAGCAGTTTCAAGTATTGAACAGAATGAAAAAAGATTATGTGATTTTGCCCTGGGCCACGTGGTCACGATTTAAGTTGGTCGAATGACTCGCGTTTCCTGATTGATTCTCTTTTCTGACAACGTTGCAAAGCAGCAGGGTTGCAATGGCTTCTTAACTTTATCTAATTAGAAAAAATACCCGACTTGGAGTGAAGTTATTTTAAAAATACTTTATTTGGACTTAAGAGGCTACGTTTTTTTTTGTTAACGACTCGTCTGTAGGACTTGAATTTGTTATTTTTGTCAAAATGACTCGATTGTAGGACTTGATTTGTCTAAATGACCTGACTTTCACTAAAGGTACTTTACAGATGAATTGTTTACAACACTGCATGGCAGTCCTGGTGTGCTGAAAGAGATGTAACTTTTCATGTGCGTTTTTTAAGGGGTCACTGTAAACTGTGTAAATTAACCAGCAATGTTGCGAGTGAAGATTAGGCCGAGTTTGCATGTACTACTTCTGTTAGCATTCAGTCTGCTGGCAACTATAGCCTTCATTTTGAACGAAGTTCACTTTCAAAAGGTAATCACTGTTGTAAAAGATTCAAAATTTAACCTGGTAGAATCATGGACTCAAACCAAAAAGAACTCCAGCTCTGTGGACCCGAATATTCTGGACACTAAACGTCCGAAGAGAAAGCTTGGAAATGCTCGCAAACAGCCAACGGTCGCCGTTGGAATCCCGAGCGCCAGGAGAAAAGGCGTTAGCTATTTAAATGAGACGATGAGCCACGTGCTTTCAGGCTTGACTTCTTCGCAACGCTCAACTACTGTGTTCGTGATTTACATTGCCGACGACTCGCCGACCTACTTCGACAAACAGACCGACTGGCTGAAGGCACAGTACCCACGAGAGTTTGAAGACGGAATAATTGAGGTGGGTAGGTACGGTAGCGAAACATTCGGTCTCTGTAATTAGGCTGAAAACTAAATTCGGCGTAAAATCTACAACATAACGGTAATACGCTATACTTTCTTCAACCAGGAACATTTGGTGGGTAGCTACGGCCAAAGGTGTTTTGTAGCCTTTATTAGCAATACCACAATAGTCGATAACAGGCAGTTACAAACGATGTAGTTAATATTACGGTTGCTCAATGATATTAAAATATCGAGCAAAATTCAAGTTCAAAATTGTTTCCTCCCAGAATTTTCAGGTGGTTGGGTACGATAGAGAAACATTTAGCGTCTGTAATAAAGCTGAAAACTCAATTAAGCCCAAAAACACAAAAAGCTAAAGCTTAACAATGGCCATAAAACGTTAACAAGGAACCAGCCAATAGCTGTTATAAAGCTGGCGGATTTAGGCGGTAATTAACTTTTTCAACGCAGAATTTGTGCTTTTCAAATGAAAAGCAACTTATTTAGTAACAGCTGACATTACACTAGCTCTTCTTGCATAAAAATGAATTTTTAAAATATAACCAAACTATCATTGATCTGTTATGCGTTGCAATGTCTTTTCATTAGAAGCAAGCCAGTTTGCTTACTGCAAAAATTATTCATCCGATAATAATGTGATTAAGCTTACCCATAGGCTTACTGCGCAATATTAGAACCCCTTGTCGCGATTTTAATTTAAAAAAAATATTTTTTTTAATTTTCAAAAAAAAGATGCCATACAAACCTACTTATGTTGCATGATGAGTAGGGCAATTATTTTTTGCCTTGTTAAAAAAATACAAAATCTTTTGAAAATTTACACTCTAGGTCAAAATTATTTTAAGCCCAAAACAATTAAAAATACACATAAATCGTTTATAAAATTAAAACCAAACTATAGTCAGCGTTTTGAAGTTCGTCATTCAGTTGTTTTGAAATTTATCGTTCAATTCTATCAAAAAAATTTAGTTTTGATTTATGTTCAAAGTCGTTTTAACCGTATTATATCTTTATTAGAGCAATATACGGTATAAAAAACCTGTGTTTAACGACGCCTAGGCTATTTAAATCAATGTATTTCTAAAAAGTCAAAATAAATTATTTTTAGGTCAAAATTTTAATTTTTTTAATGTCAAAATTTCCTATTTTTTAGGTCAAAAAATAATCGCCCCAATGATGAGTAATACAGCCCTGCATAATGTACATTTATTACACCCAAATTGGCAGTATACCCGCCAAAACAGCATATTGTGTTAAACAATACACATAGCAACAATGGAAGTAATTGAAAATTGCATCCTGCCAACCGATACTTGTAACCGAAATACAAAATTCGTTTCGTTAATGGTTAATTGCTTCCTCGTTCTAAAGTTTTTCCTAGTAAATTCGCCCTGCTATTGGCGGGGAAACGTATTTTTTAAATTGGTCGTATTGTTTCCTTCTTAATTAAGCCTAGTAAATGAACTAGTACACTTAAATATAATCGTATGCGAAATGCGACTTTATTTGACAACAATAACTTCTAAAGCTGCCTAAAGGACAGTTTATTAATGTGGTTCTCAATCATTTAGGTTACGGCATCTTCTATATAATATAAGTAGCTCGTTGTTGTAAACAAGTCATTTTAAAAAGACTTAAGTCCCATTCAAGTCATTAGTGAAATATCTTAAGTTCCAAGTCATTTTGAATAAATAACAAGTCAATTACAAAAGTCATAATTAGAGCAAGTCCATTTCAAGCCAAGTCCGTGTATTAAATATTAAACGTTAAACTAATCGTATAATTTTGAACAATAACTCAACTTAAAAAAAACAAAAACAAGAAATATAGAAAGCTAATATTTTTGCGTGAACTAATTAAGATAAATAACTCAATTTTATAAAAAAAAATTGCCGAATGACAACGCTTATCTAAACCCAAGTGATTTAAACTATAGTTTTTCAAAAAAATAACAAGTCAAGTTCAAGTCATCAGTTAAAGTTAAAGTCATTATTAAAGAAAATCATCCACATTTTAAATCACTTTCTCAAAATAATACCATTTAGGTCAACCTTTAAATTTGGTTAACTTGTCCCATTTAGAGCAATAAGTCGAATGAAAAATAAGAAAATAACAACATCATGCAATCTGTGCAAGAAAATTGAGATAAATAACTTAACTTTAAAACAAAATGTTGAATAGAAACACAAGCCAAGTCTTTTGACACAATGACTTAAGTCCAAGTCAAGTCCTTCATCCTAAAGATTTAAGTCAAGTCGAGTGATTTAAAAACAGGGAATTAATAGCATAACGTGACCAAAAAGTTAACCCGCGTCCGAATTCTTCCAAATGTGCGATTTCAACGAGTCGCCAGTCCAGCTCCGATTCTAAACCTGTATTTCACCAATTTACGTAACTAAAATAAGATAGATACTCAGTAATACACTGATAGGGGTGCCAAACAATTCATTCACTTGTAATATGTCGAAAATGGGACACGAAAAAAAAGGTTGACAACCACTGGTCTAGTCCTAAGTCCGACTCCGCAGTCCTGTCCTGTTTCTAACCACTAAAATAAGCCAGACAACTCACCCTAAACCCCAGTGTTGTAATGACTTAAGTCATTGACTTGACTTAAGTGCACTTAAGTCACTGTTTTCAAACGACTTGACCTGACTTAAGTCCTTTGACCAAAATGACTTGACTTGACTTAAGTCATTTGGACAAATGACTTGACTTGGACTTAAGTCATTTTGTCAAATAACTTGGGAGTAAATTAAGTGTTTTTCATTTTAATTTATCTCAAGTTTTGCTCATTAAACACTCTTATTGCTGTATATTGCGTTTGTGTGTTTTTTTAGTTAAATTGTTGCTTGTAATCGGACGAGTTTACCAATTTTCATAGTTTAACAATTTACTTTTATGTCAATGACATGACTTGAAATTGACTTGCTCTCATAATGACTTGACTAGGACTTGACTTGGGCAACCAATGACTTGGACTGGGACTTGACTTGTTATTTTTGCAAAAGACTTGACTTGGACTTAAGTTATTTTTCAAATGACTTGACTTGGACTTAAGTTATTTCAAAATGACTTGTTTACAACACTGCTAAACCCGGCCTATGTACGTCAGGTGATCAGCCCGCCACAAACTCTCAGGCCAAACTGGGAGAACGAGCTTTTGAACAACTTCGGAGATCCACCAAAACAACGTCGCTGGCGTTCCAAGCAAAACCTCGACATGGCTTTCCTGATCGGCTACATCGTGGAGACTCTAGACCCTGAATACTTCCTTATGATGGAGGATGACGTTGCTGCAGCTCCAAACTACATGAGCAAAATTTTGGAGGTGCCTGACCATTTTTTTGCAGTTGTAAAAAAATATTTTTGCTTTAAAAAAAAATGTTTTTTTTTTGCTGTAAAACAATATTATTTTTTCTGTTGTACAAAATATTTTTATTTGCTGTTGTAAAAATTGCTTTTGTAAAAAAATATTTTTTTTGTTGGAAAACAATTTTTATTTTGTTGTAAACATACTCATTTTTTACTGTTGTAATTTTTTTTTGCCAGTATAAACAAAATCTTTTTTACTTTTCTTTACTATTATAATTTTTTTACTTTTTTTTTACTGTTGTAATTTTTTTTCTTGCTAATGTAAACATAATATTTTTACTTTTCTTCACTGTTTAAATTTTTTTTGCTGTTGTAAACATATACTTTTTTAGTGTTGTAAACGCAGCATTTTTTCACCCAACAGTCCGCAGAGGCCAAGGACACTATTTTGTTTTGCTGTTGTAAAAAAATATAATTTTTGCAATTGTAAAGAAATATTTTTTTTGCTGTTGTAAAAATATATTTTTTTTCTGTTGTAAAATAATATTTTATTTGCTGCTACAAAAAAAATTTTTTTTTGCTGATGTAAAAAAATATTTTTGTTGTAAAAAATTATCTTTTTTGCTGTTGTATAACATTTTTTTTTGCTGTTGTAAAAAAATATTTCTTTGCTGTTGCAAACATATTCCTTTTTTACTGTTGTATTTTTTCACCCAACAGTTCGCAAAGGCTAAGGACACGCTAACTTGGACTTACTGCACGTTCACGAAGGTGGGGGGAGCGGGCAAGCTTTTCCACAGACAAGCGACGCGTGACTTCGCGATCTTTGTGTCGCTCTTCTGGAACGCGAAGCCGCTGGATTGGCTTTATTGGGACTATAACCGAAACAAGCGTTGCGGGTACGGGGATGCACCAGGCGAGTGCAAGGAAAAGGCCAATGAACTGCAGCGAAATTTCGACGAAGATTTGTTTCAACATTTGGGAAAGTGAGTCTTTACTAATTACTTTAATTAATTTATAGACTTGTAATAGTTTTACGGAAATAGTTTTACGAACAAGATGCAAACAACAGGCAACTGTGCTGTGGTCGTTTCTCCCCGACTCGCTCTACCCACTGAGCTACACTTAAAAAGAAAATTTTGTAGTTTTATAAGATTAGGTTTTGTAGTTTTATAAGATTAATATTCAAAACGTTGCGGTATGACCGAGGTCGTGAGTTCGAACCTTACCACAGGATATGATGGCTTTTCGGTGTACTATTGATACGGAAGCCGTAATCGTTGGTCATAAAGCAACTTCCGAGGGGTTAGATCACAGATGTTATTAAACACATGTTTGTGTGTGTCTTTCATTGATTGATACGGACTGATGATCCCCCAGTGTGAAGTTGCTTGTACTAACAAAATGTGCAAGTATTGGCGCATGGTTGTTTCTCGACTCGCTCCTCTCTGAGCCTGCATAGCTCAGTTGGTAGAGCGACGGTCCCGGCTTGACCGGAGGTCGTGAGTTCGAACCTCACTGCAGGCCAGTTGTTTTTCTGGCTTGCTCTGCTTGCATCATAGATCGACAGATTCGGCGAGTCTGCGATGGCTTTTCGGTGTAGTATTACCACAGGATAGTTGTTTTTCCAGCCTGGCTTGCATGAAAATCCCTAATTAATAAAGTATTTTAATGCATTGTTCATTGACTTGACGCGAAACTCTAGATAAACTTCAAAATGGAGTTGTTTCCACTAGTAGGATGCAAGCATTGGCGTATGGTTGTTTCTCGACTTACTTCCCTCTGAGCCTGTGTAGCTCAGTTGGTAGAACGACGGTCCCGGCTTGACCAAGGTCGTGAGTTCGAACCTCACCACAGAATAGTTTTACAAAACACTGGTTGTTTTTCGACTTGCTCCCCTCTGAGCCAGGGGCGTATCCGGAAAATCAAAAAGGGGCGAATTATAAACTATTGAATAATAACGTCATAAAATAGTTACGGGTATAACGTCATAAAATAGTGATTGTAATGACGTCATAAAAAAATTAGACAAAGGCAATTTACGTCAGAAGCAAATCGAACACTTCCGTCGAAACCACTAAATAATGTAGAATCGTTAACTTCAGGCGAAAAACTAAACCATGACAGTTGAAATATGTGTGATTAATTTAACTTCAATTTTTATTTTGTGTTCTCAAGCAATTTCTTTTCCAGGGTTTCGTCGCGCTTATGATAGAGAAGCAAAGCGCAAGAATTGACGAGTCCTAAGGCCCGGGAAAGACAGAGTTCCGGAAAAGAAAGTTCCACACGCGCAAAACGCCGCTTTTAATGCCACTGTAAATGCACTTGTACACCGCTTTAAGCCTTTTTTCCTTTTGCTTCACGTAGGAACGCCCGATAGTATCGTATCGACCGATGCTCGATACCAAGTCTTAGTTTCTCTACTCGTCTGATACTACATAAGATGTCTTCCTATACTCTCTAGGCCAGTGGTTCTCACCCTGGGTGCCACGGCGTCCTGCTGTGCCAGTTTTAATGCTCAAATGTGCCAATGGGTATTTGAGAATTTTTTAGGAATCTGTTTTTTGCGCAATTGGTAATAAGCCTTATTGACACAGCTATTTACGATTAGAGACCATTATGTCAAATGTCATTTTCCTACATGTTTTAAGTTTATTTTGTTGTTCCAGTTCCATTTATAGTGACATTTCAGTAAAATACTCAACGAAAATTCCATTCGGGGTGCCGAATATATATTTATTTTTTTGAGGGGTGCCGGAAGCCATAAAAGGTTAAGAATCGCTGTTCTAGTCTCAAGCTTGGCCTAGCATGTAATATAATCTTGTTCAAACTGACTGATTTCGGTAAGCGGTTTCAACGAATCTTGTGTATACTTTATATGGGTGCTGTTACGGTTGGTCAGTGCGACTCCTTTTGCATTCTGTGTTTTGCAAGGATGAAGGGATACCTTTCCATAACTTCAATTTTTTTTTGTTTTTTAAAGTTACGCATTATGTATATGTACGACGTAATAAGAATATCAAATCCCATACAGAAGAAGGTAGCAGTTTAAACGTTTCGAACATTGATGTTGAAAATGAATAAAGAGTTATTCGAAACGTTCAAAATGATACCTACTTCTGTATGCGTTTTAATATTCTTATTACGTATTACTACTACCTCCAACCATTGTGCTGCAATGTATATGTATGTTTCAGTTGTCTGATAGCAGGGTAATATTGGTGACGTTCCATTTAAACAAAAAGCAGAAATGCTACAAATATTTCCGCTTCATGCATCGTCAGTTCTGCTAGCCTAGGGTTCTACAAACAAACGAATTACATAGCAGAACTGACGATGCATGAAGCGGAAATATTTGTAGCATGACGTTACCGAACTGTAATCGTGTTATGAGTTTTGCAAGTCGTTTAACGAAAAGTGTTCTTTTACTTTTGATGTGCAAAACTAATGCGAAGCACTTTCCTCAAATATGTTGCACATTGCTTAAAAAAGCATTCACAACTAGGAACTTTCTACAAAGTAGGAATTTCAATCCCATATAGAAAAAGTAGGTAACAGTTTTGAATGAATCTTTGTTTATTTTCATCATCTCTATTCAAATTTCAACATGATGTTGAAATTAAAGAAATATATAAATCGTTTAATTGTTACCTATACTTCTGTATGGTAAAGATTAAACTGAGTACAGAACTTGGTAAACCGAAAATCAGTTTGTTTGGATTTTATAATATGAAAAAATATTTTGCTATAAAAGCATCATCAGTATCTACAAACATAACACAATATAAGTCAAGAATACGCTAATAAATAATGCGCTAATTTTATGTTGTGGTATGTTTTCAGATATTGATGATGCTTTTTTTAGTTTGTTAAGTTCTGTACTTAGTTTAACCTTTATCATTGATGTGCAACCAGAATCGTTTTTTTTTCGTTTGTTCACCAATCGAATTCAGGCAGTTTTTGTTTTTCGAAAGAAAAATTTGATTACTTCTGTATGGGCTTTCGTCTAACTACCAACTTTCACCATTAAACAAAAATTTATGTTATTTTTAAAAAGCGTCGGACTGCAAAAACTAGAAATTTCTGGTCCACCAGGAAACCACTAACCACCACCCTTTTCTTCATTTTATTTCTTTTTTTTAAACTTTTCAGTTTACCCAGGTTTTTAACTTTTAAGCAGGACTTTTTTGGGGGGACAATTTTAATCGATGCACAACAGATTTCATCTTAATTTCATATTTGCTGTCCAACTAAGCGCTTCTACTTTAAACAGTTTATTTTTATAGCATATTATTAAGGAAAAAAAGCTCTTGTTGTTGTCCTACAAGGATGTATTTAAATATTAGCCTTGCATCTAATTTTGCTTGTTGCTTATATTATTTTTGTGCTTGTTTGTTATGTAAATCTAAAAAGTCAGAATGTTGAATTTATTATTTCTTTGTTTAACTTTCTTTGGCCTGGCGTTTCACTTCCTCTCTTTGATAAAATTATTTAACTTGGAATTCAATTATTTCGCAATCCGCTTGACATTGACTCAAGTAGGCTTAATATATCAAACTGTAATATATTTGGCGGACCGGCAGCAAAGTTGACGCGGACCGGCGGTTGAGAAGCTACTGAACTAGAATGTCAGCTGCATATTTGTGCACTACGTCAAGCAATAACCCAAGATTTTGTAAAATTTCTCGTTTTAGGCAAGTGGGTTTCACCCTTTTTCTTTCACGGTCAATTTTTAATTCTGTGGCCCGATAATGTTTTATGAGACAAACTATAAAAAAAAGGTTTAGAACAAAAAATAGCGGAGCATATAGCACAGATTATTATCTATTCAACCGTGCATTAGTGAGGTGCTTGCTTCTGAACAATAAATTTACGAGATTGTTTCTTCTCTATTCCTCCCCAAGCTATTATTCCTGTAGAATTAGGTATAGCGACAGAAATGAAACTAAATTCTTCAATAAATCTAGCTTTTTTAATTGGTCTGTGGCCCATCTAAAAAGTTTTCATGGCCCACAGGTTGAGAAGCGCTGTTTTAGACAAACCGTTATGACGAAACCTGGTGACGTCATCCTTAAAAAAAGTATGCGTCCTGGTAAAAAATTTGTTCTTTTTTAACGTCGGACTAAAGTTATGTTTTTTTTTAAGTATTATATATACATATGCAATAGTTGTTATGGTCACCAAATCTAATCATTATTTCTTAAACATTAGACAATATATGATTAACGTTATTAATTGACGTTTATGTGAAATACACAGTCATGTCGTGTTATCGTGGCTTGTTTATGTTACATTATTAATCATTCTAACGAGTTAGAAATTGTTTTCGCGGCGTTAAAACAGGGAAAATTGCAAATGAGTTTTCTGTGAAATTTCAGCTAATTACAGACATTAATCATCGTTCTTGTTATTTCAAACGTTGACAGGCCATCGCCCATAAACATAAACTAAACGAAATAGGAGCTTATATTACTCGGCATACGTACCTTGTTTTCAATTGCTATAAATTTGTTTAATTTCTGTCGAACATGAACTCTGGCATTCAACAACTTTTTTGCGTTCTGCTACTAAAAATAAAAAAAAACATCTCAAGTAGCGGTTCTGAAATTCCTAGGTTCCGTGAAATGATTCGAGGTAACAAATTATGTTAACTGAGGCAAATACATCTCGTTGATTTAGACCTTAAAGTATTATCTACAGCAAACATTGGCGGCTTGTGTAACTCTTACTTAAATCAGTCAGGCTAAAAACAACTAACTAGTTGTGAGGTTCGAACTCACCTCCTCGGTCATACCGGGACCGTCGTTCTACCAACTGAGTTACACAGGCTCAGAGGGGAGCGAGTCGAGAAACAACCATAGCACCGTTGCCTGCTGCGACTTCTAGTCGGTAGCTTAAACGTCCGTTACTAGGGTGGTATCGTGGGTAATCCGACACGAAATTTGTTTTAAACTATTGAAATACGTTATCCTTAACGCTACCAAGGGTTGCATGAATATATTCCTAATACATGACGTTTTAAATATTAAATTTTAATTAAGTAGAAAACGTTTGCCAATAAAAGTTTGGTAATTTAATAAGTTAACGAAATGTCGTATATTGCGAAAACAAATAACATTTCAAATTAAGATATCTCTTTTATATTAAGATCACTGTCTATGTTAACTGTAACTATCTTTCGTAAATTTAAATAGTTTGTTCTTGAACATAAAAATAGTGTGAACTTTTTGTTATGAAGATTTGCACGACAGAATGGGAAACCTTATGAACTCGGAAACAAATATATAGCAAATTACTGAGAATTGTTTTATCAAAAAACAGAATTATTCGAGATCGTTACATTCGCGTCCTAAATGTTCATGTTAAAGTCGTTTCAAATAATTTGTATACTAACTAAATAATTGCACGCCCACAGTTTACATATCTGTATTGTTTCACTATCTATCAACTTGGTTTATTTAGGTTACCCTTGTATTCACAAATGTAGTAGAATGTTGCAGAAGTACACGCCGGACTATGCCACCTCCAAGTGTAAGTATAGCTGCCTTGTGGTCCGGATCGTGATCCGAAAAACACCATACAGGTGCCACTTGTAGGTCCACTTACTCCCCACCATCTATTGTATCACAGTGTGGACCAGCTACCTCCTTTTTTAAAACATCAACAAAGCAGTATTTTTAACCTTTCTTGAATGGTTCCCCTTGTTTGGGCTCTCAACAATTGACGCCCTCCTGCTTACGTTTTCGGAAAATACGTCGCTAAATGTCACTACTGGAGTTTTTGTTGAGTGGAGCAACAAAATTCAGTTTAACTGATCGATAAATAATTTAAAGACAGAAATATTTTTTAATAACATTTACTGTTTAAACTGGAAAACTCAAATCATGGCAGAAAGTAAAAACATGGCTGTAATGTACAAATTAACTTGGTTTTAGATCAGCACCGATACTATCCTAGTATCGGACGAGTACCGATACCATCCTAGTATCGGACGAGTACCGATACCTTTCTAGTATCGGACGAGTACCGATACCATCCTAGTATCGGACGAGTACCGATACCATCCTAGTATCGGACGAGTACCGATACCATCCTAGTATCGGACGAGTACCGATACCATCCTAGTATCGGACGAGTACCGATACCATCCTAGTATCGGACGAGTACCGATACCATCCTAGTATCGGACGAGTACCGATACCTTTCTAGTATCGGACGAGTACCGATACCTTTCTAGTATCGGACGAGTACCGATACCATCCTAGTATCGGACGAGTAACGATACCATCCTAGTATCGGACGAGTACCGATACCTTTCTAGTATCGGACGAGTACCGATACCATCCTAGTATCGGACGAGTACCGATACCATCCTAGTATCGGACGAGTAACGATACCTTTCTAGTATCGGACGAGTACCGATACCATCCTAGTATCGGACGAGTACCGATACCATCCTAGTATCGGACGAGTAACGATACCATCCTAGTATCGGACGAGTACCGATACCTTTCTAGTATCGGACGAGTAACGATACCATCCTAGTATCGGACGAGTACCGATACCTTTCTAGTATCGGACGAGTAACGATACCATCCTAGTATCGGACGAGTACCGATACCATCCTAGTATCGGACGAGTAACGATACCATCCTAGTATCGGACGAGTACCGATACCTTTCTAGTATCGGACGAGTACCGATAATATCCCTTTACGATCGGACATCCATAATACTTAATTTTTATCCAAACCTGAGAAGGTTGAAATTATTGTTCCATCTGGCCACTTAAAGTCGTTTCCAGAACGTTCTCCGCCGATGTAAGCATCTGTTACAAATATTTGTTTTGTTGTTTCCTTTTTAATTGATATTTACATTTTATTGTTTCATGATACCTACATTCTAAACTACTTTCATTCCACCCGTTTCCAACCTTGTTTCTTGCGAGAGTGCTGAGGTGGTTTTGTGTTGCTTCGTCAGGAATACTTGCCAAGTTACCACCTTCAGCAATGCAAGCTAACTTGGCGGGGGCTTGTTGTGCCTTGCTGCTTGAAAGCACGAAGTTCCTTCCCTGACATAATGCAGCGTCTATAACAACACACAATGCTCTCAATCAGTTTGCTGTCACTGTCACGTGTCCAAATCGTGTTACGACTTTACTAGTAATTCTAGAAAATTACCTAGGCCTCCTGTAAAACCTAGGCCTCCTGTAAATTACCTAGGCCTCCTGTAAATTACCTAGGCCTCCTGTAAAGTCGCTGTGAGTTCTTATTTTCGGGCAATAAATAACCTACCAAAGAGAACTTATATTCAAGACCACAACAAGAAAACCCAATGTACAGATGTATTGGTTGCAAGAGTAGAATATTACCACACCACAAACAATAATGACACTTAGACACACACAATTACTTACAAAGGCGACAGACAGAGCAAAATGAAACTTAAAGTTTTACTCGCTAATTTCACAAGGCTACACCCAGACGTCTCTCTTCGCTGTAGGCGGTGAGCCGCTCGTAATATACGCTAAAACAAAACTCCTTTTCACGGGAACCGACGCGCTCCCGGAAACCCCAGGCCTGCCTTACAGGGCGGCCGTTTCGTGGAAAGATAACATTGGGCGGACCTTTTAGTGAGAAGTTAAACCGCGCCGGAAAAAAAGCGATAAATAATCGTGAGATTTGCAGAAATGTTTGGAGACAGGAAAAAACATGTCTAGAGTCCAATTAACGGCGAACACCACAGCGCACAAGAATATTACGTTAATATACAATTATACATGTCTCGAAATGCGAAAACCTAATTCCTAGCCCTACATTAGAACAAAGGCGCAAAATTAATAATGAATGTTAGAATTTACAGTCGGCGTAATTAGCAACCGGTGATAATTTTGTAGTGCTAATTAAGCACGTAACAGTCACTTTAGCCGAACATAATAAATATACAGCCTACTAATACGGCGGTTGCTGAAAATGTGAGGCAAAATGACATGACTCTTACGAAATGCTGTGAACTTAAGAAAATTGGAACAAAAAATTGCCGATACCACATTTTACTCTAATTACGACATTTTGCAAAAAGTATTGTATTAATTTACAAAGATTTGCTTTTTGAGCTCTGAGCTTATTGTTCCTTACACAACCAAATAAAATCGTCTATATTGTATAATGTTTGGTTTATATCAGTGATTCTCAACCTTTTACGGCTTACGGCACACTTCAAAAATAATAAACAGATTTTCGGCACCCCGACTATAATTTTTGTTAAGAATTTTGCTGAAATGTCACAAAAATGAAACTGGAACAACACAATCAACTTAAAACATGTAGGAAAATGTCATTTGATATAATGGTCTCTAATCGTAAATAGCTGTGTCAATAAGGCTTACCAATTGCGCAAAAATAGAATTATTAAAAACTGTCAACTACCTATCGGTCCCCTTCAGTATTAGAAATGACACACCGGGGCGCCGCGGCACCCCAGTTGAGAACCACTGGTATGCTAAACCGGATTTCCACTTTGTGGTTATTATTTCCTTACTCATATGAATAAAGTTTACTCGTATAGAGTCACATTACAACGTATTTTTTTCGAAAGGCAAAAATGAATGCCCAGTCAAATACCTGTTTAATTCGAACGGTATTGGACTTGGCAAAATGAGAAAGTCGGGAGACATTGAAATTATTATGAAAACATTTTTAAAGAAATTTGATAACAAAACAACAGAAAATACAAACCTGTTTGGTCGATCCAAACGGACGCTAACAATAACACAGATAAGATTAACATCGGGTAAAATACAGGCAAATTTTTTTTAGTCGAGAAATGAACTGTTGAGCTAAAGTAGCTTTCCTTGTTCAATCAAATCACAATAAAATAATGATCATTAGTTTGTGTGTGGAAAGCTTATATGTAGGAAAGGCGTAGGCCAAGATAAAAAAACGGAGGCGTTTGAAATCTTACAGAGTTCGGAAAAAAGGCTGATATAACCGTACATAAAACAACAAACAATTGTTTTGGCAATATGTTTACAACACGCAGCATTTTTTTCACTTATACTATCTTAATTTGATTGACAAACTTTTTATGCATAATGCTCAAACAACTGAAAAATTCCACTCACAGATGTTTCCTCCTTTTTTGAAAAAGCAGAGAAATCCTCTCGGAATGACCGATAATATCGTATCATTAACGATACTTAATGTGAAGTGGTTATATCGGTCGTCCTTCGATAGTATGCAGCTATAGGTGTCGATCCGGCACCAAATAATTGTGCCCAGTGCTTTCATGTTTTGCGACCCAACGTAGAGTCTTCTATTTTAAAAGGAAATTTGAGTAAATAATATACAATACAAATGGAAGATAATATGCCCACTAATACCCTAAAATCTTTAAGCCAGACACTGCATAGCCAGTAGGCACTCCATAAGGCTATTTATCCAGCTAAAACATCAAATTTTAATTTATTAATAAATAAATAATGGAAATAATGGAAAAGTAAAAAGTAAATTAAATGTTACCACCACCCGAACTTAAGCACCAATTTTACCCGAATCAATATATAATCACTAATGTGTGTATGTGTACCCGATCGATCCGGGCAAATAACTTCTAAAAACGAACAATATCAACGCAGAAAATGTTGTCTTTCTTTTTCTTTGCACTATTGTTTTTGCAATCATTATCCTGAAAGTATTTTAGCACATAAACGTTGTTTTCAGCCAAAGGGTCTTTGACATATTATATAATTATCGAACTAATTTAACTGAGGGTATGTCATGTAAAGGTTGTATTTCGCAATATCGTTACAAATAAAATATTTACACATAAATAAACAATCAACAAACTTGCATTTATAAAAACTAGGGAAAATCCCGAAATTATGCTAGATTACTATCGCTTATATTTCTTTTACCGTATTTTACCGACCATCAGGCGCATCCAATTATAAGGCGCACTGTCAATAAATTGCTGTGATTAGATTTTTGTTCATACATAAGGCGCACCACCGGGCTATAAGGCGCACGATTAATTTGTCCAAATCGCCCGGGCGTCCGCAACACGCTGAGGCCTCCACAAAAAAGCCGAGACTTCAGCCGCGTGGTAAACAGTTCCGCTCTTTCTCCTACTCCTCCCACTCTTTCTCCGCGCTTCTCTTTTACGTCTATCTGTACTGGTTTTGAGTGTAGGCAATAAGTGTACTTGATCCATACATTAGGCGCACCGGCTTATAAGGCGCACGATCCATTTATGAGGGAAAAAAAGGATTTAAATTGCGCCTTATGGTCCGTAAAATACGGTAATACATTTCAAAAGTACAAAAAACGCATTCGCAATAAAACAATTATTCTAGAAATGATTTTTCTATAGATTTTACAATTTCATACGGTACTGAGAGCTTATGTATGTATATTTAAAAGTTGGGAGGGTCATTTTTAAATATCTCGTTATAGTTCATGGTGGTCCAAGGTTGACAGCATCGCGGGCAGTTTATTTAATAGCGCAACCCAAAAAATGTAATGATAACCAAACAATTGCAGTATGCTTGTTGTTATTTTGTCACTTATATTTCTTTGGTTAACCCAGTGGTTCTCAACCGGGGTGCCGCGGAACCCTGGGGTACCATTTCTAATGCCCAAGGGTGCCGAGAGATATTTGGGAATCTTTAAGAATCTGATATATGCTAAACTCTTACAACTTTTTGTGAAAGATTAGAGTGAAATAAATCCAATTAAAACTTCCTACGTTTTGCAGATTGTTGTGTGTCGTTTCAGTTCTGTTTATTGTGATATCCTAGTAAATTACCGACGGAAAGATGTTGTAGGGGTGCCGCAATCTATTTATTATTTCTGAGGAGTACCGCAAGCCATAAAAGTTTGAAAACCATTGCTTTAAGGTATAATATTAAATGCTTGTTATGAAAAAACACTCCGTCGAGCCCCGAGTCTGATTCCATATCCCTGCTTTTATAACAAATGTTTGCACTGTTATTATTGTGATTTCCATTTTGCATTTCCTATAGATGTATTGACACACACAAAACCGCAATGATTTGCAAGTGTGTTCATTTAGCATATTGGCAATCTATGTAACGCACTCATTCATAGCACAGCACAAAACGCATTTAGCGGAAACTGAGTAAAGCTTGTTGCCAAATCCCACTCGGCTGTCGCATTCGGGAAGGTGTCGGGAAATATGCTCAGGAGAAAATCTAGGAAAAGTTTTACATCAAGGCGGTGGTGTGTTAAGGCGCGAGTATTTGGCGGAACAAAGTTTGAAACCAACTAAGCTAAACTTAGAAAGAATATAAACGGCGCAAGAGATTGTGGAAATGCTGAGAAATAAACATTAAAAAACCTCTATTAAAGTTTGACCTAACCGAGTAATTAGGGTAAAATCAAGCAAACCTGTAATAAGGAATGATCTTTAGAATGTATTCTTGGTGAAAATTGACATCGAATACCAAATTTCTTGTTTCCTGTAAAAACACATGTAATATTACAAACTGGCTTGTTTAAAAGTGTCAAAACAAACTCAACTCACTGCAGTGATTCTCGAATTTTTATTTTTCGACGCCTTTGGAAAAGTTTGTCGGACCTGTGTTGCACCCAGAGATAGGAATTTACTTTTTTATAGCCATTTGCTCCAAAGGTGACACTTTTACGAAAACGCCGGTGGGTCGTTTCGCAGTGAACGTGTTAAACCTACAAGTTTTTAGATTAACTCCGTCGTGAACGAATCATTTTCCTGAAATTCCCATCAAATATTTACTTAAATTGCGTTCAGTATATACTAATAAATCACGAAAAAATGCGCTTAGCAGTTCACAGTTGCCACCAATTCTACACGATGTTTCAACTAAATAAGAGTTATCATTCATTTTTGTGATAAAAGTTTATTTAGATAAAACTAGTGCATTACCATAAAACCTTCTGTGTTTTGAGTTATGTTGCACAGCGCATGAAGCTCAGTTTCAAACAAAAAGGCTGTTGTTAAAACTTCGTATAGAAGAAAGGCGAGCAACTAAAAATTTTGGTTGTTTGGGGGGCATGACAATATTCAAAGATGTTTGGGGGGGCATGACAATATTCAAAGATGTTTGGGGGGGCATGACAACATTCAAAGATGTTTGGGGGGTATGACAACATTCAAAAATGTTTGGGGGGTATGACAATATTCAAAAATGTTTGGGGGGTATGACAATATTCAAAGATACAAAGTTACATTTTCCATATCGTGACATTTCTTTTACATTTGCGTAGTTAAATTGGACAAAAATACAGTTCGGAGGAGCCATAGCTACCCCCAAAAAATAAAACGAGTTAAAATCAGCTCAACATGCCTCGGAATAGCTGATCGAAATCAGTCGGCTAGATCAGATTTATTAACATGGGACAACGCTGACCAGTTCGACTCCAGAAGGGCTTGATCACATAATACACATTATATATGCATGTTTCAAGTTGAGATATGCTTGCA
Organism: Ascidiella aspersa; assembly: GCF_963924565.1. NCBI lineage: Eukaryota > Metazoa > Chordata > Ascidiacea > Phlebobranchia > Ascidiidae > Ascidiella > Ascidiella aspersa. The sequence goes on from NC_139454.1 coordinate 25,356,783, forward strand.
AATTAACGTAGCAAAGCTGCTAAATCATTTCAGGTATAGTTGAGGTTGGCATCGTCAAATCTGACAAACAATCTAACAGGCAATATTCTGTTTACGACGTCATCTTCCTATAAAAAATATAAAATATTTTCTATAAATAAATAATTAAACCTTAAAAACACGACAAAAAAAAACAGAGATTTAAAAATTTACGAGAGTTAAAAAAATAAAATAATACAAAAATCAAAGTATTTGTGAAAATGTTTTTTGTATAAAATCTATATTTTGAGTCGAAAATCAAGGAAATATATAATTTGAAATATTTTAAATTATACACCGGCTAATATGCTCACAAAAACAACACTCTTGGCTTGCTTGTAAATTCGTTATTAACCGTAATATATCATAAATTATTATGATATTTTTGTGGCTTTGTATTGCGAATTTATTATGACATGGCAGAATAGAAAGAAATCGAATGCTTTGCCTTTCTATCGTCATTTTCCAATTGTTCTGAATAAAAATGCGAGTCGATGAATATTGAACGGTTGCAGACAAGATAAAGCATAACAAAAGAGGAGGCCTTACTAAAACGTAAATCCTAGCTTTAATTAGACGGAAACATCTGCTTTAAAGGTGACATCCAATCGAAAAAATGCAACAAAGGATATATTTAGGTGAAAATGCAGAGTGGGCCTATTTTGAATTCGCAGTTCAGAAACATATTTCTGCGTTTGTAGGTTTTCCGTTGGATGTAAAACGGTGGTTAAAAACGAATGCGCAGTATCAACTAAAACTGTCTCAGTGAAAATAAGTGTGTAGGCTACATCGGCGCAACTTTAAATTGACCAATGCCTAAAAAACATTTAATAGGTTGAAAAAATGCTAAAAAGAAAAATGTTTGACGCTATTATTATATTTTGTTCTCGGGAAATTCGGTCTACGGAAGAGTTAGTTTTGAAGAACAATATAGTAGACTACTTGCTTTTAAAAAGTCTCCGCCAATTAATGTAGCTTTGAAAAAACATTTTAGAATAAGAGAACTTTTGCCAGTTTTTCTAAAAAATAGATTTTCATCTTGCAATTAAACTATCTATAGTGATGTTTGAATACTTAAAATAAACATCAGATGTTTACAGGATTTTCGAACTGTTTTCTAGAACAGGATTTGAATTTACTGCGCATCGGTAGTTTTAGTGGTTATGTTTATAATAAAAAATTTATATTAATATAAAAAAAACGAACAATTTTATTTAAAATATTAAAAACAAAACTGGATAACAGAATAGTACTGAAAAAATGAGAATAAACGTATTTAAACGTATAGGCGACCTTGTTATATCAGTCATCGTCTTAGAGTTATATCATTTTTGACAAATAGATTAAAAAAAGAGTTACTAGTTTATTATAGAAACTAATAACCATAAAGAAGCAAAAACTTCACCATCATACGCAAAGCATATTTGTTTCAAAGATCGGTTTTTCATTCAACCAGAGTTTTACAGGAGACGAATAAAAAATCGGACGTTTGTTTTAATTCAGGTTGAATCAAACCTTCTGTTAAACGTGAAAATAAAACTCGTTTTCAATCAAAGAAACACGCGGTTCCCTCCAACGAAGGCACAATCCAAGTGGCAGAAATGAAGTTGGCCACGAACGGAAGCGCCGGGTTCGAACCCCGCCTCGTCGAGAAGTTTCTAATGGCGCCTTTGCTCGTTCTGTCCAGCTACTTGCTCATTTGCTCGCTCTTCTACCAGTTCATGCAAGTTCGCTCAAGTCAGGCCACTTCTGCAAAGCTTAAGTGGAGCGACCGCTTTTGCACGCTTTCAACTGCTTCACTAATGATCCTAGCTTGTGTACAACCAAGTGAGATCTACGCGAGAAGCCACAGCAACGCTCTGTGTAACCTCTACTTCCCCTTGGTCGCTTTCTTGTGCCATTTCAGCCGAACTTTCACCCAACTTGTGTTCTGGTGCCGCCAGAGAATGCTCTTCGCCAACCCCGCGCTAAGATTCAGCCCCGCAATGTTGACAAGTGCGAAGATAGTTCGTGTCGCTTTTGTATCACTAATGATCGCCCATCCCGTCTTCAGCTTGGTCTTTACGGTTTTCTTCGTCAAGAAACAGGCGTCGGCCGGAGGTTGCGAAATGATGCACCAGCAACTAAACGTGGTGATTAGTGTTTCATTTGCGGTTGACTTTATACATAGGCTTCTTGTAAATTGCCTCACATTGGCACCTCTCATGAAACTGAAGTCCAGGGCAAAAAACAATACGAAAAAGCGAATAATATCCACCATAAAACACACTTACATCTGCATAATAACAGCTATGATTTCTGATGTTATTTTAATTTCGCTCGCCGCCAAAAATTTCGCGTTTCTGCAAAGGTCAGCCTTATCGCTACTGACGAGTTATTCCAACATCTGTAACTTCATAACAATGTTGTTAACGTTTAAAAACTCCAGCACACGCTTTCTTCCTTGTCATTTTACTGATTATAACGACCGGCAAGCTTTGAGCTTCGTTTCGTTTTTTACCACGAATAATGTTTGAGGATTTAATCATTTACGTTTACACTTAAAAGATTGTTTCCGTCACTTTTGCATCATTTAATTTGGGGCACCCTTGTAACGGTTTAGTTTGTTCAGTGTATCAACTGCATTGCTGTTTTGCCGAAGCCCACATCTTTCTTGGACTAAAACGATGGAATTGACACTGTTATGAGCACTTTGTACCACTTTAGAATTAAAAAAATGGCTTAACATTTTTTTTACTTAATATAGTGCAAAACTGGCAGCCCATTGGTGTTTGCTTGTGTAGCGCGGTTAACATTTTTTAGCATAATGGTTGGATGTTGCAGTAGGGCGGAGTAAGAATGTAAAAGCCCATTGTTCGAAACGATCAAAATGCTACCTATTTCTGTATGGACGTTGATATTCTTTTTACGTAAAGTTCATTTTATAGTTTGCTCTTTTCTACGCAACGCTAAAAATACTATATAAAAAAACACTTGAAGTAATAGAGCACTTTTTTTCGCTCAGTTACAACGCAAAATCGTTTCAAATGGTAAAATAACAATTTAAACACAATAAAAATACATTTGAAATCACATTGAACGGGTATGTTTTGTGTTACACATGTTCTCAATAATTTATCGATTAATAAACACCTATCTTTATTGTTTCACCTGGACAAGATTGATTTTCAGGGGACAAAGTAGGTGTTTGCATAAATAAAACAACGGGCGTCCTTTGATAAACATGAACAAAATAGTGGATTTAACTTGATGCATTCCCCAAAATAATTTAACTAGTACTGAGTTTCATTCAATGAAACATGCACAAAGAAATGTGTGCTAACAACTGTGATCTAGCCCTTCTGAAGCTGCTTATTGACTAACGTTCAGGGACGTGCAGTCTGGGGAGTCAGGTGAGGCACTGCCTCACTTGTCAACATCTGGCAAAGCAAAAGATATATCAAGCAAAAGTTATTTTAGTTATACCTCTACCGCAAATTTTACGTTTCTATACCTAAAGCGTGCTTTATTTTTTCTTCTATTTTGGTGCGTTATTCATATCAAGCGTTCACGCGGTCAAAATCATTGAATACGGGAAGTGAGGCAGCGCCAAGCTGTGCCTCTCTTCAGATCACAAAACTTCCATACACTGCATTATGCGTGCCTTTTTCTTTCACTAGTTCTCTCGGAAAACACGATGAACGATTTAGCTATGATTTGAGGCATGCCTCAATTATGACGTCCACGCTATGAAACCTTTCTTTGTCGAGTCGAGAAACAACAAGCCTCTCTACAAGAGCGTGTCAGTTAACTGACCCGTGTCAGACAAGTTATTTTGCTTTATTTTGCTCATGTAGAGAGGCCTAATAGCACAGCCTGCTGCATCATGTTCGTAAAAGCAGTGGAGAGATTCGAACTCACGATCTCGGAAATACCGGGACTGTCGCTCTATCAACTGAGCTGTATAGTTGTAAGAATTCGTACATTTATGGGCAGAAATATCCTTATAATTATTTCAAAGGTGTACAGAACTACCACTGCGATAAAGTATTTGCTGAAACAGTTTTAAGAATCAAAGTTCTAAAAATATGAGTGAAAGTCAAGTGCTAGATAGATGTGCATTGACTTAAATTTAAAAAAAAGTTTCAAATCGTTTCTCACAGTACGTGACAGACAATTAAGCAACCACGGCACGCGTTTAGAGTCGCAGCTACTAATAGCAGAATTTCAGTCAGGCAAAAATTCATCGCTCACAGTAAACTGCATACGGATGTCGTCACTATCAAAAAACGTGAGGATTATGCTAAAACGCTGAACCCACGCGCCTTTCTGCCTTGTGCAGCGTTCAGTGTATTCAAGGGAAGGAAAGACATATTCCTGATAAGTCTGTGTTGAAAGAAGAAATCAATGGCTTTGCTAGGAAAGTGCAACGTTTAAATACTGGTTCTGAACTTGCAGAAACTTCCGGGAGCAGTTAAAATATATGGGAGTAATTATGAAGGGTTCTTATAAAAATGATTTTTTTTTATGATTGAGCCTTGAGATTCCCTATGGGCCTACTTTTAGATTTCCTTTATAGGCAGGGTTACCATCTGCTCAGACCAAAAAATAAGCACGCTACTGAAGATCAGGGACAGATCCAGGACTCCGTCGGTGAAATTCAAGGTTTCAGAAATAACGTTATAAAATAAAATAAAAACTTGAAAAACAGCTATTTTTGTATGCGCAAAACGTAGCCTAATCGTGCAAAGCAAAAAATGCGTTTATTAGGTTGAAATTGGTTAACCACCCTTATTTAATGCAAGCTTTGTCGATTTTTTCGCGTCAGAGCGCACCAGTTACACACCTTTTAAGCCGTGGTGCACGGCAGCATGAAACGCCTAATTCTGACCCTGCCTAGTAGTTAAGTTTGGTTCACTTGGCGGAGTTATGCTTGTAATAAAGTTATTCATTGAATGATTTACTCTAACAGGCGCGGATCTAAGATTTCAGTTTGGGGAGGGCCATGAATTTTTTCAGATATGACGTCACGATTTTTTCAGAAATGACGTCACAAAAGTATACCAGTACGTGACGTCATAATTCAGGCAAAAATAACATCGGCTGGCCGAATAAACTAATTCCTGCAAAATAACGCGAAAAACAGACCTTTTGAAAGCACGAAAAAGTAATAAGGTTAGTCTCTACAGTGGGCCGGTTTCCTAGTTGAACCCGGTATGAAGAATATCGCTGAAAGACGCTACCATGTCTATTGTTTACACATCTTGCTTTTTCCCGAAAAGGCGAGAGCAACCCCACATGCCACCGAAAATGCGCCGAGGCCACGTCGCAATAAAACCATAGCGTTGTCTGTTGCGATCAGCTGTGGTTCTTTCATGACACTTCTCTCAATTTTTAAGTTACTGTAGTTGGTTTTTGCAAAATAAGGTTGCTGAAATGAGAAAAAACTCTATGCAGAGTTAATCCTAACATTGGATAGTTTATTCAAATCTTTACACAAGGGTCGGCAACCTTTGTGTAGTAGTCGCGGGCCAAAAGCAAACTCAGAAAGGTCTCTGCGGGCCGCACAACATATGTTAAATGAGATTTTGTGTTATTACAACTTTATAACAATTGTGAATCAGGTGGGCCTCGGATTTTTTTGCACTTTAAAAACGTGTTTATAATTACTTTTAAGGAGGCAGTAAAGTCTTTAGTTAATTCGCTAAAAAAGCGTATACTTGGTTTAAAATTCGAGTCCACACGTCGTCATCCCCCTACTACTATTATAAAAGTGTAATGAAACTACTTTAAAAAAACGCGATAAATTTGATAGTTAATCTAATGTAGTTTTTGTTTACCATTTGGGGCACACCTGGCGAGCGAAGCTAGCGAGCGCGATTTTTTTGGCATAGGCCTACCGGTATTTCTTTTAAATTTCTTGTTTTTGTTACATTTACAAAAAATGGTTAAAAAATATTTGTCGATTATGTTTGAATGCGTTTTTCGTTTGTCCGCGACGTACTTGGCAGCTTTCCACGGCGCAACAGTAAAGAAGCGCTGATCTATTTAAAAAGAGCATCAAAACGTAAACACACTGGATGTATAAAGATCATTAGCGCGAAGCGCGAAAATTTTTCGCATTTACACACTTAAAATAGTCAAAAAGTATTTAAAATATGGACTCGTGTCTAATTTGTCAAAGAGGCGGCAGGCCGGATGAAGTATATTGGCAGGCTGGTTCTGATACAGATTTGCATAAACAACAAAAAAGCTTTCAATTGTACTTGGATTTAAGTTAGTTATTATATAGTCGAGGTCAGCGTACGGTCAATTAAGCCGTCTCTGCAAATCTGAAAAACGCCGCTTTGCGCGAGTGCGCGAAACGAATTTTACCATTTTTTTGAAATATTCATTATATGGCGCCATAAGCTCGTACACCACTACAAAGCTTAAAAATATGTGTTATTTTGGCGAAAATAGGCCATACTACCTATGGAAACGCGAAAATAAGCTGCCTATTAAGTAAAAAAAAATGTACATATTTTTTAGTTTGGGGGGGCATGGCCATATCGCCCTTTTTTTTTAGGTAAATACGAAACATTTTCAGCCAAAAGGGTAATGTCTACCCTATGAATTGGAACTATCAATGACGGTAATTTCGCCAACTGATTGTATCTGAATGCATTTCAATTTAGTCCATAAAGCAAAGCAATGTAAACTTACAAGTTATGTTATTAAATATTTGTTCCCGTATCAGCAGTTTTTTTGGTAAAAGATGCAGGTAAAGTTAAAAAAAGTGAAATTAGGAATATAGCTTTATAAAAGCAGCAGCTTAAAATGTAATTTCTATATGGAGATAAGATTTATGTTTAATAAGAATGAAACTCCGTCAGTCAGAAAAGCCGTAAATAGTCATAAAAAACTTTTAAGTTTACAAACAAGATGCAAATATGTCCAAAAGTTAATTCAATGTTTTCCTAAATTGTGTAAATCAAGCCAGTTTTCTAAACTAGACGATCATCTTAGATCAGGGGTCGGCAACCTACGACCCCGCCGATGTAATTCATCCGGCCCGCCGCATCTTTGAAAAATTACACACGATATTGACTAAGATCTTATGTTAAACAGCTGGTTTTGAATTAAGGCTGTTAATCGAACAGTACTCAGTCGGTCCGTCATTGTAATTGTAGGAAAAGTTATTTCCGAATCCACAAGTAGACAGGACTGACAAAACTGCCGTAGTTGCAGCCTAGTAGCTCATTAATTTTTCTAGCAAAAGCTGAAAATATGAATTAGTGCTTATTTGATGTGCGGCCCTCCTGTAAGAATTACATTTCCTAACTGGCCCTTGTGTTAAAAAGGTTGCCCACCCCTGATATATATAGTCTTGCGTAGGCGCACACCGCCCACAGTAAGAGGAAGCGCGGAAATTCCCATTCGAGCAGCGGCAGCAGCTTACATAGGCATAAGCAGTTGACGCTGTGTTTTAGTTGATGAAATGTAAATATTATGTGTTGCAGAATCTTAGCAGAAGTGACGATGCTATTTACGTAACTATAGTGTTCTGCTCTTGTTGAATAAAGTTATTCTGCTCTGGTTGAATAAAGTTGTTTTGGATCTTTTTTTACAACCTCTGTGGTTTTGCTTGGCCGCTGTGTGTTTACAAGCAGTTTCAAGTATTGAACAGAATGAAAAAAGATTATGTGATTTTGCCCTGGGCCACGTGGTCACGATTTAAGTTGGTCGAATGACTCGCGTTTCCTGATTGATTCTCTTTTCTGACAACGTTGCAAAGCAGCAGGGTTGCAATGGCTTCTTAACTTTATCTAATTAGAAAAAATACCCGACTTGGAGTGAAGTTATTTTAAAAATACTTTATTTGGACTTAAGAGGCTACGTTTTTTTTTGTTAACGACTCGTCTGTAGGACTTGAATTTGTTATTTTTGTCAAAATGACTCGATTGTAGGACTTGATTTGTCTAAATGACCTGACTTTCACTAAAGGTACTTTACAGATGAATTGTTTACAACACTGCATGGCAGTCCTGGTGTGCTGAAAGAGATGTAACTTTTCATGTGCGTTTTTTAAGGGGTCACTGTAAACTGTGTAAATTAACCAGCAATGTTGCGAGTGAAGATTAGGCCGAGTTTGCATGTACTACTTCTGTTAGCATTCAGTCTGCTGGCAACTATAGCCTTCATTTTGAACGAAGTTCACTTTCAAAAGGTAATCACTGTTGTAAAAGATTCAAAATTTAACCTGGTAGAATCATGGACTCAAACCAAAAAGAACTCCAGCTCTGTGGACCCGAATATTCTGGACACTAAACGTCCGAAGAGAAAGCTTGGAAATGCTCGCAAACAGCCAACGGTCGCCGTTGGAATCCCGAGCGCCAGGAGAAAAGGCGTTAGCTATTTAAATGAGACGATGAGCCACGTGCTTTCAGGCTTGACTTCTTCGCAACGCTCAACTACTGTGTTCGTGATTTACATTGCCGACGACTCGCCGACCTACTTCGACAAACAGACCGACTGGCTGAAGGCACAGTACCCACGAGAGTTTGAAGACGGAATAATTGAGGTGGGTAGGTACGGTAGCGAAACATTCGGTCTCTGTAATTAGGCTGAAAACTAAATTCGGCGTAAAATCTACAACATAACGGTAATACGCTATACTTTCTTCAACCAGGAACATTTGGTGGGTAGCTACGGCCAAAGGTGTTTTGTAGCCTTTATTAGCAATACCACAATAGTCGATAACAGGCAGTTACAAACGATGTAGTTAATATTACGGTTGCTCAATGATATTAAAATATCGAGCAAAATTCAAGTTCAAAATTGTTTCCTCCCAGAATTTTCAGGTGGTTGGGTACGATAGAGAAACATTTAGCGTCTGTAATAAAGCTGAAAACTCAATTAAGCCCAAAAACACAAAAAGCTAAAGCTTAACAATGGCCATAAAACGTTAACAAGGAACCAGCCAATAGCTGTTATAAAGCTGGCGGATTTAGGCGGTAATTAACTTTTTCAACGCAGAATTTGTGCTTTTCAAATGAAAAGCAACTTATTTAGTAACAGCTGACATTACACTAGCTCTTCTTGCATAAAAATGAATTTTTAAAATATAACCAAACTATCATTGATCTGTTATGCGTTGCAATGTCTTTTCATTAGAAGCAAGCCAGTTTGCTTACTGCAAAAATTATTCATCCGATAATAATGTGATTAAGCTTACCCATAGGCTTACTGCGCAATATTAGAACCCCTTGTCGCGATTTTAATTTAAAAAAAATATTTTTTTTAATTTTCAAAAAAAAGATGCCATACAAACCTACTTATGTTGCATGATGAGTAGGGCAATTATTTTTTGCCTTGTTAAAAAAATACAAAATCTTTTGAAAATTTACACTCTAGGTCAAAATTATTTTAAGCCCAAAACAATTAAAAATACACATAAATCGTTTATAAAATTAAAACCAAACTATAGTCAGCGTTTTGAAGTTCGTCATTCAGTTGTTTTGAAATTTATCGTTCAATTCTATCAAAAAAATTTAGTTTTGATTTATGTTCAAAGTCGTTTTAACCGTATTATATCTTTATTAGAGCAATATACGGTATAAAAAACCTGTGTTTAACGACGCCTAGGCTATTTAAATCAATGTATTTCTAAAAAGTCAAAATAAATTATTTTTAGGTCAAAATTTTAATTTTTTTAATGTCAAAATTTCCTATTTTTTAGGTCAAAAAATAATCGCCCCAATGATGAGTAATACAGCCCTGCATAATGTACATTTATTACACCCAAATTGGCAGTATACCCGCCAAAACAGCATATTGTGTTAAACAATACACATAGCAACAATGGAAGTAATTGAAAATTGCATCCTGCCAACCGATACTTGTAACCGAAATACAAAATTCGTTTCGTTAATGGTTAATTGCTTCCTCGTTCTAAAGTTTTTCCTAGTAAATTCGCCCTGCTATTGGCGGGGAAACGTATTTTTTAAATTGGTCGTATTGTTTCCTTCTTAATTAAGCCTAGTAAATGAACTAGTACACTTAAATATAATCGTATGCGAAATGCGACTTTATTTGACAACAATAACTTCTAAAGCTGCCTAAAGGACAGTTTATTAATGTGGTTCTCAATCATTTAGGTTACGGCATCTTCTATATAATATAAGTAGCTCGTTGTTGTAAACAAGTCATTTTAAAAAGACTTAAGTCCCATTCAAGTCATTAGTGAAATATCTTAAGTTCCAAGTCATTTTGAATAAATAACAAGTCAATTACAAAAGTCATAATTAGAGCAAGTCCATTTCAAGCCAAGTCCGTGTATTAAATATTAAACGTTAAACTAATCGTATAATTTTGAACAATAACTCAACTTAAAAAAAACAAAAACAAGAAATATAGAAAGCTAATATTTTTGCGTGAACTAATTAAGATAAATAACTCAATTTTATAAAAAAAAATTGCCGAATGACAACGCTTATCTAAACCCAAGTGATTTAAACTATAGTTTTTCAAAAAAATAACAAGTCAAGTTCAAGTCATCAGTTAAAGTTAAAGTCATTATTAAAGAAAATCATCCACATTTTAAATCACTTTCTCAAAATAATACCATTTAGGTCAACCTTTAAATTTGGTTAACTTGTCCCATTTAGAGCAATAAGTCGAATGAAAAATAAGAAAATAACAACATCATGCAATCTGTGCAAGAAAATTGAGATAAATAACTTAACTTTAAAACAAAATGTTGAATAGAAACACAAGCCAAGTCTTTTGACACAATGACTTAAGTCCAAGTCAAGTCCTTCATCCTAAAGATTTAAGTCAAGTCGAGTGATTTAAAAACAGGGAATTAATAGCATAACGTGACCAAAAAGTTAACCCGCGTCCGAATTCTTCCAAATGTGCGATTTCAACGAGTCGCCAGTCCAGCTCCGATTCTAAACCTGTATTTCACCAATTTACGTAACTAAAATAAGATAGATACTCAGTAATACACTGATAGGGGTGCCAAACAATTCATTCACTTGTAATATGTCGAAAATGGGACACGAAAAAAAAGGTTGACAACCACTGGTCTAGTCCTAAGTCCGACTCCGCAGTCCTGTCCTGTTTCTAACCACTAAAATAAGCCAGACAACTCACCCTAAACCCCAGTGTTGTAATGACTTAAGTCATTGACTTGACTTAAGTGCACTTAAGTCACTGTTTTCAAACGACTTGACCTGACTTAAGTCCTTTGACCAAAATGACTTGACTTGACTTAAGTCATTTGGACAAATGACTTGACTTGGACTTAAGTCATTTTGTCAAATAACTTGGGAGTAAATTAAGTGTTTTTCATTTTAATTTATCTCAAGTTTTGCTCATTAAACACTCTTATTGCTGTATATTGCGTTTGTGTGTTTTTTTAGTTAAATTGTTGCTTGTAATCGGACGAGTTTACCAATTTTCATAGTTTAACAATTTACTTTTATGTCAATGACATGACTTGAAATTGACTTGCTCTCATAATGACTTGACTAGGACTTGACTTGGGCAACCAATGACTTGGACTGGGACTTGACTTGTTATTTTTGCAAAAGACTTGACTTGGACTTAAGTTATTTTTCAAATGACTTGACTTGGACTTAAGTTATTTCAAAATGACTTGTTTACAACACTGCTAAACCCGGCCTATGTACGTCAGGTGATCAGCCCGCCACAAACTCTCAGGCCAAACTGGGAGAACGAGCTTTTGAACAACTTCGGAGATCCACCAAAACAACGTCGCTGGCGTTCCAAGCAAAACCTCGACATGGCTTTCCTGATCGGCTACATCGTGGAGACTCTAGACCCTGAATACTTCCTTATGATGGAGGATGACGTTGCTGCAGCTCCAAACTACATGAGCAAAATTTTGGAGGTGCCTGACCATTTTTTTGCAGTTGTAAAAAAATATTTTTGCTTTAAAAAAAAATGTTTTTTTTTTGCTGTAAAACAATATTATTTTTTCTGTTGTACAAAATATTTTTATTTGCTGTTGTAAAAATTGCTTTTGTAAAAAAATATTTTTTTTGTTGGAAAACAATTTTTATTTTGTTGTAAACATACTCATTTTTTACTGTTGTAATTTTTTTTTGCCAGTATAAACAAAATCTTTTTTACTTTTCTTTACTATTATAATTTTTTTACTTTTTTTTTACTGTTGTAATTTTTTTTCTTGCTAATGTAAACATAATATTTTTACTTTTCTTCACTGTTTAAATTTTTTTTGCTGTTGTAAACATATACTTTTTTAGTGTTGTAAACGCAGCATTTTTTCACCCAACAGTCCGCAGAGGCCAAGGACACTATTTTGTTTTGCTGTTGTAAAAAAATATAATTTTTGCAATTGTAAAGAAATATTTTTTTTGCTGTTGTAAAAATATATTTTTTTTCTGTTGTAAAATAATATTTTATTTGCTGCTACAAAAAAAATTTTTTTTTGCTGATGTAAAAAAATATTTTTGTTGTAAAAAATTATCTTTTTTGCTGTTGTATAACATTTTTTTTTGCTGTTGTAAAAAAATATTTCTTTGCTGTTGCAAACATATTCCTTTTTTACTGTTGTATTTTTTCACCCAACAGTTCGCAAAGGCTAAGGACACGCTAACTTGGACTTACTGCACGTTCACGAAGGTGGGGGGAGCGGGCAAGCTTTTCCACAGACAAGCGACGCGTGACTTCGCGATCTTTGTGTCGCTCTTCTGGAACGCGAAGCCGCTGGATTGGCTTTATTGGGACTATAACCGAAACAAGCGTTGCGGGTACGGGGATGCACCAGGCGAGTGCAAGGAAAAGGCCAATGAACTGCAGCGAAATTTCGACGAAGATTTGTTTCAACATTTGGGAAAGTGAGTCTTTACTAATTACTTTAATTAATTTATAGACTTGTAATAGTTTTACGGAAATAGTTTTACGAACAAGATGCAAACAACAGGCAACTGTGCTGTGGTCGTTTCTCCCCGACTCGCTCTACCCACTGAGCTACACTTAAAAAGAAAATTTTGTAGTTTTATAAGATTAGGTTTTGTAGTTTTATAAGATTAATATTCAAAACGTTGCGGTATGACCGAGGTCGTGAGTTCGAACCTTACCACAGGATATGATGGCTTTTCGGTGTACTATTGATACGGAAGCCGTAATCGTTGGTCATAAAGCAACTTCCGAGGGGTTAGATCACAGATGTTATTAAACACATGTTTGTGTGTGTCTTTCATTGATTGATACGGACTGATGATCCCCCAGTGTGAAGTTGCTTGTACTAACAAAATGTGCAAGTATTGGCGCATGGTTGTTTCTCGACTCGCTCCTCTCTGAGCCTGCATAGCTCAGTTGGTAGAGCGACGGTCCCGGCTTGACCGGAGGTCGTGAGTTCGAACCTCACTGCAGGCCAGTTGTTTTTCTGGCTTGCTCTGCTTGCATCATAGATCGACAGATTCGGCGAGTCTGCGATGGCTTTTCGGTGTAGTATTACCACAGGATAGTTGTTTTTCCAGCCTGGCTTGCATGAAAATCCCTAATTAATAAAGTATTTTAATGCATTGTTCATTGACTTGACGCGAAACTCTAGATAAACTTCAAAATGGAGTTGTTTCCACTAGTAGGATGCAAGCATTGGCGTATGGTTGTTTCTCGACTTACTTCCCTCTGAGCCTGTGTAGCTCAGTTGGTAGAACGACGGTCCCGGCTTGACCAAGGTCGTGAGTTCGAACCTCACCACAGAATAGTTTTACAAAACACTGGTTGTTTTTCGACTTGCTCCCCTCTGAGCCAGGGGCGTATCCGGAAAATCAAAAAGGGGCGAATTATAAACTATTGAATAATAACGTCATAAAATAGTTACGGGTATAACGTCATAAAATAGTGATTGTAATGACGTCATAAAAAAATTAGACAAAGGCAATTTACGTCAGAAGCAAATCGAACACTTCCGTCGAAACCACTAAATAATGTAGAATCGTTAACTTCAGGCGAAAAACTAAACCATGACAGTTGAAATATGTGTGATTAATTTAACTTCAATTTTTATTTTGTGTTCTCAAGCAATTTCTTTTCCAGGGTTTCGTCGCGCTTATGATAGAGAAGCAAAGCGCAAGAATTGACGAGTCCTAAGGCCCGGGAAAGACAGAGTTCCGGAAAAGAAAGTTCCACACGCGCAAAACGCCGCTTTTAATGCCACTGTAAATGCACTTGTACACCGCTTTAAGCCTTTTTTCCTTTTGCTTCACGTAGGAACGCCCGATAGTATCGTATCGACCGATGCTCGATACCAAGTCTTAGTTTCTCTACTCGTCTGATACTACATAAGATGTCTTCCTATACTCTCTAGGCCAGTGGTTCTCACCCTGGGTGCCACGGCGTCCTGCTGTGCCAGTTTTAATGCTCAAATGTGCCAATGGGTATTTGAGAATTTTTTAGGAATCTGTTTTTTGCGCAATTGGTAATAAGCCTTATTGACACAGCTATTTACGATTAGAGACCATTATGTCAAATGTCATTTTCCTACATGTTTTAAGTTTATTTTGTTGTTCCAGTTCCATTTATAGTGACATTTCAGTAAAATACTCAACGAAAATTCCATTCGGGGTGCCGAATATATATTTATTTTTTTGAGGGGTGCCGGAAGCCATAAAAGGTTAAGAATCGCTGTTCTAGTCTCAAGCTTGGCCTAGCATGTAATATAATCTTGTTCAAACTGACTGATTTCGGTAAGCGGTTTCAACGAATCTTGTGTATACTTTATATGGGTGCTGTTACGGTTGGTCAGTGCGACTCCTTTTGCATTCTGTGTTTTGCAAGGATGAAGGGATACCTTTCCATAACTTCAATTTTTTTTTGTTTTTTAAAGTTACGCATTATGTATTTGTACGACGTAATAAGAATATCAAATCCCATACAGAAGAAGGTAGCAGTTTAAACGTTTCGAACATTGATGTTGAAAATGAATAAAGAGTTATTCGAAACGTTCAAAATGATACCTACTTCTGTATGCGTTTTAATATTCTTATTACGTATTACTACAACCTCCAACCATTGTGCTGCAATGTATATGTATGTTTCAGTTGTCTGATAGCAGGGTAATATTGGTGACGTTCCATTTAAACAAAAAGCAGAAATGCTACAAATATTTCCGCTTCATGCATCGTCAGTTCTGCTAGCCTAGGGTTCTACAAACAAACGAATTACATAGCAGAACTGACGATGCATGAAGCGGAAATATTTGTAGCATGACGTTACCGAACTATAATCGTGTTATGAGTTTTGCAAGTCGTTTAACGAAAAGTGTTCTTTTACTTTTGATGTGCAAAACTAATGCGAAGCACTTTCCTCAAATATGTTGCACATTGCTTAAAAAAGCATTCACAACTAGAAACTTTCTACAAAGTAGGAATTTCAATCCCATATAGAAAAAGTAGGTAACAGTTTTGAATGAATCTTTGTTTATTTTCATCATCTCTATTCAAATTTCAACATGATGTTGAAATTAAAGAAATATATAAATCGTTTAATTGTTACCTATACTTCTGTATGGTAAAGATTAAACTGAGTACAGAACTTGGTAAACCGAAAATCAGTTTGTTTGGATTTTATAATATGAAAAAATATTTTGCTATAAAAGCATCATCAGTATCTACAAACATAACACAATATAAGTCAAGAATACGCTAATAAATAATGCGCTAATTTTATGTTGTGGTATGTTTTCAGATATTGATGATGCTTTTTTTAGTTTGTTAAGTTCTGTACTTAGTTTAACCTTTATCATTGATGTGCAACCAGAATCGTTTTTTTTTCGTTTGTTCACCAATCGAATTCAGGCAGTTTTTGTTTTTCGAAAGAAAAATTTGATTACTTCTGTATGGGCTTTCGTCTAACTACCAACTTTCACCATTAAACAAAAATTTATGTTATTTTTAAAAAGCGTCGGACTGCAAAAACTAGAAATTTCTGGTCCACCAGGAAACCACTAACCACCACCCTTTTCTTCATTTTATTTCTTTTTTTTAAACTTTTCAGTTTACCCAGGTTTTTAACTTTTAAGCAGGACTTTTTTGGGGGGACAATTTTAATCGATGCACAACAGATTTCATCTTAATTTCATATTTGCTGTCCAACTAAGCGCTTCTACTTTAAACAGTTTATTTTTATAGCACATTATTAAGGAAAAAAAGCTCTTGTTGTTGTCCTACAAGGATGTATTTAAATATTAGCCTTGCATCTAATTTTGCTTGTTGCTTATATTATTTTTGTGCTTGTTTGTTATGTAAATCTAAAAAGTCAGAATGTTGAATTTATTATTTCTTTGTTTAACTTTCTTTGGCCTGGCGTTTCACTTCCTCTCTTTGATAAAATTATTTAACTTGGAATTCAATTATTTCGCAATCCGCTTGACATTGACTCAAGTAGGCTTAATATATCAAACTGTAATATATTTGGCGGACCGGCAGCAAAGTTGACGCGGACCGGCGGTTGAGAAGCTACTGAACTAGAATGTCAGCTGCATATTTGTGCACTACGTCAAGCAATAACCCAAGATTTTGTAAAATTTCTCGTTTTAGGCAAGTGGGTTTCACCCTTTTTCTTTCACGGTCAATTTTTAATTCTGTGGCCCGATGATGTTTTATGAGACAAACTATAAAAAAAAGGTTTAGAACAAAAAATAGCGGAGCATATAGCACAGATTATTATCTATTCAACCGTGCATTAGTGAGGTGCTTGCTTCTGAACAATAAATTTACGAGATTGTTTCTTCTCTATTCCTCCCCAAGCTATTATTCCTGTAGAATTAGGTATAGCGACAGAAATGAAACTAAATTCTTCAATAAATCTAGCTTTTTTAATTGGTCTGTGGCCCATCTAAAAAGTTTTCATGGCCCACAGGTTGAGAAGCGCTGTTTTAGACAAACCGTTATGACGAAACCTGGTGACGTCATCCTTAAAAAAAGTATGCGTCCTGGTAAAAAATTTGTTCTTTTTTAACGTCGGACTAAAGTTATGTTTTTTTTTAAGTATTATATATACATATGCAATAGTTGTTATGGTCACCAAATCTAATCATTATTTCTTAAACATTAGACAATATATGATTAACGTTATTAATTGACGTTTATGTGAAATACACAGTCATGTCGTGTTATCGTGGCTTGTTTTCGTTACATTATTAATCATTCTAACGAGTTAGAAATTGTTTTCGCGGCGTTAAAACAGGGAAAATTGCAAATGAGTTTTCTGTGAAATTTCAGCTAATTACAGACATTAATCATCGTTCTTGTTATTTCAAACGTTGACAGGCCATCGCCCATAAACATAAACTAAACGAAATAGGAGCTTATATTACTCGGCATACGTACCTTGTTTTCAATTGCTATAAATTTGTTTAATTTCTGTCGAACATGAACTCTGGCATTCAACAACTTTTTTGCGTTCTGCTACTAAAAATAAAAAAAAACATCTCAAGTAGCGGTTCTGAAATTCCTAGGTTCCGTGAAATGATTCGAGGTAACAAATTATGTTAACTGAGGCAAATACATCTCGTTGATTTAGACCTTAAAGTATTATCTACAGCAAACATTGGCGGCTTGTGTAACTCTTACTTAAATCAGTCAGGCTAAAAACAACTAACTAGTTGTGAGGTTCGAACTCACCTCCTCGGTCATACCGGGACCGTCGTTCTACCAACTGAGTTACACAGGCTCAGAGGGGAGCGAGTCGAGAAACAACCATAGCACCGTTGCCTGCTGCGACTTCTAGTCGGTAGCTTAAACGTCCGTTACTAGGGTGGTATCGTGGGTAATCCGACACGAAATTTGTTTTAAACTATTGAAATACGTTATCCTTAACGCTACCAAGGGTTGCATGAATATATTCCTAATACATGACGTTTTAAATATTAAATTTTAATTAAGTAGAAAACGTTTGCCAATAAAAGTTTGGTAATTTAATAAGTTAACGAAATGTCGTATATTGCGAAAACAAATAACATTTCAAATTAAGATATCTCTTTTATATTAAGATCACTGTCTATGTTAACTGTAACTATCTTTCGTAAATTTAAATAGTTTGTTCTTGAACATAAAAATAGGGTGAACTTTTTGTTATGAAGATTTGCACGACAGAATGGGAAACCTTATGAACTCGGAAACAAATATATAGCAAATTACTGAGAATTGTTTTATCAAAAAACAGAATTATTCGAGATCGTTACATTCGCGTCCTAAATGTTCATGTTAAAGTCGTTTCAAATAATTTGTATACTAACTAAATAATTGCACGCCCACAGTTTACATATCTGTATTGTTTCACTATCTATCAACTTGGTTTATTTAGGTTACCCTTGTATTCACAAATGTAGTAGAATGTTGCAGAAGTACACGCCGGACTATGCCACCTCCAAGTGTAAGTATAGCTGCCTTGTGGTCCGGATCGTGATCCGAAAAACACCATACAGGTGCCACTTGTAGGTCCACTTACTCCCCACCATCTATTGTATCACAGTGTGGACCAGCTACCTCCTTTTTTAAAACATCAACAAAGCAGTATTTTTAACCTTTCTTGAATGGTTCCCCTTGTTTGGGCTCTCAACAATTGACGCCCTCCTGCTTACGTTTTCGGAAAATACGTCGCTAAATGTCACTACTGGAGTTTTTGTTGAGTGGAGCAACAAAATTCAGTTTAACTGATCGATAAATAATTTAAAGACAGAAATATTTTTTAATAACATTTACTGTTTAAACTGGAAAACTCAAATCATGGCAGAAAGTAAAAACATGGCTGTAATGTACAAATTAACTTGGTTTTAGATCAGCACCGATACTATCCTAGTATCGGACGAGTACCGATACCACCCTAGTATCGGACGAGTACCGATACCATCCTAGTATCGGACGAGTACCGATACCTTTCTAGTATCGGACGAGTACCGATACCATCCTAGTATCGGACGAGTACCGATACCATCCTAGTATCGGACGAGTACCGATACCTTTCTAGTATCGGACGAGTACCGATACCTTTCTAGTATCGGACGAGTACCGATACCATCCTAGTATCGGACGAGTACCGATACCATCCTAGTATCGGACGAGTACCGATACCATCCTAGTATCGGACGAGTACCGATACCATCCTAGTATCGGACGAGTACCGATACCATCCTAGTATCGGACGAGTACCGATACCTTTCTAGTATCGGACGAGTACCGATACCATCCTAGTATCGGACGAGTAACGATACCATCCTAGTATCGGACGAGTACCGATACCTTTCTAGTATCGGACGAGTACCGATACCTTTCTAGTATCGGACGAGTACCGATACCATCCTAGTATCGGACGAGTAACGATACCATCCTAGTATCGGACGAGTACCGATACCATCCTAGTATCGGACGAGTAACGATACCATCCTAGTATCGGATGAGTACCGATACCATCCTAGTATCGGACGAGTACCGATACCATCCTAGTATCGGACGAGTACCGATACCACCCTAGTATCGGACAAGTACCGATACCATCCTAGTATCGGACGAGTAACGATACCATCCTAGTATCGGACGAGTAACGATACCATCCTAGTATCGGACGAGTAACGATACCATCCTAGTATCGGACGAGTACCGATAATATCCCTTTACGATCGGACATCCATAATACTTAATTTTTATCCAAACCTGAGAAGGTTGAAATTATTGTTCCATCTGGCCACTTAAAGTCGTTTCCAGAACGTTCTCCGCCGATGTAAGCATCTGTTACAAATATTTGTTAGTTACTTTTCAATTGATATTTACATTTTATTGTTTCATGATACCTACATTCTAAACTACTTTCATTCCACCCGTTTCCAACCGTGTTGCTTGCGAGAGTGCTGAGGTGGTTTTGTGTTGCTTCGTCAGGAATACTTGCCAAGTTACCACCTCCATTGTTGCAAGCTGACTTGGCGGGGGCTTGTTGTGCCTTGCTGCTTGAAAGCACGAAGTTCCTTCCCTGACATAATGCAGCGTCTATAACAACACACAATGCTCTCAATCAGTTTGCTGTCACTGTCACGTGTCCAAAACGTGTTACGACTTTACTAGTAATTCTAGAAAATTACCTAGGCCTCCTGTAAAACCTAGGCCTCCTGTAAATTACCTAGGCCTCCTGTAAATTACCTAGGCCTCCTGTAAAGTCGCTGTGAGTTCTTATTTTCGGGCAATAAATAACCTACCAAAGAGAACTTATATTCAAGACCACAACAAGAAAACCCAATGTACAGATGTATTGGTTGCAAGAGTAGAATATTACCACACCACAAACAATAATGACACTTAGACACACACAATTACTTACAAAGGCGACAGACAGAGCAAAATGAAACTTAAAGTTTTACTCGCTAATTTCACAAGGCTACACCCAGACGTCTCTCTTCGCTGTAGGCGGTGAGCCGCTCGTAATATACGCTAAAACAAAACTCCTTTTCACGGGAACCGACGCGCTCCCGGAAACCCCAGGCCTGCCTTACAGGGCGGCCGTTTCGTGGAAAGATAACATTGGGCGGACCTTTTAGTGAGAAGTTCGCTTTTTTTCCGCGCCGGAAAAAAAGCGATAAATAATCGTGAGATTTGCAGAAATGTTTGGAGACAGGAAAAAACATGTCTAGAGTCCAATTAACGGCGAACACCACAGCGCACAAGAATATTACGTTAATATACAATTATACATGTCTCGAAATGCGAAAACCTAATTCCTAGCCCTACATTAGAACAAAGGCGCAAAATTAATAATGAATGTTAGAATTTACAGTCGGCGTAATTAGCAACCGGTGATAATTTTGTAGTGCTAATTAAGCACGTAACAGTCACTTTAGCCGAACATAATAAATATACAGCCTACTAATACGGCGGTTGCTGAAAATGTGAGGCAAAATGACATGACTCTTACGAAATGCTGTGAACTTAAGAAAATTGGAACAAAAAATTGCCGATACCACATTTTACTCTAATTACGACATTTTGCAAAAAGTATTGTATTAATTTACAAAGATTTGCTTTTTGAGCTCTGAGCTTATTGTTCCTTACACAACCAAATAAAATCGTCTATATTGTATAATGTTTGGTTTATATCAGTGATTCTCAACCTTTTACGGCTTACGGCACCCTTCAAAAATAATAAACAGATTTTCGGCACCCCGACTATAATTTTTGTTAAGAATTTTGCTGAAATGTCACAAAAATGAAACTGGAACAACACAATCAACTTAAAACATGTAGGAAAATGTCATTTGATATAATGGTCTCTAATCGTAAATAGCTGTGTCAATAAGGCTTACCAATTGCGCAAAAATAGAATTATTAAAAACTGTCAACTACCTATCGGTCCCCTTCAGTATTAGAAATGACACACCGGGGCGCCGCGGCACCCCAGTTGAGAACCACTGGTATATATGCTAAACCGGATTTCCACTTTGTGGTTATTATTTCCTTACTCATATGAATAAAGTTTACTCGTATAGAGTCACATTACAACGTATTTTTTTCGAAAGGCAAAAATGAATGCCCAGTCAAATACCTGTTTAATTCGAACGGTATTGGACTTGGCAAAATGAGAAAGTCGGGAGACATTGAAATTATTATGAAAACATTTTTAAAGAAATTTGATAACAAAACAACACAAAATACAAACCTGTTTGGTCGATCCAAACGGACGCTAACAATAACACAGATAAGATTAACATCGGGTAAAATACATGCAAATATTTTTAGTCGAGAAATAAACTGTTGAGCTAAAGTAGCTTTCCTTGTTCAATCAAATCACAATAAAATAATGATCATTAGTTTGTGTGTGCAAAGCTTATATGTAGGAAACGCGTAGGCCAAGACAGAAAAAACGGAGGCGTTTGAAATCTTACAGAGTTCGGAAAAAAGGCTGATATGACCGTACATAAAACAGCAAACAATTGTTTTGGCAATATGTTTACAACACGCAGCATTTTTTTCTCACTTATACTATTTTAATTTGATTAACAAACTTTTTATGCATAATGCTCAAACAACCGAAAAATTCCACTCACATATGTTTCCTCCTTTTTTGAAAAAGCAGAGAAATCATCTCGGAATGTCCGATAATATCGTATCGTTTACGATACTTAATGTGAAGTGGTTATATCGGTCGTCCTTCGATAGTATGCAGCTATAGGTGTCGATCCGACACCAAATATTTGTGCCCAGTGCTTTCATGTTTTGCGACCCAACGTAGAGTCTTCTATTTTAAAAGGAAAATTGAGTAAATTAGTATGGCGTCACACTGAGCGAACCTCCATTATTGTGTCATAGTGTGCATTTTAGTAAAGCTGCCTTGTTCTGTTGGTAATGATTCAGCTCAGTAACATGATATTACATTATGTGTGCAGTGTTTTGAATATAGATTAATATTTCACATTTTTTCAATAAAAAAATTGTTCAAAAAATGAAAAAAAATAACATCGGAAAAATACAGACAAATACGTTTTGTCAAAAAACTTAAACAGTTAAGCTAGTTTTCCTTGTGCATTCAAAGCATAATAAACTAATGATCATTGGGTATATGTGGGCCAAGCTTATCAGCAGGAAATACGTAGAAAAACGAGGCGTTTCAAATCTTACAGAGGTGGTAAAAAGGCCGTTATGACTGGTACATAAAACAACAGGCAGATGTTGTCGCAAGATGTTTACCACATTCAGAAGCTTTTTGTCACTCAAACGACTTTAATTTCGACAAACTTGTTAGACATAATTAAACTAAAAAAAAGCTAAAAAAAAAACTCACACAGATGACTTTTCCTTTTTTGAACAAAGTAAAGAAAACCACTAGAGATGTCCGATAATATCGTATCGTTTACGATACTTAATGTGAAGTGGTTATATCGGTCGTCCTTCGATAGTATGCAGCTATAGGTGTCGATCCGACACCAAATATTTGTGCCCAGTGCTTTCATGTTTTGCGTTTCAACGTAGAGTCTTCTATTTTAAAAGGAAAATTTGAGTAAATAATATACAATACAAATGGAAGATAATATGCTAATACCCTAAAATCTTTAAGCCAGACACTGCATAGCCAGTAGGCACTCCATAAGGCTATTTATCCAGCTAAAAAATTAAATTTTAATTTATTAATAAATAAATAATGGAAATAATGGAGAAGTAAAAAGTAAATTAAATATTACCACCACCCGAACTTAAGCACCAATTGTACCCGAATCAATATATAATCACTAATGTGTGTATGTGTACCCGATCGATCCGGGCAAATAACTTCTAAAAACGAACAATATCAACGCAGAAAATTCTATCTTTCTTTTTCTTTGCACTATTGTTTTTGCAATCATTATCCTGAAAGTATTTTAGCACATAAACATTGTTTTCAGCCAAAGGGGCTTTGACATATTATATAATTATCGAACTAATTTAACTGAGGGTATGTCATGTAAAGGTTGTATTTCGCAATATCGTTACAAATAAAATATTTACACATAAATAAACAATCAACAAACTTGCATTTATAAAAACTAGGGAAAATCCCGAAATTATGCCAGATTACTATTGCTAATATTTCTTTTACCGTATTTTACCGACCATTACGCGCATCCAATTATAAGGCGCACTGTCAATAAATTGCTGTGATTAGATTTTTGTTCATACATAAGGCGCACCGGGCTATAAGGCGCACAATCAATTTGTCCAAATCGCCCGGGCGTCCGCAACACGCTGAGGCCTCCACATAAAAGCCGAGACTTCAGCCGCGTGGTAAACAGTTCCGCTCTTTCTCCTACTCCTCCCACTCTTTCTCCGCGCTTCTCTTTTACGTCTATCTGTACTGGTTTTGAGTGTAGGTATAAGTGTACTTGATCCATACAAGTGTACTTGATCCATACATTAGGCGCACCGGCTTATAAGGCGCACGATCCATTTATGAGGGAAAAAAAGAATTTAAATTGCGCCTTATGGTCCGTAAAATACGGTAATACATTTCAAAAGTACAAAAAACGCATTCGCAATAAAACAATTATTCTAGAAATGATTTTTCTATAGATTTTACAATTTCATACGGTACTGAGAGCTTATGTATGTATATTTAAAAGTGGGGAGGGTCATTTTTAAATATCTCGTAATAGTTCATGGTGGTCCAAGGTTGACAGCAGGCAGTTTATTTAATAGCGCAACCCAAAAAATGTAATGATAACCAAACAATTGCAGTATGCTTCTTGTTATTTTGTCACTTATATTTCTTTGGTTAACCCAGTGGTTCTCAACCGGGGTGCCATTTCTAATGCCAGAGGGTGCCGAGAGATATTTGGGAATCTTTAAGAATCTGATATATGCTAAACTCTTACAACTTTTTGTGAAAGATTAGAGTGAAATAAATCCAATTAAAACTTCCTACGTTTTGCAGATTGTTGTGTGTCGTTTCAGTTCTGTTTATTGTGACATCCTAGTAAATTACTGACGGAAAGATGTTGTAGGGGTGCCGCAATCTATTTATTATTTCTGAGGGGTGACGCAAGCCATAAAACTTTGAAAACCATTGCTTTAAGGTATAATATTAAATGCTTGTTATGAAAAAACACTCCGTCGAGTCCCGAGTTCGATTCCATATCCCAGCTTTTATAACAAATGTTTGCACTGTTATTATTGTGATTTCCATTTTGCATTTCCTATAGATGTATTGACACACAAAAAACCGCAATGATTTGCAAGTGTGTTCATTTAGCATATTGACAATCTATGTAACGCACTCATTCATAGCACAGCACAAAACGCATTTAGCGGAAACTGAGTAAAGCTTGTTGCCAAATCCCACTCGGCTGTCGCATTCGGGAAGGTGTCGGGAAATATGCTCAGGAGAAAATCTAGGAAAAGTTTTACATCAAGGCGGGGGTGTGTTAAGGCGCGGCTATTTGGCGGAACAAAGTTTGAAACCAACTAAGCTAAACTTAGAAAGAACATAAACGGTGCAAGAGATTGTGGAAATGCCAATAAAATACATTAAAAAACCTCTCTTAAAGTTTGACCTAACCGAGTAATTACGGTAAAATCAAGCAAACCTGTAATAAGGAACGATCTTTAGAATGTATTCTTGGTGAAAATTGACATCCAATACCAAATTTCTTGTTTCCTGTAAAAACACATGTAATATTACAAACTGGCTTGTTTAAAAGTGTCAAAACAAACTCAACTCACTGCAGTGGTTCTTCAACTTTTGTTTTTCCACGCCTTTGGAAAAGTTTGTCGGACCTGTGTTGCACCCAGCAATCGGAATCTACTTTTTTATAGCCATTTGCTCCAAAGGTGACACTTTTACGAAAAAAGGTGAAAGTGTGGAGTAACTTAAATTAAATTGTAATGAAAAATAGGCTAAAAATAATGTATAACACATATTATGTTTATAAGGTATAAACAGCGTATTCCAATAAGGTGCATGTGGTGCTGTGTGCACGCGCTCAAAGCGTGATATTTTATTACGCAGGTATGCATACTTGAGCGCCATCTCGTGACAGCATTTAAGCTTTTAGAATCGTGATTTTATTTTTGCGCCTTTTCTGCTAAAACCTCTGAAATTAAATATACTGAAAATAAGTTCTTCTGTTACTTAATTGTCTCTGTAATTAACATCGTTATTTTGTAAAAGGTATCGCTGCAATGTGGGTATCGAAAATAAAAAGGTTTTAAAAAAGCCTTTGCCAAATTTGTTGTTTTATTGTCTAACTTTCACTTCGGTTAAGGTTTTAGGTGTTTAAAAAATAACAACCGAATTTTTCAGAAACTTTTTTCCATCTGCATGATCGCAAACGTGGTGCTTACCCATTATCGTTCAACATCCACAAAGTTTAACACGTTTGCTACGATTCCAAATTTTCGTTTTCTTGTGTTGCGATTACCTTCAACTTTATGTACCGCTAGCTGCCGCCAGAGCTTTCCGGCCAAATTTCATCGACATGTTTTCTTCGCTTTAAGGAGTTCTTTCAGACAGTTTAATCGTTTGGACACCGGTGGGTCAAATCGCATTAAACACAAACTATATTAAAGCTTCGTTTTATGGGGTTGCGGTTGTCGTATATTTTGTCAGGGGTTATTTTTCAAGGTCTTATTTTCATGGGTGGTTTAATAATTGGGTTATTATATAGAGGGTTATTTACCAGGTTATTTTTTTTTTTTATTATATATTACACTTTGGTTCATTTGTTGGTTTTAAATATTGTTAAAATTTATTTTTTTCAACCCCCCAAAACTCTTTGAGGCGCAATTAAAATAGAATCGCCGTGAACGTGAAGAAACACAGTTCAAAGATGTTTGGGGGGGTATGACAATATTCAAAGATACAAAGTTACATTTTCCATATCGTGACATTTCTTTTACATTTGCGTAGTTAAATTGGACAAAAATACAGTTCGGAGGAGCCATAGCTACCCCCAAAAAATAAAACGAGTTAAAATCAGCTCAACATGCCTCGGAATAGCTGATCGAAATTAGTCGGCCAGATCAGATTTATTAACATGGGACATCGCTGACCAGTACTCCAGAAGGGCTTGACCACATAATACACAATATGTATATGTATGTTTCAAGTTGAGATATGCTTGCAAATTAACGTAGCAAAGCTGCTAAATCATTTCATGTTTAGTTGAGGTTGGCATCGTCAAATCTGACAAACAATCTAAGAGGCAATATTCTGTTTACGACGTGGTCTTCCTATAAAAAATATAAAAATATTTTCTATAAATAAACATAAAATTTTCCATTATTAGGAATAATTAAACCTTAAAAACAACAAGAAATTTAAAAATTTACGAGAGTTAAAAAAATAAAATAATATAAAATCGTATTTGTAAAAATGTTTTTTGTACAAAATCTATATTTTGAGTCGAAAGTCAAGGAAACATATAATTTAAAATATTTTGAATTCTACACCGGCTAATGTGTTTACAAAAACAACAATCTTGGCTTGCTTGTAAATTCGTTATTCACCGTAATATATCATAAATTATTATGATATTTTTGTGGCTTTGTATTGCGAATTTATTATGACATGGCAGAATACAAAGAAATCGAATGCTTTGCCTTTCTATCGTTATTTTCCAATTGTTTTGAATAAAAATGCGAGTCGATGAATATTGAACGGTTGCAGACAAGATAAAGCGTAACAAAAGAGGAAGCCTTATTAAAACGTAAATCCTAGCTTTAATTAGACGGAAACATCGGCTTTTAAGGTGACATCTTATCGAAAAAATGCAACGAAGGATATATTTAGGTGAAAATGCAGAGTTGGCCTATTTTGAATTCGCAGTTCAGAAACATATTGCTGCGTTTGTAGGTTTTCCGTTGGATGTAAAACGGTTGTTAAAAACGAATGCGCAGTATTAACTAAAGCTGTCTCAGTGAAAATAAGTATGTAAGCTAGATCGTCGCAACTTTAAATTGACCAATGCCTAAAAAACATTTAATAGGTTAAAAAAAATGCTAAAAAGAAAAATGTTTGACGCTATTATTATGTTTTGTTCTCGGAAAATTCGGTCTACGGAAGAGTTAGTTTTGAAGAACAATATAGTAGACTACTTGCTTTTAAAAAGTCTCCGCCAATTAATGTAGCTTTGAAAAAACATTTTAGAATAAGAGAACTTTTACCAGTTTTTCTAAAAAATAGATTTTCATCTTGCAATCAAACTATCTATAGTGATGTTTGAATACTTAAAATAAACATCAGATGTTTACAGGATTTTCGAACTGTTTTCTAGAACAGGATTTGAATTTACTGCGCATCGGTAGTTTTAGTGCCCTAATGGTTATGTTTATCATAAAAAAAACGAACAAATTTAATTAAAATATTAAAAACAAAACTGGATAACAGAATAGTACTGAAAAATTGAGAATAAACGTATTTAAACGTATAGGCGACCTTGTTATATCAGTCATCGTCTTAGAGTTATATTATTTTTGACATATAGATTAAAAAAAGAGTTACTATTTTATTATAGAAACTAATAACCATAAAGAAGCAAAAACTTCACCATCATACGCAAAGCATATTTGTTTCAAAGATCGGTTTTCCATTCAACCAGAGTTTTACAGGAGACAAATAAAAAAATCGGACGTTTGTTTTAATTCAGGTTGAATCAAACCTTCTGTTAAACGTGAAAATAAAACTCGTTTTCAATCAAAGAAACACGCGGTTCCCCCCAACGAAGGCACAATCCAAGTGGCAGGAATGAAGTTGGCCACGAACGAAAGCGCCGGGTTCGAACCCCGCCTCGTCGAGAAGTTTCTAATGGCGCCTTTGCTCGTTCTGTCCAGCTACTTGCTCATTTGCTCGCTCGTCTACCAGTTCATGCAAGTTCGCTCAAGTCAGGCCACTTCTGCAAAGCTTAAGTGGAGCGACCGCTTTTGCACGCTTGCAACTGCTTCACTGATGATCCTAGCTTGTGTACAATCAAGTGAGATCTGCGCGAGCAGCCACAGCAACGCTCTGTGTAACCTCTACTTCCCCTTGGTCGCTTCCTCGTGCCATTTCAGCCGAACTTTCACCCAACTTGTGTTCTGGTGCCGCCAGAGAATGCTCTTCGCCAACGCCGCGCTAAGATTCAGCCCCGCAATGTTGACAAGTGCAAAGATAGTTCGTGCCGCTGTTGTATCACTAATGATCGCCCATCCCGTCTTCAGCTTGGTCTTTACCGTTTTCTTCGTCAAGAAACAGGCGTCGGCCAGAGGTTGCGAAATGATGCACCAGCAACTAAACGTGGTGATTAGTGTTTCGTTTGCGGTTGACTTTATACATAGGCTTCTTGTAAATTGCCTCACATTGGCACCTCTCATGAAACTTTTGGGCTTTCTTACTTTTTTCCCACAATAATGCTTAAGGTTTTCTTTCCTTCTCGCTTTCTTGTGTTTAAGGATTTAGTCATTTACGTTTGCACTTAAAAGTGTGTTTCAGTCACTTTTGCGTCATTTTATTTTGAGCCACTCTTGTAACGGCTTAGTTTGTTCAGTGTATCAACTGCATTGCTGCTTTGCCGAAGCCCACATCTTTCTTGGACTGAAACGATGGAATCGACACCAGTCAACTGAGTTTAACTCGGGTTGCGTTAACCGACTCCGTCGTTCCGGAGAACACACTAGATATTGTCCCCACTTTTGTAGCAATTGATTATGTGACACCCTTTGTTACTGTTTGATCTGCTTGTACTGTTTTAACTGTATTGCTATTTCGTAAGCCGTTGTCGATATCAAACTACTGGACAAGCAAACCACTAGAGTTATGAGCACTTTGGACCAATTTAGAAAGCAAAAAATGGCTTAACATTTTTTTTTACTTAATATAGTGCAAAACTGGCAGCCCATTGGTGTTTGCCTGTGTAACGCGGTTAATATTTTTTAGCATAATGGTTGGATGTTGCAGTAGGGCGTAGTAAGAATGTAAAAGCCCATTATTCGAAACGATTAAAATGCTACCTATTTCAGTATGGACGTTGATATTCTTTTTACGCAAAGTTCATTTTATATTTTGCTCTTTTCTACACAACATTAAAAATACTATATAAAAAAACACTTTAAGTAATAGACCACTTTTTTCGCTCGGTTACAACGCAAAATCGTTTCAAACGGTAAAATAACAATTTAAACACAATGAAAATACATTTAAAATCACACTGAACGGGTATGTTGTGTGTTTCACATGTCCACAAAAAATGTATCGATTAATAAAACCCTATACTTCTTTATTACTTCACCTGAACAAGATTGATTTTCAGAGGCCTAATTAGGTGTTTGCATAAATAACGGGCGTCCTTTGATAAACATGAACAAAAGAATGGATTTAACTTGACCCCAAAATAATTCAACTAGTACTGAGTTTCATTCAATGAAACATGCACAAAGATATGTGTGCTAACAACTGTGATCTAGCCCTTCTAAAGCTGCTTTTTGCACAACGATTACGGCTTATACTTATCATTAGTACACCGAAAGCCATCGTGGATTCACCGAAACTTTAGATCAATAATGCAAGCAAGGCCAGGCTAGAAACAACTTGCCTGCCTTGATCATATCGGTACCGTCGTTTCACCAACTAAGCTACACACGCTCAGAAGGAAGCGAGTCGAGAAACAACAATAGCACCGCCTACTGCATCATGTTCGTAAAAGCAGTGGTGAGATTCGAACTCACGATCTCGAAAGTACCGGGACTGTCGCTCTATGAGCTGTATAATTGTAAATATTCATACATTTATTGGCAGAAATATACTTATTATTTCAAAGATGTAAAGTACCACCACTTTGATAAAGTCTTCTCTAAAACAGTTGAAAAAGTTCTACAAATATGAATAAAAGTCAAAGTGCTAGATAGATGTGCATTGACTTAAATTTAAAAAAAAGTTTCAAATCGTTTCTCACAGTACGTGACAGACAATTAAGCAACCACGGCACGCGTTTAGAGTCGCAGCTACTAATAGCAGAATTTCAGTCAGGCAAAAATTCATCGCTCACAGTAAACTGCATACGGATGTCGTCACTATCAAAAGACGTGACAATTACGCTGAAACAAATAAACCGACGCAGCCTCTCTGCCTTGTGCAGCGTTCAGTGTATTCAAGGGAAGGAAAGACATATTCCTGATAAGCCTGCGCTGAAATGAATCAATCAATGGCTTTTCTAGGAAAGCCAAACGTTTAAACAACAGTTCTAAACTTGCTGGAAACTTGACGGGAGCAATTAAACCTTATGGGAGTAATTATGAAGGATTCTTATGAAAAAATTGTTTTTTATTGTTGAGCCCCGGCGTTTATTCTGTATACGGTTAATTTTTATCAGGGCAATCAACTTGCAGCTTGACAGGAAGTTACATATATATGATAACTTTATTGGAGCATTAAGGCAATGTTTTTCACCCAAAGGTCGCGTCCCAAAATTAGTTTACCGTTTAATTTCGTTGTGTAATATGGTAAAGTGGATTGGCGAAGCGTCAAAAACGACACAAAATGAGTATTGCTAACCAGGTTTCTCAACCCATTTGGTCGCTAACCATAATGCGTTCGCCGTTTAATTTTGTTCTGTCGCCGACTGCAGTAGTTTACAAGTTTAAGTGTATTGATAAACTGCGGAAAAAATACAAAGGCATGGCACATAGTAATTCAATTCAAATGTATTTGATTATGTTTGTATTTTGTTTTGTAGGATTGTGTGCTAAAGCTATTATATTTATGCTTAGCATTCGGGTCACCGCGTTAAAAGATTACGAAACACAGACTTCAAGCATTTCAGGTTCTTTGTCTGAACTAAAAGGATAACAAAATTTATTCTAATGTAATTTTAAGAGCGGACAGAATATGACACCAAGTAATTACGATAGGCGAAAGGGATACTAAAAATATACAGACGAAATTTATATGGGTCACTAGAGCCTCGCTATTAAATTTATAAACTGTTAAATCTTGGTTGGGGAAGGGGTTTAATAAATTAAACGGGGTTGCAGATTTAAAAATTCGACAAGTCCTGACATGGGTCACTAAAGCTTCGCTATTATCTTTATGCATAGCATTCGGGTGGCCGCGTTAGCATAGCCTTTGGATTAAGGAGCATGCAAGATTAGGTTTCAGTGTACATGATTAGGTTTTTATAAACTTGTGCAAATGGATTTTTCGCCATGAATTCATAAGATTTCTGTTTAATGGGAATGAAACTCCGTCAGTTAGAAAAGCTGTAAATCGTCATAAGAACTTTTAAGTTTACAAACAAGATGCAAATATGTTCAAAAGTTAATTCAATGTTTTCATAAATTGTGTAAATCAAGCCAGCTTTCTAAACTAGACGATCATATTCGATGTTTTTTTAAAGCTATTCGCTATCAACCAGGCGAGGATTGTAAAGAGTTTGCAATAAACCAGTGATAAGAATATTACGTTTTTTTCAAAAACATACAATACGTCCACCACATGCTACGAACTACTGCACTAATAAAACAGTGGTTCTTAAACTTTTTTTTGCGGCGCCGTTAAAAAAAAAGTTTTACTGAAAAGACTGAAACGAGTTGTAACCCATATACTTTTAAACCTTTGCGCAGAACACTTGCAGCATTGTGGCGTACGATAAACTGATAAAGTCACCCTTTTAGCATCTTGCGTTTTGCAATTGAGATATAAAATTGAAATATATTTAGCGGACCGGCAGGAAAGTTGACGCGGTTGAGAACCACAAAGTTAGAGTGTTTTTTAAATCAGGTCTAGGGCTCTAGGTAAATGGAAGTTATGGTAATTATGCCCTTCTCTAGTAAAATAGGCCCTTCTCAAGTGAACAGCCTTAGGCCATTAGTACCCTTTATTCGGCACTGGTTACATCTATAAAATTTTGGACCATAATGGTTGGAGGTTGTAGTAAGACGCAATAAGAATATCAAAGCCCATTATAAAATTGTAATTTTTGCAATACAAAACCCTTAAAATGCACATTACTTCAACAAATGCGTGCCAAAGCAACTAGAAATGGTATCAACCTTGGGTGGGAAGGGGTTTAATAAATTAAACGGGGTTGCAGATTTACAAGTTTGAGAAGTCCTGCAATAGAGAAGTATTACAAACATATGGCCATGTTTGATGTATACCATCCAATCGATAATCCCGGATTTTACCCGGGGCCTTAATAGTTCCAGGCATAACGCCACAAAGTTACATCATCAAACTGCATCAGTTATTTGTTTTCAAGCGAGGTATGGCTAATCGCCTTAAGCGCAAAAATTATTGCGTTTAATTTGTTTAATTTGAAAAAAAATGTCCAACTTGACAAGCTTAGGCACATGACAAAGATAAGCGGCAGCTATAATTTAATTCAAGAGAAATTTTACTATGTGCAGTTTAACAATGGTTTACAATCGTCATTTTAAACCGAAAGGGTAGCCATTCATACAAATCTGTTTGGCGATTAAGAGCTATAATTTCTGGTGAGTAGGCACTGGCTATTAAGGCCAGAGCCGACGGCTGCCTGTTTTTTACACGTTCGGTATAGATATCTGACCCCAAAGAACAGGCGCTGAAATACCTGTCCTTAACTTGAAAACGCCGATATTGTACCCTTGGGCTATCGGTCGGTCGCGCGCGCCAGCGCCAGCGCCAGACACATGCATGTCTTCGGGCTGTTCTTGCTAAGTGCTTAGTTTTGCGAGACTGCTTGTGTCTACCGGCACGTAACCACTAGCCAAACCGCGCAAAATCGACGTTACACGATTCTTTCTACTTTATACGTCTTATAGACTAGAGCAGAGGTTCTTAACCAGGGTGCCGCGGCGACTTGGTGTGCCATTGCGAATGCTTAAGGGTGCCGTTAGGTTTTTAAGGATTTGATTTTTGCTTAATTGGTAAGCTTCTTGATACAACTATTTGTGTCAATTAGAGACCATTATATTAAATGCTTTTTCCTAGATGTTTTAAGTTGATTATGTTGTTCTAGTTTTATTTATAGTGGCATTGCAGTTAAATACTCAACGAAATTTCCAGCAGTCGGGGTGTCGAAATTTTATTTATTATTTTTGAGGGGTGTCGTAAGCCATAAAAGATTGAGAATAACAGGACTAAGGCTTGAATCCCCGCGTTACCTTATCGTGTGTACTGCTGAGATTTGTGAATATACTTAAATATAAAACTGAGTGAAGTGACTCTGTCTAACGTTCAATAAGTCTGTTCCTTTGGAGTCAGATGAAGGACTTGTAAGTGACTTAGGTCTCAAAAAAGTAAGTGACTTATCGTCTTAAAAGCCAGCGCCTACTTATCCTTAACAAGACAGGATTTACTCGCTAAATTTGAACCGCATTAAATTGGTATGTTGTCAAAATAATTGTCATCTGTCGCATTATATTTTTTTCTTGGCTGTCAAGGCCGAATACTTTCAAGTGTAACAGCAAGTTTTATTATTCCCAGTGCTGTTTATAAGCACCTAAAATGCTCACTGAAGCGCTATTATAAGAAAGTATAACGATGTGAGTTAGAGTTAGAGTTAGAGTTAGAGTTAGAGTTAGAGTTAGAGTTAGAGTTAGAGTTAGAGTTAGAGTTAGAGTTAGAGTTAGAGTTAGAGTTAGAGTTAGAGTTAGAGTTAGAGTTAGAGTTAGAGTTAGAGTTGTTTTTTTGGGCCGGAATTTAACTCGGGAGTCGGACTCGGGTTATTTTTAAGCGACTCCGCAGCCCTGGTATAAACTGGCTTTAAAGTTAAAATCAAGTTATTCGGCGAACATTTAGTTCAAGCCTTTATTTATGGTTTTACACGGGAAGAGGACGGTAGTGTTATTTGGAGGAAGTATGGCTTCGTTAGAAGGGTAGGGTGTTGATGTAAAAGCGTATATGTTGGTTGTCTAGCGAAGAACTTAGTCTATACACAAGTTCTGCTGTGCATGATTTCAGTGTAAGCTTCAGTATTAAGCGCAAATAAAATACTTCTGCTTGACCTAAAAGCTTGGGTTTTTTTAGATAAAACAAAATTGCTCTCATAACGAGACTTTAGTTTGTGGTTGTTAGACCTATTCCGCGGAACAGCTGGTAAATTTAAACTGTCGATGCCACTTTGCTAGGACTTAAGTCATTTGAAATAATGAAGTCATTAGGACTTAGGTCATTTGAAATGACTTTTGCAACATTTTTACTTGGGCACGATTTGAAAAGAATGGTGCAAACGAAAATCTTACCACAATAAAACGAGTTATTCGTCGGTTAGAAATGACCTAGATCAAAGTCAAGTAGTTTTAAACTAATAGGACACAAGTCAAGGTCCTGTGATTATTACCTTAAACATTTTTAAACTTAAAAATTCGTTATCCACGTTCCATTCTGAACCTAATTTTGCATGGTGTAGGCCTAACAATGAAATGCAAAATAAACAGCCGTTTTTATAACATAGATTAAATAATTGCAATGTTGAAATGAATAAAGTCAATGACTTGACTTAAGTGCACTTAGGTCACTGATTTCAACTTTTTAGTATTTTCGGAAAAATCTTTTTTTTAATAGTCGAACGTTTTATTTTTACAAGGACAACACTTGTAGATAATTTGATGTAATAAAGGCTTGATTGAGACTTGACTTGGACTTAAGTTGTTTTACATATTAGTTGACTGGGACCTTAGTCATTTCAAAATGACTTGTGTACAACACTGGATAGTTTACGTAAATAGTCAAAATTAACTAAAACGTTTTCAACCTCAGGACCTTAACTGAGTAAGCCATTTGCGTAAATAACCTGAGTTCAAAGACAAACTATTTCTCGAAAGAGTGAATCTAGAAAACATTAAATTAGTGTAAGTCAGTGTAAGTTATCATATAACAAAAGTTATTGTTGAAAAGAAAGCTACGTGTTGTTTTTTGCTGGTAATGAAAATATTGTCATTGTATCGACGGCCAATCCTGTTTTACTTAATATAGGCACAACTTGGGTTTATTCCCAACCAGTGGTTTGACGCAAAAACCCTAAAAATCTATTCAGGTTGATTTATTCATTAATAAAATCCACCAATTAACGATTTCTAAAAACCGTAATAAACAACTTTCAGCTCTATTGAAAACCGGTTCAAGTTTTACTCTTTTTAAATCGTGTTAATAAAAATCCTTTGCGCTTTTTAAAAAGATATATATCAGGGGTGGGCAACGTGCAGCCCGTGAGCCACATGCGGCCCTTTTTATTTGTTGTGCCGCCCTTTACATGCTATTTGTCCCTAAGTAAGGCTATGAGTGTGCACCATGTTGGGACTTTTGCTCTTTCAGTTTCCTGTTTGAAGTGCGATGTAACCTATTAGCTACACAGCTACTCTAATGCAGTCGAACTCGAATGGAAAGCATCTATTACAAAACAATCTTTAGTATAAAGTTTTACTTGTGTCACGTTGTTATGATAAAGAATTGTTTTGCAACATTTACACTTGTCTAGTACGGTCAAGGTGTAACAGACTTTTGCCACGCATTGACGCATGTTGACTAAGATTATGTGTTAAACAGCTGGTTTTGAATTAAGGCTGTTAATTGAATTGTACTGAGCCGATCCGTTATTGGAATTGTAGGAAAAGTTATTTCCGAATCCACAGCACTGACAAAACTGCCGTAGTTGTTAAAAAGGTTGCCCACCCCTGATGTATATAGTCTTGCGTAGGCGCACATAAGCCGCCCACAGTAAGAGGAAAACGCGGAAATACCTACTCAAGCAGCAGCAGCAGCTTACTTAAGCAGAAGCAGTTGACACTGTGTTTTAGTTGATGAAACATTAATATTATTATTTGTTGGTTAATGTCGGGATCTAAGCCTGCTCCGACATTTCTATTTTTAAATTTTTCCATATCGGAAAATGCAAGCAAAACCACAAAATTTGCAAAAAAAGATCAAAATTTTTGTTGTTTTTCTTGGACGCTGTGTGTTTACAAGCAGTTTGAAGTATTGAACAGAATGAAAAAAGATTATGTTATTTTGCCCTGGGCCATGTGGTCACGATTTAAGTTGGTCGAATGACTCGCGTTTCTTGATTGATTCTCTTTCCGGAAATTGTTGCAAAGCAGCAGCGTTGTAATGACTTATAACTTGATTTGTTCGATTTGTTATCAAAAAGACTAGACTTGGACTTACATTTTTGTTATAAATGACTCGACTGTGGGACTTGATTTGTCTTAATGACTTGACTTTCACTAAAGTTACTTTACAGACTTGTTTATAAACACTGGATAGCAGTCCTGGTGTGCTAATAAAGCTTGTTTACAACACTGCATAGCAGTCCTGGTGTGCTAATAAAGCTTGTTTACAACACTGCATAGCAGTCCTGGTGTGCTAATAGAGCTTGTTTACAACACTGCATAGCAGTCCTGGTGTGCTAATAGAGATGTAACTTTTCATGTGCGTTTTTTAAGTGGTCACTGTAAACTGTGTACATTAACCAGCAATGTTGCGAGTGAAGATTAGGCCTAGTTTGCTTGTACTACTACTGTTAGCCTTCAGTCTGCTGGCAACTCTAGCCTTCATTTTGAACGAAGTTCACTTTCAAAAGGTGATCACTGTTGTAAAAGATTCAAAATTGAACCTGGAAGAATCATGGACTCAAACCATGAAGAACTCCAGCTCTGTGGACCTGGATATTCTGGACACTAAACATCCGAAGAGAAAGCTTGGAAATGCTCACAAACAGCCTACGGTCGCCGTTGGAATCCCGAGCGCCAGGAGAGAAGGCGTTAGCTATTTAAATGAGACGATGAGTCACATGCTTTCGGGGTTAACTTTTTTACAACGCTTAACTACTGTGTTCGTGATTTACATTGCCGACGACTCGCCGACCTACTTCGACAAACAGACCGACTGGCTGAAGGCACAGTACCCACGAGAGTTTGAAGACGGAATAATTGAGGTGGGTAGATATATGGTAGCGAAACATTCGGTCTCTGTAATAAGGCTGAAAACTAAATTCGGCGCAAGAACTACAAACTAACGTTAATACGCTATACTTTCTTCAACCAGGAACATATGGTGGTTAGGTGTTTTGTAGCATTTATGAGCAATACCACAATACTCAATCACAGACAGTTACAAATTTAGTTACAAACGATGTAGTTATTATTACGGTTGCTCAATGATATTATAATACCGAGCAAAATTCAAGTTTAACACTTTTACCTCCAGAAGTTTTGGCTGGCTGGTACGATAGAGAAGCACTTTGCCTCATAAAACTGAAAACTCAATTAGGCGCAAAAACCACAAAATAACGTAAATTTGTTTAATTGATCATTAAACATGCTATACTTTCTTCAAACAACAAACCTTTAAAAGGTATTTTAACAATTATTGTTCCCACTTAGTTTCGTAACAGAGAATAAGCTAATTGAATATTTGTTTTCCATATTCAATAACGCACCATTGGTTGAAAATCTACAGCGATACACACAACAATTTTATTATTTTAGGAATGTAACATAAATAAAGCGTTATTGGCTGCTAAAACAAAGTTCAACTTTATAGCATAATGGCTGGAGATTGTAATAAGTTGTTGTAAGAATTCCAAAGCCCATACAGTAGTACAGGTGGCATTTTGAACGTTTCGAATAACTCCTTATTCATTTTCAAAATGAACAGAAAAGAATAAAGATGTTGAAAATAAATAAAGATTTATTCGAAACATTCAATATGATACCTACTTGTGTATGGGCTTTTGATGTTATTACAAGGTTCGTTTTGTTTTGGTAACTTGTTGAAAAATGTTTCGATTCCGAAAGACACGGTAACTGACGATTTAAAGTGTATCAGCAACTGGTAAAATATTCAGGATAAAGCTAAACAATGGCCGTAAAACGTTAACAAGGAAACAGCCCATAGCTGTTAGAAGGCTGATGGATTTAACCGGTAATCACTTTGTTAACTCAGGCTTTGTGCTTTTCAAATAGGAAGCAACTAATTTAGAAACAGCCGACATTGCACTAGTGACTAGCAGGGCTGCGGAGTCGGTTAAAAATAACCCGAGTCCGACTCCGGCCAAAAAAATAAACCCGAGTCCAACTCCGGTCAAATGTGCGATTTCGTCGAGTCCCAAATCCGGCCCGGATTCTATATCCTGTATTTCACCAATTTACGTAACTAAAATAACGTGGATATTCATCAATCCACTTATAGGGGTGTCATGGAGTTCATTCACTCACAATACATGGTTGGAAAAGACCATATGCTATTCCACCTTTACAATTTCCATTTGGCGGCCATATCAGTTTTAAAATTTGGCACTGCGCATGCGCATGTCGGACTCGGGACTCGGGTAGTTTTACAAGGTCTTACTCGAGTCCCGAGTCCGACTCCAGCAAAAAAAAAAACGACTCCTCGAGTCCCGAGTCCGACTTCGCAGCCCTGGTGACTAGCCCTTCTTGCAAAACATGCATTTTTAAATTATAGCCAAACCATTATTGTTAATACGAGTAAGAAGCTTGATCTGTTATGAGTAGCGATGTCTTTCCATTAGGAGCTGGTCTGTTTACTGCAAAATTATTCATCCGATTATAATGTGAATAAGCTTACCTATAGGCTTACTACGCAATTCCCGAACTCCTTGTCACGATTTCAATTTCAACAAATAATCCCGCTAATGTTTTTAATTCGTATAAATCAGTGGTCTGCAAACTTTTTTTCGCTGCCCAAAATATTCATTTCAGAGCTACTGAGGCCCACTACGAAAACATTGGCGGATTCAGGATATTTGCTTTGAGTTGTACGCATTAGAATGACGTCTCAATGTTACGTTATAACAGTTGTTTTCCAACAGATTTAAGTAAAACTTAAAAATGTACCTAAAAATTAAAGAAATATACGTGCAAAGCGCCTAAACTTAGCGTTCACATTTAGTTAAAGTTGGCAAAAATATAGTTTGACAGGCAATCTTAGGGCCACATTTGGCATGCGGACCTGAACCACGCTAAAGCAATATAATTCTTACCCACATGTTTTTTTAAATATTTTAATATACAGTGCAATGAGTGTACGGCTATCACGCGGCCCACAACCACATTTGGACACTAAACTATTCAAAAGTGACTCGCGGCCCACCTAAAAATGGCTCTGCGGCCCACATTTTGGCAGCGGCCCACAGTTTGCCGACCACTGGTATACATCAAAGAACGTACGCCCATTTCTACTAAGTTCAAAACCATTTCTTTTTGGTTAAAACTGTTAAAGATGTTCCACTTAACATGAGTCTGGATTTAGTGTAGCTGAAGAGCTATATTGTAGATAAAGAATGTCGAGGCCGGATTAACCCTATTAGGTGCCCTAAGATCTAACAAGATTGTGTTATACCAACTATATGCGTAATTCGAGATTATCAAATTAGTGAAAACAAAATAACAACAAAACTAAACTATACAACAACTATGAATATTATTTTTAAAACATTTTCAAATATTATGAATTTTTTCTTATTTAACATAATGCAATTATTCGTCTATAATAGAAAATTGCCCGAATAGGTGATCGAAACGTTTGTACTTTAATAAAATTTTGCCAGAAGAACTATTTTACAATTAAAACAATGCCTGGCAGCAACAGGAAATTTTTAATATAATGTAAATCCGGCGATATTTGTTTTATGTTCCCCCTTTCCCTGGACGCCCTGAACACGTGCGTATATCGCTTGATTAGCAATACAGCCCTGCATAGTGTATATGTATGAGATATTGGGCAAACAATGAAACAATAAAGCAACCCAAATTGGAAGTATACCCAACAAAACAGAATATTGTGTTAAACAATACACATAACAACAATGAAAGTAATTGAAAATTGCATCTTGAAAACCGATACTTGTAGCCGAAATACAAAATTCTAAAGCTTTTCGTAGTAAAGGGCAAT
Organism: Ascidiella aspersa; assembly: GCF_963924565.1. NCBI lineage: Eukaryota > Metazoa > Chordata > Ascidiacea > Phlebobranchia > Ascidiidae > Ascidiella > Ascidiella aspersa. The sequence goes on from NC_139454.1 coordinate 25,397,136, forward strand.
TTCCTTTTACTGGCTGGTAAACGTCTTTTGTATTGGCCGAATTGCTTCCTTCTTATTTAAGCCTAGTAAATGAACTGAGTGCAGTACACATAATGGTATGCGACTTTATATGAAACCAATGACTCCTAAAGCTGCCTAAAGGACAGTTTATTACAGTGGTTCTAAACCTTTTAGGTTACGGCACCTTTCATCTAATATAAGTAGCTCGTTGTAAACAAGTCATTTTAAAAAAACTCAAGTCACTTCAAGTCATTAGTGAAGCAACTTAAGTCCCAAGTCATTTTGAATAAATAACAGGTCAATTCCTTAAGTCATAATTAGAGCAAGTCAGTTCAAGTCCAGTCGTTGTATTAAATATTAAACGTTAAACTATTAAAACTGGTAAAATCGTATAATTATGAACAATAACTCACCTAAAATAACAAAAGCGAGAAATTTCGTAAGCTGTTATTTTTGCGTGCACCAATTGAGATAAATAACTCAATTTTATAAAAAAAATTGCCGAATGACAACGCTTATTTTAACCCAAATGATTTGTCCAAAATACTTTAGTCAAGTCAAGTTATTTTAAAAAAGCTTATGGAACTTGTCTTTTCAAAAAATAGCGAGTCAAGTTCCAGTCCGAGTCATCGTTTGCCCAAGCAAAATCAACTGATTATTAGAGAAAATCATCTAAATAAATCAATTTCTCAAAATAAAACCTTTACACCTACCTTTAAAACTGGTTAACTTGTCCCATTTGGAGCAATGAGTCGACTGAGCAATAAGAAAAGAACAACATGCTGCAATCTGTGCAAGAAATAAAGATAAATAACTCAATTTTAGAACAAAATGTTGAATATCAACACTTTGTTTCCAGCCAACTCCTTTGACACAATGACTTAAGTCCAAGTCAAGTCCTTTGTCCAAAAGACTTAGTCAAGTCGAGTTATTGAAAAACAGGGAATTAAGTGCATAAAGTGGAGAAAAAAAATAACCAGAGTCCGATTCCGGGAAAACGTGCGATTTCGTCCTCAGTCCAGCTCCGACTCTACAGCTGTATTCCACCAATTTACGTAACTACAAAGAGATAGATACTCAGTAATAAACTGATCGCGTTGTAATACAAATCATTCACTTATAATAAGTGGTTGGAAAATATTCCAACATTTGCTATTACACTATTAAAATTATAACTATCGGACCAGTTTCGAAATTTGGTACTGCGCATGCGCACGTCGGACTCGGGACTCGGGTAGTTTTACGCTGTCTTACTCGAGGCCCGAGTCCCGAGTCCGACTCCGGCAAAACAAACCGACTCTGTAGAGTCCCGAGTCCGACTCCGGCAAAACAAACCGACTCTGTCGAGTCCCGAGTCCTTTTGGACTGAAACGATGGAATCGACACCAGTCAAACTCCGTCGTCCGGAGCACACCTCACAGAGTGTCCCCCATTTTTGTAGCAATTGATTATGTGACACCCTTTATTACTGTTTGATCTGCTTGTACTGTTTTAACTGTATTGCTGTTTCGTAAGCCGTTGTCGATATTAAACTACTGGATAAGCAAATCACTAGAGTTATGAGCACTTTGTACCACTTTAGAATTAAAAAAATGGGTTAACAGTTTTTTTTTTTTACTTGAGTCCTAAGTTTGATGCCGCAGCCGTGTTGCTAACCACCTAAACAAGCAAACCAACCCACCCTAAACTCGGCCTATGTACGTCAGGTGATCAGCCCGCCACAAACTCTCAGGCCAAACTGGGAGAACGAGCTTTTGAACAACTTCGGAGATCCACCAAAACAACGTCGCTGGCGTTCCAAGCAAAACCTCGACATGGCTTTCCTGATCGGCTACATCGTGGAGACTCTAGACCCTGAATACTTCCTTATGATGGAGGATGACGTTGCTGCAGCTCCAAACTACATGAGCAAGATGTTGGAGGTGCCGGACCATTTTTTTTGCTTTTGTAAAAAACGTTTATTTTGCTGTTGAAAAAAATATTCTTTTTTGCTGTTTTTTACAGTTGTAACTTTTTGACAATAGAAATCGCCTAGGCTAAGGATAGTTTTTTTTTTGTGTTGTAAAAAAATATTTTTATTTGTTGTTGTAAAATATTTTTTTGCTGTTGTAAACATATTTCTTTTTCACTGTTCTTTACTGTTCTAAACAATTTTGCCAATATAAACATAATCTTTTTTACTTTTCTTTACTATTTTAAATTTTTTTTTTACTGTCTTAAAAATAAGATATTTTTTATTTTTTTTACTGATGTAAAGGCAACATTTTTTCACCCAACAGTTCGTCTAGGTCTAGGCCAAGGACACTATTTTTTTTGCTGTTGTAAAAAAATACTTTTTTTCACTGTTGCATTTTTTCACTCAACAGTTCGCCGAGGCCAAGGACGCCCTAACTTGGACTTACTGCACGTTCACCGAAGTAGGGGGAGCGGGCAAGCTCTTCCACAGACAATCGACGCGCGATTTTGCTGTCTTTGTGTCGCTCTTCTGGAACGCGAAGCCGCTGGATTGGCTTTATTGGGACTTTAACAGAAACAAGCGTTGCGGGTACGGGGAAACACTAGACCAGTGCAAGAAAAAGGCCAATGAAATGCAGCGAAAATTCGGCGAAGATTTGTTCGCTCATTTGGGAAAGTAAGTTTTTACTTTAATTTGAATGTAAAGAATTGTAATAGTTTTACGGAATTAGTTTTATGAACAAGATGGTGCTATGGTTGTTTATCGACTTACTCCCCTTTGAGTCTGTGTAGCTCAGTTGGTATTTCGACGAAGATTTGTTCGCCAATTTGGGAAAGTGGCTCTTTACTTTAATTTATTGGTCGGCAAACTTTTTTTGTCGCGACCCAAAGTACTCTTTTGAGAGCTATTGAAGGCCCACTACGTAAAACCACTACGAAAACATTGGCGGATTCAGGATATTTGATTTTAAGGTGAAATATTACACGACGCCGTGGTGCCCAAAACACTGCCATACTGCCATATTATAAAACATACTATAAAGGGAAGAATATACGCGCGAGGCGCGAAAAATTTTGCGCTTACGTATATACATTAGCTAAAGTGACCATATTTGGTATATAAAAATTCTAAGCCACATATTTTTTTAAAAGCGCAATGAATGTGCGCCTATCACGCGGCCCACATAATAACACTAATTAAAGCCATTCAAAAGTAACTTGCGGCCCACTAAAAATGGCCTGTTGGGCGAGCAACTAAGGCAGACCTGGGCAATATATCGATTTATACCGTCTTTGCAATATGTTATAATTTTATCACAAGAAACACATTGGCAATTTAAAGCCTCATAAAGCTAAAACGGGACTGTAAGTTGTTCTGGGCTAAATTTTCAAGTATTTCAACCTTGAGCCGTTAGACTAACACCCCACCACTTAACCAATGTCAACATATCAAGGAATGCAGCCTGCAACTGTTCTCAATGCGTCACGATCCCCTCTAAATCCAAATTAAAGTTTGCATAGCGATTTTTCGCTCCTATCGTAATATTTTTCGCTCCTAACGTGCAGGATTACTCAGTTCAACTTTAGGTCAATATTTAGCGGAGTTATGCGCAGCGTTAATTTAAATTAAAATGACTGATTTGTCAAATTTTAGAAAGTAGCCGAAGTGCATTTGTTTGGTGATTCATAGCTGTATTTGTTATTAACGTGAAGAAGTAAAACAAGTGAAAATAGCTAAACAAAATGCTGGTTATTATTTTTATAAGCAGTGGGGGCACGAGGGTTGAGAGCCTATCAAAGAGGGCCACGAAACATAAAAGGTTGAGAACCACTGTATTAGCCTAACTCGACGTTTTTAGCGAGAAAAAAAGGAAGAAGGCTTGACTTAGCGTTGTCATTTGTCATAAAACACCCTTACTAATCAGCTAACAATAACGAAAGGCGAAAGAGAAAAACTATCTTGCGTTTACGGTTGACCAAACAAAACACGGAAAACGGTGTTTTGTGATTGATTTTGGTTTGGCTTTGGATTAGGACGCGTGGCCCAATCACATTAAAAACATTGCCGCTTAGGGCGGAGAGTTAAACCCTGCCAAAAACGAACAAAAATCGATAATATCACTTACGGAAAGTTGTTTTAGTCTGTGAAGAATGTACTAGTTTTACAAACAGGTTTTCCGTTTTGTTTCGTTACAATATTGTCTATGTACGCCACACTGGCCTTGTATTGACATTACTTGAGTCAAATGATTGTGTCCAATCAACTTAAATTAATTGTATTACATTAAATTAATTACTTGATGTGTAAATTAACACTTCTATTTCATGACTAAGTCACAGCTTGTTTCACTATTGCTTGGTTATCAATTATCTTGTGCCGTATTTGAAATGTGTTTTGAGGAACTGAAACGTTGATTCAAATTTCTCCCAACGATCTGACAAAATATAGCTTACTTTTGTCTTTTTATCGACTTAAGTTGATTACTTTCGTGATATGACTGTGCTTTAACTACGTAAGTCAATTAATTGTACTCTACCGTGTGTTTTACCTTCTCTAAATCTCAAGCAATTTATTTTCCAGAGTCTCGTCGCGTTTAACATCATAGAGAAGCAGAGCGCAAGAACCGACGAGTCATAAGGCCCGGGAAAGACAGAGTTCGGGAATGGAAAGTTACACACGAGCAAAGCGCCGCTTTTAATGCCACTGTTCTTGCACTTGTAAACCTCTTTAAGCTCTTCCTGGTTATTTGCTTCGGGTTGGCCTGCCCTATAATATCGGATAGAGACCGATGTTCAATGCCAAGTTGTAGTTTCTCTACTCGTCTGATACTACATAAGATGTCTTCCTATACTCTCTAGTCCAGTGGTTCTCAACTAGGGTGCCGCGGCGCCCTGCTGTGCCATATTTAATGCTCAAATGTGCCAATAGGTATTTAAGAATTTTTAGGAATCTGTTTTTTGCGCAATTGGTAAGCCTTATTGACACAGCTATTTACGATTAGAGACCATTATATCAAATGACATTTCCCTACATGTTTTAGGTTGATTGTGTTGTTCCAGTTCCATTTATAGTGACATTTCAGTAAAATACTCAACGAAAATTCCATTCGGGGTGCCGAATATATATTTATTTTTTGGAGGGGTGCCGGAAGCCATAAAAGGTTGAGGATCACTGCTCTAGTCTCTAGCCTGCCCTTGCTTCCTGTTCAGGCTGACTGATTAAGCCTTTCTGAAGCACATTTTGTACTTTATATGAGTTCTGTTACGGTTGGCCAGTAAAAGGACTATGTCTGTGAATAATTTTTCAGAGAAGTTGAAAGATTATTAATTATTTTAATTCCTTAAATTGTCGTCATTTTTTTCAAGGATGAAAGCGATACCTTTCCGTAACTTTAATTTTTATTTTTTGTTTTTTAAAGTTACGCATTATGTATTTGTACTACGTAATAAGAATAAGCTCATACAGAAGAAGGTTTCATTTTGAACATTTCGAATATTGATGTTGAAAATGAATAAAGAGTTATTCGAAACGTTCAAAATGCTTCCTACTTCTGTATGGACTTTGATATTCTTATTACGTCTTACTACAACCTCCAGTCATTATGCTGCAAAATGTATATGTACGTTTCAGTTGTTTGATCCTAGGGTGGTGACGATCCATTGCCAAATTGACATAACGATTCGAGCCATGAATTAAAATCGAACGTAGTGATTTCTACCTTTAGTGGTAAATTTATCAAACAACTGGAGGTACCTAAACTTATCAACGCTGACAAAAACTTCGCCTATTACCTGAAAAACAACTTCCAACAATTTTAAATTCTTCTGATGCGGTCGCTTAATGCCAATAAAGATTAAGCGACCGCATCAGAAGAATTTAAAATTGTTATAAATGCTAAACGCACTGTGTGGCCAATCCAGTAATAATATGAAATGTCAAACTTTGTATTTACTGTTACAGCTGAGCAGACCGAAGATTTTTTGCAAATGCGTCTAGTTACAATAAATAAGAAAAGAAGAAATACAGTTTGTTTGTTTAAGGCAGGGATGTCCAACATTTTATTATAGTGGGCCGCATTGACACTTGAAATAATTTAATGGGCCGCAGAACCTATTAAGTATCAAGATTAAGTATTGGCCTTTAGAGGTATAACAGGCCTTTAGAGTTATATATATATATTTTTACCCATATTATACTATTAGTGCGCCCCTAAAAGCTGACTGGTACATTTTAATTAGGCTAATATTGAACGTTTAAACTACTACTTAGGGGTGAAAATGACTAGCGGGCCGCACAAAAATTTCAGGCGGGCCGCAGGTTGGACATCCCTGTTTTAAGCATTCAAATGGATCGGTTCGCGATAATTTTGTCTAAAATATCGAGTATCGACATCGGACATCCTTACTCGCGGAAATGCTGTTTCTTTTCAGCCTCAGACCAACAAAAAACTTGCCGCAAGCAGACAAGTAAAAATTTAAAGTTTTAGTGTGACAAACGCTTGTAAAGCGGAAATATTTGTAGCATGATGTTCCCAATTTTTATCGTGTGGTGAGTTTTGCAAGTGGTTTAACGCAAAGTGTTTTTTACTCCCGATGTGCAAAACTAATGCGAAACACATTCCTCAAAAAATTGCTTTAAAAGAGCGTTCACAACTAGAAATGTTCTACAAAGTTGGAATTTCAAGCCCTTATAGAAAAAGTATAGGTAACACTTTCGAATGGCTCTTTGTTTATTTTCAACATCTCTATTTAATTTGCAACATAACGTTAAAAATGAATAAAGATATATTCGAAGAATTCAAATTGTTCCCTACTTCTGTATGGGCTTTGTATAACTTATCTATAACTTATCTTAAATAAAAAGGACCACAGACTACAAATTAAAATAGTTAAAATAGTTTGTACTTGACCAGGCGACCACTAACCAACCCTTTTTGATGTTTTATTTTTTAACTTTACTTAGGTTTTTAACTTTTAAGCAGAATTTTCTCGGGGCACAATTTTAATGCACGTATCGCTACGTATACAATATTTACTATTTCATCGTACTTTTATATTTGCTGTCTAACTTAGCGCTTCTACTTTAAACGGTTTATTTTTTTTAGAAAATATTATATTATTTGAGAAAAAAAATTTGCTTTTGTCCTACAAGGACGTGTTTAAATATGAACCTTGCACCTAAGTTTGCTTGCTGTTCATATTATTTTTGTTGTTGTTTGTTATGTAAATGTAAAAAGTCAGAATATTGAATTTATCATTTCTTTATTTAATTTCTTTGACCTGGCGTTTAACTTCCTCTCGTTGATAAAATTACCCAACTTGGAATTCAGTTATTTCGCAATTGGCTTGACATTGACTCAGGTAGGCCTAATTTTAGAAATGACTTTTTTGTTATACAGGTGTAGTTAATCTTTTAAGCGACGTGTATGCGAGGCCAATTAGACTTCTTTGCACTTCGGTTTGGGCGAATAGCAAATGTAGAGCAATAACCTGAGTATATGACCTTGGTGTTAGTCGATTTTCTACTTTTAAAAAGTCACAGCTTGTTTCACTATGGCTTGGGTTTAAACTATCTTGTGCCGTATTTGAAATGGGTTTTAAGGAACTAAAACGTTGATTAGAATTCTCCAACGATCTGACAAACTATAGCCTACTTTTGTAACTACAGACAGTGGTGAGAGAAGTAAGCCAAAACGGCGTTTCAGTAAAATAATTCTTTCGAAGTACGTGATATCGGTTAAAAATTGTTCTTTATCTACAAGGCTATGTCTCCATAGTTTTCAATGTATTAAAACTAGAATGTCAGTGGCATATTTGTGCACTACGTCAAGCAATAACCCAAGATTTTTAAAATTACTTATTTTAGACCAGGGGTGACTAATCTATTTGCTGTCGACTTTGTCAGTTACCGCTGAGTAAGCGGGCCGCACAACTTTTCACTCATACTACAAAACCTGTTAAAATCAAGGGCAAACTAAGCTTACACTCCACTAGTTACTACTGCATTGTACTAAAGCAGCAACAGGCTCATGGTGTTAAATTATTATTAATATTTTGTGACACAACAATGAATAAACAGTTGAATCCTGAACTGATGGTTACTGTATCGATTTGCACAACAGTTTCTACGATTCCTGCATGGTATACGCGTTATTCAATACGGCTATCAGCTTTTGATATCACATCGCAAAGAGTAGAAGCGGGTCAAAGAAACTTTAAGACTGCCTTGTCCTCTCCCGAATGTTTCGCGGGCCACACAAAATTCTTTCCCGGGCCACGTGTTCGTCACCCCTGATTTAGACAAACCGTTATGACGAAACTTTGTGACGTCGTCTTTGAAAATTTCCATGCGTTCCATTAAAAAAATTGTTCTCTTTTAACCCCATGATTAAAGTTATGTTTTTTAATGTATTTTATATATATGAAATGCTTGTAGGCGGTCACCATATCCAATCGTTATCCTTAAACAGTAGCAATTGGTGTAGTACGTGATCAATTGGCGTTTATGTGAAATACACAGCCATGTCGCATTATCGTGGGTTGTTTTCGTCACATTATTAATCATTCCTATGAGTTGCAAACTATTTACGCGGCGTTTAGAATGGCGGAAATTGCGAATGAGTTTTCTGTGAAATTTCAGCTAATTACAGACATTAATCATCGTTCTTGTTAACGTTGACAGGCCATTGCCCATAAACATAAAAACTAAACGAAATAGGAGCTTAGATTACTCAGCATACGCACCTTATTTTCAATTGTTGTAAAGTTGTTTTATTTCTGTGGAACATGAACTCTTGCATTCAATTACTTTTTGTGTTCTGCTACAAAAATAAAATAAAAACAACGAGCACCGGTGGCGGTTATTAAATTCCTAACTTCCGTGGAGAGGTTGCGAGGTACCGGTAACAAATGATGTTAGCTGAGGCACATACGCCTCGTTAATTCAAACTTTAAATGATTAATTTACAGTAAAAATGGATGCCTTCTGCAATGCTTACCGGAATCAGTCATGATTAGGAGTATAGTGCAAGCATGGCCCGGAAAAAAAACTAACCGGAGTTGAGGTTCGAACTCACGACCTCGGTCATACCGGGACCGTCGATTTATCAACTGACCTGCACAGGCTCAGAAGAAGCAAGTCAAGAAACAACCAGGGAACCGTTGCCTGCTGCATTCTGTTCGCAAAACTAGCCTGTGGTGAGGTTCGAACTTACAACCTCGGTCATACCGGGACCGTCGATCTATCAACTGAGCTGCACAGGCTCAGAGGGGAGCAAGTCGAGAAACATTTAATTCTTTATTACTGATTAAGTGGGAACTAAACTTGCCATTGAGCTGGTTTGAGAAGATATCCAATAGTAAAGGTCTGTGATCCAGGCAAAACAATCAATTGTTACGCTGTACAATATTCAGCCCTGTGAGTAAGATGTTAAAAAGTAAAAATATGCAGACGGAATTTTACAAACCTGTTATCTTAGATCTTTTCTTTTGTCCCTCTGAACGTTTTTCTGCATTAAAAAAATCCGTGATTTCAAAATTCCAGTACGCAATGTACTGAAGGGCGGCTCTCCAGTTTATATATATTTTCTTCAAAATCTGCCATTGTAGGTAATTTATTATTAATTCGCGGATGAAATTGCGGAGTTTTAAAAATATCTAGAACTTTTAATATAGTAAAATACTTACTTTTAATATATTGAAATAAAAATAAATAAATACTATTCTGATACTTACTTTTTCATTTTTCTATCAAAGAACAGAATGAAGTATTTGTAGGCGAAAAAAAATTCGGGAGGTCTGTTAAAAAGTGTAATTACAAAGTATTCAAGAAACATAATATTAAAATATAAATCGTTATAAAAACTGTACATAAATATTATAGAAATACATTTAATAAGAATATTTAGGCAAAAGTGTAGAAATAAAGTATTGAATAAACACGTATTTTGATATAAATACATATTTAAAGGGTAATCAGTAATCACAAACTATTAAATAAAAAACGCATGTCTTAATATAGATACATATTTAACGTGTAATTACAAGTACTAAAAAAATTCATGTTTTGATATAAGTACATATATAGAGTATAAAATATTGTAAATTACATATCTAAAATGTGTAATAATAACAACTACTTTTGATATATTCAAGCAAAAGTGTAAAAACAAAGTATTGAATAAATTCATGTTTTGATATAAATAGGCTACATATATAAAGTGCAAAAAAATAATTAATGTACACATATTAACTATAATAATAACTACATTTTGATATATTACTCAAAAAAAATAAAGTATTGAATAAATCATCGTTTTGATATAGATACATATTTAGGTGTAATTACAAATTTAAAGTATTAAATAATTTTATGTTAAAATATAAATACATACGGGGAAATAAATTGTAAATTCCATATATAAAGTGTAATAATAAAAACATTTTGATATAATACTCAGGCAAAAGTGTAATTACAAAGTATTCATGTTTTGATATAAATAGGCTGCATAAACAAAGTGCAAAAAAAATTAATGAACACATATTAACTATTATAATAAATACATTTTGATATATTACACAAGAAAAAGTGTAATTACAAAGTATTGAATAAATTCATGTTTTAAAATAAATACTTTCAGTGTTTATTTTGCTTATACTGACTTGAAGCATGAAAACAAAAGCAAGACCACTTGTAATATAGGTTTGGTGCAGTTTATTAAACAACACAAAAACAGTCGCAAAATATTGCGGGCAAAAGACTGACGGGATTATTTTGCAGTAACTACTTCTACGTTGCTACTATTACTAATACAAGCTAAAAAAGCACGAAAACTAATCACATAGGAATTGAAAATCTCAGAACTGTAGACAGGTAATCTATATACAGTGAACCTTCACGGAGTAAAAAATCTGTTTATATTGTTTGGGAACCATTATTTTGTTGTGTGCTTGACATTGAAAGAAAAACAACATTTCCTTGTCGTCATAGCAATCCTGAGAAGAAAAATCTCAATTTGTCGAATAAATATTTGTTGGTATTTGGGCGGAGGGATGGCTGACGAAAGAATAAAGCAACGAGCAGGTAGAATGTGGTTTGGGTGGGTGGCTAGAAAATCGTGCGTTCGCTTAAAAGTTTAACAAAACGGAAAACAATCTTCAGGACTAGGAATGACCGATACTGGAAACTTTATTCCGATACCGATATTTTTCACAAAAAGTAGCGCGATCTAATCCGATATCAAATGACGTCATTACTGTGCTTAATCAAGTAAAAATAATTTAGTTGCCTTTATTTATTAAACTACTATTTTTGATATTTAACCTTTTAAAGTAAAAAATGCTGCGTTTGAAAATTCCGATATAAATTTGATCAGCACCGATATCACCCTAGTATCGGACGAGTACCGATACTAACACTTGGCATCAGGTATCGGCTCCGATCCGATATTATTGGACATTCCCTGGGTTTATTTTTTTAGGGTTTAGAGGTTCATCGCAATATTTCCGGTAATACAAAAATATTAACAAGGTAACACATTGTTAAAACTGAAGGCATCGATATTTGAAGTGTCAATGACAACACACCTCCATGATTGTGAACAATAACCCCATGTACCCGGCTACAGGTCGGAATAGCTGCATACAATTGTGTATATACGATTACAAGTCTATTGCATATTTACAACACATCAAAAAAGGCTCGGTTGCAAAATTTTTCGCTTAAGGCATAGTCAGAAACCGCTTAAAAGTACACCTGTTAAAGTTTTCGTGTAAAGTAACTTATGTTGGATGAAAAATGCAAAATGCTATGTCACATCTCTGTACAATAACAACACAATGCAAGCGATGAAGTTAATTATAGGGAATGTTTCTTGGTTAAAAAGGTTGAAGTGTTTTTTTTCGTGCTAGAATTGCTCTTAATTATTTGAGGCATTTTAGATAGAAATTCCTGAGCTACTAACATAAAGAATTGAAATTTCCGTAAGTTTTAAAACAAAAAGTATTTCAAAACATTAAAATAAGTTCTATTTTACGCAAAAATAAAGGTAATTGTATAAAACATTAATACTCTGTCCATTTATGTGTTTTCATATTTTATTAATTATAACAACTTTTGGTCCACATATGTTGTTTTTAAACCTTAACTTTGGTGCCTACGACCATTAACATGTTCCAATATGAGTTGAGATTCGAATGGTCTTAAGCTAAATAAAACGGCAGCAAAATAAAAAAACATATGTCGCAAGTCTCATATCAAAAATCTATGATTATATTTATTCAGACACAAATAATGGACTATTGTTCGGAAGCAAAAAAATTGCGTGCATAATGGGAATTACTTGCCCTTTTTGAAACTAAAATCTCAATCGTGCAGATATATGATGTTTTTCAGAAACTGGGATACATCTAAAAGGTAACAATGATGCTGGGAAATTGATAAAGGTAAAACAATGCTGGGATTTTTCTATTAGGACAAAATAATTCTGGTAAAAATTGGTGCAAGATAAAATAATATTGTTGATAAAAATTTGGTAAAGAAAAACAAAAAAATGCTGTTAAAAATGTTTGGTGAAAGATAAAAAAATATGCCTGGTAAAAATTTGGTGCAAGACATAAAGAATTGGTTTAAGACAAATAAAATAATGCTGGTAAAAATTTGGTTAAAAAAAAATAATACAATGCTGTTAAAAATTTGGAAGATGCTGTCGACAGTGCACGCGCAATAAAACCTAAATGTGGTTGAAAGGCAAGTAAAAGTTGACAGGAATTTGGTACAAACCGTGAAAACAACGTAAACTAATTGGCAGGGTGGAAAATTTGGACGGAAAATCAAGCGTTGCTAAAATAAGCATAAAACGGCGAACGTCAATCTCAGAATTGTGCAAAAATCAAACCTGCTTTAAAATACGTAAAAAATGAGGATTGAAATTTCGACCAAAATTTTTTACAAAAATCTCACCTGGTTTTAAATTCAGTGAGATATTTTTTTCGACAGACAAATAAAATTTTGACATCAAAATCTCTAAAAGCCTAAAAAACAGCACGGAAGCAGTCTACAAATCTAGAAGCGTGCAAAATGACTAGTTTGGGCTTTTCCTTAAGCCACAGACAGCTCGGCTGAGCCTCGAACCCCTTGTAGCTGCTTCGAAGTAAAACTGACGATGATTTTACGCATCCCGATCTTTCTTGGAACGACCGTCACCTCTGCAGAGCACACAGCACGCGGTTTGACCTGAAAGTCGACGAAAAAACGGTTACTTTTGGGTTTTTTTGTTTTTTTGTAGTCTTTTTTTATTTGTTGGTCATTTTCGCGGTTTGTTGGTTATTTTTTTATTTTTTGGTCCGTCTATTTTACGTTTTGAGGTTATCCGCGAACCCTGGGGTTCTGTGAGAAGGTTTAAAAATAAGGTTTGAACAGTGAAAATAAATGGGCCGCCAAAGCTCCTTGTACACTAGGGTCAACTTTTGATGTCATTTATTTATGGGGCGAAACGCTTATTTGTAATAAATGTTTTAGACCTTGCTGACATATTATTATTGATCGAAGCGGTGCGATTCTAAAATTTTTTTTATATTAATGTTTAATGTGAATTCAAATTGCGCACAAGATTCTAAGTTATGCTTTTTTATTTTGAATTCTATTGTAAAAGCTCCGAACATAAAATGACAACAGACAAAGTTTTGCGATGCTATTTTTCTGCGCACAGTATTTTTACTTGAATGGAGCCTCAGGAGAGAAATAACCATGTGAAAAATTGAGTTAAAGTAGGAGATCGCGCTTAGCGCGACACTTGAACAGCCTGAGGCTAGCACGATTATTTGGGCAGATCGCTTGCTACAAGTGCCGCTACATTCGGCTGGCAATCGTGCACCTGGGCGAACTTGGCGCTCCACAATTTTAGGGGGCTATATCTCCGAAAACTGTGCCGCCAATAAGCTGAAATTGTTGTACAGTCCTTGTATTGGCTTTAGCAATCAAGCAATCACACCTTTAGCGAAAAGATATTAAAAAAATTATTAATATTTTAATAAATATACTTTGCGTAGTGCTAGGTGACAGCAAAGATAAATAATACAGCATACGCTAAATGCATTCTTATGCGCTAAATGCATTCTTATGCGCCAAATTGGCTTGGGGGTGGGTAGGGAGCACCTATGAGAGGTAGCCCCACACCCCCACCCTATTTCCCGCCTTCCAACGACAATAATTTATTTAAATCAACGGATTCCCATTGGTTCAAAATTTTGTCAAACGATTTGACATTGGTTTAAATTTTTATCATATTTTTTCTCGTTTACTTATAAAAAAGTTGAATAGAATTGGCTCGTCAAAGATTTACTGCTATAATTTTTTCAGCAATTTTATTTTTTTAACTCACGTTTTACTCCAATTTTTATGCTAAATGTTTCAGCGTCATAAAGTTAATCGGAATCGAGTTGATTTTTAACCAACTCCTCAGCCCTACTTCTAACGTTTAAATTATTACTCATTTCGGCCACTGCTCACCTGTTTGACCTTGGTTTCAACCCCTTCTTTGACCCCCGCCCCCTCGAAGCGAAACACTCCGCCCTCTAGCGCCACCGAGAGGGGGTTGGTGAAGGTCACAGTGACCTTGATCGCTTTGCTGACCTTGGCTGAGCTTGGAACCTAAAAAAAATACGGTGAAGATTATTAAAATGCACCTAATTAGGAGAAAGTATTTTTAATGCGGGATTCAAATATAAAAAAATTAGAAAAAAAAGTTTCTTTGCTTGAAAGTTTATAAATTAAAAATAAATAAAACCTTAAATTTTCAAAGTCTTGTATTTTTTCCCTAAACTATGTTTTTTTTCTTTTTTAAATTTATAGTTGAAATCGAGCAAGCTATTTTTCAACTCCAAAAATAAAAGTATCTCAGGGTTAGCCAAATGAAAAAAGCTCATGATTTTTTAAAAGTGATTTTTTTTTCCAAGGAAAATGCGGAACTCAAGAAACCCTAAAGAGAAAAAATACGATAAAATTAAAACGATTTAGAGATTCTTTAAATTAATGTTGTTTTCTAAAACACAGATACAAACATAAATCTTCGCAAAAATAACGTAAAACATTTCTATTCTATTTTATTAGTGTGACAAAAGCTGAAAGGTTTTGGAATACGATTCCTAAACAGCAGTATAGTCTGGTAAAGCTAGTAATTCAGGTCAGACACTATTTATAAATTGTAAAAGATATTTATATATTTGCCAGCAAGGGCATCGTCATTATATCTTAATTCGAATGAAGTATTTTTCATAAAATCTTTCCAAATTGGAGTAACTCAAGAGTTATTCGAAACGTTCAAAATGCTACCTACTTGTGTATGGGCTTTGATATTCTTATTACGTCTTACTACAACCCCCAGCCATTATGCTACAATCTTTCCAAATACCATTTGTTGTCTTTGAACATCAATAAAAAAGTGTCTGACCTGAATTGCTAGCTTTGATAGACTATTCTTTAGTTACTGATCATAAATTGGGGTCGATATTATTTATCTTGCAAGGGTCAAGGTGATTTCCATTATCACATATTTAGTGCAACTGACGTTCGCTAGACTCGATATAAATACTTAAAAAAAAAATTGAAAAAACAACAAATAAACCGTCACCTCGACTGTAATAACCGGCTTTTCAAAATCAACCACATCTCGCTTCACGAAAGTCTGCTCGCCGTCGGGTATTCCCCCCAGAAACATGAACTTGACGTTGTCGTTGCCCTTGATCTTGGGAATGTATTTTGCGACAGGAAGCGAAATTGTAAAGAGCTTTGATTGGGATCCTGGAATTGTTTCGTTGAAATCCCAGTCTGCGATCTTGCCAACCATTGAGCCTGGCAAAAAAATATTGGAGTTTGGATAAAAAAGATATTTAGACCAGTGGTTCTCATAAATAAACTATATATTTCCTATGAAAAGGCATTATAAGTTTCTGTATAAAACATCATTCATTTTGAATATAAATGTGGACTTATTTCCCTTTGTACAAATATACGAGAAATCATTGATTTTTTTAGGCTTTTTCGACTGAGATATAATTCAATTAAAATTACAGTATTTTTGCCTTCCTTAATTTGTAGAAATCAGAAATAAAAGTTTTTAATTCATATTTAAATTTCCAAACCATTGAGCCTGACAAAAAAAATTATTGTAAAAACATGGGATGTGTTTTATTCCTAAGGCGTTGAGCGTCTCATCACTTGTGGAGGGCGAAGTGTTGTTAATATTTACGTTCCATTTAACTGCAAATATCCAACCCGTCGCATCTGTGAGCAACAAGCTTAATCTTTTTTTCGCCACCTTCCGCAAAAAAATTACAAAAATTCACAAAAAAATGTTAAATGTTTTTGGAGCATAATGGTGGTTGTAGTAAGAATATCGAAGCCCATACAGAAGCAGGTAGCATTTTGAACGTTTTGAGTGTCATAAAAATCTCATCAAATTTTAAATTTGGTAAGATAGTTTTTTTTTCGATAGACTGCCAAACTCCTAGTTTGTATATAAATGGTATTTAAGTAAATAAATAGCAATGTAAAAGGAAAAATATGTCTAAAATATAAACTAAAATATGGCAAAGTTTATTGAAATGGATTCACTTGGCTTTGAAACACAATACACGGGATTTTTTAGTAATTTCAATAAAAATATCAAAGCCATAATATTCGATAAAAGCGACATTTCGCAATTTTTTTTTTTTTTTATTTCGCAAATTTACAGACGTTTCAGCAATAACTCATGCCATCATCAGTGTAAAAATCAAGTGAAGATAAAAGCGATAAAACGTAAAAAGAAAGAAAATTCACTAGTGTTCTTTAATTTCATTCACCTATTTATGATTGGACCAGTGGTTCTAAATCTGTGGCACAAGTCGGAGCGCTGCCTTCTCATTAAGTTTTACACTAGGTTGTTTAAAAAAAAAACAAGCGTAAACTTTTAACACAAATAGAGTTAAGCCTTACCGTTGTACTGAACAGCATTGGCCACAGCGTTGAGAAATATCTTCTGTGGGTTTTTGGTGAGATTCACAATCTGTAAAAAAATACGAAAGGTTACCAGTGGTTCCACAACGGGTGCCATTTGTAATGCTCAAGGGTAATATTTTGGAAATTTAGAAATGATTAGATACACTATACAGTGCACGGATCTGTAATGTGGCTTGATAATGCATCCCAAAGCCAAAAAGGTCGAGTAGATCGACATCATCTTGATAAAAAGGTTTCGATACACACATGTATTATCTTCAGTTAACGTTTAGAAATGAAGTAAACAGTTTTAAACGGAAACAACACTTTTGGCGGCTTATCCTTAAATAATATTAATATATACAACTTATTTTTAGTTTCACATTTTCAAACTTAAAATAGTAGATTTCTTAAGTCTATTTATTTTATGACGTCACTTCATGACATCAGCTCTAAAAACGTAACGCCGACCCCTGAAGAAATATTGAGGTCCACCTTAAAACGTTTGAAAAGCCCTTTCAGTAAGCTTTTCGCACTGACCTTGGCTTGGAACTTAATGTCTTTCCCGAACTGAACCACATCTGGAATGTTGGCGTAAAACCTGACCAGCTCCGGGATGGGCTTGATGTCAACGTGAGTGCTTTTAATGAACTTCCGGGCTCGCTTGAACGACATCTCTTCTTCTTTTGAACCTGAAACATAGAAAATTGAAGCGCGACTGGGCTTTAACAATTCGGGACTTGACCTTAGATAAAACTTGAATATGGTACACCTAAAGCGCAGGCTAACCGAATCTGTCGATCAATGATGCAAGCAGAGCAGGGTAGAAAAACAACTAGCTTACTGTAAGGACAAACTGAGCAACACAGGCTCAGAGGGGAGCGAGTCGAGAAACAACCATAGCACAGTTGCCTGCTGCAACCTCACTACAGGCTAGTTGTTTTTCTAGCCTGCTCTGCATCATTGATCGACAGATTCGGTGAGTCTGCAATGGCTTTCGATGTACTAATTATACGTAAGCCGTAATCGTTGGTCAAAAAGCAGCTTCAGAAGGGCTAGATCACTGTTGTCGTCGAACATACGTGTGTTAATTCTTCATTAAATATGCTACTTCAAAAGTTATTTTGCGATACATTCCAGATCAGCGAAATGCGCTTAATGCGTCAAGTATCGTTTAAAGTTTTGACAATTTTAACCTGATAATTGCAATTTTTTGCATACAAGTTGTATGTTTTTTTTTAGGTCATATTGAAAAAAATTAGTGTAGTTGGACTAGTTTAAGTGGAATGCACAAAAAATAAGAATATTAAAGCCTATACAAAAGTATGCAGCATATTGTGAACGTTTCAAATTAATCTTAAGATAATGGCTGGAGCCTGTACTGAGATGTAGAATAATTATCAAAGCCCATACTGAAGTATGTATCATTTTAAACGTGCTAAATAAATCTTATGATAATGGTTGGAGGTTGTAGATGTGATAAGAATATCAAAGCCTTTGCTATTGCTATGTTTACCGCCTCTAACTACAACCTCCAACATTTATCAACTTCTGTTGTTCGTGTTGACTTACCTTCCTTGTACTTATATTCGCTTGTGATGTCTCGCCTCGCATAATGCCCAACCTCTTTCGTGCTGATGTTGATTCCGATTTGGTCGCTCTCGCTGTACATCGCCACCCATTCTGCAGCAACAACAAAAGTATGTGATAAATTAAATGAAGATTTCGAAATGTTTAATTTTTTTTCACGTGGAATGAATGTCAAAGACCATACAAAAGTTGGAAGCATTTCGTGAAAGTTTCGAAGCAATCTAACGTAGAAGTCTAAATGCGTATATTGTTTGAACAAAAAAATTATAAAAAATATGTATCAACAAAAAAGTGTTTGAATATAATGTAAATATAGGAAGCAATTTTTACAAAAGTGCAGGTTTTGTAAAACCCAAACAACACAGTAATAATCATTTATTAATGAAATAACAATTAAGTCTGTCAAACAATATTTAGAATATTTAAAACACAAATGCAAAGCCTAGTGTATGAAAACCATTTGATACTATTTGATAAAAATTGTTAGATATAAGCATGCTACATTTTGCACTGAGCTATGCTATGTTCCAGGGCTTTCCAAACTGAAGTTGGCACAACGAATTAAAGGGGTCGCGAGTAAGCCCGTATCATTTTTTATACAAAGTGTTACATCCATAAAATTGTTATTTTTTTTGTTTAATATGCTAATGGCAAAATTATTGCAAACCGAAACCCTAAAAATGCACTTAAACAAAAGCAGACAACAAGAAATGGTGTGTTTTAAACCAGTGCTTTGCAGCCAGTGGGTCGCTAAGGTTGTCGACACACAACTGTTGTACGGAGCTACACATATGTTTATCATTGTTTTAGGGTCCTCAAAATCATAGTGGGCCCCGAGTTTGGAAACAATGCTTTAGAGCAGTGCTTTCCAACCTGCGGGTCGTGAAGCATTTCTATACGTAGCATTTTTCTATTAGATCGGGAAATTATTGCGTTATAATTACGTTACATTTATGCAACAATATCATAAATATCTAACAATTATATGTGTTGTGTCGCATTAACTATTTTCAGTACGATGCGAGTAGTAAAGATGCAGGTTTTATGTAATTTTATTAGTTTGGCTCATTGTGGGTCGCACAATAAAACTTGCATTAAAAGTTGGTCGCGAACTTAGGTTGGGAAGCATTGCTTTTAACTATTAAACCTATAATAGGGGGTGGCGGAAAAGTAAAATTAAAAAGAGTCACAGACTAAAAGGTTTGGCAAGTCTGGTGTATTCTATTAAACGTTCAATGGGTCAACTTACTGTCATTTCCTTCCCTTTTCCAGTAACGTTTAGTTCCATTTACTTCTGCATAGATAAATGCCCCATCATAATTCAAATTGATCTGCCCCTGTTAAAATAATTTTCGTAAAATATTAGACATGCATAAAAAAATACAATATGAAAAACAAATCATTTAAAACAAAATTACTTTCGGGTACTTGATACATTTTAAGAAAGAAATAAAAAATAAGTAATTTTATACTGTTAGTTAAAATAATAAGAAAAATTGCAACTGGAACTTTTTATAAACTTTTTATATAAAACATTATTTTTAGGAGTACGTTATTATACGTACTACCAAATGTTATGTTTTTTGTCCTATTTTTTAGTTATTGCTCTAAATCAGTCAAGTCTACCAATTTTAATATTTATCGTTTTATTTTAGATGACTTGCTCTAATAATGACTTAACTGGGACTTGACTCGTAACTTTTCGACAAAAAAGTATTTTCACAAATCATTTCGCTGGGCCATTTCAAAATGACTTTTACAAAACTGGCACAATGCACTATACATCTAGTACTACACTTAGCAAAATAATGCAAAACTTTATACCAAGAATATCAAAGCCCATACAGAAGTAGGTATCATCTTGAAAGTTTTGAATAAGTCTTTATTCAAACCAACCACAAAATGCTACTTACTTCTGTATGGGCTTTGATGTTCTTATTACGTCTTACTACAACCTCCTACCATTATGCTCCAAAAAAATGCAAAAATAATTGTGGAACAGTAGAAAGTGTTACCTCTTTGATTGCATGGAGTGGAATGGGGCCACATCGGAACCTTCCCCCGCTTGTTTCTTGAGGGGTCGCGTCTAACGCCTGCCACCCCCCGAAACCCTCGGGTAAATCAGTTCGTGCCATCCAAACGTCATTCCACACATGGAAATTCCTGGAAAAAACATAAACAAGCTTTCCTGAACTTTGCTGTCTTCAAATGAATCATTCGTTCAAACTAAGATAATGTGTTTTTTGTAAAGATTTTTTTCTTAAGAACTTATAAATGACTGACTTTAATCAAGCCAGCAAAGTGTAAAGATTATTTGCTCGCATTTGAAGTCATTGTCGTCATTTATGTGTAAGGGTACAGGAAATATCTCCTCATTATACAGAATATGCCTTTCTTAGGTGTGAAGATTGTTTTCTCTTAATAACTTATAAATGCCGATTTTTGTTCTAGACAATTAGTTTGCTTTAAATCAAGTTTTGTTGATAATTTTGGACGATAACACACCCCCTAAAAACTGAATTTATTAAGCAAAAACAAACCAAAAAAAGATAAATAAACAATATTTACATCATAGTAGGTTAAGGTTTTAAAATCAAAAAAAAACATGTTAAACACCTTATTGCAAAAACTATATTAGATGGAGGTACCTTTAATTAGTAGCGGTACCTACAATAACACACAGCATATATTTCTAACATCTTATTGTTAGAAATGTATGATGCATATTTGTGCATAAACTACCACAATTTTAACTAATACCAAATAATAGACAAACAACCAAAGTTAACAAAATTAAAATGTTAAAAAGGTAGTTTTATTCCGGTTATTATGTTCAAAGTTTCTTAACAGATAAAAAGTGTAGTCGTCATCAATTGTTAACCTTTTAAAAGAAACATTTTTTGACCATTTTTTGTAAAATTATTGTTTTGGACAACAACCATGTTTTTTGTTTTATTGACTTTGAATTCTATTCTTTAGGCCAGTGATTCCCAAACTGAGTGCCTCGAAATATTTTGTAATTTACAAAAAGTTTCGCAGCACAATTGTGTGCCTCGAGAGATTTTGTAATTTCGGAAAATAGAGTATTTGTATTACCAATAGGCATACACGCAAGCATTTTAGACTTAAATATGACTAAACATTACAAATCAATAATTTTGAGACATTTACATAAGATAGTTTGTCGTGTGTTAAGAGTCATTGTAAGATTACTCTATTGTTGTTCTGTTAAAAGTGTGCCGCGAAATAGTTAGGATATTTTAGTGTGCCGCGAGCCAAAAAAGTTCGGGAACCACCGCTTAGGCATTTAAAACAAGAAAAGAATAAAGCAACCTAAATGTAAGTCTCACCAGATAGAATCATCGTCCTGGTCTGAAAGTGAATCATTACTTTTGTCGAAGTGGTAATCAATGGTGAGGTTGGCGTCGGTGTCGTGAGCCGACTCGAAGTTGGTCAAGCTGCGAGCAGGAATCCCCAGGCATCTCATAACTGAAACGACATCAACACATGCACTTAAATTAAAAGGTGGATTAAGTTATTTGAAAAAAAAAACAATTAGGTAAGATGGAATCCCCAGGAATCTCATAACTGAAACGACATAAACACATGCACTTAGATTAAAAAATGGATTAAATTATTTGAAAAAAAACAATTAGGTAAGACGCAGGCATCTCATAACTGAAACGACATGAACATTTGCCAACAGGGAAAACAGACAAAACATGCATCAGGGTTGGGGTTTTGAACTCACTCGCTGGCGCACAGTGCAAATCTCTAATTTGGACAAATGCATTAAACATTATTTATTGTGTGGTTTTTGGTGGTTATATTTAGGTTAGAAATAGCCGCCCTACTTAATCAAATCTACTGGACTCATCTTGTTCTTAAAATAATGTTTTACGTCAATTATTGCGTAGAAGTAACGATTACCACACTTGCGCAAAACAATTGAAAAGTGCAGTGCAAAAAAAGCCCCATGCATTTTCAATAATCTACTACAGTGTTTCTTAAACAGGTGAATGGTTCACCCCAGGGTGAATAAAATTTTTGCAGAGGTGAACCAACCAAAAGGGGTAAATAAGGGTGAACTGTCGAAATGGATGATAGCTCTGCAGTAAATCGACTACTGAACTGTTGTTTTTGGCTGTTTTATTGCTTATTGTAATAGTGAAGTTAGTTTGCACTGAGTGTTAGTACCAAAATTTTGTGACTGTGTTTTGTGCTTTTGCAGCTTTATATTTCGAGACTCGAGAATTTGTACATTTGCAATGGTAAAACTTAGCTTAAGTGGATCTTAACAAAAATCGAAACAACCTAAGTCATTTTGTGCTGTTATATATAGACGAGATAGTTTTATCATATCATTAGACAAGGGTGAATGAAATTTAGAGATATATGCTAGGGGTGAACAAAACTAAAAATGTTTAAGAAGCACTGATCTAGTAAACAATCAAGGCCAACCATATGGGATCTAAATAGGTGCACTAAAATTAAAAGGTGGATTAAATTATTAGGAAAAAACAATTAGGTATGACGGAAATTCGCAGGCACCTCATAACTGAAACAAGTCATAATGACTATTAGTTAGGCTTATCTTTTTTACAATTACACTACACATATCAAACCACTAAACAATCTTGAAGCAATAAAGCGAAGTAATGTTTATTAATGAGTATAGTATTTATAATTAGAAGAGGTTTTTGATATATGTTTTATGGGCTGTTAAATTTGTTTGCAACACACTTGCTTGCCCATTGCAAAATTTACGTTTTTTATCTTTATAAATTCATGTGCAACCGGAAAACAACCTGTGGTGAGAACTCCAGAGAACACCCAGCATTGTCCGTACTCGACCGATTTGGAAGTTTCAACAAACTGCTTCAATATTGCCACACTGCCATTCCAGAACGTTGGTGATTTGCCATCTTCATAATCACCAGTCCAGTTCCCAACAAGAACTCCATTGTCATCCTAATGTTTAAAACAGAACATATTTTTTTTTGTATCTAGACTTGTTCTTATCGAATGTCACGTCAAGTTGCCTTGTCCGCACGGCGCTGCTTTTCATTAGATCAACTTTCAGAAAGCCACAGTTTTCTTCTGACAGCCTAATGTTTTGTTTTTGAACATTTTGCTTAATCTTTACTGATTGCATATGTTTTTGACTTTTTTATTAATTTTATTATTACTTTGCTACGTGTATGTATTTTACTTTACTTATAGGAACTGTGATGCCAGTATAGTTGAAATATATTCCTTTAAAGAAGTGTCCGACTCTGGTTTTACTTATCTTTTTAAACTTTAAGTTTTATTGTTAATATAAGCGTCGGTGGAACAGTGATCGACAAGCAGAAACCCACTCTCAATCTGGATTCCATAAAGATACACTCTTTTATATATATTTCATTTCGACAATGACGTAAGACATTGTACAGTGGTAGCCTTTGATGGACTAGCTGAATCAGTACATTAAGCGAAGGCTAAAATCTAGGGTTGAGTGAAAAACTATTAAATCAATGGTTTTCAAATCTTTAAAACCTTAGAAAATCAATAAGACTTATTATAGGGTTGCCACAAAATTTACAAAAAAATTTAAAGTCATTCAAAGAAAATTCATGGACATTTATGGACCTAAAATTGGATTATAATATATCATTTAAAAATAAGCTGAAAACAAAATTGCATACATGCCATGGTAACACAATAACAGATAGTTTAAAATTTTGTTTTAATAAGGCATGTTATAAACACAAAAATTTAGCAGCACATAAAAAAATTAAAGTTTATTGAAAGAAGTTTTGCAAAAAAATAAAGTTTTTTTTTAATTTAAAGACTCTATGGCAAACCTAAATTGTTACAAAATATACTTTGGAGCATAATGGTTGGAGGTTGTAGTAAGACGTAATAAGAATATCAAAGCCCATACAGAAGTAGGAAGCATTTTGAACGTAGCTATGTTGAAAATGAATAAAGAGTTCTTCGAAACGTTCAAAATGATACCTACTTCTGTATGGGCTTTGATATTCTTATTACGTGTTACAAAATAAGTTACTTCAATTGCAAGAAGGTTGACAAGAGTTTTATTTTTTAGAACTTACATTTGAGTTTACAAGGGCTGACATATGACGTGCGATTTCAACGGGGTCCGAAAATGAGCTGTAGGGTAATTTCTTCATATTGAGAAGCTCAAGACAGGCTTTCAAGACAACATCTTCAAACTGAAAAAAGTAAAAACACGTTTTAATATAAATGGAATTCCGCCAAAAGACCGAAATTAGATCACAACATCAACGTCAGAATAATACAGTTTGGAAGAAGACCAAAATATGACTAACACTTATTAGTCGTAACACCATCTAAATCAGAATAAGATCCAATACTGTTAATCAGGCCTATACAACTTCTACCCAACTACAAACCCCACCCCTAAGTTAATCACTAACTCTCCTAATAATTGTCAACCCTCTAACCCAAAATTTCAACCCCTCCAATGTTATTCGTATGTTATTATGTTTTATTATTTAAATTGTTACGATATCCCAGGTATATATACAAAAAAATCGGTATCGCATATCATTATCAATAAAAAGAACTTAAGTCTTTGAGTAAAACTTCATCAAAGTTCGAAAAAGACATTATACTGTTGCTACCAGGTATTGTATTTGTATCAATTAGTTCTTCCGGCAATGTTTTTATTAAATACACCAAAGTTTTAATAACCTATACAGAAAATCTTTATCAAGACAACGATGTTGCAACTTTTCGTCCTAGTGTCAGTACATTTAATATAAAATATTGCCGGTAGAACAATTTCAAAATAAAAAAGTGATATGGGGTCTCTAGTAATTATAAATACTTGCTAGCTTTAAATTTAAATCAAGCAAAAAGTGGTTGTACCTGTCCAAAGTACCAGGGCATAGATCCTATGTGCTTTGCAGATCCATAAAATTGCATGCCTTCCTCATTCAGGACGTATTCTTTCCTCCAACTCTCATTCTTCATAAACACCGGATCAACTGTGATTTTTTTTCAATTTAAAGTTTAGTGAGTGGATGTTAAATTTATTTGAATACCTATAAATTATATTTTATACAAAACAATATTGTGCTCCAATACTATGTCAAATGGCAAAATTGATATGCTACAACCAGAAGAAAAACAACAAAACAAAGGTGTATTTTTTAGAATATATTAATATGTTTATTTAAGTCAGTTGTAAAGGTAATATTTTTAGATAATTATATGCTTAAGGCAGAATCGTGCATTGGATCACAAATCATGGCCGAATTAACGATAAAATTTGGTATCGGCAGAAAATACCACCCTGGTCAGTCAAAATATGAAGCCTGCTTCTGTTCCACATTTAAAAATCTGATTTTGAGGGGGAAATTTTAAGCAGCTTATAATACGCAGCTACGGCTGAACGCAACTAGCAGTAATTTTGCACTAGAAGCAAAGTTACGTCACTGGATAAATCCCCAAGCATGTATGAGTTTGTACCTGGCTTTAGTCTCGGGGGTTTCATTTTCATATAACTAAAACATTAAGCCATTAAGCTCCAATGTTGTCAGCTTATGTTGGAATCATTTTCAAAAAAGATTTATTTAAAAAAAATGCTTTAGAGGTGTGGTAACATCACAATGTTGAAAATGAATAAAGATTTATTCGAAACATTCAAAATGATACCTACTTCTGTATGGGCTTTGATATTCTTATTATGTCTAACAAAAAAACAAGTCTTACATTTTGACCAAGGGTTGAAGAGAAAAATAATTTCATTGAATTTGAGAAGCCTGTGTGATCTTCCTCGTTTAAGGTAGGTCATTAGCCTCCATTTGCCGATTCCCATCTCAGCGGCAGAAGTGTGCACCTCGACCGTTAAGTGCTCATCTGGAAGTTCAATTTATTGTACATTAATAGAAATTGCTCTTCTGGTGTAAACAAAGTATAAACTGATGTTTTGGCAGCAGATTAGTATTCTAATAACACAACAACAAGTTAAGCAAATCATGATGGAACATTTAAACCATAAGAAAATCATAGAAGAGCGTTTAAACTGGTGAGTAATATGTGAAACATGGGGTATGTAGACTAGTTTAGGGGCTTCATGAAAGCCAGCTGTAAACCTCAGTTCACAATTTTAGAAATGGAATGACTTATACAAAAAAATAGTTTAATTAAAAACAAATGTTTTGTCGTTTTTCCCTTGAATGTATTTAAGACTCAATTTTAGCAAGCTACTTGTTTTATAATGACATTAAAAAAAATTCCATCCAAACACTGATTGGTCCAAAAAAATTATTTAGGAGTCTATATTAAAACAAGTTTACGAACCCCTTGTGTAAAGCAAGGCCAGGTTTCAGTCTTTATTGACCTTGGTTATTTTACGAGTGCCTATTTAAAATAAACAGCTCAGACACCAAGATCACCACGTTGGTAATAAACAATTGATTGCTGCATCCTGTTTTGTTAAAGCAATTTCCTTCCCAGTTTATTGTAAAATTAATGCAATATTGTTTGCCAGTGTGATTTAAAAACAACTACATTTCAGATGTGTTTTGAAGATTTAACCTGTTTAATAAATAAATGTATATCGCAACATAAATTTCCCATATATAATTATTTTTTTTTTTATTTTAGTGAATGTTTTTTGTGGCAGGGTTAACATTACTCACCAACAGAAGTAAGCAACACATGTCCAGCTTTGTCTTCATCAGGCCTTGGATCAATCCTAGGAAGTCGAACAAGGCTACCTTGATAAACCATTGGTCTTCCACCTGTAACATAACAAGGGTGGTTTTGGAACAAGGCACCACTTTAGCATCAGACACTCAGTTGCAAACAAAACGAAAAAGCCCAATTTTCGGTGTGCGGAAACTGATATCAAAGAATAATAGGTGTAAAATTGCGGGAAATATGAAACACCACTCTTCATCAAAGGTTTTGCGTCACTTCCACAATCCTAAACAATGTTTTTTCAGAATTGAGACGTTGTGGGTCCGACAACACATCTAGTTAATGTAACATGTTTGGTTTTAAAGCAGGGGCCAACGAACAACAGTTTGTGGTCACATTCGACACTCAAAGTTAATTCTATCAATATATTTATGTTTAAGTAGAGTTGAAGCATCTAATACAAACTAAATGAACTGACTAGTATTTTATTAAAGGTAACTTCAGTTTTTGCTGAACAGTTATTAATATTTTCATTGTTTTATAATAAAAATCAAGTTAATAAAGTTCGACACAAAATTTATATCCTGTTTTGAGGAATTACACTGAACAGATATTCACAAAAAAAATATATATGCTTAAAAACAACCTAAAACCCAGAAAATTTGAAATTTAATAAACAGTTAACAAATTAACATAACTTTCTATACTCAAATCGTTAAGCAAGATGTGAAACAAAAACCTGCACAAATTAATTTTCTAATTCACAAAAATATTTGAAAACAAAACTAACTTAAATTCTTACTAAAAAAATATGTTATTAAAAAGAAGTTCTTTCAAGACTTATTTAGTTTCTCTGTTGACACAAAAATGTTTGTACGGAGCTACACATATGGTTATGAATGTTTTAGGGTCTTAAAAATCATAGTGGGACCCCAGTATGAAAACCATGCTTTAGCAGACAACATAACAACCAGCTCTTATCTTACCTATTCCAAGCTCGAAGCTAATGCTTTCAGAAGGCTCCAGTGGCCGATTAAATGTCATCATAAATCGGAAAGGAAAACCTTTTCTGACCACAAATTCGTCGGACTCATACTCGGATGTAAAATGCTTTTTGAACGTATCGTCTTTCAAGAATTCAAACTTCTCAACAGTTAAGCTGTTTGAAGCTGCAAAAAAAATAACACATAATAAAAATACGCAGTAATATCCATGACAGAATTAGAATGTAATTCCATGAATAAAACCTATAAATTCATCGGAATAAGGCCTGAATGTTCAAAATAACGCCTTAAACTGAAGGGAGAGGGTTTGGGACGTTCTGGGAACGTCAGTCGTTCCATTATGGTGTCGACATTTGGGCGCCCTAGTTTGAACGGCGCCGTTAGGGCGCCACTGTTTTGGCACCGGATTTTTCGGCCCCGTTTTGGGTTATTGGTGGGTTAGAAAACGGGTTAGGGTTAAAAATATTAGGGGAATTAGTGATGTACTTAGGGGTGGGGTTTGGGGGTTCCTTTTGAAGCTGCAAAAACAATAACACAACATGATACCTTTTAGCTTTAATGGTATCTTTCTTTGGTATTTTAATTTTCAAAAAGCTTTAAAAATTATGTAGGATTTATGGTTTGGAGTAGGGATGCCTTAAACTTGACATTTTATTTTGATAATGATACCATAATATAAATTTCAGAAAAAGAATTGTGATCCGATCTGACACCAATCTTTTCATTACTATGCTCACACAAATTTTCACGAATTTAAAAAGTTTAAAGGTTTTCAAAGTTTATTAGGCCACGTATGAAGTTAGCAGGTCACTTTTTGATAGGTTTACTTTTCATGGTAGAAATTGTTAAATTATGAGTCAAATTATGTCTGAAATTCTTATATTATTTTGGTACCTGATCGGCACAATGCACAACAGTATTATATTCGAGTAAACTTTGTAAACCAAAAATCAGCAAAGAGAATACCAACATTAAACCTAATTATTAATTTCAAGTGAATTATGATTAAAAACATCATTAACTAACAAAACCTGCTTAACCTTATAACCTAAGTAAACCTTAATTACAAGCATTCTGCAAAACATAAATATAATTTAAACGATAATTCTTACCAGTTGTTCTGCGACCTGCTGGGCGGCCCGGTCTGGATCTTGAAGACATAATTGCAGATTTGCTTAACAGCCTATTTATCACAAAGTTGAACTTGGACTTGTGTAGTTTTCCGAAACTGTGGATTATACAAAGCATTCAGAACTACAACAAATCTACAAACATAATTTTTGAGCATATTGACCGAGGTTGCAGTTGACGTAGAATGAATGTCAAAGTCCATACAGAAGTAGGGAGCATTTTGTGAATGTTTCGAATAAATCTTAAGATATTGGTTGGACGTTGTAGTTAGGCGTAGAATGAATATTAAGTCCCCAGTGAAAAATGCATTGTTTAACTGCTTTTTTGATTAGATTAAAAAATGAATAACATATTCGAAACGCTTCCAAAATGCAACATACTTTGTCATTCTTTTTTTAATATGGATTTCATTTTATTCTTCAACTAAGACCTAATAATCAAGCTTTTACTACTTTCATTTAAAATGCAGTGTATTA
Source organism: Ascidiella aspersa (assembly GCF_963924565.1). Taxonomy (NCBI): domain Eukaryota; kingdom Metazoa; phylum Chordata; class Ascidiacea; order Phlebobranchia; family Ascidiidae; genus Ascidiella; species Ascidiella aspersa. The sequence continues at coordinate 25,426,946 of NC_139454.1, forward strand.
AAAAGGCTAGCATCAATAAATGCTAAAGATTATACCGGAATTATTTAACAATCGTGACATACGGCCTATCACGTTTTCTTCTGACGTATTTTGCGTCGCAGCTAGCTAATGTTGTTGTATGTTATGCTGGTAAATTATAAGCTTTACTAACATCGGATATTTGTAACTTGCTCAAAAATAACCTAATTACACAGTTTAGTAAAGGGTATAATTTCCCAGAATATCATATAAACACCAGCATTAGCTAGCCGCGAATTTTGCAAATTAAATTTGCTGACTATCAACAACCTAAAAGTAAAGAATAAAAACACATAAACAAATGAGACAGAACATGTTTTTTTCAACGCAGCGCGAAAATAACAACAAAACAAAAACCTGAAGCAAAAAAAAATGCCGTTTTTCATTAGCTTTTGTTTCCCGCCCAAACGGTTAGTCAAGCGTAATTCAGCAAACAAGTCAAACTCTATTTCGTCGCGTTTTTTTTTTTTATTCGTCTGCATTCATAAGCACCGCCCCTTATTCTGTTACGTCACAAACCACAAACAATTGAATCGCGCTATAAGGTTTGCAATAAACGGATGCAGCGAATGTTTTTGCATTACAACTAATTTGCGTTTTTCGCAGAATAGCAAGTCTGCTGAGTTACGCCCGTACATATTTCCGACGTAATTCGTGTTAACTGGCTGCTGGTTTACTGTAATTGGACCGAAACTAATCCCCGGTGCATGTACATTGTAAGCTGCATTTAATTGGCGGCTTGCAAAAAATGCAGTTGTAGCCTTTGGGTAAAGTAGAACGGTCGTAAAAAGCTTAAAAGCGTGTGTACCTTTGTAGTATTGCAGAACTTGAAAATGAATCCACCCGGCAATACCTCAGGATAAATTTAGCCATATTTTAAACGTTACCAGTACCGGTAGTTTATCTGTAAATAAAATTCACACAGTAATATTTTAATTACGAAGTGTCCAGCATTTGTGTACACTACAGCCATCTACCACGTCAGTTGTAAACAAAGCGAAGCCAAAACAATGAATGGCATCATTGTAATCACTAAAACAAGGGCAACGACTGACAAGTCTGACATGAATTGACTGATGATGCCTGGGGTTACCAATCAACAGATACCGTTGTTGCGTAAAGCAATTAAATACAGTTTTGATTCTGCTGATATTAGCTTTCTTTTTGAACCTGAATGTTTTTATTTTTTGGTTTTACAAAGATAAAAAGAAACACCAATGTTGGTTGAGATTGTAGCTTGTATAAAGGTTTTCTTTTAGATTTGGTCAAAACAAATTATAACATTGCCTAATACCGGGTTCTTAAACTTTTTTTCAGCTTAGTACCTTCTAATTATAAAAAGTTAATCTGCCAAAGTAAGCTGACGACACTAAAGTTTGAATTATGATCAGAATTTAGTAACGAAGTCAATAAAAATGCTAGGGCCTCTTTTGATGAAACTGTATTGTAGTAGTAGTCAACTTAACCTTCTTGTAATAACCCAACAAAGTAACTTTACCATGGAAGTAATTGTTATTTTAGGCAATAAGAAGTATCTAGCTTTACAAGTACCGGTATTTAAATTTTTAATGTTTATTTAATTGCAAATTAATTATTAGGTCATTCTCAAGTTGTGTTTATCTAATTAGTTGTATGTCTTACAAGTTTTAAAACGTGGCCATTAAAATCCATAGTTATTTTCTTGGGTAAAGACACGAAAAAGCTTAAGAACTACAGCTCAATCCATTTAAATCCTAAAATCTTCCCCAGGTAGAGAATGACTGGTCTAAAAACAATTTTACGACTAGTGTTAAATATATTTCTTTAATCCGCAATAAACACACAAAAGAACAAAACTAATCTTCATCTGAAGAAGATTCTTCTTCTTCTGCCTCTAAAAGCCATTGAATGAACTTCGCAACCTGAAAAATAAAGTTTACTTATTTACAAAAATGAACAAACACTATTAGTTCCAACTTAATTATTAAATTGCTGCCATATGTGTCATAATATGACGTTAAATAACAAGTTATTGTATAAGTATTACGTTACAAAAATATGTTTAGTTCTAAATTCCGATACACACCTTTTCCCTAATTTGCCTGGGCGTAATACTGCCGACAAATTGCCTTGGATTTTTGTTCCAATGCATAATAACTTCTTCGCAAATTATGTCCTTTTCGTAAAGCAACATTAGCACCTGGAACAAACCATAAAACTTCAGTGGATGAATAGAATAGGTATCAGCCGGTCGCATAAGTAAGACTTCATTTAGAAAAGGTTCTTAACCTGGTGATAATTAACCTTAAAGGGGTAATACAAAGTCCTTAGGGGTAGTTTTTATAAAACAAAAATCTTGGATCCGACATAGTAAGAACATTAAGCCCATGCAGAAGTGCTAAGCATTTTGTGAACGTTTCAAATAAATATAACAATAATTGCTAAAGGTTGTAGCGGGACGTACAATGAATATCGAAGTCAATACTGAAGTAGAAAGCATTTTGAACGTTTCGCATAAATCTTTATTCAAAACAACCGCAAAATGCTACTTACTTCTGTATGGGCTTTAATATTCCTACAACCTCCAACCATTACGCTACAAAGTTAAATCCGACCCTCTGATAAAACAAGTAAAATGGCCCCTAAATTAGGTAAAACGTTCACCTTAATGAGTGAATCTGCAGCGTGTTCATGCAGCAGAGCGTATTCTTCCAGTGCGAATATACAGTCGAGTTGAGACGAACTGGTCGTGGTGTACTTGCACAGAAGCGGGCACAGGTATACAAGCATCTAGAACAGCATCATAAAAGTAACGTTTAAACTTAGGACCTAAATTTACATCTACAATAAAACAAATAAAAAAAAATCGTAGCGTATGAGCATTGCAATCATTAGTTTGCGAATCCTTGTAATTGACTACAAGGATTATTTGCGCTACCGTTGAGGGTGTTAAACAAATATTTTTCCTTTGTCAGATTATGGTATTTGATTAAGTAACGTGTCTTTAATCGTTTTTCTTTTCATTGGCTTTTCTATTTGCAGTTCGAAAGCACCCCATCCGTCAGAAATCAGTGCAGTTCTAAGCAAAAAGGTCTACGACAATCAGTGCATTCAAAGGATCAAAAAGTCCGACTTTTAGACTTTGAGGTCTTGGACAATGCACTAATTTGACTTAAATGTGCATAAGAAGATTAAGTTTAATAACACTTGACCAACCCGAACCCGAACCCAAACGCTAATCAGCACCCTGACTAAAATAATGTGCGTTAATTTAATAATTATAACGCTTCAGGTCCCAATCATTTAATTTGTGACGTAACAATCCTATATACCATGGACGATAAACAATCTTATGCCCACCAATTTAGGCTTTTTTTCCAAGAGTTTAAATAATTATTAAATTAACGCACATTATTTAGGTTAGGATTCGGGTTAGCGTACGGGTTCAGGTGGGTCAAGTATTATTAATTCTAACTCACACATTTTGTTATCTTCGTGAATTTTCAACGAATATTTTTAATTTATCTACGCCGACACTTTACCTAAAGGTCCAAATTAGTGCATTACCGCGGCCTTAAACTTATCGGGTGTCAAACTAAGTCCTGGCGTAGAAAATCATGCCTTATAAGCTTCTGGAAAGTCAACAAGTGTTATATCTATCAAATGTGGTCAATTTCGATACTTAGCGTGTTATATCCGACGCATCTTGGTCCCATTAATAGTTTTTTTTATCTATAAAAATTTCATTTTTGATGGTAAACCAGTTTAAATTCCATGTCAATTTGGTAGCGGTTCGATAATCCTGTACTATCGGAGTACTATATATTATGAAAGTTCAACTAGTAATTTTGCGTGTGAAAAAAAACAATCTAGTAAACCTCTCAATATACGTTTATTTAAACACTTAAATATTAAATCACTACTCAGACAGCAATAGAATGCCATTAAATAAACTTTTATACTTCTAGTCACATAATGGTTGTAGGTTGTAGTTAGACGTAGTAAGGATGTCAAAGCTCATGCAGAAGTAGGCTGCATTTTGTGAACGTTTTGAATAAATGTCTTTAGCATCTAATTTATCAGACAACAGAGTTATCCGCTTAATTAATATTCCGTGTTTCACCCACAGCCGGTTGGTCTGCTGCTCGACCGTACTTATAATCGTGAAACGAAGGAAATAACCAACTATATGCAACAAAACATGTAGTGAGCCCTAATGAATCGTCGTTCAGGTTTAAAATGTCATAAAAATGTAGGTTGGGTGGGTAGAATTAAATCTTTGGGCCGTAATTTGGTAACCCTTGTTATAGGCCCATAAATCTTTAACGAAAAAGCGTTATTTATAAATAAATAAACAACTCACTTGTATTTTTGACCAATTGATAACGCTAAAGCTATTGTATATTCGAAACCCTATAATATCGTCGTACAATATATTATAGAAGTTCAAGTACTAATTTTGGATGTGAATAAATTATATTATCTATAAAAATAATCTAGTAAACCTCCCAATACAGGTATATTTATACACATTATCAACAATTTATTAACGCTAAACTATTGTATTACCGGTTTTAGGCCAGCAAAGTATTCTTTGTTTGATGAGCCTCGCTGTGTTGCAATCTCCAACACAGACCTTACAACGGTCTGCACCACATCCTTGATCGTCATGTTGTACGCGTATTTCGACGAGTTAATCTGAACAAAACACTTTTAGGTTGGTTGAGATTATAGATTCCCATACTGGGGGTCGCCAATAGGCCTACTTCAATTTCACACATTGCATTCTATACTGTATATAATATTTTTAACAGTCGACCTACAAAGGCCAAAAAAGACCAGCATAGTTTACTGAGATGCACATTAGTTTACCAATTATACTCAGAAGCAGACATCATGAAATGTTGTGAAGGGCTATTTTAACATATTATGAGAAGTTTTGGAAGCCCTTATTTAAAAAGAAATATTAAAATGTTGGGTGTCTTACATACTCCATACCTTAATGTTGCACATAACTTTGTTAGCAAATATATCAAGGATTACCGGGCAAAATCTTAAACAGTATTTCTTAATATCCTTGTTGTGCAACACAGTTTAAATGCATGCTTTAAACAGGGCTATAGCGCATCGCTCAACAGTTCAATTTTAACTAACAAATATATTTTAGGGAATAATTCATCCTAAATAAAATATACTAAAGCCATACTATTGAACAAATCCACATTTCCTTGTTTACAAACGTTTCGGTAATTTAACTCATTAACTTATGCCATCATCAGTTAAAATTTAAAGTGTTCATACTTACTTCTAGAACCAGGTTGTCGCATAATATCTTTTCATCGATGGCTCCAACCAAACTTTCCTTAACCTCTTGTTGGAACGCTGCGACAAAGCACAAAAATCGATTAACATTTGTTGCATTTCATGATAGAAATATATTAATATTTTTTTTAACAATTGGCGAAAATTCTAGCAGGGTTGCCTCAATCTTATTATTATTTTTGGGGTTTGCCATAAGCTATAAAAGGATGGAAACCAATAAACTTATAAAATATTTATCCACATGTGATGTAAACCCTTAAACTCAGAAAAACCAGGCAGTCTGTCGATATCTTTTGCCACTACCACTTGATTTTTAATATGTTTGTTTATTATTACATTTTTACTGTGTATGTAGATAATGGGCAACTCACTTGATAGGTCGTCATCGATTTGAATTTCTTGTTCTTCAGCATCAATTTCTTCAGCAAGAGACGAACCATCGTCAGATCCACTTTCAGAATCCTCATCGAAGTCAAGATTGTCTTCCACTTGCTTTTTATGATCTTCCAAAGACATTCCTTAAGCAAACAACAAGGAGTTAACCACGTCTTTCACTTTTCAGGGTTAGAAATAGTGTTCAAAGAGACACATAAAATGTTTGAAGTTGATTTTTGTGTAACCTCATGAGAGTGGGCTATGGAGGCTCATAACAGAATTTTGAACCCATGGAAGCGAACGATGAACGGATTTTTTTATACAAGTCTTTCACTTTACAGGGTTAGAAAGAGACGCACAAAATGGTTAAAGTTTATCTTTGTTCAACCACGGCCACAACCGAATTTTGAAAACATGTAAGCAAAAGATAAATAGATTTTCAATAAACTTTGTCCTTAAAGCCATTTGTAAAAGTCTAAAAGAATATTGTCCTTCAGTTTTTAGCAGCAACATTACAATGTTACATAACAGGGTAAACTTGTTTATTACAGAGATTCTATAAAAATGCTTCTGTTTTGCCACAATAAAATACATTAATAAACACAGTTTAAATGTTGTGGTAGACCCTTCTATTATTTTTTAACTCTATAACCAGAAGAGCCACAAAATCACGCAAAAAGAAATGCATGCGAAAGGTGAACCGACGTTTCTGATCCAAACATTCGTTAGGTTTTTTGGCAAGCAAAATTTTGAGCTATTTTAAAAAATTAGGAAAAAAAAATAGAAATCAACGAAAAACTTGTAATATGTGTTTATTGGTTTACCTGCTTTGAGAAAAAACATAAAAGTTTCACTTTTTAAAAACCCTCATAGCTTTTAATCTCATGAAACTCACCCCATAGTGATTTCACCAGTTCATCTTGGTTGTCCTCACTTTCCGCTTTATAAATATATCCACGTCCGTTTGCACCGACATCTTCAACGCTAAAGCTACCCTCCTTAAAATATTAAACAATTTGAAGCGGTTTCTCTTTTGTTTGGATCGCAAAAAAATAACATTTTAAATTTATGTGAAAATTAGTTTGGTATAAGTAAGGGAAACATATATATATATATATGTGTGTAAACATTTTGAATATGGTAAATTTAAATTATTAAGCACTATTTTGGTGTTATTAATAAATCATTTCTTAAAATTTGTAAAGAAAATATTAGATTACAGAAATACGCAGAATATTTATATTTAAAGCATTGCAAAATCATTTTTATGCCCATAATTTTTTTGTATGCACCTTTTCGTTGAAGTTACTTGATAAATATAAAGTAGTCCCAGTTGGAATTTTCACACTTGGTCCAACAACGACCTGTTTAAACAAATTTATGTTAAAACTCAATGTAATAATAAACAACATTTAAATAAAACCGTAATAAAACATTTTTACATGAGTACTGCTGCTACCAGGCTAAAATACACAAATTAGGATTTATTTTTTTCAGTAGATTCTTCAGTTAAAGATTAAAAACATAAAAAAGGGAGACACGCCCAAATTTAGATGTTGTAAAATAATCTCGCACAATCATATTAAAACATTAGCAATTGCATGTTAGAATTGGATGAAATTTTAGTTTGTTTTATGAAATACCTGGTCACATAACACACAGCCTTCAGTGATTTCCACATTTTCAAGCACCGTTGTTTTGTCGCATAAAACTGATTTCTTGATCTTACTTTTCGACTTCACTGTAACATCATTCCACACATAACAACCTTAAAAATGTATACACATAAGATTGAATTAACCCCACCTTGCAAAATATCAAAATCGTTCTAGTGGATTAGAAAAAGTTATTACCCACGTTTTGGCAGCAGATACCGGCTGACCTCATAAGAATTAATAATTAAACAGAGAATATGTTTACAAGCTTATCTACTGTAGAAATAGTTTATTATTTTCCTAATTATTTTATATCCAAAAGATAGAATACAATGCATTAAAACAAGGAAAAATATAAGCAAATAAATTCCATAAAGAATGATGAAATAACTAGAAGTTGTTTCAGCATATAATTGATATTAAACACACAAAACTTTTGAAGTACCATCAATATTACAGTCATCTTCAATGATGCAGTTGTTGCCAATTACTGAATTAGTGATTAAACATCTACTCCCAATAACTGTATTTTTTCCAATGATAGATCTGTCCTTCACCACAGCATTATGCTTCAAGGTGCAGTTGTGATGCAAATAGACATTGTGGCGCATTAAGCTGTAACCATCAGCCTTATCTACAAAACATAAACAATAAACAGGTAGATTTGAAATAGGATGAACAAAACTTTTTTAAATATCTTTCAGACATGGTCTTTATGCCAAACAAAAAAAATTATTTTTTTTTAATTTTTTGTTGAATTTTCCAAAAATATAAAAAAAATTAAATAAAATGAAAAATAAAATAATGTTTTTATGTTGCCCCTAAAACAAGAGTACAGTCTTGTTTTGCACAAGTAAAAATTATATTTTATCTAGGACAGAAAATTATCTCGGCACTTTTAAAAATGACAATATACAAAAACAATTGTTAAAATGATTCCCACTATTCAAATTGTCAGATTAAATTCTAACAAGGAAACTGACATACCACCGACTTCATCCAAATTGTCGTAGCAGTAATCTGGTACAAATGGATAGGTCCACCTTGAAACAACGTTCCTGCTTACAACGTCATAGGTATGAAGGTTGTGCACTCTTGAGCAATATTGCGAGTCAATCACATGCATATGGATCTGGTTGCCTAAAAACTAAAAAAAATATGGTTCTCAAATCAATTTTAATATTAGAAGATTAATATTAAATTCTATTGAGGCAAAAAGATTGAGAAACACTGCTTTAATCCTGTTTTACCATGAAATTAAATTTTGAAAAGTTTTTCTAATTAACACTTTATTTTGTTTGTTGTCAGTTTTGCAGTGCTGCTTTACAAATCTTTTAGGTCGCTTTGAATAGGTTTAAAATGTAACTGTTTGTTAATTTTACCTGTATCCAAAATTCCCTTTAATATAAATAAATAGGTGCCTCATAGTTAGTACAACTCAATGCATATTCAGATCAAGAAACGCAAAAGAGGCTATAAACAGATAATTACTAAACTTTAAACATCCAAAATTAAGGAAAAGGCAAATATTTGTTAGTATCTATTCGTCAATCAAAATACCCTAACATTAAGTTTGGTATACAAGAAAGCATATGATAAAGTCAAGCAATCTAAAACATTTATCGAAAATTACTAAAATTACAAATACTTAATACTATCTCATTCTGATCAAGCAACACAAATTAGGCTTAAGTTGCCAAAAAAAGACTAAACGAAATATTTATCAGCAAATCGAGTTGAACAAAACACAAAGCATTTAAAAAAACAAATCTAAAAATAATTTTGCTACCTCTTCGTTGATCAGAATACCCTTGATGAAATCCTGTTGGGATTGGTAATCAAAGTTGTCGGTAAATAGCGGGGGCACCTGTGGGGCGCAAACCCAAATCCCAGAGTCGACAAGATCGTAACGGATCTCAACTTTGCACTTTGAACTCTCAAAGATGCTCTGAATAAATAATTTGTTGTAAATATTCGTATTTTAGAGAATAATGGTTGGAGGTTGTAGTAAGACGTATCAAAAATAACAAAAAGTATGTAGCATTTTGTTAACGCTAATAAATCTTAAGATAATGGCTGGTTGGAGTTAGACACAGAATGAATATCAAAGCAGAAGTAGGTAACATATTGAATGTTTTAAATAAATCTTAAGATAATGGCTGGTTGTAGTTAGACACAGAATGAATATCAAAGCAGAAGTAGGTAACATATTGAATGTTTTAAATAAATCTTAAGATAATGGCTGGTTGTAGTTAGACACAGAATGAATATCAAAGCAGAAGTAGGTAACATATTGAATGTTTCGAATAAATCTTAAGATAATGGCTGGTTGGAGTTAGACACAGAATGAATATCAAAGCAGAAGTAGGTAACATATTGAATGTTTCGAATATATCTTAAGATAATGGCTGGTTGTAGATAGACACAGAATGAATATGGCCCTAGAGAAGTCTGTACCATATTAATATTATATTATTCTTATTTTTTTTTTTTGTATGTATTTATGTTTTATTTGAATAAAGATATCAATCCTCTTGAGCATGCAATTGTGGTGCTAATAAATTCATGTCATCATCACTGCAATAAAAACTAGTGGAAGAAATCGTAACACACAATGGCTTTTAAATAAATCAAATTTTACTATTTTATTTTTAATCTTACCATAGGAAAGTTCACCCTCTTCTTGCTTGTAATCTTTTGATAGTGAAGAATTCGTTGGGAGTCTGCATCTGTTGCTATGACAACATCATCTTCATTTGATCGGATGCTGTGCGAAGGGGAAGATTTGCACATCACAAGTGTCATCAGTGGAACATTCTTGTCCTTTTCACGTCGTGTTCTGAACAGAAAATATATATTTAATTTTAGTAAACTTACAAATTAGATGCAGACAAAAAAGCTAACATTGCCCACAAAAATATATTTTTTTTTTTTTTTAAATTGTCCGTTTTAAAAAAATAAATATCCTGTTTTTAGTTTGAAAAAATATATTTTTATATTTATTTTAGACAAATATAAATTTAAAACTATGTAATTTAAACAAATACATACTTAATTATTATTTTAAAGAAATAAACCAAATATTTTGGTTTTAATTCGAATAAATACATGTTTAAATTTGTTTTAAACAAATACAGTTTGGTTATTATTTTAAACCTATAAATATCTTGCTATTTTTTTTTTTTAAGAAATAGATATATGTTATTATTATTTTAAGCAAATACATAAAGCAGAAATATATTTAATTGCTGTGGTTGTCTATAACTTACTTATGCTCTTTGAGGGCAGTTCTCAGCTGCATATTGGAGACAATGTCACCACGTACCAACACAAAATCCGTCTCAAACAAAGACTTTTGGTCGACATCACGCAAAACATCCCCAACAGAGGTAAAATCGCTCGATGAAATCACTGACACTTTGGACACAGAACTGCTAGAAAAACAGATTTAATTATTCATTAATTTGGTATTTTTTTATAGAATGTAAAACTACTTAATTTTTTTACCATGCCTACTTTAAACTTGAAAATGAAATAATATCAACAAATGATTTGTACCACAAAGAGTACTATCATATGCTTGGCTCTAAAAACACAGCAAATATACCATTGCATGCATGGATGGAAAGTTTGGAACAATTAGGACGCTCTGGGCAAATTTGAACGTTTACAAATATTTAAGAGGTACGTTAACAGGTATTTAGTATAAATGTTTACAGTTATTTCATGCAAATGTTTACAGATATATTATAAAGACCATTATTCATTAAAACACAAACGATTGGATCATTAAGAGCAATTCCCTAAAATGTGAGTCGCAATTTATTTAGCAATGAAAGTATTAAATACCAAAAGTTAAATATATATTACTCCACATATAAACTTAAATTTTTGGCAGGAATTTACTGATGTCAAATTTAGCGAAGGCACCCTTGTGAAAAACAAAAGTCAGCGTCTATGATTCCATAGCAGGTTCAATGAAAAAATTATTATTTATATACATTGAGCAGCATCAAAAATTTACATATAGTAAAAACACTTTAAATAGCTATTTACGATTTTGTCCACTTGCTATTTTGCAAATAGTCTTTGATTTGGTCAGCTGCATGACAACAATAAATGTAGATCTTTTTAACATCACACGAAGCAAGAAACTCGAGAGTATATGAGATGAGTGGTCGATTTGCCAAAGGAAACAAACACTGCAAAAAATTATGTAGTTTTGTTGCTTTAGATTTGATGTAATAATGCTTGACAAATTTTACTTTTCCTAAAGCCAGATTGGAATAATTCAAAATTATTTTAAAAGTTTTTATTTCTAGGGTTTTATTAAGTTACACTATATTTGATTAAGAATTAGTTTTGTCAAAAAAGAGCCAGGCGCTGGTCTAGAAGCCTACCACATTTTCGTTTGGGCGTTTTATATTGCTAACATCAATTGGGTTAGCGTTTGGGTGGGTGACGTATAATTATTATATTTATTCGGCGCTGGTCTAGAATGCTATGACAACGCACATTATTTGGGCTAAGGTGGGTCAAGTATTATTGTTAAATAATTATTATAACAGTACTTGACCCACCCACCCAAACGCTACCTCGCACCCTAACCCAAATATTGTGCGTTGATTTCATAATTGTGGTAGGAATCTAGACCAGCCCCATTTATTCTTTTAAACTAATTTCTTTCTAGAAATTTCAGGTTTGACAACTCGTTTCCTTTCTGTAATTTTCTTTACTGCAAAAAAGGGGGCGGGACTCTGACCAGCGCCAATAAGTCTTTTTTATAATAGTAATGGTTCAAACTTATACACGAACGAATCACATTTTAATTTACCCTTGGTCTGTCTGCAGTGACAGGGTAGAATCGCTTATTAAAGCTATCAGCAATCACAACCGCTTCTAAAACGCTCTCTTGTTTTAAGTTGGATTGGTCTTGCTTCTCCTTCTTCTTTGGCGCCATTTGTATTATTTGGGACTTAATATAATACTATTGTGAAATTAAACAAAAATAATTAAGGTATTGTAAAATAAATTAGTGTAGGTATTTTTAATATAAAATCACATTAATATTGCGTTAAAAACATGTGCAAATGTGTATTTTGAACTCCACTTTGACCAGGTGTTATAAGATCTTTCAGGATGTTAACCTTTGAACAACGTTAGAATACTTTCAAGTTAGTGTAACACTTGGTCATATTTTTTACTTGTTGTTGTATCTGTGTTTAGTGAACCGAATCGTATTTGTTTTACCGTAACAATTACTTCAAAGAAAGTAAATGTAGGTTTGTAAAACGCCTTATTAAATTACAAGGTACGATTATCATGGCTTTTAGGTTACCAGGTTAAAATTTCATTCTATGTTAGTACGCTTATTTATATGATAATATGTTTTTTTTCTGATTTTCACATGACTGTAATCCAAATCAAAGTCTTTATAGAAATCGCAAGTTGCGCAGCTAACTCGCCCTTCGTTATAGCGACATGGACGCCATCTTGTTTCCCAATTGACAATAGACGCTTATGGCAAAAAAGCAAAAAATTACAATTTATTAACGATTTTGACCAATTAAAAACATTTGGATGAATGGCAATAATTAATACTAGTCAAACTAAACATTTTAGATCAAAATAAATATAATTTGCCCCAAAATGGCCGAAATATAGTCAATATTAGCGTGTCGTGTCAGGATCATGATTTGTCGTCCTCAATACTTGGTTAACCATGCAAACAAAAATATGAGAAACTAATGTAAAGTGTAATGAAAATAAAGAAAATGTTTGATTGGTGCTATTGGCTGAACAAGAATTTAAATTTGTAAGTAACTGTTCCTATTTAAAGCCTGCTGGAATCGGGTCGACATCGATACTACCACTTGGTATCGGGTATCTACTCCGATTGAATTTTATCGGTCATCCCTGATAGGCAGCCACGCTTATTATAACATAGCCACGCCACATTAAACAGGAATAAAATAACGTAACATATTTCGGGGTGATGTAGGTGTGACCGTTTTTGTTGCCAATTATGTTTTAGGCCTATTGCTCGTTAATAGTTTATTTCCCACTCAAAGGTTCTTTCGGGAATGAAGTCGATCTCGGGAATGAAGTCGATGCGTTTGTTCTTGCAAGAATAACAGAGGTGTAAATATACAGATAGATATAGAATACATGCATTTTAGTTTGACCAAGGGTTGGAAGATTAACGTGAATAGAAAGGCGATAGCGAGTTCTAATCACGTAAGTGTAGGCTTATCTTTTATAGCACAGGAATTAAATATGTTAAGGAACAAAACAGATATTTTTTTATCGAGATGAAAAAACGTAAAGCCTATTAGGTAGCCTAGGCCTACATAAGCATGGTGACATATTGTATGCGGCGCTTTATAGGCAAAGACGGAAATTTGTGTTGGTGAAGAGAATAGTTCATTAAAATCGAGAGATTTCGCAATCAAATATGCTGTAGGCCTATATAGGACTGATCTGAAAGGTACCATTCAACAAGTAAAAAATGAAACTTAATTGTTTTTTTGAAGACTTTACGGTTGGGCGTCGTATACAAAAATATAATATGAAAATTACGGCTCTACAATTTTGCAACTTCTAAATACACAAATGGGTGAAGAACACTCTGTCTATCGTAGGTTTTGCTTTCAACGTCCGGTATGTACTTGACTTGTCTTTAATAGCGTGAAAGAACTGACCCTTACGCAACTATTCCTGTGTGAGAGTCTATTTTGGGCGCGTTTTTAGCCCAAGCGGACACACGGTCACTCGAAAGTGGCCTGAACCACGACAAGTTGTTTCCGAAACAACTGAAGGGTACCAGTCTGTGCAAACTCTAAATGCTGCAAATATTCTGCCATTTGCGGAAGTTTAGGAGTGGGCCGGTAGTCGTTGGCTTAAAGGAGTCACTCTGTTTTCACCAAGGGCTGTGTAGCGTATTTTACAACATATTTTTACGCTACATAACATACGAAATATATTAACTGAAAAAAGATTGGTTATACTTTACCATGTCATGGAAATATTGTTATAGAGCAGCGGTTCTCAACCAGTGGGCCAATTTAAAAAAGCTAGATTTAGTTTTATATGTGTCACTATGTTTAAATTTACAAGAGTAATGGCTTGGGGAGGAATTAAAAAGGAATGTAAATTTATTGTTCAGCCGCAAGTATCTCACTAATTCACGGTTGACTAAATAATCGGTTTTGAAATATGTTCTGCTGTGTTTTGTTCTAAACCTATTTTTAAGTTCTTTCTTTCATAAAAATTCTATTGGGCCACAGAATTTTTTTGCCACGTAAATGGGCCATGAAAGAAAAAAGGGTTGGGAACCACTGTTATGGAGCCAGTTGTTCGATAGCTCACCAATTATCAACACATGTTTTAGGTTTCTGAATAACAACAATCAGTATCGAGCAAATACCAATAGTACCACATGGTGTCAAGCAACTATACTTCAATAGTCGCAATTATGGAACCCTACTGCTGCCTTAAATGATTTAAATCTGCTCTACGTTTTATAATATTTTGCTTTGTTTCAATTTAGGACTAATGTTTCAAACTGTTTTGATAAAGTGTTCCCACCGTAACATAAATTGGTTAACCTCTTAGTAAAATTAACTGCTAATTATAGTGTGTATACAAAGGCTGTATAGGATTCAGCAAAGTTCTAGTTATAATATGTCTCAATTTAAATCTGCTAACATCTCTGCAAGTATAGCGACACAAAAGTTGAACTAGATCGTGCTATTTTATTGTTTTGGCATGTAAGGCAAAAGGAACGTGCGGGTCGTTGTGAAAACAACGTAAACGGAATAACAACGATGAAAGAAAATCAGTCACAAAATGAAAACATCAGGAGGCTTCTCTTTCTGCCATCTAGCGGCCAACGTTCTCGCCAAACGAACGGCAGTTTCAAAGGTGGGAAAATATTGACAAGAACAAAACAAGAAGGATAGCAATGTAAAAGGCGAGATGACAAGAGAAAGATTTCGGTGGGAATAAAAAGCGCAAGAGTACAATGCAACGCGGAACGCACGACAATCAGCAATTGTCTGCCTTCTGTGTTTAGAAACACTTTGAAATCAATTGCGAAGCGTGTTTTTTTCTCGTGTTGTTGTTTGAAAAAAACAAACAACAAAGCGATTACGACGTCATAATGTGAACTGTACTTTGCTTGTCGGCGATTGGTCGAGGAGATGTCGACCTTTGACCCCGATGGGTCGAAAGCACGTGGTGATTGTCACAGTCATGGAGCGGAAGAATAAACGAGAAAATGAAAAAAGTCGATATTGCCAGAAGAAGCAAAATAACAAGGAATCCAAATGCGCGAAAACACTTTTAGATCCAGTCGAGTTTTGCGCGCATTTGGGCGCGAATTAGTTGTACGTCATTGTAGCGATGACGTCAGGACGTCTGACGTCATTGCGTGCGTTCACGGTAAGGCACCACGTGACACGTTGTCACCCTTTTCTATTGCTTGGAATGGCTCGAGGCGAAGCGTAGGAAAAGTGTGACAGAAGTTTAGATTAATGAAGCGTAAAAATGAAAAAAAAACGGGGCAGCGTACTGATCCGTAGCACTGCAGCCGTGTGTCCGCGCCTTTTTCTCGGCCGTTGAACTTATTTCTCTCGCAAGAGCTCAGTTTCTCTCTCCATGTAAACGGCATCCTTTGCGCGTTTCTAGCTGCACTGCACACCTCTCATCATCATCAGCAGCAGCAGCAGGTTTCAGCACCATTTTTTACACTCAGCTTCGGCGAGCACGCCCAGCAGGCTGCGTCGAGGTTAAAATTTACTCGTCCAATAGCTTGTCGAGTTTGGTCTGCCAGTCGTCGGGAAGGCTGTCGCGCAAACACTGCATCTGCTCTTCGCCCAACTTGCTCTTGTCCATGAGTTCGCGCTGTTCCATGATCAGAGCAGACTTCATCTTAATGTAATGCTCGTAGTCGGCGAACTGCAGGAATAAGGTGAACGGTTAAATACGGGAATATTTGCAGGCAGGGATTTTCACGGATTTTTAAAAACAAATTGGGTAGGTTTTCAAAATCTGTCTAATTTGATAGGCGGTGTTTTTTCTTTTTCGTTATTTTCTACTTTATTTCAAGACATAGTTTTTTAGCTAACTGTTAACTAATTTAAAAAGTGCAATGCGATTATTTAAAATGTTTTATCAAACTTACGAAACTTGAACAATTCAAGGAATAATTTTTTGGCAGTTTTAAAAAATAATGAAAATTAGAAAATTTTTTGGTGAATGTTTTTCTCAAATTACCTGAGTGTGGTCGAAGTATGAGGCCAGGATCTCGGAAACTGCTTTTTGTCGTCGGTCGATATTTTCCTTCAGTCCTTTAGCTTCGTTATGTTGCTCAGCTAACTTCTTGCGTTTCTCACATAAGAGGTCCTGGGGAGAAAAAGAAAGGTTAAAATCGAAAAAAAAATTAAAAATACAAATTAAAGAAACCTAAAAACGGAGATTTTCTTAAAAAATTTCTTAAAAAAAATATTTTTTTCGTCACGCTTCTACCTTTTCATTTTTTAAATTTTTTTTCTCTAATTTTACTTTTTTTAAGTATTAAGATGCTCACCATTTCTTGGCTCTCAGCATCCAGTGGAAGCATTTGAATGGCGTTTTCGACGCGCGCAAGTCTGCTGGAAAGCGACAAGAGTAGGTTGATGATGTGGTCAACATCCTTAACGAAGATGTTGTATTTTTCCTGCTCCTTCGCTTTGCAAACTTGCTTGGTGAGGTTGAGAACTTGCCTTCCTAGAGTCTCGTTTTCTCGCATTTCCAGCTCGAGAAGGTGCTTCATGCTGTGCAGTTCGTCAAGTTTGCCCTTGATGCTTAGAACAAGCTCCATCTGAAGAAAATAGAAAGTATTAAATAAACAGGAAAAACAGGAAGTATAGTTGGTTTATTTAAAGAATATTAAAAATGTTTATTAAATCATGATTAAACTGAGATTATTGGATTATTTTTTTTTATTTTTTTTTTTTTAAATCACTTTTTTAAAGCGGTGATCAAGTTCAAATTGAATTCAGTTATTTCCTTTTATTTTTGTTGTTTGCTTTGTAAAATTGTTTCAAAAACTTTTTGTAAATTCATCATTTTTATTGTTTTAAAATTAAAAACTAAATTAAAAAAAAATATATTTTTAAGTTAATAAACTTTGAACAAAAAGTGAAATAGAAACAAGTGAAACATGTTTGCCGTAAAAAACATCATTTTATTGAAATTTACCTTTTTCCTGTTGATTTCCTCCTGATCTTCATCAACTTCGATATCTCCCTGTGAAGCCATCCGCTCCTTGACGATACTCAGGATCTTAGCTTTTGATGCTGATGTCTTGTAATACTGGGATGAGGCGGGGAGGTTCTCGGTGAAGATGTCGTTCCTGGGAAGAAGAGATAAAGTTTAATTTCAAGAAATTTACTAAAATTTACGAAAATTGCGGTCAAACAAAAACCCTTGATAAGTTTGTGGTTAAAAATTGAAAATAAATGTCGGTTAAATCAGTTTTCGCGGCGTTTTGATACAAATTATAAAATAAAGCTGATTTTTAAAGCTAAATAAATGCTGGTCGAATGTGAAGTTTTTTGACATGCGATAATTCCAGTCAACTGAAAAAGAAAAAACTATGCTGATATTTTTAAGCTAGTCAAAATAAAGTAAAAATTGCGCGCTGAAAACAGCTTTCACAGCATTTTGTGCAAAAAAAACGCGAACGCTTCACAATTGTCTAATCGTTGTTTGGCGGCTGCAAAGATTCCGACGAAAAAGCGTGAAGGAACGCTAATCTGCGGGACGTCAGTCGAAACACATGTGAGATTGAGAAAAGCGCTGGCAGAACGAATAATAAACAAAGGCTGCTGTATTTGCTTCTGGCTCTTCGCAACTAAGCACGCTTGTGGTGCCAGGAGCAAGCTTCAATGTAAAAATAGCGGCGGGAAGGCCAACAGTCTTCCACACTTAAGCTTAAAACTGTGGTGAAATCCGTTTACAGAGAGCATTGGGCGGTAGGTTTTGACGTCACAATGCTACCGGTCAAAGGATGTGTCTGTGACGTAACACGGAAAATGCCAGCGATGTTTCAAAAAGTTTGACGTCGTGAAATTGTTGTTGTTCGCTTTTTTCGGAAATGCCTACGCTAAGATTCTCGATTTTTATTGAAGCAAAACTAGATTGAAAAGTTCGAACAAAAATTCTTCGCCAGGAATACAAGCAACGTTATTCCTTGTTTACATTATGAAGTAAAATATGAGCGTTTGCTGTAAATGTAACGCTAAACAATAACAGGTTGCCTTTAATATTCCAAAAGCTCTTTTTGCGGGGAATTTTTCAAGCAAACTAAGAATGTGTCAGACATATTAACCCATTACTGAATATGAGACTTCAGTTCGAAGTATTCTGACACAAAGAAAGGGTTGTTTATGCGGCGAACGTGCCTCCAGCATTGAATGTCAGGGTTCGTGAGGGTGCGATATGCTTCATAAGGTCAGCCACATTCCACAACTAACTTAACTCTTTCAGCGCTATACAAGCGATTTGCTTCACCACGCTGTAGCAGGTAAACAGCGTTAAGATCGCTATCTTGCTGACAGCTGCCGAAAAAATGCAGATTTGGGAGTAAGGAAGCTATTATTGGATAAATTTTGGGCAAATAGGGGCTTTATTAATTACGCTTGACTTATTTTGGGGCTGTTTACGCCCCTAAGGCGCCCCTAGGAGTGTTTAGGTGACCACAGGTCGGTGGCGGATGAGTAATCACGTTCGCGTGTGAGCTGGGAAAAGCTAGAATAAAAAAAATAGACTTTTTGGCAAAAAATCGATTTTTTCTCGCAAAAAACGCAACATTTTAGGCTAGTGAACGCGTCTTGGCTCTAAACCCCAAAAACAAGTCCCCGAAAGTGGGTGAAGTTCGCTACGGTTGGTCGCCCCTAGTCGCGTGTTAAGAGCTTTCGTGCAACTTTCGCTAAAATGGCGCCAGGGGGGTCGGGGTCGCGTTTTTTGGGGGATTTTAGCGCCAAGACGGAAAGTGGCACTTTGCGGTCCCAGTCACGCAACTGTGACGTGACAGTAACCGGCGATTGTGGTGTCACACGCGCCGCGAAAGTGTGCATCGCGTGCTGAGCCCAAAGATCTGAATCGATAATCAAGGGGCTTAAAGCGCGACACGCGATTTGGAGATTTTAAAAAGCGGGGGCCTTTTTTCTTGAGCTGCTTCAGATATTTCGCTACTTTAAGTTAATTGCAACTAAAAAATTAAGTAAAAATACACAGTTTGTGGAATTTTTGACAGTTTTTGTGATATTTTGACGCGTTTGGTGCATTGGTAGTGATCATTTCGTGTCCACGCAATCGAAACTTGCGTGGGTTTGATGAAGAGGTGTCAAGTATTGCGCGTTATAAAGTGCCTTGTTGTGTCGGGCCAGATCAAGGTGTCAGATTGAGGTGGGCGACTTGCTGTGCTAAGCATGCACAAACTGCTGAGCGTAAATACGTAAACAATGGTCGCGCGATGCCTGGCCACTTCGCACGATCGCTGAGTCGCCTCGGGGCGAATCGGCGCCAAAAGCACCCGGAGATTTCATGAGCGCAATTTTTTTTCCAGCTTGGTTTTATGTTGACGCTTTGCACAAGTCTCGGCGGAAAATTTGACCTTTTTGAGCAAAGGACTGTGATGATGAGTCATGTTTTAGACAAATAACACGGTTTAAACGTTTTTGAGGATGTGAGTTGTTTTGTAAGCGTTTTTGCATAAAACTACGATTTTAACAATGCGGTAGAAATGTTAAGACTAAAAAATTGATTAAAAATGTTTTAAGTAATTTTGCAAAGATTCACAGGTTAAACATGATTACAACTTATTTTTCATAGCTTATAATTAAAACTAAAGCGCGCATTCGACAATTAATATAATGTTCGGAACAACTATCTTAATTTAACAATGTTAATAAACGAGATGAACAAGCCCAAATAAGATTTTGAGATAATATACATCAAACTTTTTCGCCAAATCTTCGCGTAACCTTGCGTAAACACAAATCAAGTGGCGTGCGAGCGAACATAGAGATCAAATCAAAGAATTCCTGCGGTGCCACGGATTAGTAGGTGCCCTGCCGCTCGGGATCAGGACCGGTGATTAAGATCGAAATAATTGAAAAAAAAATTGAAAAAAACTTGAATTCACAAGTTTTTAATTTCTTTTGAACAAGAAGTTTCAACGATTGCTCGTAAATTACAAATATTTAAAAGAAAAGTAAAAATACATCTAAAAAATAAATTATTGACTTTCTTGCTATGTGGTTAAAACTTTAAAGGGTCCTTGTAGTTTCTAAATTGTATTTTTAACGAAGGGATCCTTGCACGAAGTAAAAGTGGATAATTGTGCGCGTACGTCAAGAGTGGGCGGCGCCACAGTCACGAACGCCAGGAGTGCAGGGTTGTTGAGACGTTTTCGATTTTTTCTGCCCAAATCACTTAAAACGGGGCGAATTAGGGGCAATTTGGCGCGTTTGAAATTCACGTTTAATAAAAAGTTTAGAGAAAAATTTAAGCCCTTTAACAACTTGACTTTTAAAGTTTGAAGATTGCTTAAAAATTTCAAGATCATTTAAAACGCAAATTGGCAAAACTAAGGCGAAATCGAACAAGCCAATTTGTACATTACGCAACAAAACAACAAAAAGTCAATAAATCCTTCGCGGGCAAACTCTTTGACGGCAAAATAATCTCATAAACCCCTTTTTGAGCCAAAACGCTTCAGTTACGCACAAAGACTCATCCGCCACGTTATTCGAGCAAAGACCCTAAATCTCGCGCCAAATCCGACTGACGTAACAATGGGAGTCTCGCGAACTCGATACGATAATGGGGGAATGGGGCGCCTTGGGGTAAGGCGAATGCAATCGAACCCACTTCGGGGTCGCTGAACAATGGGGACCCAGACAGAAAGATGGGTGATACTCTGGTTCCCAAGGGTGGGTTGTTACCTTAATCGGGCGAAATATCGCTAATCCAGTTTTTAGTGAAAACAAACTTTTGCTCCCAACGGTTTCAATTCCGTGTGAAAATCTATTTATAGAAACCTCTTCGAAAAAGCAATTAAAGAGAAGAACAAAGAAAACAGGACTTTCGGCCTGATTTTTTATCATTAAAAACCATAGAACCGCTGCCTTTTCCACAACTCAATTCTTTAGGCTTTGAAATGTATGATAACATTTTGCCACTTGATTTCATAAACCGCTTTAATATTATCTTTAAATACAAGCAGTTAGCACAAAACAATTATGTTTTACTCGACCTTTTCGGCTTTGACACTCTATTTGCATTTTGAAAAATGAGCATTTTTGATATTTTTTAGTAATTACTAAATCCGCATTTGTGTCCACAAAGCATTATAAACCACTTTGGTCTAATTTTTTTTTAATCAAGACACAGAACACAAATGAACAGACTTGCAGATTACAGGTCAGTGCATAGTGCACCTAACAACAGTTCAGACTTGTACCTTTTCTTTGGGGTTCGTCGGGCCTGCTTAACGGGAGGGGGGGATATTGGGGGTGAAATGTTCCCGCTCGAGTTTGTCCAGCAAATGTAGACGACGCGCGCTGTTCGTGGGGCCATCTCGTCGTTCTTTTGAGTTTGTTGCGTCACAAAGGGTAACAATCAGCAAGACAATTGCGACAGTCAAAGTACAGATTTTGTCGACTTTTAAATTCGTTTTTTCGCTAAGGTCGCTGTTATGCAAATAATCACAGTTTAGAAGCAAATCCAGCATAAATAACTCCTCCTCAATACACAAACGCTTAGTTGGTGTGCAAAACTCCGATGCTAATGAACCTAAAACTGCTGAAAAGATTCCTATCTACAAATTTAAGAGTTATAACTGTTCTACGTTTAACGGAATGCCAAAAGATCCATCTTGGCAAAAGTTTCATGCTAAGCTCAAGTTAGTCTGCTTGTAACATCTAAGAGCGAGCACTAGCGCATCTGACGCCAAACAGGAATAGCTTCTCGCTTATAAGGCGGCGAGAGAGCGAAAGGAAAAAGGCAATTTCGCCGAACTTCGTCCGCTCTTCGAAGTGAAGGTGGGCGGTTTACGAAGGTGCTGGGCGATAGGCACGTTCCTTAGCACGATAACTGACTGACATCGCGAGATCTCCAAGGTCTTCGCTTACCCCGGGGCTAAACGCTGGCCTAACGTCGGCCGCTGGAAGTGGAAATACGCCGCGAATTGCTTTGACTTAAATAGAGATTGCTTTGACTTAAATAGAGAGATGTAGCGAAATGCATTTGTGCAAAATTCATTTTGAAATTTGCGTGTAAACCAATGTAAGAAGAAAATACAGCTCGCAAAACATTCTTACAATTTTTAAAACCTAGGCTCCACTGCCAGTCAAATTGTAAAACACAGAGTTAAACAACGTTGTACAAATGGGATTGGAAAACTGATTGGAAAGAAAACATCTTTCGTCTACAAATTTTACAAATTGGAGAATAGCTTCAATTTCCAAGCGACCAAATCAAAACAGGCAATTTAGTTATTAAAGTAGAATGAATTACAAAGCCCATACAAAAGTAGAGCACATTGTAAATGTTTCATATAAATCTTAAAATAATGGCTTGAGATTGTAGTTGGACTTAAAATGAATAGGAAAGCCCAAACAGAAGTAGGTTGCATTTTAAACGTTTCGAATAAATCGTTTTCGCTTTCAAGTGAGAAACAAATACTGAAGTGTGAATACCACTGTGTATAAATCACTTGTTAATCTTTATTCTCCACAGTTGGCAACAGTTCCAAGATTCAAACAAATTAATCTCGCGAACACGCAGCGACATCGCAGAAGAGTTGTCAATCAGCAGGTAATTGGCGCTTCTAGCTGGAAACTGGTACCGGGTAGTAATCCAATTTGTCGCGCTGATGTGAAACGACCGCTACCTAGCACCTTATTGCCCTCAGTTCATTCGGTGCCACTGGGGTTTGTTACGGCTCAATCTTGATTGTCACGTCACAGGCGGTTATTTTCGTTTGAATTCAAACGTCAACACGCCGGTTTGGGCGCTGGCCTTGGATGTGACGCACTGCTGGCAGTGGACGGACGACTGGCGATTTTTTTCTAATTTTAACTGGACTAAAGAGCAAAAATAGAGATATGTCTTCCAACTCTTGCTGTAATTCGCACAGTCACCAAAATTATCGACTTTTTAAAAAACGATGATTTATTATTGCTGGCATAAGACCAACGAATGACGCCGTTTCTGATGGTCAGTGCTGACTAGTCATGCTAGAATAGCCACAGTTTAAAAGCAGAAAGAGGTGATGAAATTTAATAGGATGGACAGAGTCACCAAATTTTCCGCAACTTATAACTTATGATTCGTAATAGTTGACCATGATTGGTAACTAAGTAATAGGAATTGACCTGCTACCAGCCTTGGGCGGTTGTACGGTTTAAATGAGTGTTTACTAATATTTACTAACGTTACTGCAACAAAAATAGACACGGTCTTTATATTCTGCAAAGTATCCAATATCACACCATATGTTTCAATCTGTCACCGTATTTTTTTCAATCATTAGCGAAGTAGTGCGACATCTTGACAGATGGTAGCCTTTGGCTAGCAGTTCGGAAAATCGCGATATTTTTAAACAAAACAGAAGATTAAGTATCATTTAAAGATGGTGTGACTAATAATAGCAACATCATTCAATTGTAGATCAATATAATCTATCACCTTGTGAAGATACAACAGTATCCTTGATTACTTAAAATCTATTATAACATTGTGATGTACGATAGGGCCGACATTCTCCCATAGCTTTCTCGACAGAATAAGTAATTAACAAAGACACACAAATTCTTGCAAAGCAAATCAAAGTTTCAAGGAAATCTTGTGCAAACTATCAAATTGCAGATATTTCAAGAAAAGATGCAAATCTTTGATCAAGTTCAGCGTTTCTCCACAAGAACAAACCCTATAGTTTGCGAGCCACATATTCGCACGAATTCAACATTGATCGGAAGATTTCGGCCGAATTCAGTGGAAGTTGTAGTTAGGAGAGGTTAAGTGGACGGCAAGATATGACCGGGATACAATTCTCAACATTGCGGTAAGAGGAATGAAGACTTATTTGACCTCGCCATTGCTTTGCAATTTGAAGGGCAAAGCTAAGTATAATGGATAAATTACTGCAAACGATTCCAAAAAGAAGATTTCCATAAATAAGAACATAATATAGTTGTCAAACCCAAAACTCTAAACCAAATCTTTCAAAGGCATATTGCCAAAAGAGATTCTAAAGTTTTTTATTGTCGTAAATTCGAACATGACGTCACGACCTTATTTGTCGAGTAATATTTCGTCAAAGCTGGAAAACAAAGATTGTAAAAATATAGTTTCTCTCTAAATATTCAGTTTTAAACTTTCGACTGCAGAAAAGGGAATTAGGACGATATTCAATACACAACTGGCAATAAGGTTACTCGGGGTCAAACGGTGACTGAATAGGCTTAAGTAGACGAGTGACCGCCAAGCTACGAGTCACCAACATCGCTGTTTGTTTTTCGACGGAGCTCGCACGCGAAAGCTCTGTGGCGTAACAATAACACGAGCCAGCAAGGGGCCAGATTTCGCGGCCAATTTGTGCAAGGCCGGCTCCAATGTTTTTTCCCTATTTTTGAGCGTGGTTAAAGAATTTTAGGCCATAATATAGTTTTTCTTGAGAGTCCTTAATGTGCAATATTTGCTTTTGAATTTCGTGTATAGAAAAGCTAATTTTAGGCCAGGAAACAGCTGGAAAAGAGTGCCGGTCGATTATAAGCTGGCCAGTTTGTTAGGCTGGGCTGGTTAAGAGCGTGCGAGATGGTTATCGCGTGTTAACAGAATGTCAGGCATTAAAACACTACTTGAGAACAACATTTCCATGCCAATTTCTTGCTTGAAACTTTTGTTAACGGAAACTGCTTTTAGTCTGTTAATGCAAATTCTATGTTTTGTAGCGAATTACAAAGGCTCGGAATCCACATTTTGATGTTAAAGTCAAACATGGTATAGCATTCAGAGGTCAATTCTCGTAAACGTTGAACTTAGTTTATTGTGCCGTTAAATACCTGACAAATTAGAAGGAAAATCTCCCAACTTCAGCTGCTTGAGTCACTACACACAAAAACGAAACAAATCGACCGAGAACCGCAGACTGGATTATCCGCTTAAAGTTGGAACTCAGCAACCGACAGAAACGTTAATCATCGCCTTGTTAATTGGACAAGCTCACAACAAAAGTTTGCGCACGACATTTTTTTGCGCAGAAACACTTGAAATTGTAAGAAAGAAACTTAGTAAAGAATACACGCAAATCGCAGCTGTTGTTTTAAATCCAGTAGATTTCAGTGAGAAACGCCCTTTTTGTCATCTTTTAATAACAAAAGTATTAGTTTAAACACGTTTCAAAGGCGAGATAAGTGAGAAACGCCCTATTTAGATCCACTATACAGAATACACGGATTTGAATTGTAACTTAATATTGAATTGCAAATCCAAAAAGGTCGAGTAAATCGACATCATTCTGATAAAAAAGTTTCTATTTCATCCCGATGATGATATAAGCGTGTAGATTCAATATTATCAAACAACGCCTTATTTTCTTTCATAAAAAACACTTGAAGTTACGTTCAGTTGACCGAACATTTAACGCGGTCCTTAGTTTTAACCTTAACAAAACATTTCTCGATGCCTGTTTTTGAACGCATTTGAAGCAATGTGATTTAAAGTGTTCTTGTGTGTATTATTTCCGATTGTACATTTAAAGCAAACAAGATTCCTATTATGAAACTTAATTTTAATTCGGTGTAATCTTACAGGCAACTCCTTGCAAATGCCCAAGTCTAAAGAACCCCGGTTTAGATTATGATAAAGCTGCTCCAAACCGGTTTTACCAGCAAAGTGCGGCCAATGCAATAAAGGTCAAATCCAATAATTGCAATCGCCAACAGCTTCCAGCATTTACGCAAGCGCTGGCATATTCGCTGTCACCGGAATGTTCGGGCGAAGTGCATCCGCTCCAGCGAGTGCTAATTGGCGCCTCGCGTCGCGTATTGTGACGACATAACGGGGATAGAGGAGGGCGCCAGCAGTGGGGCGGAAAAGCGCGGCGCTAATTGTTGGTCCATTGTCCGACCGCACCTACGTAACAATGGCCAGCGCACGCCAGCCGAGAGGAACGCGTGGTTTTAGCGCCCGTCGGTTTCCATTAGCAAGGTGCAGCTGAAAGGTTTCGTGCAGAGCTTAATTGCTTTACACCAGGACAAGTGTGTTTACTGTGGCACGTGTCCGTTGCCGACTTTTCCTGTCTGATTGACTGCAGATTTTGTACACTTTTTTAAATCTCATGTTTCGAACTTTTTTGCGTTGGACACACGATAACATGTTTGCCAACTAATTAGACCAACGCAGCAAAATCGTGTGCAAATTTGTATGGAAATCTTAAGGTATATAAACAGGTTAAATGTTCTGTTTACACTGCAGTTTTTGTACGCTTTTTTAAATCTCATGTTTCGAATTTTTTTGTCGTTGGGGCACATGCTAACATGTTTTCTAAATAATCAAGACCTTATAGGCTTACTTTGGGTGGTATACGACGATACTTGGGCTGTGGTACCGGTTCTTGTACGATAATGTAGGTGTCGGTTAGATAACGGATAAAATTACACGATCGAATGTAGCAAATTCGTGCGCAATTTTGTAAGGAAATATTAGGAATATTGACAGATAATAAGCATATTTTAGTTGTTTTACATTTTTGAACAGATTGCGAATCCATCGGCGAACTTCAACGGATTTTTTGTCTTCCAAATCGTATCTATGTTGCTTAGGTCAGGAAACCGGTATTGGAGCTCAAAGTCAAATAATTAGAAACGAAGTATTTCGACATCCTGAGGTGATAGTTTTTGTCACGGAACACGTTTTGCTGTTTGCAGAACAAGCAAAAGTGAACAGGCGTGAATTTACCTTCGCTTGTTAAACATACGAAGGGCAGCCGTATGCAGTGGACCGGTTTCTGTATACACAAGTTTTGCAAACAGGACGACGAACAACGACGTCGAATCTCAACGCAGCTCACGTCCTGGCCAATTAGCATTTATTTTAAATTTCTATTCGCAGAAAAACTGATTATAATACGCACGTTGACTAACGGACCAAGTTGACGCAAAACTCTTGTAAAAACAAAGTATTTGCCGTTTCTAAAAATTACGGTTCAAACTTTCGTTTTTGTCATAAAATTTGATATTTTGGTATACACAGTAAGAATCTTGGGTTAGAACAGTTAAAAATTGTGATTTAAGAGTAAAAAATGTATATGGACAGGTTGGGTGCTGGGTACACAAGCTTTGGGTTAAACAATACAGTAAAAACATTGGAATGAGAAGTAAAAACTGGCCGTAAGATCGAAATCCTCTAAAACAGGCACCAATTTTTTCTGGCTATTCTTTAACTTGGAAGTATTACATCACTACAAGTAGGTGAATTTTGTCGTAAAATTAAAAACATCAATGAAATAGCCTGACAATCAAAAATGCCAGCTTAGCCTTGATAAAAAAACCTTATGTGTGGTCGCGAAATAGGTCAAGTGAATTTCGACGCTTTAACCGCGAAATCTTCGAACTTCACGGCGCCGTAATTGTTTCGTCACAATCGGTGACAGACGAATCGAAAAGTTGTCAATTTTCACACGTGAATGAAAAGGTGACGGGACATTCGAGCGTCGAAGATCGCCTTTAACCCATTTGTTAACATGATTTAACTTATTTTTTACACATTTCGCGGCTCTACGCAAGCCACTTGAGAGATTTCGACGCGCGACGTTTGTCTACGTCACAAAGCTAAGGAATATGTCGCCCTTGGCAACGGGAAACGTTTTCGAAATTTTTTGTGATTCATAAAATAATTAAAATTAACTAAAAAATGTAGGTTTCGATTTTAGTGCCTTTCATTTATTAAGGTATCATTCCTGTAAATAACGGGCATTTAAAACTTTAATAATTTAATAAAACACCCATAAAAAATGACAGATATTGTACGTTTCAGATTTAGGGACTTAAATTTGTTAGACATTGTTGCTGAAAAAAATATAGGTTGAAATGTAAATACCAAGCATTTTGATAGAACTTCGAACAAAACAAAAGCTACCTTAATAACAACAAAATGCAATATGTTACGGTGTTTTCGATTTTAAGTATCTTCTAATCGCAACATTTCAAGGCACGGTAGTTTTGCAATTAAGGCACGTGAGCACTGCAGCCTAAGCTGTGTTGTTAAACAGGATTAATCCATCGTAGCAGTTCTCAGCGCCGCACAAAGTACTGAGAAAACGACGGATTACGGTTCACTTCGGCGAAAATGCATCTTTCAAACCTCGAACAATCACGTGTTCTAGATCGTAAACAATGCCGATTGTTACGTCGAGATTATCTCTCGGCCTTGACCGATCGCAGTCGACAGTAAGACGACGCGAGATGCTGTCTGTTACGTCATAAAGGCCCTCGTAACGTGGATTTTGAGGTTTGGTCGCGGGCTTGTCATTAACCTGACGTTTTTGATGCAGTTTTGCAGCA
Source organism: Ascidiella aspersa (assembly GCF_963924565.1). Taxonomy (NCBI): domain Eukaryota; kingdom Metazoa; phylum Chordata; class Ascidiacea; order Phlebobranchia; family Ascidiidae; genus Ascidiella; species Ascidiella aspersa. The sequence goes on from NC_139454.1 coordinate 25,455,912, forward strand.
TTCCGACTGATTTTTTCGCCTTAAATCGCTTGTTGTGTCCAGTTCGTTAAGGTTTCGTCGAAAATGATGACGTAAGATTACAACAACACACTCGTGAGAAAAATGCAATGGGAATGGTTTCGATGGTTTGAAATGTCAGGCGAAATATGTCATGTTTTTTTGATTGACATCACTTTGATTTATGCAATTGTATCTTGTTTGTAACTGAGGTTTCCAAGGTCATTAGAGTTGTTTGAAACATTCAAAATACAACCTTTTTCTGTACGGGTTTTGATATTCATTTTACGTCTAACTGCAACCTCCAACCATTATGCTCCAGAATTCATTACAAAAGCCAGTAAGAGTTAAAAATAAAAATATTTTGCCTATAGGAAGGCAAAGTTTAAAGTTTGTTCCATTAATGGTTAAAACCATAAATGAAGGATGCAAGTAACTTTGCGAAATATTTGAACTCGCAACCAAATGTTTTAAAGTTTGGTCTAAGCAGTGTCGCAATAGCACACCACTTCTCCCAGGATAACGTTCCTGTTTTTGGCGCAATTTTTAGATAAACAAGACGGAAAAAGAATCGCGGATTGAGTTGTGATAGCCAAAATCGAAAAACAGCTAGAAGGTTCACCGTCCGCAGTAAGTTCGATTCGCGTCAATATTTTGGACAAATCGAAGATAAATCGGCGAAAACAATTAAAACCTCCAGCGAAGCGCAACAGACAATGACCAGTGGTCTGCTAATGTTCACAAAAACCCGGGTTAAAGTCTTCACTTGCAAAACAGCCTTTGCTTTCGATTTCCACGAACGTCTAAGTCAATATTTTGATTGCTTCGAGCGCGCGATCACTTGCCCCCCCCGAACCCTTTGGAAAGTGATTGTGACGTCATATGGCGTGGGCACGCGACCTCGTCGATTCGAATGCGAACAAGTCGAAGAAGAAAATGTTCTTGTAAGTTTATTGTAAACAATAAATCATTTGATTGGCGCAAATCTACAAATCAAAGAAAGAGTTGCGCTGTCTTTTTAAGCTGTCCGTAAATTGTTCGCTACCAATTGTCAAAAATAATTGGTAGAGGAATAAAATACCAATAAAATCGAACATTCTTAATTGCAATGTGATATTTTCGCAATCAAATTAATTTTTCGTGTCATTGGTTTCAAAGCTTTTGAATTTCAGTTTCACTTTCCAAAACCTAATGCAACAATCTATTTGGTTAATGCCCCCATTCAATATACCGTCTTGTGTGGAAGTTACCAAGTCTCGTGTGATTTTAGTTCAACGGTTCTCAGCTTTGAAACAACACGTGGTCACTTCGCTACGCTTGGCTGCGCACACCAGAGCGTCATTGTGACGTCATAAGGACGTTGCCACTCGCAGAGAGGAAGCGAATTCCAAACAACGCGAAATCACAACAGGAAAATGAATTTTGTGAAGTTAGTCTTGTCTTTTTTGACGAATTTGATCTCTGTACCGCGTCATGACAACACACAAGGAATTGCAAACTAAAAAAATACGCAATTTCCACTTCGAAACGGAAAAACGCTTTAAAACAAATTTTAACATTCCAACAACAAATTACTCTGGCTTAACTGAAACGACAAACCACACACAACAATTAAGTTAAGAAAAGCACATGCGCGCATTTTTGGACAAAAAACACGAAAAACAAAGTTTTCATTTCAATTTCAATTGGAGGAACTTAAGAACCAAAAACATTTAGTGACGAACAGCCGAAAAATCCGGTTTCACGCTCTAATGGTGATATGACGTTGCATTGAAATTGTTTGTCGTGATTTTATATTGCCCGAGGTTGGTTTTGTGTTGAATGAAAACTTGTTTTTGCGTTTTTGGGGTAAGTTTTGAGAGTCCAGGCACGCGATAATGTTATTTTGCACGCGGATGGAGTAAGTCTTTCAACGTCTCGATTTGTTTTTCAATTTTGAACCGTTTTATCAATTTACAGTAAACATATTAACATCGGGGCAAAAAATCAAAAACACTCATATTCAAGTTAAAGCACACTTATTTTACATCACGTTCCATTTACCACACACTACAATCCTACTTATTTCAAATTACAGGCAATTTAGTGCATATTGAACCCCACCCATTGCATATCGCCCCAATCACGTTTGTGAAAGACGCAAAACGCGTCAATCAGTTTTCCATGTGATTAAAATTCCTCTAAAGCAACGCTCAAGTGCCGAAGTGCGTCATAAAAGCGGAAATTTGCGGTGTTTTTTCGCCAAGGGAATGAAACTCGAACCTCAAGTATCACAGTGCGGTTATTTCGGTCTCACAAGCGCCATAGAGCACTCCAGATTCGATAGCAGGGTGTTCCGGTTTTTGAGCTGTTTCCACGGGTTATTTCTGGCGCTATTGTCCAGACTTAACTCCACCCATAAGCTTAAAGCAAAGCGAGATTACCCGGTTGAAATGGTGGGTTTAGGTGGTAGTTGCTCTCACAATGGGGTCAAACGATGTCGTGCGATGGAATTTGTATGTTGGTTGTCGTATAACGTTAAAGGGTGTGGTGAAATATTTAAGACAAGTAAAAAAATGAGAACTTATGACTTGTAGTATTAAAAAAAAAAAAAAAAAAAAAAAAAAATGTAGTATTTAAAAAAAATAGAATGTTTGACCTTAATTGTATTTAAATCTCGGCTAACTTTCGCACAACCGCGCTTCATCAGGTCAAGGTAAAAACAAAACTCTACCAATTTAAAACGTAAATGTACTAAAGAGTTAACGGCTAGGTTGAACGCAAAATTAACAAAAAATCAATGTTTCATAAGGAATTTTGTGTAGTCTTATTGTGTGGCCTATATATTTCTATTGAGAACTTAAAATGAATGGTTGAGTTCAAATAAGACAAGAAAGTCTAAAGAATATTTGGTTCAAGATTCAGTTCGCCATTTATTGTGGTATTGAGAATGTCATTTTAATCAAAAAACAAGGTCCACTATAAAAACAAAATAGCATTTCGAGGATACTCGTTTAATTCGGGCTGAAGTAAATGTGAAGTGGCGAGGGGTGTGGACCCTTGTCTTGAAGAAATGACAGAAAAGTGGGACTTGAGACAAAAATGAATCGTGAGTTCTCTGACTAACGTTCAGCTGGTGAGAGTGGGTGACTAAAATAACCCTTGGTAAAAAATAAGAAATAGAATGTATGGACGTAGTAAGAATATCAAAGCCCGTAGTTATCATTTTAAACGTTTCGAATATCGGTATTCATTTTCAACATGTAAAAGGCCGTATTACATCTTGTCATATATTCGGCGAGACATGAGTTGTCATGGCAGTACTGCACGCAGTAATGAATCCACAATGATAACAAGTCACGCTTTTTAAGGCTTTGGTGGCCGCTACAAAACTGGGTATTTATAACAGACCGTTAAATTAATTTTAGTCACAGTTTTAGTCCGTAAAACACCCAAAATACACTAATAAGTTATGCCAAATAACTTGATCTTCGGAGCATAATGAATGGAGGTAGTAATACCAAAGTCCATACAGTAGGTGGCGTTTTGAACGTTCTAAACATCTTCGATTTCAGCAATCCATTAACAAACCGTAGCTTTCACATTAATGAATAAAAATGAAGGACTCCCTGGTCAGTCATCCAATAGTATTTAGTAAAGTACGACAAGACATTACTTTTCCACTCCAGAAGTATGTGAGTAATTGTTTGGAGAGTTTACAGATTCCTTTTCGCGACCCCTTTGTACAAGGGTTGGTGGGAACAGGAGGACATCAATTACTGACCAAAGGCTGAAAGTCTCGCGACAAATGTGACTCAACATTCGAGTGTTAAACACTTTGCGGAGTAAGGACTAAGCAAACTAGAAGAGCATGGAAAGAAGGGTTGAAACAACATTTGTGATCCAATGTACACAGAACGCATTGGGAGAAAACTATGACTAAAATCCCTTCAAACGGCGATAGGTCAGTTGATACATTGCCTTTGGTGAGTAAGAGGGAAATCTTGCTTCTTACTAGTGTTTTGTAAACATGCCATTTCCATGGAAGCTAGAATATCGCTATGGTATCAGTGGATGTACTTTTTTGGGGTAAAGTAGGATGGATGGTTTCTAAGATGGATCTATTGCAAATAGTTACCGTAATCACAACAATAAGTTTCCGCTCTCGAATGGTTAATCATGTTTAACTGGATTTGGCAAGTTTTTAATTGAATTAAAGCAGTTTTGTAGCGTGTAGTCATAATTATCAATCACTTGTTTGCTAAAAAGTGGGAATTTTGTAACACGTAGAACATAATCATCAATTACTCTTAACCTACACGTAAATTTAAAAAACGTTCAGAAAACGTTTACCTAATTGCGTGTCTTAATTTTAATTTTGAAGTATAAATTAATCTATAATTCGTGTGAAAACAGCTTCAAAAGACTTCACTAAATCACGAAAACACTTAAAATCCCTTCGTGAATTTAAAAAATTTCAAAGAGCAAATAATTTCTAAAAAGCAACCAAGCAAACCACATAAAGTTTCCATTGGTCAAGTCTATTTATAGAAAGTACATCTGATATGATATGACTCATTAAAAAGCACTAGTAGGTTCAAAAACGCGCGAGGAATTGCCAGAATTCAACTGTTAACAAAAACAGCAAAAACTAAAAGTAATGCATGACTGGTAAGCAGGGAACCTTCAGAAGTTCATCTCAACACTGGAGCAATCTTTCGACCGACAACATCTAGGATTACAGCGAACGAACCCAAACAAACGTAATGTGATTCATAAGGGACACCTCACACTTCCAGAAACCCACAGAGACCAAGCTAAGGGCTTGTGCTGGTGAAATGAAAGGTCGGAATGCATTACGTTATGCGCTGAGATGTCTAGATTATCGCGACGTCAATCAACATCAGTGCTGAGATATCAGGGGCTTGTTGAATTTATCGGGGAGGTAACTTGGTGGGGGCTGGTAAGATCGTGTATTTACACAAGCGTGATAGAGCTTTGTATTAAACAGACACCAGATAACTTTGCCATGAATTAAGGCGTTGGTCTAGATTCCTACAACTTTTTTATAGTAACGAAACGAGTTGTCAAAATTGAAATTACAAGGAAGGAATAAATATAATAATTATATTTGACCAAACCAAATCAAAACGCTAACTCGCACCCTAACCCCGATAATGTTAGCAATATAAACCACAGGAAGAAAATGTGGTGGGATTCTAGACCAGCGCCTGAATTAGAAATAAAATATTACGAGATATATCGAATAAGCATACTTGGATTAGATTAATTAGTCGTTTGTATATTGATAATAGGTGAATCCACAACAATGAATTAACACCAAATGCAAACTTCGATAATAGTCCTAAAATAAAAGGCTCTTAAGGTCAAAATTGTCAGTTCCTTGTATTAGACATTTACATTGTGTTCTTTTTCAAGTTGGCTCTAACATAGTGGTTCTGTAACTCAAAAATGAGTTGTGAAAAAAACAGCCAACACCGTTATTGACGTATTTCGCGGGGTTTAACAACAATCCACTTCCTCAAGAACACAAAATTTTAAACAAGCGACACCACAAAAGTTGCAATAAAAACTCTCCATAAACAAAAACATCCTTTTTCGCGCAAACTCTCACGAGTTTTGCGGAAGTTTCAAATGACAGAAAAACAAAACCAACCACAGGCAGCCACTCTCCAGATGCAGCCTTAATTAACCCCAAAATAGCCTGTGACGTCATACCAACGTGATGACGTAATTGCTCAGTCACCCGTGACCGCAGATCGGCCTGATTCACACCGATTGGAGCGGTGTAAATCCCCCTGTTATCGATAATAACATGCCCCTCCCTGGCAAACCGCATACCTTGTAGCTTACTCAGATTAGCGGGTTTATACCGGGTGACGGTGATTACAAAGTGTGGAAAATACAAGATTTGTGACTTCGTCACTCAAGTCAAAATTTACCGATAGACTTTAGGTGGAACATGGTAAAAAAACCTTAGTAAAATGGTAAAAACGAAACGGTAAGAACAATGCTTGAACGTATTTTGATTTGTGACCCCAAAGACACAAATGCTTTCGAATATAAGGAATTTCCCATAGACACGAAGATGCAAAATAAAGATTCTTGTTTTCGAATCAGAAGATATTTAGACTGTTTAGAAAAACAGGTATAAACACAAAATTTTCCCAAAATCCTACAGAAATATATAATTCGCTTTATAAATTGGGCATTATCAGTTTCTGGTTTTATACAGAAACTGATTATGCCTATTTCATAAGGAGAAATATATATTTCCGAAGGGTTTTAAGAAAGGATGTGATGTTTTTATGCTTGTTTTAACCTAACAGTATACATATCACCAAAGACCTCAACTTAGATAGAGTCATTAGAGCGGCCACCCAAATATAAATTCTATCAATATTTTAAATGTTTTTTAATTTAAATCCTAAGCGAAATAAGTTTACAAGCCGCATTCTTGCAATACTTTTCAACCGAATTTCCTCGCAATTTCTCAGCCTTCGTCCAGTTCTATTTAACTCGGGATTACACATGCGATTGTGACGTCACACTTGTTGACACGCGCGACGCGAGGGGCGAACGCGCGCGACACGAAAAGCACACGATACGCGCGTAATCTCGGCTCCGATAGCCAAAGCATTCGAGGGAATGAGTCGTTCGAATTTACAAGGCCGACACGGCGCGACCGACAGGTCACTTAATCCGATTTGTTGTCGCTGAGTCCTTAATCTTCTGCATGATTTACAAGGCCGCCAGGGTAAGGCTGCATGAAGGCGACACGATTATTGGCGATGTGAGATGTTTACGTAACGCTGCATAGAGGTGCATTGTTTGATAACAAACGGTGAATTTGAATGATGCAATGCAGTAGGTGTATTTGCTAAGGTTCGGGTGAGTTTCGAACCATTGACCCTTGTCATTTGGAGCTTTTTGTTGGTTTAAAGTTTTTATCTTCATATTTTTAGCAAACTTTAATAGGGTTAGTTGGGCAATAAACGCCACGCCGACGATTAGGCGCCTTGCAAAAAGCGAAGAAAATACCACTGTTCTAATCTTTGCGGTGTTTGCCATCTTAAAAGAACAATAGAGTTGATCAAAGAAGGCAATAACATTTGTAACTTATTTTATTTTTATTTTTTATAACAGGAAATGTTATCACTTCTTGCAAACTTTCATAAATTATTTCACAGAAATATCTGATTTTACTCGAATTCAAAACGTTTGTAAACAGCGAAATGTCGATTTTTTTAATATAATGGATTTACTAATTTTATTCAAAGATGTAGGTTTATGTGACATTTTGTTTTCTACATTAAGTAATTAATTTTTTGCGCGATAGCCGTTACTCAGCAAAGTCAATTACCTGGAGAAAATACCCAACACGAATAAGCTTTGCACACTATAGGCGCAAGAACTTAAAGCACAAGCCACAAGGTATTATCGGCCCAACTACAATAAACTGGCACGTTCAGCTCAATATAAACCCTGCTGCTATAAAAGTTCGGTCTTGGATAATACTGGAAAACGTGGGTATTTTTTTTCAAGGCTTCCATGACAATGCATTACGTCGACGCTGGAACACGCGGCAAAAAATTTGGGACTTTTTAAGATGTGCCGGGAATGTTTATAATCGCCACAAAAATGTATACATAATGCACAGCGCAGAAAAAAGAGCGGCTTAGTGGCTAATATTTTAATTAAAATTATGTCAGTGTTTGCGAAAATGTTTAAAAAAATTGAGTTCAATACTTCAACGTTTAAAAAAAATTCTTGAATTTCATTTAAGGGTATAATAGGTTTAACCGAAATTACAACTTTTAAAAATGTTTAAAAAAGTGTTTTAGACAAGGGCACCATTACAAATGGGTTATATTCCGACAAATACCTTAAAATCAAAAGTAGAATCATAGTTAATTTTTAGGTTCTGATAGGCGAAAACTGATAAGCTACAACGGTCCGAAAGAAACTGACACTTTTCGGGACTTTTTTGCAACCGCCAATCAGTGTGCGAAACCTCTGACGCAAAACTATATTTATCATCTTTCGCCTGAAGTTTACCCGCGATGAAATAGCATTTTCCCAAGTTCAACCACTAAAAGTGAAATCGGAGAAAAAACTTGCGAAACGAAAAAGCGGTTTTCGGGATTTCCCCTGCGTAGAACAATCGGTAACAAACGTTGAAACGCGAGACTTGGACGCGAAAAATAATCCTGACTTTAAGCTTGTTGCTACTGACAACAAACAGAAGTGCGCGTGGGCACAACTGCGCAGACATTTGGATCAAAACAAGAGAAAATCACAGAAAATAGCATTTGCTGGTCAATTAATCGAGTTTCTTTAAAAACTTTTTTATGTTATAAAGACGAAACTTAAACAATAACTTAATACTGTAACGCACAACGCACATTTTACCAAATAAAACACAAAAAAATCGAAAATCATTGCCGTTACCTAAATTTTAAAACACTGTAACGCACGTACACCCTTATTTTTTAAAAAACAACAAAAAATTTGGTCAAACATTTTGGCGATTACGGTTTTCGATTATGTTTTAAAGGGCTTTGAGTTGAACGAACCTTGTAAACAACTCACAAAGATTCACTCGTACTTAAGCGCTTAGTCGCACATTTATAACGAACCGCTTTGAATCGTTGTGTATTATCAATTTGCCGTAAGTTGACACCAACATTAAATTTAAAATCAGTAAGGCGTTAACCGTGGTGAAAATAAGACCAATAGGAGCTCCGCATTATTTTCACGCGCATTGGCTCTTTAACGTGTGACGGTTCAACGCAATAGAAAACGAACCGTTGTGAGATCGCGGGTGACTTTCTCAGAAGTGTGGAGCTAGTAAGGATTGTGATGTAAGCAAATAAATCCGCATGTTCTCTCACGAATGAATGACCTGAGAACGTGATTAGGTCAATTCATATGTCCACTAGCCAGTCATTTCTTCTAACATGTTTTTGAACTTTTATCAACTTGCGTAATGTTGCCGTAATGTCCTCGGAATAAATAACATCTTCTTAAGAATGCAAAACTTCTCGACACATTAAACAGTTGCCTTGATTTTCTAAAGAGTAATTTTTTTAGAATATTTTTTGTACATTTTCGACTCAACTAAGCTTGACACGAACTCGACATTTTTAATTTGATTTGCGTTTTGACTTTAGATGCTGTTTCAAGTTAAAAGTTATCTCACGAATTTTTTATTTTTTTTAACAAAAAGTTAAAACAATTATAACGATATATACTTTGGTTTGTAAATCTTTATGGTTTATTATTTATTGGTTCATGTTTCTATTTGTTAACTTAGGGGAAATTGAGCCGGGCTATTAAGGTACATCTTAATTTAGTTTACACAGAAAGGCCGAAAAACGTTAACATACGTTGTTTTAACTATTTTTTCTCTAGAAATTTATTGTTTGCAGTGTTGGGATTGCATCAGCAACAAATACATCAACATTGTTTTCCCTGAAATCCAGAAAATGAAAGTTGTAAATGTCCGGTTGTACAAGTGCCACGGTCACGGCTTAGCCGGAGAAAGTGCACATCCCCACATTAACATGCACGTATCGACCCTTTGCGCTGCCAAACAAGTTCGACGTGGTTTATTTGCCCAACACCAGGCTAATATTACTAGTGGTTTGCGAGAAACATCTTTGAATAATATGTTTTCGGCCCCGAAACGATGAATTTAGGTGACAGCACGAATAAGCGGATTTTTCCACGAAGAAGTGCCCAGTTCATGCTGTTTATGCTTGCGGGGAAACTTTCCACCAACAACTGTTAATTAAACACGAGTTAAGCGCCCAAACGACCAATTAAACACAAAACAAGCGACTGTGATATTTTGAGGCTTCCAAATCGGGATTGAAATGTATTGGCGAGCTCCTATTAGTTGGTTAACCAACGGTGCAGGTTATTTATAGCAGGTTGGTTTATAAATGTACGGCAAACTACTTCCAGTGGCCTTTCAACAACCGGCAAAGTGCGACAATTGGACGTAGGTGATCTTAAAATAATCTGTTGGACGTAGTAGAACACCTCGATAACATTTAAGTTTGCTTGGGCTACAGTGAAAGTGTGAGCACGTTTTCAAGTGCAAATAACTCAATGTAAAGATTTCACGAAACAGATATTAATTTATAACAGTTGTAAAACGTGAAGATTTGGCGTAATACGTCCCTGACGTAACTGTTTTAAGCTTCTTATTGCGTTTTCAGTTCACAAGCCGGCAAGGGATTGAAATCTAAAACATTCTATTAAAAAAAATGCTGTTGCTACCAGGCATGGTATACTAATAAAAGTCTTACAGGAAATTTTCTTATTTGAGTGGCATTGTCTCGACGTTCGAATAGAACAATACGCGTTGTCGTCGTCATAATATATCAAAGCATATACGAAATCAGGAAGCATTGTTTGAATGTTTTACTAAAACAGAAACGCCGGATTTTGAATGATGTAGCCAGTGACTAATTTCCTCCTCTTTCCAGAATAACGAATAAAAGGAAGTCTTTTGTATAGTGATGTTAAAGTATTTTTCCGGGTTTGACGTAAGCTGGGATTGCAGTGGACATTTAATTCCCACTATGGTAAGTTTTGTTGAAAATATATGTCAAGGCCAAATGGGTCGAGTAGATCGAGATCACCTTAAAAAAGAGGTTTCGATCCGCCCTTGTATCATCATGAGTTCATGTGACTGAAAAGCAAATCAAACCTTACTTATTAAATGTAGAATGTAACACTAACAGAAGATGATACAAGTTCGCATTCCAATTATTATTAGCTTTGATTTGGCTTCGACGTTTATTTGCAAGCTACATAACAGACCCGTGCATAGTGTACCCATTACCAAGTCCCACGGTAAGTTTTGTTTTCCAGGCTGACTTTGTCGTTTGCTGGAATTAGTGGACATTTAATTCCAACTATGGCAAGTGTGGTTTCGCATTTGTTTTGCGCGCGAAGTTTCTCAACACGAGACGTAAGTGTTACTGACCAAAGCAATTCTGGCTACAGCTTTAATCCTTTCATTTGGCGCTAGATATTGTTTATGCGGATGCGGATGCAATATTTCTGCACTATAGTGTAGATTGTTCTACGAATCCAGCACTAAGGAACAGGTAACAATAAACGCTGCTTCCAAATACGGCGTAAACAAGGGGTTTATCACAAGAGGAAAGCCTTACATCCCACTTCAAACCTAGCACATTCGCATGGCTTGTGTGAACATATATACAAAGGTTAAAATATTGTTAATCACAATAGCTGCTAAGTACTTATCTACACACGCTTGAAAATATATTTAAATAAAATAGTGCTACATTAAGGGTAATTTACAGGTTCACTTGGTGCTACAAAATAGGCAAATACACACCGAAAATTAGTTTAAATAACACTGGGCTGCAATTAAATCTAAACAAGGTTAGGTTACAGTTTCCGTTGATCCGTTTTTCTGTAAATTGCTGAAGCCATCTTCCAAATACGAACAAAAGTCAATGTTAGCTATCCATGAGTTTTAAGAAAGCACCAGCATTGCAATCCAAGTGTTAGCTTGTCACCGATAAATGGCATTCACATGTGCCGAATGTGCTGCTTGCATGCATGCATTGTACAATGCGCAGGCGCTAGGTATTTTTGCACAACTTGTGCGTAAGGTTGAGTGCTACTACGATCATAAGTTTGCTGAATTCAACAAACAAACGTTTCCACTAAAATTTAGACAATATCGGAGTCTCCATTATTTTCGTAGACATTGAATAAAACCAAAAAAATAAAAAAAATTGGAGCTTCTAACATTCTTGTTTACTCAATGAATAAAACAAACAAAAATTAGGAAAAAATGGTGGCTTCTTCCAAAATCGACCCTTTTTCTTGAGGCTTGATATTAATTTAAAACAAAAACAGAAATGTAAAGTTGGAACGATAATAAATCGTGCTGCACCTGTGTGAAGTTTTGGTTAGCATTCGATGCATTCAGGCGAGATCGACACCAAAATCAAGGACGCACCAAAACCAAAATAACAACCAAAAGCGAGATATGGTTAAACCAAAAAATAATCAAATCGGATGAATTCTACAACAACAAAATAAAAGGACTGCGAGCAAGTGCAGCTATTGCTACCAGTGATTAGTAAACCGAACGAAGCTAGGGTATAAAACCAAAATGGTTAATGGTCTGTTGGTCAGTCAGTCATTCGTGGTGTTTTTGGTACATTCCGCAAACCAAAATAAAACAGTTCATTCCGTTGGTATACCTGAACTTTTTCATATAAGCGCTCGGGTCGCAAGTTATAACGAGAAGTCGCTCGCTTGGAACTGGTCGGCCGTTCGTGCTGGGGGAGAAACACACAGAGTATAAGGCAGGTGGACTTACATGGACTTCAAGGACACGACCATTAATGGACACAATTTCGAAATATGTTAGACGACTGGCTGAAGAAATTTTCTAGAAAACTATACCATTAACATTTTGGACATGATTGCAAACGGACTGGGTAGTTGAAACAGTTGTGAATGGACATTGGCAATGAAGAGACTTGTGCCCGACTGGTGTCCTTCCGTGTAAGTATAGAAGAGACACAGCATATGGCAGGTGGATTTGCAAGGACACGGCCATTAAAGGACACAATTACGTAAGATATTAAACGAATGGTTTAAGAACTTTTCTAGAAAGGGAATATGAATGCAGACGGACTGCATAGTTGACACAATTTCGAATGGACATGACCGCGTAAGTATATTTCTATAACTCATTAAACAATCTGTGCACACTAATACATAGAATAGGGCTCTTCGACTTAAAATGAGTTTTAAGACACGAAAATGCCGTTGTCGGATATGAAATTAAAAGGCAATAAATAGCTCGACTGCGATAGATATTGTTGCCAATGGTAATGAAAATAATTTTGTGAAAACATCTTTTTTATAACTAGCGTAATTGCTCTCGCCCTTTATACGCCAATGTACAGGACTAAAACGAAACATTAAAGCTATAGTCGATAACTAGGTTCCAAATGTTAAGGAGGACTGGTGTTTTGCGATTCTTGGTGTAAAATGGGATTTCCGCAACTTGTGCAAACTTTCCAGACATTTCGTCTAATGTTATACGGGGATTAGAAGTGGAATTTCCAGTCGCCTAAACTTACCACGCACAAAATGAGAGGGTAAACACCCCCCCCCCCCACCCCTACCCCTAGGGGCAATAAATCGATGGGGCAATTAGTGAGCAGTGTTCGTGATCTAGGAGATAAATAATCACAAAAAATCGTGCAAAATTGACAAACTTTGGGTGTTTTTACGAGGGAGAAAATTAGAAGAGATAGCGAGTCTGACTTTCGGCACGTTCCAAAAATCCACCTGATATCAACAGTTGCAAAAAAACATCGCAATTTCCGATAATTACATGTTGTTCGCAGCAGGGTTTTGCAAATTTTTTTGAAGAAAAAGGGGCATTTTTAGGTTATTTTGTTAGAATTTTCTAGACGATACGACTGGCTATGGTTTGCGGGGATTAACTAGAGACGTTGAGAGATGAGCTTTGTAATTAAGGAAAGGTTGAACGTGATGATATCCAGTTTTTTCGGGGTGTGAATCAGGTATTTCAGTAGCACGTGTTTTGACGACACAAACTAAAATTATTTAAAAGATTTTTGTTCAACTATTTTTTAACTTTAACCACATAGGATGAATTTTGCTGTTTAAAGGATGAATTTTTGCTGTTTTCATTTACCTACCTAAATCAATAGAAAGCTAAACGGAACTGGGTCTTGGTAAAACCCTAATATAAACAAGAAAAACTAAAAAAATAGGGTTGGATATTTTTTCAAAGTAGACTACATTAAGGCCGAGTTGCATTATTACCAGTTTCTTAATCACAATAATCGTACTGAAATATGTGGGTAGCAAACCTTGTACGGAACTGACAGGTAAAAAACACTGATCGCTACATTAACTTGAACCCGATATGTTTATCACGTTTGCTTGTTCGGTCGGAAATTTTGTGTTGAAGCGTTAAAACTTTTAGGAACAACAACAGATCGTAGAAGTTTTGATGACGTGTATTTGATGACGCGCATCGAAAGGGGCCATAAGCGAATCTACAAATTACAGGTTTATCGACGATGTAGATTGTAATTGCCACCACACGCACTTAGCGAATTTGCAAAAACATGTTTTTATGACACAACGGAGTTGTTGAATGGAGCAACGGGGCGGAAGACTTCTTAAAATACGTAATTTGAAATTATCGGAAAGAGGTACTTAAGTAGTTCTACTAAATTTGATATTCAAAGTAGAATGAGTTTATTAAAATTCCTATGAAACTGTTTTATCAATAAGTATGATATTGAGCTACACAAAGCAAAATCACAATGTTGTTTTAGTTGACACTGCAGCAATCTTTAGCGCATTTGTGGTGCAATATAATTATCATGTTTGCACTTCTCTAGCCTTAAACTGCCTACAATAGTTAGGTTTGTTTAGCACCTTACAGTGTTCATATATCTCGGTGATTCGAATTTCAATTAAATCTGTTTAATAAATTATGAAAGTAAGGTATGCAATTGATCTATAATCGACACAACAATGAGCCCAAATAAGGGTGGTACAAAAATTTGATAAAAAAAAGGTTTAGAAATTTCATCTCGTATAATGGTCGTATATTTTCAAATGGCAGTAAAAACCTGATGGTTAAATGAATTTTCTTATGGCCTTTAAGTATGTAATGGGCATAGGGTAAATTGAATACAAGTGCTAGCAAAGCGGATGAGCGGGACCACCCAGCCAACAAGTAATACAAGGTCGTGAAGCTAAGTGAGTCGAAACAAGGAAATACAATACACAGGCCTCTTCACTTATCAATAGGCGATAAGTTTAATACTTCCTGCTGGTTAAAGTGGACTTTATACCACCCAGGGTGGCATTATTGGGGCGGGTGGGTAAAACATGCTATGGGGCGAATAAATTAACCCTAAAGCTATAGCGACACTTGTTTAGAATAGCGCGAAATAATCTAATAAATTAAACCAATTGAATCGCGTGTGGGAAACAAGTTGAACGCAAATTAAAAAATTCCAGTTTGTGACCTTAAGTTTTCCGTTTACTTCTGTAATTTTAAAAGTGTGTGTCGCGAACTACAATTTGCGAAACTAAATAGTCATATTGAGCATAATGGTTGGAAGTTGTAGTAAGACGTAAGTAAATATCAAAGCCCATGTAGAAGTAAGCAGCATTTTGAACGTTTCGAATAACTCTTTATTTATTTTCAAAATCTGATGTAACGCTCAAAATGACACCTACTTCCGTATGGGCACTAATATTCTTGAATAGTCATATATTTCCCAAAAAACTAAAAATCTCTTAATTAAACACCTTTAAAAGTTCCCCATTAACAAAAAGCTTCGATAACACGAGCAAGACAGAGCCCCGTTCGATTTGAGGCCCCATTCACCCTGTAACCCAAACCCGCCCCCGCACAGTTCGGGGAAGTGGTTTTAACGCCACAAATGACCTTGAAACTTTGCCACCAGGTAGCTCAAGGTCGTTTCGGTTAAAGACGTGGCATGAAACTACCGGGGGTTAATAACGCTAAAAACTTGGGGTAAGGTGTGTTTCCGTTTAACTGGGGTCGCAATTTTTCAAGAAATCGCCCGCTTAAGTATTTGGCGTAACCCTGAAATCACACACGGGTTGATCGTAATGCACAAATTATTTAAGAGAATTTCTCCTAAATTTTAGATTTCTTTAGCCGAGTGCAGCTTTTTACGAAACTCTATACATTGCTATGCAAGGAACGAAATGCACCGAAGTTTTTCACGCGTGTTTGAGGCGTGTAGGGGGCGGGGAATGGCGGGTTGGGTACTCGTATTTCCCCAAGTCGAGTACTTGATATGTTGATGTTATTTTGCAACAAAAGGGCGCAGGCATTGTTTCAACGGTTATGTCATCGAAATTGGAAGAAAAATGATTTGAAATATCTTTGACATTTTTTAAGACCTACATACTATTATTTGACCAAACTGTATTGAATAACAGCTACTAATGTCGTTTATTGCTATTATTTATGGTTTACAAGACAAGAGTTTCGTTTCTTGTTCTCTAAGCAGTTCACCATTTTTTGTATGATGTAGCCGAAACCAATCATTTTGTTTATGTCAACGAAAGTTGTTTGCATTACTCTGTGGTAGTCAAATACACAATTTCGACCAATTTATGCAAGTTTGTGAAGTCAGTAGACACAATTCTACGACGTTTTAACCATAGAGAGCGTTTTCGGGTCGTTATAACTGCATTAAAGCGCCAACAATCACGGCATCGAATTCGCAAAGTGAAATTCTCTTTCGCTTCAAACGGACTTAGTTGAAATTCGAAGCCAAAGCTGAGCCCTTGATGTTCTGGATGTTGCGACTTTTTTGCGACGAGCGAATAATACTTTACTTGGGCATCCGCTTGCTTGGGCGGGCGTAAGTGAACTGTAGCAGCTTTGTTATAAGAAGAGTTTAAATAATTGGTGTCCTGGCGAGGTTCGAACTCGTGACCTCTTAAAGCCGCACCAATAAGTTTTTTAGTGATATTTGTATTCTGAAATATGAAAATAAAACTTCTAAGGAAATAATTAGGTTTGCAGCTTAAATGCCAAAATGCTTTTTTGAATATTACCTACTATTTAAAAGCCTAAACCTATTTTAATTCTAGTT
Source organism: Ascidiella aspersa (assembly GCF_963924565.1). NCBI lineage: Eukaryota > Metazoa > Chordata > Ascidiacea > Phlebobranchia > Ascidiidae > Ascidiella > Ascidiella aspersa. The sequence goes on from NC_139454.1 coordinate 25,472,606, forward strand.
AAAATGCTGTAAATGACTGTACGAAGTAGCCTTTTAGTTTGTGTGTTATCTTGACCGAAAAGGAGTTATAAAATTCTCAACATGAATCATATTTTTAATTGCACTTTATTTAAACTAAAATGAGTTTTGTTAGGTTTAAACTATTTAATGTACCGAAATTATCCTTTCTATAATGGCTTAAGCGTTCTCAACATAAATCCTACTTTTAATTGGACACTTGAGCAGACGATGATAGTCATAACCGGTTGCTAAAAGCTCGAAAAGTTTACGGAAACCGTTAAATATCTTGCAATGCGGCAACGCCCAACACTTCGGACTTTAGTTGAAAAGTTCAAATTATTATCAAAAAAAATTACCGCAAGCTACGAAATAAGTGCAGACTAGAAATTAAATAAAACGCTGTAGGTTTACCGCAACCGCGTTAAAACTGAGATGTTCGAAACAGTGTGCTTGACCCTGTCAGCTAAACCCACATTTGGTCGAAACGTGAAATATTGTGTCGATAATTATCGGGCATGTCTTGACGATAATTATCGGGTCCATGCGTCGCGCGTGGAGACTTGTCTGGCGCCTTTTGATGGATTATCATAAAGCGTGCCGCAATATTTTAGAAAGTTTTTTGCTGCAAATCATCTTGTGGGTGTGGCCCATACGCGCGCTATCTAATAACTGTAATCCCCTCAGCAAGCATCTAATCAAGCAGATAAAAATTTGCCCGGCTTAGCCAGGTAATTGGCGCCTTTAGTTTCAACGTGTTGGCCATTAACTTGAGGTAAATATTCAGTATTGAAACGGCCAGGCCCATTTTATGGCCTGCATTTGAAATATATAAAGCATTTAGTTATCAGATTAAACAGCATGTTAAAAACACACTTAATATTGGTGTCTTTCTGATAAGAATGGTGTTACCTTTTTACCGTTTTTTATTAATTTTAATACCTTACATGGTGAAACAACTTTCTTACAACATTAACCTTAAATAAGGTTTCATTTGAAGATTCAATTATTTTACTGGGAATTGTGGAAAATCGCTCTCCTGGTGTAAACGAAGTAATAAATCATCGTTTCCCTCTTTGCGGCAAGTAATTGAAAAAAATTGTATTTTGTAAGACCTCCTAATTGCCCAGAAGCGAAGCTTTAGACTTTAGGGTGTCTAACAACACTGGGGAAGGCCAGAAAAAAGAGGCCAGGCACTTTATAATTAGCCACGTTGGCTGATATTCGGACAAGGCGTTTTTGCCAGATCACGAAGGAATTCGGCAAGGCGCCAATTTCGATTTTGACTTTTAACGCATTGGTTTTATGGTTTGTAGTTTAATGGTTTAACGTGTAACGTGCTTTGGATGGGCGGGGCGGTGGATGGAAGGCTTCAAGTAACTTCCTGCTTTCGCGCTTGGATTGGTCTTGAGCTACTTGGGATTACAAAAATATTAGACACTGTCAGAAAAACTGACGAATTTTCTCAATATCGGGAAAAAACGGTGTAGCGGTCAATATTTAGACTTAATATAGGCGTTGCCCAAGTCATTGACATAAAAAACTTGTTATTGTAATTCGACAAAATATTGCGAAAGCTATTATAGCGATACGACCGTTTTAAATTACTAAATTGAAAACAAAACTGTTAAAAAGTCCACCTGGTTTGAGTTAGTAGATTATCTAATAGTATTTTTTTTAAATTGCAGAAACAGTGACCTGTATTTAACTTTTTAGATTTTGACTTAAAAAAATAAGTTTTTTCAGTAAGACGGGTAATTATGGCAACTCGTTGCATGTAATGAGCTCATCAGTCATCACTTAGAAAATCGGAAACCGTTAAATTTGGAACATTAAAGTTTTCCGCTTCGCCCAAAATGAATTGCAACTTAACAGAGACAAATACTTTTTTGCAGCATTTTTGTCGTTTTTGCAGCATTCAAACTAATATTGGCAAAACAGCGTTTTGATTTATAAGGAGAGGGAAGATTTATCGTTTTTAGTGAAATGCAAATGCAAAAAGTCTCGCTTCGTTAGAGTTCAGGTCGATTTATCACGAACAGTCAACATTCCCGGTTGGAAACGGTCGATAAATTGCAATTACAGCGTGTTATTTCGACCATAATCACCTTACTTTATGTGCTTTGGTTTTGCAAGCGAAATGCGCGTTATGCTTCGTGCACTTTTAATTGATCACACACAACCTCAGGATAAAAAATATCGTTTTTGACGCTTTCTGTAATACATTTTATGCTGGCCATATCAGGTTTAATCAATTTTAAAATTAAAAAAATAGAAGCTAACAAGATAAAGCGTTAAAACAATAAGCCTACAGAAATTTATGAAAAATATTTTAGCAGCAACCAAACCGCAAAGTGGAATAGAGTGACTGTTAAAAATTGGGTATCAAAATTCCAACCGCTTTTGAAAAGTACAAGGTTGAATTCATTACAACCTATTGCCCATTTCGACACGTTACCCATTATAACAGGAGTTAATGCAATAAACAATTACGCTTTAAAGCGTTCATGTGTAAAACTGGAAAGGAGTAACTTGTAAAGAAATGAAATCACGAAGCGATATTTTTTTATGAATAACGTTTTGGGGCATAATGTCTGGAGGATTAAGTAAAACGTATTTAGAATATCAATGCCCATTGAGAAGTAAGTAGCATTTTGATGGTTTCGAATAAATCTTTATCCGTTTTCAACTTGGCTTTGAATAAAATTTATTCAAAATGTTCAAAATGTTACCAACTTCTGTATGGGCTTTAATATTCTCACTACTTCTAATTATGCTTTTAATACGTTGGTGTGTCGCATCTCTTCGTATATGCACCTTCACAAACAACTACGTACATTTAGGGGAACGACTAACGAAGTGTAAACAGTGACTAGACAGGGGTGACACACAACCTAGACGTAACTACCGGTACGGCGCCACTTCCTGTACGACGCTATTACGTCGGGGCGGGACGGCGGTCCGCATATGAGACGCTTTTTCCCTTTGGTGGCCGAATACACAATACAATATGGGTTACAAGGGTGGCCTAATTTTTTAAACCGTTTAATTTCGATTGGAAACACTATAACTATAAGTTATTAGTGTAAATAGGATTTAAATACATGTTTATACCCTTTTGTCAAAAACATTTAAATATAGGTTAGAAGATCGTTGTGATCGTAAAACCGTTTTTTGTTTGTTTGAAAACATTGAGCCGTTTATCGAGCATGTTTTTTTCTTTTGCTAGGCAAAAGCCGCAAAAACCTACTATTTAACTGATTAAGATAAGGCATACCATTTTATTGTAAGATTTTGTTTTAAAGTCACTAGTTTTACATGCAAACTGTTATTTAGAGTGGTAGGCTTTGGCAAAATTTAATATATTTTGTCCTTATGAATATCCTATATTTTAAATATCTTATACAGTTATGTAGATTTGCAAAGCCTTCTAGTTTGAGCACGAATATATTGCTGTGTTATAAAGTAACCCCGAGAAGCAATCAAATGCAGAATTTAATCTTAACACTTTCCGCGAATTCTCTTTCGGGAAAACCAAACGTCGCAAACAAGTTGTAAATTTGTTCAAACTTTGCGGAACTCAAACGCAATTTACTTGGTAATTGGCGTCAACAGGCAGCAGAAAAAAACACGAATTTCCGGGTAAAGATGTGCATTGGCCGACCGATATGGACTCTGGTTGGCTTTACTTCCAAGAGGGTGGCTAATTGCAGCTTTAATCGTTCAAAAAGCGAACCTTAGGCAAATTACGGGATAATTGAGGCTTGTTTAGGCTTCAATGCACTTTATATGGCGATATGATATCGAAGTTTAAGCATAATTGACCAAGAAGTCTTTGCTTGCGTGCAAAGGCTGATATGAGATGATATTGCGCTACTTGAAGAGGTCAAGCAGTTTGGGCGGTTCGCATGGGGACATGAAGTGTAAGTGGTGAATTAATTAAATGAACCCGCGGTAATGCTTAAGTGGTCCCTGTTTCATCCTTGGTTCAGTAACCGGATCAAACTTGCTTGGAAGCATATTTATTGGAGACTGTAGTAGTTAAACGTACTAGAAAGCATCAAAGGCTACATAGCGTTTAAATGAACAAAGAGAAATTCGAAAAGTTCAAAATGCAACCTACTTCTGTATGGGCCTTAATAAACATTCTACATCTAACTACAACCTCCAGTCATTATCTTAAGATTTATTCGCAAGGTTTAAACGCTACCTTCTTCTGTATGGGCTTTAATATTCTTACAAAATCTCTTGGGATATCAAGGCCTTGTCTTGTTTTACTATAGCGTGAGTCAAACAATCTCAATGACCACGAAAAAAAATCTATATAGCTAGGGTGGGATTACCCTAAGAATAGCTCTTTTTGGGTACAGTTTAAAAAATATGAGTCTTTGGATGGATTAGAACCTACAACCTTAAGACTTGGGTAATTTTAGACTTTCCAAATCAATCAAACTATGTCTTAAGAATTTGGTTGCAAAAAAACAATATTTCAACAACAAAAAAGGTTTACAATACTGCAGAACTTACAACAATGCTCGTAAGTACAAGTGTAGAGAAATTAAAATTTACGGTTAAATGACAATTAAATGATGACAATCTATACCGCCCGGTTTTTGTACAAAATAAATAATCTAAACAGGGCAGAAAAATGCGATTACATAACCCGGGTTTTAGAGGGCAAGTTGAAATGACCTTAAACTTGAGTGATTTCTCAAGTGCTTGCGTCATGCGGGACGCCTGTTTCGAGAGGTTTCGACGAAATTTTCGTCCGAACCGTTTGTTGGAGCATAATGGCACAGCGCTTTGCACGTGAGACTTGAGAAGGTTCGAGAAAAAAAGCACGACGTGAGGCCAGGATTTAGAAGGAAATCCCGAGATATTTCGCTGCTGCAATGCATTAATTTTGGGAGTATAGGAATGGCATAACTATGTTTTGGTGATTTTTAACTTGGGGTGATTGTTGTTCAAGCGGTAAATTTATAATTTTATGATGTTAATTTTAACAACGAATATGAAATGCTATTTTAATGTGTTTTTTTTTAACTTTTTGAAAGCTATAAGCAATTAAACATTCTTCTAGTTGTTTACACGTTCACAGTTCATTTGAACTGGAACCGAACAATACTATAGTGTTATTACAGTTAATAGAGCAGACAATGTTAAGCTAAATAACTTGGTTGAATAAAATCCATTAGGATCTCCTAAATCAAGGGCGTGCATCTACTTCTAAAAGGTCCCATAAGAAACAGAAAATGCAAAGGGCGTGTCAAAAAACAGGATGTGAAATACACATGGCGATTTTAAAATAAAGTTGTATTCTGTCTTGGTAAAGATACTAAAAGTGAGGTTTAAAATTAAGTGCTTCTAATAACGAAGTCAGGTTTTAAATTGCCTTATGGTGCCCATTTTATGGTTGCTACACCCCTTCCAGTAATGTGAATGTATCGCACCTTGCCCCAACAAATGACGTATCCAGGTCGACTATTGCGTCACAAATTGATATTACAACCGCCGTTGGACTCTTGACATTTTAAGACGATCGAGTTTCGCGAAATGTCAAAAGCGAACGAATTGGCGGCACGATAGAAATTGAGAGTTCAGCGATAGAGGGAAGGGGGGTGGTTTTCATGAGAGCTAATGCCGCGTCAAATGCGATTATAATGCTTCGTTTGGCGCACTTTGGGCGATTATTGTTGCGACATGTGCTCAGTGAATTTCGCAACTCGCTGTTTGGAAAATCGGAATAAAAAAGGGCGAAAATGAAAAACGGTCTTTAAGCGTTTAACGTTTTCAGTGCAATATTGCAAAAAAAACAATCCGTAAAACGCTTGAAACTAAAAACATTTTTGGACTATTTAAATTTTTTTCGAATATATTTGTTTTCTTTTTTATTATAATTTATGTATATTTCAACTACATTACCAAGAACGAATAGGGAATATATCTTTATTGAAATAAAACCTTATAGCAAACATGGATTTATGTAGTGGGTCAATTTACTACCATCGGGTAAATAAATAAATTAAAGTCAAATTAACTGATTTTTAACATATACTAAATTTTTTAAATGGTCTGTTTTTTTGCGCAAAAGCAAAGTGAAAAAAAGCAAAGAATATTTAAGTTTAAAATTTCGTTTTGCACTTTGCATTTTTGCAATCTCATGTTGCTAAATGCGTCGCTATCTTACCGGCACTTTTCATAAGAGACAAGATAATTGTCGCGCCATTGTCTGCGGCTCGCGCGGCTGATTGTCAGTAATCAGATTTGCGCGAATTTTCAGCAAAAAAACGGCGCAATTTTACAAGTTGTGTCAACAGAAGCGAAAGTCTGCAGCGAAGATGTAATTGAAAACACTAACAGTTGCGTAAGGAACCTTGCTAATTTTTTAACAGTAAACTATACGAACAGACAGCGAAAGGGGTAATTGGCTCGGTTCATTGGGGGTCCTTTTCGTGAGTGCTGTTGGGGGGTCACGTAGGATCATGACGTAACACAAGGGGTAACCGGAGCCGGTAATTGGCTTCGGCGATTGTTTCGAAATTAGCGCGCCGGATTTCGACACAATGGCCTTCGCGCGTTGCTGGAAACAAATCACGAGGAAAAATTGCAACTAGAGGATTTGCGCATTGACAGACAGGCTACAACAACGCAGTTAAAAAAAAAACCTTCTATGCGAAACTGCCTTAAATTGACAGCAACGAAGCGCTTGCGTTATAAGCCTGAATAATGGCCTTTTCAGCCTTGGCTATGGGTGATGGGTGAAAGGGGTTATGTGAGGGGTGTTGCGTAACGCTTTTACCGCACTTCTATTACGTAATAGTGCCATGCACAATGGGACGCGCGCGCTGCAAATAATGGTCTGCATTGCGGCAAACGCAATAAGATAGATGGGATGAGGGGTCTAAGCTTGTAGGTGGCTAGTTTTTGAGATAATTTTCCAAGTCATATATTTAACATCATTTTCTTGATTGAGTCATTTTATTTTGCCGGCCTTATTTTAGATTTTCGACTCTTTAAACAAATGTTCGAACATCCTCAAAGTACACACATGATCTCGATCAGTGTATCTCCTGTGTGATTTTTAAATTATTTTACGACTTAAATTATTTTTCATGAGGTCTGTCAAGCATTAATGTTAAAGTGCCTGTTTTCAAGGTTAAAAATGGCAACGTTTTCCTCTCTTTAAAAACAAATCATCGAACATGGTCGAATTACTCACATAATCTCGCTCTGTGTATCTCCTCCTGTGTCCGCTGCGCTCCTTGCAGCATCCGGCTTCTGCATCCGATACCTCATTCCTTCTTGGAGGATGTCTCTGGAGGATTGGGGGAGCACTCCTGCCATGAAGTCCAACGTCTTCTTGTTGTTGCTCTGTAGCATCTGGGCGAGCGTCTTGTCTCCTTTTATGATGTCACGGGTGAGATCCGGATGCTCTTGCTCCAGGGAGGAAGCAGGATGTAGGGGAACATCCGGGAGAAGAGGCTCCACCGAGATCTTGGGAGTCGGAGATGGACTTTCCTACAATACGAAATTTGAAGCATTTAAACAAGCCTAAAAACTAAGCATTATTGTTTGAGCGTTCGAATTATACAATGCGTACTATCGACGTCATAATGGTTAGCTGTTGGTGAACACAAGATGAAATTTGGAGCTTTTAAAATTTAAGGTAAATGCATAAGCTTTATAAAAATATATCATTGTGTAGATATTCGAATTAAACAATCCATTATATTGACGTCATAATGGTCGGTTGGTGACTTATTATTGACGTCAAATAACAAGGAAAATAAAAAAGTTTTTAAATAACAAGAGCTTGAAATGTCAGTCGCTACACCAAATTACTATATGGTCTTTAGTTTGTTCAGTAATAACTGCTTTACTTAGGTACAACCCGTATTTTGCGCGGCCGAAATTGATCAGAATTGTAAAAAAGCCTGGCAATCAGTTGTACTTTCTAAAATGTTGTAAACTAAACTGCAGAAAGAGGGTGAACTGTTTGTATTGGTCACAATACGAATGATAAGTACCGCAGTTTAGGCCACAAAGAGATATTTGCTCTTTTCATTAAATTTCTCTTTCCTGAACACAGTCCATCGCCTGTGAAATGCAACGGAGTGAATACTTCCGGCTTAGGGTTGATAATGCAGGAGATAAAAATGCATCAAAACTTTATCATAGCCTTTGATTGACGCGGCTGTCAAATTTAACTAATAGTGTTTCCAATTGCTGATACCAGCCGGCATTTTTGCGGGTTTGCAGCAATTGGTAAGAAGAGTTAAAAATCTAGATCACAACTTCACGACCAAGTCAGAAACATCAGATTTTCGTACGATAATCAGAAAAAAGCGAAGAAAAATTTCGCTACATGCTCTAAACGAGATACAAATCGAAAAACAATCACTTGCCAAGAAATCTTGACTTAAATCGTTCACCTGTTGTGAGTTGGGTAATAAAAGAAATGAAGTAAACACAAGGTTTCTGTGTTTGTATTCAAAGCAGCTGCGATAAGATATCAAGGCATTCTGACGCAAGCAAACCAATAAAAAATGGATATTTGATGAGGTTTTCTGGAAAGGGTTTGTGTGAAGAGAAACAACGTGACTTAGTTGTTATTTACGGGGGTTGGGAAAATATGCTTTGCGTAAGCAGGCGAGACACAAAGGTCATCATTATAAACATCATCAACATATTTTCTCAAAGAGTATTTTGACATTTTAAATATAATTTTGATGAATTATTATCGTGCACGTTACTATTTGTTGTTCCACCAAATAAGATCCAAAAGAACAACAGAGGTTAAAAAACTTTATTAAATGACAGAATACTGCAATTACGCCAAAAACGACATCATCAGTTCTGTTAAAAACTGCAGATACATACAAAAAGGCTTTTACAGATTAAATTCACAACCATCAAAAGAAAAACCAGAACACTCAACAGCCCTGATTCCACTCAATGTTGGATGATAGCATTATTATTTTTTCACCTTCAACCAAATAATGTTGTTCGAGTTTACTAATTAACAAAACTTGGTTCGCGGCAGATTCTTTATATACGAAAGTATTTAATTTCCTAAAACTTTGGCAAACTGACCTATTCTAAAATGACGGAAATTTCTTCAAATGGCCTATGTCGAAAATTTCAGGAATTGGTTTAGAATCCTTAAAAATCCCATTCAAAGCCACAAAACAAAACATAAATCCTTTAATGCTAGGTTTAGGATTAACTCTATAACGAATGGGGTGAATTTTCCCACGAATTTCTTCAGAAGTGGCAAAAAGATCCGTGGATAATCCAAGCACAATGGCTGGAGTCAACGCTAAGTCCAAGCGTGAAATTTTGAAGAATGAGTAAGGTCTTTTTATTACGTTTGTACTATAAATCCAAATTACATGTTAAACGCATTCCACGTGTTAAGCTAGTTGACGTTGTTCAGTTATTATAAAATGGGCGCCAACTAAACCCTGGGAAATAGTACTCAGCATATTTCATGGATTTATATAGATTCAACATTGAGACCGTAAGCTTAGCGTTGAATGCTTGGAATGTATATGTGACGTAATATACCAAGCTAGGGAAGTTTCTTTGGGGTTGGGCTCTCCCGAACGAAGCAATTTAAACCATTGTGATACATTTTTAAATAAGTCATAAAACTATGCATCATTGTTTGAGCGTTCTAGCTACACATTGCGTATCATCGGTGAGGATTTTAAGCTGCAAAGCCAATCAAATATGCAACGTGAAGGGCCTCATTGTTTGAACGTTCGAATTAAACAATGAGCATTGCCAACGTCATAATAGTGGAAATCGTAAAAATTAAATTCAGATAAAAAGTAAAATAATTTCTTTTCAAATAACAAGAGCTTGAAATGTCAGTCGAAAGCGTGGAAGGAATAAGTGACGTAATTTACCAAGTGAGGGAACTTTCTTTACAATGGCCCTACCTTATATAATGCATACCATGTTTACATCACGAAGTTATTATAGAGTCATTAGGACATCCGTTCAAATAGCGGAACATTATATGCCGCTGTATATTTAGATACCAGCATATCGCAATATTAAAGCCTCGCCTACAAATCTTTTACTAATTTGGTATGAGCGGTATTCTTTGATATCTATACGTTGTATATAACATACAGCTGTTGGTTCTTTTACATACAGATTGGGATAACACATAGCTCATCTTTGGATAACATATAGCTGATAATGGAATAACATATAGACAAGATTGATATAAAATGTAGCTCGAAATAAATTTACCGAACGGTTTAAACTTGATATTTTTAAAAGAGTTTTTTTTTCTTTTGATTTATGTGTTGAAATAAAGACACTTGGTCTGCAATTTTTATCTTCCATCGCGAAATGACGTTTGTTTTTGGTATTGTTCCGATCGAAAAGACCTACGTAACAAAACACACGATTGCTACGTCACAAACCTAATCGAACTTGGAATCTTATCGGCGTCTGAAAATCACGCACGGAAATCGTACAAAAGATGGCATCGGTATTAACACGCTACATTAGATGTTGCCAGGTGCTTTAAATTATGCAGTTGAAATAACTACGTGACTCCGAACATGAAATTTGACACTCAGAAACGTTGAATTGCTGTCGCTATCTCTATTTCTATTCAAAAGGTTCCTTAGCTTAACATGCGATGGCAATCATTTCCTTTAAGATAGGCATTGTTGTGCTATTTATAGTCAACCCATAGAATGGTAGATTTCATGGTAAACGCTGGGTATAGGCACATTTAGAACGCTCGGGTCTGAATGAATGGCGGGTGTACGGTCATTGGGACCGCTTGCAAACGCCTACAGTCCTACATTTAAGGTCATGTCCCTTTGCGGCTGTGCTTCTTAACCTTTTTTGTGCGGGACCCGAATGCTATGCGTAGATATGACATCGAAACTTTGGCCCAATTCTCATGACTGAACGTTTTAAGAGGGATAACATGAAACAAATACCTTAACTAAATTGGTTTCTAAAACTATGAAGACATCTTGCTTAAAAGTAACCCCGTTAATTTTAACCAAGTGAACAACTAGGGTCGGCGACGTAATTTTAGGTCGCAACCCATAGGTTGAAAAACACTGCGTTACAAAACCGAATGCTGTGTGAAGAGCTCAAGTTGATCGTAATTAAACACGTGCAACGTGCGTTATACATGAGTAGTAAAAGTTAAGGTGATTTAGATAATTTATGGAACTTGAATCGTCCATTCAGTGCTACAGAAAAAAAATAATTCAATCAAGGAAAATATTGGAGATATATAAGTGGAATTAGACTACAGTTACAGACAAATATTTCTTTGGTCAATATGGAATCAGATTGCATACAAAAGGAGTTGTTAAAATAGAACATTAGATTACCGTGATTGATTTGCAGAAACCTGGTATTATTGATTTCGTGTTCTTACGGCGTATTCCATTGTGTGGCAGTTTAAAACGTGTAAATGAAGCATGTTTGACATTTTGCGACGCAATTAAATAAAGGTTGGATTGAAATGTAATGCGCAAGTCGGCATTTTAATGTCGTTAAGCTGATGGAAGAAGATTCTGCAATATCTCCACATGAATTGTTTAAACAAATTAAAATTTAACAATTGCTTTTTGGTCAATTTTCAACAAATATTAACAAAAAATTCTCATGTGTTCATGAATATTTGCTTAATGCTCTTTTAACTTTGGATCATTATTTATTTAGTTATTTGTGAAAAATGCCGAGAAGTCCTGGAAAAATCAGGCAAATCTAAAATAGTTCTAAGTTATTCAGAAATGATAAATATATGTTTCAGTCGTTTTCAATTTCCGCTTTTTAGAGTTTGAGGAATCAAAGTCTTAATGATATAAAAATAAAAAAAAATAGGTTTTATTTTCTCACCTTCGCTTTTTCCGTTTCCGCTTCGTCTCGGGGCTCGGGGTTCGAACTCACGACCTTCGGAACTTCGTCGACCGGCGACGGGGGCTTTTCGGGTTCCTTGGGGGCGTGAATAGGGGTGAAAACGTTCTCGTAGGGGTGAACCCCATTAATGTGAACGTTCTCGTAAGACGCGGGTCGACTTTTGTTGTTGTTTTCTGTTGTTGCTGTTATTTGTTTGTTGTTGTTGTTGGTTGTTGGTTTTTCGTTGTCCGAATCATCGAGAAGGTAGGTGACCTCCCTATAGAACATTGTGTTTGTTTAATATGACGTATTTTTTTAGAGAATATTTTGGTCATTTCGAATCATTGTTTCTTCCTTGGCAAAAATGTAAAAAAATATGATTTTTATTGAGTCGAGCGAATGAATCTATTTCAAGTACGAATTTAAAAATCGATTAGTTTAAGAAAGTTGAATTTCCTGGGAGTAGATTTTCGCTGTTTTTAATTTTTTTTTTAGAAAAAAAGTTGAAATAAAATTTATCAGAAAATAGCTACGTTAGCAGAACACCACCACGCAAGGGCGAATGACACCGAACACTCGTAGTACAATATGTGAAAAAAAAAGAAAAAATGTAAGAAAAAGCGCGAGGTAAAACACGATATAAAAACAATTATCGATAAAAAAAAATTAATGGGTGAAAAAAATTGTAAAAAAATGTTGGGAGCTCGAATTATTTCAAAGGGGCACTTATGTCAGCCAAGTTTGGAAACAAGGGCATATTTCACAGAACTTACCTGTAAGTGTCATGCGTCGTTGGTGTTCTGGAAGCTTCCCTGTCCACGTCATCCCCTCCCTGCTTCAGTCGGTTGCTAGGATCCAATGGAACGCACTCAGCCGTGAAGAAACCAGCCTGTGACGTCGGCGAAAGAGCGCTGTCGAAACGAACATGGGGTTAAGTTCGGTCATCGCCCATATACAGGTTACTTTGGGTCAGTTAAAGTTAGCTTTTCTTAACTGGCCTTTGACCCATCACTTTTTAAGGGACACTGGCAGTCTTTAGGTGCCACAATTAAATAATATAAAAACGCAAATATGCTAAACGCAAATATGTCGATTTTATGACTCTGAAACCTCTCTTGTGAGAAGTTGTGACGTTATGTGAAGTATATTTGTTATCCTGGCAAGTGTTGTCCACCCATGGAAGGGGGAATGATCCATCAATTGTTGTGAACAACTGGTTTAAATGCTTCAAAATGGGCATTAAGATGGCGGAACATTCTACCTGGAATTTTTTTTGTAAAGTTTGCTTATTTGTGATCTTAGCGAAAAGAAGGTGCTGTAGCAAAGTTTTCGTGGCCAGTAAAAAGTCTTTTTTGTATCCAAGAAAATATTCATATTTTATGTTTCATTCTCAAAACTATTTTAGGTAAAAATGTTTACAAGTAAGCTATTTAGATTTGAGCGCTATAAACGTTATAAATGTAACAACACGTACGTAAAGCAAGTTCGATTAAAACAGCTGAAAATACGGCCTAGAAATATGCCTTAACAAAAACAGGCATTGTAGCAAATAGGCAATGACATAAAAAAAAATTTGTGTGAGGAGGACACTATTTAGTTCTGTCTTTTTTGACATACATATTTGAAAAAAAGGTAAAAAGCGTGAAGTTAATAATTGCTATAGTGGTTAACTACAAGGGGTGTTTTTATCTTTTTCAGGTTTGTGATTTAAATAGGAGGAAACGTTTTTCATAATTACCCCCTCTTTTAACGCGCCCTGGTAGCTACAGGTTGTTGCAACCCAGACGGTCTGACAAGTCTGTGTTTACTGTTTATATGATGATGGCAATTAATAAGCGCGCGTGATATGACTCGAAAGAAACCTTCATCGGCCGGTTTAACACAACATGGTTCTCTTTGTACAGTATTTCGTATAATTTCAACATATCAGCGGCATAAACGACTTGCTTTAATGATAAAAGCCTGATAATACCAAACTTCAACAATTGGCCTTTTTCTCATTTATTTTCGTCTCCTTTACCTCAGCAACAAAATGCACCTACTTTTGTTTTAAGGCCTATACATATATCATTATAAAGGCCAATTTTAACATTTTTTAAAATCTTTTTTACAACTCAGTGGCAAAAAACGCTAGCCTTTGGGACAGCAGCCTGGCTAAAGCTTAAAAAGAGTTGAATTGCAAGACAAAAATAACCGACTTTTTTAAAATGGTCATATGTTTTGAAAGCCTAGAAGTGTTATTACAAAGGCCATTTCTAACAAAAGTCATTTTTCCAAAAAAGTATATATTTTTTACACATTAGTGGCAAAAATAGTAGATTTCGGAACAACAGAATAGCTAAACATTTAAAAGAGTAGCGATTTTAAACCAAAAGTAGCCGATTGTGTTTCAATTGACTATAAAAAGTGGCCACTAAATGAGATGACAGCTCATTGCAATGCATCCGCTTTGCAAGGGAAACATGTCAAGGCCTAATTACGCCAAATTAACCGCCTGACATCGCCTTGCACAAACATGCCGTTGTTAAGCTGGTTCTGCTAAAGTGTTAGAACATGAAAGGGATTCGCAGAACACATTTAGGCGCAATTAACAGTGTGTGACATTCTATACGCAATATATTTGCGAATGTTTTATTATCTTTACACTGTTTCGCAAGTAATTAGTTAGAAGTTTTGTAATGTTTAAATGCCAACATTGACAGTTATTCTTACAAAAAAAGAATGTTGAAAGCACTTGCGGCATTCGTAGAATGTGGCGGGGCTGTACACTACCCATTTGATTCATGAACCTAAAATCTGAACTTTTAACGGCCAACACTAAACCAGACGTGCTAAGATTTGGTTTTTGTGGTTTTTAGACGCAACCTAACAATTCCAGGCGATCCCCACTAAAATTCGACAAAAAAGTGTTGTTTTTTTTGAACAACCGTACAATACACTTTACCCTTTCTTTCATGGCGGGGCAGCAACCCAAAAACGAGATACAAAAGAAAACAGTCACAAAAGAGTGTTGAAATTATGAATAAACTGTCCATGGCATTCGTATAGTGTGGCGAGGTGAAGCGAACCAACTGTGATAGCTTAACTTGGTGCCTTGCAACATGCAAGCCCCACTTTGTGTACGTGGTTGAGTTATTCACCGTTAAACTGTGTTCGCTACTAACGCAACTTTGATGACCAATGTAACCAGGTAGTGTTAGCGGGTTGTCACACTTACAGGTTGAATGTACCTTACTTTGAATGGTGTTTAGCCTAGTTTGGCCACAAGTCATGATGCGAATTAAACAAGTTTAAGTAGAAATGGTTAAATATTTGAAAATTAAGCGCACCTTTACAAACAGAACGTACTTTTAGTGATATTTGAAACTATTTCTCTACTCCTTAAATTACTGTAATAAGTCTTATTAAAAACTTCTACTAAAAATGCGTTATTAAAATACATTATTTAGAAGGTAAAATGCGTTTTAACCCAAAACTAGTAGTTTTTTTAACCAAAGCGGAAAAGGCAAATAACTTTCCGTTGAGTAACGAACAACGAAATTCTGACACGCGACCAACAAAAACCAAAACATTTACGTTTCCGAAAAAAAAGGAAAAACTGTTTACGCATCAAGCCAAAGTGGCCAAACTCTTTTTCCCAACGTTTCCGCTCTCGTCCATTTAACAAGGCCAGCGTCAACTTGATGGACACTTTTTTTCGAAAGTTCTTTTTCCGCTAAAAGCATTCCCTTTGTGCAATTCGCGAGTCATTACCTCAGTATTTGCGTCATAAGGTCCATGGTCGCCCTGATTTTGCTGCTTTCCCTTAAAAAGGCAAGTCTTTGGGTGTTTTTTGCGATTTGGGAAGCAACAAACAATACCTTAACGCACTTCCTACGTCTGTCAGATGCAAAAAAACGTAAACTAGATCAGATTGGAGCACGACTTTCAATCTAGTTTACCGCTTGAATAACCTGGCATATCAGCGATGTTTAGCCTGTAAGCATATTTGCTTTGCTTGGCGTAAAGTACAAGCAATAAGACTATCCCTTGCAATATAAAGTGAAATCAATTGGTGTTGTATAAGCAAACGCGTTGACGCAAATTAGACACGTTTGGGACATTTTCAAAATGAAACTAATTTATATTGAATATGTCCAAGCATTTTTGGACGTTTCAAATAAATCCCAATTTGTTTTCAACATTTTATTTGTCTAAATATTTCTCAAAATGCTACACACTTCTGTATGGGCTTTAATATTTATTCTACGTCTAACTACAACCTCAATCATTATCCTTAGATTTATTTAAAACGCTCAAAATGCATGGGCTTTAATTCATACTAAGTCTAACTACGACATCCAGCCATCAAGCACCGAAATTTGTTTAGATTACAATAGCAATCTAAAAAATCTCGAAACCCTTAAGCTAAACAATGCTGCATTTAACCAACGCTTCCTTAAAGCATAATGGCGCGTATATAGACTTCAACGGCCTTAATTAACTGTAGTTTAAAAGCCATTTAAAAGGCTTGCATCAATCTAGAATTAAAATTACATCAATCTAGGAAACAATTTTCAACCGGCGACTTTACCCAGGACCTATCTTGTCATTCGGGCTTATACAAAGCAGGGACACGATTAATCAGCACGCGCGTGCTGCCTCTGTGACGTAACAAAGAGGAAGAAGCGTCGATTATGTCATCACAATGCCGATATGTACTATGGCCGGACTGTGTATGTGGTTTACGTGAGGGCAGGGGTGAAAATGATTTGTTGGGGTTTGGTGGTAATATGGCTGGGTTTATTGTAATAAGCTTGAAAGGGTTGGTTTTGATTCAGCCGCTTATTTTTCTGTTTATATCAAACTGAAAAAAATGAAATGTTAAAAAAAGGCTACAAGTTGTAATATTAGAGCTTTTGTGACAATTATTTAAAATAAATTAAAAACGGTGTGGTTAAAATAAGTCGTTCAAAGAAGGTTTTGATTTTAAGCTTTCGATGGCTTTTTAGATTCTTATGCGGTTTATACACAGTTTATAGTTACATATTTTCATAAGAATTAATTAGAGTTTTAATAAATGCACCAAAAGTTTACCACGAGTAGTGAATCGGGACATAGGATTTTTTTGCAATTTTTCAGAACGTTTATTCCCGTATTGCAATACTTTGACAGAAATATCATCTTTATGCAGTCTGCGATTTCCCTATATTTTAACGCTTTTTTATTCGCAATGTCAAACTGAAGTTTTAAATGTATAAAATGGCTACAAGTATTGTTAACCTCAATCATTTCGAACTCTGCGCATGACTGCACAGCATCACGCTTTGGCAACCTTTTGGCGGGTAATGGTCGGTTTTTGGCGCGCCAGAAAAGCGAAGTGGACAGTTTGTAAAAATGGGGCCAAAATTGTCGGTGGATATCGCCAAACATGGAAATGCCAGTAAGGTCCAGTTTTTTTTTACACGAACAACGCTTGAAATGTCAACGAGCGCGAATATAAATTGTAATATACACGAGATTTAGCGGATGCGACCCAAAGTATCGATTTAATGATAGAATTATTTAAATCACGTCCGGGAAGAAACTACTGTTTAATTTCAAAGAAAGAGTTAGTTGCAACCCTTTTTCATCGCATACCATAACCAACACAAGCCCAAACTAACACTAATTTTTAATTATTTTTGGACAGATTAATTATGAAATTGACCTTTTTCTTACGTTTAACAATTAGCAGTTTGAAATTATTAAAACGAAAGACGCGGGTATTACGTGTACAACTTGAAAATAAGTACAGCGGCGTTTTGTACAAAGGGGTAACAATTTTTCATAACAAACATTAAGTTTTCAAACATTTAGTGCCAGTTGTTGCACGGTACAGACACCAAGAACACGCGCTGTCTAAAAGCAAAGTCGCAAAACGCGCTGTAACAGCACGTAAATTGGCGATTGTGTAGCCGGGGGATATTCAATTCGTCGTTAATAATCACTAATCACAGTACTGTTAACAACTAGACAACGTACCGAGACCTTTTGGTAAGAAGAAGCGATAATTGACGCAAAAAATCCAGCGATTATGGTAAGAAGCAGCTGTTCTGGTGACATACTATCCGCTCAAGTACGACATTGTTTAGGCGTTGTCTCGCAAATGCGATAATAATGTGGCGACGTGTGGAGAAAGTGATATAACGTGAGGTGGTCGCATAACTTGAATGTTAATGGATGCTTTAAACATTTGAAGGCTTTTTCAGCCTTCAAAAGTTTTGTTTTGTATTTAAAAAGTTCAAACTAGGTTGAAAATGAACTAAGATATATTTAAATCGTTCAAATTGCTACCTACTTCTATATAGGCTTTTGATATTCTTAATACTTCCTAAACTAGAAGTTTAACCTTTCCTACTTTGTTTTTCTACCGAAAAACATTAAGCCACTGTAGAATGATAACGATTGTGCAACCCAGTCTTAATCGCCTATAACAAGATGTATATCGAAGAGGCATTAACTGTTAGTTTAATGCCAGTTAAATTATCAACTTTAAATATGGACATTTACTTTTTAAATGGCTTTATTTCGAAGCTCCCTTCACATTATGAAGTTCATTTCAGTCGATCGCTAATATTTTTATTCAATGACGTCATGGCGTGAAGTGTACGGTGAGGTCGCTGTAGTTTGTGATGTCACATAACTATACCTACAGCGATGTTTTACTTGAGTTAATATCGACGCATAACATCATTTTGAAGACCAAACAAAAGGGAACCTAAAACGTGTTTTTGTGATGTCGTGATACAACATTTGTAGTGACGTCATAATTTAAGAAATACAAAACGTCACCACAAGGCCAACAGTGACGTCATGAATATGATCGATTCTTTAAAATCTACTTACGGAGTGCCAATGTGTTTTTCAATAATTAATTAAATGATTAAGTTTATATCGTCACAATGTAACATTTAAATGATGCCATATTACGACACGTCATAATTTGACAGTTTATTGACGTCACAATGCTCACCTTGGCGCTGTGTCGGTTTTCTCAGGTATCTGTGGTGGAGGGGGTGGGGGAGGGGGCAGGTCGTCGGTGCTTCCCCTGGCCCCAAGCTGCTTGTTCTGGGCGACAAACTTCCTCACAAGCTCACCCTTGGCGTCACCCTGGGGCTCAGGGGGCGGTGGGGGCGGGGGAATTCCCTTTCCAGACGCCATCTTGGCCGCCTGCGTTTTCTTAAACGAAGTCGATCGCTTCACCTTCTCGATAATCGCGTTCACTCGCTCGTCGTTCACAGGCTTGGGGGGTTCGGCCGGGGGAGGCGCCTGTGACGTAACAGTGGGCTTCGGGTCGTCGTTGTTGATGCGCAGCTCGATCTTGGTCACGTGACTTCGCCGCTGCTCGTCGCCCGACTCACCGTCGCCCTCTCGTGACGAGCGCTTGAGTTTTTTCTTTTCCTTCTTGACTCTGTAGGTGTTGGTGTTGAACGGCATCTTGCGCATCGGGGCGGCCTTGGCCGGTTCCACTGGCTCCTTCGGTTCCACTGGCGCCGCTGGTTCCGCTGCTGCCGGTTCCGCGACTGCGTCGTGGTGGATTGCAAGGGGGGAAAGGTTCCTGGGAAGATTAAAAGGCTCGATTCAGTGCTTCTTAAAATGGGGGTTATTTCTTTAAAGTGTTTAGGGTGTTACACATTACAAGAAAGGCCGGCGAATCCAGTGCGCACATTTTCTGGGGTAAATTATTTTATTTGAACTATTTTAAGCTACGCGAAAATACACATGATAGCAAGCTAACATCCCAACCGACGGTCGACAAATGTTCCAGACGAACCAAGGTTAAATATAGGGTTTGTTACCGGTTTAATAATATGTCGCTTTAAACTTGGAATAATAAAATATACTTGGCCAACTGGCGTTTCACCGGTGTAAGTAATTACTCACGACCATGGTGAAATCGGGACCGTCGCTCTACCAACTGAGCTACACAGACTCAGAGGAGCATAATTACTGGAGGTTGTAGTTAGACATGGAATGAATCAAATCCCATACAGAAGTAGGTTGCATTTTGTATTACATACATAATGAGCATGTTTCTAAACACTTAAACGTGCTGATTCCTGTCCGTAAAACTAACCTGTGGTGAGGTTCGAACTCACGACCTCGGTCATACCGGGACCGTCGTTCTACCTACTGAACTACACACAGGCTCAGAGGGGAGTAAGTCGAGAAACAACCTTAGCATTTCGGAGCATAATGGCTTGAGGTTGTAGTCAGACGTAGAAAAAATATCAAAACTTATGCAGAAGTAGGTTGCATTTTTTGGACGTTTTTGTCAGTAAATCTGCAGATAATGGCTGGAGGTTCTAGTAGGAATGAATAAGTCCATATAGAAATAGGTTGCATTTTGTGAACGTTTCGAACAACTCTTTATTCATATTAAATAAAAACAACACCGTTTCTCAAGCAACTCACAGCACGATTTTATCGCGGTAATTTGTGGGTGAAGTTGGCGACTTTTGGTGGAGGAGAGGTGAGCCTTGCTCGTTGGCTTCATCCACTGTGGGAAACTTCCCGATGGAAGTGGAGGAAGTGTTGGAGAGAGTGGAGAGAGAACTCACCGTGGTGGAGGAAGAAGCGCTGCTGCTGCAGGAGGAACAATAGGAGGATTGTTAGAAGAACAATGGGAGGTTTATTAGAGGAACAATGGCAGAAAGGGAACTGAATGGACATTATTTATGGCAAGGGTCGGAAATCTTTTTAGGTGAGCAAGCAATAAAAGCCAATACTTTCGGTTGTATTTCCATGAGGAGCATAGAATATTTTTTAACATCTAGTTTAGGTTGGCAAAAACTATGGGAGAATTACAGGAGGAACATTTGTGGTATAGGATTTGGTAAAGAAGATCCACATAAGTAAGTTTATAAAAATGCTTAGTTAAGATGGTTAAGTAGAGAGGATGTTTTTAAAGGTTTGAAAATTTTTTTTTCATGAAAATAACAAAAAGATAGATTAGAGAAGCTAGATTAGAAGAAAAAACATGCAAGAAGCGGGCCCGAACTGAGATTTTGCGGTAAAAAGTTTGAGAAAAAAATATCAGTTTAAAAGAAGACTAGAGGAGGACCCATGATTAGAGTTAATCAAACCTAAAGTTAGATTCTTTTATGTCCTACCTGTTTGAGTATCTCTTCTTTGGTCTCGTTCTTGGTGGCGGGTGGACGTGAGAATCCTTCTTGTCGGGACTCTGAAAAACGCAACGGAAATGGTTTAAATCCTATACAGGGTTGCTACACAATTTTATGAAAAATATTTATACCAGTGATTCCCAAACTGCACCGCGGCATACTAGTGTGCCTCAAGAGATTGTCAAGTGTGCCGCGAAACCGCGAATTTTGGAAATAGGCACGAAAGCATTTTCAGACTTGAATGCGCACTATCCATTACAGATTAATAATATTAAAACATTTACATATAGCTTGTCGTGTGTTAAAAGGGCGATTTTTTTTAATATTGTTTTGACGCTACTAACTCAGCCGAGAAGTAAGTAATAAACTCACAGTGTGCTGTGACTTTATGATTGGACTTGACACGGATCTGTCTCTTCGTGGAGGTGAAAGATTATCAAGGGAATCATCAAGGTGATCTCGCGATTCCGTTCCTAAGAAAGAAAGATTTGTCTTATGTTGTTTTCCAGACTTTATAATTACGATTTTTTAGCTTTAGGAAAGCCTTAAAAAAAACAGTTGGTCCAGTAAGTATTTTTTGAGCCTTCGAGATTTTATAGCTAAAGCCGAAACAATTTCCAACCAAAAAAATAGGATAATCAACTATTTGATGGTGGCCAGCACAAACAAAGGATTAGTCAGATTATTTGCAAAATGTAAAATACGACTATGTCAATTTTCTGGCCGGAGTCTGTACGCGTAGTTTACAGCGAGGCCAATAAAACAACACGCACAATTTCTGCAAATAATTACCTATTGAAGACATTTTTTTAAGGTTTAGATTAAGTGTCCGATAGCAAATTTCGAAGATCCAAAACTGTTAAATCTAAGAACTACTTGATTAGACCGTTTCGTTTTCAGAAGGTGTCTCGTTCAATTCATTATCTAGTGTATTAAGTATATCCTTTGTTAAAAATCCCTTATATTTTATAATACCCTTTGTAATTTATTATATTAAAAATCCCTATGAAATGTATTGCCACTTACTATTTTAAGTAAATACGTGGTAGTTTGTCAGCACGCTCTAGGAAATCTTAAACACAGTTAAACACATGTGTCGAAATAGTTAAAAGAAAAATGTTACAAAATCTCATCAAAACTGTTTTAACTAGCGATCGTATCAGACTAGAGTCAATTAGTTCACGCAGAGAATGCAAGTTCTATAAAAACAAACCTATTCCTTCGTCGACCAGGAGTTCCAAAGAAGCGGATCTGTCCAGTTTCTTCTCAATTGAAGTCGCTTTACGGAGTCCGGATTCGTCCTCGGGTAGAAGAGATGCTTTGTTCCTAAAAAAACAAGAGTATCATGGGTTTGTTGGTATTTAAGAAAAGAAACTCCGGTTTGTTTTACCTCAAGAAAGCGTACAGCAACTTTTTTAAAAACTGGGTTAATAAAACTCGGAAGCATAATGGTTGGAGTTGTAGTGAGACGCAGTAAGAATGTTGCAATGTTAAGGCACCAAGTTATCAGTGACCTTTGGCCGTTTGACCGCAAGTAATAGAATACTTACACAATTAAAAAGGTCATAAAGCACTTACATAAAATGCGCTTTAGCAAACTTACTGTGAATCCTAACACTTAGTTTACAAGCGGCTGAGCTTAAACTTACTGCTGCTGCAGAAACTTTATACTTAAATGTCGATTACATTACAGATCATATTTTCAAGCTAAATTACTGTACATATCGTGCACCGAAGTTAACTGAGTAATATGATATTTATTTATTTATTTATTTATTGACAAGCCGTGTATTAAGGGCGCTTGTAAAGTTATGGAGTTATTAGTTTGCAGAAAATGTGACGCGATTTTACTTTCTTTGTGTGTCGCAAAAAAAACTTTGAAAGCCTCTGCTATAAACTCCGGCACTTACACAAACAGAAAAGTCTTTAAAGTCGTTTTAGCTTAAACTTACTGCTGCTGCAGAAACTTTGCTCTGGTCTCTTGGAAGTTTGGAAGCCTCCTTACGCTAGACACGTGGGTATGTTGGGGCTTCCCCGCAGTGGGGGTGCTGGCGGGGTGGGGAGGGGGTGATTTTGTGTCAGAGGGGATGTCCCCAGATGACCTGGTAGAGAGAAATGTGATGTAAAGTGTTGGGAAGCTTTAAAACAATATTAGGTGGAATCTGGAGAGTATACTCTTAGAGTTGTGGTAATCATATAACCATTTTAAAACTCTAATGTTATAACAATTAAGATCATCATTAAGGACAAACTATTTGAAACTACAGCATTTTAAATGTTTAGAAAAGTAATTACAAATGTGGTTATAAATCATTATTTTTAAAAACAAAAGATAAAATATGTTTCTTGTGGAATCTGGACAGTATACTGTTAAGCATGATGTCCGATATTAGGTGTTGTTGAAAACGATACCCGATATTTTGGACGAAAGTATCGCGATCCCATCCGATATCAAATGACGTCATTACTATGCTCAACCAAGCAAAATAGTTGGAATTGAAACTCTCAATGGTGTTTTTTAAGGTTATTAGGCCAAAATTGCTTTGGAATTAAAAGGTCCCAAATCAGAGCTGAAATTGCTGTATTAATTTGGCATCGGATCGGCACCAGTACCACCCTAATATCAGACGAGTGCCGACACTACCACTTGGTTTCGGGGATCTGCCTCGATCAGACATTGCTACTGTTGTGGTAATTATCTAACCATATAAAAACTCAAATGACAATTAACATTTATTTGATGTATAACTCTAGACTTAAAACATTTGAAGGTTGTTTTCGCAACAGGCGTTTCGGTATGTGTCGGGGTGCTTACCCGGTTTTTGCCATCCTGTCTTCCTGCGTTCCACTCCCAGATCTACGTCGCTTGTCAGTCTCGTCGCTGTGTGACGTATAAATGCTCATTGATGACGACGTGTGCGTTTGGTTGAGCGGGGAACTTGAAAGAAAATTAGGTTTCACGTTGTTTGATGTGTTGTTCACATCAAGCAATGTTTAATAAAGATGAAAGATAAATTGATTTAGGGTAAGATTTTACAAAAAATCGAATACCAAATATATTCCGTTGGAAAAAAAGTTGGTTAAAAAATTTTGAAAAAAAAAGTTGGTCAAAAAAATTAAAAAAAATTGGTTAAAAAAATTAAAAAAAAAGTTGGTCAAAAAAATTAAAAAAAAGTTGGTCAAAAAAATTAAAAAAAAAGTTGGTCAAAAAAATTAAAACAAAAGTTGGGTCAATTTTCACAAAACTTACTTTTCGACCGAATTTTTTCCGCTTTTCTGTGAGATCATCTGGATTACCCTGGGGTCAATTCCCGACCCCGCCTTGGGGCTTTCGCATTCCGGCTTCACGTCGATCGAGATCCGCCTGTTCCTGGGCACTGACGTCATCTTTGGAGAGAACGGGCTCCTCTGGGTCGGTGACGTCACGTCGGAATCGTCCGATCCGAAACTGGTCATTTAGTAAAAAGTAATATTTACACTTTTTTTGTTTTATATAAACTGTTGCTGCCAGGTATAGTAATATAGGTCAAAACCCCTCTGGAATTAAAATTATGAATGGAGCTGTTTTTTATCTATTTTTCTCTGTTTTGTCAGTTTTGAGAGGATTTTCACTTAGGTTTCAGGAAAAACTTTACAGGATCAATATGATTTGTATATTAAAAAAATATATCAATTAAATTTTAGCAACAAAACAACCGAAACTTAATAATTTTGAAAAAAAAACTTACAAACAAAAATGAAGAAATTCGGCAAAGCAGAAGACGAACGGAATCAAATTTTAGTGGTATAATAAAACTCAATATTTTTCAAATACATTAGTTTATAAATTTATAATAATATTGACATCTTTTTAGTTTTGGAAGATACAAAAATCCATCGAAACTAGATAATTTAAAAAAAAATACCAACAAAAATAAAAAATTCCCAAATCAATGAACGACGGATTGGAAACTCGATAGTTTAAAGAAAACTTAATTAAAATAAAATTATTATTCATTTTTATTTTATTTTGTCGTTTAGTTGAATGCGTTAAAAAAATGTCCTGCAATATAAAACATGAAGAGAAATAGCAAACGAAGAGAGAATTAACAAACAAAAAACAAGTGTTTTTAAAGTGGCATTCCATAGCATAAACTAAAAAATTTAATTAACTTGACAATTATGTAAAAATGAAAAAAAAATACAATTTTTAGCTTTTTTTGCTATTGTTTCAAGAAGAAATATTTGCTTTTAAACACAAAAAGGAAAAACGGCAAACGAAGACAGATTTAAACGAAATAAAAACAGGTGTTTCTATCAACAGCATTCCCATAGCAAAAAATAAAAGAATTAAACAAACGGAGAATTAAATAAAAACACCAAGATACCGAAAAATTCGGAAACACGGGAAAATGACGTCATGCACTTGACCGAATGCGCCCCCAGTGGCTGAAAGTGTGGAAAAATTAACAACAACTAAAATACTGCGTCTAAATTTATGCAGTAAAAGCTGTAATGAAAGAAATACTTCTAAAAAACGATGTAGCAGAAACCCTGCATTTATATTTTTGTTCTTTAACTTTTTAAGTGTTTTCAAAAAAATATAAAGTTATTTCCCGCAACTAGTAATAATGAATAAATAAATATCAAATTTGGCTTCGAAAATAGTTAAACAAAAATTTTAACAATTTGAAGATATATAAAATTGAGAAAAGATATGAAGGTTTCAATTACAAACATGTTAAGAACCACATCGTTTGCCCATTTCACCGCTTTCAGCCATTTACTTAAGCAAAGCGAGCGAATATACCTTGGAATCATGTTCCTTGGGAGGGACTCCGACTTTCTGGGGTAACACGGGGATTTCCCGTGGGTGCTAGTGGGTGCAACAGGGGTTCGATGAATTGGGGCATGCCTGGGGGAAACAAAACCATGCAAAGGGTTCCCGAAATTAAAGAACACAAGAACACATCGAAAATAAAATGTCAAAATGAGAGGTTTTGTCGGATTTTAGTGTTTTTTACAGTGTGCATGCGTTTTATTGTGTGGGGTTATTAACGTTAAAATGTTAAAAAAGTTAAATAAAATGACTTGGGATGTTATTATAAATAAAGAAAACAATAATCACGGACAACGCTAACAAATTCGAAATAAATACTTAATCAACAAATTTTAAGAACTAATAATTGTTTTTCAGGATTTTCTTAAAAACATTCAAATCAGAAAAATGGTGTTAATTTTAATGAAATTATAATACTCCAAACACGAGTCGAAAGACTTCAAAATCGTAAGGATCAGAAAATGTTGTGTCGTAATTTTTCCAAAAAGTACGCAAATTCACATAAACAATCAAATTTTAAAATCAAAACAAACACAATTGTTTTATTATTAGAAACATAAAATTTAGAGAGTCAGTCCATAAAATTAGAGCAACCTACATGCAAACTGAAAAAAGGAACACATGCAAATTAGTCTTAGTACGTCGTAATACAACAAGAAGTTTGTTGTAAAAATACATTTTCTGCTTATTCTATACGCTAGCGGCTAGTAGTTCCCATAAAAAATCAAATAAGCGAGAAAAACTGAACAAACGATCAGAAAGAAATCTACAACAACATACTTAGCAATTATTATAAACCGATTAGATAAAAACCGATTTGCTTTTATGAATGCAGCCGCATTTAACAGATTAGACAAGGTAGTTCAGCCTAATAGCAGCAGTATCAATACCTAAGTAGCTTATTAAGTAATTATTCTATTAATTTTTAATGCTAGTGTGGTAGCGCTAAAATACAAATTATTTTATCTAGCCAGTATCTGTCATCAATTAACTAAACTTAAACAACATAAAATTGTCTAAAGTCTTATTATTTAGGTAGTTAAACAAGTTTTAGTAGCTCGCACCTGTTGGATCGCTGTCTAGCGACACCTGCCGACTTCGGTCGTTGTTTGCCGCTGTTACTAGGTGTCGCCTCGGGGCCGTAGTTAAAGCTGCGACCGGTTACCACGGTTTCCGGTTTCTCGCTCAAATCGTCCATTTCGTTGCCATAGGAACGAGATCTGCGGGAGGTTAAAGGTCACAATTTAATTTTGCTTCAAATGTTCGTGTGTGAATAAATTAGGAGTTAACTGTAGAAAGCATTAGGCCTGGCGCATTACATTTTTATTGTATTATAAGCACCGTATTGCTGTTTTAACAAACAATATTACGTAGTTACTATCTCAACAAAATAATATCGGAATTATGATTATCACCTAGCAAACGATCTTTTAGGCCGTCTGTTTTACTTTTTCTAACTCAATATCACTTGTTCGACCATTTATTACATTGTATACATGTTTTAAATGTTATATCATAGCTAATATGAGGTCTGCAAAAAGGGTTTTTCTTAATTTGGCCTAATAAAGTCTGTGTGACCTTTAAAATAAATCGTGGTTCAATAAGGGAGGACACAATATATGCTTTGTATTAATTTATACAAGGTAGACAATAGACGTGAACTGAATACCCCTAAATTATTGCTGAGATATCTCAAAATCTCAGAACCGGGTTCGATTCCCGGCCAGTACGAGTTTAATCACACATTTTTTTGTATAAATCAGTTAATACATAACAACTATACGGAAAGAACCCTAATAACTTAAGTTCTTAGTATGTTAGGACTTGATCACAGCCCGTTGAACGAATCTAACACGTTGCGCATGTGTAGTTAACTTAAGTACTTCGCATGTTAAGACTCGATCACGTTATGCATGTTAATTAACGTAAGTACCTGGCATGTGGGATTAACACTGGCTGTGCTTTACAGGGGTCTAAGTTCTTCATAGGGTGTTTTCTGTTCTGCAGACTTCGTTGATATTGGAAATTGTCGCCTTTAAATGAAGTCTCGCGTAGAACCTGAAACATGCAATTATTAGGATTGAAGTGCTACAGAATATAGAAAGAATATACCTTTTCGAGAAACATACGTAAAAACATTTAGTTCGTCTCTAGAAGCAGTAAAATATCAAGCTCACATAGAGGTAGGCAGCATTTTGAACGTTTTTATTACTTCTTTATTAAATTAGTTGTCTCTAATGTGTAGATATTTACAGTTTTACAAAATGAATGTAATTTATTACGCAGTGAAGACACATGCATAATTTCAAAGTAAATTAACTATTTACAAGGTACAAATTTTGCAAAAGGTATATTTAAAAACAACAAAACAACTAAAAAACACGGGGGTTGAAGTATAACAACTTTATTTATAACTCGGAAATATTGAGACCGTTGACCATTGTGCAGCTCGCTACACATTACGAAACGCCAGCATTATATGTTTGCAAGACTCGAGTGTTGAACAAAGCAAACTATATTTTGAAGAGGCGATGTCAATCTCAGCGCGACAATTTCGATGGGAAAGGCAAATAACACGATGCAGTTTGATTGACTAACTTCATTCAGGTGGAACGTAATACGGCATTTGTTTTAATTTGATTTAATCCTCGCATTTAAGGCGAGTTTTATGTGTGTAAGTACTTAAAACAAGTTAAACTCCCAAACACAGGGTTGTCTCACACTTTTATGAAAATAATTTCAAACACAATACTTTTCCGTTTTTCATTACAATTCGAAAAGAAAACAGTATAAACTGCATTTTCAACTCAACAACAAATAGTTTAGCATTGGCATTTTCTAAACACATAATTCAAGTTGGATAACTCAAGTAAAGGAATTTAAATAAATTTGGAAAAAGGTAGGGTTTATTAACGACTTTTTGATACCCATATAAATACCCATGTAAAGTTTACCTTTCTCGACATGTTCTGTAAAGTGTCGCGGTAAATTATTACCTCGTCACTGGCTTGATCCAAATCGTCTTCTTGGCTCCAGCCACTAAACAAGAAAAACAAATATAAAAAATAAGTTGGATCTGATCTCAGAATGCGTCAAGTTAGACGCGAAATACCCAAATATTCCGTCACTATATATCAATAGAGCGGAGTGCATTGGGCAAGAAAGTTCCCACCAAATATTAGAAAAGCAATCAACACTTCAATGTGTAACATTTCGAACGACCCTATAATCAGTTCCAATTTCAGCAAGTTGTTTTTTAAGTTGGTTTGTCGGTCGTTTTAGTTAGACATAGCAGGAGTACCAAAACCCATCTAGAAGTAGGTAGCATTTGGACGTTTCCAACAACCCTTTATTAATTTTTAATATGTTATTCGAAAACGTTCAAAGTATTAACTATTAGATTCCATATTCCTGCAACGTCTGACTAAAACCTCCAACCATTATGCTAAAAAAGTGTACTATAAAGAGTATTTATCAGAAATTCAGTAAAAAAATGCATCCCAAAATCAATGGAAACCTTATATGAATGTAGTGTGCCACACAAATACAAAATAATGTACTATAACGAGTACAACATGAAGCAAACCTGATTGAGGTTGTATTCTTGTTGCTTTCAGCTGGTGAAGTCAAGTTCTTTGCGTCTTTACTCGGAGATTTCATTCCAGAAGGCCACAGCATTTCGTAGTTGGCTCCAGGAGGTTGAGATTGTCTCAAAGAGTTCATAATCGACCTCTGGTTGCCATCGGAGTTGTATTCACCGGATAATGGACGCACACTGTGCGGAGATTTGCTCATTTTTGTCGGCTCCTTCGTCTTGAAGACTGAGAGTTTTGGAGCGCTTTCTTCCCCCGTCGTCACGCTCAGGAACTCGGAGGACTTTGTTCTCCTGTGAACTTGAGGGGTCTTCCAGAGGACCCCGTACCTCCCCCGTCCTCTGCTTGCATCCGAGAGGTCTCCGGACTCCCCGGACTCTGCAGATCCTCCTCTGGAGTGGTCGGAGGAGCTTGTGATAGGGTCAGAGTAGGAAGAGGTCTTCTGGTGCTCCGAAATCTTCCTGGAAACGTAATCGGATCCGGACACGGGCTCGTAATGGGAGTAGGAGTCCTTGAGGAGCTCATAGCGCGGAGGAGTGGCTTGGGAAGAATGATGAGGTGTCTTCTCGGAGGACTCGTGGTCGATTGTCTTCGGAGAAACAGCAAGGCTCCTTATTTCTTTCGATTTTCCGGTTGCCATGACACCGAATACCCTCTCCTGCCTTCTCTGATGAGGATCGTTGATCTTCTCGGAGGATTTAAGCCGATCTGCTCCCAGGGGAGCCTGCCTCTCCTGCGGATGATGTGCTCCGGATGTAGCTCCTGGGGGAGATGGATGACTATGGTGGTCGGGAGAGGTGGAGTAGCGATGCTGGTCATTCTGCGAGAAGAGACGATGTTGTTGGGTTGTTAGGATGAAGATTGGGTGTTAAGAGGGAAATTTTAAAACTGAGGCAAACGTCAGTTACGTTCTGACAAAACAAGATCCATAAAACAAATTAAATTTTGTTTTTAAATATGAGAAAATTTTGTTCAAAAAAAAGGAAGGTGAAAATCGTTCAACAAATGAACAAAAACTATAATGAGATTTTTGAAATTGACATTAAGTATAAAATTCTATTGAATTACTTCCAACAACATTATTTGAAATATTCATGCCTTGCCTTTTCAAAATTGCAAAAAACAAGCATTGGGAAACATGATAAACGTTTTTTTTGGCAATTGCAATAAAACAAAGACGCTAAAAAAAGACTCTTTTATATCTTCACCTTATTTTACACTAAAAAAAAGTAATGGCCAAAAAATGTTTGAAAAAACAGACTTCGATAATATCGAACATTGTTGCTTTTAAAATTTGATTAAACAAAGAATAACATATCCTTGAACAACATTTTTTTTCGTAAACAGGAAATAAGGTTTAATTTAAATCCACATTAACTGATGACGATACAAGTTTATTAAGATGATCTCGATCTACTCGACCTTTTTGGCTTTCTTATTCATTATCAAGCTGCACTACATATTCGTGCATAGTGTAGCCAACCTTTTATAAGTGAAACTTTGATTTACTTCTGAGTCACATTAACTGAAGATGATACAAGTTCGTATCGAAACGTCTTAATCAAGATGCTGTCGATCTACTCGACTTTTTTGGCTTTGCAATTCATTATTTAGCTACTTTACACATTCGTGCATAGCGTACCTAACTAACCAAAGATATGTGATATTTTTACAATTACTTTTTTGATTAAACAAATATTAATTTATATTTTTACAAACTACTTCACTCACCGGTGAATGGGCGCTGTGCGATCGAACGTGATAATGTTTCATCGCTTCGATGCTTGAACTGTCGCGCTGCGGAGGTTCGGGGACTGTGCTCTCGCTCGTCTTCACGATCCTAGCATCCGAGAACTTGAACTTTGTGGTGGAGTCCTCCGGAGCAGTTCCTCCTCTCCAGGAGCGGCTTGCAACTGAGGAGGACTTTTCAGAGCCGTAAGGAGGAGGAGAAAAAGAGGAGCGGCGTGTTCCTTGGTAGGAGGAGGGACTCCGGCTATTCTCTCTTCCAGAGAAGCGGTCCGCGTCGTCTGATGGAGTCCTCCGGACACGGCTTATCTTCTCTAAGTCTTCCCGTGATCTGCTGTACTGCTGATCGTGCTGGAGGGAAGATGTGGTGGTGGTGAGCTTCTCGAAGCGGTTCTTCTGTTTGCTCACAATGCCCGGATGCGGTTGCGATGGCGACGGTTGCTTATAGCAACTGCGGCTGCTGCTGATAATCACCTGCGGGTAACTCTCCCTAGCAACGTAGTTGGAGTTGCTGTCCAGGTTGTCAAGGCTACCACGAGAGCTGCTCATGTTTGTTCCGGAGCTGCGCGAACTGGATGCGCTCAGGCGGTTGCTACGCGACGAGGAGAAGTGCGAGCCTCCGGATATCAAAGAGTCCTTGGATCCGTTGTAGACCGACTTGAGCTCGCCGGTCTCACACCAGCCGCGCGACCTTCGGCGACCTTGAGCCTGATTGTTGTAGCCACGTGGCTGCGGGTTGTTGTACATTCCAGTGGGTGATCTCATGGTGATCTCGCGGGAGTAAGAAGCTCCTCCCTCCGTGTCAAGATCAGGGTGCTTGGATGCATGCCACGAGCGAGGCCGTTCGGTAGGTAAACCCTTGTCACGTGCTCTGTAAAGAAGTAAGGAAGGGTTAGAATTTGAGATGTTGTTGTTGTTGTTGTTGTTGTTAAGTTTATATGCTTAAAAAATGATGATTCTGTTTTAAGGGTTCCTGGCTAGCAAAATTCCTGGAATTTCTTGTGTTTAAACTGTGTTTTATTAGATTCATTACTTTTACCGCTAAAAGTTAACCTTTTTTAAAATTTAACCGTAAGAAGTTAAAAGCAATAACAATAATAATAATCAAACGGACATTTTTCCTTTTTAATTCGACCGACAGTCTAAAAATAGTTATGACCGTGACTATACCAGGACGTTATTCTTTCAACTAAGCTACACAGTTTCAGTGGGTTAAAAGTTGGTAATATTTAAGTAACCTTTGTGATGAAATATCAACTTACAGGACGATGCATCTTGAAAATGAAAATAATCCACTTGTTTTTGTTTCAGACAAACAAAAAATAAATAAAGCACGGCTTAGATTTCTAATAGCACAAATACCTAAAATATATTTATTGCAATCCTGGAATAGATTACGCATGTTTATAAATGTGCAAATTATACAGAACAGCATGTGTTGCTTAACATGCAGCGTTATAAGCGTCCGGTTTTCAAATCTTCACAACAATCTATCGCTTGACATTTGCGATTCCCGCAATAGCAGCAGACAAGCACAAAACCCTACTTCAAAGCCATGTGCACAACACTTACAAACTTGCAGACAAACATCGTGGAAGTAACATTAGGATGCAAACTGCACCATTGGGCCAATAAGGAAGCGATAAAATCAAATGCTGCACAAATCGCGACGCGATAAGCTTAAAGAAACACGGCTACGCTTCTAACTCGGAAAACTAAGTGTTTCTCATTTTGCTCATGCATTAGAGCTGATATTACTGCAATTGATATATAGCGTTCAAAAAAACATGTTTTATCGGTTTATCATGGAATTGTAATTGCTTGGAATAATCAACACGCATCACAATCACTGCCCAATTTTTATATGCCTTTGAAAAGAATATTGTACTTTGCAAAACGGTTACTTGAACTATTGATGCTTATTGGAAAATAAAACCTTTTGCAATACATAACTAACCTACATACTAGAGTTGAGATTAACTGAAAGATGTTTTCACCAGTTTAAAAATCGATAACTAACGAATTATGGCTTCAGGACTTCCAGGATTTGACGACAAAATGCAGCAGCAGCCTGGCCACTTTAGGTAAATGGGACGTAATCCCGCCTTAAGCTTTATAAGAGAGGAGCAACAACGATTTATGTCACAAAGCGCGTTAAACAAGGATTAGTAGCAATGAGACCTGATCAACAATCTAATAGCAGTGACATACGGACGGATAATGTTACGAATAAGGGGAGACCAGACAAATTTCTAAAACTTATAAGAATTCGAACAGTCGCAACCCCTTTAAGTGTACACTTATTTTAAATGGGTTATATACAAAGAAACACAGAGTTGTTTCAATGAACTTTATTCTTGTCGGACTGATTTCGCTTTGCTTAACAATAGGTCTACTACATGTTCTAATATCATCTCTGATAATTTAATCGAGCGTATCTTTACGTTTCAAGCGTCATAGGGGTAACTAATAGACAACATTAATAAAGATTAAATTTGTTCTATTGGAATTCCTTCCATTTAACAAATTGATGCCGTGAATAATATAAAAAGTGTGTTTAGACTGTTTATAAAAGCAGGTATAAAACATAAAATCATATCTATTTCTGTAAAATTTTAAGGAATGTGTTTTATACCTGTTTTTATAAACCCTAAACATTAGATTCGAAAAGCAAGAATCTTTCTTTTACATTTTATTGTCTGCGGGAGATTCCTTACATTCAAGTGTTTTAGCTTCGTATAGGAGGGAATAAGAAATTGTTGAATGAAGGTCTAAGATGTTCAAACAACGCTGATTTAACCGAAGGCCAAGTTCTATACCAGGAACCAAACCAGCAGTCGGGCGAAAATTTCGGTAGCGTCAATCAAGTGTAATACGGTTTCCTGATTGGCTGGCTGACGCGCCGGAGGGCTGCGCCACAAAAGCTGGCAGTAAAACGCGACTCAAAAAAAGCCCCAGAAAAGACGACGAAAGACAAGCATATACCCCCCTCCTCCCCCCTGGGCCGGATAATAAAAACGCCGCATTGGCCCAATTAAAGCTGCCCATGCTGCGAGGGAAGTACCTAACAACAGGTTTGCGGTTAAGGCTACCCAAGGTGCTTGAAACATCCGGACAGCTTATTTTTACGGTTTGTGAGTCAACGGACAAACATTTCGAGTGCACAATCTGAAAGTTACAGTCTTTTATTGAGGAAACTAATTGAAAGTGTTGGACGACAAATCGTATTTTAATGTTGACAAGCTTTCGCACAACCATGCTTGTTTCGTTCGAATAAGCCGACATTTACATGATAAGGCATGGTCCTGCGAAAACTTGACACGGTAAAAAACATTTAATGTCCTAATTTTTCAGATTTTGAATTTGACAAATAAATTTAATCAAAATGATTCGGCAAAATTACATATTAGCTTTAACGACAGAAAGAGAACATTAATATCGTTCAAATGACGAGCTCTTATTCAGATACTACTTATTGCATTTCATTCTGAACTGTATTTTACAATCAACATTTTAGGTCTCAGAAACCATATTTATGTTTTTAGAAAAGCATTTGAAACAACTTTAAATCAAGATCTAATAAATCAAAATATCGCAAACTCTTAATTTGATTCAGATTTGGCTTTAAGTTGTGGATTGTACACGTAATGTCGTTTATATATCGGCTGCAAATGCTCTTAGTGTGGCTTTAATCCGAAACAACAGGTCTGGCAAGATTTGGATCAAACCACGAACCAACGCACTTGGGCAAAATGACGAATCTCAGAACGCATAGATCGCTTCGCACGATATTTTAAATAAGCACGATATGAAGCTTGATGATTCGACTTCACGCCACTATACGAAGGTAATACAAACAAAATGAAAAGTGTCATTGCTCACTTAGTCGTACTCGACTTATACGGAACTTGGAACCACCCTTCATATCTAATACTGTCTAAACTCAACTAAGTGATGCTGATACATATTCGCGCAATCCAGCCACCATCAAAACGCCCAACGAAATTGTTCGGTATTCTTGTTAAAGGAGATTCTGACTAAACGCCACCATAAGAAGTTTAACAAACAAATCGAACTGCTTTATTGGTTGACACTAAAGGGGAACTTACTTAAAACTACCTCAGCTAAACTAATTTAAAAACACCTGTACTATGCTATACTTGTCTGGCCTTCGCTTTTTCCCACATATCTAAAATCCACCTGTACTTGCTACACTGATATATTTATCGTCTAGAATGTCTGAACTAAGCTTTTTCACACATATCCAACAGTTTACAAGCCACAGCCCAATAAGCGTGCCAGTTCAACAGATGTATTGCGAGCGTTTGAAACGAGAACCTGAAACAAGCTGGCCTGTACGACTCTCGCGGGGCAAAGTAAAGAAACAACAAGAAAGCGAGACAATCAATGTACTTCTGTCGTGCCCAAAGCGCCCGTCGTCCCTGGTGTCTTATTACAGGCGCCCATACAAGGGTTCATAGGCGATCGGTGATGAAACGCCAGGTGCTCACGTAGGCTGTACGAAATCACTCGAGCTTGACTTAGCTTTGCATCAGGATCTTTCAACTACAGATGAACGTCTTGGCAGGTTTCGTCTGTTGTTTGTTTACAAGGTGATCTAGTTGAGATCAAACCTTGTGGGGTAATTAATGTAAGGAGAAAATGCCCGTATGATTTGAAGTATGAAAGCGCTGACACAAATCCCCAGGAAAGAATAACAACAACAAATCTATTTTATATACGCGCTCGTATTACAACATTGTAGGGTTACAATACAATAATCAAGCACAACTGCTTTGGTAGATATTTGTAGCTGATAAACCTTTAGACAACCAACAATTATAAAATATAGATCGCAAAAAACATAACAAATAAACAAAATCAATAGTAGGATAAAATGCATCTCGATTCTTGCAGAAAGTGTGCTAAGTCAGCTAACTCTATTTTGCTGTGTTTCAGCACAGCAGAAGTTATGAAGTGATCCCAGCAAGGTGTTTTCTTGGCCCGTTTCATAATAATCGGTCGCCATTAGATCGTTTTGTCATAACAGAGAACTGAAACTAATCTGACAACACTTCCTGGTAATAGAGCCAAGCCAGTTCTTAATAATATTTATCTGAAACTCTAAGCGTTCGTTTATTTTCTCGGTAAAGGCTTCGCATAAAGCTACAGCGCAGTGGCCTGGTCTATAGACGGCATTAAACATTTAACGACGATGGCGCAATTAGGCGATCGCACAACTCTGCCTATCGAATATATCTGAATGTCAATTTGCAATAAAAAGATGCCCTCGGGCTGTTTTCAGGCCCACATTGCGGGAGACTGGAAATTTGCTGATGGAATGAGTAATAAAAACTATAAAAAATATAAATGACACAACTAGAACATAAATGAAAGATGCACACACGTTTGTGTTTAATAACTACCGTGATCTAGCAAGCCTTCCTGAAGCAGCTTTTTTTTTAAATATTTGCAAACTTTACTTATAAAAGAAAGAACGCAATTCTAGTAATTATCACGAGATGATTTGATTGACTCCTATTCTGCCTTGACATAACTAGAAAGGTGTACGTCCTCAGCTATGAATAAAACTATATGCAGTTGAAGGGTTTGACAGAGTTGTACAATTGAAAACAAAGCTTATCCGTCGTAATAACGCACCCGTCTAACGACTTTGTACTCAATTATACGCACTGAAATGGTCACGTCATATTATAAGACATTTATGCGTAACAAAACACTTGGGTATTACTAAACCGTCATTACATTAAAAATCAACACCTAAATCTCCTTTATCAAATAACTGGGTGAATCCTTAATTTTGTTGCTTCTCACTACATTTAGAACTTAATAAAGAGTTGCATAAAAGTAACTTAAGATCCACACATTTTTTTGAGTTCTAAATTCCAAGTATCTGTACAACTTTCATTCGGCGGCATATTTCTTTCTATTTTCCTAAAACCAGGTATAACCACCTCGGACTATATATTTCTTAGATACGATACAACTAGACAAATTAGTAGAGACCAATTTTTTATTCGGTATTGAGTCATTTATTTCGACCAAGGTGCTCCCCCGTTCTGAACAAACCATTCACTAGTAGTAACATCACAGTATATAGGTACCAACCGTAAAGTTCAATCCAACGTCAGATAACAGTTAAATTAGTTTTCTGCGTGTTTTCAGCTCATTTCAACTTAAAAACTATTCTGTCTTGTTTAAAACGGCCAAGAAAACTGAGCATCACTGCCTCATACAAACAGTAAATCCCACTCCAACGTTAGTAAACAGTTTATTATTTTTCTACCGTTTCTCATCTTACTTCAACCCAAAAAAACTTGTGCCTTGTTTAAAATCCAACCATCCAAAACTGGTGCACCACAGCCTCATATCCACAGGGGTGGGGACAACAGTAAATCCCACTCCAACGTTAGTAAACAGCCAGTTCGCGTTTTTTGCGGTAGACAGAAATGTGAGGACGCCAGAGCCGCCGCTTGTTCAAATATCAGAGACTGTCGGCGGCAGAAACAACTAATCACGTCATCGAAACGCTACCGACCGTCGCTTGACGATTACGTGCTTATGTTGACCGAGCAATGACGGAGCGGTTGACATCTGGGGTAGGTAAAGCAATTAGGAAGCTTACAATGTTGCGCTTGTGTGTTTACTGCTGGTGGAGATCTCACCGGCTTGCGTTTGGAATTTTTTCCACAGTTGATTAGGCGATTAGTTTGGACGAATAAATAACGGCGCTCATGATGAAGTAGGTAGCATTTCATCGCATATATGGGTTTAAATATTTGTTATACGTCTAACTACAACCTCCAGCCATTATCTAAGATTTATCACAAAGTGCTACCTACTTCTGCATTGACTTTGGCATTCATTCTATTCCTTACACCTTTTTAGCGTATT
The DNA here is from genome assembly GCF_963924565.1 of Ascidiella aspersa. Classification (NCBI taxonomy): domain Eukaryota; kingdom Metazoa; phylum Chordata; class Ascidiacea; order Phlebobranchia; family Ascidiidae; genus Ascidiella; species Ascidiella aspersa. Next base: position 25,510,708 of record NC_139454.1, read on the forward strand.
CCCAATTACGTAGTGAATGACAGTTTTTCTATGTATATTCATAATTTGGTAGTTATTACCTTTTTAAACCATAAAATTACCTGGATGCCGCTTCAACGAAAATACAATTGTTGGTCTTGTTTAAACTAAACTGATAAAAGTTGTACAAGCTAAATTACCAACACTGCATTAAAACATATCTTATTGACGCTAGTTCACCTAGAATAACACATAGACACTTAAACAGCCACAAAACACGTAAAGTGCTTCTAATCTAGAAAGTTAAAAATCTACTTTTTTGATTACCTGAGAATTTTAAAAGCACAACCTCTGTAATACAACGTTGCGCATCTTCAATTAAACAACAGGCAAGATAAGTTAACAAAGTAAAACAAAACACAGGGATCTAGATTCTCCACTAACAACAGAAAACCCTCATATCAATCTTAATTACGAAAGCAAAACCACCCAGACCACATTGCCAAACAATAGGCCAACTATTGGCAGCTAATTGTAAAGTTGCGACATGCCCTGTGCCTTTGAAACAAACCCTGAACTATATTTGGCAGCGAGCGAAGTAAATTGCGCTCCTGACTTTGCTGGGGTTGTTTTTCAACTGAGGTTCAGCTGGAATCCATTAAAGCCCAAAAAGAAAGATTGGTTGTAAAATGAACACAACACTCTCTTCTAACAGGACTTGAGATGCCCTATACACTTGTTTCTGACAACTTTATATACACTTTTTTGCCGTATTAATATTACATTTTCTTTAAAATCGTAATGTTATACGCAAACAGCTGGCATTTTTGGCCAGGACTCGATCTGTTTTGCTTTTCTTGATACTTGTTGTCAAATTTTAAAATTTTTTGTCACAACTAAGCAGTTAGAAATGTAAAACTTTCGCTCAAGCGTTTACGTATCAAGACATGTACATTGCGTTCACTTTATTTATTGGAGTGCTCCCAGTCTTAAAATAGCAACACTTCCTATCTTACAACTACAATACTCCAACTCTCATTCAATATTAGCTTTAAGAATTTCGAAAAACAAGATCGGAATTTGAAATTCCATTCTTTTATCTCAAAAGTCTCATAATCAAAATAGCTGCGCAAAACATTTTACAGCCGCACAAGGCTCGACAATGCAAATTCAAAGGGGACAAAAGGCAAAGAAAACAGCGCTTTGAGCCAGCAAAGGTATCCGATGACCGTCTGGCGGCAAACCAATGGTACGATAAAAGGCAGACCTGACCTTTCGGCCCCTGAGCAGAAAGCCAGCATTTCTCTCGACGGCCGGGTGGAGCGAAACACGTTTTGATAAATCGCGCCAAGGGTGCATCGGAGTTTGGGGGTGGATTGTGTGTGAGGGGGTGGGGGGTTCGTTTATACTCGTCTATGCTAGAGGAAATTTTTCATATTGTTTTTGTAACATGAATGTAGCGAGACAGCGAAAGTACATATTATTTACCATAAAAGCATTTGTGCTACAGGATAATTTTGATAACTTTCTGTATTTTTATATTTCACACAAGTTTGCTACTTGACAAGGTAGGAAAGGTTGGAAACGACAACCAGCTAGAAATGAGCTGTTTTGGAAACTCCAAGGTTTTCTGTCACAGTTCTATGTTTAGGCCTTCTTTAAAAGCACGTAAAAAAGAATTTAACGGACTTTGATGTGACCACGGTTCGTCACAAAAGATGTTAAAACAGCAGTAGAAAGCAACTCTAAACTATCCTATCGTGCACCTTGTCTCTTCTAGTGAGCCATCCACGCCCAAATCGGGTTCAAAAGGTCGAAAAGCGAAACCCACAGGCGAGCGCTCCAATAGGCAGGTGATAAATGCTGAAATATCGACCAAAAACACCAAAAAAGCCGCGATTCTTTCATCGCTAGGCAAACGCAGCAAGCTAACAGCAAAATGGGAAGCAAGGATCGGTGCTTTGATCAAAAGACGCGACGCCTCTATGGAAAGCAAACTTTTCTTTCTCGCAGACAGTAGACACACACGATTTCACGCTCGGTTGAACCTGCGCTGGCTTCTGGGTTAAACGGGGATTCCCGCTAGTTCTTCTTAATCTGACTCACCCACATTTACCCCTAACGCGTCTGCCCATTGTCAAACAGCGTGAAAAACAATGGTTTGGGTAGGGGTACTTTTGTGGCGCAACTGGGGTATTTTTGCTTTATACGGCATTCAGACAAAATAAATTAATGTGTTTTCTCGTTCGGTTTACAGCAAATGACGTCACAATTGTGGAACAAGCAAATGGCAATTGTGAAGTGATAAAATTGCAAGACTTAACGGAAAATCTGAATTTCTTATCAAGCGAAAGCCAACAATAATAGCGGAAAGATGCTTTGGTAGCTAACTCTCATTTAAGGAATATTAACATCACAGTCGCAATAAATCTCAGATTATTATTATCAGCGACGCAACGCTTGCCATTCAGCTAATAACCATGGTTGGCCCTTAAACAACATCCCATAGCGTAGAAGCGCATAAAACGGCAATAAAGCTGTTTGGCGAACTGACGATCTAGCTCAGTGTTTTTTAATCTTTTTTTCGCGGTGACCCAAATACTAAAGCTTTGTCCACCCAATTCTATTCACTGAACTTTTTATATAAATGAACAAAACATAAGATAGTGGCATAAATAAGTAGGTATTCATTAGCATTGGATATGTATTCGTGTTTTTCCACAGAATTCTCAATCTTAAAGAAATCTTGGTGAAAACCAAATCTCAACAAATCTAACATATGTAAAAACTACTGCAGCCGGTGACGCAACCAAATTGAACGAGGACAAAATTTTGGGTCGCGACCCTTTGATTGAGAAACACTGAACTAACAGCTCACGTCAATGTCAAGACTACAACAGGGCTGGAGTCTGGGTTGTCGACTGCTGGGATAACAAGCCGATAGCGCAGTGGAACACTTAGTAGGCGCGAGATAAGCATAAGTTCCTTCCGCAATTTCAACATAACGTTTTTATTACCTCAAGCCGTCTGCTTGACGTTTTCAATTTCAATAACAATGCATTACAACGCATTTCAATTGGAAAGAGACATTTAGTCTTGTGATATTTTGAATGCTACATTCGTATCTCTTAAGTCTAACAGGTAGCAAAAATTGATTAACATAAATTACTAAATGCATTTTTGCCGACACGCTGATTGACAAACAATAAACGATTTTGTGCCTTTTAAGTCATTTTACATCATTGAAAAATAACTATATTTTTAAATGAGTTTAACTATCCTTGATATCCAGCATTGGACGTCACAGCTTGTAATTCCCAACTATACTTGAAATAAACGAGGCAGCCTCATCAGCAAGATATTTCTCTTCTAGCTATGATAAGATGTGAAAATTCGAAAAAAATAAACTAGTTTCCACTTGAATTCTGTATACGATAATAGTCTATATGCAAATAGTGATTACTGATTACCAAGCGCAGTATACAATGTGATGTTGTCCAACTGTAAAGCGTATGAGTCAACCGGAAACGGTTACAACATATAAACAACCACAAAAATTACATTAAAACAAGAATCTCAAAACAATTTGCACTTCCCAATACTAAACTGCTAGAACAGCCTAGCTATATGTCGGTGTGACTCATATTTGTCCTATTTTCGGTGTGAAAATATTAATATAGTCCGCAAATAGAACAATATTTACCCGGTGCGGCAATTACAAGACAAATGCATAAAATATTAAAATACCCCCATCACAGTTTACCAAGCATTTTTATATACATTGTCTCACAATAAAGCACACATCAAAATACTGGACTGCCGGTTACAACTAAAACTGCCACAGTTTTACGTCGCAGTAAGTCTGCAACAATTGCACTGTCCGTAGTAAGTAGTGTTTGTAACAACATCAAACTCCAACGCGTTGCATAAACAATCAGAGTCTCGCGGCAGTAACTATCACGTCACAACGAGTGACGTTTCGCGCGTGCCACTCGTCCGAGGGGAAGGGGTGTTTATTTTTTCGTCGCAATCTGGTGCCGAGAGAAAAAATCGATTCGGAATGGAAGGAATTTGACTGGAGACGATTTTATGACCCGGGCATATTTTACACCACCTCACTCAAGAATAAATAGCAACAGAACGACAGAATGATGGTGACTTGGCGACCACGTCGACCGAAGAATTGGTCAGAAAAATTGGTGCAAAAAACTTACAAATAACACAGCATTTTGCTTCGCCGAAAATGTGTCAACAAAAGGTTGGGATTATTAGGCAGCCTGATTCGCGATTCGGTTTTCTCGTTTTGCGTAGATTGTTGATTTAAAAGACGTTTAATCGACTTTCTGTTATTACTGAAACATTCATACACAATGGTGTATAAGCTGTCACTAGATGGTTTCCAAAAAAATATGAATTGATCAATAAGAGAGTCAATGCTAACGAGCATTTGTTATCAGTTGAGAATCTTAACTTCTTCAGGGGATTTTCAGTCCAATGGCTTAACCAGTTAAAATAAGCACAAAACAAAGCGTTTGGCGAACCAATATCGATTTCCTGGATTGGTTGGTGGTGCTCTTACAATGCGGTTGGTAGTGCTCTACAACGCGCGAGAGGCGTGGCTTCAAGTAAACCACCGTCACAATGCTACCATTGTTAATCGCGTTGTTGATTTCGAACAAATCCGATAATGCGGCGATAATTGGCCGCTATGGTTTCCGACCGATCGGCAATCTAGGTTTCGCACTTTTCAGGATTTATTCAAGAACCGGATACCACAATGTGGTTTAGCACAAAGAGTAATCGAGATTGACGTTTGTTCTGACGACTTGCAAATTAAAGATAGTTTTTAGGTAAAAATGAGGAACATTTAGCTTTAATGCGAAGTACAAAGTTTAAACTTCTTACAAGCAATCTCGAGTAATCAAAAAATACCAAGTATTCTAAATCGAAGTTAAGCTTTTAAACGTACGAAGCAAAAGGGGTTGTTAAGCTGAAACTTTGCTGACACTGAAATGTACGCCCTGGTTTTATTAAACTTTTCAGATAAGTAAAAACCTTCTCGCTAAAACACAGTGACCATCCTCGATATTCAACTAAAAAGAAAACTTTTAAAAGACAAGATATTCATAATTTACAGCGCAACCGAAAAATAATTTAACGTTCACTTATTGCGAACACCAATCCAAGTAACAAACTTAACCAAAAAATTCACAAAAACATTTGCTGTTCCCACACAACCGCCTCACTACACTGACATAATCACGAGCAGCGTTTCACAGAGGCAGCAAGCCCAACAAGCCAAACACTATGCTTTGTACACAAGGAAAGAAAGGCCAGGAATGCTGCGAGAAAGAAGTGGCGATACGACAATACAAAGACCAACAATCGACCTAATCACAGCAATGAACGCATTCTGGGGCAAGTTCAAGTAGAAATATACGGCAGCCTGTAATTTTCACCAAGGGTTCGATATTAATATTGGCGCAATTGTTGAGAGAGACAACAGAATTTGTGGATTCCAAAAACCACACACGAAATAGATAAGTTACACACTAAATTGGCCAATTTTAATGTGGTTCCAGACGACTTTTTAGACGTATTTTTCTTCTTAGTTCTGTTTACAGTTGTGATGATAATTCCGACTGTGTGTTACAACCCATCCCGCTATCTGTATGTTACAGCCCATCCCGCCATTTTTGCTGCTTTTTTCCGTGACAGAAGTATCAGTCCAAAAGCCGTGCGACCAAAATATTTTGCGAGTTGTTTCTTGATACAAACGTTTTCTTAGGACTGTTTGTTTGTGGCAGCATTTTTCACAAAACGTTAAAGCTTTGTCTGTATAGCAAAGTCTTAACAGGAATAATGTTCAAATAAAAAAAGCATTTATCTAGATTATTAGTTCTCAAACTTTTTCACCTGGCTCTCGCTTATTTAGTCAAACTTAGGCCAGAAAATGAAACAAAAAAGAACAGCACCGTTCTTGCGTATATTGTCTTGTTACATCCGTTTAAAACTTCAATGGCAATCTTATAATCCATCCCAGTAGTTTTAAAGCTCATTTGGTCAACATTTAGCCAGCAAACGAGGCTAAAAAGGGAGCCGGCCTTTACAGAGGTGGCAACTTGGCCGATTGCGATGTGTGTGGAAACAGTTTGAATGAGGGCGGGTCGTGGGATCAATGTAACTCTGCACCGTTCCATTGTTGTGACGGCAGGCGTCCAGGAATTTACTTCGTATGATAAATAACGAGCAACTGCTGGAGATGAACTGATTAAGTCTTTGTTTTGATGAGGAATACAACTATAGACTTAAGGGTTGAGGCCTTTCAATGCAGTGTATTCATTTTCCAATTTAACCAATATTGATAAACTTGTTGAGGGTTGATGATCGTTATAAAATATTATATTCATTGCTTGTTTCAGAAGACTACTCCAATCATCAAAACTCGTTTGTTTTGTATTTATAATATCACATAACAAAACAAGCACGAAAATAAAGTGAATTAACAGAAGGTGCATCTTAAGTGGAACATTTTAAATGGTAAACGAGTGTGAAATAAAGACCGAGCTTCAAGTTTTCTACAACCAAATTTCTCCCAGCGAATGCATCCTAAACACATTTAAACTGAAGTGGAAAAAATGTAATGTTTTTGTCACGAATCTGTAGAACATTGATTTATCGCAATCGAGTATTTGCGCCACGACAACCAGTAACACGGCCTTATCAGCTGTAAGCATTCCAGAGCGCATACCTTGTGATGTGATCTTGTTTTTGTTGTTGAAGGCTATTTCCAGCTATGTTGTTTGTTCGTAATATTGAGTTCTTAAACTCAGAGAATGCGAGAGACTATTCCTGGATGTCAACAGCGCGCGGTCCTTTGTTTACGCGTCAATTAGAACATTGTTACGCAACTTAGTTTCGTGTCGCAGATAAACAAGGCAACAACAAATGATAAGTTCCTTATTTCTTTCAGTTCAATGCAACAGCCTACGTTCCTGATATCAGGCCTTATGTACACTCAGGCTTTTGTCACAAGCAATGCTGAGAGCAGTAGGAAAAGCCAACTAAAATATTTTGTCTTTGTCTTCGCAAAATCCTAATTAACCAGTGGTTATTGGTTTGACTGAACAAATAAGTACAACATTTTGCTTAGTAGGTTGCAATTGAAAGATCTTATTTTGCGAACCATATCTGATAAAAGGGACAAATCTCCAGGAATTCCAAGATCGTTAATAAGCCTGTCTAGTGTTTTAAAAAGAAATGTCTTCTCTATACTGGTTGTCAATATTTTACTTATGATGCAGCTGTCTACTTCTGTATGGGCTTTGATATTCATTCTACGTCTAACTACAATCTCCAGCCATTGTTTTAAGATTTATTCGAAATGTCAAATGCTACCTACTTATATTAGCTTTGATACTCATTGTACGTCTAATTATTTTACGTTATCGAGAAACACTTCAAGACGGCGAAGCAAAAAATCGGACTTATTAAGGGTTATTTAAAATTCAACATCATCATTCGTAAGAGCATTAATTGACCGATATGATCAGGATTTAACTTTTCAATGGTGGGAATATTTTTCTCTTGTTGTATCCGGACAATTGTAAGCTCAGGAGTTCGATTACAAGCGAAGAAACAAAAGCGAAAGCGGAAAAGGCCCAATTCTCACGCGAGTGACAACAATTAACCATTCACAACAATCACTGAATTGATCGAATCGACATGGTTAAGACAACTATAACAAACGCGCGTGTCACAAATGCTGAAGAAAGCTCAGGAACTGAGATTTAAGATTAGGAATCAATGTATCATTGCCCTGATGAAGATAACTCGCATATAGATTATCGAAATCGGTACATATAATAAAAAGGGTTTCCAGGAGAACAATTTTTCAATTGATACAAAGCCTGGTAGCAACAGCATATTCAATAATGATTTAAGTGCATAGCTCCTAATGTTGCTTAAGAATATTGCATTTGTTAATATTCATATAAAAATAAAGGAGCGAAAAAAAACCTCCGAAAACATTAGAAATAATAATTCAAGGGTTTACAATTAAACTAAATTTGCTTAAGGCCAATACAATCTTTTAAGTTTTGTTTTTTTAGATTTTTCTATTTCACACGAATTCATATAAAACATAGAGGGAATGGCAATCACGTTAAAAATAGACCAAAGTTTTCGAAAAAGAGGAAGAATCCCAACAGGACAATTAGAAGTTACCCATCACAGTTGATTGATTTAACAAAGCAAGACAGTGAAGTGAGGAGTAGGTGGATTTTATGAGTCACAATTAACAAAGCGACCAGGAGCGACACTTGAGCCCCCAAACATAGCCACATAAGCCGCTACTACAGGCACCTCAGCGAGGCATTTTCTCTTCAAGGATTGTCTTTCTAGGGGGATCTTGGTTGTTAGCGATTCTATTCTGGGCATTTCTCATTTTAAAATGCTTCAAACCGTGCCATACAAAGCAACGATTGGCCAGTTTTGGCGGACACTTCATTTTTTCACAGCGGGTGTCTTCTTGGCCTAATCCCAGTGTTACCTCCGAATGATGTACTTTAAAAATGGTTGAAATTATAATTTTGGGCTTAGTTATAAGAGTCCTAAATGAATCGCAAACTATGTGTAGTAAATAGACACATAGAACACAATTATTACGCATAGCTTATCGTTTCCAAGCTTCTACAATAGTTACAAACGTTGCCCGAATTTAATACAGGATTGTGATGAATAGTTGATGGTACAAAAGGCGGCAAATTGTACTCGATGTCGCGAATATAAATTTTTGGCCCATATAATTAGCCAGGAAATGTAAAGTGGAGTCAAAAATACGGACTTTTCCAAACAAGGGGCATCATTGGTCGGATGGGTTAATTCTGTAAACATTGAAACGAAAACTGGCAAATCCCCTAACGCGTTAACTGTGTTTTTTAGCAGGAGAAGTTCCTTCGAAAAACAGGGGTAAACGTAAGGACGGTAATTTGGTCAACAAAAAAACTTGTTTTAGATTAAATTACCAAAACAAATCGTGAATCCTTAAGTACCTGGACGGCTTAAATCGCTTCCAGGCTGTGACTGCTGATTTTACATTCTCTCGGATGGCAAATGTAGCTCAATCTGAACTAACTGCTATTTACATGAACTGTTACATGAACTGTCAGGGCGAAAAACTAGAAAATTGTAAGACACAGAACAAACTGTTAACTACCTCAAATAATTTCAGCCAAAAAAAAACATTTATATGGAGCATAATAGCTGGAGGTTTTAGTCAAGACGTAGTAAGAATATCAAAGCCCATACAGAAGTAGGTAATATTTCGAACGTTTCGAATATTTCTTCATTAATTTTTAACATGAAAAAAAATATTCGAAACTTTTAAACTGCTACCTACTTCCACACATTTTCAGTATCACTTTACGAAGTAAAAGAAATGGCAAGTTACAACTTGCAACTAAAGGCGCTGAAACGCTTGTGCATATTTCATTTCTCAAACCAGTCTTCATTAAAACTTCATTTACTCCCCTCACGCGCCAAAGATGCCGCAAGCACAAATAATTCATGACGGCAATTTTACGGCGAAATGTTTCGGCGGCGAAAATGGCTCAGAGTGTCTGTTACGTCACAGGCAAATCGGGCGAAATGTAGCGAGAATTTAGGAGATGAAATGAGGTTGAATTTCGATGATGTGCTAGTTTGAGTTAAATATAGAAAATTGATTTGCCAAACCACTAAAAATGATTTATATTGGAGCAACCTGACACATTGACCTTATCATCTGACAGAGTTTTTTTTTAGAAAATGCTACAAAGAGTCTCTGCGTATAATCAGTGAAAATAAAAAAAGAATAAACATCAACTAAACACCGTTACTGAAAATTGAATCAAATAAAAATTATTCATCTGATTAATTTCTGACTCATGCTTGCCTTGTTATAAGAATAGGTTATTATCAAAAACCACAAAAAGCTCCGCTGCACTCTCGAATCTTTGAAAATCACAGAATTAGTACAGCTAACAAAGTGACATTATACAAAAAGACAAAAAAGGAAAACAAAGACGATATCAATTTGTCGAAAAAACATCTACTAATAATAAAAATCTTAGTCAGAAAAACCAATACAATCGTGCAATGCCTGGCAGCAAGAGTATACACAACTACTATAACACAAACTACCACAATTTATTATTAGGAAAAAAAAACATTGGGGCGCATCTATTGGTTTAAATCCAATAACGAAACGACACGTCATCGAATCATACAGCTTACAACATAAAATGTCACAGGTGTAGTTATAAGCTTGGATCCCATTGCAACGTTTCAACTCAACGACTGACTGTTTTTTTCAGGCAAGTGCTAATGCAACAAAGTGATGTTATCGGGGATGTCTGCGCCATGGATCACAGGAAACACGTGCTAAACCAGATCAGATTGCATTAGAGGGGAGGAAGGTGCATTCCGTGGCGAAACACGAAGTTTAAATGACTCTTAGAGGGCAATTTAAGGCCGTCAGTTACAAAAACAGATGTTGAAAATAAATAGATTTTCGAAACGTTCAAAATGCTACCAACTTTTGTATGGGATTTGATATTCCTACTACGTCAAGTGAAACAGTACCACAATTGCCATCACGGATATATTGACAAAATCCTGCTTTTTTTTCGGCAAATTTGAAAAAGGTTTTTATTGTGACTACACATAATTTCATTAAAAATCAAAATCAGACTCAGAGCGAATAATATAATAGATCTTATCGCTCATTTTGCGAATGTATGAAAGTACCAAGAATGGGGATGGTTATCGAATTCAGTTCGCAAAAAAATCAAGTTTTACATTGAAATGCCATGTTATTTGGGTCGGTAAAATACCCCGAGGCCTAGCACAACGCGGAGCAGAGATCACGACCAACTGGTTTGGTTTAAAAATAGCGGCAGACAGACAGGGCGGTGATATTAAGTTGCGGATGACAAATAGGAGGCCACCTAATGTCTCGACTTTGTTGTTCGAATCTTACAATCTTAAGCCCAGCTTGCATTCTACTACCTTCCCGACAGAGATCTTTGGTTGCTCATAATCACGTCAGTGACGTCATTTGGGGCTGAATGACGTCATTTGACGTGAAATATCGCAGGCCTAGTAAATTTACCAAAAAAAAGGTCGTTTTGACGTATATATCATCCTATTTCGGCGTGGGATTTTAGCCATAACAAATCTTGGCGTTAACCTTTGGCGGCCACAATTATGGAATGCAGTCAGGACTTGCGCCACACATTAAATCCCAGCCCTTTTTAAACACGGGAAAGATTTTGAATATATTTGCTTAAACCGCGACCTCCATGTACCAGTGGTTCGACCACATTCTTAAATCCAGAAAAACTTCGAGTCATGTAGCTGGCAAAGGTTTGTTCAGTAAAATTAAACATTTCCAAGGTTTATGTCAATTGTAACGAACGTATAATAGACTGATTGCTGGCTAGTGTTTAGAAAAATATCGTAAAACGTTACCGACATAATTACTGTTTTGTTTAAAATGGGCTTCTTTCTTACAAATGCAGAGAGATAGCTTTTTTTGTAACAACACTTCACTGAGCTTAGTAAGTGTTTCCAAAACAGAATCTTGCTTTTCAACAGATCAAATAATACCGACGATAAAAACACTTCACTTAACTGTAAAAATGCAACAATTTCTTACCTTTTATCACTATACAAACAACGCGAAACCTAACAGGTCAATTCACGAAAGAAATCACTTCATACAACTGCCACAAAAACTACACAAAACAGAACCAGGCGCCGTTGTAATGGCCACTAAAACACATACCGAACATTTCCAAAAACGATTAGGTTTCAAAACGCGCTCAGTCGTCGTCTGAAGTAGACCTCAATGCTGGGAAAGAATTCCAAAGCAAACAAAGCACAGCTAGTTGAATCAAAAGCAGTACAGGACTAGTGGGCGAATACAGCCGGCAGAGCAATGCAGAGGGTCAGGGCTTGAATTGGTTAGCAGCACTTCAAAGCGGATTCCCGCCTCGCACTGTTATTGTGACGTCATAACTGCACCACTGTGCCGTCACAGTCGCTTGTATATTGTTTAAGTTTGAATAGTGAGGAAGCGAACCCGCCTCGTTTTCCTAAAACTAGGTTCTGAGTTAAACCAGCTGAATATATGTCTGCAGAGTCTTGATACAAAATACCCTTGATTTGCACGTTTCTCACATATTACAAGACTTCTGGCTTATTGACAACTTATAAAAAATCTCGAGTTTATAGATAATCGTTTTCTTTCGTAACATAAAAACTTGGAAAACAAAAGCCACACCAAAAACATTGGTTTTTTAGTTTTTTAATTAAAATTAGACATTTTACGACGTTTTATTCTCACGAGCTTAACAACAAAGTAATCCGCAATCTTTCCTACATTTTGTGACAAGACTGGCTAAAGCAGCCAGTTGTCAGTTCGCTGCCATTTGCAGTTCAGTCGGCCGCAAAATAGCGATTTTATCGTGATTTCGGAATTTTCTTGGCTGATTTCGCCTCGCCCGGCCGCCAAGCCACCTTACTGAGTCACCAGCCTGTCTGGGATCCTTCCAACGCAGTCTGTTAGTTGCATGTAGTGCAAGGAATGAGCTATTCTCCCTCCAGGCGGGTCAGATGCGGCCACGGTCGACCAGGTTTGATCGCACAAAACAAGCAAGGACCAAAAATGGAGGCGAAATTTCGGGTCAAGTCGTGACACAACTTGCCGCAAACGAAGACTGGAATATCAGGAAAGCGTTTGTTTATTGATAAAGGCGCATATTTCAGGAAAGGCTAAATTGCGAAGCGGGGCAATTAGCTTGTATTAAGATGCTGTTTTGTGTTTCTACACAATTTATAACGCTCTTGCAAAAAACAACGTTCTGTTCTTATTATAAGCACGATCTAAATTGCTAAAATGCACAATAGCTTGAATTAACATATATCTAGTTTTATATTTTGCAATATTATTCAAATTACAAATAGAGGATTTTGTACAAGACTTGAGTGACTAAATGCCACACAATTGCAACTTAAAAAATATGATTATTATAACCTTTAAAAATGTAACGCGTATTCAACAAGTTGAAACCAACTTAATTACCTGTCAAAAAAGCACAACTTTTACATTCCCCCGAAACCGAATATACGCTGCAAAGATATCGCCAGGGTATGTAAGATATGTGTAGTACAAGAGGTACACCTGACAAATACACATAATATATCGCGCTTATTGCAAAATGCTGCATATTATTCTTACGAGCAAATACCCTTTTTAACCTGGGCAATGCCGGGTATTTCGTCTAGTATAACACATGTGTAGTACAGGAGGTACACCTGACAGATTGCTCGGTGTTACGACGAGCGGAAATTGTCGGGTCCCGGCGCCACGCGAGACCAATTTGTTTACTCTGCAATTTACAACATTCCTAGGATGGACATGTTGGAAAGAAGAGGTTCGTGTCACGAGCAAAGCTTTGAATTGCACAGTTCAAGTGAAATGAGATGTCAGGAGACATAACGGTGCTTAAGTTTAGAGTCTTTTAAAATGTCGCATGTTTTAAGGAATTTTTTTGGAATGTTGGCAGAAATGTTTGACCGAGATGTGTTGGAAGTTTGGTACTCGAGTGAAAACGATTTCACGTTCAACAATTTAAAGGCAAAAACTTCACACTCGTTCGTCTGCCGAATATAAGACTTGTAAATCAAACTCCAATTCGATTTGCCTTGAAAATCTTATTTGAGATAAAAATAAAGCAAAAGGTGTACTGACAATGTGGAAACGACATATTGTAGAAAGTTTTTTCATCAACCTAAAAAGTAGAAAACAGTGCATAGATGATGAACATAATTTTACATCACAAGAAATAAAGACGTTTTTTTTCATAGAGTCAATCTTTTAAAAAATCAGATTTGCAAAACAAATGTAAAAACTTAAGACACAAGGAGAGGTGCTAACAAAACATCGACCAAGCCTGTGTACGGCGACCAACTACATTTCTTTTTAGAAGAAGCAACGAACAGAGAAGCCAGTGATGACGGGTTCAATACGAAGCACGTTGTCGTCAGGGCACGGAGACAAGCTTAGGGCAAAATTCGGCGTCGACATTTGACAAATGAAGCCCAAACACGAAGGTTGTGTGTGGTCTAGTTATGTGGGATCGGTCTGTACGTGCTTGTGGTTAAGGTCAAATGTAAGGACTGTGGTTATTTGCGTGCCGTTATGTAATAATAGTGCATTACACAATACGAGTGGGGGATGCGAGTTGGGATCCATTTTAAATGCGTTAAATATGTTTTAAGGCCATTTACAAGTTCAGTTATCTTTTTACAGCAGAAAAAATCTTCTCATGAAATATTCTAAACATTCAAGAACACACTTTGCAATACTGCACAATCCTTGGGATGGCCGATAATATCGTGTGGGAGCCGATACCGAATGTCAAGTGATATTATCGGTGGCGTCCGATACAAGTATCAGTGTCGGGCAGTTAAAGTTCTCAACTTTAAGGCAACCTTTGGCCTAACAACCTAAAAAAATTACTGTTTAACATTTAAATTCCCATTTTTCTTGTTTAGGTATAGTAACAAGGTCATTTGGTTTGCATCGAATACTCTTTATATTCTACAGAGAGGTCGATACTTTTTGTCCAAAATATCGGGTGTCGGTATCGGGATAATAAATCAAGTATCGCACATCCACTACAAAAACATGCTAAACCGCACAAATGTGAAAATTGTTTCCTTTAAAAAACCGTAACAATATATGCCAGGGGCGGGAAACTGTTGCAATACCATTCTAATTACTGAAACATAGAACAGGTTTGTGTAAATCAAATCCAACATATTCTCGAACATGTTTCGCAGTGTACACTTTGGCAAATTTTTAAACCACCAAAATAGCATAAAAACAAAACTAAGACAAACAACCGTTGAAATCCAAAGTGACGCAATGGCTGTAAGTCCTTCACCCCAAGGGGAGTCTTTTACATGCGCCAGTGGCACCGAGACTCCATTCCTGCGGGTTTTCGCCGATGAAAGGCTCTTTACCGCAAGCGTTTTGTTATGTGAAGCTCATTTCCGACCCTATACACATAACGTGCAACAATCCACAATATCTACAAGGCGAGGCGCCCTTAGTATTCAAAACAGCGGCGCTGATGTTGGTTTTGCGCGTTTTTCGCTTGTCAGGACTTTTTTGTGAAAGGAAAGGTGAATTAATCATGAAGAAATATAACCTATACGGACAAAAAAACAAGATAAACTTTGGGTGGCATCTTGAGGGAAGTTGTCCGAAACCCGGGGCAATGAGTTTTGATTGATGGAATACGGAATTAACCTCGCCCATATTTCACCCGCCAACTTTACGTTAAGCGATTTGTTGTTTCTAGGCTTATTGTGCAGGCCTTGGTGGGCCGGGCCGATGTACAACACACTGTCTTCCTAACCGGTAAATGGGATACCTGAGGTTAATTCGTTGAAAAGCGTGCATTGCTGGTAAAATTGTCTTGCAACAAACAAACAGAGGTATATTACCGTTAAGTGGTGTCGTGTAGGAATGGTGTATCCATGACAAGTGATTAACAAGAAAAACGCGGCTTCAAATAGATAAAAAGAAACACTTTAAAAAAACACAAAATAGTTTACATTACACGAAATATGACTTTTCCAGTAAACTTTTGAGGTTATTTTGAATATTCGATATGGAGGAAAGATTAACTAACAGTTTCATGACATGCATAGATGTTCTAATAGACAAAAATGACAATGTTAAGTGTTTTCAAGCCATTTAGAAAAGTCTTCTCTCCGTAATAACAGTACCTTTACAATAATGAAAATCCAAGTGTCAACACAATTGCAAAATTGCGCGGGTAGCGTTCCAATAAAACCCAGTAGTAAACGTAATAACAGCAGAAAAACACAAAAAGCTACTTTGATCAAATAGTGTCTGGCAACCAGCAACGAACGATTTATCGACGGTTGGAAACCAAGTTCAAATTCCACGCTTTGATCGATGCAAATCGAATCGAGCTTCAAATTCGAATCGCGCTTGGCACCGCGATATTGCGCCATACGCACACTCCCTCCGTTTATTACGTCACTGAGGGATAGGGCGGAGCGGTGAGATGCTATCGCGAAATTGGCCGGACATTAGCTCTTTAAACGACTGTGATGTTGAGAATGAATACAAAGATATACCTTCAAAATGCTACCTACTTGTATGTGGGATTTTGTTATTCATCTTACGGCTCTAAACGTTATGCTCGAATTGCAAATCGGGCTGTTTTGGGCCCAAACGAGCTTTACAGTTCTTACAAAGAAGCTTCAAAGGCAATTGGTTGGGGTCAAAGTAAAACTAGGCGTCGAATATGAGAAATAACACATTCTGCTAAGTTATCTCCGTGCTTAAGACAGCTGAAAACCAGGGAGGACTAAGACTTGATTATTTCGGACAAACATCGGAGAATAAACAGTTTAGGGGACAACGTTTATTCATGATTGGCAAGTTTTAAAGTTTGGGTTACAACAAATTATTCCTTCAACACCTATAGCAAAGCATCGTTTGCATAATTTTAGGATAAAACAATTTAAACTTTAAATTTTGCGATACGAAAATACACTACAACCATGCATTTTGCGAAAAGTGTAAAAACGCACAAAAAAACTCTTTAGTTTGCACAATTTGCGTTTTCCGCAAAGTTCGGTCAGTTTGGGTCACGAGCTTTGTACAGTAGATTTTATATGGACAGTTGGACAAGTGTTAGCGCATTGGTCAGGAATGCCCGAGAGATAGAAGTGGGTTGAGACTTGCGCAACATTCGGCCAAGAGCACTCCTTATTGATTTTCGTGGAATGCTCGGCTACAAGAGCTCTTTGCTGGCCTGAGTTGTGGGCCTGTTTATTTGGCCACGACAAACAAGGCCGGCTCCATATTTCGGCCGGGTGGACTGGTTTTGTCGTAGTTTGTAGTTGCGGCTTTGGTGGATAACGCATCATTTACTAACGAGATATTTGTGTATTGGTTTAGCTAAAGAGGTTGGGCATAAAAAGAAACAAATTAATACGAAAACTAAAAAAAAAAATTTTCTGATATAACCCAATTTTATAACCAAAACGTTCGCATTGCAACAAACAACCATCACTCTAGCTCAAATATTGTGCGACGTTTTAGGAATATTTTAAATACAGGACACAACAGTGAAATAATCCAAGTATTCGACCGGCAATCCTTCACAATCTTTATGCATTGCCTCCTAAAAACGGGCAGATGTGAGCAGGTCAATTTTTAGCGTTAAAAAAAGTTTAACAACCCCTGAACTAGGCGCTTATATTTCCATTGATTAACGATGTCACTGTGTATTGAAATGCTCCAAGGTGTGTAAAACACTAAACTATGCTGAAGGCTTGATTGACATCGTAAGAGCAGGGAATTATAAATTCCGCGACTTTTTGATGGCTTTCGAAACAGGCTTAATCGTTTGTCAATCACTCTAGAATCGATTAGCTTGTATGGTGCTGCTGTTCCATTTGAAACATAACAAAAATCTAACGCATCACTAGTCGGTAACTCATTGCATATCCTGATTTGCAGTATTTCCTTGTTTAAACATTCGGTGTTTTTTTAACTGAAAACAAGCAAAATGCACATAATGCGAAGTTTAATTTCTACTTACAGCCATGCTCACACATATATCAGACTTGTTTTCATAGTTTTGTTTTTAACAGAGCTTCACTGAACTGAAAAATTTAATTTAAAAACTGCGAACAAAACATGGAGTGTAACATACAGCACGTCATCTTATTTATGTCAAAAATCTGACGGTTTTAAAACGCTCACAAATCTAAATCCACTCTGAAAACTGCAGCCAAAGAACAACAACAGTGAGTTCTATTCATTGGCCATTCGCAAAACGCAGACAGAGAACTTTACTTTCTGTAGTTAGACGGTCTTATCAGCTGTATTGGCGAGCAGGGAGGCGGCGTTTAGGTGTAAGGGAAACCTTGGCGCGGTTAAAAGGAATAGAGAAGAAAGTTTGCGATTATTTGCCTAATACCGCGAGCGGCTATCAGGTGACACGAGCTCCTACCACGCTTCACTTGCCGACAGACAACAACACCCTTTCCTGCTGCAACCATATTGGAAAGAAAGCACATAACATAGGTTTTAAAAATTATGGAAGGATCATAAAATTACACCTGGATTATTGCATAAGGTTAAAATACCTATTTTGATGAGATATATTTTGCGGTAATTCATCTGATTATTAAAAGCGCCTTTAAAAACGCAAGTAAGACACATCGGGAGTATTATAACTTCTGCTTATGTTGAACGTATAATCAAGGGTTTTGTTTTTACAAGTTCATTTCAACTAACAAACAAGACAATTTTACCAACAGTGACATTGATTCAATTGTAATGGAGTATTTGATTGAGCTAATATAAACGTTCAGAAGTTGCCAGCATTTAATTCCACATAAGCGAGCGACCTAACTTCAACCATCAGATCACTTCAAAACTTGGCAGTAGCCATAAAAGGAAGCCGGACGTAAAATCTTGGCTAATCGCACTTGTAGATCACACGAGTTCGTCAATGCAAGAAGCTAGCAAGTTACCCCAGGTCTGATGTCACACAACCCAAAATACAAGCCTTATAAACGTGCAGAAGGCATTCAAGTCCACTGAAGCCAGGAGAAGCAAGGGTAGGCTTACAAAACCGGCAGACGCCAGGTTGAATACTGGCTGGTTGGATCCAGCAGTGTAGGATTAGTTAGCATTGAGGTTCATGCATGCGTGTGAGCACTCCTGTCAATTTATGGCCTCGGTTGCACGCGACTGCCTGGCTTCAATTGGCTTCCTTGGGCTTTGTAATGTGCTTATATGACTGAAGCAATCGAATCTCTGTTCTGGTCACCATTAAATAACCTCACATAAAATTACAACCAAGTCTGTTTTTTTTAACTTTCTCTGGCTACAACAAAAACAACAGAGAAACAAAATGCAAAAGCATGTATTACTGTTAAAGAAACAACAAAAAAACTCTTGTTTGTGAGAGCATAACAATAATTTTGCCCTTACACAAATGACTAATACGTACCGACCATAAAAAAACAAGATTCTTTATATATAAAATGCCTTTAACACTCAGCAACAAACAGTCTGGCAAAAAAAAGTGTTTTAGAACTAGTATCCCAAAACGTATCAAACTATTTTAATAAAAACATTGATTGTCAAAAACACGCCGGGCCTAATACACACATTGTCCCAGAAATAAAACATCGTCGACCACTGCGCACACGGGCTACATAGTTGCCAGAAACAATATAAAGTCGTTAGTTTCTCCAAAAACCCAGGCTCTGCTGCCTTCCTACCTAGAACTATATTCAGTTGAAATAAACAAACTGCCTTTCAAGGTAACCAACAAACGCTGAAGTCTTTCAGAACAAAATCTAAGAAACTACAACAATGTTAAAGAACAAAAACGTTGTACACTACAGTAACGTCTTAAAAAACAAATACCTAAGAAATTAAAAACATCGCTGACAAATACACAAACACGTTACACAGTGGTCCAGAGGCAATATAAATGCATTCGTTTTAACTAAAAAACAAGCTTCCCTTGCAATGGAGAGATGTCTAGGCCAATTGACTAAAATTAATTGCCTTTTAAGGTAACCAATATACGGTAACGTCTTTCAGAACAAATATCCAAGAAAATAAAAACATCACTGACAAATACACAATAACACATACGTGTTACACAGTAGTCCAGGGGCAATATAAGGCAGTCGCTTCTCAAAAAACAGCAACTCCTACAAAACAACAACTCCTACCTTGCAATGGAGAGATGTCTACACAGAGTCGATCTTGCTCGTTGCACTTTCGACGATTCCCTAAAAGTCCGGCTACGATCCAAAGTCATATCGAGAAGGTTTCGCTTCACTGCACCACGATAGTACTCCAGCTTTGAGTGAACGAGAATTGACGAGCCTGTTGTTATTCTTGTGCCTTTTGGACGGCAACCGTTAGCGGGGTATTGGCGGTCGAATGGGCTTCCAAGGGTTAATTACACCTGGCGTGTGAAATCTTGAGGTTTCGACATGATTCTGCCGGTGTATTTTCACGCTTTCTGCCAACAACCGCGTTTTTGCGCGCTAAGGTTTAAACCTCCTTATGTTGCCTGAGAAACGTGAGGGTTCGGTTAGAGATTGCAGTTTTGTTAAACCTAAGACCGCAATACACAAGCTAGCAAAAGGTTAAAAATCGACTTATGTAATCAAATTGATTGGGTTATTTTTGTGTGTGTTTTGTTTTAACAAGAATTGTTTTGTTCTTTTGTTCAGGAATTAACTGGAGGTCTTTATGAAACATGTTACCAACTTATGGTTTCGCTCTCAAACGACAACGTCATGCATTCAACAACCATAACTGCTTCTTTCTATAGCAAAACGATCTTGGGAGAGGTATTGCAAAAAAATATCTTTCCATACTTAGAATATTGCTAGTTAAAAGCGGATTACTAAATAAAAAATAAGATGTATGGAGCTAAACACTTGTTACTAGTACGTAAATAAAAATTAAAAGTCTATAGACACCTACAATTTGAAACCATAAGGTTGTACTTCAACCGTAGTCTCAGCCAGAAAACAGTGGAACACAAAACTTATCCCAACAATGCGGTGGACAAGTAAAAATAAATCGCTACTCGAGGTTTCCAGGTGGTCAAAAGCGGTTGGTTTAAACTGCAGCTGATCTGTTTTTTTATCTGGAGATGTATTATTCACAAGGTAAACTATAGAGACCAGCTGGTACGTCGTAAACCCCCTATTAAAGGTTTTATCGATGTGATAACACTTCAGTTTTACGAAACAAGCTAAGTAAAATACACAGAAAAGCGAACATAGAATGTAAAACGTTTATAAAATTTTACACTTTTTTGTAAGGGGGTTAAATAATTAATAGCAAGCAAATCAGGGGAAATAGGTTTAATAATATCTTGCCTAATATTTTCCGAACGTTTATAATTTTTCGCCAACGCTAATTAAAGTTTTACGCTACACACTAAATTTAGGGGATTAAATCAGAAAAAAATCAAATATAAGAACTGAATTACAACTGCGTTACCCAACACCAAGTTTGGTATTGCTATCTTACCCAATACAACCCGTAACCTAAGGTTTCCCTTAAAATGTTAAATACTAGGGATCGTCCGATATCATTTTTTGACAGATGCCGAAGCCCTATTTTTTGTATACTTGAGATACAGCTATAATTTTAGTCATCCTAAGTCCCCCAAAATTTCCGCGGTGTTTAAGGAATTCTATGAAGGCAGGACGAATACTCAACAAACATGAGAAATATACCTTACCCGATAGCACGCTAACCCTAATGTTTTCTTAGGGCCACCAACCCCGCATCCTTAGCCCCCCAAAAAGTCTGTGGTGTTTTTAAGGAATAACATAAAAGCAGGTGCAATATGTGTTAAGTTAAGCAATAAGTTGTACTTAAGACACTAAAGTTAAGGGATAAATCAAAATAATTTGAGAACTCAATTATTACTATCCTACCCAATAGAACCCTAACATAAATGCTTCCCTAGGGCTGACAGCCACCAACCTTATTCCCCTAAAACGTGTTGCCTTTTACAAATTCTATCAAGGCGGAACGAATGCTCCATCACCACCGAACCAACAGCGAATATATGGGAAGCGAATATTCGTCGGGAATGTTGTGAATTCACCTAAAGTGGCTTAACACAGGTGCACAATTTCACAGCGTTGGGCCAATGTGAAGGGGATTTAAGGCTTTTGGGCAAAACACTAATGTGACTCAACTTCTGTAGCACCTGTGGGCGACCACAAAACCGGGTTTAGTCGATTTAGTGAGCTTTTTGAGAAAAAAATGATTCATTAGTTTTGCGTTGCAGGTAATTTTAGTTCAACAATGTGCTCGGCAATAAATTAAAACCTTATATTAGGAATATGGCGCAAAACATTAATCAAAAAATTTATTCCTTAAAATGTCTTATTTAATTACAATTTTCATGTTCTTAAATGATTCAATAGTAAAATAAACAAATTATTTCGTTAATTTAGGGTACCAAACACTGCCTTATACTGCACACATCTACCCAGAGATTATATCTTCATCAAATTATTAAAAAAGGCCATTACATTTGCAATATATTTCTTTGTCCGTTTTTTTCTACTTTTTTTATGAAAACGCCCAAACACAGCGCAATACTGCACACATCTATAATACTGTACTACATAAATGCATTCCACCTTCTATAGGGGCTCTAACACTCAAAATTTACAAATCAAAATCCTTGCCTTGGCGTCTAGACATCTCCTGACCTAAGAAAGCTGACGTTGGTTATGAAAGCGTAGCCCTGCTAATTAGCAGACACCAAGTCTAGCTTAAACCGTTGACTGAGCCGCAACGGCGAAATTATCTAAACATTCCGGACTTTCTGAACTCATCGAGCAATCCAGAACAAATAAATTTCGTCCGTTTACATGTTTTAGGGGGGTTTAACGGCGGAGAGAAAGTACCCCCAGCATCAATTAGACCCGTGTTGAAAAATAGACGTTGGGCAATTAGTTAAAAGTTGAATCTTAAAATAACACACCTCGATTTACTACAAGCATAAAATGCAAAAACATCGGATCTCAATTAAATTATGTTTTCCGGTTATGTTTTATACATATAAAAATTGGTTTGATTAATACGAGCTTGACTAAACAATTTACATAATTAAAAATGTCACAAGATTCTAACTTTTTTTTTGCTTTAACTAGCTGTCTATTTTCTCCAGAAAATATGCTTTGCTGCTAAATTGATAGCTTTTAGTTAGCCAGCTCAAACTGACACAATTATCTTTATTATACGCTTTGCCTTGCGTAGAAAGCAAACACTTCAGTTGTATGACCAGCGCAAATTCACCTCTCCAATTAAACAAACAAACATAACACTAAAAAACCATAAGGACGATGCCCTTTAGTTTAAACTGAAAAAAATGAATTCTAACTCCCGGATATGAAAACAACTCTTCTTTCAAAAAGGACTTAAAATACTCTTTATTCTCAAACCAGTTCGTTCTCAAACTTTTTCTAAGTACCTCTTGTTCAAACCAGCTCATTTTTAATTATCTCAATTCTAACATCAGCTCTTTCTAAAACTACTTAATTCTGAAACTTATCCATTTGCAAACCACTTTATTTTTGAACTACCATTCTTAAACTAGTTCATTTTCACAGCGGCTGATTTTAAAACTTATCCATTTGAAAGCCACCTTATTTTTAAACCGGTTCATTATCAAAGCAACTAGGCAAAATACAGCCAAAGCATCAGCAACATTCAAACGCATTAGCAATAAAATAAGTTTGCCGATGGGGGTCCAACTGCTTGTTTCAAGTCCAGTAGGCACGCCGAGTGGTCGAGTGTCGTGACAACTAACCTAACTAAAGGCTATCCGGTAACCAAAGCGGGCCAGGAGGGCCTGTGTTGCCCTGTTGGGCGAAACAACAGGCCCTCGAGTGCTCTGTGATTGTCCCGGGGACAAAACGCGATTGCTTAACTAACAGTAACCGATGGTTGCGTTGTTGAATGCTCAGCGCGCGCGATTAGTCCAGCCTACAGAACGTCACAAAGGCCCCGGCCCCTGAAACAAAGAAATCGAGGCGACCGCTCTTCACAGATTTAACCAGATCGATATTTTCACACCGTTCGGTCGTAAAAGGGTGACTGTGCCCGGTGGAGAAGGCTTGTATCGCTGTGAATCTACGGATTTCATTGACTAAACTAAAGCTGGTTTACACACAGTTTGAACAACGAATTTAAAATCGATCAGAAAAAAATACCTAAGGCCTCGATTTCACTGTTAGGCAGCCTAATGAGCACTTTATCCATTACACATTAAGGATAAAATATCCCACTGAAAAGTAAGTAATACATATTTGTATTTTTTTGGTAAGCGAAAAATTTACGTTTAGTGGAAAATATCCACCTAAAAAGGAACATATTTTTAATGTACAATTTTATCGGTTTCCTTAGCAAATTTTTAGCTAACTAAGAAGTCGTAGTAAGAATACCAAAGCCCATTCAGAAGTAGGTAGCATTTTGAACGTTTCGAATAAATCTTCATTCATTTTTCACCATGTTAGAAGTAAAAGTCAAAACAAGCGCCAAGAACTACATTAGCGACAAAACTTGTTTTTAGAAATTAAAAATACCGGCGCTGGATTCTGCATCGAGTTAAGATAAGAAAGTGTGTAATTGGAGATTTGGTGAAGACAAGAGATCGCAAGAGACGGGATTGGATCTCCAATGGAAAGCTCTGAGCATCGGATGACCCGTGTAAAGGAAAACAAACAAAACCGGGCATAAGTGAAACGCCACCTGACACCCAATTAACTTTCTGGCAAGCTGTAAATACCACTTTCCCCTCACTAACCAAACATAACCCGACACAGTGGACGCCTATTGTTGCCAACCAGTGGCCCCTGTACTTTTGTAGATTTGTTAAGTCGGCAGTAGTGTTGGGTTGCAATCAACCACAGCGGAATGAATTCATTTTTAAACTTTAAACGACACAAGGAAATAGGTTGGGTGGACAAGTAGGTACGATCGTACTTTATTATGCTTTATAAGTTGCACGGTATGGGGGTTTGAATGTAACTGTGAAATACTGACAAATCGCGTTTATGCCTTCATAAATTTGCTTACTGTTGTAATTGAAGACGTCACATTAAAAACCACAACTAAACCAAAGGAATTTTACTCAATTTCATAATTTTTTTTTTACATGCTATAATTACCAGTCACATATTGACACCTTTTCATGAAAGCAAAATGATGCGCAGATATCAGAATTGACGGTACGTCAAGCTATAAAATGGTGGTGCAAAAAATACTTTATAGGGTCAAAAAATAGCTGTAGACCACAATAATAGGGGTCGGTTAATTGGTCCAATACATGCGGAGTTGAAACACTGATCGGCTCTTAAACGTTCACTCACTGAAGGTAATACAAGCTCTTATCGAAACGGCCAAATCAAGATGATGTCGATCTACTTGGCCTTTTTGGCTTTGCAATTTATTATCAAGCTACATTACAGATCCGTGAGTAACGTTTTTTAGGTTTTTTTGGCCCACCACTGTTTGGGATTTTTACAATGTTATAAAACAAATGGATTGAACTGGATTTTCAAACTAGATTGCAGAATTCAATAACTGAAGATGATACAAGCTTGTATCGAAACGTCTTAATCAAGATGTCGAACTACTCGACCTTTTTGGCTTTGAAATTCATTGTCAAGTTATAAAACACACTTGTTTAAAACAATGCGACATTTAGAATCAAACATCATGCCAGCAGCGAGCATCCGGCGAAACAACTTGAATTTTCCGCGCTAAAGCTTTTGGCATAATTCATTCGATTTGCAGACGAACAACGGCGAAACATGACCTCTCCAAAAGTCCTTCACTATTGTTACAACTTATCAAAGGTAAGTAGGTCTGTGTGGAGTGAAGTGCACTTGGCATTCCGTAGCATACCGCTGTGTACAAGCTATTTTGAGGTGGCCGCAAAATGACTAATGTACATCATTTTAAAGGCGAATTATGCGGCAAATTTACTGAGTTTTTAACCGCTTTTTATGCAGTTTATGTTGTACGGTTAATTATGAAGAATATAATGTAGGTGATATATGATTTAAAATACTGTAGTTGGGTCTGATTATTCCGGAATACAATTCAACTTAATAAAATTAAAAATTAAAAACACATATCTATAATGCAATTACTTACTACTTTGCGCACATTTAACAGTAATAGTGATTTGAACAATAATATTTTTGGTCGTTAAACCATTGTTTCTCCAAATATGTGTCGCGACCCAAAATTGTGTCCTTGTTTAATTTGGTTGGGTCGCCGACTTCAGTAGTTTCACAAGGTAAGATTTATGAAGAGTAGTTCTGAGCAAGATTTTTCCAAAATTTGGGGAAATTGTGTGTATAAAGACATGACTAACATTAAAAAAATCGAATTTATTAATGCTATCTTCATTGCGTTGGGTTAAATCTAATCTTGCAAAAAAACAGCTAAAATATTTGGGTCGCCAAAGCTCCACTGTTATATTTTCGCTTAGCATTGTAGTCGTCGCGAAAAATAATGAAAAACACCGCGTGAAACCAACCATGCACTACACTCACATATTTTCCCAAAACGTGTCAACATTTAAGGCTCTAATCGAGTCAGTTTCTAAAAGCATTCTTTAAGGGCAATCGACAAGGTGCCACTGGTGCTCAAGCACATGCAAACACAATCCTTCAAAAAACGTCCGTTTCGGTTTCATTGTTCGGCGTTCTGGAGTGCTGCCCTCAAGGATTGTGACGTCACAATCTTAATCGATATATTCCTTGTGACGAGTGGCGTTTGTCGCGCCCAAGTACCAACCGAAAACAGGGACAGACTGACCTCGTAACACAAAATTCCTTTTGCAATTTGTGGAACGGGTAAAAGTGCGGAGAGTTCTTACAAAACATTATTTCTCGAGAATATGGTTCACTTCTAGGCCTTGTTGAACTGTAGAAAATGCATTTTTGCCTTCAAACGGAGAATTTTGATTAACGGCTAGAAGCGTGGACAGTTGGAGAAAACATTATTTCCAAATCAATGCAAGGAATGCGATTCATATCTAGACATTGTTAAACCGTTGTCTTTATTAAAAGAAATGGAAAGCGCATTTCCCACAACCAGCATTTTGACAAACGGCTACAAGTGTGGACAGTTCGAAAAAAATAGTATTTTGAACGTTTCGAATAAATCTTTATCCATTTTTTCTCACTATGTTGAAAATGAATAAAGAGTTTTCGAAAAGTTCACAAACTGCAACCTTCTTCAGCATGGGCTTTAATTTCCTTACTACGTCTTCTTTGTATAGTCATTTAATATTATAATGTGGATATAAACGACCTAAAAAATGACAAGAGACCCACCATGTGAATTCCAAATAAAACGCCAATATGGGCATTTAACAGCCGTACTGCAGAACACATCGAACAACTTATATTCAGTTACGACTGAAGCCCTCGTACCAGGTGTGGTGCAAGTAAAGTGAGGTTAGTTGGTTTCTAACTACTCAAGGTAAAAACTAAAGAACAACAACTTTGGAACTTTTGACCTACATTAAAAATACATTGGGGCTAAAAATACAACTGGTTTAAAGCAATTCATTATATGTATTTGTTTCGCTGTAGTAGTGTTAGGGGTTTGATTTCCAATTTGGAGGCAATCAACATTTCAAAGGTTTCACGCATAACGGCAATAACAACGCAATAAAAACGCCGATCCAATATTGGGTAATTCCACGGGCTCAATATAAATCATTCACACCTATACTCGCGGCTATAGAATTTCATGAGGGAGGATTAGCAAGGAGCGATTTAGACGGTCAGTCGATCTTGTAGAAAAGAAAATTGAACAGACTCAATTTTTTTGCCATTTACAAGTTTACAATTATCACACAATAGGACATTTTTAATTTTTCTGGCCTGAATTGCTAGCTTTGCTAAATTATTCTGGTAAAACTGGTCAGGAATTGATTTCGTCACTTATCTTACAATGGTAAAGGTGATTTTCCATTGTCACATAACAAGTGAATCCCGAACTCAATATTTTTACTCACACAAGGTCGCGAAATGCCACAATTTCCCCCCTTTGGATATTTTTCCTGGTGTCCCTGTTGAAGGTATTTGCCTCACGGGGCAAAAGGTTCAAGATTAAATTATGCTATCAGATGTTCACTGAAGCGCGTTCCTTTTAACGACGGCGAGTAAACTCCAAGTAATGGCTGAGGTCTCGCACCAGACGCACATAAATCAGATTTCCTACCAGACAACGTTTAACGAGAATTTTACTGGTCTACAATAAGTTTAAAACTCCAAAAAAGCGAAAAATCGAACATATCAGCCGTAATTGGCATAAACAATTCAACATACAAAGAAATAATAAAAAGTATGCAAAACAACGTAGTTTAGCGCGACCATGCTAGAAGTTCAAAATTTCGAAAACAAATATAAAAAACGAACAACATTAGCCGTTATTGGAATCAACATTTAAATATTTAAAAAACAACATTATTCAGCTAAAAAATGCTAATAGTTCAAACCAACAAAACTAGCCGTATATCCACATTAAAAGTCAAAATGAAATTTAAAACAAAGGATTTCGCCTAAAATGGAAAAACATTCAACCGAGTGTTACAAACAATGTTCACTTAAGTCGGCGCCCGGTGGGTTTTCAAAGGCATTCCATAAAACGCGTGCTTTGAAACTCTAGGGCGCAATACCCGTGAAATGGCAAAACCACTCACGAAAATACCAGTGTAAGTGTCACATTCCACGCAAATTAGGGCGCCGGGTTTTGGGGCCAATATTTCGTCGGCGTGCCGGGTCTGTAGGGTCCGTGGGGTCACGGCCCCCCGCTAGGGATTAAGAAAGTGGCGTCACGCCTGGGTGCGCGTGTGCGACGGAGCGTGAGATTGTAAGCCGCTAATCTAATGAAGGTTTCCATTGGCGGAAGAAATGCCACCGATTGGCCGGCTGCAGCCAGGTTTGAAAATGTTACAGTTTGGTTCAGCTTCAGACCCCTATTTGTCGAATCTGTTCCGTGGCCCTTCTTTCAGCTTCAGAGCTGAAAAATTATCAGCTGAAAAATTATCAGCACAAAAGGGCCAACAACAAAATAATTACGCACTTTGTGACTGCCTGTCTTTGCCTTACTACAATTAAGGCTGCATGATACAATACTTAAACCAGAATAAGGTCATCTGGAAATTATTCTTAGAACTGTTTTAACATCTAATAGAAGCAAATAAGTTTTAAGAAATAGATTGCTACTGTTTCTAGGGTAAAATACAGATTAGTCATTAAATAAGTTATTTCGATGCGTTAACTGGAAAATGGCAGAAAAACTTCGCAATTTTTTTTGAGTAGTAGATTTTTTATAAGAGTAGTAGAGGACGACACGCAAAAACCCAGTGTGTAAATGTCGATTGACGTGAGGAATATGAAAAGCACTTGAGAAACAAACTGAGGCGTTTATATCGCTGATATGAGGACGACCTGAGTTTGAAGAAATATTCCTGACCATGTGTGCTCATATAACCTGGGAAGATGTTTGATGTACTAATATGGACTTTAAATAGTCCTTTTTTTTGACAGTTTTCACATTTTTTTCGTTAGTTAAATTTCGGAGTTTTAGTCTTGTTTAACGTAGCGAAATCAACTGCAGAACAAATATTTTTCATTAATAACATTTTTTTCTCAGCAACGAATCTTAGAGACGTTTCGCAGTTTCCGGAAATAGTCCTTCTGAACTGGTTTTTGTCCGTGGCTCTTCATGTCTACTTAAGAACCAAGCGAGTCAAATTTTCGCCGAGCTACGTCGAAAATACTAAAAACAGATTGACCCTAACTCCACACTGTGTAGTCACTATAGAAAACAGGAAACACATTAAGGCACCAAACCGATTGGAAATTGATTTACTAGTTCTCTTAATAATTCACGTCAATGTTTATTGCTGAATAGCTCCAAAGCAAACACATTTGAGGTTGTTGTTTGCAGAGTTGGAGCGAATTTCCACACGACACAATTTTTATCGTAAGACAACATGTTTTTTAACTTAAAGACAAAACCAGAAGAAATTCGAAAAATAAGCGAACATTTACACTTTAAATATTTTGTTTGTTGCTTCCAAAAGAGCATTCTTGCTAAAAAATAGTGGGTTGTGTGATTTTAAAATCGATTAATTAGTAACACAGTAGGAAATAAAAGAGAGGTCGAACAAGATAGTCGGGTCAAGTTTAGTAAATTTTAAAACAATAATTGCCTATTGCATTCAAAAGACTTATTCCAAACAACAACACAATGTCACAATTTTAGGATTTTTTTACGTCCATTCCAAATAAAGTGATTAAAATGTGCCAACCTCAAAGATATATTGACATGTACTTTTACCGTTGCCTTTACGCAGACGCCATAGCGAATAGAGCAATAAATAACACCGTTCCGCGATAAATGAGTAATGTTAGAAAAACAAATAAGTTCGTCTAACGCACCAATCACCAGTTGACGTAACCGTATTGACATTGCAAAGGAAAGCGCAAATAACTGAAGGATACCGACTCCTAATATATTTTTGATTAATAGCATTCGTCACCAGAATAAGAGCACGTTAAATCAGAATGACATCTCAATCGATTTGACTCTAAATCTCAATTAAAGTACCTCATTGACGTTAATAAATAACCACCAATATCAACTTCTGACGGCCTTATAAAGCAGTTATCCCTGTGCTTGGATCACAACCACAAAGTTCTAAACAAGTCGTAAACGCCAGCTTCAATGGGTAGCGAGTCCTTTCAAGTTACAGGTCACAAGCAAATTATTTCGGTTAATTACTGGACAGAGCAAATAAAATAACCATCAAGCTTTTGATGTTTGGTGGACTTACGATAAATTACACAGTGTATTTGTTGGTAAAAAGTTGCCAAGTAAGCAAAATTCGTTGCCAATGGGAGACTGCAACACAACAAATATTAGAAAAATATACATCAAGTGACTTTTAATGTATGCTAGCAGTCCATTCACAAATAGATAAAACTACATTATATTGCAGTAGAATTACAACGAACCCTTCAAATAAAATATTTTTGGTCTCGAAACAAATATACTATGCAACTTTCAAAAACCTCATCCAAACGTAACTAGATAAAAAACTAACAAGCTACATAAGGAATTGACGTCGTAAGAAATAGACTACTAAATTCCAAAAATGTAACAGTTCGTAAGCATATTTAAAGTGAATTTGGCGAAAATTACTGTTGCAAAGATTTTCTGCTCTATTATTCCAACTACCTTGCTAACTGAAGCAGAACAGAACGAAAAAAGCATAACAAATCATATTTCCTGAAATTTTACACTGATAACAGTTTTATATACCCAAAATTGACCCTTGATTACAAACAATACGGTCACTCATCTAAAATACCCCCAAAATCCACATTTAAAGTCCCAACTTTAAGAAGAACATGCAAAAACTCACTTTCTGTGCCTCATTTTGACGAGTGGTGACGGTTCCCCCACAGCGCCTCCAGTGGTACGTCCTGTGTTGTGGAGGTTGTCAGCTGATAGGGCTTGAACGCGGTCCATGGCGCTCAAACGGTTGCCTGGTGGAAAGGAAATCACGGTTTAAACTTTAAAGCATAAAAATTTGGTTTAAAATAACTTTGTCTAGTGCAGTTATGTGAATAAAGGTTCACAACTGATAGGGTTTCATTTTTTAACACTTGTTTAAACATTTTGTGAAAAAAGAGGCTTAAACAGGCATACAAACCAACACTGCATTAAAACAATTTTAGTTATACTAACACATCTGTCGAGCTTGTTATAAAAATTTTTGTGCTAAACGTATTCAAATGTTAGTAATTTTACTTTGACGAGGTTAACTAGCATTTGCTGCCTTAAAGTCGGCATCCAACTCAAACTTAAACCTAAACTTAACATTGAAATAGCGATTTTTTTATCACAGGAGCTAAAGTGTCACCCACAAACCGATAAGTGATACCTACCGCCATAAATGCAAACACAACTAGCGAAGTTATCAAAATAAAAAAACAGGGCAGGGCAATCGACCCTTAAGATTGAAAGGAATTCATGTGACAACAAAAACAAAAACCTTGCACTGTAGCGCCACATTACAGGTCCATGCATAGTGGATTTGGTTGTTTAACACATACCTTTCGGTAGAAGCGAAGGTGGCCAAATAAAAAGAAATAAAAGTTGACGAAAACTGTTATCGTCAAAGTGTTCTGAGTAGGATTTATAAATTAGGTTACAACAACAACAACACAAACCTTGCACTCTAGCGCCACTGAGCGACGAGTATGACGATGCTCCACTGAGCGGCTCGGGAGCAACTTGCTCCTCTACTCTCACTCTCTCCTCACTGAACACGTCATCGTCTCTCACTCGCTCGTAATCGCCGCCGCTCCTCGGTCTCTGGTGAGGAGCCTGATGACGTAATTGGTTGTCATGGTAACCACTGTCGTACGCCTGATGACGTAGCTGGTTGTCATGGGAACCAGTCGGGACGTAGTACTGAGGGTTTCCCTGGGGCTGCGCGCGTCGCTCCATGCTGCCATGGTAACCGGGGTGTTGTTGTTGTTGTTGCTGGGGGTAACGTGACGCTTGTTGGTGATAGGATGACGTCATAGTGTTAGGGTGGATCCCCCTGGAAAAGAAAAAGTAGCAATTGAAAAAAAATGAAAAAATGCAGAATAAACGATGGTTCTAAAGTAAAATGAATTTTTTAAGTTTTCTGCTATGTTTCGTTTGAGAAATGGCTAGAAAACAAATAACATAGAAAAGGAATATTATCTTTTGAACATAAAAAGGTGGGAGTTGAATTAAATGAAAAAAATGCGCTGGTTTCAAGTTAAAAGGGAATTTTGAATTTTCTGTCGCTTTGGTTCAGAGAATTCACTATGAATTAAATATCATAGAAAAAAATTAACTTTGAAATTCGAAAAATCTAATGAAGCTAAAAATATGGGAGCCACTCATGTACAAAGGCTTGCAAAACTGCAAAAGCAAATAACAATAATGCTGCTATAAGAAAGGGAAGTGGGCTGCATGAAGTGGAATCGAAAAACAAAACCGGAGGCCACGAAATTTTGCCAACCCAAATACAGAGTTCAGGTAGAAACACCAAGAAAGCTTATTTTTTGACACGGCGAAGGTGAAAGGATTCTACTGCTTTTTGTCAGTGGTTGAATGAAACACAAGCTGCTCCCAAATGACTTTAAAATAAGCAATGGAAAAAAGACAGTGCCTGATTTAAAGTGGCCGTGAAACATGGCCAAACAAGTTTGCAAACTACAGATAAAACCATAGAAAGTCCATGTTGTTCGACTGAATGTAAAAACTATCTGCTTTTTGATATAGAGAAGGTAGAAAGGCCAATGTACGAAAAACAGATCCGGCTTTAAAGTGGCCACGAAATTTGGCCAAGCAAAGTTGCAAAGTTCAGATAAAAGCCGACAGCAATAAGGCATGTTTTACGACCAGCTTGTAAGGGTGACGGTGGGTTTTTGTTCTTCCTCAGAAATGCGCACGTCTGGAAAGCGCTTTGATAGTTGTGCAAACGTCAGTAGAGCGGCCGGGCAAATAGCAGGGCATATGGCGATGAAACACAAAGGAATTTCGAGGCACAGGCGTTATTAATTATACACACATTGTTTGCGCAACGATACAGGCACAAGGTCGAAAGGATATTTCTGATATGGGAGGGTTTTTGAGGAAATATTGAAACTTTAAATCGCTTTGTTTTGCCTTGATTTGAATCCGCGTCTTTGTTGCAAGAATCAACACGGGACTTTAAATTTGCGCACACGAATTATCGGCGCGGGTTTAAATAGAAAAAACGTGGCGGAATGTAAACCACACTAGGCTTGTCCCAACTGAGCTGTGTCAATTTGAGTTGTGGTGCAAAGTGCTCTTTGTAGCTTTAATATGCTGCAAACATAAGTTAGACAAGTGTTAACATTTTGTCGCTCCAACCCGAATACGTAAATGTATAAGCGTAAGTATGTATAACAGTTAGCGACCCAACTTTCTCTTTGTAGGCAAACAAAACATAAGATATTAGCAACAAGTTCGAACTTAATTAATACGAGTTTTGTCTTTTGTATTTTTTTTTCGCAAATTTCTCAAATATTGGAGAATTTTTTGCTCAGAACCACTTATTGATACAAGCAATGTCTTCGTATTTTTACACCAGTTTACCAATTTTGAATTAAATATTGTTTTCTAGAACCAATCTCAACAAATGATGAACTTGGTAACTTTTGCAGCAGGCGACCCACCAAATCAACCGACAACCGATTATGAGTAAACTAATGGAGTGAGCAACACTGTGTAAGACGCTGCAGTGTTTGTTGTGCGTTTTAAGGTCTCTACCCCGCATGATCTAAAGGATCCATCAGTTAAATGTTCGCGAAACATTATTAGTGATGTACTTTCTTTAGGGTGAACTACGTTTGTTCCAAATTGTCAGTTGTTAGTCTTTTTACCATTTCAAAGGATTTCGGAAATCAACAATTGTTTAAAAAGAGCATTTCGAATTAAGTTTTCAGCAGAAAACTGACATTGTTGTTGAAGTATTCTGTGTTTATATAAATACAAATATCTAAAAATGCCGAATAAATATTACAATTTAACAACTATCCATGGAAAAAACTAGACCGCCTGAAATATTGATTAGTTAGATGTTGTCCTTTCAATCATGCTAATCCAAGATTCGTCTTGTAAACGTATTTTTTCATTTACGAAGTACGATACAATAAACAAACAATCATCACAAAACCAAAGCAGTTAAAAATTGTGGATTTTTGTCAACTGCTTACAACCTAAACCGTATAATGTAACGACTAAGGGCAAATAGCATGCAACTTACCACTTAATCGGTGAGCTTGTTTTCATTTTTACACACTAAATGTTCCTAGAAACTCACATGATAGCTTTTGACCTGGTAAGCCAAACAGAACAACAGATAAAATACGTTTTTCGGGGGTCGACTATCAAGCTGTACACAACTTAACCGTGCTGATAGCACTCGTGTGTGTTTTGCAATGACAGCTTAAATATTAACAAAGTAATGAAAGAGTTCCGGAGTGGTAAATTACATATAAAGCCCAACTGCTCTGAAACCAGTCAACATATTTCACATTGGTTATTTAACACAATAACCACTCTTTTAGACAAAACCGTTTTTTTTTAATGTATTCCAAACAAATATTTCAACTACACCAACTATCAAGTAAGACAAAACTCTATTTTGAAAAGTTACTTAACGCAATTATTTTAACTATGCCAGCTCTTAAGTAAGACAAAACTATTTCATTTAAATGTATTTAACACACATCTTTTAATTGAACCAAACCTTTTAGTTTTAAATTAAAAACAGAAATCCGTTCATGAGAGTTTTTGTCTGTTAATAAAAGGCGTTGTCAGTTTTTGCAGACTCTTTCAACTTAGCTATACTAAAATACAACCGGTGCCTAAACATTTGCTGCTAATAGCAAACAGCCTTAGTCAGTATGAAAATGCCAACAGTAGGACTACTATGAGTTGCATTGTCGGGTTGTCATAAGTTTAGAAGAGGCGTGATACCAAACACAACACCACGCAACTGGCTACTGCAGCTATAGTTTCCTCTAAAAATAACAAACAGAACAAGCTTGGTATGCACATGGAAGTCACATTTTGTTCTGATTCAGTTGTTTTTATCTGTGAACACTTCAATTATGAAATTTCGACTTGAAAAAGCTTAAAACACACTTAACTGCATCACCATTGCCCGACATACGATTTGATGTGGTTCATTGGTTTATTAAATCAGTTAATATTTTACGGTTCTAATATTGAAACCTTTACGGTAAATTTACATTAATCCACTAGATTCAGTTACTCAACTCTTTGAATTACATGATAGTTCAAATCACAATTATCTCTGAATAAATCCAAGCAATAAAAAACTCGGATGCTTGACTGTACAGTGTGCAGTGTACATTCAATTAAAATGCCCAGCCCACAAAGTTTTAACGAAGTTACGAGCGCGAAAGCAATTCAGACTGAAGAGTTTTCACTGGTGTGCATTCAAAACAAGCAGAAGCATCATTCTTTGTCTACTTTCGTTAACACTGTCTACATTAATTCACTGACAACATTCCAAATGGCACAGTTCCACGCATTCCAAAGGCCTGAGAGCAACGAACAAGTGCTTTACTGCGCACTTGGGATTCGAAAACAACGCTTCAGCAAATTGCTAATGATAACAGGTCGCCACTGCACAGCTGAATTGCACTCCTGGAATACCTTTGCTTAATTATTCATTGCTTGACGTAAGCGGAGAGTGTAGTTTTGCCAACAGCGCACAACTCAGGTTAAAGCCACGCCAAGTCAGCAATTGCAATGTTTGACAAATGAACCCGATTGACCCTCTCCACCTGTCCTGTGCGCGCGAGGTTTATAACAAAATAAAATAAATGTGTTTTTATTTTGCAAACACAGGGTACACTGGATACGTAGACCAACGTAAGTATTATATTTTTTTAAAGCAAAAAGAAAAGCAAAAGTTCGATCAACGTCTGCAAAATTCCAATATCCACAGTTTTTATTATTATTGATTTAGCGACGATTAGGTGGCAGCCTTACTACTGAAGAAAACATTTTGTCACCATATACAACGAGATACAAACGTTTTTTTAGAAACAACACAACCCGGGTTAAAAACACGCCTAGTCAGCAATTGCAATGTTTGACTGGCGCACTTCGACAAATGAACCCGACTGACCAATACACCTGTCGTTTGCGTGTAAGCAAAGGGTAGCATAACAAAATACATTATTTTTAGCGCAAATACCGGATATTCCGGATAGCAGCTCTTAGACTGCGCCATGTCTGATGAAATCACTGATGATCTTATCGCACTAAAAATAAAGAACGTTGGAATAATTTAGAGCATAATGGAAGGAGGTCAATATCAGATAATAGAGCAAAGGTAACGTGAAGGTTTATAATAATTAAACGAAAAAGTATTTAAAAAGTTTAAATTGCAGTGGTTGATGCGTAGACCAACTGAAACATTATTGCAAAACAAAGAAACAAAATTGGAAGTTCAAACTAATGGAAAATTGAGTCCAATCTTTATAGTTATTGAAACTACCGATCTAAAATATTTTTATTATTACTCATAGTAACACAAGACAAATGTGTGGTTGATGTATAAGTTACTATGAGTTAACTGTGAAAAATGTGAAAATGTCGGTCCTATAACTCTTATAGTTTCGGAGAGCTTAACAGAGAAAGCTGCTATCTTTCTATGACAGTCAGTAGCACTATTAACAAGCGTTGCAAATTAGTCAATTTTAAATGGTCAAAGTTGAGTCATTTGTGAAATAACTTAAGTCCAAGTCATCAGTTGAAGTCCCAGTCAAGTCATAATTAGAGTAAGTCAACTTTAAGTCAAGTCCTTGCTATTCAAAAATGTTAAATTAGTCCAATTAAGAGCAACACCCCAACTAAAAAAAAACACAACCAAAACGCAACATGCAAAATGGTTAATATGCAAAAATTAGGATGATAAAACCAACTTTTGAAAAATAGATGCTTAATGAAATTACCTTATTTCAACCAAAGTCATTTGTCCGAAACACTAAAGTCACTAATTCAACCAAGATACCAGGTTGCACACTGGTAAAACTTTACGTTCTGAAAAACCTGCTCACAAGGTAGCACTAGAGAAAACTACTGATCTAGTTACCACACACCGCCACTATAATCATCACCCGACACACTGTTGTTGATTGGGGTAATTCAAACCTGATCCATGAAGCGAAAAGCACAATTCCTACTCGCCACCAAACAGCATTGTGTTCACAGACCCTAAACAAGTGACACACACGCTCTATCGAAAATTAAAGGCCTATTGGGTAAAAAGGGCAAAATTAGGGGCATGGCACGGTTGTCATCATGGCGATTTCTTGTATATTGTTAACAATAAGTGTATTTAAAAATGCATACATTTTTTTATGCAAAACGGGAATTTAAAATGTAATAAGGTATTTAATATGTTTAAAGAGGTTGATAATAATGCAAACATGAGAGTATTTAAAAATGCAAAACATATATGGTTTTAAAGTGTGAAAAGTATTATAAAATGTACACATGTACCTTGTCGTGACACAACCAGTACTTAAATTTCTCTAATCCCCTTCACGAAATTGCTTAACTCCTGGTTTCATAAGTAGGCCTTGCTTATTATTGTCACAATCCTTCTATTGAAGCAACCTACATTGTGGTGTCTTGTATATTGATAGACGAACCACACACACGCATACACAAGCACACACACACACATATACATACACACGCACATGGGCAATCGAGTTTCTAGAGTTGCCAAACTCTTCCTGGCCTTTTATTTTAGACGCAGAGGAAGTTGAGTGCGACGTCACAATGCCTACGCTGTGACATCATAATAAAGTGCAAACTGGAATTCTATAGATGTTCTGTGCTTGTGCATTTGTATCTTAATGCATCACATTTCAACTTTCGAAGCTCTTACATTCGCAGCAATTAGACCAAACATTCGCAGCAATCGTTTATGCCAACGAATAAAATCGTTTACGCAAAAAAACAACATAAAAAGCATGTTATTTTTTCACCAAGACTAGGAATGTGCAACAATATACTTTGTAACAGTAAATAAAATAAACCACGCAATAGCAGATTTAAAATATCAAGAGGTCATTTTCGTTGTCATCACATTTAAAACAGCAAATATTTTTTTTAACAACTTCACAGCAAATCTCACACGTAAAAGTCACACATTAAACGTCTATATCTACTCCAGTTTGAGAAATTATCACCAAAGTTTGAGGAACAGATGCGAAAAAGCTAAAAATAAATTTTTACACCAAATTTAAATTTCATTCGAGCAGACCGACAAGTTAAACAGCTTAAGCATCCCTTGTGCGTAGTTATAATTCTTAACATTTCAGACTCAAAACAAAATGTAGAAATAGTTGCAATATCTAAGTAAGTAACATTCTAAACGTTTTAAAAAACTATTTTTTTTTATTTTCAATTGCAGAAATATTTTTGGATTTTTCTGAAATACCGGACATATAAGAAAATAAGGGCAATTTTAATAAACTAGTCCTTCTTACTGTATGTTGGTCGAAAAACTTTTCCCAATCACACACTAATATAAACAAAGAGGGGTTACAGTTTAGTTCAAAATTGGGTTAAAAACTCTATTCTAGTCTGTGCTGAAAGAAGGCTAGTGTCAACAATAGGAAGCATCAAAGACCCAAATCGCCAGGAAATCATTTGTTAACGTTGCGAGGTCCGACACAACAATAGAACAACATCAAGTGAATCGATGTTGTCCATTGTTACTGGACATCAAAGAGAGGCGAAGGCGAAATGTAAAGCTGTCACAAGAAGGATGCTATTAGCTCACGAATAGAGGAATTGAATTTTTTTCCGAAATATGGACAATTCTGTGGTTATTGTGTAGCTTAATTTAAAGTACAATATTCGTGAATTACCAAATGGGGTATGGCTTGCAGTCGCCAGTCTCTCCAGGGTGATATTCAACACATGGTCATTTTGGTATTTTCAAAACGCTAAGTTAATACTGATGTTTTTTAATAATATGAATTAATGTTTTATTTATTGTTGGGTTTTACTAGTGACGTCATTATTTCGTGACATCACAATTTTCGTGCTCGCACAGCGCACCATCGCGAGTGTAACTTTCCAAAAGTCGTCCACGGCGAGAAACCATACAGACTGTGGTCAAACATTAGCTTTAGTCCGCGGGGAAATATCACCATTATGTTCTAAATTTACCGCAACTTGCCAACCTTTTGTGCAGCGGACTGTGTTTGGCTGCGAAGGTGTGATTTGACAGAAAACGTTTGGCCAAAGTCGTCCCGAGTTTTGTTTGACTTAGGATTGCGCACACGAATGACGTAACACATTCTGGTGGTTTTGGAAGGCTGCGACTGCTGGCGCTACGAGGACAGCTAAATATAGCTGGTTTTATTGCGACTAGCTGTTGCTATGTGAAAACAACATAGACATAACTCGCCCTACCAAATCCTACACCAATGGGATAAGTTTCCTAGCAATATTACGTACTGAACCCCCTGGCAATTTGGTAATGATTTCCGTTCTCTTGCAATAAAAATATCTTGAAACGGAAAAGCGTTGCTTCGTTTACTAGAAAGAAGCTCTTCCGGTACTTAATTATTTTATCCGACGGTTAGGCCAACTATATAGGATGCCTTCATCATTGGTAGTCGAATAAAACAAATAAGTAGTGAAAGAGCTTCTTTTTAGTATACTATGCCTGTGCCTGGTAGCAACATCACAGCTAAGTTTATTAATATCGATAACTTGCTTCAAAACGACAAAAACTATTCATTAGTCAACCTAAATGGGCAGCATAGAAATAATTAGTTTATCATGGTTAACAATAGCTAAAAATTACAATTTTAAGTGTGCTTGGTTTTGGGGGCCTTCATGGAGTAGGCTTAATGTATAGCATCACACTCGCAAACAGATAGATTAATATACACGAAAAATTACCTTTTTCAGCAGAAAATTCGACTTTACTTGTTGCTGTAGTTACCTAAACGTTTAACCTTCTAACAGCATTAACTTAAAA
Source organism: Ascidiella aspersa (assembly GCF_963924565.1). Classification (NCBI taxonomy): domain Eukaryota; kingdom Metazoa; phylum Chordata; class Ascidiacea; order Phlebobranchia; family Ascidiidae; genus Ascidiella; species Ascidiella aspersa. The sequence continues at coordinate 25,550,991 of NC_139454.1, forward strand.
CCAAACTTGCCATATGCTTGATTTACGGATTCAGTATGAATTGAAAGGTCGCAGGGACTTTATACTTGTTCAACACATACACGAAATACTGCAAGTTAATCAATTACGATACGAAATCGCGACATTTGTTTAACGATGAGGTAATGTTTTCGTGTCCTTCAAATTCCATATCACCAATCGATTTCAGGCCTACTCCAAACCTATCACAACTCGCATAAAGTGAGATTTTCTTTTGTGTATTGTGTTGTCGCTCAAATTAAGCAATTCTAAAGTTCATGGTTGTGAAAAATCAGAACAGATTTTGTTTAACAAAAAAAGATAATTACATAAACTGAAAATGATACAAGCTCGTATTGAAACGCCTATATCAAGATCAGTCGAATTACCCATCCTTTTTGGCTTTGCAATTCAATATCAAGCTACATTACAGATCCATGAAAAGTGTATCCAAGTTTATCTGAATGTATTTTTAGATTTAGAAAAACAAATTTACCCAAAGACTTGTTTTTTATATGTTCCAAGGTAATTAGTTCTCCTTAATTAACAGTATCTTTAAATAAAAATGGGTTGCCAAATTAATTTATCGGAAGTAATCAGAAACCATGCCAATTTAGCAAAACTGACATCTTGTTAGGGTAAAAATACTTTACCCTTCCCTTTTTTTTCCAAACGAAAAACTGACCAATTTGAAAAAACGTCCAAAGCCATGGCATAATTGCATTCACCACGAGATCTAATGCTAATCGCGTCCATAAGGCGCACATTATTTCACCTCACACGACGTTTTTGTTCCATTAAACTTTCCTGGACAAAACATCTGGATTTCAGCGAACAACTCGTGGGTAATAGAGCGGAACGGCCTCCTTGGGTTTATGGCGATTTTTGCTCCTTTTGCTTTAAATGCAACGACCATGTTTATTCAACATAAAGATAACTTCCATGGGGTCACCCAAACAAAACCTTCAAAAACTTGGTCATAAGACGAACTTACCCGGTGTAGAGGCTGTAAATGACCTCGCTTGATCTGCGCATGCGCTGGTTCCTGGGTAGTGTGTAGTAGGTGGACATTGTCGAGGTCACTTGTAAATTTAACCATCACAAGCACAACAGCGTTAAGTTAACACACGAACACTTCGTCTTTCGCTAAATGAACGCTTTAGTATTGTGGTATTCCGTCGATTTTTCAGCACCACTTTGACTTAAACTGAACGCTAAAACCAAAAACCTAGTTTTTCTAAATTGTATTTTTTCTAGAAAATAGGAATGGCGGGTTAAACTTTCATATAACCCTTGTCAATTACATTTTATAATTGATCACTTCAATATTGCGGTATATCCTCAATTTTCCAACAGAAGTTTGTCACGTAATTTTGCCTAAATACCATATAAAAGAAAATATAGGAAATGTATCCTTTATCTTTCACCAATACTAACATAAGGTAACTGTTTAGACAGTTAAAAATGCAATAGCAGACAGATCATTTAAAAAACACCTAATCCTACTATTTACCATTTCCTTTTCGAAATCCACAAAAACAACTTTAACAGAGCAACAATTAACCTGGCATAATTAATTTTTAGGCGGATTAGTTAACTTCTGCTACAAAACCAATTGGATAAAAAGCTAAAAGGAGCGCATCCAAAGCCACAAGTAACTCCATGCGAGCAAGACAAGTGAAACGCGAGCAAATGTGCGTCTTGTATAAAGTCCAAGCACTTCTACGGAATACATGACGCTGTATGGGCAAGAAAGCAATGAGAGAGATGCAAAGAGACATAAAATGGAGGCGGGAGCGGCGCGACAACAATAGGTGAGACGGATTGTAAAGTTTGCTCAACTTCGCGACTTGAGAAACTTGTTGCTGCTTTTTCGAGACGAAAGTAAATGTTTAACGTACTTTGTGATTCTAAAGCGATAGGACGGAGGCGTTAAGTCGGGTCTGAACATTAGGTTTGAATAGGATCGCCTTTGTAGGTGTGTGAATGTATTAGAGGTACACGATAATATTGGATCGGTGCCGATAACCGATACCTAATGGCAGTATCGGTACTCGTCCGATACTTTCGGCTGGTATCGGTGCCAATTAGGTACTGAGATAATTAAGTATTTTCAGCATGGGAGTATTTTCTAATGATAAAAAAAGAAAAAAAAATACTCCAATAAATAGACAAAAACAATTGTTGTTTAGGGGGCTTTATAACCTAGGAACATTATCTACATTCCGATTTTTTTTAATTTTGCCTTATTAACGATGGTAAATAATATCGTGTTTAATTATTGTCGGAATCAACTGGAATTAAATTAGTCCTTGCAATTCACGTAAACAAAAACGATTATAACTCGTTCAGTGCACAACAGACAACAGTATATTATTTAGAAAAAATAGACTTGGTTAAACTACCTGGGCAACAATTTTTTTTTTTTTTTTTTTACTTTGGGCGAGTTGTTTTTTAAGCATTTACATTTCAAGCAATACTCAGAATTTTTAAAGTACAGATCAAAGTACAACCCTAAGCCTTAGTTGTAATATAGTGTAGAATATACACCTTACACACATTAAACAGTAAAAACAAAATTGGTGACAATCGAGTCAAGCAGGCAGCACATTTTAAAAGCCAATTTCAAGACTTTTTAAATAAAATGTGCAAGTTTTCAAAGACACAAAATTGGGTCTATCAACAGGTTTCGAAATTATTCGAAAACAAAAAACTGTAAAAATCATAGTCGGCAGAATAAAAAATGGTTTAAAATGTTGTTTTATACCAGGGCACTTTGAAAACACATAACCTAAGCTACACGTAAAATAAATTATAAAACAACATTCACAGACTTTCTGGGAAAAACAATCAAAAACTTTAAAGATCCAAAGAATTTGTGGGGGCAACCTTGTAACATAAACTCAACTGCGATCAACAGAAATCAAAAACTGAACTAGCATTTTAGCTCTTAATCTTTCTAAATACAAGCAACATGACTAGCAAATTCAATACGTTAACACAAGAGCGAATGGCGCGTCCTTACAGACTCGCTGTCTGGGGTTTTGTGTTGTTGTGGGTTAAAAGTAGATACAACGCTCGAACTAACTCAAATTGACCAGACACGCTACAACTGGCCACAATAAGCCAGCATTATCCCAAAAATGTCGCAACAAATAGAGCGCGAAGGTAAGTGAGATTCGAAAGTTATTAAAGCTAATCATCGCGTCGATTTAAAACATTAACCGCGGGTTGGAAATGCGGAACAATCTGATTTATAAACATTGAAAGAGTTTATTCGCTCGGACACCACAGTAGTTCAAATCGACATATAATCGCTAACGGATGCAAGCGTAAAAGAGCGATCCGGTCAAAAAGCCTCTCCTGAGCTAACAAGGTAATTTATATTGATTAATAAATAAATCATAGGAATAATCGAAAGCTTAAAAAGTAAACTTAATATTAATAACACTTAAACTCAAACACATAAGGAAGAAGCTATTCAACCAGACACCAATAGTCACTTCCTGGCGATTTACCCGGCTAACAAAGTATTTTTTAAAGCAATTTTCGAAAAAATTATTGAAATTATGCAAAACTCGATAATTCAAACCTTCACAAATGCTAGCTACTTTACTATGGGCTTTGATATTCTTACAAAGTAACATTGTAAATATCAATTATAAGATATCATAAAAAACACATACAGTTAGTCTTTCGCGATCTTTCCATGATACACTAAAGAAAAGTCAAATTGGCCTAGTGAGAATAATAATAATAATACGTTAATGGGTCGCAACATAGGTTGACCGTCTGTTTGGACCCAAAATCACTCTACGTATTTTCCTAATAATCATCTTAGCCCGAGTAATGAGTGGCAAATACCGCTTGACAATTATATATAGTAGCACAATCCTTTATTGTAATTTTACCAATCATATTCCCTACGTTTGATCGATGTAAGCGTCTTTGCTAGTTGTAAAAATAAGCGTCTTGTTATAAAGTTATGATGCCACCTTGGCATGACAGTTCTCTATATTTTCAATACATGAAAAATGTATGAAAAAAACTCTTTTTTTCAAATCGGGATTACTTTTACGACTATAAAGTGAACGTGTATGTATTGCAACAAGCCAACGATATCTTGTAACATGTGTTTGAGAGCGCATTGGCTAAAGGTTGTATAAAATGTGTAAGAGAGAACAAGAATATTAAATCCCATTATAGTAAAGTCCTTTAGGAAGATTGGAAGCGTTTTGTGAACGTTTTAAATAAATCTTAAGATCATGGCTGGAGGTTGTAGTTAGATGTAGAATGAATATCAAAGCTCATACAGAAGTAGGCAGCATTTTGTTCCAATAATTCTTTATTTATCTTAAACTGAAATGTTGTTTTAAAGTTTTTAAACGTTCACAAAATGCTGATGCTTTCATATTCATTCTACGTCTGACACAATTATCTCAATTATGCTGCCCAGTCTAACGGACTTAACCGCCCTTTATATAGCGTGACATTTTACCGCCACCTGTTAAACACGACGCCAACCAGTATGACGTCACAATAGGTAGGCTACGTATTAGGCGCCTAGTATTTGTGTTAGGGCGTTGGTCTTACAAAGTCCCATATTAATTGCATAGCAACAAAAGGCGAAGCTGCGTAAATGGGCGTTTTGTGGGACGAACTACGACGAATGCGATGTAGCATTATGATGGTGCATCCTTAAGATATTCACCAAAGATAGAGTTCTCCAAATTAGGTCAATAATACATTCATGCCTCATCTAACACGTATTTAACACTAATCGTAGATTAAACTGAGTATAGAAGGGCGTATCTCCATGGAATACTTAAACCTATACTGATTCCTTAATTGTGTGACCCTTTTATTAATTTTATTATTATTTTGCTTTGTATATTATGTATGTTACTTTACTTATAAGAACTGACGATGCCAGTATAGGCGAAATATATATTCCTTTTTAAAAAAATGTCTGATCCTGATTTTACTCTGGTTTTTAAACTTTGAGTTTTATTGTTTAAACTGAGTATGTGAGCTCGGTAGATTGGGAAATTTATCCAGGTCCACGGGTGATATTATAACGACATTTTCCACTAATTTTAATGGGTGAGTGTTGGCAGACGGTAATCTTTCAAAGTAATATAAACATATTTCTATTTTGTTTCTATTGCATATAGCAGAACTTGCAAACAATTTCGCATTTTGATAAAAAAAGTATGACCAGGTAATTTAAACACAAGGTTGCCACACAATTATATAAAAAAAATTAAAGGCATTTAAAGACTTGCAGGTTAAAGACCTAAAATTAAACTGACCAATAATTATTTATTAATATAATTTAAAAACAAAACAGTATACAGTATAAATTCCGTGGTCAACTCAAAAAAAAGTTTTAGTTTTTTAAGGGCTCTTTTTCTAAATATATATTAAGTTGGACATAAAATAAATTTAAAGACTAATCAAAGACTTTTTGAAAAACGTAGGGTTTTTCAAAGAATGTTTAGCACGTAAATCAGTTCAAAGAATTATTTTAAAGAATCAAAGACTTTGTAGGAATACTGTGCTACTGCTAGGCCGAGGTAATAGAAACATGCAAAACTGGCAAGGGTATTAACATTACGTTTGTGTTTTTTTCACTTTACAGCAGCATCACTGCAATTGCAGACCGGAAAAAAACTTACTGGAAACCCCGGATAACAAACATTTCATCGCCGCGTGCTAAAGCGTCAAAAACACCAATAAAAAGTGTCAAATACAGACGAGCATACAGGAGTCGAAATGACATTTTGCGAGCATTTCTATCGACACTAGTTATTGTGCACAGCGCTTGCTTTCCCCGGGAAACTTCACCTTTGGGTTTTCGTTGTTATTCCAGGGCAAATAACTGCCCGACTTGGCACAATAATTCGCCTTTGTTCGGGGAATTACGTCAGCCGATTGTCTGGAAATGCTTATGAAGGTTAAACACCCACTGTTAGGCCTGTATGGGTGAACAGGTAAAGTAAAGGGGACGAGTATGTTTTGCGTAATGAGTATAGGACTATAGGTAGGTGTTGTTTAAACAAAACTTGAACTGAAGGTGGCATTTTTAACGTTTCGAATATATCTTTATTCCTTTTTTTAATAGTCTAATAGTCTTTTAAAATGCTTCCTATACTTCAGAATAGGTTTTGATATTCTTTCTAAGTCCAACTACAATCTTCAGCAAGAATATGCTTCGAAGTCTAATGAGCGAGCACAGTACTTAACTTTGGAAAAAAAACGAATTTGGGGCTTAAAACGGGGGCTTAAAACGGGGGCCTAAAACGACAAAAATTTGGGGCCTAAAACGACAAATTATGCCAGTCTGCTCGACACTGTATACATTTTATATTTATTCATAATTCAGGTAAAACCTCTGACAATCACACTTAAAGCACATACAGGAATGACCTAAAAATTACCTTAAATAAAGCAAGCACGATGGTGACATAACATCGACATGCGAGGGCGACATACTTAGTGTGGTTTAACCAACAAAAACGAGGTGTATAGGAATACAATAGAAGCAGTTTTTGAATGTACTTGAGCGTCTACAATGCCTGATGCGCCCACCCACGATTAATGTGGGGTTTCGCTGTGATGAGAGGGCGGTCCACCAGTTGGTACGTTTTGTGTGGCGCATAAGATTAATAAAGGGAACGAATATACTACATACTTCTCTAAGGTTGTGTAGCACGGGACACACATCACAAATACCATACGAAGCTAGTTTCAGGAAATCGTAAATAGCTTGGGTAGACTATGCACGGATCTGTAAAGAAGCTTGAAAATGAGTGTTAGAGCCAATTAGTAGTAAAATGTGATTAACTTATTATGATGATTTTTTCGACCTAATTTCCTTTAACATTCATTTCTAAAAGGCATAAATTTGCAACCACGGCTAGAACAATAAAACAGGCAAAATATCTCCAGTTACTGGAGCCCAACACAAATAAGTTGTTGCACATAAGGCGCCGTTAAATGTTCGAACTCCCAACGATAAACCAGCTTGTCAAAAGGTTGCTTGCGTCAAAATTAATGGCAGAGTTCCGCTCATAAAACACCACAAGTGTAATAAATTAAATACATACCAAGCTCAGGCCGAGAACTTGCATTTAAAGCAACTTTAACTTTAACTGAACTCATTATATATTAGCTTATAATATGTGTAGTGCAAATAAGTGAATAAGCTTTGCACTTGATAATAAATTGCAAAGCCAAAAAGGTCGAGTAGATCGACATCATTTTTATTGAGACACGTACGAACTTGTATTATCTTCAGTAAATAACATTTTACTCGATATATTTGGCTTGTCACACTAACTGAAGATGATACAGGCCCTTATGATGCCCTTACTTTTCAAGACCACAAAATTTACTACATTGTTGGCCTGCAGTGCACACATATGGATTCTAAAGGTGCGAAATTCAGATGAACAAGATAAAAAACAAAATTAAAGTTGTATTGTACTACTTTCTCTAAACCCGCAAAGGGTTTTTAAAAGAATACCTAACAGCTAGTGGAAGAAACGGCTGAGGAGCCAAATTACCAAGAAACCACACACAAATGTAAAACGAGCATATATTGCCGATCTGTACACTATTGAAAATGCTGTCTGTATAAAACGATAGAAGTAACTTAAACTAACAAATAAAAGCTACACTTGTGTTAGCAAAACGTGAAAAAATATTTTACTGTACGTCACAGCACTACAGCGCTAACTTGGGCTTCTGGGAAACAAACACTAGACAAAAACTGCAACTTTTTGATCGTAAATTAAGTCCAAAATTAAAAAAAACGATAAGAGTTTATTCTAATTGCTGCGTTTTCAAAGCTATACAAAATCTGCTTTCAGAGCTTCTTTTAACTTCAGCGTAAAGTTTGTTTTTGCTGAAAGTTCCTAATCCTAAAATAGTCGCCTCACCACGCCGATAAGCCCTTGAAAAAGCTCGTAATAATTAACAGCATCAAGCTCATACATAACGCTCAATTACAAAGGGGAGTCGCCACCCAAAGCACGTGGCAATAGCAAGCAGACGATATCGATCAACACGAAATTACACCAAGTGTGGCGAAAGCTGGGCGACAGGTCTGTCCTTGGTTCGCCTGGGCGTAAACAAACAGAGGGAAGGACGGGCTCGAAGTGGTCCGACTCACGGGTGTCGTTAATTAACGACGCTGACACTGTAATGTGGGTGTCAGGGGCTTTCAACAGGGACTTGAAGTTTCGGTATGTTCGACTCTTTTGTCTCGGCTTTCTTAAGTTTGTGTCGCTAGGATCAAGAAAAATAAATAAAACGACGAGTTTGAGGTTAAACTGAGGTTGTTGGCTGATTGGCCGTCGCGCCCAATTTTTGCTGATTTTTTTGCGCGTAAAAGACTAGTAGAGTTCAACCGTATTTCTTTGTTTACATTTACTTGTAAAAGTATCAGTATGTGATTGTTTTGCCTGTAAACACCATTGATCGAGGTAATCGTATTTTTTGTTGTTTTTCTAATGAAGTGTTCGCGCTGGAAAGATTCAGAATAATGTGGGTGTGAGATGCTTTTCAACACGCGGCCTTGCGTTTTTGTATGCTCGGGAAAACATATAAAAAAAACGGGAAACATAAATAAAATAAAAAGTTCGAGGTTAAACTGAGGTTGTTAGCTGATTGGTCGTTGCGGCTAATTTTTGAGGATTTTTTTTAATGTAGTTTTTTCGTTTACAATTACATTTACATATAAGAGTATCAGAATGTGGTTGCTTTTAAAGCCTGTAAACATATTTGATAGAACTTAATCGTTTTTTTTTCTTTTTTATAAATGTTTTTTTTACTCTTGTATGTAAGTACACCTAAAGCCATCGCACAGAAACCGAATCTGTCGATCAATGATGCAAGCAATGCAAACTAGAGAACAACAGGCCTGCGGTGAGGTTCGAACTCACGACCTCCGGTCATACTGTAGCTCTACCAACTGAGCTGCACAGACTCGGAAAAACAAGCATACGCCAATGCTTTCTCAATCTATTAGTACAAGCAACTTCACATTGAAGGGGATCTACACCACTATATCATTATTGGGGGCTAGATTACAGTTGTTAACACACATGTATGTGCATTTTTCATTCTTATATGTAATTTCGAGCCAACAGCTTTGCAAAACAGTCAAACAACCGCAACACAGCAAACTGCTAAAAAATCCAAGGAAACTACAGATTTTCTTTTCAGAGCTATATAGATAGTAGATTTTGCGTGAAATAGACTGGGTAACCTTTAAGAAGATTACAAATATTTCCCCTTATCTGAAGAACCTCTAGCGACCAGCGCCATCTTTACAAAACGCCAAAGTAAAAGTCTATGCATAATGTACTATGTAGAAAAATGCTTTAGACAGATTGCGTCAAAATAGGAGAAACCACTTACAGGTTACCCTTCGGACAATTTCAATCAATTCATTTAATCTAAAACCCTAAAGAGTTGAAAAAATCATGCATTTTCTTATATAGAGAAATGCGAAATTTTAGAATATTTTTATTTGGACCCTTGATTCAAATGAGTTACCTTTCGTCAGATTTCAAATCGTCTTCTTCGTCGGAGAACCTCAAGTAATCCTTAGCATCTCGCATCCCAGCAAACCTGGATTCAAAACACGGTACAGAACTCCCATTCCTAACCCTGGAAAGTCGGATCTTGACTCGCATATCGAGAACAAACAGCTCATTATCCTCATTTTCCGGCGAATCCTCTTTATCACGACTTCTAGGAAGTGTACGCGACTTAAACTGTTTCTTAGATCCACTTGGCTCAACTTTCTGCTCCTCTAGGGGCCTTAGGGCGCCGGGTAAGGCCCCAGTTGTTCTTCTCAGGGGTGTAGGGGCCAGTGGGATGGGAGGGGAGCTGTAGGAACGGAGCCGGGGTCGCAACGGGGATTCCCCAGGCTCAAAGATCCGTCTTAGCTTTGCGAGGCGACTTTCTTTCGGTTCGCCGTTATCTGATTTCTTCAGCGGTAAAATACTTTTCTCTGAGCTTAGGCTTGACAAAGAGCGACCGCGCAGCAGTTTGGCCTTTATGCTGGCCAAGTTTGGGCTTCGTACGCCTATTCTGGGCCCGGTCGCCTGCTCCGGGGATCGAACCAGCAACCCTCGGTTCCGCGCGTCCACAAAGCTCGATGAGTTGGTGAGACGACGGCGCGAGCTAAAAATGGAGTTGCACGTGTCCGCGGAACTGCGGAGATCCTCGCGGAAACGCTCTCGAGCGCCAGCTCGCGGTAAAGTGGCCATGGACTTCTTTGTGTCGGAATTTTTTTTGTTGTTTATTGTTGATACAACTCCCTATTGCTATGCAGATTTTTAAAATAAGTCAATCTCTTGGAGAAAATCAGAACAAAAAATTAAATTGAGCAGAATACACTTTGATAAAAGAACATAACAAATGCCACAAAACAATATTAAATCCCCGCAAACATATAACATCTGTGTTTCTTCTCATATTATACACATGCTTGCATAGGAAGATGGCATGATGCAAGGCTCATGACACGGTATACGCTATGGGTAGAAACACAAGCGTCAGTTCTCAAAAAATATTTGATGGCCTATCTTACACAATACACATATTTGGCGTCTCTAACCTGTGACCACGATTTTCAACTATAACTGTAGAGTGCGTGAATGTATTTACATCCGGTATAACGATATAGAAGCTACAATTAATATGCTTTGAGTAACTTGACAAGATGGCCGAAACCATTTCAGCTGTCCCTGTGTCACTACTTTCTGGCTATCTTTTTCATAGTTATTTTTTTTAACCTTTCATTAAAAATCTCGTCGTTCCTGCTCACACTGCTTTTACAGTCACGTTAAAGCCACAATTATTGCGACCACAACAAATCGCAGCACAACAAAGCTATAGCTCGGCAGTCGAGATGCTTATTACAAATCAGGTATTACGTAAGGCTTTTGTCGTATAAGGGCCTGTCTTTGACGACCGAGGGATCGTAATTGACAAATAATTAGTTTTATCTGATATTAGCACAAAATAGAAATAATTAAGATATTCTGCTTTACGAAGAAAGAAGGCGTACTTTCAGGGGTAACACTAAGCAAGAAAGTTGAAATAAGTTATCAATTTTGGTAAGTAACATTTTTATTACTTTCTTAATACCTCCAAAAACCCAACGACTAACACGAAGCCCATATCAATTAGAAATGACGTAATAAGAATAACAAAGCCCACACACAAGTAGGTATCATTTTGAACGTTCCGAATTACTCTTTGTTTTCAACATTGAAACGTTCAAATTGCTACCTACTTCTGTATGGGCTTTAATATTTGTATTACGTCTTACTACAACCTCCTGCTATTAGGCTCCAAAATTAAAAATAAGTTTTGCTAGTTTAAGTAATAAAAACGACTAGAAAATCCGAAATTTATGTTGGGCTCATGATTTTGCAGACATTTAAATTCAGGTGGCTTTAGGTTAGTTACTAGTTAAAAAGCAAACAAACTTTAAAAATTCCATTAAAAAATTAGATTTTATCAAATGAAACCAAAACTAGATGTTTTAAAGCACGAGCAACGTCATAAAATTTTTAGAGTCAACGTTATTGCTTTTAAGATGACGAAATGTCATCAACGTGCTACACAAACTATTACCAACAAATTACTAGAATGCCGAAACTCGCATCACGATTAGCCTTGATTAATTTTCGCATTGTTCGGGTTAAGGCAATTTGTTTAGTGTTTTGGTTTTACGTCGATAAACAACGCACACGCACACGCGTAATAAGCACAAGCCTAAAGACCAAAAACAGCAATTACAGACAACAGGGCTAGGCACGCCCGGTATTGGCCAATCCGAAAATGATGTCATGGATTTGATCTGAGTGTAGCCACATATAGGAAAAGCGGAATGTAGTGAGCTACATTTGGAAGTATTGGCTTCTTTAGGAAAAACACAAATGACACAAATGAAGCGCTATTTTACAATGGAAGAGATTGGTCGTAAAGCTGCAATCAATTTCGCTTTTATAATGCGCCATAACAAAAAAACATTAGCCCAGATAGGAAAAGTCACATTGGAATTGATCTAGGGGTGTTCAAGTTTTAAAGTTAAAAAGACCATTTTCTTACCCAGCAGCAGAGTTTTAAAATACAATAACGACCACTTTTCATCAGTTTCTGATCAAGATATGAAAAAAACAGTTTTACCAACGTAAATACAACAGTTACGTCATCGACAATTAACTAAGCTTTTAAGTTATAACTGGTTTAAACATTTATCCATTTGTATGTCTTCGCACATTTGGAGAAAACAGGTAAATCCAGAACGCGTACAGCAATCAGTGAGGCTACTTTCATTAAAAATCGACCTCCAAGACAATATTTTATCTGTTATCGTCAATAAACAGATTAACAACACTTTGCAAAGCCAAGGCTGTCAAACCCCAAATAAGGTCAATAAAAGTTACCTGAAAATACCCAAATGCTAATTAAAATACTGAAGCTGGTTTAGATCATCTTATCAAAGAAGCGTCCTTACATTAAAATAACCGCCTACTTTCACGTATCTGCCAGGTAAGCCTTTAATTAACAACGTCTGTAAGCTACCAGGAATCACAGCGCCAATTGAAATGGAAAGACATGCTTGTATAGGAAGATGGCATGCTGCAAGGCTCATGACCCGGTATATGCTGTGTGTAGAAGCACAAGCGTCAGCGCTAATTAGCACCACACATGCGTATTTCTCAGCCTACGCACTTCCTAAAAAAACAATGCCAACTCGATACATCACCTTTCAATCACATACCGATAACCGATATTTTAGACAAAAGGTATCGCGACTCGATCTTATAACTATGACGTCATTACTAAGCCTAAAACAAAATGAATCAACTAGATTTTAAAGATAGTTTTCCAGGTTATTTGCCAAAATTCGCTTTAACGTGAAGAAGTTTCATTCCAATCAGTTGTTAACCTTTTATTTTTTGATGTATTTACCTTTAACGGTATATGCTGTGTGTGGAAAAACACCCGTCAGCGCTAATTAGCACAACACACTTTCAACCTACGCGCTTCCTACTTTAAATGACCGTATGACGGTCGTGGCACATGCCAGGGCGGTTTTGTAAAGGGGGTCGCGTTTTGCAGGGGTAAAAACGGGTGTACTCTCTATATCTGCAACTGCTTTCTTTTCTTGGCCTTACTTCTATAACAGACGCTTAAAAATATAGATGTTTTATAGGTTTCAACTTGTTTACCAGCTACTGATGCTTTACCCCCTTTTTGCATATTTTTTTCGTGCCATTGAAACCGAATATATATACTACATTTATAGGTCAACGAAATAAAAAAGGCCTTTATCTAAAGGGACTATATAAGCTGGGCAAAAACTCTAAAAACACAATGACAACTAAGCAGAATTTGTAAATGTTGGCTGATTTGCAAAATTGTGTCTTGTGGTATAATTTGTCACTACACGTTTTTTGTTGGTATGCTGCGTATTTATAAACGCGCCTGTCGCGACTTTTCAGTCACATGCTTGAACTCATTTCGCTGCATTGCGACTGTCAATGGTTCGCCTTGAAAACATGTATTACAGCGTTATTTCATGTCCATTGTAAACTTGAAAAAAAGTACACAAACTTGTAAATTTTGGAGCTAATGACTGGCGGTCGTAGTAAAATGTAGTAAGAATATCAAAGTCCATGCAGAAGTAGATATCATTTTAAAAGTTTCGAATATGCCTATTCAAAATGATACCTACTTCTATATGGGCTTTGATATTCTTACAAAGTTATAAAATGTTTTGATAAAACAACCGCATACCGCATTAAAATCGCTGTTGTATTGTTATTAAAAATAAGGAACCATCATTGTATGAGAGCGTATCGCCTATCTGCATAATGTTTGTATTTAAGTGAGCGTTAAAAGCTCAGAGTGCTATTCACATTTGAATACGGTGATGTACCTAATCTTATTGTAAACCACCAATGACTGGTTACCGTTAGACAAAATAGAAATGAAAATACAACTCGGTATGACTTTATAAACATTCTAACATGCCCACAAATGTGCATATTATGGTTGACCTTAATAAGCTTTCATATTCTCAACACTGTCCTTGGATTTTTTTTAAATGAAAAACTTTACAATATTGTTCTAAACAAAGTGCTAAAACATTCAGAGAACGGGGTTTCTTGGAACTGTCTACCAGAATAGCAAAAGAATCACATTCGAAAAAATTGACCTTCTTTTAAGAGAACTAATGGTTTGAAATTCTTAGTAATACTGGTAAAGTTGTTACGGTCATATCGTATAATATCTCTCTGTTAACAAACCGACTCGTCGATTGGAAGCATATTTGTCAAGTAAACTGCATACCTGTAACTTTTTTCGCTTAAGGTAGACTGAATGTGACACAATACATGCCTCAACAACAACTCAAAACGCAATAACATTCGACATGATTGACATGCCCCCAAAAATAGGCTATGCTATGTGTTAGATTTAGTGCTTAAAACTGCTATGTGTTAGATTTAGTGCTTAAAACTCATTTTAAACGCTAACCAGTCCACAGGGCTATTCCGAAATTGTGTGCACACAAAAAGGCACAAATAACAACTGCAGCGTAGTTAAATTCGTCAGTCGATCACCAAGGTCCGGTCTGATTTAATTATGGACAGCAGCCATACGGAAGTTAAGTAGTAAGCTCACGCACACCGAGGACGGCTATAGAGTGGTCTGGTGACTGTACGCAAGCCATTCAGGTGCAGGTTCGCCATGCAGGCATACCGCTACACAGGAGATGAATTGCTTTGACGGGGAGGGCTTGTATTGGCCAATACGGAAGCTGTGGGCAGACGGCGAAGGCCTTAAACGGTAAATTGCTTGCCAAGCTAGTTAGGAAACAATTGCATAGGGCGGAGTGGGGATTCGATTTAAAAGTTGCACACGCTAGTTAATAGTTTCGTGGCTGGTTTAATTGAGTTTACCTCTATTTTTTGCCAGGCCTTTATTTTTTTGTTTCGTAGATTTTTCGATTTTTAGCAGCCTAATTTTTTTAGGTTTCTGGCATATTCAAAGTTAGGCATTTTATGAGATAAAAATAAAAATATATTTTGTCTAAACTGCCATTATCAGCCTTTCGAAAAATATAAAACAAATTCAAACATAAAAACTGGTTGGTAACAATCCAGTAAAAAAGTGAAAATTGCAGCAGAACTAAAAGCAACATCAATGGGAATGAGTAAATTTGATAAAATTCAAAATAAAATAAAAAAGTCAACACGCGAAAAGCTAGAAGACGATTGTGATTTAAATCGTCCTAACTCGACTTGGAATATACATTTTACACGTGCTATAGTTTTCGCAACAACCGCGCATAACCTCAAATTACCCAGCACCTGTGGCCAATTTATTTTTTAGGGTGGGGCGTGGGTCATATGGGGGCAACAAAGGTAGATTGGATTCGGTGAATTAACCCTATAGAATCGGTAATCCACAAATTGAGGTGTGGAGCAATGAAGTGCTTCAAACAAAGCTGAAGGGAAATTGGTGTTCTCTCTTTTTATTGGCAGAACCACAACAATGTCAATATATTTTATTTATTTAGGTCAGTGATTGCTAACCTATATTAACCGCGTAAAACCTGATTCTTAAAGAAGCTGTTTGTCCCAAACGTATGTTACTTATGTTAGACAAAAAAAATCGCGATCTGATCAGATACTAATAAGTCTAATGACGCCAATACTAAGCTCAAACTAAGTAGAATAAATTAAAACGTTCAAATACTTTTTGGTTATTAGGCACAAAATTCGCTTTAGCGTGAATACGTTTAAATAAACATCAGTTGTTAATCTACTATAATAATTTGATGAATTACATTTTAAGGTAGAGATTGCTGCATTAGGTGACAAGTCATGGTTCAAATATTTACATTAATTTAGTATAGGATCAGCACTGATACAACCCTAGTATCGGACGAGTACCGATATTACCACTTGGTATTGGGTAATGGGTATCGTCTCCGATCCGATATTATCGGACGTGTACCGATACTACCACTTAGCATCGTGTATCGGCTCCGATATTATCGGACGAGTACCGATACTACCACTTAGCATCGTGTATCGGCTCCGATATTATCGGACAAGTACCGATACTACCACTTGGCATCGTGTATCGGCTCCGATCCTTTATTATCGGACGAGTACCAGTTCTACCACTTGGCATCGGGTATCGGCTCCGATCCGATATTATCGGACGAGTACCAGTTCTACCACTTGGAATCGGGTATCGGCTCCGATCCGATATTATCAACATCCATACTTATGTCTATGAAATTTAAAAAACAACTAAATAAAAATTGCTTCCAGCGTTTAGACAAATATTTTGTATTACCAACTGGATTAATGTGACAAACGTATCTACATATTATTACACTTGTGCTACATATATTTACACTTGTCTTTTTAAAAACCTTAGCTTGCGATAACTGACAGCAGCATTTTTGCAAATTCCAAGCGTCCAAAATCCTGAAAAAGTTTCGAAACGACCTGTTCAATGACGTCACAATGCAATGCATCGTTCAAATTTCGGGATGTCCAACGCACGTTTCTGCACGAATCGAAACGCGGCGGTCACGAAACGCCATTGTGACGCGATAATGGCTTAGGAAAGAAAAAAACACCAAGGACAATTTAAAGTCAAAAAGTGGCGTAAATGTCATGTACCTCAAAATGACCTTTGCATTGAACAATTCATTGACGGACAAACACTGTATCTTTTTTAGCAAAACCAAAACAAAATCGTGAAACCGAATTTGCTTCACGAGGCAACATATCAGTAATTAGAAATCGATCTTTGGTGCATCTAAAGACGTTTCTAAGGCGAACATAACGTCCGTATACGTAAACTCATACGCAGGTTTCCATTCCTACCATACACGGCACACGTTTTAGCTACCAATGCATGCACTTTTGTCGTAAACTGCATACGAAGTTACGTGCATATACTTGTACGTATAGTCTGTAAACTATCAAATTTGAAAAACACTTCCTGACTTCACAATAACATCCGGCTTTAGAAGTTGTATATACCTACAAGTCTATACGTAGACAGGTTACACATGTAAACGCTTTACACAGATCATTAAATACAAAAAAAAGCTTCTTTATATATAAATACCCAAACTAAATAATTTTTACACTTGTGTATTACTCGCCCTTCTAAAAGCCGTATTGTCTAACTGTACAACACACATCGATCACATCGATAATACTTCGGGTGCCTTCGGCAAGGCTTAACGAGCTTACACAGACGTAAGCAGACTGCGGTAAATGCCAACTTTCCACCTTTGCTCGCTGCATCATCAGTCACAACCCTTGCCTTGAGTCTTTCGTTAAATCGTGACAGTTTCGGTAATCGTGACAGTTTCAGTGATCGTGACATTTTCAGTGATCGTGCCAGTTTCGGGAATAGTTACAGACAGTTATTGGAATCGTAACACTTTCAGTAATGGAGACAGTTTATAGTAATCGTTACAGATTAAGTGATCGCAAAAGTTTCAGTGATCGTGACAGTTTTAGTGATCGCACAAGTTTCAGTGATCGTGACAGTTTCAGTGATCGTGACAGTTTCAGTGACCGTGACAGTTTCAGTGATCCAGACAAAGAAAGGAATACTCAAGCCATAGACAAGACACTTTAACGAGAAAATGTAAGGGTTTGGCTAAACTTAGTGCATCCAAACCTTATTTGGCTGACATCACCCCATAAACGAATCAAGAGCAGTTTGCGACAACCTTACTAGCATTTTCGCTCAGTGGTTAACTGTGATGTCACAATGTAAAAAAAAATATGCAAAAATATGCACGTTTTTGATATATTGTACTATAATGAAACACAAAAAAAGTTTCAAGATTGTCACCAATAGACCAAAAACTTGAAATTAAAAGGAAATTGAAATATCTCGCGGCACCTCTCAAGAGTCATCAGATGACTTTCTACAAGGTAACAAAATCTTGCTTCAACTAGTTCTACGATTTCCAGGCATACAGAAGAATCTTTAAAAACTTCGCAGCTTTTTTAGATGTATTTTCGCGCAATGAGTTAAAAAAGGCGGAAAAAGAAAGAAAGAAAAAAACGACATCAAAAAAGATACGCCATTTCTTGGTATGCTTATCCAAGCTTTGGCTTCGTTACTTGCAACGTAAGGACGTGTTCATAAAGATCTTTAATATCGGTAACCTCGTTTTCATTTTCGCATCTATAGATATAAAATCGAGTACATAAGAGCACACAGTTTACCAGTTCGTTTTTTAAACGCGGTCCACTGACACCAAACAGTAGGTCAGCTGGTAAAAATGTAACATTTATGCGAAGTCAAACGGTAAACATCGTTACAGAATGAGTAAATAACGGGGCAAGATAGGAACATATGCTGCAAAATCTCGGGCGAGTTGTTACAAAAACAAGATTCACACGAATAACACGATTCTAGGATTTCAAAGACATATAATTGCACGTTTGTCATTATGCTTCTCTTTATAAGTTTTGTTGTTGTTGTTGTTTTTTTATTCACCAAACTAATAGAGAGTAAGAAAAAGTAAATAAAGTAGGTAAAGGGTTGTGGCTCGATTCTTTCTTGGCCAACTAGGGTCCACCACGGAGGTAGGGTCCGAGTTAAAACTGCGCAGTCCTCTGACAACCTATCTCCACTAGGGAGCAGGTGCCGCTATAGACGAACGCTAAAGCTTTTACGCGAAAAGATGTTTTTTTCGCACGTTACACTATTAGGCTAACGTCCTAATGACACCTAGCGGAAATATGTGATTGCAGCAAAAATATTTTTTATGTTGTTCCTGAAAAACTTTTGTTACTCGCTGATGGTGTCACGACAAAAGGTTTTCTTCCGTCATAAGAATGCCACCTGATTGTCATTGTATCAATAAAACTATATTTAGAAAAAACGTTATTGGCCACCAACCACGATAAAAGGTTAAGTGCCATGTCGACGTTCTAGGAGACGCATCTTTTGTTTACATACTTACATAGAATATGGTGTGTGTTATGTTAAAGCAGGTAGATTTGAACAGGAATTTTTGTTTGTTTTTTGTGTTGAAAGTGTGTAGTTTGAACTGCCGAAAAACTTATCAAAGAAAGTTTCTCAAAAAATAACAAAAATAAACAAGATATGTACCGAAAATAAATTTTCGGCCCATATAAATATTGACACAAAATCGCAGGTTCATCAACATTCTAATAATGTTGATGACATAGGTTTTATGTAGAAGAATGTCTCTTACATCATTGGAAAGGTTTTGGTTCTGCCAATCAGAATAAATATACTTTCCTTGGACTTTTCAATGGCAATTCTTACAAGCAAGTCCTAATACAAAGTATTTTGATTACTTAAATTGAAGGATTTCAATCCCAATTCCCCGAGTAAGGAATTTTTAAGGCATTCAATCGAAGAACTATTAACTCATAGCTACTACAAAGATCCTATTTTGTTTCCCTTTTAACAAACAAAGTATAATTTTTTTTTGTCTAAAATCGGAATTGAGAACACAGTAAAAATTGGAACACAGTAAAAATTCCAAAGCCCATATGTAGGAGAAGAACGGTAGCATTTTACATGAATCTCTTAATGCATTCTGAACATCATTGAGTTGCAACTAACCTTTCTACTTCCAGTTGTAGAGTGTGTCCGGACTGTTTGACGAACTGAATGGCTTCAGTGCGAAGACCACTGAGCTGAACGTGGTTTATTCCGTACACAACATCACCAATGAACAACCCACCACTCTCTGCTTTGCCACCTTTTTCAAGCTGGAGAATAATGAAAACATTGAAATGCTGGGTTTAAACCAGTGGTTCTCAAAGTAGGGCCTGGTAAAATGTTGATGGGGCATGCATGTTATTAAGTGATGTAGCGACACTTTTAGAGGCGTTATGTTTGCCTTTTTCCTATTTTTCTTGTGCCTTTTTATATCCGGTTCTAGTGTGTTCTTTTTGATTCGGCGCACCTGGAATAAAGACTTACCCTCGCCTTATTAAAAACCAAAAGTAGTTAAATAACTTGGCAACAGACAAAAAAATAGACTGGATCTCTTAAATCTTATTAATAAAAAATAGAATTCAAGGATCACAAACAATATACCAAGTGAGCAAATAAACTACTCACTATCAAACAATTTAACTGCAATGTAAATGTCATAAAAGTAGGAACAATGATTTGTACAACTTTATAATGGAATGATTTTTACCATCGAAAGTAAATGCTTTTGGAAAGGAATAAAAATAGATAAAACTATTGCAGGTAAATTTAAACAATCAAACATACATGTGAAATTTGGCTTACACATTTAGTTTTCCTAATATGGTTAAAGTGCTGTGGATTTTAACACACAATATGTGATGCCGATAATCACAAATTTTTTTAAAACATCAAGAAAAAACAAAACTTTGTTTAAGATATTTAAGTTGTGCATATTCAAATATGCTACAAGCAGCACGATTTAATCATTCACAAGGCATAAATTTTGCAATATTTATATACAATACTACAATATCCTACTAGATGGGATCACCAACATTTAAATCCAATCAAAATGTAAAAGAGTGCCTTAGGCATAAGACTCATTTCAACAGACATCAACATTCTTTGCTGTGCCAGCCAGTGTTAATACCTTCAATGTCTGGCATGGTTTGTGTAACATCAAACAGACGTTTCCAATATAATTTACTTAAGAGTTGGTGCTTTTATTGCAAGTGCATTTAAATATCCTTTTGAACTATGGATATTGAACTATTTAGTAAAAATATTTCCAAAAGTCAATGCTATAGTTTACAACTCACTTCATAACAGGTATCACAAATAATTTTGTTGAAAAAAATTGTTTTTTGATGCAAAATCAAATTAAATAAACTATTGGACAGTTCCCAAAACACTAATTGTTATTTTGTAACCATTAGCATTAAGGCAATGCATTTTTAAACTGTAAAAGGCTGTTAACTGTAATCTAAAACGAATATAATAATTGTTCACATTTTTACCTTTAACAGAAAGCTTTAAATCCAACACACATAAAAATATTTAAATACAGTAAAACTATGTTGCTCAAGAAAAACAAATTTTGAAGAACTAAAAAGTTTATAAATATATGCTTATTATAGTTATCCAGAAACCAACTTTTGTTCTGGGTTTGTATATTATTCACTACATTGTTATTTCCTGATATATATATATAGGAAGCTATCATAGTCATATTCAAACTCTAAGCAGGAAACAATTCAGTTTGAATAAGCAATCTCAAAGAAAAGGCTTTAACAGCAATACTCACTGGTTTAAAGCAACCTTTTAAAATACCACACTGCTTTATTTTTACAGCGAAGCTATTTCCAACAACTAGTAGTACCAAGTATGATTAATCTTACATACCTATATATAATATATAAAACAACAGTCTCTTAGTCTCTTAAAATGTTTTAGCAGCGACCAAAGCTCAACCTTTACATGTAAAACCTAATAGAGCAAACCATATAGAAATGTATTTTCAGTAACATTTAGTGTTATTCAATTTCTTACAACTGTCCTAATAATTGTTATTATTGTCACAAATATTCCAGGTATTCATCACTATGTTTTTTGGTAGTAGTGAAGCTGCATTCTTTATTTTCTAAAGGGCATTAATATATATGTTACTTGGCGATACAATCAAATAGAGATTGTATTGCATTTTAAGTGTACATGTGTGGACTTATTAAGAGCTTTTAAAACCTGGTAAGCTAATAGGGATTAGTGGTTAGCCCTTTTAGAAGCAGACCAAAGTGTAACAAGAGAAAATACCAGGTTATATAAGACAAGCAATGCTCTACACTGCTTTTGTGTATACAACGAAATACCAAATTTATATCTTTTCTAAAACTAAAAACTCTGACTAAATTGTAGTATTGAAAATAGATAGGTAAATAGAAACACCTCTCACAAAAAATGCACATATTTTCTAGCAATAACAAGTTCATTTGTGTATTCATTACATTGTAATGGTGTATTTACATTTAGTTATATCAACAAATTATTTTTTTATTCTGAATTGTTAAATTACAAAACGTTTAAATTGTTGTATTATTTATGCAAAACATTAACAATGACTCTTTATAAAACACAAACTTACAATTTTTACAAACCATATTTGGCCAAAATAAAATTTATACATATAAGTTTGTTTTTTAATGTTTCTACTATTACAAAACTTTTTTTAAGTGCAACATGTGTTGTAAAAAAATATATATTTGGCAAAATAAACAGAAACACAAATGCCAGAAAAAGAGCAGTTTTTTTGCTGCAATAAAAAAATATATGTCTGGATTTTATTAACTGCAGAAATTTGACATCAATTTTTTTGTAAATTGCTTTTATGGACCCAACAATCGCAGAGGCTTTAATATATCCCCACTAAATCAATTAAAAGTTTCTTTAAACACTGTTTACCAAACATAGGGGAACCAAACTTGTAATATTTTTACTTAGAATTAATAATAAAAATATTTTACAATAGTTAGCAGAAAAGTAATGAAAAACATTTTATATTTCTGTGATTTTTTGGTAAATAAGTATTTAATGGTGATTTAGAAAAGTATAGACAACACAAATCTTCTTAAAAAACAAAACACAAACCTTCTTTGGGGCTTTTATGAATTGTTGCAAAGTTTAATCCAGTGTTCAAATAATTTCACACATTAATTACACCAAAGCATGCAAGTAGAAATACCTTTGAAACCACAAGTGGCTTGTTGTTTTCTTTTCCACCTTTGATAGAAAAACCCCAAGGTCTTCCACCTTCCAGCCGAACTTCAATTCTTTCGCGTCTTGAACTCATTGCAGACCTCTCAAATTAGTTGGACGAGCATTGAATAAATAGAAATGCAACAGCTTGAATAGAAACTTGCTCAAATACGATTATTGAGCAACACACAATAATTCATTGTTAGAAATAAGCTGGAAATATAACAATCAGTATTTTTTTTTAAAGTTTGCATTATTAGTGCCTTCCCGCCAAAGATCTTCGGCTGAAATACTTCCAGTGACATTATTTGACACAAACTTTGTTTAGTTCGGGCTGGCTCTGGTCTAGAATTTTAACACAGCATTTAAACAATTATTACATCAACAAATTTATAATGTCCCACCTAATCTAAATGCTAACCCGCACCCCAACCCAAATAATGTGCGTTGTGGTAGGATTCTTAGACAAGCGACTTTCTCCATATTACACTTAGCATTTCTGGTGTATACAAAAAATACGATTTCGGTGACAATTTAAAAATCTACCACAGTTTTGCCTGAGCTTTTATTTCGCTCACAATATTTGAATTAGTTAACATATGGTTTAATTATTATTATTATATTTATTTTCCCAAATTTCTTACTTGCATCCTCGGTTTTGACAACTCGTTTCGTTACTGTAAAAAATTGGTAGGATTCTAGACTACCGCCTTAATTTCAGTCATATTCTTTAAAAGCTACGGCCGTTTAATAATCTTTAAATTTTAAAAACATTTAAATTTCAAGAATTCGTAACTTTTAGAAATCTTCGGCAAAAGTTTAACATAAAACATACAGCTTTACAACTTAAATGATTAAATAAGTATATTTGCTGAGCTAAAGCGCAATAAGTCGGCTAAATCATATCGTATTTCTGTAATTAAATACCTTACAACCATGGAAGCAATCAATTTAATACAGAGGAGAAAAAACTTAAATGTTTGTAATATTGCATGAAACGTCGAAGAGGCAATCTAACAATTTAATTTTAAACTCGAATAAAACTCCAATTTTTTAACAATCTCCGTCTAAAAACAGGTGTATATAAAAAAAATAATTTAAACACGGTTTTAAATTAATTTTTTATGTTTTTTAGGATGAATTTTGACAGTTTTACATGTTGTTATTAATTATCGGTGCGTTACAAGTTACACGGGGGATTTGACGTAGTTGTATTTTTTAAGTGTTTAGATCAGCGGTTCCGCTTGATCGATGATTGTCATGCTTGGTTGAACACTGGATTACGTACTTGTGAGCGCCGAAAAGTGAAAATGTTGCGCAATTCTTGTCGGGTTTACTTACAAACACAGCTTTGCACAAATATGCAACAAAAAATCTTAGTTTAAAAGCATTCAACGAAATGGCGGGATAGCCTTGTTAAAGGAGAACATGGCCTGGTAAAAAAAAACTTTTTTTTTCAGCAAATCTTTAACCGGAACGCCATACCGGACCGTTTCGGGTTACTTTTACCACTGCTTAAAAATTTAACACCCTTATAAATGAAATTAGGAATTTCCAATCATTTACATTTTATTCCGATACCGATGTTCGATATTTTAGACAAAAATTATCGCGATTCAATCCGACATATAATGACGTAATTCCTATGCTTAGCAAAATAGATGAAATTGAAACGTTGAAAGGTAATTGCTTTTTCGGGTTATTTAGGCAAACGTTATCGCAATTGGTAAACTCGTCTGATTATGAAGAATAACTCTACTAAAAAATAACAGAAACGCGAAATATAGTGAGCTAATATTTTTGCACAAATTGAGATAAATAACCAAATTTTGCTTAATGACAAGCTACCTCCAGATGTTAACCAATTACTTTTTGATAAATTTACATTTTGAAAGCCTTAACTTATTTATCTTCCTATAACAATTCGGTATCGGATCGGCACCGATACCACCCTAGTATCGGACGATTGCCGATACTACTACTTGGTATCGGGTATCGGCTTTGGTCAGATATTATCGTACAAATGCAATCAGCGTAAATTTTATATAAAAGCACACTTTTCAAAGCAAACGTGTAGGTAGCTGTAGTTAACTAGACTTAACGCTTTTATGTGCAAGCGCCCGTGAAAGTTGCTTTGTGTTGTCAAACGAAATAAAGGCAACTACGCAAGCGCTTTTCAAACCAAGGGAGTTAAACAAAACCGGTTATCCTTCTCCTAAGAACAGATTAAACATTTCTAGGTGTCGCCCCTTTCACGGAATGAACCGCAATTTTCCGAAACATTTCCGCAAATCCGCAACAAAAGTTGTTGATAAATATAATTTACGTAGCATGAATTACGGCAATAAACCGAAATTATTATCGTTTTTTAAAGCTTTTGGTGGCCCGCGCAACGTTATAATGCGGCCCGAAATTTAATATCATTTTTCGGCTTATTACTACGGTTTTGAACAAGCGCGGACCATGGGTCACGTGGCCACTGGCCATGTCCGACAAACTGTATTTTTTTTCCTAGTTCAATCGAATTTGTGTTTCTAGTATGTATTAGCCCAATGCTTTTCATCCTTTAACATTTCCATCCGCACTTTTTTATTGCAAAAAATTTCCATCCGCACGGAACAAGCATAGTAAGTTCGCACACTTTAGCTTGATTTGTGAAATAACAATGAAAGGGTCGGTGTATTCAAACCGTGTGCCTAAGCCTTGACCAATATAACATAGATAGCTTAATCTGCAATGAACCTCTACGCGAGACCATATTACTGTGAATGTAACGGGTGCCAAAGCTTATTTAATTACTCTATTACACCTACTAAAAACTAATAACATGTACCATTTTCATCCGCACATTCATCCGCACAGCGTTTGTCATCCGCATTACATTTTGTTTTCATCCGCACAAGTGCGTACCATCCCACGGGTTGAAAACCTCTGTATTAGCCAATTAAAATAAACGTATTAGAAGAAAGGCGTCGTGATTCTCATTGCAAACTACGGCCCGCAAAGCAATTTAATTCGCCCCGCGGCTCATTCTCAATAAAACTATTTTAGGCAAATATGAACCGTAACATTTTCTATTGATTTCAGAATATTTTATTGAATACATTACTCTTGTAAAGCATCCTCAACTATTCCCATACTTTTGAAAAAATAAAAAAAATCTCGTATCCAACATCTCTTCAAGTTTTGCATTTTTTCTGTTTGATACACACCGATTTGCAGTAACAGTTTTTTTGATATTTTGTCCAATTGTTTTCCTTCTCTCTCGTTTAACGTGAAGAATCAAATCAAACGGGCTCAAACAACTCTGGGATGAACAGTGTCTATGCAGGGTTGAGAACAATAGTGGATTGCGACTATATGAAGACCAAATAAAATATAAGAAATTAAAGCACCCAAAAGCAATTTCTATTTGGCTAATACGCCAAAATTTGCTTCAGTGTTGAGAAGTTGAATTACTTTACGTTGTTAACCTATTATTTTTTTTTAAATTAACCAGAAATCGCTGGGTTGGATTACAAATCATAGCTGAAGTATCTATATTATGTTCACCTTTTCAAAATGTTTCAGGCTTTTTTTGTGTCGTTTACGAGCTATGTATTCTTTTTGGTTACAATTTTCCGGTCACATATTGTCCTATAGTCGTTTGCTTTTAAAAGCAAAAACCGGTCGTTAAAATAAAACAAAAATACAAGGTAAGTTATTAAACATTATTTCGAAATTACTTATTGGAAGTTGCTAAGCTTAATCCATGATATCTTGGCATGTTACAAAACAACAATATTCGGTAATGTATAAAATGCAGTGCTGTAAACAAGTCATTTTTGAAAGAACTTGAGCCCAAATCAAGTCGTTTTTAATAAATAACAAGTCAAGTCAAAATTAGAGAAAATCATTTTCAAGTTAAGTCCGTGTCATAAAAGTTAAACTTTAAATTTTGGCAATCTATTCCGATTTTGAGCAGTAACTCAACTAAAAAATAACGAAACATATAGCAAACAAATTGTTTTATATGCAAAATTTAAGATAAATAACCCAATTTTATAATAAAAAATGCCTAATAAAAACACTTCATTTCAACCCAAGTCATTTGTCCAAAAGTGTTAAGTAATTGAAAACAGTGACTCAAGTCATTACAACACTGTTTCAAATCTGAGCATTAGCTTGTTTTTTTTTAGTTTCATGCAATAACCCACTCTACTGCAGCTTACAAAGGATCATATAAACAGCTTTTCAGAATACTTTCAGTTTGATTTTCAATTGACCAAAAGAGATAAAAATTGACAAGAAGAAACTAAGATAATAAAAAATGAGTCATTGTAGGTTTTTAAAAAGTTAGTAGAAAAGGATTAAATGTAAAATATTTTGCTCGTTTTAAATAATGCGAGGAACAAATGGTAACCAATTGTATTTTTTTAGGAGCACCTTAGAAACGTCAAAGTCAGTTGGAACATAACAGCGGAACGTTACACAGATTTAAAGACATTTTGGAAAGTTTAAAGACATTTAGGAAAGCAGGTGAATGTCTAGCTGCTGCACATCAGCATTCAACATCGGGCAAAATACACAACTGAATTTTCAAAGTAAGTACTCAGCAAACATTACGCTCGGCAAAGAAGCAAGATTAGACTTTGCACTTTGAAACTTCGACAGGGATTCTACTTTCTAGGAAGACGTTATCAGCGCTTTGAAACAAAACCGCGTTACATGCAATAAATTCTCAGGAACGAATTATCAATGGCAGGGAGAAGTTAACCTTCACCTTCAAGACTGCTTCTATACTTTGCAATGTGGTTTCGTGTTATTTTTGCGCATTTTAGGTAAGGCACGCAAAGGTTTAAACTTATAGCCAGAAAGCAAGCTTTTTCTTTTCAGAAAACGCCATAGTAAGATTTTCATGTAGTTAGTAATTTCGGATACGCACAAATGTTTATGAAAAAAATAGTCGCCTATTTAAAGCCAATTATTAGATTAATAAAATCAAATAAACAACCAACGATAACATGAAACTCTGTTTATAGACATTTTTAAATCTTAAAAATTATTAATATTTGAACCAAAAGCCTTTGAAGAATGTTTTAGACGCGAAATGTTTTTGAAGAAATAAATCTCTTAGCATTGCGCAGTTAAAGGCTGCTACACAATTTACGGAAACGATGCACAGTTTTTTAAATGCTGACTGCAAGAACTTATTACTACAGTGTCACGTCTGCCATATTTGTGTTAAAATACAACACAAAACACAATGTTTAAAAGCAAAACATTCTAAAAGGGGGCAAATATTAAAAGTAAGAAGCTGAAACTTTAGATTGGGCATATTGAACAACAAGGGGTTGTAGTTAGACGTAGAATGAATATCAAAGCCCATACAGAATATCATTTTGAACGCTTCGAGTAACTCTTTATTCAATTTTCAACATAGAGAGAAGGCACTGATAGTAAGTGTATATATACCGCTGAAGGAAACGAGAGATACACTATCTCAACCGGGTTGAGCGGTGTACAAGCTTTGATATTCACCCTACGTTTAACTAACCCAAATAATAGCGATGGTCTTCGTAACAATCAAATTCATTTTATCTAGTTTCTATTGAAGTTTAATAATCAGGCGCCCAATTGGACCGAAAATCCCTAACTGGATACAAATAGGGCCACTTAAGCCGTTACATTTTAACCACGGTGGGAGCAATCATCTTCGGTTGGTCGTAATACTCGCAGTCGGGAGGAGGCTGATTGTGGATCACAGTGGTCGAGATATGCTTCTCAGTAAAACCAGCTTCCAGCAGTTCCTTCACCTGCGTTTCCTAAAAACACGAGACAACGACTTTCAAACGACCTTCACAACACGTGGCGGTCTCGTTAGGACCCGGCTTGAACAAATACTAGATTTAGCTGGCTTTCATTCGAACTTTGGATTTGAATCAAAGGTTTACAATGCACATATGCAAACATGGCTAGTGACAAGAGACGCTATGGTATGTTAAACAAAGGAAATTGTATAAAAATACTCCTTTAATTAGTTCAACTTATCGGAAACACAAAGATTATGATACTTATTCTTTAAAACACGGTTAGTGGCAAGTGACGCAATGGTATGTTACATTTTCTGAGACACTGAATGTACAGCAACGCAAAAAGACAGCCCCAAAGTGGTCAATCAATTGTCATTAAATCGTCAAACCACTTCATTTCATTTTGCAAAGTCCACCTGGATTGTAATTTTTAATTACTAATGTTAATCAATACATACAAAAAATGCCCTTTTAGTGTAAATAAGTTAATAACTGCAGTTCGATGTTGCATGATGGGGCAAATTGTATTTTAAACTGCTAAATGTTAAACGACAGCAAATGTGTATCTTCCCAAATATTAGACTATGTTCGTTTCAACTTTGGATTTGAAGCAAAGGTTAACAATGCACGTAAGCAAACATGGCTAGTTGCAAGTAACACCATGGTATGTTAAACAAAGGAAACTGTATAAAAAGACTCCTTTAATTAGTGAAATTTACCGGAAACACAAAGATTATGATACTTATTCTTTAAAGCACGGCTAGTGACAAGAGACGCTACGGTATGTTAAACAATGAAAAATATAGGGCAAAACGACTGATTCGTTTAGTTTAATGGAAATACAAAGACTTTGATACAAAGCAAGTTATTTGTTAGTAATAGATCACTTGCTTTGCTTAAAACAAAGCACGGTTAGGGGGTTTCAGCAAAATATAAATTTCCATATTTTAAAAGTTAATTGCTGTTATCAATGTGAGTTAATAAAATAAACATTTTTCAAAATGAAAATCACACTTTCCTAATATATTTAAGAAGCTTTATATACAGAAAACTGAAAAACTCTGATTAAAAAAGTTAAAAAAAAAATAGGCATTTTACCTGAAACATTTTCCCAATGTCAGTGTATTTGTTTTTCATGAGGTCACCCCATGAAGTTAGATTGCAGTAGGTCAGCACTCCACCGGGCTTTAGCAATCGATGTGCGTGCTTCTTTATAAACTTAAACTGATGGGTATGCCATTCATCTTCGGACAATGGATAAGTGTCGTACAGAATGCCTGAAAAAAATCCATTGAAAATGTCTGCTTGTGTGTAATATTATACAAAACATTTATATACTAGACAAGCTTGTTAGCTGCAAACATTCAACAGCATCTAGTTGTTTTTATTTCAGTCAACTTAAATCAACTTCTTATGTACATCTAGGATACCAATTTGCTTTTCACAAAATAAAATAGAAACAAAACAAATTCTGACAAATTGCAAGACTTAAGATGACAAAACAAAATTTTTTAAAACAGAACTTTTTTTTGGGGGGGGGGGAGTTTTAAAGTAATATTTTTAGGGTTTTTTATTAGCAAGACCAAGTTAAGTTCACTTCTTACTAATAACAAATTTACTTGCCTTATACAATATAAAATAAATATTAAACATTCTGTGGTTAATACTTAATAAAGGGCTTAGCATCACAGATTTTAAGGCCCAATATGGTAAGCTGACATTCTTTGAATTAAATTCCATTTAGTTTGTTTGTTTTACACTAAAAACTCACCACTGAAATGTCCACTTGGAAGACAATCAACAACATCTTCCCACATTCCTTTCAGAGGAACAACCTGGAAGTATTTGCAACTTTAATCAAGGTCGTTTAATTACTTTAATTCAGTAAAAATACAACAAGTTCAAGTTAACTTTAATTTGGGGATATTTATATAAAAATAAAACAAATTTCATCACGTTTTTTTTGTGACAGGGAGAATACTGATGGAAAATGACCTAAAACAAAATGATACTGGCTTTTATGCCCTAAAGTAAATTCCTTTTCATACGGTGAGGTTGTTTTTCAGTCAAAAAATAACTAGGACATTTCTAAATGTAAAACCCATCAACTATCAAATTCACTTAATTCTATACCCCAGGGTGAATGGGTTTACCGGAACATAAAACAGTTTTTAAGTTTAGTATTATTTCGCCTTATTTTAAGATTTAACTAATGATGTTATATGTTTTCGGTGAAAACAGATAAATATAATATAATTTACATCAAAATGACACTAGCTTTTAGTCTCAAACAAATCATTATTACGTTGTGAGGTTGTTTTTCAGCCCAGGTTTGCAGGCGATCGAACACTCCATCGTTGCACTCAATGATCCAATGGTCTTTAATGTTGGCTTCCTGCATTTTGGTGGCTGCAATTGCCATCCCAAATCCAATTTCCAAAACATGACCACCTTTTTAAATACAAAACAATAGATTAATGGGGTTAATGAGCATAATCATTTTATTTAATTCTTCATTATGGCTCGGTTTGGCAAGAAAATATTAAGGAATGGAATAAATTTAATCTTAACAGGCAATAAGATATTAGATTCTTGAAAACTGAAATACAGAAAACTAAACAAATTTATTTTAGAAGCTTTATAATAATTTACCTGAGCAGTAACTTTTTTTAAATGACTTGACTTTGACTTGAATCACATTACTTGGGTTAAAAATAAGTGTTTTCATTTACCAATATTTTATAAAATTAAGTTATCTCTCATAAGTTTTGCACTTGAAACAGTTAGATGGTTATAATATGATGTTTTTTCATTTTTTTCAAAAAAACAGTCAGTTGAACAATTGCCTATATAATAAAATCAATTTTAGTTTATTGATTTATTTAGATATTGGTGATTTGGCTTGGAGATGGCTTCTAATAATTACCTGACTGAGACTTGTCTTGGGTAACTGATGACTTAAGTTATTTCACAAATGGCTTGACTTGGACTTAAGTTATTTCACAAATGACTTGACTTGGACTTAAGTTATTTAACAAATGACTTGACTTGGACTTAAGTTATTTCAAAATTATTCTTTACGACACTGGTAGACACATATTGAACTTAATATATTTCATGGGTTTATAGATAGCATTAACTAACCTTTGCTTGATGCAATAGAAGCCAAAAGATGCATGTAGGGTGTTTCCCATCTCTCCATAACCGGCTTTCCCATAATTTTCAAATGGGTGTCGGTTTGGTCGTAATTGGCATTTGCATCGGTCCATTTCGGTTTGCAATTTTCACCGGCATCAAAAATCGGCTTTGCTTCAACTGTGCTCATTTTTGAATTTGTTCTTACCTAGGTTAAAAAACAGCAGAATTGAATTTTTTATCAACAGAATAATAAAATAGACATTTATAGCACTCTATCAATGTTGTTCGTAAAAAGTAAGCACCTTTTGAAAATACCAAAACGGAAGATATAAATATCAAAGCCCATACAATATTGGTAGCATTTTGTGAAAGTTTTGAATAAATGTTTTTCAGCTGTTAAAAATGAATCAAAAAATTGTAAAACGTTTAAAAATGCTATCTATAATGAATAGGCTTTAGTTTTCCTTTAAAGTTTAACTACAACTTCCAGCCATTATGCTCTAAACTTTATATCTGTTAAACTGCATATGACCAACAGACGGAAATTGGATGATTACCAAAGATTGCATAACGACCACACTTTACACGATAACTGCAATGCAACGAAATTCAAAGAGACGAATGTTAGCATACAAACGAGCGTTCTAAGAATTGCAATCAGAAGAAGTCTTACCGGGAAAGCGCGTAAAGAGCAGGCCATGCGACTGACAACGCCGTGAAACTTGAACAGAGGAGGAATCTTGCAAAGCATGGCGGTTTCAAGTTGCCAATTAATCCCTACGCTAGGAATTCACAAGATTTTTAACTGAAGCTATTTTCGCAAATTAGAATAAGTAAGTTTAATATTAGGGTGGAAAATAAAGACCTTTTAACTTGCTACTCCTAGAATAAATCGCGAGTCTACAAATACAAGGCAGACAACCTGCGAACTGCAATCATTTATGAAAAAGTAAACACACAGCAACACAAACAAACTCACGCACGGCGTCAAAATATCCTAAACAGCAGAAATGGTCAAACATTAATGTTAGAAATTGAATCTAGATTAGGGATTTTCAACCTTTTTACGTCAATAGCTCTAAATATCATGCTAAAGCCCCGGGTAAGCTAAAACCAAATAATAAAGGGACGGTAGTCTATTTTATTGAACGTGCAAGAAAAATAGTGTTTAAGTTCGTACATGTAGGATTGTAGGCAAAGAGATTATTTAAGCCTTGTTGAAATCTCTTTGATCTAAGTTGCCATATTTCAAAACGCTAAATCTCAAAACGTGGCGTAATTTTTACATTAAAAGACGGAAAATACTCGCGTCCGACGGGAAAAATGCTTTTGTATATAGTTTAAGTTGTCCAACTTTTCATTTTCATTTACGAGGGTACGATGAGACGCACGGCGCATTCTGGGTAATTCGGTTTCAACAAAACTGGTGAGGTGTTTAAGCTCATTTAGAATAAAATTAAACTCGTATAACAAGGGGGTCAAATCAGATTCATTTCATGCAATATAATAGCGTTATGATATACAGTACTCACTTTGATTGACAGAACTTCGCTCCAACAAGACTCCGGTATTTCAGATAAACGTAACACGTCTAGCTTAAGACTCAGAAAATGTAAAGTGTGTAGTTTAGTTGGGGTTGCGTTTGTGGTACTAACCTATTCGACAGGAAATCAGAAACGAGGAAGGATAGGGATTGATAATAAAGAGAAAGGATGCGAAAAGGGAGCGAAGCGGGAGCGAGCAGGAAAACCGCGAGGAAAAAAGTCCATGCAAAAATAGACGCACGAACGCGCGCAGAATTTAAAAACTAGGCTTGACAGATTACAGGAAGCTTCGCTTAAAACCGCTAATACAATAACTCAAAACAGTGCTGAACCGATTCAACCATATGCATTTTCAAAAACTTAACGAATAATTATAAACTTAACAAATAAGTTCGCCAGCTGAACGCTACACTGGCAAATGATGTTCAGCTGCAATTCCATATTTGGTAAAGAAAACTGTATAATATTGCTTCTTTAGGTTTGCTATACTTAAAAACGAAAAACATGCTGATTAAACGTTTCTAACTAAACTGCCTTAAATAGAACACGCAATAACGCAAAAACTCTTTTCAAAGGCGATTACAAAATGGTTATAAAGCAATAACTCTAGCTCAGTGGTTCTCAACCTTTTATGCTTCGTGGCCCCCTTTAAAAGGCTCCTAACGCTCGTGGCCCCCTGCTTATAAACATACCTCAATTGTAGCCTATTGTATTTACCGTGTTTTCACGTTTTACTTCTCCATGTTATAAAACAAATACAGCCATTATTCAACGAATAAATGCATTTACTTTCTAAAAATTAACAAATAGGCCTAAGTCATTTTAATTTAAATTAACTTAGTTATTCATTACAAAGCTTGTTTGCCGACCCCACCGAGGTTTTATATATTTGGCTCTGCCCGTTTTGTACTGCGGCAAGCGATGCCATGCACTGCATTCGTCAAGATGATTTTGTTGATTTTTGTTTTATTAATGCGTTACTATTAGCCTACTGGACAAATAAGCTGTGCATAACCTCTCCGAATGTTGGCCTAAAATTCACCTTGAGTAACCCTGTAGCGTACTTAATGCGTTTTACTACGAAATGTTTCTTTTGTAACAGAAAGTATAATGCGAAATCGTTGCACCTTGCATTACACGCCAGTTGCTTGCCCAACAGCATTTGTTGGACACTTAATGATTGGGCAATGGTTACGGAAAAATATAGTCTTTAGTCATAATACAAACCTAAGTATAACGAACTGCGTGGTGTTCCAAAGGTTACTTTTATGACGTCACATTTATCTAACGCTGTGACGTCACATTATGACGCAATTTTGCGACGTCATCTGTGAAAAAAAATTCTATGCCCCCTCCAAGCAATAATTCTAAATCTGCGCCTGTTGTAGAATTAAACTCTTATGCAACACAGACAGTTTTTTTGCTGCAATCTTTTTTTATTCGGTTCTAGTTGAGGTGAACGTGAAATTGCGACCAAACGACAAACAACATTGAACCCGCCACCACCTTTCACTCCTGCTAAAGGTCATAGGTCACTCACACGGACTATAGGTCATCACAAGAAACTTCTAAACCACCAGGACTGGCTTGAGAGCCAGACCCGCTACCGACTAGCACCGCGTTTAAATGTAAGTGTTGAGCATCGTGATGAACATATCCTTGGCGAAGACGCTACGGTTCATTCCGGAGGCAAAATCAGCAAGAAGCTTGTTAACCAACTTGACTGTAAGGTCTCGTATGTTTGAGACAGCGTACTGGACTTTGTCGATGTTTTTCTGCTGTTCAGCGTTCTTCTCGGCCATTTGATCGAGAAGAGCTTTCTGTGCGTCGTTTGCAACTCTAGCGGCATTCAACGCTGCGTCTTGGGCTTGATTTTTAGCTGAACTGCTCGCCAAAGCTGCGTCCTGCCTTTTATCACTGGCAGCTGACTTGGTAAGACTGGAATCTTGGGCTGCGTTGACCAATTTCACAGCATCAAGTTGCGACTCTTGGATGCTGTTCTTGTCCAAGATGCTGGTGATCTGACCGCGTTGTTGGTTGTTTGTGTTCTCCAGTGCTCCCATGCGAGAGTCCTGCTTGCTGTTATGGCTCCTGATGGATCCGATAACTGCATCCTGGTCGTTGTTCTTGCTCTCAGCGGACTTTACCATCTTCCTGATTTGATCCAACATCTCTTCAAGCTCCTTGTTCTCCTTGTAGAGATCCAGGACATCTCTGTAGAGCTTGGAGTTGATTGCAGCTTGCGCCTGTGTATGTGGTGGGGAGTTAGGATTTGCTCACTTATAAACACTTATTTAATTGCCTTGCTGAACCTCAACACGACATGAATCATTATTGTAATGAATTGAGTCAATAAAATGAAATAACCTGACTTGACCGAAGTCTTTGGAGCAGAATGATTTTAATTGATCAGACTTTGGGACAAATGAGTTCATTTTTATTTTAGAAAACGACATAAGTCAAGTCACGTCATTGAAAAACAGTGACTTTAGTGCACTTAATTCAAGGCCTTGTTTTAAATCATTTCAACACCGGCATAGATAAGAATGACGCAGGCCACTTAAATGACTAACCCAATAGCTAATTAGGGCGAAGTAACAGGATTCGTTTGGGTAAAATGACTTGACTTGGATTAAGTCCTTCGAATAAATGACTTGAGTTGAAATGAAGTGTTATCATTAAGCATTTGTTCATAAAATTGAGTTAATTATCTCAGGTTTTGTACATAAAACAACTTGCTTGCTATGTGTTACGTTTTTTGTTGTTTTCACGTTTATTGCTCACAATCGGATGAGTTTACCAATTAGTTCAACGTTAAACTTTGATGACAAGGACTTGAGTTGGAGTTGACTTGCTCCAACTAAGACTTGACTTGTTATTTTTTTAAAAGCCTTGACTTGAACTCATATTCTTTTAAAAATGACTTTTTTTGCAAAAAACTTGACTCGGACTTCGATCATTTCAAAATGGCAACACGGCAAGTTTTTGTGCGAATATTTGAAGAGGCGTTTTTTTTTTCTTTGTTAGAAACAATATCGCCCATTTTTTGTAAATATTTTTCTTAATTAATAATAAGATGTTGATTATCTCTGTCCCACCAGGTTTTATAATGTAACGTTAATGTATTAAAATCGGTCAACTCGTTTATCGTTTTTATTTAATTTAAAACAATTTTGCTCTTTGTAATGCAAAAACCACGAGTATGCTAGTCAATAAAAATGCCTTGTTTGCCAATAAAAGTAGAAAAACATCTAGATAACTTCAAACTTACCGACAACTACCCAAACAGCGAGGCGTATTCAGGGGGTTGCAGCTTAAGCATTAAGTTGATTTATGGCCAAACCGCATGTAAAACAAAAGGCCAAACCGCATGTAAAAAAAAAGGCCAACCGCATGTAAAAACAATTTATTATCTCTGCCCCACAAGGTTTTATAATGTAATGGGCGGTACTTTTGGTGTTAAAGCTAACAGGACTCGAAAGCCGGATAAAATTATTTAAAATCAATGTCTAAAATTTTACAAAATCTTAAATGCATAGCAACCCTCCGTAGTGTTGCGTGTATTTATTTTTTATTTCTATGAAAACGATGTATTTTAATTTGATCGCATCTTTTTTGCCTTCATTTAATTCCACTAGTACAGATTTCTCAGCCGTAGCTACGGACCGTACTACAAATCTGGCCTAAAGAAAGCAACGAGCATTTTACCTTCATAAGAGCTTCCATCTTGTCGTTTGAGGACTTGAAATTGTTGACGATGTTGTAAGTGAAGCAGACTTTGGTGCCGATGGCAGCCAGGTAGCTGTTGAGGGACCTGATCCTCTCATCTCTGTAAGAGAACCATCTGCTTACGTCTCTCTTGTACCCGTCGAACGTACTGCAGCGCTACGGATTAATTATTTGTTAAAAAAAGGGATGAGTTTGAGATAGAGATAAATAGGTTCAGACTTGAATTTCAAGTTTTCAAACAAAACACTGGAAAAGAAGTAGGCTGCAAAGCCAACGCTACTTAAAAAAGCATGCTGGGCATGTGCATATTTGCAAAGTAGCCTATGCTACCGACCTATGCTAAGAGACAGTAATATAACTGGTAAAAAATACTTCTATAAACGCAACTAATGATTTAAGGCAAAAATGTAATTGTAAAGATAGCAATTTAACAAAACCAATAGATTTAAAATAAGACCTTACCAAAAGGTATGCATTGGTTTCAGGTATTGCCATGCAGGCCACCAGGAAAAGAGTTACAACAGAAAAAAACTTCATTGCTCTGAGCTATTGGTTTTCTGCAGAAAATCAAAGTAAATAAAGTGAATGTATAGTTAAAATATTTTTTTGTAAAAGGCTGCCATTGTTTTCTAGATTTTCCTGGAATACAAAAACTTATAACAAACTAGAAAAATGAAACTCAAAGTATGTAAGCTTTACATAACGCACGGAAGAACTAAATATAGCTAAGGTGTTTAATCCAAAAACAAAACACAATAAACAACTAGTTTATATTTGCACATTTTTAGCACACCACCCAGTAGATTTTTATATTACGTAAATAAAACCAATTTGCAGCGCTAGAGCCGTTTTATAGACAATCACGTACAGATCAACAGAGAGAAATGCAACGCTTTTAAAAAAGGATAAATTGTTAGATAAAAATGACGGATACAGCTTAAACAAATTGCTTCATAGCTAATTAAGGCACAGTAACATGGTTATAATAATAGAACCTACACATTTATAATATCATATAAACACGTTTTAATTTCACCCTAATAATAAAATAATTGATATCGGTTGGGGCGAATGCCCTTTTTGTCCAAAATATCGTTTATCGGAACAAAATATCGGTCTTCCCTCTCTACTCATTCCTAACCTTCTCGCTTTAACACTAAGCACTCGTTTGTAAAAACCCGCGAACACTGATGATTTTATGTGGGCCTTATGCTGCTGTTAGCCCCTGCTTGTTTTTCCGTAGAACTTACCTGGTGTCACAAACACATGCTCGAAATTGCTTGTGCAATGTGCGTAATGCCAACACTGCACTATCTGTTTGTTCAGCGCATGCGCATATATCGTCATTAGCGCTGCCACTTTAGACGCGGAAGCTTGGCTTAATCCTAGTATGACGCATTTTGACACTTTGCAATGCAAACTTATTAGCGGGGGTGGCATTAGGTTATGACTGTTCAATCCTGTGCAATGAAACTCGTACGTTCAAACAATCCATCAATCCTTCGTGTGTTGGAAGAAACATTGTTTTTACCAATATCATCATTATGTTGCATGCAGGCGCGGATTTAAGGTTTTGGTTTGTGGGGGGGATTTTTTTAGCGTGACATCACAAAGTTACATCAAAACGTGACGTCATATAGTTACGTCAAAACATGACGTCACAAAGTTGCGCCAAAACGTGACGTCACAAAATTTAATACAAAAGATACAAATAGGATATAGATTCGCCACCCGATTCGATTTGTTTTCAACGCTTGTAGCGTTCGTATTAGGATAATTCGGGGCTTTGAAGCGTCTGTGTTAGAACATGTGTTAGAAATTAGACGCTTTAAGCGGACCGTATAAGAACAGGATGCAGGCGAACAGCGAATGCGCAGACTAATCATGCATAACGAAACGTTGCCAAGCGATGCAGAGTATAGATTTTTTTATCTTGTACAGTTTTGGATATTAGAAATGCAGAAATGTTTATAGCTGTACCAAGTTAATGCGATGTTTATAATTTCACCCAGCAAATAGAAGGTTAAAAGCTTTTATTGTTGCTAAAGCCTACCTTATTAGCGAACATTATTTGGGTTAGGGTGCGGGTTTGGGTATAAGTCAAGCAATACTATTAATAATAATACTTGAACCACCCCTACCCCAGCCTGGAAAGTATAACAGAACACGCGGGTACAATGCCGAAAAAAATCGGGTGACTAGGTGCAACAAAGTTAAAAAAGGGCGCTGGTCTAGAATCCTACCACATTATTAAATCAACGCACAATATTAGGGTTAGGGGCGGCGAGAGTTAGTGTTTGGGTGTGGGTTGATGAAGTATTATTATATTCATTTTTAACCCTAACCAAAATAATGTGCATTGTGGTAGGACTTAAGACCAGCACGAAAAAAGTGAATCTCTGGTCTGCTTTCGAATTTCCAGACTTCCACGTTTTGATTTTCTCATGCACTCCGTATTGCATACATTGCACTTTAAACATATAAATAGGGTGCACAAACGTTTGACATGTTTAGGGTGCAGTTCAGATTTTTTTCTGGGTGCACTTGCCATACTTTCCACAGTGCCCCCACCCGAACAGTAACCAACACCCTGTCCCAAATATTGTAGCTTGCTGTAATAATTGTTTCAACGCTGTGGTAGGATTAAAGACCAGCGCCAATACTTTTATTGTTGCTAAAGCTGCTGTTTCTGGCTATTGACTTTCATTCCAAGGTTTTATTAGTTAAAAGACAATATTATTTACATTTACAATGCTAAAAAATATTAGTTGTAGCTAATTTACCTCATTATACTAAACTTAGTTAGCAAAATATATGCCAAGAAATATTAAATTAGATAAGATGACCTTTGTTTTCCAACTTATTTTCTAAAATTTGGTCACCATTATAATGTAAAGTAAGTCCTAGGTAGTATACATGTTTGAAATATTATAATATTGAAACAAATTTAACTTTAACAATTGGCTATTTTCATGGTGCATATTGCATCTAGTTTGCATTCTGTGGCAGATGCATACCAAATATTTTTAAAGCAATTTGTGAGCACACCTCAATAAATAAATTGCACATTTCAGAAAAGGTTGTGTTGCAGTAGGATTTCAAACTTCAGTTATGCCGAAATATGTCCTCACATCTGGAAATTTGGTGATGTACGTCAGATATCTGTGCATCGCACATTCTTTGAACCACATTTTAATGTAAATTTTTAATTTGTGGCATATAAATCTTAAGGTCCGAAAATATGTTACTTCCTTCTGTTCATGGTGGCCTGAAGGCATACAACCAAACTAATAAAAACTCATGAATATTATTAGTTGTAAAAGTGTTGTAGTGATCTCAAGTTGATAAAAAATAGCTGCTGCATAAGGTTGCGAAGTTGTAGGAAATAGTGCCCGATAAATTTAAATTTCATGTGTCACTACCTTAATTGACCTTACTTTTTACCATTTTTGCATTCTTAACTTTTTCCATTAAGGTCATATACAAGGCATGATTTTTAATAAAATGGTGAACTTAGTTGTTTATTATCTATAAACTGCTTTAAGTTTAATATCACAGAATTTAATTAAATATTATCATGCCTGGCCAAATTAATTTATATTTTTGTTTTTCATTATTAAAAATGTTTTTATTTCCCGAAATACCATTTTATATAATTCCTAGATGTAATATTTCAGTCAACCCCAAAAATTAGGGATTTTGTAAGGTTAAAGTGCAAGTAAAAAGATGTCTCTGAAAGTGTTAAGTAACCTTTAAATCATTGGAAAAGCTCTCTGCATCAAGTCTACACCCATTTGACAAAGAAACAGCTTCAGTTTCCATCCCCAACAAACCTTTGTGCGCGGAAGTTAGAGAAAAGGTAATTTCCATTTTGTGTGTTGTGCATTCCAAAACATTAATGTTTACCAGCACTTCCCAACCTGTTGCCAATGGTTTCCAGGTACCAAATTCGAAAATGTTTTTTGAATAATCTTTAATAACGACTTGGCTAATTTAGTCCACAGTTATTAAAATGTGTAACCAATATACAAGGCCTATTTAATAAAAACATGCAAGTAGTGCAGGAGAAATATATGTATATCTAACATTTTTAGTATTGTCTAGTGTCGACAAGGGAGTGCAATCATCTAACAAGGAGAAACAACTAGCGATGAACTCGTGGTGCCTATGTGCAAAAAATCATACAGTGATGAAGAAAAGGACAAACATTTAAATGTGTAATTATTCTATACCGGTGGTTACTGTATATTTACCCCCCATCATTTCACACAATCGTTCGTGTTTGCCGCTTAAATCTCCACATGGTAAAATAAACAGATTTGGAAAATCATAAATGGCCCATTGATTTGAGTTATAGTTCCTAACAGGCCGTTTAAAATACCCGGAATGCGATAGTTTATTGAACGATTTTGTGGACTACGTATGCTACATTTATTACGCACAACATTGTGCAATTTTGGAAAAACATATAAATAGTTTCCTGCTTTAGTA
This sequence comes from Ascidiella aspersa, assembly GCF_963924565.1. Classification (NCBI taxonomy): domain Eukaryota; kingdom Metazoa; phylum Chordata; class Ascidiacea; order Phlebobranchia; family Ascidiidae; genus Ascidiella; species Ascidiella aspersa. The sequence continues at coordinate 25,592,476 of NC_139454.1, forward strand.
CACTCTGATTATGTTTTTGTGCCTTGTTTTTAGCTATTAGTGCTTTAAATGTGAGTTTAATAAAATAAAAAACAACGGTTATGTGTTCCAGTGTTGGTTGACTACAAAAACTAAGTCCACTTACAAATAACAGTATTTTTGTTAGCTGATTTTACGCATTTTGCGTTTCGTCGTTAGTATTAAAAAAAGAGGCCGAACAGTGTATTAAAATAAATAATTTTATTAATTACTACATTCAAATTATGTCCGTGTTGGGTCGTTCCTTGTTCTACAATTGACGATTAAAAATCAAGCAATATATCCACCGCACAACGCAGTAAATCAAAACGTGAATTGAGCACACATTTTTGTAGTGGTTTATCGTGATATTTATTGATTCGATCTATATTTGCCCCTATGATTTCGTTGTATCTGGTAGGACTCCAATTGTCCAGCCACAAGATCGAAATATATATTTCGGAATAAAACAAAAATCGGACTAGGACCTAATACTCGTAATAATAACGTATAAACGGAATATGTCCTACGTATAAACGGAATATTTCCGGAATAAGACTTAACTTGCATGAAAGAACCAAGCCTATACAAAATTTGCCGCCCGTAGGTACATCACAAACCCTTCTAATAATTTCAACTCTAAAAACAATTTTCTAGCCCTAAACAGGGCCTAAAATCGATGCCAAAACAGCGGAGCCTTAACGGCGCCGTTCCATCTAGGGTGCCCAAGCGTCGACACCAAAACAACCGATGGCCCTGATCGTCCCATACACTCTCCTTACAGTTTCAGACGTTATTTTGGCGTAACGCCCTGTTTCGATGAATTAAGGACTTTCCGGCGGGTATGTGTCTTATTTAGGCGGTTTAGATCTTATTCTGTCGTGGGTATTAGGCCTACTGCGTATTTGGCTTTATTATGTCGTTGGTTTTGCTTTGTAGTTATTATTGTATGTTCCCATCTGATTCCGATACAATCGTGTTTATACTCTTAATAGCTTACGTTACAACATGTTGGTCATCTCGGACAAACTTTCGACGTCAACCTGGTTTTAAAATGGCCATATTTCTGAAAAAATCCATCTCTTAAGGATTTAATACTGTTAGCACTGCTGTATTGAGGCATTGTTTTAACTACGTGTGACGAAACCAAACTAAACAATTATGGTTTGTTCAATGAGAACATGTTATTGACTTGCGTCTAAAAATATTGTTGTTCGCAATATTTGTCAAAAGGTAAAAAGCTTAGTATTAATGCACATTTCAACATACTAAACCATGCCTATTAAAGATTTTCATCCTGGCAGCTGCACAGCCGACAATTATCTGCGAGAGCCTGTGGCTGTTTTAATTCTCATCTACACGTCTTGAGTATAGCAGTACCCAAAGTGTACTTCGGTTAAAAATGAGTAACTTTTACATTTGTAGAAGATATAAACACAATGATACTTGTGCAAAAACTGTGTGTTTACATTTCGTACTTATCCGTAATTTTAATTTTGCGCTGACTGTTGCAAAGCTGACTTTCACACGGTTCTACCTTTTAAATGCCTTTGATTCGCGCTACGTACAGAAGAGTTTTTCAAATTGGAAAATTAAAACTAACACATTTGTGGCAGACATATAAACTGAGATGTTTGGTTAAACAACAGTAAAAATGCTTCTGTACTAAGCGCACATCATAAGCATTTGTAATGCACAATTCTGTGCGAAAAGTTAGCTTTGCGACCTTTAACGCGCAGTCAAATTACTGCCAAACGAAAAGAGTTAAACGAACAGTTGTTTTACGAAACATCTCAGTTTATGCGTCTTTTACAAATGTGTAATTTTTAATTTTCCAACTTGAAAAATGCTTCTGTACTAAGCGCGCTTCATAAGCATTTATAGTGCACTTTATGTGCGAAAAGTCAGCTTTGCGACCTTTAACGCGCAATCAAATTACTGCCAAACGAAAAGAGTTAAACGAACAGTTGTTTTACCAAACATCTCATTTGATATGTCTCCCACAAATGTGTAAGTTTTGATATTCCAACTTGAAAAATTCTCCTGTACTAAGCGCTCATCATAAACATTTATAATGCACTACTATGTGCGAAAAGTCAGCTTTGCGACCTTCAACGCGCAATCAAATTACTGCCAAACGAAAAGAGTTAAACGAACAGTTGTTTTACGAATAATCTCAGTTTATACGTCTTTTACAAATGTGTAATTTTTAATTTTCCAACTTGAAAAATGCTTCTGTACCAAGCGCGCTTCACAAGCATTTATAACGCACGACCCTGTGCGAAAAGTCAGCTTTGCGAACTTTAACGCGCAATCAAATTACTGCCAAACGAAAAGAGTTAAACGAACACTTGTTTTACCTAACATCTCATTTGATATGTCTCCCACAAATGTGTAAGTTGTGATATTCCAACTTGAAAAATTCTCCTGTACTAAGCGCGCATCATAAGCATTTATAATGCACTACTATGTGCGAAAAGTCAGCTTTGCGACCTTCAACGCGCAATAAAATTACTGCCAAACGAAAAGAGTTAAACGAACAGTTGTTTTACGAAACATCTCAGTTTATATGGATTTTACAAATGTGTAATTTTTAATTTTCCAACTTGAAAAATGCTTCTGTACTAAGCACGCTTCATAAGCATTTATAAGGCACGACCCTGTGCGAAAAGTCAGCCTAGTGAACTTTAACGCACAGTCAAATTACTGTCAAACGAAAAGAGTTAAACGAACTGTTGTTTTACCAAACATCTCAGTTTATATTTCTCCCACAAATGTGTTAGTTTTAATTTTCCAACTTGAAAAACTTTTCTGTACTTAGCGGGGATCAAAGGCATTTAAAAGGTTCAACCGTGGGAAAGTTAGCTTTGCAACAGTCAGCGCAAAATTAAAATTGCGGACAAGGTACGAAATGAAAACAAACAGTTTTCGCACAAGAATCATTGTGTTTATATCTTCTACAATTGTAAAAGTTACTCATTTTTAACCGAAGTACACTTTGGGTACTGGTATACTCAAGACGTGTACATGAGAATTAAAACAGCCACAGGCTCTCGCAGACAATTGTCGGCTGTGCAGCTGCCAGGATGAAAATCTTTAATAGGCATGGTTCAGTATGTTGAAATGTGCATTAATACTAAGCTTTTTAACTTTTGACAAATATTGCGAATAACTTTTAGACGCAAGTCAAAAATATGTTCTCGTTGAACAAACCATAATTGTTTAGTTTGGTTTCGTCACACGTAGTTAAAACAATGCCTCAATACAGCAGTGCTAACAGTATTAAAACCTTAAGAGATGGATTTTTTCAGACATATGGCCATTTTAAAACCAGGTTGACGTCGGAAGTTTGTCCGAGATGACCAACATGTTGTAACGTAAGCTATTAAAAATATAAACACGATTGTATCCATCGCTAGCAGTCATTACACCTTGGCACCATTTAAGACAGTTTTATAGGAATCAGATGGGAACATACAGTAATAACAACAAAGCAAAAATACAAAAGCTACAATACCATAGTTAGAAGACCAACGACATAATAAAGCCAAATACGCAATAGGCCTAATTCCCACGACAGAATAAGATCTAAATAAATTCAATAAAACAAGCGTTTGATGGCCAAAATAACGTCTGAAACTGTAAGGAGAGGGTATGGGACGAACAGGGACCATCGGCTGTTTTGGTATCGACGCTTGGGCACCCTAGATAGAACGGCGCCGTTAAGGCTCCGCTGTTTTGGCATCGATTTTAGGCCCTGTTTAGGGTTAGGAAATTGTTTTCAGAGTTGAAATTATTAGAAGGGTTTGTGATGTACCTACGGGCGGGGTTAGGTGAAATTTTGTGTAGGCTTGGTTCTTGCAAGTTAAGTCTTATTCCGACGTATTTAGGACATATTCTGTTTGTACGCTATTATTACGAGTATTAGGTCCTAGTCTGATTTTTGTTTTATTCCGAAATATATATTTCGATCTTGTGGCTAGACAATTGGAGTCCTACCAGATACAACGAAACCATAGGGGCAAATATAGATCGAATCAATAAATATCACGATAAACCACTACAAAAATGTGTGCTCAATTCACGTTTTGATTTACTGCGTTGTGCGGTGGATATATTGCTTGATTTTTAATCGTCAATTGTAGAACAAGGAACGACCCAACACGGGACATAATTTTGAATGTAGTAATTAATAAAATTATTTATTTTAATACACTGTTCGGCCTCTTTTTTTAATACTAAGGATAAAACGCAAAATGCGTAAAAATCAGCTAACAAAAATACTGTTATTTGTAAGTGGACTTAGTTTTTGTAGTCAACCAACACTGGAACACATAACCGTTGTTTTTTATTTTATTAAACTCACATTTGAAGCACTAATAGCTAAAAACAAGGCACAAAAACATAATCAGAGTGTAGTAAAGCAGGAAACTATTTATATGTTTTTCCAAAATTGCACAATGTGGTGCGTAATAAATGTAGCATACGTAGTCCATAAAATCTTTCAATAAACTATCGCATTCCGGGTATTTTAAACGGCCTGTTAGGAACTATACTCAATCAATGGGCCATTTTGGATATGATTTTCCAAATCTGTTTATTTTACCATGTGCAGTTTTAAGCGGCGATCACGAACGATTGTGTAAAATGATGCGGGGTAACTATACAGTAACCACCGGTCTAGAATAATTACACATTTAAATGTTTGTCCTTTTCTTCATCACTGTATGATTTTTTGCACATAGGCACCACGAGTTCATCGCTAGTTGTTTCTCCTTGTTAGATGATTGCACTCCCTTGTCGACACTAGACAATACTAAAAATGTTAGATATACATATATTTCTCCTGCACTACTTGCATGTTTTTATTAAATAGGCCTTGTATATTGGTTACACATTTTAATAACTGTGGACTAAATTAGCCAAGTCGTTATTAAAGATTATTCAAAAAACATTTTCGAATTTGGTACCTGGAAACCATTGGCAACAGGTTGGGAAGTGCTGGTAAACATTAATGTTTTGGAATGCACAACACACAAAATGGAAATTACCTTTTCTCTAACTTCCGCGCACAAAGGTTTGTTGGGGATGGAAACTGAAGCTGTTTCTTTGTCAATTGGGTGTAGACTTGATGCAGAGAGCTTTTCCAATGATTTAAAGGTTACTTAACACTTTCAGAGACATCTTTTTACTTGCACTTTCACCTTACAAAGTCCTTAATTTTGGGGGTTGACTGAAATATTACATCTAGGAATTATATAAAATGCTAAAAATATTTTTAATAATGAAAAACAAAAATATAAATTAATTTGGCCAGGCATGATAATATTTAATTAAATTCTGTAATATTAAACTTAAAGCAGCTTATAGATAATAAACAACTTAAGTTCATGACTTGTATATGAATGGAAAAAGTTAAGAATGCAAAAATGTTAAAAAGTAAGGTCAATTAAGGTAGTGAAACATGAAATTTAAATTTATTGGGCACTATTCGCTACAACTTCGCAACCTTATGCAGCAGCTATTTTTTATCAACTTGAGATCACTACAACACTTTTACAGCTAATATTATTCATGAGTTTTTATTAGTTTGGTTGTATGCCTTTAAACCACCATGAACAGAAGGAAGTAACATATTTTCGGACCTTAAGATTTTTATGCCACAAATTTGAAATTTACACAAAAATGTGATTCAAAGAATGTGCGATGCACAGATTTCTGAGACACATCACCAACTTTCCAGATGTGCAGACATATTTTGGCATAACTGAAGTTTGAAATCCTACTGCAACACAGCCTTTTCTGAAGTGTGCAATTTAGTTATTGAGGTGTACACACATTGCTTTAAAAATATTTGGTATGCATCTGCCACAGAATGCAAACTAGATGCAATATGCACCATAACAATAGCCAATTGGAAGTTAAATTTAACACCAAAATATTGGCTTCAATTTATAATATTTGAAACATGTATACTACCTAGGACTTACTTTACATTATAATGGTGACCAAATTTTAGAAAATAAGTTGCAAAACAAAGGTCTTCTTATCTAATTTAATATTCCTTGGCATATATTTTGCTAACTAATCTTTGTATATGGCCGTTGTATATCATTTTGACCTGATAAAGCACGGCTGTGCGAAAGCTTGTCGAGAATCGATCTTGTCGAGAATCAATTTGACCTGATGAAGCACGGTTGTGCGAAAGCTTGTCGAGAATCAAATACAATTTGTCTTTATACAGTGCCACCTGATTCCTGTATTTGCTAACTAAGTTTATTATAATGAAGTAAATTAGCTACAACTAATATTTTCTTGCATTGTAAATGTAAATAATATTGTCTATAGCCAGAAACAGCATTATTAGCTTTAGCAACAATAAAAGTATTGGCGCTGGACTGTTTGGGTGGGGGCCACTGTGGAAAGTATGGCAAGTGCACTGTTAAAGTGTTGATAAACACGTAACATGCACCCAGAAAAAAATCTAAACTGCACCCTAAACATATCAAACGTTTGTGCACCCTCTTTATATGTTTATAGTGCAATGTATGCAATACGGAGTGCATGAGAAAATCATAACGTGGAAGTCTGAAAATTTGAAAGCAGACCAGAGATTCACTTTTTTCGTGCTGGTCTTAAGTCCTACCACAACGCACATTATTTTGGTTAGGGTTAAAAATAAATATTAAAAATACTTGACCCACCCACACCCAAACACTAACTCTCGCCGCCCCTAACCCTAATATTGTGCGTTGATTTAAAATGTGGTAGGATTCTAGACCAGCGCCCTTTTTTACCTTTGTTGCACCTAGTCACCCGATTTTTTTCGGCATTGTACCCGCGTGTTCTGTTATACTTTCCAGGCTGGGGTAAGGGTGGTTGAAGTATTATTAGTAATTAGTATTGCTTAACCCATATCCAAACCCGCACCCTAACCCAAATAATGTTCGCTAATAAGGTAGGCTTTAGCAACAATAAAAGCTTTTAACCTTCTATTTGCTGGGTAAAATTATAAACATCGCATTAACTTGGTACAGCTATAAACATTTCTGCATTTCTAATATCCAAAACTGTACAAGATAAAAAATTCTGTAGTCTGCATCGCTTGGCAACGTTTCGTTATGCATGATTAGTCTGCGCATTCGCTGTTCGCCTGTATCCTGTTCTTATACGGTCCGCTTGAAGCGTCTAATTTCTAACACATGTTCTAACACAGACGCTTCAAAGCCTCGAATTATCCTAATACGAACGCTACAAGCGTTGAAAACAAATCGAATCGGGTGGATTCGCAAAAAGCGAAAACGCCTTTGCAGGATGCAGGCGCGGATTGAGAACTTTTCCTTCCGGGAGCGGATGCAAGGATTAGATGCACTATGTTTTGATGTCAATGACTTGACTTGGACTTAAGATATTTTACAAAATTGATTGAAATTGGCCTAGGCTCAACGTAATGAGTGGAAATGATATTGAGTGGATAAGGAGGTTTGCTATAGAACGAGTTAAGACGCAAAACAAATTCCGAAATGGGCTTCGGCTGTAGGTTATTATAAGGCACACAATGTAAACAAGAATTTATTTATTGCTGTGTTTAAAAAAAATTTAATTCGTTTTTGGGTGTATTTCAAAGGAAAATTTAATCGTTTTAGGGTGAATTTTAAAGGAAATTTAAATTCGTTTTAATTAGCTTTTAGGGTTTATTTAGTCGTTTCAAACTTACACTGGACGTTTTTTTTTAAAGAAACATTTGGCACAAACACAGCGTTGTTGTTACAAAACAGCGCCCCTAATCACCTTGGGCCACTTGCATAAGCGCACTTAACACCAACGAGAATTTCGCACCTGAAAAAACATGACTCTTGAACGGAAGCACTCTTAGAGGGATCAGTCTTTGCGAAAACATTCTGCGGGAAATTGAGCCTCGAAATCCCGCGCACTCGACTACAGGACCAGGGGTTCATTGACGCACGCTCGGTACTTAGCAGTAGCAACAAGTTTATGCGGAGAAAATCCGTTTGGATACGGGCGATTTGTTTGTTTTTTGGTTGCATGACAACTTTGAAAACGAACTGGTGTTTTCTTTAACCCAGCGTGCGCAGAAAGATACGGTCTGTCAATAATCAAATTTTAAGCAAATATTTTTGCAATATTTAAAAATAATTTTGCTGACCACTATTTCAGCTTTGTCAGGCGTTTTATGTAAGAATTTGCAAAACGTTTGAAAAATAACATTTGATACAACCATGAAAAAATGATGAAAAAACAACAAATAAAATAGTATTTTTTTATTTGCTAAAAAAATCTGTATAAATTGCATTAAGTCACACGTTTTTGACTATGAATTAAGTTGCTCTAGATTTGTTGTTTTTATATTTTATTGATTTTAAAAATCTTTTTCCTCTTTTTTGTATCAATTTTGTTTTCTTTTAATATTACTAGTCATATTAAAATTTAAGCGACAAAATAAAAATGAGCTAAAATCAGACGTCTGAGTCGGCAAACACTTCGTCCAACTTTAACTGGTGTAAATCCGCCCTTCTGTAAATATGTTAAAACTTCAACAGTCCTAAACATTTCACTTGGCTAAAATCACCGAAACATAAAAAGTTAAAAACGCCTCATAACAGTGAAATTTGATGTTCAGTGAAAAACATTCAAGAAAAGGGAGGTTTGTATAAGACCCGGAAGAGCTCTACGTCACTGGGCTGTTGTTTCAAGTGGATTGCACAAGAGTGTGATTGCAAACCCGGGGATTATCGCTTGTAACAACAGCTTAACGTTAGTTAGGGCTAGTTTTAAATTGGCCGGCTCTATTTAATGTTGTGTTGTGCCGATATCGGATATATTGGACAAAAAATATGGCAAAGCGATACAATACTAAAATATTACTATGCACAAAAATAAAATTGAAAGCTTCAAAGCCTTTTTTCAGGGTGTTCTTTGCTTTACTGTTAAGAGTTTGAACCCACTTTTTTTGATCAATTTAACTGGTTTGTTTTGTTATTTTGTATTCTGGGATACAGAAATGTAATGTTGTACCGATGAAGCGTTGGAGTTCACTTAAAATAAAAATTCCTATCTTTAAAAGAATATTTTCGACTGAAAAGTAAACGTTATGATTTTGGCTCAAGAATATAGTCATTAGATATGACAATTTCGGAAAATGGCGACATATTTTTGTCAAATTACATCCGATTTTTAAAAGTTGAACGGTTAGTTTTTAGTTTTTCGTTGCAATTTCTTAAATGAAACACAACAATTTATAAGCTTTTTTGTAGGACAGTCAAGTTTTACATTTAAATCTCTTCGTATAGGGTTTGGGTAAAAAACAGAACAGAAAAACTTATATTTTAGTTTTATTTAAAGGATTATTTTCTTAATAAAGATGAAGTATACAGTTGAAATGTTGGATGCAATTCAAAACCAAAGTTTGATATTTTTAAAGCCACACTACAGTTTTTATTGCATAGTTATTTATATATACTTAGGGTTTTTAAAGCTAAAAAAAAATTTGATTAAATTCTTAATTATACGACAATTTATTAAGGCTTATTACAGTTTTCATTGAATTGTTATTTATATTTCTTCTTAATCGTAATCGCGATGTTCAGGCCTAAGAGTTATCCGGCACTTTATGAAAACAGTTTAGTGGCCCCTGCTATAGGCCTACAAATGCGGCCTTCGGGTAAAAACATGTTTACCACGGGAGAAAAGGTTCCGATACTGCACGAGTTACTGAAGTGGATTTGCGAGAACAACGTTCAACTCACGAGAGAGATTAAATCGGCTCGAAATGCATCGGAACACGCATGTTTTCGTTGTGCTTGCACGCTTATGTTTGCATGTAGAACGCGGCGTTGGCATAACTTCGTGCGTATGTTCAGTGCTTTGTGCGTAAGTTGATTTGCTAAGTACCTGATGAGTTTTTACAGCGCCAAAAAACAAGGCTCTTCAAACTGCATAGAACGTGATTAAAGCCATGCGGCCAAACCAATTTGTCACTGTAAAGTTCTGAGTTACCTGACTACAATCGAGTGGTAGCGCTTATTTAAACGGTCGGTATTGACACCTGTACTTAGTCTGCTTGCCAAAGGGCTGAAAGTTGCTAAGAAATTTGATTCAGAGTTTAATTTATTTTTAGAGACCTTATTTCAAACTCGGCCTTTAGCTATTCAAAGAAAAAAAAACGAATGAAAAGTCTAAAGATACATTAAAACAAAGGTTCGGCCTAAAAAACGTAAATCAGAACCTCTTTCGTTTTTAACAGGCTTAAACTCAACTAATTAAATATTTGTTGGGGCCCTTTAAGGCTTAAAAAAATAAAATCTTGTTGTTAGGCTATAGTCTTGCTCTGTTGATTTTTGAAGTGTGAAGTAAACGCAAATAATCATTTTGAAACTGTGCTTAAACTGTGCAAGTACATCAGGTTTTCTTTTAAAGCTTTTTAAATTAAAAACATACATTTTAAATGAAAAATACAAATATTTAAAATAGGCTATACCTTGATATATATCTTTCTTATTTGAGTAATTTGCAGAATTGTGTGTCGGAAATGCAATTTTTTAAATGTTCTTAAACACCTCCTTGATTTTTCACAGAAAGCATAGAAATAAAGCGTTAAAATGAAGTTTGTTTCGATTGCGTTGTTCGTTTTCGCCGCTTCGGCCATTCTCCCCCAAAGCAGCGCATACCTTGTGGTAAGTTACAATGTTGTAATGACTAAAGGCTTGACTCAAGTCACTGTTTATAAATAATCTGACTTGATTTGAGTCGTTTTGGCTTTATACTTTTTCATAAACGGACTGATAGGAATTGACGATCGCGGACTGAATATGTGTTTATTATCTATAGGACCAGTGGTTCTGAACCAGGGTTTGATAGAACCCCTGGGGTTCGTCGAGAACTTTCTTTGAAACATAAATGCTGTTATTTAAAGTTAAATTTGAATCTACTTTGTGTTCCAAGGCGTCAAGTAACTCTGTTAAATTGAAAGTTTGACCAATCAAACTATTTGATTAAGTCCAGTTTCAGTATTAGCGCACGGGTTGGCTACAGAACAACAGGTGTTTTAAGACGAAATGTTTTATGACGTCATGTTTGAGTCATCCATGACAACTTTCATGCCCCCTCGAATAAAAAATCCTGGATCCGGCCAATTTGATGACAAACACGAAAAAAGAAATACTAAACGAAAATTAGGGGTTCGGCGAAAGCTTGCAGAATGACTTGGGGGTTCGACAGGTTGTCCAAGGTTAAGAACCACTGCTCTAGACAATCTTTAAACTAAGGAAATGTAAATAACTATGCAACAAAATGTAATGCGTCTTGATGAATTGCGGTTCAATTTAGAACATAATCAAAATTTGGAATTTTTCTTTAAACAACGTTTCAAATATAATTTATTTTAATTAAGGAAATATTGCTGGTAGAATTAACTCAGTGGGCCGAACTTTTTAAACCGCATAAACTTACATAAAACTACATAAAAGTAAAAAAAAACGAAAAAATAGTACTATCCACTAAACTATTACTAATAATGACTGCTCTGAAAATATATGAAAAAGAGTGAGTTTTGCGAAACTTTAACTATTGAAATAGTGGGAAAAACATGAGGCTGTGGTTTGATGATCCCATCCTATTAGCAAGATTTTTTAATCCGCAGCGTTGCAGTACCTTCGATCGTTACAAGAGCGACGTGAGCCGTTGGTTCAGCTACAGAGACCAGAGAATCAGCTCCGCCTACAACTACGCAGTGGCCATCAACAGGAAAGCATGCGCCGTCTACTCCATGGTCAAGACCTTTGACGATACCACCAAGAAAATGGAGAGCTACATGACTGCACAGTCGAGGACTAACCAGCAACTTCAGGGTAGGTTGTCTCACCTGTAGGAAATAAGGAAAGGGCTTGTTGGACGCCATTTTTTATTCATCCAGCGACAATGGCCCAGGTTTTAGGAAAATGCCACGAAAGGCTTTTTATATTTATGTTTTCTAAAAAAATGGTTGTTTGTAATCTTTTAAACCTGAAGGTAATAATAATAAAAATGATAATAAAAAAATACAAATATTTCAAAAATGAAATCAAAAAACGAATATCAAAGCCTGAAAAATAGGTAGCCTATTTTCAACGTTTTAAATACCGGTAGTTATTTATTAAAAAAAAATACTACTTGTGTATGGGCTTTGATATTTGTTGTACGTCTAACTACAGTCGTAAATCATTATATTAACACATATTAAAACATTCACAAAATGCTGCCTGCTTCTGCATGGGTTTGATATCGATTCTACTTCTAACTACAACCTCCAGCCATTATCTTAAGATTTATTCGAAACGTTCAACAAGCTACCTACTTCTGTATGGGCTTATTTATTCAACGTCTAACTCCACCCCTTAGCTATTCGGCTCCATAATAAAAAACAAACCTTTCTTTTTCCTTCCAGGTCAAATGAGCGATCTTAAGAACAAGAACTCAGCTCTTAGACGCGAAATGGAATCGCTCCAGTCCAAGGTCCGATCCATTGAGAAGAAGAACGGCGAGCAAGATGGAGCTTTGAGCAGTTTGAAGAGCCACAATTCAAGGCAGGATTCCCGCATGGGAAGCATAGAAGCTGTCAATAGAGACCAGAACGCACAGATCAGCAAGGCTAATGACCACAACGCTAGACAGGACGGAAGCATTAGGGATTTGCAGGTGTGTGGATTGTATAGGTAAAAAGAAAAATTTTCTTACATGGAAAATGAATTGTTTTCTAAACAAAACCATGGAGATTTTTTATTCTTAAAACTTAATCTGTTTTCTTGCCGGAACGATTAAAATTTTTTACCGAAGCCATGAATTTTTTGCTTATCAGAACCTTGGAGATTTTTTTGTTACCAAATGTATAATTTTTTTCTTGACAGAACGATGACAATTTTTTTACGAAAAACATGAATCCCGCACAAAAATTTTCGCTTTCATATCTGAACCATGAAATTTTCCTAAAGGATCCATTAAGATTGTTTTATTGAATAGCCTTACCGTTCTACAGTTTTTAGTTTTACAGTTATTCGGTCCCTAATGAAAAAAAAATGACGCTGTCGTTATGACTTATTTACCAGGCGGTCAACACCAGACAAGACGGCAGCATTAGCGAGTTGAACCAGAAGAACTCTGCCCAGGATTCTTCCATCGCAGCAATAAACACCAAGAACGGACAACAGGATCAGGAGATAGCTTCCATCAAGTAAGTCTTCAATCCAACCAGGAAATTATTATTTTTATTTTTTTTTTTTGAGTCTGTAGGTAATTTATGCCTTTGGGCAGTTAAAATAAGCGATAATTAAGCACGTTAGAATTCCAATTTGCTTATTGTCTGCATAAAAATACCACTTTTTGCTTTTTCTAACGAACATTTTACGACCAAGATAAAAAATTTATCTTTCTAAAAAAAATAATAAAAAAATGAACAAAAATCTACATAAAAACGACTTTTGCTTATTTCAATCAATATTTAATGACTAAAAAGATCTTCCTTTATCCAGGGACGTTAACAACAAACAGCATGAGAGGATCGAGTCCCTTGCATCCAGCAACGCAGAACAAGATAAGAAGATCAACTCTCTCCTGGAAACTGTTCAGAACATCGCTGAAATCACCACCAAGCTCGTGAAGGAATTGCTTCTCGAGTTCAGTAAGAAGGTTAACAAGTGCGTGTTCAGCAACGACATGTTCTCCTGTATGTTGGCTCCTGTCCCAAGGCCGGCCTACACCTTCACACAAAGCAGTAGCCTTGGTGAGTTTGACAGAAATAATATGATGTAGCTTGAAAATGAATCTCAAAGTCAAACAGGTCGAGTAAATCGGCATTTTCTTGATAAAGGCCGGCCTACACTTTCACACGAAGCAGTAGTGAGAATGGCAGTGATACCACGTTGGAGTATGACATTTGTAAATACTGAAGTTGTTTTGCAAAAGAATTCCCGAAGAATTCGGGCAGTTTTCGGTTAAAGTACATTTGGGTTTAATATTTAGAAAAACTATTGTTGTCCTTTAGCTTCGAATAGTATAAGATTGGAAACTTGTATAAGCTTGGAAACCTTACATTTTGAAATAAATACGAGTTAATTAGGCTATCTGCCAAGATCTTTTTGCTATTAGCTTTGAATGCTTCTAATAAGTTAAAAATTGTAAACGATTTATTTGTGTACACTATGTACGGATTTGTAATGTAGCTTGGTAATAAACTGCAAAGCCAAAAAGAGTAAATCAACACCATCCTGATTAAGACGTTTCGATTCGAACTTCTATCATGATCAGTCAATGTTACTTGTTGATGTCGATCTACTCAACCTCTTCGGTGTTGATTTTCATTTCAGTTGCTAAGTCTGTTGAACCTTGCATTTTATTTCAGATGCCGCTAAGATCTTGGCCGAAGTTGCCGAATAATCGACTTCGCCAGCCCTCAAAAGCGAAACGTGATTTCCTCGTCCGTTTTAATAGTTTTATTGATGTTGGTTCTTAGAAAAGCAACGAAGCTATCGTTGTTTAGCGTGGGTCTTTAGTAGGGATGTCCAATAATATCGGATCAAAGCCGATACCCGATACCAAGTGGTAGTATCGGTACTCGTACGATACTAAGGTGCTATCAGTGCCGATTAAATTCCCAGTTGATACAAGTTTTTAAGCATAATTTGGGGTTCACTGCAGCTTTAAAAGTAAACTCTTAACAGTTAGTGTGATTAACAAACTTGTAAAGGCTAAATCACATTTATAATTAACCTGGAAAACATTATAATGCATTGGTTAACAATTACAATTACCAGAGGAGCTGTTCTTGATTTATATTATAATGCATATTTTAACTGTATCATTTTTTTATTTGATTTGATTTGAATAATGACGTCAGTTGGTATCGGATCAAACGGCCGATACTTTTACTCAAAATATCGGGTATCGAATTAAATTGCAAAGTATCGGACATCCCTAGTCTGTAGTTTTTGTTTTCTGTCCCTTGTTTTTCGTTCAATGAAGTCGCTTTTTCGCTTTGCACGCCACACGTTTCACTCTCAGGCAACCCTTATCACATGTTTCGCCGAATACATGAAAAAATAAACGAGAATAGAAGTTTGGTGATGGCGCAGCTGTAATCTTTACTCTGTGTTAGGTGAAAGCGTGACCAAAGTCCATTAGAAATGTACATTTCTTCCTGGGCTGTATTGTACTAGTTACCTTCCTTTACATCGACAGATCTTTCTACCTAGCATAATTGTTGGAGGTTCTAGTAGAAACATCGAAGTCACTACAGAAGTAGGTAGCATTTTGTAAAAGTTTTCAATAAATCTTAAGATAATGGCTGGAGGTTGTAGTTAGACGTAACATAAAATAAAGCCCATACATAACTAGGTAACACTTTGAACGTTTCAAATAAATCTTAAAGATGATTATCAACGCCCATACATAGGTGCGTATCATTTTGTGAATGTGTTTGTGTAAATCTGTAGATAATGGCTGAAGGTTGCAGTTAAAGAATATTCCTGAACATTCCCAAAATGCTACATATTGGATTTAGTTAGAGACAAAATTGCCAAAAGCGTTATCTAATATTAATTTATTCATGCAGTAACGTTTACGGAACAATGAATTGTTACACATAGAAAACTAAATAAGCTACACTTGAAGATCACAGTATTATCTTAAAATTGATTTGATGTGCAAAAGCGAATAAAACAAAATAGGCAACAATGCGGAGTTGGTCCACCAATGAATTTTTTTGCGTTTTACTTGAGGTTTAGTGCTATGGAATGAACATTAAAAAAGATTTACATGATTGTAGCCACGATAATATGGTACAACAACTTTTGGTAAAGGTGACATTTAGCTTTCAGCAAAAACGAACACACCAGAAATTCTTTGTCATGACACTGATCACAACATTCAAAGCAAAAGCCAACTGAAAAGATAAAAAATACTTGTTATAGACCAAAGCCATCTTCTCCACAGCAGGTTATTTGCTGATTGAATAAAGAAAATTGCTTATGAAAAAACAATTCCTGCAATTTTATGCAATGGCACGATTATTGTATAAAACTCCATTCACCATCAGTTTGGCAAGCTTTGGTGTTCTGAGAACTTTGTTTCTTTCTTTTTTGCTTTATTGACATAAAAACAACTTTTGTCGTAATTCATAAACTTTCATTTCTCATTATTTATGTCACACCTGTCTAAAAACAACTTTAGTCAAAAGGTAAAGACTTTCATTTCTTTTTAACAAAAACCACTGATTAGCTGAGACTAAACTGCGAGAGACCCCCTGGTGGTACGGAGTAACGGAAATTAGTCTTCTTCTCTCTCTCGTCATCGGTTTGATCACCTGGAAGTAAGAGTTGATTGTATTTGTTAGAAAAGGTTTGTATACTTCAGTTTAAATTTATACACAATCTTGCAAGATCAGATCACGTTATATCAGCTAAAAGTTTGCCGAAGCGCTTGTGAACGCAGTTTGTGTTGGACTAGCTAGTCCATTTAATTTAAATCCTCTCAAAAAAATGCCACTTTGTGTTTTTATTTATCAAAAAAAATTCCACAACTGATAAGAATATATGGCTGAAGTTTTAACGAACGTTCAATCTAACACTTGTGATGAAGATTAAGACACTGAAGTTATCAATTTCCAAATTCACGGTTGTTAACTAAAATACGTTCCAGCGAAGCTATTCACTGCATGAGCTTACAAATTCTATTGTTTGGTTGAAGTTTATGGCAATAAATAATAAGAACCTAGGTATAAAATAAAGCTTTCGTTTGTACGAATCGAGTTTTGACCAGGGCTGCGGAGTCGGTTAAAAATAACCCGAGTCCCGAGTCCCGAGTCCCGAGTCCCGAGTCCCGAGTCCCGAGTCCCGAGTCCGCAGCCCATGCTTTGACAGGTTTACATAAATTTGGATTCCATGCGAAAAATGGAATCACGATTCCCACGGGTTTCCCGTCCCCATTAAACCCAATCCTCACCCGAAAAGCTCCATCCTGATTGGTGCATGGCTCTATGGCCAGAAGTCCGAGTGAACCTTTCTGGCCTTTCGCCCCCAGAGGGGTTTTCTCTCATCCGTGGCCCGTTGGTCGACGGCGAGGGGCTGGGGGCCCTGGCGCCGCTGTTTCTGCCTGGGGTAAGTCCCTGCTTTGCCTCGTCCCTGGCGTCCAAACGGTTGTAAATGGTTGGAGGTCTGAGAGGTCTTTCAACAACGCTGCCATGAGATTGGACAACGTGGATCTGTGGGAAAAAATGCTTGAAAGTTATTATTTGACGTTAAAAAAAGACTAACAAAAACCCATAAGCATGCATGAGGTTTCATTGGCTAAATACTTCAGCAAACAGTTGTTTTTCGGTTTTGCAAAGGCATCAAAATTGTAGAAATAGGGCTGGGAAATTTTAAGTGTGTTATTTGCACATGGAGGTATAGATCATTGTGAAAATAATTTAAAACTATGGTTTGAAGATGGAGGCTAAAACACGCACATGTGCATTGCGTTGCGTATTCCAAATAAAACAGTTGCATTAATTAAATTGTAGGAATACAATTAGGAAATACAACAGGTAAAGAATCAATAAAAGAAAAATGTTCTGTTTATCCTGGTACGACGTAAATTAAAAAACACATACACAGAATTACTGTGTTTTTGTTGGCTTGACTGGAGTGTTTTAAGTTGACTTAAGTCACATTTTCAGTTGACTCGATTTCAGTAAACCTTAGTTAACATTTTAGGCTGACTTCATTGGACTTCGGAGCACTTTTAAATTGACGTGATATAGACTTAATTGCGTTAAAGTCGCATATTTTTGTTAAATATCTAAAGTTACATAAGTGATCTTAATTCTCAGTTTTTAGTCGACATGACCTAAGTGCACTTAAATTATTTTTTTGAGTTGACTTGACGCTGACTTCTAAGTTAACTGAAGCCGCAGGTTGTGATGAACTTAAATAACAATATATAGGTAACTGCTGTGCAGAAATTTTCCAAGTTGACTGAACTTCATTTGCACTGGTATAATTTTTCTCAATAAACTTTTACCTCGTTTTCGTCAAACACAACTTTTCCGCGACTTATCACCACCAGCGGCGCTGCGGAGCTCTCCAGTCCATCGAACGCGTTCGAACAATCGGCCTTAGTGACGTTGAGGGCGGCGGCGGAGGCGGCCAATGAGACGTGCTGCTTTTCCCGCCAAACGACCAGGTCGGCGTCGGATCCAACGGCCACGAGACCTTTGCGCGGGAAAATGTTGAAGATTCGCGCCTGATTGGTGCTCGTCATGGCAACGAACTGATTCTGGTCGATGAAGCCTGGCTCCTGGACACAGAGAAAAGGCGTTCGATAATATTAGAGCAGTTCTATTATAACTGAAGTTGTGATTAATACAGTGTGTGAATCTAACACTAGAATGCATTTTTTTAATATATACTTTCTTTTTTCTTGCACCTTATTATTGGAGCGAATAATACAGCGTTTAACAACACAACCATAGCACCGTTGCCTGTTGCATCCTGTTCATAAAACTAGGCTGCAGTGAGGTTCGAACTCACGACCTCGGTCAAACTGGGACCGTCGCTCTACCAACTGAGCTATTCAGGCTCTTTGGCCTTTTCAAATGCCTCAGGTGACAGGGATATTATATATGCATTAATATCAAACATAGAATACTCACCACTGCGACGCTCCACAGCGCCATCATGCGTTCATAAACTCCATTAGTTCCTGGTGGGATTCGTGAAAAGTCAGCTTTACCGAGTCTGCTCTTGATGGTGTTGGTAAAGACGGAATGACCGCTCGATACGCACTGAAGTGTGCCACTGGATGTAAAATATTTGGTTTAGTTATAGAGGGCAAACTATACTGAATAATTATCTGAAGGGTGCCACTGGATACAACATAATGCGAGAAGTTGTAGTGGGAGTTGGGATTACCGGAGTGTACTAAATGTATTAACTACATGGGATGATGATGTCTGATAGTTTTCAGATCGGAGCTCATACTCAATACCAAGTAATAGTGTAAGGTGCTCGTTCGATAGCCTATTATATGATGGTATTGCTGCCGATCCTATGTCAAAATCTTTTTGTGTTTTATGCTGTTTTCCGTATGTTTGGATAGCTTTTATCCAAAATTTTTAATAGAAAAACAACAATAAAAAACAACAATATTTTATTGAAAGAATCCACAAAATAGGCAGTACTGTTCGCCAAAATTTCAGGGATCAGAATAAAATATTAAGTAGAGCTCCGTGATTATAGACGACTGTAACCGATGCCACTGGATGTAAACTGTGTGGTTAGCTGGAGCTTTTACTTAATTCTTGGTCATCCAACTAAAGCGTGAAGATATATATATATGGGTATCTACTGTGTCTAGTGGTTATGAAGTATTAGAGCAGATATCTGATGCAAAGTGGTAGTATCAGTACATGCCCGACGTCATTAACGTATCGGCGTTGACCCGATATTAATCCAATTCAGTATTGAATCCATGGTATTCAATCTAACGTGTCAGTTATTTACCTTTCGTACAACATATTGCAAAGTAAATCTCCTAACACACCTGCAAATGTCAGCCTAAAAAAACACTTTACTATTATATTTACAAACTAAGTTATTTTTGCCGGTTGAACCATCATTTGTTGTCGGATTACGCAACCATTATCGTTGGCCAAATATCGGTATCGGGTATCGGAGCAACATACCAAGTATCGGATTAATACAAATAACGACTAAAACTGCCCGTTATTTCCCCCGTTTATTACAAATTTTTGATTTTATTCTTTATTTTTTAAATCTTTCAAATCGAAAATCGAAAATCGAACAAACGCGAAAGTTTTAAATTCACCCAAAAAGTTAATTTCCTTACCTTCCCAAGGCCTCTAGGAGTCGCTGTTGAGCATCCGGGTGGTCACGGATGGGTGGCCACGTCACGCATGATGCGGCACGGTTCCAGGCTGCTTGGTTGTATGAAGTTCCATTGCGGTACAAGGCAACTGCGTGAGCTTGCCCGTATACTGGCTGGCCTGGGGGAATAAAGGCAGCTTGTAATGTAAATACAAAAATATAATGTCGGATGGAAATTAGAAATCCGATTAATTTTTTTGTTCTTTTTTAGTTGAATTTTGCATATCTGACCTTCGCAATGGCGTGTTTCTGCATCCGGTCGGGTAGCAGTAATTTTATCTGAAATATCGTTTTTACATATACCGGGTGATAAAAAATGATTGTACACTGGTTGGCCTGGTCAAATAAAGTCAGGTTGTATATCAGTGGTTCTCAACCTTTTTGTTCTCACGACCCCTTTTAAGTGTTCGATAACTTGCGCGACCCCCAGTTATAGTGTGTGATACATAAACCAGAGTCAATAAAAAACACATTTCAAAATTGGCAAAATTCAAATTGGGAAAAACTTCAAACGGAATATATCAACATTTGGCTAAAATGTCCGGATTTAAGTATATGCACAACAAGCTAAGTTACGATTTGAGCGTTCAATAATTTTCTGTTAGACATTTGACTGAAGAATCATTAATAGACAAGTGTAATGGTGACGTCATAAACACGACTGGTTCATTGCAGCAAAAGCCACATAAACACAAATGTTAGACTTGCTTTTGCTTCTTCTATGCTGTTAAACTTCTAGTTCATATTGCTTATATCAAATACTAAAGGGCGACCACCCCCAGACAAACCGTTGCGACCCCAGGTTGGGAACCACTGTTGTAAATGAATGCGATAATTTAATATCGGGTGAAATCCGATATCCGATAAAAAATAAATTCCCTATTGTACGTTTTAAACTAATTTTGCATGTCTTAACTTGGTAATGACGTATTTTGCTATCGGACGAGTACTGATACTACCGCTTGGCATCGGGTAGTTAAATCTTATTTTCTTTCTCACGTATACATAACGATAAGACGACTTTACCTGATCTTTGCGCTTCATTGATTGCGTCGAGCGCTTTTTTGCCGGTGACGCTGTAGAAGAATATTGGACACGAAACTTGCTTCGCGATGATAAGTACTCGGTTCACCGCCTCGTATTCCACCTAAAGACACAAAATGGCGGTGAAAATACAAAAGAAAATAACAATAAAATATTCATTTCTGAATAGAACTGTATTTTTTTGGGAAGCGACATGTAAAAGTAGAAACTTGACAGATTATTTTTTCAAGACAACCGCTTCGTACAAAATATTCACAAAAGGTCGTTAAAAGCACTATATTACAAACAATACTGTAAACTTAAAGTGATCTTTCATGACGCAATTTTTAAAATATAACCGAAATTAAAATATTGTTTGTTAGGAATTTTTTTTAGGGACAATTTGGATAAAGTTACTGCTCTTTGTAGCACTTTAGTTAAAAACCACTCACATTTTTTTATTATTTTATAAATATTCTTTCGGTTAAAACTCACGTCCTCGTTTCTTGCGGACAGGATGCCAGCCGGTTGCGTCACTCCTTCTGCTCGATACTCCTCACTGATTTTGCGGATGAGCGCACCGTTTTCCGCATGAACGACCGCTACGCCACCTAGTGACTTGATGTGACGTAAAACGTCGTAAATCTGAAAAAAAAATTAGAAGCTATGTTAGAGGATGATGGCTAAAAAACGAAAATTTATCGTTAAATTTCTATAGAAGATATGAACACCGCAATTTTTTACTACAATTACCAAACTCAAAACTACCCGGAAGATTGGAATGTAAATTAAATTGCAATCGGTTAGTCAGGTGAAAAAAACGATCTATTTTGAAAAATCGTGTTTTATTCCCATAATCAAATTAAAATTTCCGTTATAACCAGTGAA
Source organism: Ascidiella aspersa (assembly GCF_963924565.1). Lineage (NCBI taxonomy): Eukaryota > Metazoa > Chordata > Ascidiacea > Phlebobranchia > Ascidiidae > Ascidiella > Ascidiella aspersa. The sequence continues at coordinate 25,614,297 of NC_139454.1, forward strand.
TCTTTCATAATTTTTTTTTTAGTAAAAATGCAGGATATGAAGTTGATTTAAAGAAGTATATACTTTTCCCACCAAGCACACAACCCGGCGATTGCGCAGCAGCATTTTAATATATTTCACTGTCTAATTTGTTTTCGGCTGTTTGATTTTCGTTTGTTTGTTTAAAAAGATGGTAATTTTTTGCAGGCAGATAATTTACTTTTATATCAAAACAACAAAGGACCGCCCTTTATATCAATTTATTGCCAGATGCCAGACAACTGTTTAAATATTAAATATGACCACATGAAAGAGGCACTTTGGCCAAATTATAGATTTATATATTTTACTTGCAAGCTATTCCAAGAACGCATACAGTTGTTGGGCGGGTCGATCAAAGCGCCAGCTGTTACAGAAACATCCCCCCCCCCGCAACACGGCGCATGCGCAGTAGAGGCACGAAATCACCCCCTAATGATTAATTCAGTAGCTACCTGTTCGTTGTCGAGCCAAAATCGATCACTGGTCCGCAGCCGGAACGAGTTGACCCCGTGCTCCTTCGACAGCTCCGTCATCGACTTCATGACGTCATCGTTCCATGACGTCACGTCCACGTGGTAGGTGACGTCACAGCAGCTGACGTCACCGGACTCCAGTCGCTCCTTGTGGGCGGTTAAGGGGCTGGTTTGATCGGGTGTGACGAAATCGACTGGAAAGGTAAAAATAAGTAAGTAAACTATGGAAGATTATTTTAAGAAGTTAATATGAACCATTTGTTTTCACGGTTTTCAAATTGTTTTTAAGTGTTTGTTGTTCGCATTCTTGAAATAAATGTAAATGTATAAACGCATTAAATTTTAACTTCCATCCCCAAAGGAGATATGTCAAATAAATTATTTATCCCTTTTCCAAAAGCTAGACTAAACAAAGGAAATGTTATTTCGTTAACTTGTATATAAAATTGTACATGTGTAATAAATATCTTACACAGATTAATTTGGGATAACATATTTCTCTCAAAAATGATATATTAGTCCTTTTTTAAACCAGGGAAGTGTTTGTTATTTTTTTTTTGCAATACTGATTTGGTTTATACTAAATTTTAAACAAGCAAGGTGCGTTTAAGAAGTGTACCGCTTACAACGAAAGTCAGTTAAAAATAATCAACCAATAATTCGAATAAATTCATCAAACATTTAATTTGGAAGATTCTTTTAAGATTATTAACGCCTTCCTGACTGACTAACCTTTGTTCGCAGTTGTACAATTCTCCAACTCATACCTTGCTTGTTTAAAATATAAACCATAATCATAATCGCTGACTTTAAAAAAATGACAAAAACTTCCTGCTTAGAAAAAAGACTAATGTAATTTAATCGTTAGAAAAAATATACATTTTAAACATTTTAGACATTTTAACGTATTTTTGCTTAAATCATTGATCAACAGGTTCGGTGAGTTTGCGATGGCTTGCGGTGAATTTTTAATTTTTTTTTTTTGAACTATTAACGTTCAAGTAATTTCTAAACAGCCTTTATCCGCAAAAATCCCGCAATTCCGCCTTTTACTCATTTCCAACTCACACACGGTGGTGGTTCCCCCAAGTAGTGCCGCCCGCGTCCCGCTGTAGAAGTCGTCGGCCGTTGTGACGTCACAATCGTCCAAGGGGGGTCGGGATGAGAAGTGTGTGGCGACGTCGACCCCCCCGGGCAGGATTAGAGCGTCCCTGGCGTCGATTATCTTCACACCGCCCGGAACCGTTAGGTCGGTGCCAAGTTGTCTGGAAAAAAAATTGCAAGTTGAGTTATCTCGTTTTGTTTTAGATTTTACGATGCAATGAGAAAAAGTGCACCGCAAGAAAAAAAGGTTTTATCTTTTTTTTTTTTTTTTTTTTAATCTTTTTTTTTTCACAATACTAGGAGAAAAATACGCCGAAAACAACATGGGTTTTCTTGTAAAATTTCACGAACGTGTGCATTGTGCTACTACCGAAAGTGAACGATATCAGTTGCTAATGCACAAATATGTGTTTGATTATAATTTTCCATTTATTGAACCGTGAGGTCGGTGTCAAGTTGCCTGTCTGGATAAAAAAAGAGCGCTTCTTCACTTTTGTACGTAGAAACTTATGCAAAAAAAAATACCGCATACCACAACGCATATTACGTAATAAGAATATCAAAGCCCATACAGAAGTAGGTATCATTTTGAACGTTTCGAATAACTCTTTATTCATTTTCAACACAGAGAGAAGTCACTGATGGTAAGTGTATATATAGTGCTAAGGCAGACATCATAAAGAAGGAAACGTGGATAGATACATAATCTAAACCGGGTGTGCGGCGATTAGAAGGTAGGTCGCCGATAGCAGATAAGGCCATCCACGTGATCAGATGTTGAAAAGATAGAGTGGTATAGAAGCTTGGTCTGCGTTAATTTCCGGGTTGTGCCGTGTTATTTCTACGGTTTCCAACACCGACTTGTCGCAAGAATCTTGGGGTTATCAAAATCTGTTTTGTGACCAGGATTTTGATGCAAATGCCTTGCCACGTCTGTGTCCTGCGTGGACCGTGATGAAGGGTCGTGGTTGTCCATACGCACTTGTAGGTTACGCTTGGTTTGTCCAATATATGTAGAACCGCACGAACATTGCACTTTGTATATAACTCCATGTTCTTATTACGTCTTACTACTGATATTCTTATTACGTCTTACTACTGATATTCCTATTACGTCTTACTACTGATATTCTTATTACGTCTTACTACAACATACAACGCATATTATTTGGGTTAGGGTGCGGGTTAGCGTTTAGATGCTGGTTGGTCAAGGTCAAGTGTTATTATATTTATTCTAACACTTGACCCACCCTCACCCAAACGCTAACCAAAACAATGTACGTTGTTGTATGCAGTATTTCTAGACTGTTTTTTTTGGTTAACTTTTACGTACATAACTTACTCTGTGCCACCAAACAATTATTTTGTTAGTCTAAGTTTAAATCATACAAATCTAACATAGACCTATATATTTCACCTTATAGTTCCATTTTCAATGAAGACATCCGCTCTGAAAGTGAGATCGTGATTCACCACCTTCCCGCCTTTTAGTAGGATCTTCTCACTCTGAAGAAATCATTTCAATGTCAACAGCAAACATTAGCCTCTTACGCCAAGCATGTACGGTCTGGCGTTGCAAAAATGTCATAAATGTGAATTGCCATAATTAAATATTCGGCGCTGGTCTAGAATCCTACCACAACACAGAACATTTGGGTTAGGGTGCGGATTAGTGTTAGTGTTTGGGTAGGCCGAGTATTATTATTAAATACCTGACCCGCCCTAACCCAAATAATATACGTCTCTTACGCTAAGCCTGTACTTTTTGTTGACGTTGCAACAATTGCATAAATGTTCATTGCCATAATTAAATATTCCTATTTTCAGATATGGTTCATTCCAACTCAATGTTTTGTAGACTTAAACCTATAAGGCAGCTGTTTAGGTTCAAACTTACACCTGAGATTAAAGCGAGGCTGATAACGTTTCCAACGTTGATTGCTTGAAACACGCGGCGTAAATATAGTGGTAAACGGTCACACCGTGGGTCATAGATTCCTTATAAATATTTAATTTTTAAGTCTACTAAAAATCTTGGCTTGCCTAACTAAAAATGTTAAAGCTGTGCTAATAAAGTATTTGTTCGAAAGCAATCAGTCAATAAAATGTACACTGCATTCTTAGTTATGAAAATATAGCAATATTTTAACTGGGACTTTTTATTTAGAAATGATAGTAATATTGATTTTTATTCCCTCTATACTTATGTTAATCACATTTCTGTGAACCTCTATTGTCGTTCAGTATTGACCTGACGTTTTTTCATTCTTGTATGGGACAAAAACTCTATTGCATTGTTATGATCAGACTGTGCCGTTATAGCACTAAAACTATATGCACAAAATTATTAAATAAATAGTAACTTACCGCAATCTTCGGGATAGTTTTTTTGCTTTGGTTCATGGTTCAGATTCCGCTGGTAACAAGTTGTCAGGTTTTTAAATGGCACTTGCTTGTAGTTGTACGATCGATCGAAGCACCAGGCTACTTAAATACCTGTTGAACGAAAATACTTCGAGTTAAGGGGGCTTTGAAATGGAATGACTTTGACGCCAATGACCAAGAACCACTTCAAAAGCAAAGGGAGTAAAAAAATAAGCAATTTTATCAAGTATTGGTCGAGGTTAACAGCTGGTCGAACGTACCTTTTACAATTTTTTTATCTTTATAAAAATATTACAAATCTTTCGACACTGCATAAGCATTTATTACATTATTTTTTTTAACTAGGATCCCTACGCAAAAAAACAGGCAAATTTGTTTGGTATTTTCTATGGATACTTTCTCTTATACACCCGAATTCGGTTTCGATGTTTTTCATGAAGTTGAAACAAACGTTCAAAAATCTGCAGAAAAACTTATTTGGTTATTCTACACGACGGTTTTTTTTTTTGGACTGACAGAGTGCTATTCTTAGTTATTCACGTAATTACAGTTCTATATTGCGTTTACAAATCTCCTATACCAAATAGCAAGCGATTTTATTAATTTGTTAGGCTTAAAATGCTGACGTTACAAACAGCTCATATCTTAGCAAACTTTGCCAACAAACAAAACAAAAGTGTGATATCTGATACTGAACTTTTCCACCAATTTATAGCGTTTTCTTGTTGCAAAAATCCTTGCTTGAACGTTATAAATAACTCTTTATTAATGATGTTGAAATTAATTATTAAGTTATTCCAACACAATTGCTACCTACTTTTGTTTGGACTTATTTTTCTATTATGGTATTTTCATTATGTCTTACTACAACCTTCAACAATTATGCTTCAAAGTAGTAGGTACCTGTTGAATAAATTTCGCTAAAGCCTTATCCCAACGGAACCTGTCTATTGTCGAATCTGTTATAATAAATTCAATACGAAGTACGACTTAATAAAGCAAACTTGGCCTTACAACTCTTGTTTACTTAGCGCGTTACAACAACAAAAACTCACTTGGCTTGCTATCTGAAAACCTATAACGCCTTACAAAGTTTAAAACGTAAAAGGACTTTATAAAGTTCTAAGGCCTTTAACATCTTCAAACGTATGAGATCTGTACAACGTTATAACGCATTTACAAACTTTCAAATAAAAAATACCTTACAACTTTTCATAGTTATATCGCATCTATTTATAAGTTTTAAAGATATGATTTATTTACCAAGTTTTAAAGTTATCAGGGTTTACAAAGCTATAACACATTTACAAATCTTCAACTTAAAAAAAAATGTACAAAAATATAAATAGTTTTAAAGGTATAAGACATTTAAACCATTTTCGTTATACAGCCTTTACAAATTTACTCCCTATACGACTATATAGGCACTATACTAGAATGTGTCCAGCAAAGCCAATTACCGGGAATTTGACTGAACAATAATCGATATGGGCGAAAAAGGATTCCAGAAGCGGCCTCTACTTGCTAATACACGTTACCTATAGGATCGCCCCTCTGCACTGCTACTTGTGTACATATAGGTCGGCTGCTTTGCCACGCAGAACGAGAATTCATCTGTTCCTGACGACTCTGCAGCTGAGCTGCAGCTAAATTATTTATGCCGCATTTCTACGGTTGATGGAAATGTAGCCCGCACTGAGAATCTTTTGGAAAAAGGATGGGTTTATGTTGTAAAACAGAGACCTGCCTGCGGAAATTTAAATGTACAAATACACTGTATAGTTATCTAACAGTGCTTCCTAAAGTTTTGAATCCCTTCAATATAATACCATTTACCAATATCCAAACTATATTGCAACTACACATAACAGTGTTTTTTAATTTGTTAAACTTAAAATAGCTACTAAACTATTTGTTGTGTTATGAGAACATCTTGTGCGTATGTGCTGATCATTATATATCTACGAAAGTAACAAAAGCAATTTCTTCGTCTGAGAAACCAACAACAAAATCAGATTTAGCAGTTAGCGTGTTATGACTAATAGATGCTTCCAAACTTTTGTAAGCAGTTTTAGAAATCGCAGTTTGACCACGCAAACTAGGAAGTAATGACGTAAAAAGATTATAAATGTAAAAAGTAAACTAGAAAAGTGAAAGTAAACTAGAAAGTTGAGTTGCTGTATCGATTTTCTCAGATTGAAACAATTTGTAATTTGGACGAAACATCAGAGATTGTTTCACTTCAACCAATTTAGAACAAAAACTAGTAAATAAAGAAAGTGCGTTGGCTGGAGTGATTGAAGTTTTTAAAGGGTGTGCTTGAGTAACCTTATGAGGTTGTATGAGAAGCCACAAATAAATCATTTAAGAATTTTTTTATCATTTAAGTGTTGAAACAGTTACTTCTCTGCTGTAGTGTGAAAAAAGTAGGCAGCGTTTTAAAAAAGCGTTGCGGAAAGTTAAGAAACCTCTTAGGTTCCTTAAACACCTTTAAAAACTGGAAAAAGGTCTATAGTTGGTTTGGTTGTATCATTCAGTTGATCAAAAGTGGACCACAAACGTCCACCAAATAGTGTTTAACCCCAAATCAAGCATCGTCGCCGTTCATTCCGTCACACACGGCATATGCAGAACTAGCACGCCCCTTGCTTATCGGCATCCACGCCACATCGCAACGCAAAAACTTCGCCATCTGTTTGCATTGAGCGCATTTGCAATTCGCGTCCCTGAGGCTTTGAACGAAGCTGACTGGTCGAGAGATATCGATTGAGCGATGGCGTGCTTTATAAGTTACACAATGCTTAGGTTAAGTTCAAAATCCGACTTAAATTGGAAGAGGCCATTTCTGAAAAACACTTTAAAAGTGTAATAGCTTGTCATTTTTTTAAACGTGTGACTGAATGGTATTGGCCATTAAAAGCGTTGATTTTCACAGCAAAAAAAACAAAATTATGACAAAAATAAAAATATGACAAAAATCCAATTAAAATTCCACTGAGACTTGGTATTTGCAATATATTTTTTTATTGATTTGACGATTTGTCATAAAAGGGTCTTGAAACAAAACTAGATCAAGAGTGACTAAAATTTATCATTTAATGTATCTTTTTTTCCTTAGATTTGTTTGTATATGAGCAATTGGGTCAGATTTAATAAGAATATCAAAGCCCATACAGAAGTAGGTGGCATTTGTAAACGCTTCTAATATCTCTTTATTCATTTTCAACTTTAAGCTTCATGTTCAACCTTTTAAACCTGCTTTTTCTTGCTTTTCTGTAGTTGTTGTTTCCATCCACGCAATTGAGATATGGCGAAATTAGCACGTCTAGCATTTACATACCGAAAGCCGGGAAGGAATTCGTTAAACAGAAAGGCTCAAAGTTTGGCGTGTTTTGCTGGTGCCTTAGGCAGATTCAGTTCCTGCAGAATTGTTGCGCAAATCTTCATATTTGCTTGTGGAAAATAAATTTGCAAAGATTTCGCCACTCTTTGTAATAATTACGCCATTAGTTTGGCATTTACAATTTGCCTCTTCCAAATAACTGTTTATTCCTTATTTCAAGTTGAAATGTCGAAGAAATATTTCAAAGATGCAATAAAATGTCTGCAACGGCTGTATATACGCTAAACGTGATTTAATTGTGTTTTTTTACATTCTAAGTTGTGTTAAATTGTTTACTTGAAGAACCAGCTTACTTTATACTTTTCAAAACTCAATATGCGGTGATTTTCATCATTTGATATTACTTTTTTACTTTATAATATTTTTATTTTCAAATCTAAGTAATTATTTGTTACTTCTTTACTTTTAAAGAATTCCTAAACTATTTCTTTACAAGTACGATTAGACCTGGGTAACTAGAACTATATTTCGTAAGAAAAGAAAATAAAATTACGCCTGTAAAAAGTTAGCAAATCATGACGTCATAACTGCAAAAACAAGATATGACCTAAAATTTCGTCCCGTATAATTGAGAAGTATTTTTTCACAATTATAGGATTTGTGTGGTTTTTAATCAAGTTGGGAAGGCCAGCACAATGGTGTTGTGAAGTAAAGTTTATTTTTCCTTAAAAGGCGTAATATCAATTAAGGTGCAACAATTTTCTGGACTTAAAATAAAACACGTCTGGCTGTTCTAATCAGCTTATCTTCTATTTTAAAATGTAGGAACGCAATTTGTTTATACCCATTTTAACACCTGACCTGTGTCTCTTACACCACACCAGAAGTAAATGTGTTACGTCAGACTTGGAAACCATAAGCTATCACGCTCTCATCACGTGACAGGCGCTACAGGAACAACGCAATAACAAGATCGCAATAGGCTAGATTTGTTCCGCTTCTAAACTGTGATCTCTATTTTAAAACCCGATTTTAAAACATGTGCCAAGTGTTGCGATCTAGTTAGACTCTTCACTTGTTTAGCATTTTTTTTTTGCAGAAAAAAATGTTAACAATAACCGTTTTTAAGCAAAATAGGAATCCGGCCTATATTGAAAGAAGCCATTTCTGAGCAATACGCTTTGAAACTGCAATAGTTTAAACATTTTTTTTTCATCGCCGAATGTTACGGAAGATTTAAGCCGTTGATTCTCACGAAAAACAACAGCTGATTTCATCATCTCCATGTTTTGAGTACAATAAGGCAACTATGGCTAAAGTGAAATATTCCAGTAGTAAACGCCGTTTTAAAACAGGAAGTTTTAAAAACACAATATTGTTAAACATATTGCCAAATGTTATAGATCGTTTAAACTGTGATTTTCACTAAAATAGAACAGATGATTTCATTTTTTCTCAATGTTTCGTGTAAAATAAGGCAACTGGTTATACTAAAAGAAGCTAATTGTAAGCGCTGCTTAAAACTGGAATACCGTATTGAAAAACACAATTTTTTTAAACCTGCTGCCAAACATTATAAATCATATTTTAAATTTGTGATTTTCATTAATTTTGTTAATGTTGGGAGTAAAAAAACAAGAAAGCCGGCTATATTGGAAAAATGCCTTTAAAATTGAAAATTTAAGGAACACATTTGTTCAACGTATGAAGAAATTTTAAAGACCAACAAAATAAAAAATAAAAACGCGATTTCATTTTTTAACCGTTTAAAGGTAAAAAAAGCTTGCTGAATTGCAATAAAGCCGTGGTAACAGGGAAGTGGTTCTTAAGCGTGATCTGTTGCTTTAATGCCCCGAGGCGGCGCCAAATGTTCCTTTTGGCCTGGCTTGGAACCGCAACCTTCATATACTGGTTAGCTCCTGCCTAAGTCACAAGACGATTTATTTCAGGAGCATTGACGAGATTGGAAACAACCTTTTCAGAATCATCCGCTACGCAAGTCGAACCACGCAAGTAAGAATCTTTATATTAAATTGTCAATTAATCTCAAAGCCTAAAATGTCCAGTCAATCGACATCATCTTGATAAAGACGTTTCGATACGAGCTTGTATCTTCAGTTAATGTGGCTGAGAAGTAATTCAAACCTCACTTAAAACTTACGTTCCATCATTTATAAGTGTAAATTGAATAAAGTTATATTAACTGTTGGTGATACAAGTTCGTATCTAAACGTCTTTATCAAGATGATGTCGATCTACTCGACATTTTTGGCTTTTAGATTCATTATCAAGCTACAATACAGATGTGTGTATAGTTTTTAAACATTTTTGTTTTAATGCATGGGTTCTCAACCGGTGGGCTACAGAGCATTTCGAAAATTGTAAAGTTTGTGAAAAATTTAGTTTTATTTGTTTAATTCTTGAGTGCGTTTTATAGTAGACTCTCAAGCTTCGCTTTGACAGCGTTATGTGTAGGTTATTTTTTGATTTCTAACACATTTCAGTTATGTAACCAATTTAAGCAGAACTTTAGGAAGTGAGCCACGAACAATTTTTAAAACAAAAGTTGACCACGACCATAAAAAGTTTGAGAACCCCTGTTTTAATGACTTATTCTCGACAGCTCTATAGTTTTCTATTGTGGTTTTATATTATAAACATCTAAGATATATGTTGTCAGTGTTCTTGAAATATAACGTCGCTGACAATTTATAATTCAAACTATCTTTACTCCCTGATATTTAATCTCGTAAAATCACTTGCAAATATATTTGGGCGTAATCTGTTTGTTGGCTAAATAAGGGAAAAGTCTATTATAATAGTACGTTGTGGTAAAATAAAATAATTCTGTTATTTTATTGTTTGTATCGGGGTCTATGCCTGTTCCAACACTTCTAGTTGTTCATCTTTTACCCATATCGTAAGAACCAAATTTACAAAAAAAGATCTAAACACAGACAGTTGCGCCAACTTTTGGTGTTACTGTCGTATTTTGTCTTTTAAGAAAGTTGTATTACCTGTTTTTACCCTTGGGTTGTTCTTTTTGGATCGTAATTGCATGTTGTTGTTTTTAAAGAATCTTCAGTCTTTGTTCATCATGGATTTCAAGTTGTTGTCCCTGATTTGCGCTTTTCTCGCAACTGCGGTAAGTTTATTTTTATTGCTACCAACTTTTATTTAGTTATGTAAGCCTTAAGTTGATGCTCGAAGGCTTTACACATATATATAGGCCCACGAAATAAGGATCTTTTATTTTAATGGTATAATTTATTAAGCAACATTTTGGCTAAAATTTGAATCTTTTTTAAAAACTAAATATTAGACAATTTTATTTTTACGTTTTAAAGAAATCGGAGATTTATTGGTGTAAAAATAGTTAAGCAACATTGATGCCTGAAATCAATAATACATCACCGAAATTCACCATTTTAAGAAACTAAAAAAAAACAGTGTAACATTTTTGCGATTTAAAATTAACTGACAAGGCAAAATTCAATTATATGGAGCTACGAATTGCCATTGAAATCATATCCATTTGTAATTGCAAATTTTAAACATTTAACTGTCATAAAAGTTTAACGTATGCCAGTAAGACTTATTTCGTTGACTATTTATACCCTGTCACTTCTTGGTAGTTATCAATTCAAAATTTAATATGTTTTATGAGCGTCATTGTAAAACACCTGATCTTTGAATTAAGTGATGAACCCTTTTTCAAATTTTCGTACCAGAAATGTGTTGCAATATTTGTAATTCTATGTAAAAAATACGTATATTTTTTAACCTGCGAATGTTTCGGTTGTGAGCGAAACTAATTTCTCAAATGTTGTCTATCGACACAACACCAATTTAAAATCCGACTTAGATTACAATAAAAAAAACTATAACTCATTCTCTTTTAAATTGAAACATTACATAAATGCGATGGCCTATAGCCAGGGTTACCATATCGTGCTTATTTCTAAGATTTGTGCTTATTTTTGAGTTGTGTGCTTGGTTTGCCTTATTTTACAATTTATAAAGCCCTAATATACTTTTTACTATACAAGTTTGGTGAACCCTGGCCAAATACGTCAAGCAAGTTTCGCCATTTCAACTTAATAAACTATTTTTTCTTTCTTTAGCTCTGCGCGATTAAGCTGCTTTAAGGTTTATATGGCGCAGAGAGCAATTGTTTTTGAGAGTATTGTATTTGGGTGCCTCTCCCCAACGAAATCCTGGATCCGCCCCAAGTTATAAAAAGCGTGTTTATTTTTCGTGGTAGGGTGCTTATTTTTTGGTCTTAGCAGATGGTAACCCTGCCTATAACACCATAATATAATGACTCGTTTGCCAAATTTGGATATGTCACATTTGGGTTCCGAACATCTCTGTAAACCACTGATGTCGGTGAAGTAAGATAGCAAAACTGTCATTAGCCTTTTCTTCTTAAATTCGGCGCACCCAATTAATGGCCACCTGTCTAAAAACCAACTGGTAGTTAAACGCCCAGGCGAGAATATCAACGTGACGCCATTACACACTTAAGAATATTGCGAATGTTGCCATGAAAAGCATCTTAAAACATTTTAGCAGATTTAACTCGACAAACAGAACTTTTACATGTGTTAGTAAGAAAACTAAAGCTAATTGGTGTGATTTAAGCATGCTGGATGTTGTCGTCAGAATTACGTCATTATGATTCATAGACGACCATTATCTTACACTATATCCGTCATCAAACTATGTTTTATCAGATAGCCGTACAGAAATTTTTACTTTTTTATTTATTTAGACAAAATGAATAGAGAAAGTCTTTAGGCTACTGGATTTAACAAAGAAAGTTGAATGAAAACGTTTTGTTCGGAAGGCCAACGTTTTTAAAGGAACTATTGAGTTTTTTGGTAATTTTTCAACATCTAAATACATTTGTGAGCTAGAAATGCACAACTAATCCCGTAGTTAATGTTGGGCACTATGATTTCCAGAGTGATTAATTAAGTTTTTACATCTGCTTAGTATGTGTTTTCACAAAGAATCTTGCCCTCCAACAGAACACATAATGCCGACGATAAAAGTTCTAAAGTGTTTAGTGGCTTGAAAAACGCACCGCTTAGAACAAAAATCATTCAACAAGTTAAAACTTTTAATATAAAATATGCATTTTTAAATTCTCATTCGAATTAAGATAAACTGAATAAGCCATTCATATATATGGCGAAATGCATATTTGTATCAAAGGTTTTGACCTTGTGACTTATTGTTGTTCGAAGCGCTGCGATTTTCAAACTGTTTTTACATAGATGTTTAATGTTTAATTTAAATCCCATACGCACAAGATTCACATAGATATGCTTTTTTTTGGAATACTAAAGCTCTGAACATAAAATTGCATCAGCAAAAGTTCCGAGTTTTTCTCTTGCGCACGGTATTTTTACTGGAATGATGGAGCCCAAGGATAGGAAATAACCATGTGATAAAACCAAATTGAGTTAAAGTAGGAGATCACGCTTACCGCGACACTTGAGTAGCCTGAGGCTAACGATTATTTTGACAGATCGCTTGCTACAAGTGCCGCTATTTTCGACTGGAAAGCTTGTCAGCTTATTTAAGCTAAAACCTCACAAAACATAAAATAACTGCCAATTATTTTTGCGTTTTTGGGAGAAATTTAACACTTTGCGGGACAAAATATTTAACTGACAATTATTGTCATAAACATGCGAAGAAATGAAGAGAAAAAAAGAGTAATTACGGTATTTTTTAGTGGATTTCGACCAAACCTCGTAAAATACAATTGTGACTTTTATCCTTTAAATATCTGTTTTACTACATTTGTAAACCTTTATGTTAATTAGCACTTAAACTCGAAACCACTTTAACATCGCAAAACTTAGTCCTGATTATAAATATATCCAACCAATGTAGAAACGAAATGAGGTTTTCTTAAATTCAGCTACTGATTTTTATGTTTTATGAAGTTTCAGAAATACATCATGTCAGCATAATAATAGCAAAAAGTATAGAGTCGAAAGGTTTTTAAATTATGCCATCGATTTTTATGTTTTAAGAAGCTTTACAAATACCTAATGTCATTGTTATTATACAAACTAAAAAATGCATAAATTTTAAGCAAAACATCTGTCAAGCCACCAATATTTTAAGTAAAGTTTTTTAACTGTTTTAAATTTCAAATATCCTGTTTAAGATCATCGATTGGAATCAAAATGCCAAAATACGTTTAATACATTTATCATACCTAAGCATAATAGAATTTCTCTTAAACACACGAAAACAATTCTCGGGAAATTGTCGGATAATTACTGCTTGTTTAATCCTGAGCGCTACCGTTCCGCACTTAGTATTCAAAATAGAATCGCGTCTGTAGTTTGATCAGTCGTTAAGAGTTATATAAAATCGTGACAATTTTTTTATTAAATCACGATGATAGAGCATCGCGTTGAGAACAAAAACTATACTCTTGTTTAATATAACTTGTATTAAAACTTAAGAAGAAGTAATACAAAATTGTATATAAAATAACTTTAAGCTAAATAGTGCAGCAACACTGAAAAAACATAATGCAGCAAAATTTATTTTTTCGGTAAAAAAGGAAAAATGTCAAAAGCTAAAAACTTGTGGCATATGGTAAAATAGAAGATAAATGCTATACATAATATATTTTATATATAAATACCTCATTTATTCACGCCCAAAAAAAAATGTTGTCAAATGAGATTTTATAATTTATAATGCATTTAAATTGTTTTTGTATGTCCTTTTTCTGTGCAAATATCAACATCTTAGCGAAATAATTCAACTTCTTATTTAATTATTGTAATGCAAACTGTCAAATACAAAAAGTAGCATTATTCCTACAATCCAATTTCCATTTACACCAAGCTTTGTAAGCACATTTTCTCGCAAGATTGGAATTTGTGGTTTAACGATAACATTTATGCCACGGCAAATGCTTGTTGTAGACTTAAGGCAGATTGAATGATCTTCGGTGCATTTATCGCCCAGAGCATTTACCTAATTTGCAAACTAAGCTAAAAACAAGAAAAACTTGTCTGAACTTTATGCCCGATTAAAAGCTGGCTTTGTAATAGTGACTTGCATTTTATTCTGGCTGCAAATTTCTTTACCATAGGGCACTCGACCAGTTATTGGATAGAAACAAACAATAGACAAAAAATCAGACTTTATCAAACAAAAACTTCTATATCTTCAATTTTTTACGGCTCTTCCGGAATTTCCCCTTTTTCCGATGGGAAAAAAATTTGCCGCTCGCATTTTTTGCTTCCATAATTTCATTATTTTTCCGTCGATCCAACTCCGCAACCACGATCCGCTTATCCGCAATTTACCCTCCACCATTTACACACACATACCCAGCGTTTTAAACAAGTTATTTGCGAAATAACTTAAGCCCAAGCCATTATTAGAGCAAACCAACTCCAAGTGACATTAATTATATAATATTAAAACGATGCACCATTAAAACTGTGAAAATCGTCTGAATATTTTTGAGTAATAATTCAACTAAAAACTAACAAAAAACAGCATCTTGCAATAAACTGTAAAAAGAAAAGCACTTAATTTTAACCCAAGTTATTTGACTCACTGACCTAAGTCCAAGTCAAGTCATTTTAAAACAATGACTTACGTGCACTTAATTATTACAACAGCGAAAATTACCCTCCACCATTTAACCACAGTACTCTCAGGACAAAATGTCCGCCGACCTGTTTAAGCTTTACATTTACCGATCGTAACTTCTGCTTCCGTTATTCCATTATTTTTCTGTCGATCCGAATCCGAAACCACTATCCGCTATTCCGCAATTTACCCTCCACCATTTACACACATCACAGCCAGGACAAAATGCCCGCCGACAATTCGCTATAGACGCCAAAATAAACGCCCCGTTTAAACTTTAAAATTTTTCGCCTGGTTTTAAAACATTTACCAATCGTAAATTTTTGCTTCCGTCATTTCCTTATTTTTCCGTCGATCCGACTCTGCCACCTCGGTCTACTTATCCGCTAAGTCAAGTCGAGTTATTTTACAAAAACGTCAAGTCAAGTCAAGTCAAGTTAAGTAATTTTACCCAAATGACTTAAAGTCAAGTTAAGTCAAGTCAAGTCAAGTTAAGTAATTTTACCCAAATGACTTAAAGTCAAGTTAAGCCATTTGAAAACAGTGAGTTAAGGAGACTTATTCATTACAACACCGCAATTTATCCTCCACCATTTACCCACAGCACTGCCAGGACAAAATGCCGGCCGACAATTCGTTTGAAGCTTCCCCGACGGACTTCCAGTTTCCGGATGACGGTAAAATGTGGAACGAAGCGGAAAACATGGATATGAAGCCAGACCGGGAGTTTGTGGGAGTCGAGGAACTGAGTGAGGACTACAAAGCGGAATTCGAGGAGATCAGAGCCAGTCTCGCGGAAGTGGAAGGAGAGTTGTCCTCGCTCGACGTGAGTCCGCCTTTTACCACACACCAACTATTATATTAATGTAATTGTCGCTCTAGAACAGTGGTTATCAACTTTTTAGCTTTATGCTAAGAAAATCTCAAATATTTCGCGGCATACGTTTAACAGAACAACAATAGAGTTAATTTTACAAAAGCCCTTAACACACGACAAAATATAATATGCAAATGTCTCAGTATTGTAAATTTGTAACGATAGTGCGTATTTAAGTCAAAAATTTTTCAATATGTTTCGTGGCGTTACATTTTTAGAGATTTAATTTTTAGGCTGGTTATTGTTACACAACAGAAATGTAATCGTATTGTAGTGTAGGGGGGCATGGCCTGCAAACTTTATTTTACCGAAACACCGTTCCGGACTGTTCAGGCTTACTTTCACTGCTGTTTCTAAGGTTTTGTGACGGCCATAAAAAGGTAAAATAAATAACTTAAAAAAAAAAAAGGAAAAGTAGAAATCATATATTACGAAAAATGAATAACAAACTAAAATCATTAACGGATATACTTTGGTTGTGCTAACTCCCCAAATCTGCAAATAAAAACAAATAAGACATTGGGGTTTAAATGACGTCACCAATAGTTATGTGACGTCATTGCAAACAAGTTCTAAACAAGTTGTTTCCCCAGAGCTTGATGCATGCGATTGGATTGGCTTACAACAAAGGATTGAAGTCGGTGATTCTGCCCGACCCAGCAATGGGAGGCGAAATTACATTGAAGGTTTGTTCTTGTGTGAGACTGATCTTTGATAAGAGATCCTTAATTAGTTGTAAATTAAGTGTTAATTTTAGTTTTTAAGACTATTCTAGCTTTCAGTTGTCATTCGTATATCTTGGTGGCAATCAATTTGAGGAACTAAGACACAGGATATATGTTTGTTTGGTTGCAAATAAGGCTATTATTACTTGCGCGATTTTGTGATTTTGAAAAATCGCGATTTCGAGATTTAGTGATTTAGTTATTACGTGATTTAGTAATTTGGCGTTTTCGTGATTTCGTGATAACGTGATTTCGTGATTTCGTGATTTCGTGATTTCGTGATTTCGTGATTTCGTGATTTCGTGATTTCGTGATTTCGTGATTCGTGATTTTGTGTTTCACGAACAGGAGATCAACGCGATCGCGATGAGCGTGACAGCGACTTTGAAAGAGCAAGTTGAGGACATCCAAGCGATGATCACATCAGTACTTGACAACATCAAGGAGTCGTCGGATCCAATGAGCAAGTAAGTTAAGCTTATGAAAGAAACATCACACTACCACCTCCCGATGTCGGTGTAAAAGTTGCGAAAATGTGACAATCTAGTTGTGACCAGACTTGGTCAACTACGTAATATTGGTTTTCTAATACAATGAATTACAGCAAAATGCGGCTAATTCTGATCTAGTTTGTGAATAACTTGTGTGCTCTAATTCGAGTTTTAATCTGAGTTAACTGTATTTCTAGTTACTAAATAGAAAAAAAACATTTTAACTAATACTCCTCAGTCGGAAAACTACGTAATTTTGGCTTTCTAAATCAATGAATTAGAGCAAAATGCGGCTAATTCTAGTCCTAATCTTATTTGTGAATTGCTTGTGTGCATTCTAGTTTCTTTATTTAGATTTTAACAAAAATTCTAATTTTTTTAATTCTTTGGTCAAAACTTGTAGGCGACTTTTACAGAATGAAAAGCATTGACTATGCTAAAACATATAGAAACTAGCACACGCCTTGAAAGTAGGCCTAATAATAAATATTAAGTTCTGTTCTCGTAATTAACTGATTTACAAAGAGGATCTGGTCTTTTAAAGAAGTTCGGGCATTAAAAACATTTTTTGGGTATGAAAACATTTTCAAAGATGACGTTACAAAGTTATTTCACCACATAACGTCATAAAAAAGTAATTCTAAAAATATTATAGAATACGTTTTATTTTTAATTCCAAATTTTTTGCACATACGTATTTAAAATAGGCAAAAAGACATTTTTTTGTGGGGGGGGGCATGTCCATACCCCCAAGATCCGACACCTGGCCGCAGGGGTTAAATTAAGGCGTATTTCCGTAATGATCCATAACACCTTTGTAATATAACTTTTTATTTAGAGTAACACCTTGCCAACCTAGAACCTCACCAAAATACGAACTTTGTTGTGTTTTTAAAGTTACTTCTCTATCGGTATCGGCCCGACCCGTTTGAGGCTAATAATTCGCGCCTTGTAATATGAATTAAGGTGAAACTTTTTTAATGGAATGTAATTAGCCCACCCGACCGTAGCCTTACAACCTCCTTTTAAACCCCACTCTCTTCTACACAATTGTTGCATTTTTTTGGCACATTTTCACAGATGACGTCACAAAGTTATGTCACGACGTGACGTCATAAAGAAGTTATTCTCAAAAACTACAGAGTTCGTTTATTTTGTTCAAAAAATTCCCAATTCTGCGTATTTAAAATAGGCAAAAAAAGATTATTTTTTGGGGTATGGCCAAGCGGCCCAGCAATCCAGGATCCGACCCTGGTCGTAGTCTAGTGGAACTAACCCATTGGATCGTAGCTTAGTGGCCTTCTTTTAAACCCCACTCTCTTGTTACAGACAGGATTTGGTGAGCGCCCTTGAAGTGAGTAGAGCTTACCTGGAAACTCGCATCACTGAACTTGAAGGATACAGAGCCAAGCTCACAGTCTGGGGGATGGACATCGGAGGTGGAGAAGCAACTTCCACTCCGGATGCAGATGAAGATGCAAGTGGGGATCTGGAACTCGCTGTGGATGGCGCGGAGGAAAGTGGAGACTTTGAGCTGTCAACTGATGAAGAAGAAGACACATCCTCTGACATGGGAGGAAGCGGGGATGTTGGTTTTGCTCCTGATGAGTCAATGGATGAATTTCAGGAAGAGGCAGACCAAGATGGACAAGATGATTTAGGTTTGGCTCTTAATGAGTTGATGGATGAAGCAGATGCAGAAGAACAAGAGGAGAGTGGGGATTTTGGTCTTCCTTCTGATGAGTCAATGGATGGATCTCCCAAAGAAATAGATGAAAATGAACAGGAGGAAAGCGGGGATTTAGGTATTACTCTTAATGAGTTGATTGATGAATCTCCGGTAGAAATAGAAGATCAAGATGAACTGGATGAACAGGAGGAGAGTGGGGATTTTGGTCTTCCTATAGATGAGTCAATGGATGAATCTCCGGCAGAAATAAATGAAGATGCACAGGAAGAAAATCAACATTTGGGTCTGTATCCTGATGATCCTTTGGATGTTGACAATGAAGAAAGTGTAGATTTTGAGCTTCCCATGGATGGAGCGGATGAGGACTATGAAGAGGAGCAGAGCGGGGACATGAGGCTTCCCTTGGATCCAATGATGCGGGCTGCTGGAGAAATGGAAGATAATGATGATGATTCAGACGACAAGTTGTCCAAGTTCTTGTCCAGTCTCTTGCAAGGATCGACGCAAACCGAAATGGCTCAGTACTTCGGTCAGAAGATCGTGAAGAGAGAAGCCGGAGACGAGTTTGACACTACGGTGGTCCCTGATCTTCCGGACATTGACCAAGAGGTTCCAATGCAGAGTGAGTTCGAGCAACTGCTCAGCGAGGGTTTGGCTTTAAATGACGACGACACTGACGCAACATCTGGTGATGGTTACGTAATGCCTGGCGATGATGGCGTCATTGACAACATCCATGATGAATTTATACCAATAACGCAAACCCGTCTGTTAAAGGTCAACTTCAACTCTATAAATTTTACCATGGATGATCAAACTGAGAGTGATGTGATCATGGAATCAACGGAAAGTCCAGAAACCGATCAGCCGATGATCCCGGAAGAACCAGAAGATGTTGAAGAACCAGAAGATGTTGAAGAACCAG
The DNA here is from genome assembly GCF_963924565.1 of Ascidiella aspersa. Taxonomy (NCBI): domain Eukaryota; kingdom Metazoa; phylum Chordata; class Ascidiacea; order Phlebobranchia; family Ascidiidae; genus Ascidiella; species Ascidiella aspersa. Next base: position 25,633,972 of record NC_139454.1, read on the forward strand.
AAAATGTTAAAGAGCCAGAAAATGTTAAAGAGCCAGAAAATGTTGAAGAACCAGAAAATGTCGAAGAAATAGAAGATCAAGATGAACTGGATGAACAGGAGGAAAGTTGGGATTTTGGTCTTCCTATAGATGAGTCAATGGATGAATCTCCGGCAGAAATAAATGAAGATGCACAGGAAGAAAATCAAGATTTGGGTCTGTATCCTGATGATCCTTTGGATGTTGACAATGAAGAAAGTGTAGATTTTGAGCTTCCCATGGATGGAGCGGATGAGGACTATGAAGAGGAGCAGAGCGGGGACATGAGGCTTCCCTTGGATCCAATGATGCGGGCTGCTGGAGAAATGGAAGATAATGATGATGATTCAGACGACAAGTTGTCCAAGTTCTTGTCCAGTCTCTTGCAAGGATCGACGCAAACCGAAATGGCTCAGTACTTCGGTCAGAAGATCGTGAAGAGAGAAGCCGGAGACGAGTTTGACACTACGGTGGTCCCTGATCTTCCGGACATTGACCCAGAGGTTCCAATGCAGAGTGAGTTCGAGCAAATGCTCAGCGAGGGTTTGGCTTTAAATGACGACGACACTGACGCAACATCTGGTGATGGTTACGTAATGTCTGGCGATGATGGCGTCATTGACAACATCCATGATGAATTTATACCAATAACGCAAACCCGTCTGTTAAAGGTCGACTTCAACTCTTTTACCATGGATGATCGAACTGAGAGTGATGTGATCATGGAATCAACGGAAAGTCCAGAAACCGATCAGCCGATGATCACGGAAGAACCAGAAGATGTTGAAGAACCAGAAGATGTTAAAGAACCAGAAGATGTTGAAGAACCAGAAGATGTTGAAGAACCAGTGGACGAGGATTCAAATAAGACCGACGACGATTTGGTTGGAGGAAGCTATGCGTCTTCTGACTTCTCTGAATGGTTGAAGGCAGTAGATAACTTTGAAGACAGCAAGCCAACATATTCAACAGATCTCGAGGATGAGAGCGACTACGATTTAGCTGGAAATAGTACATCTTCTGATTTCTCTGAAATGTTGAACGAGTTAGAAATGATTAGACATGAAGACATTGAACCAACCGGCTACGGCGACGATTACAACCCAATAAGCCGGAGAGACATGCTCATTCTTATTGCCTTTGGCTGCTTTGTCTTCTGTGTAGTAGTTGCTTTGATCCTTCGTGCACTCCGTAAACGTGCTAGGCGCCCAGGGGTACTTATTGGCGCCAACAGGGTTGGGAGTCGAGTTCCTTACCAGATTTACTGCAACGATGTGGAAAAGGGAGGCTTCAAAGTTCCAATGTAAAAAGTTTTCGTTCAAGCTACACACAGTTATCACCATGCATTTGACTTTTGCCAGCTCAATGGAACTATATGATTTCTTGTATCCCCACACAATACGTTTGTTCTGTTAGCTCCATGAAATTTTATGTTTTCTTGTATCCAACATGTTCAATTTCGTAAGCTCCACAAAATACTTTTGTTTTGCTATCACCACACAATATTTGTTTTGTATCCACACAACACTGTATGGACTGACCAAAACGATTGATTACACATATGAAAAATGTTGCTTGATTTAATATAAACAGGTACATAATTTTGAAATTGTACAGTTTTCTCTTTAAGTTCTTTGTATAACATTACATAATGGTTGTTTCTGAAGCATAAAAACATTGTGTTCTCTCTATCTTCTTTTTACCTTTGAAAAACAAATGGACGTGTATTTTTTCCCTGTTCTTTGCGGTTTTGCTTTTATAAGCTGTAAAATTGCGCTGCAGTTTGTTAAAATTCGTGAAAGCTGTTTAATGTTTTCAGCCACTAGTTCAATATAAAGATTACCGGAAAAAGTAATATCTTGTAATCATGTAATGGTTAGATATTGTTAAAAAATATAGCATGGCATTGTGTAAAAATGAGTTGTAACGTTTGTCTTTCATGTATTTTATATATTTTGTATTTGGTTTGGGATTATCCTAAGTGCGCTTTTGCTTGCCAAACTTACATCAATACAAGACAACTTACATTGATGAAAAACAGGCAGAGGTTTATTGATTTAGTCCACATATTTTGCTTTGTTATTTATTTCCAAGCTTGCACTGAATATGTGATAATAGAAATCACCTTGAGCCTTGCAAGATAAATGTTGACCTTAATTCCTGATCAGTAACAGCAGAATACTCTAGCAAAGATAGAAATTCACGTCAGACACTATTAAATGATCTTAAAAGATATATTTCGCCAACAAAGGCGCCAAGAGTATTAATTCTATTAAAGCCTAATAACTCTTTATTCATTTTCAACATCTTGATAAAGAGTTATTTAGAATCATTTAAAATGCTGCCTACTTCTGTATGGGCTTTGATATTCTTAGCACGTCGTACTACAACCTCCAACCATTATGCTCCAAGGTAGAATCGCTACTTTAGATCGCAAAAAAAAATCCTCAAAAATCCTATATTACTACAGCATCGGGGCATGTCGCAAAAATCGACCTAAATTTCTACTTCAAGTACAATAAACCTTATCTGAGCAGTACGTCTTGGTTCAGGATGATTAAAAAATAGGGATTCAGGAATTAATAGCTTCTGGGTTAGACATCGTGCATTTAAAGAAAAAAATATATATTTTCATGGCATTACTTATAATAGAGTGCGGCCTAAACCGTTCCAGTGATTAATATTATCAACCTTTTATAAGTGGTGAGTCCTTCCTTTAAGTTCGCAACACATGTTTGAAATATCCGCCATTGGCGTCACAAGGAGGTCTATGACGTCACAATGAATACCGCAAAATTGAGTCAACTGGCTAACAATTGGGCGAAAAAGAGTTGAGATTCGATAAGCCATGAAAGATTGAGAAAACCAAAAGAGTAACAGGGTTGCGGAACAGACTTGGACAACGAGATTTATTTTAGCTTTTTAAAATTAGATTAGAATTATATTTCAATCATTTTATTTTTTCGAATGAGATTAGAATTAAAATTAGCGAATTATTTAAAAAAATAAGTATCATCTAGAATTTGAACTAGAATTACATTTAACTATTCACAATCAAATTAATGTAAATCGCTTATTATTCTAACAACAAGGAATGGTAAATATTTCCTTTTAATTTTATGCCTTTTAGCATAGCCCATATTTTTAGGACTCTGAAATTTACATTCAAGTCGCTCCGTTCAAAAAGTTTCAATTCAAATCTTATTTTCAACTAAGATACTAAAAAAGCCGTTGGACAAAATATAGTTTTTGGTAATATCCGAATAAGATAAGAACTAAAGTTAGAGCACACATACAATTCACAAGTTAGATTAGAATTAGAATTAGCCGTATTTTGCTCTAATTCATTAATTTAGAAAACTAGAATTATCTAGTTGTCCATATGCTGCGGAGTCGGATAAAACAACCCGAGCCGGAGTCCAGCCAAAAAAATGAACCCAAGTCCGACTCCTACCAAATGTGCGATTTTATGTACCGCGTCCGGCTCTGCCTCCACTGCCTGTACTTCACCCATTTACGTAACTAAATTAGGGTGGACATTTAGCATTTCACTTAAAGGTGTTTCATATCAGTGACTGGTTTGTTTTCTAGAAAGGTATAATTAACCATTTTTACACCATTTTGTATTTCTTTCAATAATTAAGGAAATTAGAAGCTGTAATTTAGTAACAAAATAAATTTGAGTTTTTAGGATATGTAGTAAAATTTTGACAAATAACTTAGCACGGCCCAGCACGTAGGCGTAGCCAGGGGGGGCCTGAGGGGCCATGGCGCCCCCCCCCCCCCCCAAAATAAAAATTTATAAACATTTTACTCTTGTAACTTGTTTTCTTTAGGATTTATGAGCAGTACCACAACAGTCGATCACAGACATGCCACACCTTCAGTTGTCATACATTGTTACGTCACAAACGATGTAGTTAATGTAACGTTTGCTATACGATAATGTAGTTTTACTACTTTTAGACAGTTTTTGCTCATTGACTGTTTTTTAAGCGTTAATATCCAGTCAGTTGCTGCTCGAAACGGTTTGGTAGCATTGTTATTTGTGTTCGTTACGGCAGTTAACACAATGACAAAAGCTAAACAAAAAATTCCAACTTTTTGCCCCACCCTACCAAAAAAAATGTTCGGCTTGCTACGCCGCTGGCCCAGCACTTATATTTCACTGATTGAAAAAGAAATATTCGAAACTTTCGAAATGTTACCTACTTAAAATGCATAGCTGGAAAATATTCAACCATATGTTCCATTCCGTCTTACAATTTGCGGCCATATCGGTTTCGAAATGTGGCACTGCGCATGCGCACGTCGGACTCGGGACTCGGGACTCGGGACTCGGGACTCGGGACTCGGGACTCGGGACTCGGGACTCGGGTAGTTTTAAGTTCTTACCCGAGTCGACTTTGACTCAGCAGCACTGCCTAGTAAAGAAATAGTCATACCTTGCATAAAATGATTGCAGGCTACTGCTATTGGCTTCTTTTCTTACAGAATATTAGTTTTGATTTATAAACTCGAGAGCTTTTGCATTTAAATACGTTTAATGCGACAAGAGCTCACGTTGTATTGCACATATGGTGTCAGACACACAAAAAGAAAAAACGGTTCAAATAAAAGGAAGAAAAAAATGTATAACGAGGACAGTAAGAAATATAAAACAATAATAAAATAAACTGTAGAATGAAATGAATAGTTATTTAGCCGGAAAAGCACCATTAAATTCAACATCTGAACATCGAATATTTGGCATAATGGAGGCAGTTCACAACATGTACCTACTGTATTATGATATTCATTCTATAAATAAAGAATAACCACACTTACCTGTGTACACAATTTTTCAAGAAAAAAAAATGTCTATATAATGGCCAACATATTTAACAATTATGTGGGATATGAATAAAAATATCACAAAATTGGGGAATATATTTAAAAAAGAACTGCAGTTGAACAAATATAACATTTGTCGGTTTCATTTTCATAATAGATAAAGATTTGAATAGCTCAAAAGGAATAGTAAACTTGATCTCGGGCTAATTTTGTAGAAATCATTGAGTGGAAAAGAGAGCTTCACTGTTCTTAGAACCGCAGGAAATAACAGCTCGATGGTGTCTTGCTACTCAAGTGTAGCCGAGGGTAAAACGGTTAATTTTTAAGGATCTAAGATTACAAAGACATATATATGTGTGTGGTTTATAAAGTGACAAACAGCATCGGAACACTTAACAATACACCGGTTGCTATTCGTCAAACTTGGGCATTTTGTCTAGTTAACACCAACTGAGCTACGTTGTGGCCAGAGATATCCGATAATATCGGAGCCGATGTCCGATACCAAGTGGTAGTATCGGTGCCGGTCCGATACAAAACTAATTAGTGCATTTTAAGTCATAATTTGCGACCCAACACAAATAATTCCCAAAATGCTTCACAGAAAGAAGATTCCCCGAAAGCAACTTTAAATTAACTTTCACTTTCAGTGCGTTTTTGTCAAAACACAAAACAAAAAAGGGTTGTAGTGTGACGTAGGATGAATATCGAAGTTTATACAAGCTCCGACTTGTGTGAAGATAATTTTGTTATTTCAGTTTCATATATAGTGACGTTGCAGTAAAATCCTAGTAGGCTAGGGATGCTGCAATCTATTTATTAATTTAGTGGGTGCCGTAAACCATAAAATGGAAACCACAGGTTTAAACTTTCGCGCAAAATGGCTCAATTCCGCTGCGCATTTAGCGAATTCATGTCTCTACCGACTGAGCTACGCGATATAATTCATGAGGCGTTGTTGTTTCAAATCACCTTAATGCAACTTGAAATTAACTTTAAATTTCGCTGCGTTTTTTGTCAAAAAAGCGCAAAAATTGTCCTAATTCTGTTGCGGCTTCAGTGTTGTCGCGTGGCAACTTGCGTCACAATGGACGATGGCGCCACAATGCGCAATGACCACCAATTACGTGACAATGAACGTCTTGAAGCTCAGTCCTGCTGCGCCTTCAACGATAATTTGCGACCCAACACAACTATTCCCAAAATGCTTCACAGAAAGAAGATTTCCCGAAAGCTTTAAATTAACTTTCACTTTCACTGCGTTTTCGTCAAAAAAGCGCAAAATTCGTCGTAGTTCTGCTTCGCTTTCAGCGCGTTAATGACTCTACCACTGAATCACGCGGGCTAATTGATGAGGTGTTGTTCGCTCACCTTACATCAACTTAAAATTCACTTGAAAATTCAACTTCCGCTGTGTTTTTTTGTCAAAAAAGCGCAAAAACCTCCTAGTTCTGCTGCGCCTTGAGCGCGTTCGGAGTTTCAGTGGTGAGAGATCGAATCCGCTTGAAGCCGCTGCGGAGCAGATTGGAGGGTGAGCGCGCCCTCGTGCGGATCTTCTGCGTGCGTCCGTCGCGACAAAGTTGCAGGAAAGGTTCGGAAGTGCAGAACTCGTGCTCGCGAAGTACATATTCCTTCTCCTTCAAGTTCAACTGACAGGCGAAACACTCAACACCCTTAGACCGCGCGTGGGCACTAGAGGGAGGCGTTGTGACGTCATTCTCGAGGCCAACAAGGTTTAGGCTTTCGGTGCTTCCGGCAGCGCTGGTCGTCCGACTGCTGTCGTTGCCCTCTGATGACGTAGGCGACTGGATTTCCTGACAGACTGGCGATCCGGCCACTATTAGGGCGCTAGAGAGGCCGCTCATGATGTTGTTGTTGTTCAAATTTCTCTGGCCATTGTTGACGTTATTGTTGCGTAACAACAGCTTGGATTTCGGCTCCCGGAAGCTGCTGAACTTGCGTCCCAAGCGAGGAGAGAGCTTACCAATGATGCGCGAATGTCCGAAGCGAGATTTCTTAGGAAGAGCGAGCCTCATCACTGAAGAAGAGCACCTCAGATCATCCCCCTCCTCTTCACTGTGAGAAGGGGTTCCGGAGTCGGACTTGGGAGCCGAGATAATGCTCACCCTGGGTAGCAGGGGATTCCCCTCGCCGGTGACCCCGCTCGACGAGTTTGACCTGTGGTGACCTTTGTGCGCGAGCGCTGATTGGTCGGTTGTAGGAGGCACGACCAACTGAGGTACGAGTCCGACTCCGATGGCGGTTGCGGATGACGCGAAAGTCCCAAGGATCTCGGAGGAAGGAGGGATGTGGTTGGTGGGTGTCCGGATGCGAGTGATGAGCTTGGACCATCCTTCTCTTGCCGAGGACTCGTAGAAGTCGCACCTAAGTTGCTCCGCGAGCTCGAATCCCTCCTGGCGGGAAACTTTGCGAGGGAAGTCGAGATCGCATTTGTTGGCGACGAGAACAAACGGAGGAACCCGACTGAAGAGGAAATTTGGAGGTTATTGTAAGTAATTATGGACTCTAGTCATAAAACCGAAATAAAAACAACATCAACGTGGGAATAAAAACAATTCTGGATACGACCAAAATAGGAATAATACCAAATAGCCGTAGTAACGTATAAAAAAGTTCTAACCCCGTTGGAAGACGTAACTGGTCCGAATCAGGTCTAAACAACATTTTACCCAACCCCAAACCCACCCATAAGTACATCACTAACTCCCCTAATAATTTCAACCCTAAATCCATTTTCTAATCCCACCCAAAAGTTTTGCCCAACTCTGGTGTAGAAGAACATTGAAAGAGGCGCGAAAAACATAAATCGTGGCGTTAAACAATGTGGGCATTATCAACCAACAAAAAAACGCACGTAAAACAGTTTAAGACACACAAAGCTCTTATGAGGGCAACAAAACGCCAGAACCGCGCAGAAAGTTAATGTTGCGCGTCAAAACAGCATCTAGTTGTGGGCCAACATGTGATTTGCCACACACGACAACACAAAGCGTTTTTTCACTGGAGTTAGTGCAACTTGAGGGCGAGGCGGCAAATTGCATTCAACTGTCCAAACGGTGCGTATCAAAAATGCGTAACATAAACCTTAGGCTTCCCAAATTGGAGCTTTAGTGCGTTGGATTTGGAGGGTTTGTGAGTTTTTACGGTTGTAAGGCAACTCTCTGGGCGGATAGAGTCCATATTTTGTCGGTAATTGGATTACTTAACAGAGTTAAGCGGCTAGCAAGGCAGTATATTGGCAAAAGGTTCTTGTTCTAAACGCTGCATTTTGAGAATTATCCCTGTAAAGTGCACCGGAAATTGGCTTTTACAGCAAAGATTTGGTTTAAAATTAATCCGAGTAATTTCCTCCACAACAAAGCGATATTTAAAGTTGTCGTTATAAAAAGTCGACATTGGCCTTTTGAGCTTTTTCACAACGATAAGAGTTATTTCAAAACGGTCACAAAATCTATTCTGTATGGGCCTTGACATTTATTCATTCCACGTCTAACTACAACCTCAATTTTAAACTACATCCTCAATATTACAAAGTATACCAAGTTATTTTTTACCAGAATTTTTAGAAGTACAATCAATAGTCCAAAGTATATCCGCCAAAGTATCGTTCCTTTGTAACTCACCTCAGTTCTTTATCGTCCATGTCTCCCATTTTATCAGCTATCTTGGTAGCAGTGTCCTTAAGTTGTCTGAAGCCTTCGGGGTCGGTGGTGGAATAAACCAGCATAATGGCTTCGGCCCAGCGGAAGTGATGGTCGATTGATGCAAGACGCATGCCCTGTAATCAATGCCTTTTGTTAATTGCGTGTTGCGGTAATTGTAGTGTATCTATACCTTATTTTAGAAGCAGAGTTTAAGTTGTTTAATATAGGCTAAAAAGCCATATTTTTGTAAGTATATGCGACTAAAAAAATGTTTAATAATTATAAAAATATGTAAAATCTTACAGCATGGGATCGACTTGTCCTTATTAAGGTCGCAGATCACGTGACTTACCTTGTCGGACGTATCTTGGATTGTGACGCGAAGACTTTCACCATCTACACTTGCTGATCCATTGCACGTCATATCTAGAAAAAAGAGGTATTTTTATTTATTTTTGAAAAATCAAGAAGTTGTTTGCGACATTATACGGAATTTGTAAATCAATGGCGACAATGATATTTAATTGAAGCTAGTTTTTCACTAAAAAAAGTTAATGATTTTATCAATTCTAATTGTTTTAGGGAGATTTGCACCAAAATAAAACTTACAGACATTTTATTGAGAAAATTTATCACACGAATTGCAATTAATAGACAAAAAATTATTTAAGGCAAACTTAGATTTCTGTCCTGTTAATGGCAGTAAAACAAACGTGTTAGGTTGTATGGCTTTTGTATGCAAATAAATGAGCGCTACAGCACGAAAAGGGCAGAGCTATAAAAAACTGAATTTTGACAAGCGCTATATTCTCCACATTATTGCACGACCATGTAGTAGTTGAAACAACAGCGTGAAAGAATGCGTAAAACATGGAGGTCCAGTATTTTAGACGAAAAAAGTTCAAAATATTTATGAAGGGTTTTTATTGAATCATCCCTCGATATCCACCATTAAAAAAACGATACATGGAAAAAATAATGAGCCCAAGTAGATCGCCATCCATGTTGTGTATGGGTTAACAAAAAACTTCCAAAAAACGATTAATATAAAAAAAAATCTAAAATACGGTTAAAACGACGAGTGAACAACTTTTTAGTTCACAGTTAAACTTTAGCAACTATTGTGTGATTCATCATACGCCTGTATTTTAGAGTTCTATTTTATCACTACATCGCCTATTTATCACCGCATTCATTATGATGACACAATATAAGTTAACAGGCCCCTAAATCGAGCGGTTCACACATTAACGTAACAATAGCCCAATTATGACGAGTTTTCGAGCAGTTTTAAGGCGGGGTCTTTTATGAGTAAGAGCTTTCTCGCTAGAAACCATTACAGGGGACTTAAGTTGGTCGCAAAACCTCTTTTTTCATGTTTACCCCCCGGGCGTTCTGGTTACTGCTACTGCTGTTGGTCGACATTTAGGGTTGGCGGTGTAAAATGCGTCGCGCTGTGTTTGTGACTCATAATGGTCCGCGAAAGTGATTTTATCGCAGCGAAACACGATCATTTTTGGCCGAACGATGCTTTATAGTGGGTTAGTGGAAAATGTTGCCAATTCTATTGAAATTGTAGTAAGAATAACAAAGCTCATACACAAGTATATGTAGCATATTGAATGTTTTGAATAAATCTTCGTTTATTTTCAATTTTCAAGATAGAAAATATATTCTAAACGTTCAAAATGCTACTTATACTTTTGTATGGGCTTTGATATTCTTACTACGTTTTACTACAACCTCTAACCATTATGCTCCAAAGTCTATTTGAAATTGCGTTATTCATTTTTTTCACCTATTTGCAAAATAAGGTATCAAATTTTGTTTTTTTAATAAAGCAAAACGTTACTCACCGGTTTAAACTGTTTTTTCCTATGAGGCACACAATTGCCAGGTTTCAGATTTCACTTTATTAGATTTTTTACCGAAAGAGGTACTTTCAAGGTTCAATACGTCAAACCGCTTGTGGCAAGAACTCGTTAGTTGGAAGTAATTGGCCACAACGCTGACGACCCTGCACGCATTTTGACGTACAACTGCGGCAACAAAAAAATGTTTTTCCGGAAAAATTGCGATTTCGCCACCATACTAGGGTACTATAGTTACACACAAATTCACTCCCGAGCCCCCTCTAATTGAGCGTGTTATTGTGACGTCACAGCCAATACGCGCGCGTCCGCGAGGCGTTTCGGCGTTGAGAAAACCAAACGAGAGTTTAGGCTTTTGAAAGGTTTCTAGTTTCGGGCGCAAATGAAAATATTCACGCAGAAAGATTGGCGCTTTACTTTGTTATGTGTGATGATGAATTGATGAGAAATTAGACTTTTACTCTTTCACTTTGCCACTAAAGGTTATTCTTCGATCGTCACTCAACAGTAAAGTTTCTACAGGGATTATCGGGTGAAATTAATAATATTTGGTTGTTTGGGCTCTTTTGTCATGTTTTTAAACAACTTAAGTTAGGATACACGGGTTTTTGTTAGTAATTTCTAAGACATAACATTTCATAAAATCGACATTTCGTTGTTTTCAAACGTTTCGGCAATATCCTAACTATTAATATACAAGTGTGTATTAATAAATAAACAGGTCCTCTGGTAATTGTTATTGTGAACTCATGCGTATACTAGTTGCAAGTCAACTTTCTGTTGGTGAAAAACAACTTCGGCGCTTGTCTTTGGCGCAAGTGCGACTTACAAAGCAGTTCATCCTAATATTATCAATATACACAACATGTGCATATTAGTTTCAAGCCAGCCTCTGTGCGATCTTTGATATTTTTCTACATGTCACAATTTCCCTGGACTTGATATTTTACTTCAATCTTTGCGAAATCTAAACGACAAAGGCACGTGCGTTGATACTTTAGCCTGTATTTCGATCCTTGATTACAGGTGGATGTTCACCTTTGTGTGACCCAAGGCTGATGGAAATGACTGGGACAACACAATCAACACCACACACGTGGGGAAATATTATTTAATTTCTATTAAAGGGCGTATTTTAATGGAATTCAAAACCATTGTCAGCAGGTTTCTGCTTGTCGGTCACTGTTCCGCTGACGCGTATATTAGTAATAAAAACTCAAAGTTTTAAAACCTGAGTAAAACCAGGATCAGACATTTTTTAAATAAATATATAATTTGCCTTTACTGGCGATCCCACTCGGGGTTTTAAACTTGATCATTTGATTTATTGTACTCAATCGTGCACAAAGAGTTTCATCAAAAGGCTTGCCAATAATTGCAAAAATCAAATTCATAAAAATTCCTAATCACCAGTAAATGTGTAGTAAGGTTAGGCCCCTACAGGATAAGTATCCTTTTGAAGGTTTCGAATAACATTTAATTCATTTTCAATATCCCGATGCCTACTTCTGTATGGGCGTTGATATTCTTATTACGTCTTACTACAACCTCAACCATTATGTACCAGTGAATGTAATATTCCATTTTAGTCAGTTTGCAAAGTGTGTTGCAAACGTTAGTAAGTGCCGTTTTGAACTATGTTATCCCTGGAGACTCCACGGATTTACCCTCCGCGGTTTGGTGCAGGGAAAAATTCGATTTTGGTGAGAGGTCATATGCAGGTGGAGCAGTACGACTTCCTCTGGTGGAAATACCCAACCAATTTGACGCACAAGTTTAAAAGGTGGATTTTAAGTTTCAAGTCGTAAAAAAAAACAATTCGTGAAACTACGAGAATAAGAGGCTAACAAAGGTCTAGTAGAGACCGGTAAGTGGTCCGCAGTCGTACGATCACATAACGTTTAAAATATTATTCCGATGATACAAACAATTCCTTTGTTTTGCTTTAAATCTTGGAGCATAATGACTGGAGGTTGTAGTTAGACATAGTAAGAATATTAAAGCCCATACAGAAGTAATATTCCTACTTTGTATTGGATTTGATGTTCATTCTAGGGTTTTTGTGGTTTTAAATCGTCTGCTCATAGTATTGTCTGCATGAGATTATCTTGCTCACAGAAAATTAGGTTAAAAAAATTACATTGTGGTTATTCGTGGAAATTCTAATTAAAAAGGCCCCCAGCGACTCGCGACAACCTCAACGTCGCCCAAGGGAGCGCGACACGCGGTAGTCGAGATGTCGCGCCGGAGAAAAAGCGCGCGCTATCGCGACCTTGATCGGACAAATGCGCCGCTCTCATCCAGTTGCCAACTGCGAAATGCACTTAGCGTAGGAGAGCAAGGCTTATCTCGTGACACGTGCTTTGTATACTTGATACTTGCGCGATAAGATCTCTGTGCATCGCAAATTGCGCTGCCTTGAGAAAAAATGCAGGAATAATGGCTTAGGATGCAAATTGATAAGTTCTATGTGTTGCTCTTTTGGCCCCAAAAGGCCCTGGCTTACTTTGAAGGCGAAAAATGGCCTAAAATGGGGAAAATATTGGGTTGGATTTCAAAGATATCTTGGCGAAAGCCTAAAGCAATACACTGGATATAGGCGGTAAATAATACGCTGCTATTGATGGCAATATCCTACAATATACTTGGGTACTCTAAGGACGGATTTGTAATGTAGCTTGATATTGAATTTAAAAAGCCAAAAAGGTCAAGTGAGTCGACATTGTCTTAACGTTTAGTTACGAACTTGTTCCATCTTCAGTTAATGTTTATAAATCCTACAAGTTTCTTTAATTCTACCATCCGAACAATAGCTAATTATATCGCCTCTTCAGTTTCAAATAACGTTTTTATGAAGTTTTGTTGCAATACAAATTTTAACCAATGTTCTAAAACAACGTCAAACAAGCCAAGATCCAAATAAACTTACAACTCCCGAGTCAAACTGTACTTCCGCCGCGAACGGATATACATCGGCGTCTAACTGGCCTCAGGGTTGACAAGCAGAAACGTCAAACTTAATTAATTTTCGCTCTGCTGACTGACAGGCCATTTATAAGTATATTGCTTGTTGCTAAACACCGACTACTGCTGCTTAGTGTTGTACGATTAACATCAGTATTTACACGACTTAGCGCCTTTAAGGCGGGCCGGTTATACAGGTATGCGTTGCGTACACGGATCTGGGTATTTTTCTTGGGGAGGGGGTTGGGGTGTGATTTAATCTCTGAGAGCAGGGGTAACTATTATTCTTTTTTTCAAAAAAGGGCGAGCTGGATATAAGTATAAATACGTTGCATGATTCGGGGGTTATTTAGTACAACAGGGGCAAGTAGGTCAATTTTTTTTAATAGAGAAACGGATAAGTGTAATGATTGACGATGGCGGGCCGAATTCAAAATTTTGTTCATGTTTGCGACAAACATTTTCGTTAATTTAATCCATTGTTACTGTATTTTAGCTCATTCAGTTTCAAAATTAATTTTTCAATTCAATATAAAAAAAAACGATCAAAAATATAAAGAAAACAATTCAACCAGTACAAAATTTTCAACTTCAATCGCGAAAGTTTTTTATCTAAATTATATTTCAAACTACATCGTATTTAGAAAACACAGCTTATTTTATACAAGAGAAAAAATGTTTCCTTTGGACCTTGGCTGTGAATAAATTCAAACTGTTATACGAAAGGTTAAAACAATATTATCGCTTTACTTAAGAACCAAGTTTGTCCCCATTGGTGAAATTTCAGCGGCCTGAAAGCAGCAATTCAAAATTCCTGCCCATCTAGATATGAGGTTAGCTTACACAGAAGGTATCTACCATCAGCTTCACACTTCTTTACAGCGTATTCACTTCTTTGATATTGGACTACATTTTCACCGATAAGACCCCTTTGACATATTTGCGGTTAAATCTGTTTAAATCTTCATATATTTGGAGCATAATGGTTGGAGGTTTTAAGTGAGATGTCGTAACAATATTAAAGCCCATACAGAGGTAGGTATCATTTTGTGAACTTTTTGAATGTCTCTTGATTGCATATCTCTATATTTATGAAAAAATAAATTTTCAAAACGCACAAACTGCTACATTTTTTGTTCTTTGTTTGCTAGTGTTATTTATTTTCGATTTTTTGTGAAATCAAATAAATGACGCATTTTGTATATGCTTCGAAATAACCCATAGGCTTCAAAGTAACGAAAAAATGCCATTTTAAGTACCATGTTGACAGCATTTACATGAAACGCATTGACAGTTAACAGGAAGTATAGCATTAATTCTGTTTGTAGGTTATCAACAGACTATATTTGGTGACAAAATATTTTAAGCAGGCATGTTATTAATCGTTTCCGGTTAAATCTATTTTGCATTACCAGACAGAAAAACAAACACAAAAAATATTGCCGAAAAGTTAATGGATTAAGCATGTAACTTGGATATCACCCTTCGAGATCATTCCCCTAGTGATTAATAGTAAACGCAGTTTCTACAAAAACAATCAGACCAGCTTTGCAATAAACATCGGAGTTTTGCAAAACCTGATCACAAGTTTGCAGCATAATGGTTGGAGGTTGCAGTTGGACGTAGTAAGAATATCAAAGCCCATATACAAGGAGAAAGTATTTTGTAAATTTTAAATAAGTCTTAAGATAAGTGCTGGTGTTATAGTTGGATGTAGAATTAATATCAAAGCCCATACAAAAGCATCTTTTCGTGAACATTTCGAATAACCCTAAGATAATGTCTGGAGGTTGCAGTAAGACGAAGTCAGAATATGAAATCCCGGATAGAGTAGGTGGCATTTTGAAGGTTTCAAATATATTTTTATTCATTAGATCTGAGCACAAAGAACGGTAAACTTTGCTTTTTCGACCGGTTGTGTAAATGTTTTGCGAACCAATCGCTACAGCGTGGAATTTAAGCGACCAGGGTGTGGATTTAAAAGCGATTTGCTGCGACTTGGTTGCGAGTTAGTCGGTTAAATTACGACGCCTCTTAAGGCGAGGTTTTTGCTTTGGTGAGTGCTATTTTGTCAAGAACTGTTCACGCAAATACGCGAGCGTTATACAGTAAAAAAACATTACAACGCAATTAAAAGCGGTTTTAAAATCATTAAAAAAAAACATTCGGGCCCGCGTTGAAAAAGTTTGAGAATCCCTGCACTAAAAATATACTGCATCTACACTGTAAAGGCATTATGGTGGTTTCAACAAGGCATTAAAGATGCGAACAAGATGTTGTGTTGTTGTGGGCATCCTTTCCACCCGCTGTATACATGTAACGCCCATCAGATAAAGCATAGTCGCGTGGCTAGAAATTTTGGGAGATTTCGAGGAGAGAAACGCCTTAGAACGCTATTTTGACGTCGGGAGAACGCTATTTTTGACGTTTTTGTAAGCGAACTAAACACAGGAAATAGATATAATAATAATATTTAAGGTGTCTAATAAGTATAATGTCTTTGTATTTCATTTTACAAAGTTTTGGAGAAATCTTTAACCGATCTCAATTAATCTAACCGTGTGAATTACTGCAGTCGGTGACCCAGTTAAGGGTCTTATACCATAGGTTGAGAAACACTGCAATAACCGAATGTATATCCTATAACAAGCTACTTTGCTTTAGTAATGGTTCGACAAACGTTATAATGGTTTAGAAAACGTAGTAATGGTTTGACAAATGCGAAACACCTGGCGATTAACTAAAAATCATTTTTAAATGCACTCCTCAATTAAAACACTGTTGGTTATTTTGGCTTAGACTTAAAACGTTGTTGTGTAACACAAAAGTAACAAGTTTAGGGCGAAATTTACACGTTTAAGGCGATCGTGACACAAACAGATTAGGTTGGGATGGAGAGGTAGCAATTTGCGGTGAACCTAGGGCTGTTGGAAGCCACACCGATCATTATGACCAAGTGACAAGACTCCGGCTGGAACGGTTTCCTAGTAACCTGGTATAACGAGCGTACTTAATTTAAAGGTTTCCTGGGTTTATTACAGTTTCGTAAAAGTGCTGGGCAGGGTTTGGTGGTTTGTGGGCTGCTATTACATCCTTGGTTTTCCAAGTTCATTTTCGCTAATTTGTGACAACAGTAAAATGTCCTGATTAAGTGGTTGCTTCTGGATAAGTAAAATGGCTAAAATTGCTTTCGTAAATGACGATCAACCTCGTCTAAATTATTTGCCCATTTTTAAACAGACCGCTTTATTCTTTGTGCAGACATCTCTATGATTTTACAGGGCAACTAGAGCGTAATTTAAAAAAATATTTAGAAATATTTGGGCCTAAAGAATTACGAAAGACACATTTGCACACATTGCCCGAAATTTCCTTTTTGACGAAATTAAGATCACTTACTAAACTCTTGCCAAATTAGGTTTAGAAAAGCAATTTATTGCGACTTTATTTGGACGAAATCGACTGGTTCAGGGTATATTTGAAAAATGAAAACAAAAACCATATTAAAGGTCATAAACACACGAATGTTTAAAAGTGATTTAAACATGATGTTACAACTAAACAATTTTATGACTTTGTCCATTTTTTATTTCTTTACCAAGAAACGCACGACATTTTAAAATAAACAAAGAAATATGTTAATGGCAAACTGAATGTGTAAAATAAGAAAACATGTAAATGACGACAATGACTTCAAATGGGAGAATATATTCTTTGGACTTTCCTTTCTAGGCAAAGTCGGTCATTTATAAGGAAATTTGTTGCTTATTCTGATCCTATGCTTTAAACCAGTTTTCTCAACCTATGGGCCGCGACTTATATTTTAATCGCCGTTTGACGTTGTTTGGAGTGATTTTATGGTCACATTTATTGAGATTGGTTCTGGTCAAGATTTCTAGACAATTTGAGAAAATTGCGGACTACGGATACATAACTTATTGGATGAGGAGTAATTCATGCTAATTGTCTTGCGTTTTGTTCACTTACAAGCAGTTGTTTTCGCTGTTATAGTTAACACTACGTATTTGGCTTTAAGAATCACTGCTCTCTTGTTACAGATCCGCTGAAAAGTAGCTTTAAATGTGCTAGCTTTTATAACTGTAGGGCTATTAACGGCGTCTCATATTTCACACCTATATATTTCCACACTGAAAATATTCCAATATCATCTAATACAGAGTTAACCATTTTTTTTTCATTAAGGACCGGAAAACTGTAAGGACTGGCAAACGTGAGCCGGATGACCAATTTTGTGTCCAAGAAAACACTGCTTTAGTCGGTCAACTGCCAACCACAACCCGAGGTTGGCGACGAAGTGAAACCGATATTTTGTTCCGACCTGTCACAACGAGGCTGCTTGGGGTCTATAGTTCTCGCGCCCTTGCATTATTAATCGCGCTTTCGCGTTCTTTGTCGCGAACTCACCCCCCCATTCTCTCCGCGTTTGAAGGTCAAACGGGGCAAATTTTTGGAATTTTTGTCTCACCTTTGGACGAAAAATAGAAAAATTGAATTTAATAGATGCAATTTCTTTGCTGAGCTAAACTGGACAAACTTTAGTGGAATTATATGTTTCTTTTTGCGTGCCAAGTTTAGGAAAGACCCATAATGGTCAATAACCTACTTTGTGTATTCATGAATTACTTCCTGATTTTTGTGGAAGCTTTAGGAGTTATCGTATGTTGCTGCAACCTTTTCAAAAGATTGAAACAATTGAACGTGGATAAAAAAAATTCAATTTTATTTTTGTACAGAGTTCAACGTCTAAAAAACGTGTCAGAAAGGAATGAGCGGAAATGACATAAACCCATTATTTATACATTTGACATCTGGAGCATCTTGCAAAAGACGGCTCGTATCTATATTAGGATGTCTCAGTAATTTTGTAACTGTTTAGAAACGACATAAACCCGACCAAAATGAAAAAAACTTATACCTTAGACTACGCCATGTAAATCTCCAGCGTTTCAGGAATCTGAAACAAACTGGCCTTGAAAAAATTTAATTTCGCAAATTTGTTGTTGTTACAATAAAATGCGAGTCGCCTCAGTAAATAAACACAGTCAGTGGTTGCGTTAAAACGTTTATGTTTTCATCAAACATCTCCGAGGTGAAACGAACTATTGCGTCTGCTTTAATGTTAAGCGGGAATAGCGTGAGAGCACCAAACAGCAAATTGGCCACACGGGAAATGCGCTGTACGCTTTACGAAGGCAAAACTAAACACTGTCTCGTTTTGCGCGACGCCCAAGTTGGTGAGTAGCTGGATATCATGTTTGTACTACACGAGCAGTACATTTGTGTTTAAAAAAAAAGAGTTTGTATACATCTTGGCGCCTAAACATTACAGCGAATAACCTCATACAAAATTGAGCTTGATATGATCAGGGTGCCTTAGAAATAGATTCAATTTTAATCCTAAAATGCTGTTTTTTAGGAAAGAATGTTAAAAAAAGTCCAGCATTTTAGACAATTCTTCTAAAATCTTCAGGTTAAAAAATATTGGTATTTATTTTATTCGTGGTGTGTGTGTTTCCGTGCCACAAAAAACGTTTAAAATAGACTTTAACTTGCAAACATTACAACCTGCGTTAAAATGGTTGAACTTTTACCCACCTAAGCATATTTTAACAAGAATTGTAAGCCACAGTAAGACATCTTAATATTAAAATGTTGTTTAAAACTTCCGATAAAAAAACATATTACAGTATACCTAGAAAACTTTAAGTAGGTATCTTCTTTAAGCGATTAAAATTTTAAATACTTAATATTGATTGGAATTCGGTAAACCGAAAGAAACTTCCACGAACCCGTTCTCTTTGGTTACTAATTGCATAATTGATTCAGTCCAGCGAAATTTTTAGGTCTCTTAATAAAGTCATTATTTCGCGGAACCCCCCAGAACAGTGGCCACAATCGGATCAGCGGACGGTCTTGTGACGTAGGTCCTTGTCACCGAGGCCGCTTTATGACATCACAAGTGCATCGCGCGGCGCAGGGTTATGAGGGTGCGGGTGTTTGAACAGTTGAATGCGAGAGGGATTAGGAGTTGTAGAGCAGCGGGGGTTATTTTAGGAATGCCAGGAATGCTCTTGGTTCCCTTATTCTTTAACTGGGGAGCTTGTTTTGGTGAATATTCTTTAGACTTTCTATTTTAATAAAAGCCAGTTATTTATAAGTTCTTAAGAGAAATAATAATAACATGGTACCTACTTGTATATAAGCTGGACAGTTCTTTCGTGAATATTTTTTAATCAAAGTCAGTCGATTATAATAATAAATTTCTCTTAACAACTTTTACGTCAAGCTTAGTATTAATATTTTTGAGGCTAGGATTTTTAAATCCAGGGTTGAAAGTAACAATGGTCCACCGAAACGTTCAAAATGATATCTACTTCTGTATGGAATTTGATATTCTTATCACGTCCTACTACAACCTCCAACCATTATCCTTCAAAGAGAAATATATATTTTTCTTGAGAATTTATAAATGACTGACTTTGATTAAGAAATGAAAGTCTAAAGAACATACTTAAACTTATGTTCATTGCCGTCATTTAGGTGTAAGGGTGAGGAGATATGTTTAGCGAGTCACATTCAGTGTGACTTATTTCGCTAAAGCTTGTTTGAATATAGCTAGGACGCATAAATTCGAGTAAAACAACTGTTTTTTGTTGCAACAGCTTGGGAAAACACCACGGAATGCAGGAGCTTAACTGAGCTCAGTGCTTTATAAATCACCTCCTTGTAACGTTAGTTTCGTGTCAGAAGGACTGTAATAACAAGGCCTTGTACGCAGCATTTAAACACTCCAAAACAGCGTTTAAGAGCCGAAATTGCGGAACGTGAAAACCGATATTTATATATGGTTAAGCACTTAGCCAACGGTATACAGCATTGCTTGTAGCAGTTTAACTAGAAACCTTGCACTTGAAATGCTTTACCCGCTGGAAAAGTCAATTGCGCCAATTAGTAAGGTGGCGATAATTTTAACTTTTACGTTCGCAAATCATCGGTTGTACTCTTGTGAGATTTCTTGGACTTGTCAGCGAGAGTTTTAATAACGTTTCGATTAAAAGTTGAAGATTTACGACGACGCTTTCGGCTTTTTTCTGGTAAACAGGCCGAAACTAATCGGGCTTCAATGATTGAAGTTTAACAAAATCCATTTAAAAGATCCAAAGGCTTTCAAATTCGCCAGGTGCGAATAAATGGGATTAAATTCTAACTTTTCATATCAGGAGTGGCCGTAAGCAGCTAAAAACAACATGACATGAAAGAAAAAATTTCGCAGTTATTTTAAATAAGATTTATCCATATGACGTGGAAAATCCAAAAACGTATTTTCAATTATTTTTAATGGACCATCTGTTAGAAAGAAACGTAAGGCAAAATATCCGGATGTTGTATTTTGAGTAAATAAACGTCAAGACCTATAGAAAATTAGGTTATTTTGTAAAAGTAAAATGAACATAGCGCATATACAAAACTTAAAATCTAATAAAATAAATAAATATTTATTCGACAAGTTCAAAATACCAACTGTACTTCTTGTATGTGCTTTGGTATTCATTCTACGTCTAACTACAACCTTCAGCCATTATGCTACAACATCGAAAACACGATTTAATAATGTATTAGATCAAGAACGTGATGTTTTTGGCTTAATTTCTTCATCAATTCTCCCATTCTCACACGTTAAAGCAACTTTATCAGTCAAAATTCTCGTATCAGTGGTGCATAAAGCAATGCAATCTGGCACCCAATAGGGGGTATCCGTTTTCCCGCCCTTTAGAAGGGATTTGGCGGGAAGCACGCAGCGCAAATATTTAAGGAAACAAAAAAAGCGGGATTATATCATTCAGCACGTGTTAAGCTTGCTTATATTACGAGCAACTGCGTGGCCATTTAAGCTTTTAAATCGAAGGGTGCCGTTTGAAGCACTGACCCCAAAACAGATCTTACTGATAAACCTCGACACCAAGATTAGTCGCAGTGTAAATATTTAGCCGCGTACTTATTGGTTTTCGGATGCGGACGGCGAAATGTGGATATAGGACGGACACTCAGACTGCCGCACATAATAATTGGCCCTTGGTACAAAACTAAGAAACGGAAAACCCGTTTATTAAGATGTTTTAGTAAATGTAGAACGAATATCAAAGTGCATACTGATTCGATCGGTGGTCTCTTTGTCATGTTGAAAATGAATAAAGTATTATTCGAAAAATTTATGTGTTGTTGTATGTCTAATGGTCTATGTCTAACTATAACCTCCAGCCATTATGCCCCGAAGATATACATTTCACACATATGAGAGAATCGTCAATATCTAAACACGCACCAAACATTAACTAATGCACGTGTGAGAAAAATAATCAATAAAACTCACTTTTCACCATTAGAAAACAACGTTTGTGAACAACGAAATTTCGATTTGATTGAATATAATGGCTTTAAGGGGGATTGTCACGTGCTATTTCAACTCACATTCTTTGTCGTTTCTTTATTTTTTTTACGCTTTTATAGTAATGCCGGTGCACAATCACTAAATACCGGTTAAATTTCGGGTTGTCATAACTGTGATCGATTTCACAACCTTCCAATGACGCATTCCCGTGTTTGAACAGTGTTGCTGCAATTGCGCGTCAAAACGTGTGAATTCAAGGCAGGAAATATGTGTTTTTCGCTTCGCCCGACTGACGCTAAATAAAAGTTTTACGAAATCTGGCATGGCGCGCCATTAAACATGAAAACACAAACCTCAAAACACTCCCTAAACATGACGTGCCATGGTTTGCACGCTCTAACGCAAATGTAGAGACCAAAGGTACGGGAACTGGGAAAATATGGCAATAAAAACTGTTTTTTTGGAATTCAAAACCCGCAAAAAACAGGTGCTTTTATAGTTATAGAAACTGGAAAAATGTGACAGAAAAAACTATTCTTGAGAGTTTAAAACCCGCAAAAACAGCTGCTTTATAGTTTATAGCACCCAGGTTTGACCGAATATCAATTTGTGGCCTGTTGAACGACGGTATTAGCTACTTGAAAGAAGTTTTCTCACCTGCGTTTTCCAGATATTCGTTGATGAAACGACGAGTGAGAAATCGAACAACCAAAGCTGTAAAAAATGAACATAAACTAGTAAGTAAGGTGTCACATCGAATGAAATAAATCGTCACGCTCATAACCAAAGTGCCTAAGTCATTTTTTTATGGATGGGTAACAAGGAGTGACTTAAGCAAAAAAAAATAAAAATTTGGAAAAAATGACTTTAGGCAATTTGGTTATAAGCGTGACGAAACACGAAAACGCTACATATATGACGCTGTGTTACCTCAAGTTTGGATAAATTTGATAAAAAATATTTAGGATATTATAAAACTTAAATATTTTTTCTCTAAATTATAATGGCGACTTTTAACAAAATAATATATATCTTGGTTAGAAAAAAGCTGTAATTAGATACATGTTAACAACGGTTTAAATTATATTGTTGCTTTTGCGTTATATTTTGTTGTTTACGAAACTTAAATGTAAAAGCGTTTTGTTAAAAAGTGGGATTAAAATGTCACGAGATTTATCTAACGTATTTTTTTTAATAAAGTAAAGTGATTTTTGACCAAAAATAGCAAAATGCGACACTTTTAGTGTTTTGTTAGAAATTGTGGTTATAAAAATAACGCTATTCAGAAAAAAATGCCATATTGCAAAACAAAGTGTGATGATTTAGAGATAAAAGATCATACTACTCTTTAAGTGACGCTACTTCGGAACAGCTACTAAACTGCCGAAGTGACAAGATACTTAGATGCTTAAAAATTGTGATATTTTATGTGGTAAACTAAAAAGCGATACTACTCTTAACAACAAGTGACGCAACCTTCAACGTAAGAGCAGCTACTAAAAATGTCAAAGCGACAAGGTACTTTATGCTTGACAACATGACAAGTGCGAACAAATGACGTAATCTTCCAGTGATGCATTGGCGCGAAGTGGCTTCACATGAGTTACATGTGATTAGATCGCGTGGAATGTGCGCTGGTAAATAGAGGCATTGTGAATGGATGGTGAATGGCTTGTGGGTAGTTTACATTGGCACATAAGGGCCCAACTCAAGCCACTGTTTTTTAACTTTCTAGTATTGCTAACTACAGGAAAACTTCATTGATTTCGACCATTTTTAAAACAATTAGCAGTCAGTTTGTTTTAAAGTAGCACTAACTTGATTTTTTTCTTTTTTCTTAGCAATATACTATGTATAAGTTAGTCAGTGATTTTTCAACTTTTGGTAACTTTTTTAGTAAATCTCAAAGCCCATATAGAAGTAGATGTAACACTTAAAACGCTTCAAATAACATCTGTGGAAAATAAAAAAGAGATATTCGAAACGTTTAAAATTATACCTTCTTCGCACTCAACTAAAACCTAATATTGGAATAGTGGACAACTGGACATACTTCAGACAATATTTGTTTTATTTTGTGACCCATTTACCAACTTTTTCTGTTTCACAGCCAACTCGTTTTCAACATTTTTAATCTTGAAGCCCAACTTTTAAAATGTTTTTTTGTTTTGTGTAATGATTCTCTTGATTTAACCGGCATTACAAAAACCACAGAGATTATCTTTTTAGCAGTAACTCACCTGATTTTCCGACCTTCCGTGGCCCAACCACGACCAGTTTGAACTCGCGTAGGTGGTGCGGGTTAAGTGCGGACCGCGGACTTAAGTCCATAACCATCGTTCAGTTCCGCCTTTTGCAAGAACCCACTATAATGCTGATTGCGTCCGTGAAAAGCGAAACGCGGTATTTGCAGACGAGAGCAATTAATTGCGAAAATGCCTCTTGTTGATGGTGATTTAACAACGTATATTTACCTAAAAACATACAAACAATGTGTTAGTTTGTTGTGGGTTTTTATATGGCTGCAATTGATATAAATATTTTTTTTTAGTTATCATGACATTAAAAAAATAATGAAAGAGCAATTCCAGCAATTCACAAAATACTTTTTACTTCTGTATGGGCTTAATACTGTACTACGTCTAACTTCAATCTCCAAACTTCAGCATTTGATTCATAATTCCCATTATTTAAAGCTTTCTAGATTTCTAAATAACAACTGGCACTTTATGCCTGTCACACATTTGCTAAAACATTTTTTATTTATTTATAAACCTTGTTTTTAATATCAAGGTGAATCTTGGAACAACAAAACTAAAAGATTTCGGCCCTCAGAGCCATAAAGTCCTTTATGCTCTTAGTGAAGTTTCAAGCGATATATTTAATGAGTAATAAAATGTTGAGAAAATGATGTTATCGCAGTTTTTCAACGCATAACACGATCATAGTGTAATTAGAATCGGGATTTCATTTCAATTTTGTTAAATTCCTATACGCTAGCTGAAGGTAATGAGGGTATGATTAGGTTTGGAAAAACAAACAGGATTTACTGTGAAAACACCAGAGCTAGATCAAATTGAGCGATGTTTTTAATTTGACCTAACACAAGAAAATAGAAAAACGCGACAAATATAATCCTCAGAAAACGAAATTTGAAAAAAGTATCTTCGGCCCAAAATGTGTATAAAATAAATTAAAAAGTATACGCGGATTTTAAGTAAAAAAGCGGCATAATTTAGATTTTAGACGAATAGCGTTGGACATCCATTGGCTCATTTCCACCAATTACCAGTTCCCAAAGTTCATTTTAATTGCCCAGCACCGGGAACTACTGTTGCCAATTAACCCTTTAATCTGCACAGGGCAGGAAATGTAAGAGCGGGCAAAATTAACTGGAATTAGATAATCAATCGATGGAGCTAGAAAATCGATCAGCAAGGTATGAAATATGCATAAGCGGACTCCGAACAACAAAACAGCTAATGCTACTTAATACACGACCTCTTTACCTTTCCTCCTATGGGACTTTGCCAAGGAAAACAGCAAAGACCTTTGCAAATGGACTTTTTGGAAGGCATTTAAATGGCCTTTGTCAGATTCGTTAAGGATAAGCGAAGAGCAGGTAATGGGAGTCTTTTGAGTAATGGTTTGGTCATTTTTATCTCGATGTTGAAAATGAATAAAATTATATCCGAAATGTTCAAAATATACCTCCTTCTTCTATACGGGTTTAAAATTTTTACTACGTCTAAATACAACATCCAGCCATTATCTTAAGATTTTTTTAAAACGTTCAAAATGTTACCTACTTCTATATTGGCTTTGATATTTTCACAAGTTTAAACCTAATATAACTAATATTTCCTAACACTGCATTTACAATGCGAAAATCCCTTTAATACTGCATTTTCAACTCTTTCTAATTCAGTTACAATTTTCGAGTCTAAAAACCGCTGCAAAGATTAGTGCAAACCGGCTTCTGAATTTTGCAACGACCCCTGCAAACAGTTCTATAAAAACTCGGCGTCCGATGTTTTCCAATTAAACGTCCCAATGACGTCATACGCATCAGATATTATTTGCTGTGCGTATTTGCGCTGTCCAGAGGCGACCCAGAACGGCTTGAAGTTTGTCATTTGGCGCCCAGACCCAAACCACTGCTGTGTACACAAGGTCGCCAACAGTCCAATTAAAATATCTCGATCAACATTGCGATGGACTTTGAAGCTAAACCCCGGTGAACCCTGAAAATTGCCTTGTAACCTTTTTTTTTATTCGAAGCCCATTTTTGCAACATTTTTAATATTGTGGACATACTTTTAACAATATTTTATGTTTTGTGACCCAGTTTTACGACCTTTTTTGTTTCGCGGCCCATTTGTTTTATTTCATTGGTTTAAGCCACACTTTTAACGATCATTTTTTATTTTGCAACCACATTTTCCCAACTTTTTTGGTTTGGCGGCCAACTTTTTTTCAACATTTTTAATCTTTAAGCCCAACGTTAACCGATCTTTTTTTTACTATCTGGCTAACTTTTGCTAAAATTATTGCAAAACTCACAATACGGTTTGAGGGCAGAAAAAAAACGATCTTAGCACTTGTATATAAAACTGTTTTAATTTCTTAAACAACTATCAAAAAAATTAACAAGTATCGTGGTTTGATTCGAGTTTTTTAATCTGTGAACAAAATAATACGCTTTAAAGCTTTAGTTTTAAGGCAAACCCTCCGAATATATCACTTTCGTATAGTTAGAACCAAAATGCAAGCAACATTTCCACAAATGCCCTTCGCTCTTAACAACACCAGCTTATATAGAGAATCATTTACGCTTAAATTCGATTTTTTTTTCAGAAGCGTGGAAGCCATCTGGTGAAATATGCAATGCAGCAGGTGCCTGCAGATTGCAGCATTACGTAAAGCATTGCGTAGATTATATTGGATGCGAAAAGTTTGTTAAATGAAATCAGTCTTTTTTTTATTACATAAACCAGTCTCGGTAACAATAGGTAAAACTAAACGGCGACCCAATACTGGGTCGCGACCCATGGGTTAAAAAAACGTGGTTTAACTAAAATAAACACGATCCCCTTAGGGCAGTGGTTCTCAACCTGGGTGACGCGCCACTCTAGGGTTTTTTTAACGCTCAAGGGTGCCGAGAGATATTTCAAATTCTTTAGGATTTCAATTTTTGCTCTATGGTTAAGCTTCTTGACACAACTTTTATGTACGATAAAATTGCCAAAAACTACAAAAAATTTTAACCCTGTAGCACAGTTAGTGTGCTGTTTCAATCTTGTTTATTGTAACGTTACAGTTAAGCACTCAGCGAAAATACGAGCAGGGGTGCAGCGAACTATTTATGATTCTGCAGGGTGCCGCAAGCCAAGCAAAAAAGGTTGTGAACCACTGCATTAGGGCCACGGTTGGGAAAGGCTGGTTTTGTCTGTGGTTATAACCCCTTCACTTTATAATCCGCCTGTACAGTGAATAGGTCTTACTTTTGCTTCTAACACTTAATTTCCACTCGAAGTAGCTGATTGATTGAGCGCTTTATATTTGGTTCATTTCAAGAACCAATTCCGAATGAAGCGAGTAATTACCACGTATCGATTTTTACAACTCATTTGTTCTTGAGAACTACCACATGGTCTTTAAACTTACCACACAATCCGGTACACATTTTTTGCTTGATATTTAAGGTATTGGCGTAATTTTTGCTTGATTGTCGGCTATTTTGCACAGGTTTCTTTTGCTAGGCTTCAAGTTCCGATCTAAACCTTACTTAAGAACCTTTCTTTTTCGTTTGATTATAAAGTAAGTTATATAATCCGGACAAATTACAACACAAATATGACAAATAGGTCTTATTTGAATATATAACAAAACTACAAACTTGCTTTTTCACTTTAAAATAGACAGTTTTATTCAAAAGTTTCTAAGTTCTCTTTTTTTACTTACGCATAAATTGTTTTACATTTTTTGTTAAATTTTGAGATATTTTTATAAATGATTGTTCAACGTTGCCAAAAAACGCCCCCATATAGAGCATAATGTTTACAGTCCAGTATTATTCTGCACTGCGCCAGACGCACAACGTATTGAAAACAGCAACTTTGAGCGCACAAACGGTTCAAACACAACTTCACAGTAAGTTCTTTATACATTCGGTTTACCGGCATGGAAACTCTAAACATTTAGGTCTGTTACCTTCGGCAAAAAACGCACGTTTAACTACTAGGCGGCTGTCGTAACGCTTTTATCGCCTCGCCTTAGGATGGAAAGCAATAAATTTAATAACGAAATACGGCAGTTGTTCCCAAATTTTTGTTTTTGCGACGTCTTTGCAAGGTTTGCTGGAATTGAGATAGGAATTTTACTAATTTTTATGTATTGGTTTGTTTATTATAGCCTTTTTTTCGTTAAACATATTTGTAATGCACGTGTTGGTTAATATTAACATGTCTTACCGCAATTGAGTTTAGATACCAAACATAATCATTGCGCGACGGCCTTGGAAAATTAAAACGGCGCACCAGGGCGTCGCGACGCACAGTATGGGAAACTCTGAAAAGGTTTGGCTTGCTGTACAGATTAGGAGAACCTTGTACAGTCTGACATTTGACACAAATCAGTTTGTGAAGTGCAATAAAAAGAGACACGCATGCCTCGGCGAAATAACAAACACAGCCGCACACATTTTGACTGACGTATAAAATGTCCCAGACACTAACGCAGTGGTTCTCAACCAGGATGCGGCCGCACTCCGGGGCGCTGTTTTCAACGCTTAAGGGTGACGAGAGATATTTCAAATTCTTTTGGATTTTATTTTTTGCTCTATTGGTAAGCTTCTTGATACAATTTCTTGTGTACGATCACGAACTATTTATAATTTCTTGGCATCATCTTTTAATGGGAGGCTGATCTTATTTTGTGGCGAAATAAATTATTTTAAAAGACTAGAACTTATTAATGATTGACATTGACCAACAAGCTACGCTTTCATAATAACCAAAGGTTTCGCAGAGCACTTGGAAATTACTCAAGGCACAAATGCACTGCTTAAATTCTTTTGCACAAATGCACTGCTTAAATTCTTTTGCACAAATGCACTGCTTAAATTCTTTTCACACACGGATTGTTAATAAGTTCCTTTTCTGTCTCGCCAGATGCCGATTCTTTCTTATGTAACGCGAACCGCAATTTCCTCTGTATGTGAAATTCACAGCGATAGACAATGTAATGGTGATATTTACACAACACACCAATAAATTTTCCCATCCTAAGCATGGTGACGGATCTGAAGGTATTTCGCCAACCGACATTCGATTCTTATTTGGTTCACACGTGTAAAAATATCGAATGCTAAATTCAAAACTGCAAGAGACAGAAATTAGTTCATAGCACCTGTCAACAAGCAATAAATACAGGTTTTGTTGATTCGTATCAAGGTTGCGCAATTTTGACATGTATGAATATTTTGCACCTCGCAAAAGTTGAAAAGCATTTTAACGTTCGACATACGACCTGCCTTACAAATTAGCGTAAAAAAGTAAATTCTACAAACGCTATGAAACCAAAGGAAATACGCAGCTTGGAATTTTAATATATCTCCGGAAAAATTAAAAAAAAATACACAAAGTCTGATTGCTGGCTAGCTTAGGTTGCTTTGAGTAATGTGTAAAAATTTTGATCGATATCTTGTTTACTTCCGGAGATATTACACGATGGAATGGGAGCTGCGTGATTCCCTTTGGTTTCATAGCGTGAGTCGAATTCAACGTTTTACGCTAATTTGTAAGGTAGGTCGTATGTCGAACGTTAATGCTCTTTAACTTTGCGAGGATTGTGGAAAATATTCATACATGTCAAAATTGCGCAACCTTGATACGAATCAACAAAACCTGTATTTATTGCTTGCTTACATCTACTGTATATTCAAGCATACAACCACCAACAGCATAAACACACAAAGCAACTTGAAGGTGTGAGAGTTTACCAAAAGTGAACCGACAACAGCTGAATACTCTGGCAAAGCTAATTCAGGCCAGATACAATTGAAAGATCTTAAAATATATGTATATATATATTTCGCAAAGCATCGTCCGTATATCCAAACTCGACTGAATTTTCCTAACTCACATATTCAGTGCAACAAATACAACCAATTTTCAATAATCCAACCTCAATTTTCTGTTACAATTCGTCTAACGCTACAATCCGAAAATCCTCATCCATCTTTCGGCACTAATCCTGCTCCAACAAATCCCGTTAAGCATTCTGCCAAAAAGTCGGCTAGCGTTTCAATAAAGCTACATTTCAGAAAGCCGTGTAACCCTACAACGCAGCACAGGAAGCCTGTAAAACGAGCCCGTGCACTTAAGCCATCAAGTCCGACGAAACTCGAAGTCCAGTTGCTCGTTTTTTGCGCCAGGCGAGTCTGCCTCTGTCTCACAAAGTGCTGGTTGCTCGAGCGTCAAGTTAGTTTAAAGCGCTTGGAAATGCGAGAAGAAGGACGAAGGCGTCTCTCAAGTTTTTTTGCGCCAAGTCGGTCTTACTTTGTTGTGTTCCGGTTGGACTTTGACTGTTTTGTTTGTTTGTGTGTTGTTTTTTAGGGGCTTGGCAACAATGGGGTAATTTTGAGATCAAAATTTCACAAAACGCCCAACCTAAGCGCGGTAGTATATACGTGGAGTTATTTAAAATGCATCAAAATTTTTCGAATTATTTCACAGTATGATACTTATGAAGTAAAACGAACTTCCAGCCAGTAACATTGGTATGTTTTTACAATACACATCTTTGTCCAAATTTTATTTCTGATTTTACGTGAGCCTAAATAAAATAATTTTTCGAGCGATTTCAACAATTTAACACAAAAAATGTTTTGTTCGTAATTTTTATAAAAAAAGTAACAAAAAACCTTTATTATACATTATTTATTAACAGTCTGATTTTTTTTTTGTAAAAATAAAAATAACGACTTCGATAAAAACCTAAAGTAATTTAGCCAAATGTTTAAATATTTGAACAAGGTTAAATGAGTTAAAAGAAAAAGTATCCCATAATAGGGGATATTTGGCATTAAACAAATGTTTTCTGTGTGAAACTAGCGACGGAAAATCGTTTAAACGCTGACAGCAAAACTACTTCGCACAATCGATCGTAAAAAAGCTTTCAAAAGTGTGAAATCGACAAAACTGAAAACAGTCGTTTAATATACATAAGTGTTGTAAACAAGTGAATTCCAAGTCAAGTCATTTGTAGAATAACTTTCAGATTTGTAAAATAACTTAAGTCCCAGCCGAGTCATTTAGTAAAAGTATATTCAAAGTCAAGTCCTTATACAAAATTAAACGTTAAACTATCAATTTGGTAAACTTGTTCGATTATGAGCAACAACTAAACTAAAAAACAACAAAAACACCACATTTAGTAAGTTGTTTTAACGTGCAAAAATAACTTTCATAACCCAATTTTATAAAAAAAATGCCTAATGAAAACATTTCTTTTTTATTACAAGTAATTTGTTCAAAAGACTTAAGTCAAGTCAAGTCAATATACCTAAAAGGATTCAGTCAAGTCATTACAATCACATATGCAGTGAGAATTAGATTGAAGCCAATGTTATTCGTTACAGGATGGGAACTCTTTAGCAGAAAGAGCGATAAACTTTCCTCACTGCGTTAATCAACAACTTAAATTCAGGGTCTAGTCTTACACGTCTTCACAAAAATCATCGATTAGTCGCAATAGTCACCGATTTCTTATTTTTATTGATTGTTTTCAAGCATCAGTCTGACAACACGCGTTGTAAAAGTGCTCCTTTACTTAGGAACGCGGCAAGTTCACTGGGAAAGTCCACCTTTGACGAAAATTCACACCTTCGTTAAAACGATAACAAATCAATGGCTTTTACAGGGCGGAAAAACAATGTCATTTAGAAATGGGAGAAGAGGTGTTTCAAGTGTTACGGCTATTTTCAGGGCTGTGTTTTAAGTCCCAATCAAACGCAAGTACGTCTAGGTTTTGTGCGTAGGAGCTCCTTAAGTGTGATATAGTCACCTGGCGAGTGGTCATCAGTTCTTGAGACATACTGCGGGAAAATGACCGGTATTAATCACCATTTTATAATGCGTCCTGGTGACCATCAAAGAAATTATTTTTACAACAGCTTCTTATTGGTCACTTAATTAGGTTCTGGAAAGTTTTTCATTAAAGTAGTAATAAGCTCCATTTAGCCTCGTTATAATGTTGATGTCCAGTTGTTCGATGAGTCGTATATATTTGAAGTGCACATATGTACACTTTTAAATCTGTAAAAAGTCTACTTTAAAATCTAAAAAAAAATGATTCTCAAAATTAAAGTAATCGATGTGACTGCAAAGAAAATTACAGTGGGATAAAATAGATATAAAATACACGCTATTTTTTAAAGTTATCTCAATATATTTCTTTTAAAGCTGTATGGTGACGCAAATTAAAAATTAAGCTAAAGTATAACTTAGGGCAGTGGTCGGCAAAAAAAGTTGTAATAAATTTCCTTTACTGAACATTTGTTGTTTTTCAAGGCCGGTCCGCGACAAAATTTTAGTTTTAAACCGGTCCCGCAGTGCCAAAAAGGTTGCCGACCCCTGACTTAGGGAAATCGGAGCGTAACTTTGGAGGTTGTGACCAATAGTAAGACGTGGAATGAATCTCGAAGGGGATCGATAATATTTTAAACGTTTCTAATAAACGTTAAAAAACTACCATATACTACCTACTCCTGTATGGGCTAATATTCATTGTACTTCTAACTGCAACCTCCAGCCATTATCTTAAGATTTGTTAGATAATTTCACAAACTGCTTCCTACTTTGTATGTCTTTTCTATACGTCTTATTTTGCGTTTCTTTTTATTTTCTGGTTAATTTAGCAATCATTTCAAACCAAAATGCGTGTAAACATATATCGCTCCGCAAATGCTTATACAGTAATTAACATATGTGTAGCCTATTATTTGTTTAATAACATGACTTCACTTCATATATTTGTCTTAAAAACGAGTTTTTCTTGCTCAACAATCACAACACATTGTCGTCACTCCATTATTTATACGCTTGGTGAGTTTAACCTTATCATCTCTATACGCCTCGACGACAAGGTCACTTCACTTCCTGGCGAATTACACGCAAGATCAAAGCGTGGGTGGTACCGCAGTGGTCCGGATTAACGCTAGAGCCGCATTAGTAAATAAACAAGCGCTGGTAAGTAACCGAATTTACCTGTTAGTTTGACCACCCAAGCTCCGCCATACTTCAGCTACCGGACTGTAATGCTTGACCCTGTCGTTTTGATGCAAGTGTTACGCGATTGCAGATCTGCCACAAAGCTATAGGCTTACTCAACTTTTAATATCTGTGCTGTTGATCGTTTTAGATTTTGAAAATAAATACAGAGATGTTCCAAAAGTTCAAAATGTTACCTATACTTCTGTATGGGCTTCGATATTCATTTTACGTCTAACTAACACCCACAACCATTATTCATATATATATAAAACGTTTTCAAAAAAAGTCTTATTTACTCTACGTTTTATTATAATCTTATGCTCCAATAATAATCAAAATTTGCCAATAATAATAAAAAAATCAAAATTTCGCCTTGATCAGGGTGAATGACACCGAGACACCGAACGCTCGTACAACAAAAAAACAAAGAAAAAAAAGTATGCTTTAATCTTGGCTACGTTTTATTGTTCTATGGTATGTCATGTTTTTAACTAAAAACGGAGTAGCCCATCAAAATATTCGGCGCTTTTTAGAATTAGCCTAAAATAAACTATCGCGTTTGACTTAAATTGTTGGAAGAGGGGTTTCGAAAAACAAACAAAAGCGCCAGGCAACTTTTTAATGAAGACAAATCGACGAACGTAGGATTAGCGAACGTCTCCCCTGTTCTGTGACGTCATAAACGCAAATAGGACGCGAGGGTTAGGGGCGGCATCCCCAAATGTGGGTGACCTTTAGGGGGCATGTGCTGCTATTTCAGGGTGAAGTTTTCGACGATTATTTTGTTTGTAGTAAGGGTTGGTCAAAAACTGGGTCGAGTATGAGACCAAATATGGCGTCGGTTTCGGTTGAGATTGATTGCCATATGGTGGGGTTGGTAACTTTATACGTTAAATTACTGTTCGACGAATGGCTCTGGTTCTACAGAATCTAGTTTTTTTTAAACTGTTTGCAAAATCGTTTTTTGTGCGGCGACTTAGACCACATGCCGTGGCCACGATTTATTTGTCATTTATCTTCATAAAACTGCAATTTGTTGCGTATTTAAAATATACGTCGTTACAAAGATAGCCAAAGTAGAAAATAATCGAACTTTTGCCATTTAAGTCACGAAAAGCAAACATGCTTATTTGTTGCAGTTTGCCATTTTTCTTCTAAATGTTAAGAGTCACCCCTTAATCTAATTTGATATATTTATGTCATATAGCTCTTTTTGTCATACATTTCCTAGCCAACGAACTAAAAAACGTATCACCCGATTAACACTCTTTGGGGTGTAAATAACACAAAATAACAATTTATTTTATTTATAGAGCATTCCTCCTTCCAAATGAGAAAATTTTTTAACCAGCCGTTTAACAATTGGCGTCTATACAAGCAGTACAGCCAACAGTGTGAAAAAAAAATGCAATTTACAATCAATTTAATTAGTTTATGAAGCATATTATTTCGTTCCGTTTATCCCAAACTATTACAAAAATAAAACCATTCATTTAACAATCAGCAGCTCGACTCGATCACCGAACTTTCGCTGTCCTTGTGTTATTCTTTATGTTATTTTGTTTTTCAATGTTTGCAAAGATTCACCAAAATAAATTGAATCTGAATCAGCGTCTTAAATACCTTTCAATGTGAACAAACTCACATTTATTTACGTGGACGTTGAGTCGAAGCCAACTAACCCGAAGTTGAACTTGCTAATTAAACCGCTGCGCTGATCGGTCCAGCCGCAAAATCCTTGCTGATCTGTGTACGAACCTTAGCCACAGCGCCGGTCATTATACAATTAAGAACCGGAAAAATGGGCGATCTTTAGCGGGCTAATACCCGGTTTTGCACACTATTTTGCGCTTGGCAATTGCACAGCTGGCAATTTACTGGCACTGGAAAGTTTGTTTTTGAGTTTGTTTCTATTCTAAGGCCTGGGTGAAGAACTTTCGAGCAAATGAACCTTCATTTAAACGTAAATAGATTAGCAAGTTAATATTTGCGATTAAAATAGCAATTATTAAGGGTTAAATTTTCACCTATATCTATATATAGACGAAAGCTGCATTATTACGTTTGTTAATTTGTTGTTATCTAAAGATGATATGACTTCGCAATTTATATTATATATTAGGGTGTTTTTCGTCGCAAAAAAGTCGCAAAGTCTTAACTTGACAAAAATATCAAAACAGCATACTTCTAATATCGTTATATGTGGTAAAATGCCCAATCTTCTCATACACAACCCATAAAAATAAAGTTATTCTCTCATTTTTAAGGGGGCCCCAAAAACTCAAAAACGTTGACTTGCTTTCCGAGAAATGAATCACAAAAGTCAGCGGTAAACAATAATTTGTGTTTTCGAGGTTTTTGTCACAAAGATTACATTAAGTCACTGCGCTCTGAGTTTTTTGTCGCATTGGCAAGCGTACATTCCAAGCCATCTGTTTTGCTACACCGTGACGCAGGATACAGGTCTAATGACGGGATACGCAGTTGCAAATAACACGATACGAGGACCTCGATAAGTTGTAACAACACGGGAGTCGACATCTTTCCATGTTTGCTCGGACAAGATCGCGAGAGGATGAATCTATCAAAGGCCAAAACCCTTGCGATCTTCAGCAATGTTTTCCTAACAGTCCATCCAGGGTTGAATGTAGAATCATTTCTTATCGAAACGATAATTTTTAGAGATGATGACGTCATGCAGCTACGTCATAACGGGGCGACTAAACAAGTAAAAAAATAGGAAACCTGAGGTTGTTGTTCGATTTCGTGCACAAATATGAAACTGAAATCTTGCTTTAAATACGAATGTAGGAGATAACACTTGTGAAAATGGACAATGGCCTAGCAAAAAAACTAACCAATTCTACCGGAAATAAATCAAATATAACCACAAATAAATAAAATTAAACCTACAAAAATCATATAAAACCAAAAAAAATTAAATAAAACTCTAAAAATGAGACGAAGTCGTTGAGTCAGCGTGACTAGTAAGAATTTCGCGAGAGCAACAGAGAAGTTATTTTGGTCGAACATCGTCAGTTGCAAGAAGCGCCCGAATAACTTCGCCCCGGGGGAAAATGGCGCCTGAATCCCCGCACAAAATATAAACCGCTGAGGCCTTTGCGGAAAGCGTTGGGTCGTGACGGTGCGGTAAGCGGTTTGTAAGCCACGTGTATACTAAGGTTTGTCGCCCAAAATATCTTCCCCGGTGTATTTCAACACAAGAATATACATGTTTAGGGAGTTTTTTTGGCTTGAAAAGTTACAACTTTAGGCAAAAATAACCGATGCACCAAAATAAGCAAATCCTTAGGGCACCAAGGGAAGAGGGCGCCACAGGAATTTTCAATGGTGTCTTCAGTGTTTAATGAAATAATTCGAGTTGGTTAAACGGCTTTGAACTCAATAGTGGCCGGGTTGAAATAAACATGTTCTTATTAAGCATCAGTTTTAACCTTTCTTTGAATGATTATAGGCACGTAAACTATTCCCAAACAAATATCATCCAAGTTAATTATAACCCTCAAGAAGTGTAGAATATTGAAACTTACTTATTCAATTCTTTTTAGGTTTGTTAATATTTGTCAGCTATTCAAAAATTGTAAAAGTCAAGAACTTGCTGAATGAGTTTTGTTCGAAGCGTTGCGCTTCTCAAGTTAGTAAAAATTTTAGAACTTTAATCGTCGGCAAAAAGTGTCCCGTTGGAAGGCAATATTCTGTTGTGGAAAACATAGCCTACTAACCATATCTAAAAAAATGTTCACACTTTTCAAAATACTAAATTTTCCTGTATTCAATAATAGAAAGTTTTTTTGAAATATCACAAAGCCTATTGACAATATTCAATATCGTATGGTGTCTTGCTTGAATTCCAACTAATTTACATACTGCAAACAGTTCTTAAAAGTTGTAAACTTCACCGAATGCACAATTCGCTCAAACCTTAGTGGTTTTCACTGGAAAAATGGAAATAGCTGACAGAACATTTCAGAAAAATTCAGATTTATTGTTTTGACAGCGCTATTAAAATAATTTGAAGGGCAATGCGGTGTAGTTCCTTGTCAATTGTGATCGTAAAATGTGTCGCAAGCTCTGTGAGTAAAATCAACCAAAACAAACCCGGCATGCAATTATATGTTAAATTTAATATATGTAGGGAAATCTGTGTCAAGAAGGATTATAAAGTGAGCTTCCAAAAAGTGAAAACCAACTGCTCAAAGCAATACTTCCAACCAGTGGGTGCGAAGCTATTTCAGGTGGGTCGCGTCGCATTTCTAAATGCTGCAGTTTTCGTTCGGGAAATTATTGCTTTAACATTACGCAAAATTTTGGCAAAAATGTACCAAATACGAAATAATCCAATACGCAAGCTCAAGTTTCTTATTAATAGTAATTTGCATGTATCCAATTGTTTTATTTCTCATTCATTTGTTTTCCATTCGTTTGGTCATATCTCATTGTGGGTCGCACAATAAAACTTGCATTAAAAGTGAGTTGCGAACTCAAAAAGGTTGGGAAACACTGGCTTACGAGGTCCGATTAATTATGAAATACTTTAAGGAGTTCACAGGCACGCAAACGATGAACTCTACTGCCTACAATTCGCTCAAGCGTTTGTGGTTTTCACTGGAAAAAGGGAAATAGCTGATACAACGTTTCACAAAAATTCAGATTTAATGTTTAATAGTTTGGAAGGCAATACCGTTAGAAAAATATCGTAAATCTGCTAAATGTACGAAGTTCCTAAAAACAACAAGACTGTCTGCGAAATTTAAATATAAGAAATAGAGTTTATCGCCACACACAATCATATAATTGCAGTTCAAAAGTTGTGTGTTCGATCTTCGTGGCTGACTCGCAGTACAGCCAATTTTAAGTAAACGACACGTTCAAAAAATAACCAAACATAAAGAACGCGTTTAGTCATTCAGCTTTTATTGGTGGCGTTAAAGGGTTTAAATTTCCAAATGTGTAATAACATAGTGATAAACAGTAGTGATTATCTAGGGGTTGTATTAATATATCATTTCCAAAAAGGTCGAGTAAATCTAGAATTTAGAATTCATCAACAAGCTACATTAAATATCTGTGCATAGTGTACTTAAATTTTATTTTATTTCGAAAGAAACAACGAGAACAAATAGAAAATGAACAAGCAACCACGTTCCGCTACGAGCAAACTTTATTTTTATCCACAAAGTTTCACGCTTAACACAACATCGCAACAATCTAGGTCACGTGACACCCAGGGGCGATTTCTTCCGGGAACTCAAATCGATGACGTCATACGAAGGGAATTTCCCTAATCGTCCAAAAACGCGACTGGGTTGCAACATTCGGTGACAATACGACGCTAGCACGGGTTTGCGATTGTTAGATGACGTCAAGCCATTGTTGTGACGACACAAACGACAACGGGCGACGTCGCGCGACTTGGTCGAAGTTTTCCGAGAAATTCGAGACTTACCCTCGAATATTTATTGGTAATTGGCTCCGGTCAAATACGATTTGTTGATATTGGGGAGAGACCTATAAGGAGAACCGTGACGACACAACGTAAAACTGTGACGACATAATGATGAATTAAATGTGATGTCAGATTGTTTTGGTTTAAACGTTGAAAATCAATGAAATCAATTGCAAAGCTAAATAGACGTGCCACACTTATTTCACATTATGAGCCATTTAACGCATGGTTTGCTGGGTTAAGTTGAAATTGTAAACAAACTATATTAAAATAAAGTCGAAAAGTTATGTTACTTTTCGTTCAAAAAATGGATTCATAAAAAAAGCTCGTTTGCGATATTTCAATGACGTCAAGCCATTGTTGTGATGACACAAACAGTAAGAGGCGACGTCGCGCAAATTTGTCAAAGTTTTCCGAGAAATTCGAGACTTGAGCAAGTTTTAATTCGCCCTTGAAGATCAAATCGCAATTGGCTCTGGTCAAATATGATTTGTTGATGTTAACGATGGTTTGGTGTCGGATGCCCTAGTAAGATTTATTTTGTTGAAAATAATATTCTAAATTTTAGAGCCTAATGGTTGGAGGTTGTAGTAAGATGTAATAAGAATATCAAGCCCATACAGAAGTATAGGTACCATCTTGATATTCTAAATGTTTACAAAATGCTTCCTACTTCTGTATAAATATGATTTTAATTGACGATAAGTTTTCAAATTGAAAAAATGAAAAAGTGCTTAAGCACTGGACTAGTTAAAATCGATCTGTCTGCAACTTGTGATCATGAACGCGATAAGATTGGTCAGTGTTCGATTGGTCAGTGTAACGCTCCTCTGATTCCAACTCCGAGTGCCTAAAATATCGACTGCATTACCGCTAAAGCAGTCAGTAAAGCACAAACCAAATACAGGGACGTTAAAAGCATTTTCTGGTTAGTTCTGACTCCTTGGGTGTAACCAAAATACCCTTTGGGATCGTAATTATGTTGCACACACATATTACGCAATATAGTCGGCGTTTATGGGGATTTGCAAAATTGAAACAACAACAAATTGGATCCGTGATTCCAACCGGGGTGCCGGATATAGTCAATTGTTAATTTTCCTAAAACATTAAAAATAATTTTCTACTTTGTGCACAGATGACGTGTGTTAATGCACTTTAGTCCATTGTTACATTACAGTAAGCCACTTGCAAAAACTACTAGTAAGGGTGCCGCAATTTATATATGTATATCTTTTCTGTAGGCCAAAAACAGTATAAAACCATGGAGCATAATGGTTGGAGATTTTATATTAAATCCCGTATAGAACTGGGTAACAAGTTGAAGGTTTCGAATATTTCTTAGCAAGAAATCACTGAATCAGGTACCGGTTTATTGGCATACTGATCATAGTTAAGCCAGGGCTGTGAAGTTGGGTAAAAATTACTTGGTCCAACTTCGGCCTAATGTGCCCATTCCAGCTAAATATCCTGTATAGCCACCGGTTTACGTTCTTATAAGGCTTTTATATAATTCATCCGTTTGGTAATTCTAAATGAAGTAAATCAAGTTAGTTTTTATTAATGTTTGTGTCAGTAATTCAAAGGGAGAAGATGAGAAGTTCAGACTCAATAAAATTATATTTGTTGTTAAGGCCTGTGTAACATTTTCGATTTTGCCAAACTTCACATTTCCCTTTATAAACACGTTAGAATTTCCAAGCTTTGGCTAAAACTGACCGCTTAATAGAAGGACCGTTTATTACTGAAGGTCTTACTTTTTTAATGAATCGATTTAAGAAGGATCACTGAACCCATTTTTGTATACTTCAAATAGTAGGTTAAAATACCATCAACTTTCAGGAAGGCCTCCCAAGCGAAAGAGGCGTTATTTGAGTGGGTAATTGTATTTGTAGCAACATGCTAAGCAAACAGGACTGAGTACTTTCTCGAGTACCGACGCCACTCGTAACTTTATAGTTGTTGATCTACGGCGAACTTTGCCAATGCAAGACTTTCCTATTCAAATATTTAATATTTGATTTGTGGTATTTTCCTTTTCAAAACCTATAAAAACATAGTTATGCAAAAACTGTGCAACTCTTTTGTCAATCACTTTGTTCTATGCAGAGCGGCGGCCGCGTATGGTCGAAGGTCGTGAGTTCGAAGCTCACTACGGGCTAGTTGTTTTTCTATAGCCTTGTCTATCTTGAATCATCGACAGATTCTGTTAGTGTGTCGATGGCTTACTTGGCTCTTGGTGAAAAGGCGACTAGAAGGGCTAGACACAGTTGTCGTACATACATCCATGTAGTTTTCATTGTGCTATCCAATTGTGATTTATTATAATACATTACGATAATCAAATCACGGTATTTTATATATTAAATACTTCTTATCAGTGTAAAGTCCCCCCAAAAAACAAAACAATTTGTAAATATTAAAAGTGATGTTCATTACATCTAAAGAATTATAGTTGCTCCAAATCTTCAAGTTTGTAAAATTCGTACCTAAAATGTGCCGAGAGAAAATGTGTTTTGTGACGACAATAGACACTTGCGTTTTGACAACAACTCTAATATACTGAACGCATGAAAGAACGCCGTTCGCTAATGGAAGACAAGTAGTGGCTACTTTTACTGTTGGTGTGCGTCTAACACCGCTTTTTGTGGCAGGAAGGTTTCTTGAATTGAGAACCTTTTTGAAGTAAAGTGTTTACGAAAACAAGTTGAATATTGGGCGCAGTTGTTAAATAAACATTTCGGACGTAAATTCTGAGAACTGAAAATTAAATCCACTTAAACATACGCGAGAGTGAAAAAATCTGTTTCAGACGTTTTTACGCCTTTGATTTATTTTTTTACGAAAAATGGTTACCAATCGCGTGAGTTTAAAGCAGGGATATAGAAAACTTTACAGTTTAATTAAAAATAAAACGGTTTTGCACTGACTGTATTTATTATAGACTCCATTTCACTTTCACATTTTTTAGACAGAAATCAACAGATTTTTGGGTCTATTTGTAATGTGACGTCAATTTATGACGTCATCTCTGAAAATCTTGCCTACCGCGATCCACGCAAAGCAAAAAAAATGCATGGCGGTGAAAAAAGTTCAGGAACCCCTGGTTTAAAGATTATAAAATATTAGTTACGTGGCCATCTCCCCTCCAAACTATATATTTCCCTATTTTAACTGCTTAAATGTAAAAAAATTCGTCTCGTGATAATCTGGGTTGCGTTGTTAGTGGCCTAGTTTTGGCAAGTTAAACGATATAAAGGCGTTGAAGTGCTTAGAGAATCAACGACATGCTTTGGAGCATAATAGTTGGAGGTTGTAGACGTAGAATGAATATAAGCCCATACAGAAGTATAGGTATCATTTTAAACGTTCAGTATAATTCTTTATTCATTTTCAACATAGTAAGAAGGCACTGTTAAGGCAGGCGACCGTTAAAAAAAAAAACCGTTAAAAATCTTGAAGAATAAACAAAAATGAACGAAGGTTAACCGATTGGATCTAGCAAGTAAAACCGAGTACGAAATATGGCTATAACCATTGACCACAATTGGTTTAAATTTAAGGTCTTTTTAATTTTATTTTTTGTACGGTATTATTTTTATTGATTAAACGACAATCAGGGGGCAAACTTTTAACTGAAGTAAACCTTTTTATTCCACTTGTCAAGTGAGCAGTTTTAGAGG
The DNA here is from genome assembly GCF_963924565.1 of Ascidiella aspersa. NCBI lineage: Eukaryota > Metazoa > Chordata > Ascidiacea > Phlebobranchia > Ascidiidae > Ascidiella > Ascidiella aspersa. Next base: position 25,676,159 of record NC_139454.1, read on the forward strand.
TTTGCTGCCAAATGATAATGTTTCAGGGTGAAATGTCGAAAAGCTTATTCAAATAAACCAACAGTGAAGTTTTGCGCAACTTAACGATATCGTCGTTTTCACGCCCAAGGCCAAAGGCATGTGGGTTCGGCGGAGTGTGGCATTTTTATCTGAGTGGTGCTGCTTGAATTTGGTGCAGAACAACGCTGCAAAGTAGCAATTATAGAACCACTGACATTTGCCGATGATCTAGCTGACGGTTTCATGAGGCATTTGCTGTTCAAGAAGCGATGGTATTTTTAACGCTGATTGCTCGAAGATGGAAAACCTAGCAATCATGGACTTGTAGGTCAATAAAATGGTGAGCGAAAAAAAACAGCCGTTGCTTAAATTGATCCTATCGTTAAAAATGCCAATCTATACCTGCAACGAATTGCTGTTAAATGTAGCTGAACAAACCTTTTTAGTCGGACAAAACATATTTTTGAATGAATAGCACATCAAACAAAAAAAACATGTAGATATAACGCCAGTAGCTATAAGCATGCAGTTTTTGTGATACTGTAGCATCCATTTAAACCCTGGTAGATAATTATTTACCAATCTCTCGGGAATAATTAATATAATTAATGCATGTTACCATAAACTTTTACACTTTTAAATACTAAATAGTAACCTATTTGTAGAACAATGACAAAAGTTTGTAGTTCGTAAGAATGACCAAAGTAGGTAGTGGCATTTTGTGAACGTTTCGAATATATTTTTAGATAATAGTTGGAGGTTGTAGAATTAATATCAAAGCCCATACAGAAGTAGACAGCATTTTGTGGACGTTTAAAGTATTTTTTTACTTTCTTAGCATGCCACCTACTTCTGTACGGGCTTTGATATTGATTCGATGTCCAGCCACCAATTCGAACGTACTAAAATATTGCCATAATTTATTTTACAGAAAACATGCCGTGTGAAGCAGGCAAAACAATTACAAAGCATAAAGCAGCTATGAAGGGAAATAGGTCTCCTGAAACGTAATTGATACTCCAGCTAGTTTTCCATGGCGTGATTTACGCAAGTCATTGTCTTACCACGCAGGAAAGGATTACAAACGTTAACCATTAAGCAAAATACGCACGTGCTTAGGGCACCAAGAGAAACTTTCGTAGTCGAATTTCCAATGGTGCCTCAGTGTTGAAATAATTCGGGTTGGTTAGAGCGTTAGAAGACTAGACCTCAATAGTGGCCATAAATTTGTGCTTATTTTCTTTCTCAAATATCATCTTAAACCTCTCAATATTTTGAATAATAATATATTGTAATTTTATTTTGAATGTCACATATATGGAACCAAGGTCATACTGTAAGTGATTAATCCTCTAAAAGGCCCGGTTAAAAAAATGTTGTGCTTATTTTCTTCTTTCTTAAATGTCCTCTTAACCTCTCCATATTTTCGATGAATAAGATCTTTTGTTTTTATCTTGAACGACGCCTATAGGCCACCGAGGCCTTAAGTGATTAAGGCTTCTAAAAGGCGTGATATGGCCCGGGTTTTGAAGCAGCACGGGAACATGAGACCAAGCTACACTCGTTCCGGTATTTCACTTCAAGCGAGAAGCGTTTAAGAGAATGGCAACATCGGGTCCAATTAGGAGCGGAAGCGGGGTTTGGGGGTGAACTGAAAAGTGGGGCTTTGTACTTGTGGATGTGGGAGTTTAATTTGCGGCTTCACGAATATTCCAAGAGCAAACATTTAACGCCTAACTGAGTCATTTTTATGGTTGGGAGAATTTCTGCAGCATGGTTTATGTTTAACCCCAAATATGGGTTGTGGTTATCTGGAAAAAAAAAACTATAAATATTTTTTTTCATCTGTTTTGCTTTCTTCACATTTGTCAAGTTATCCATTAAATAGTTTAGGCTTTCTTTTACAAACAAAAATATTAGTTAATGTGGGTGAACAAATAAGGTTGAAATAATTATGTTTTTAAATAAACATTTTCATTTAAATCCGCAATCGTTTTGTTTAAATTGTTGTTTTAGGTCTTATTCTTCTTGTTCTTTTATATTTGAGTTTTACACAATTCGCCTATTTCACCTCGTCTAGTTACCGGTGAAAAATACATCTGACTTTTTACAATTTGTCCTAATCTTTTGAAATATAGGCTACTTTATTTTAATCACAAACTGATTAAAGCATGCTTTCTGAAGTTTAAGTTTTTTTGTAGGTAAGTTTTTTTGATAACATTCCACAACAACCTAAACTTTTATTATCTGTTCCTTTGTCATTGTAATTAAAAAGATAAAGTGCAGATTCTTGCAAGATTTATTATTAACTCTACTTATAATACAAATCCTAGGCACGGTAGACTGAATGTTTTACGATGTCCTTGTTATCTACTTAGAGCCTTGAAATAAGTTCGGTCCCAAATAGTGGTAGTATCGCAAAAGCAACAAATAATCTGTGGCTGATTTTACTTATGACCATAATTTATAAAGTAAGTAAGGTTGTTGACAAAATTTTTGAACTGTAAAATTTATTGACACCACGATAATATAAAAAAAACAAATCACAGAAAAAAGGGAGGCTTATAAATAAAGGCAGAAAACACGTATAATTAAGGGTGGAACATTGAAAAAGTACACGAGACTCAATAAAACGAGGACAAAAAAGCACAAATCGACGTTAAAACAAAAACTACGGAAGACAAACGCAATCTCCGGGCAGAATTCACTACAAAACCGAAAAAAAAATGAAAAAGCAAAAACTAGCCTTACTGCCTTTTTTAACTTTGCATCCGGGTTGTTTCTTCCTTGCCCACATGGAAGTGACGTCACAGAATTTCATCGCTGGACGAAACGTCATCGTATGACGTCATAAACGGTGGCACCGCCATTTCAAACGGCGAGACAGCACCACGGTTGCATACAAATGAGCGAAACAAAACGGGGTTTGGCAACATATACGTCACACATTACGTCATCAAAGGCAATATTACGTCATCAAAAGACAATATTACGTCAGCACAAAGGCAATATTACGTCAGCATAAAGGATGAAAGGATCTCGTCAGAAGAAACGTCAAAGAACGGGTGCGGGGCGACACCTAACGGTACCGATAAGGTTTCTATGGAGAAGAAATGAAGGTTTAAGTTTTTGAACAAAACAGCAGCTTCTGTATGGGATGAACGACGTTGTAGTGTGGTAATAGGTTTGGGATAAAAATATATTGTTTCTCACAATTATATTTGTTTTTTCTAATTACATATTTGTTTTTCAAAACATATATTTTAAATTTATTTTGGCAAATATGTTAAAACAAACTTGTTGTTTTTATTTTAATTAAAAATTGTAAAATATTAAGACTTTTCTTTTAATACTTTCAACGCAAGTTTAAAAGCAAATGCTGACGGGTGTTAAGTATTTTTAAACATGGCTCTATGTTTACTAGCGACTTTTATGTTATGTTTTCATTTTATCAAGAGGGCTGTGAAAAGATACTAAAAAGTTAAAACGTTGTCGGGATATCTTAGCCACCAATAGAGGCGTAGAGTGCGACTCGGGAAAAAGTGAATTAAAAAGAATTTTAAAGCGGAAACAACAGATATAGTGCAATTAGCGAATACGTAATAAGCGACAAAACATTTTGCGCTGTGCGAACGTTTTCATCAACTTGTGCGAAATGACTGAAGGGCAAGTCAAGCCACCGGCAAACTGAGCCAGGTTATGTGTTAAGCACAAAATACCTAAAAACTCATTTGAAAACAGTAGGTTAGCACTAGGGTTGCCCGATACTTGACAACTTATTCCGATACCCGATATTTCGGACAAACAGCATCGCGATTCGATACCAATGACGTCATTACCAATACCAAGTGATGTGACCAATTAAGCAAAATAGATTAAATCAAAATGTTAAAAGGCAATTTTTCCGGGTTATAAAGCCAAAAGTTGTTTTCGCTTCAGTTGTTAAACAATTATACGTTTTGATAAATTTACAAACTCACCAGCGGTAAAAACGCCAACACTAACACGGCGAAAATTCCGAAAATAATTTGGTATCGAATCGGCACCGATACTACCCTAGTATCGGACGAGTAGCGATAATTTACAAATTAGTATCGGGTATCGGCTCCGATCCGATATTATAGGATATCTCTTCTATTAACACTCAATTATTAGGGATACGTTTTCAATGTTAGCCGCTGACTTGCATAAATATTTTTTTAGATAACTTAAAAAGCTACCAAATCGGTAGAAACCTGGCCATTAAAAAAAAATTTCAAGCTTTTTAAATTTTGATTTCAACAGTCCTTAAATTTATGAAAATGAGTAGTTGTGCCCCTATTAAAAGTAATTTTATTCTTTTGCTTTTAAAAGTTTAAATTTAAACGTATTTACGCTGCAAATTTTCTCGAACTAAACAATTTTAGATGTGATACTTAAGTCATAGTCAAAACAAGGACTCTGTAAAACAACCCCGAGTCCCGAGTTCGACGTGCGCATGCGCAGTACCAAATTTTACAATTTATAAGGCCGATAAATGTAAAGTGTAAAGGTGGAACAGCACATGATGAAATATTTTCCAACCATGTGTTGTGAGTGGGTAAATTGTATGACACTCTTATGAGGGAATTGCTGAATATCCACCTTATTTCAGTTGCGTAAATGGGTGACAAGCTGTAGAGTCGAAACCTGGCTCAGGACTAGACGAACTTGCAACATTTGGCCGGCGTCGGAGTCATTTTTTAGGCCAGGTTTAGACTCGGGTTCATTTTTAGGCGAAAGTCGGACTACGTTATATTTTTTGGCCGGCTACGGAGTCGGACTTGGCAGCCCTGGTTCAAACCAGATTTCTCTTGTTTTTTATCTCACCAAATCATATCTCTTGTTGATTATCAACGTCTTCGACCAGAAACGAGCGAAGAGGGAATCCAAGAAGCTTCCTGCATTCGAGATCGGCGCGTCGAACCTCGCTTTGGCTTCCGTAAGCTTCTAGTAGGGCTGAAACCTGCGGGGAGACCGGGTTTTGGGGAGAAACAAAATGTGAAGATTTCTCTTCAAGACGAAGGATGACTCCGTTTGTGTTGTGTTAAGCTTTCTGTGGCACTAGCACCTCAGTTGGATTCAATTGGATTCTCTGAAGAAATTGAAACCGACATAGCACAATAACACATAGGAAACAATCAGAAGTGAAAAAATCGTCCTTTTCTCAACTTTCAAACTTTCTTTCCTGGTTCATAAAGATGCTTAAAACTGATTTATTTTTGTCTAGCTTTTCTTGCAATTGTAGGCTGTTGGTGAATTTGCTAATTTCTGCCTGACAGTTCTGTCAACTCTAGATTTTTCCTAATCGTATTTCGCGCTTATTTGTCACATCGTTGCGTAATTGTAGCGGTGACAAATAACATCAAAATTAGCTCAAAAAACAATTCTGTTGATCATTAGCGTACAAATATACATATTAGTTATAGGCCTATGAACGCAGGGTAAAAAGACTAAGTTAAATTTAAGAAAAAAAAGCAGAAAATCTTTCTGAAAACCAAACCCTTTCCTCTGCACATATAACTTGCTTTAGGTCTACTATTGGACAAAAACCTAAGACTAGAGATAAGGGTATGTTAGTTGTAGTTACATCTTTCCAAAGGGCCGTGCAGTAAGGTAGGACATCGATGGCACGTTGACAGATCCGAATCGCCTAAAAAAGATGTTTTTATAAATTATTATAAGAAGGAAAACTATTTGAAGATGAACTAGCTGAAGTGAATCTGACTTTAAAAAACGTGAGAATGGCTCAAACGAGTTTTGCTATCATAAAACCACTCAATTGGAGAGTTTAATTTTGAAAGATATATTCTCCAATTGTTGTAAATTCACTGTAAATAAACAAAAGTTAGTTTTTAAGGTTTAACAGTTTAGATACACTCGTAACCCAAAAATGACGCATTGGTTAAATTAGGTTATTTGTAGCCGTTGTGTCAGTGTGTATATTTTACAGGTGGAATTGTCAAGTTCTAATTATAATCAATCTTTCAAAGGTCTTAACTAACATTAGAAGAGTACGCGCAAAAGGCTTGGTCGATAAAGCAGTCAAAAAAATGAATGAGCAATTATTTCTCCGGAAATTTTATTTTCTCCTAAGTGACTCTGTGAGGTAAATTAGGCAATTTAAACCTGCATGTAAATGCTTTGGGAGATGGTAGACCCCCCACTGTACGAAATATAATCACATTTAAAGAACCATTTAAACCCAATATTTCTGCAGCTGTCCGATATCTTAGACTTAATGGAAGTCGATTTCTATTATCGATTTACTTTTATGTATTTTATTTGTGAATGTTAAAGCTTGTTCGTGAAAATGTAAAAATATTGTATCGCAAATTTAAACTTACAATTCCACGTGCGTGCATTCGGTAGCATTCAAAACAAATACAAACAGGTAAATCGACCAAGTAAATTGGCTACACTTAACATGTCGAACGGCTGCAAAATTTTAGGTTTTAAAAAGGAGAAAATTTTGTAGTGGGGGTCTACCATCTCCCTAAGCATTTACATGCAGGTTTAAATTGCCTATTTTACCTCACAGAGTCACGTAGGAGAAAATAAAATTTCCGGAGAAATAATTGCTCATTCATTTTTTTGACTGCTTTATCGACCAAGCCTTTTGCGCGTACTCTAATAATGTTAGTTAAGACCTTTGAAAGATTGATTATAATTAGAACTTGACAATTCCACCTGTAAAATATACACACTGACACAACGGCTACAAATAATTCAATTTAACCAATGCGTCATTTTTGGGTTACGAGTGTATCTAAACTGTTAAACCTTAAAAACTAACTTTTGTTTATTCACAGTGAATTTACAACAATTGGAGAATATTTCTTTAAACGTAAACTTTCAAATAAAGTGTTTTCATGATAGATAAACTTGTTGGCGTCATTTTTGGGTTACGAGTATTTGTCAACTGTTAAACCTATTTACAGTGAATTTAAAATTGCTTCGTATTTTGGAGTAGCTTAACTGTAAAACATAAAACAAATATATATAAGTAAGACGTATTTTATGTACACGGCGAAGTAGACATAAGGGTACCGTGGTCGGTTATCAACATTCAAGGAGCTAAGTTAATAGAGCGACAGTCCCGGTATGACTGAGGTCGTGAGTTCGAACCTCATCACAGGCTAGTTTTACAAACAGGATGCAGCAGGCAACGGTGCTATGGTTGTTTCTTGACTTGCTCCCCTCTGAGCCTGTGTAGCTTAGTTAATAGAGCGAAGGTCCCGGTATGGTTGAGGTCGTGATTTCGAACCTCACTACAGGCTAGATTTTTTTAGCTGGCTATTCCAAGGAAGGGTTATAAAAACGTTAGTTTCATTGCGTCACATATTGGTTACGAGTGAGGTGTGCTACCTTCCTAACTGTTAAACCTTGACAAGCTTTCACACAACCGTGCTCCATCAGGTCAGAGTCAATTGTTTTACTAATGATGGCCGCCGTGAAGTTTGAAGAACAAAACTAATTACAAGGGAGCTTCATTTGACTAATATTATGCCCGGTAGCAGCCTAGCAGCAGTTCATATATTTACCTTCTTGTATTTTTTCACTGCAAGGTTAGCGGCAACTGACCTGTAACGAGCAAAAACAACGGGATATCCCGGGTTAGACTTGCACTTAATCAGGGCTACCTAAACTGGGGCCCGTGGGGTTATGTTTACTATATTTAGGGGGTCGGTGAAGGTGTAATTGAAATATGTGTGTACAGTTTAGAAATCGTAATAATTTTGCAAAGAAGAATTTAGTTAAAAAAACGCTTTGGGGCCCTATACTTGAACGCATTCAGACTCCGTTTCAGTTTTAAATTTGTTGCACCAAAAACAGCAGTTTTCTTAAGTGTATAACTGTTTATGACGTCATTATGACGTCATCTTTAAACATTTCATGCCGACCCTGGTCCAAACAAACCTACATTTTTTAGGGGTCCACGTCAAAAAAGATTAAGACCTCTGCACTAAAAGTCAATTGCCGAAGTAGAATTTACAGGCAATGATTATTATTGAACACAACAAAGACTCGAGGGGTCTAATTGATGGCAAACAAATGTTCTTTGATATATAGTGTTATCCTTTTCTGAAAATGTGTTACTTGATTTCTTTCGTATCTTCTTAAAATAATTTTAAAAAATTCCATTTTTTAAAGCAAAACACCGCAATGACGACATTATCTGTTGATGAATAATAAACCGCAAAAACTTTCACCTAATCAGTTTAATTCTTATTTGATGATGCCAATGATTTCCGATACTTCCTATACTAATAAACCATTTTTTTTATAAAAAGCGCCACAATACCATGCCAGGTGAAAAAAAAGTGTCTCAAAGCCTTTTTTACTCACATCTTCCAGATTCTGACGTCATAGCAACCGCTGTTGCCACGCGACGGTGACGTCACGCGCCAAAGTGTCGAGATGACGGAAGCATTGTCGTGATGACGTAATAGAGGACCGGCGGCTCTGTGACGAAACAATGAGATTGAACGTTTCAATTTTTATATTTTGTTTGTTCGATCATAGTAATGACAATTTGGTTTCGGCCGCGATACATATTATTAAATATCGGTGCTGGGATAAAATGTTAAGTGTCAGACATCCCCACTTGTAAAATCCCAATGATGTTACTAAATATACAATTACCATTATAAAGCAGGAGTTACCAAACTTCTGTAAGGCCTAGCCATCGCGGGCAGGGTAAAAAAATTGTCTAACTTGAAAACCTAATTATAATTTAGCGCAGAAAATTTAAATAACTATGCAATAATACCTGCATTGAGCCTTAACAAATTGTCTTAAAGTTTAAAATTCTATTAACATTTAGTTTGGATTGTAACCGACAACATTTCAACTGTACTTTATTTTCATTAATAAAACATGCCGCGGGTCGTATGTTGCCCAGGTCTGCTGTAGAGTCTAGGCCGGACTCGGGTTTATTTTTAATCGCCTCCGCATCCCTGGTTATTACTGTACAAAAAGATACGGGAGGGAGGAAAAATTATTGCGCTATTAATGCGTCACAAAATGCACACTGAAAAGATATCAAAAAAATAAACAAATAAAAATTGAAGTGAAATTAGAACGAGGAAGTTAAACCGAGCCAAGAAACCCTGTGTTTTTTCACTTAACCTCACCTCAGCAGTAGAGGGACGTTGGTTGGCATTAGTTCGGCCAGCATGGAGAGGGCGACCTGCTTCTGACGAGCTGGGAAACAGCTTGTGAATATTTCGCAAACCTGGAACAAGATTAGGCAGCATTGGTTGCCTGTAATTGTCAGCTAGCACACTTTAAAGTGAAAAAAATTATAAAAAAAATGTAAACGAAGGAAAAAAATTGGCGCGGGTCTAGAATCCTACCACTTTGTTTAGGTTCAGTAACGAAACCAGCCGTTAAAATTGAAGTTGCAAACCGGGAGAATAAATATAACAATACTTGAACCACCCGAACCCAAATGCTAGCTGGACCCTAACCTTAATAATGTGCGTTAAAAAAGATCGGCACCTATACCATCCTAGTATCGAGTACCTATACCATCCTAGTATCGGACGAGTACCTATACCATCCTAGTATCGGACGAGTACCGATACCATCCTAGTATCGGACGAGTACCGATACCACCCTAGTATCGGACGAGTACCGATACCACCCTAGTATCGGACGAGTACCGATACCACCCTAGTATCGGACGAGTACCGATACCACCCTAGTATCGGACGAGTACCGATACCATCCTAGTATCGGACGAGTACCGATACCATCCTAGTATCGGACGAGTACCGATACCATCCTAGTATCGGACGAGTACCGATACCATCCTAGTATCGGACGAGTACCGATACCATCCTAGTATCGGGCGAGTACCGATACCATCCTAGTATCGGACGAGTAACGATACCATCCTAGTATCGGACGAGTACCGATACCATCCTAGTATCGGACGAGTACCGATACCATCCTAGTATCGGACGAGTACCGATACCATCCTAGTATCGGACGAGTACCGATACCATCCTAGTATCGGACGAGTACCGATACCATCCTAGTATCGGGCGAGTACCGATACCATCCTAGTATCGGACGAGTAACGATACCATCCTAGTATCGGACGAGTACCGATACCATCCTAGTATCGGACGAGTACCGATACCATCCTAGTATCGGACGAGTACCGATACCATCCTAGTATCGAGTACCGATACCTACCACTGGGAATCGTGTATCGGCTCCGATTCGATATTTTTGGATTTTCTGTTTGCCGGGCATTTTCAAGCCGGACCCGAACCTTCATACTGTGTATTGATTTGATAATTATTTGAACGCGTGGCAGGATTCTAGACCAGCGCCACAAAATTATTCCGCGTATGCCGTTGTTTTAAAGTTTGTTCCAATCGAAAACGAAGCAAAGTTAAGAATATTTGCCCAAATGGCATTTCCTCTTGTTAATTAATATCCAAACAAACAGTGACTAAACTACAAAATTTTATTTCCGATACGAAAAGATATCGCAGTTTAATCCATGATTTGAAAGTCAAAGCAGCGATTCTAGCTTTAAAACGGTAATTTACCAAAGAAAGTAAGTTAACAACTTGCAGTTACTAAACACATTAAACAAATTGTGGTCTCCTTAAACGTTGAAAAAAATAACCCTAAGGTTTAAATTTCATACATTTTGCTAGCTTGAGCATACTAATGACGTCATTTGTATCGAACCGCGACATTTTCCCCAGAAAAATTTCGGGCATTGGTTTTGAAAAAAGTCAAGTAACGCACATACTCGAGTTAAAACCCGAGTAAGATTTCTTTGAATTTAGCTAATATTCTAAACAAATTGAGCATGGTAGTGACGTCATTTGTATCAGATCGCGATATTTTTCCACAAAAAAGCCGGTATTGGTATCGGAAAAAATGCTAAGTATCAGACATACTCGGTTTAAAAATCAACTAAGATTTATTTAAATTTAGCTAAGATTCCAAACAAATCAGACCGCCTACCGTATTATGCAAAGTGTAGTCGTTGAAATAGCACTTGGAAATGTCACCAGCACCAGATTCCACTGCGCGTTTAGCTGGGAACGATAGCAGACACCTTCGTGTGAGTTGGACCAAGTTACGGAACCATTTTGTCCTTTGCTCCGACACACAACCATCCGCGTGGTGGCGGTCGAGATCAGCGGCGGTGGAGCGATAATAAAGAAGAAAACTGTAGAAAAAAGTAAGAATTCTTTGTCTAGCTTTTGCATGTGTTTCCACAACAAAGACTTGCCCTCCAACAGAACACATAATGCCGACGATAAAACTTAAAAAAAATTTATAATATCATCAGTGATGACGCCATTTATTTATGTGGCGGAATGCATATTTACATTAAAAGTTTAAGACTTTACTGACTGATATTTGTTCGAAGCGGTGCGCTTCTCTCTATAATTCTTTGTCCACGAATTATTTTGATAGTGTATAGCAGGGTTAGCCAACACGTCGATCGCCATATTTCACCTGGTCGATCGGGTCGAATGTGTTACGTCATTACAGTAGCTGTCGCACACAAGCGGAACAGTAGAATGACCCATTGTTGTCTGGACAAGCCTAATAAAGCGTTGACGTAACAAATTAACCTCCATCGCTGGGTTGGAATGCAATTAACGCTTAAGATGTTTGATAAGTGTTTTTGAGACCTTTTTACTGAACCAGTCGATCGCGAGCAGTATTTTCAACACGATGATGGAAATGAATAAAGAAAAATTCTAAATGTTCAAAGCGATACTTCTGTACGGGCTTCGATATTCTTACTATGTATTTTGATTTTAATGTACTTACTGGATCCAAATATCCTTGAGGGCGTGTTGACTTGTAACGTTGTGAACAGCAGCTTGAAATACAGAACTAACTCTTGGTAAGCCAAGCATTCGGGAACTCCCCTCGAAAGTAAGTTGAGTGAGTAGACTAAAAAATAAAAGATGGCAGCTTAAAAAAGATATTTCAGATGAAATCGAAATTAAATCAAGCAGGGCGATTTTAGATCTCATTGGATTAACCTTTCTAGTTAAGCAAATTTGATTGAAGCATTATCAACTCACCAATCCATGGTAAGTAAACAAATTAACCCAAAAAACGCTTACTAGTCAAAAATCAACTGAAATGCTTATCAAAATCTAAAAATCGCCTTTTAAGCCACTGTTTCTCAGCCTTTCGACGCGACCCAGATACTAATCTTAAGTACAACAGAAGCTCAACTTTTTGTAAACGAGCAACACAGGAAACATTAGCAGTTTGAGCTGTAGCTTTATATCGCTATGGCAGTGTGGCTAAATTTTGAAGAAATTTTGCTCAAAGCCAACACTGACTATTAAACACTTTGTGTGGCCGAAGCAATTATATATTTCGCATTTTGCTTAGCATATGCTATAGCCTTAGTATTTTTTCGATTCTTGACGATTTTGAAAAAATCTAATTTTCATGGGTAATTTACAGGATTTTTCAACAAAAAACGGTTAGAACCGCCTTAAACTGGTTTATTCAAGAATTTGTGGCAATTAGAAGCAAAAATTTTTTTTTCGGTAAAATCTTTCCATGTCTTTTAAAAAACTTCGCCCTTGAGCACCCAAATACGTCACGCACCAATAAATCAGCCACAGGTAAGGCTTGTTGTCCTGGAAACCATCCGTTGTGACGTCACAGGTGATCTTGAGCGCTCCACCAATCAGGAGCGCGGATTCGTGCTTGAGTAGTTGCTTGTAGAGACGGCAAAGTGCAGGGATGGTGGCGGGCTCTTGGTCTAAAAACACAAGTTGGAAGATTTTAAACCGAGTGTTCGCCTATAGAGCAGATATGGACAAACTACGCGGTACAGGTCCGGCCGCCAAACAATTTAGTCTATATTTCGTATGCTTTGTTATAAGCCTTTACGTATTTGTTACGCACATAAAATAAATTCAAATAATATTAAAAGACTTAAAAAGCTTAGGTTCAATAAAACGAAATACAACGTCGCCACATAACTTTAAGAAAAAAATGCAAGATATTCAAAGAGGAAAAACTGAAATGATCGACAACTTTTACACACAATTAGTAACAAAACGGTATAAATGCCATGGTCAACACATTAAAAACTACCTTTTTAATTGTTTTTTAATGGCGCTTTTATAACACTTTTAACACAAGCTGAACATAAAATAATTTTAAACTATTTCAATACTTTTAGAAAAAAAACACTTTCAAAGCATTTTCAATAAGTAAATCAATTTAAAGACATTCAAAGATCCACAGACTTTGTGGCAACCCTGGATATAAATGCTCTACAAAAAGCTTTCATAAAAGCTACCTTCAACTTGCACAAACTTCCTTATACATGTGTCCATGTGGAGCAGAGCCTCTGTTGTGTTGTTTCGTGTGCTCAGGTACATCGCTGCAGTGTATACGAGCTTCACTGAACCAGGACATTCCGTAACAGCACTCTGCAGCGCCTACAAGTACAACAGGGTTAGGTTGGTTCAACAATTCAGGCGCTTCTTTCTAAAGCAATATATTGAATTCTCGAGCATAATGGTTGGAGGTTTACGTTAGACGTAGTGAAATGTGTGGAATTTTGAACGTAACATTAACGTACACAAAAAACGTTACGTACTTCATATAGACGTTAACATTCCTTGGTTTTGAGTCTTTTTATTGGATAACATGTCAGCACACGTGAATTGTAAATGATTAACCTTAATTTTTCGGGATACGATTATTTACCACCCACATTTATATGGGAATGAAAACGATTTTAAGAAAAACTTTAAGTTCTGTTACTGGGTTCCAATGTCAGGTAATATGGGTTCCTGTATGCTTAGCTCAAAAACCTTAAAACGAAGATTACGCAGAGCGTTTGCCTCGGCCTAGTTGACAATTAAAAATAGAATTAGTTTGGAGCATAATTGTTGAAGGTTGTAGTTAGGTGTAGAATGAATATCATAGGCCATACATAAGTACGTAGCATTTTAAACGTGATATCCCCACTACGGTTTCTCTACATTGGTAAAACATGTCAACACTCTGTGTGATTTGTAAATGAATACTCTAGCAAATTCGAGATATAATTCTCTGCCATTCACATTTGTATGGAAGTGAATACGGTTTTTCTCATAACCCAGATCTAATAAGGTTAAAGTTCTGTTACTGAATTCAATCTCAGCCAACATAGGTGACTATTTGTTTAGGTCTAAAAACCTTAAAAGGAAGAGCGTTAGCCGCGGCCTAGTAAACAATTAAGAATAAAAGGAAGAGAAGGAAATAAAGAAGCCATTAAACGCCCATACTTTTGTTATGATGTCCTGGTTGTTTGACCTCAGTAAACAGTTAATACACGTCATCCATAACTCAGTCACGTGACATCGGTCAACCGTGTCGTCTGACGTCAGCACTTTGATCAGCTGACTGAAAAATAAACAAAATATAAAATTTTAACTTGGTCTGGTTTGAAAACATGTTCTTTGTGAGTCTTTTCATGTTGTAATCTTCCAGGTTCGATATCAAAGATAAATGAAACGAGAATTTTTTTACATTTCTTTTAACGCGAATAACTTTTTGTCTTTAAAAAGTTTCTTTTTCATAATAATGTAATTCAAACTATACAACATGAATGGCACTGCATTATGTAAAATCCTTAGAAATAGTGTTCGAAAACTTCAGTTTATAGTTCACACAGACTACAAATCATTGTCCTTGAACAAGGTTTTCTACAAAAATCGTCTCCCAATTTGCTGAAATACCTGCAAGTGATTGACACCGCTTCCCAACGTTTTAACGACGCCTCAAGTTCCACTAGGGAGCGATAGAGAGGCAGGCATGCGATGACGTTTTGAGCGGGACTCTGTGATTGGTCGTCACAGATCAGGAGCGCCTCTGAGGGAAAAAACGATGGAGTTGGAAACAATTAGCGCAGTGTTTCCCAACCTTCTCAAAGTACTAACAATCCACACATAAAGAAATTGCAATTTTGTGAACGTTTCGAACAAATCTGAAGATAAAGACTGGACGTTGTAGTTAAACGCACAATGAATATCAAAGCCCATACAGAAGTAAGTAGCATTTAAAAATTTTCGAATAAACTTTAAGAAATTGCTGGAGGTTGTATAGTTGGACGTAGAATGAATACCAAACTCAAAATGCCAGCTACTTCTATATGGGATTTTATATTCTTACTCTAACTACAGCCTCCAGTCATTATGCTTTAATCTCAAATGGTGTTAGTATTTCAATTCCTTCTCACCTTTAAAGAGGGCGTGCAACCTCTCTGTAGTGTTGTGGTAAGGACTGGCAAATGGTAGGACGATATCCCCACAGTCGCTAACACATAAGCCGTGGTCGAGTTTGCTGTAAGGAACATAATTACAGAGATAGTGGTAAATATTTTCCAAAAGTGTGCCCAAAATACAAAGCTGATATTTACCTTATTAATTAAACGACAAAAAGGACCTTTTAGAAGGTAAATGCGTGAAATTATTCGCCAATTTACCATAACTGTGGATTAATAAAATGACATCTTGCTGAAGTAATTAACTTATATAGGCAATCGTTCAGTTCAAAATGACCAAAAAGTCCTTGGTAAAATGCGTAAAAATAATCCTCGATGTACCTTAGGTTGGAGTACAATGTTTTAGAATGACTTTCCCCGTAAAAAAAATAGTTCAAGCGCGCCTCTATAGTGAATAAATGACTTTTTACTAAGGTAATGAAAGATATACCCACATAAGTGTTCAATAACTACGATCTAGTCACAAACGTTCTTTTAGAACAGGGGCCCTTAAATTGGGATGAATGAACCCTTGGGCGTCCATAACCTAGTTTTAGGGGGACCATAAAGGCCTACTTGAAATATTGGTGTACATTTAAGAAGTGGGGCCTAATCATTTTTTCAAAAAAAAAAAACAGTTTTAATAAAATAAAAGGTTTTGCACTGAATGTATTTAGACTCCGTTTTACTTTCACATTTTTAGACCGAAATCAGCAAATTTACAAAGTCTATTTGTGCTTTGACGTACATCTATTTTTGAACAATTGTTGCCTACTGTTGGCGACGCGAGGCCTAAAAAAATTGTATAGACTCACGTTAAAAAGAGTTTAAGAACCCCTGTTTTAAAAAAACAACGCGTGTAAATAGTCGTCAATGTACCTCAGGCTATCGTCAAATAGTGCGTCAGGGAGCGACCCAAACTCGCTCAAGTGGATAAAGCAAAGGTAAAGCGTGCAGGAGTCACGTTGGTTGACTGGTAGTTGTAGACCTTGTGACCAAGTGGAGTTCTGCCCAGGGGAATCGATGGCCGCTGATTTCAACGATAGAAGCTGCTGCAATGTTTCCTAAATGTGCATTTTAAATAGTGGTTCTCGACCTGTGACTGTTTTTTTACAATATTTTGACGGACAGAAACTATATTTTAAAATTAATTTATTACACAAGACCACGTCAAACTACCGGAGTCTAAAATTTGACATGCGCATGTAAATTTCGAAACTGATGAGGCTGCCAACTGTAAACTGTAAAGGTAAGCGACAAGAAAGGTTTAGAAGCAATAATTTAGGGAGAGGCGCAACTGTTACAACAAAATACATATCAACAAATGGGTAACAAACTAATATAGATCTTGTTTTTAAAATACATACTAAGATTGTGGTAAAGGTTGGCTAATAATAAACTGAAGAGACAGCATTAAAAGCAGTTGGTATTAAAAACATAAATTACAAGCAAAAATTTAAAAAATCGCTAAACATATTACACAAGCAACATGTTCCTGTGTACATACCATTCAATACATGCTGTTCCTGTGAATAAACTGATGCCGCCAGACGTTGTAATAATTGTAATGTTATTTTCCTAGGCCGGCTGTATGTTTAATTAAATGTACCGCCGTTTCGACAACCTATATTTCCTGTATAGGTTATCATAACGTCGGTACGTAAAAAAAATAAAAAAATATATTAATGCCTTCGTGTGTGAAATCATATAAGACGCTGCGAAACATAATTTATATCTAGATTCTAGATATTATTGCATTGGCGCCAGGACTTTTCACAGCGATTTTATATTTAAGGCTGTGGTTCCCAACCTTTTTTAGCTTTCGTCAGTCAAGTGTTAATTGATACTTACTTGAAACTTTCCCACAGCTCCGTCCCTTCCAATGCATTGACATGCAAGATGCGAACGTTCGATCACTGAGCTGAGAAGCCAGGACGAGTAGTAATCAAACTCGTGATCCAAACTTAACGAACTTTCACCGTCTGGGCAAGAGTCAAAATATGGTTATTAGGATTAACAATATTAAACTGCAGCATAATAGTTGGACGTTGTAGTTAGAAGCAGTAAGAATATCAACATAAAATATTATTCTAAACGTTTAAAATGCTACCTACTTCTGTATTGCCTTTGATGTTGGCCAGTAAAATAAAAGGTATTGAGTTAGAAAGAGAAAATATTTTGATCATTTATTATCTTTGCAAAGTGGAAAAATAATGAATTAGAAATTAGAGAAATAAAAACAGTTTTTTTTATGGTAAGATGTAAATTATGGGCATTATTATAGAGGTAATTAGACGATTGCTCTTGTCAATAAGGCGTACAAAGGATAAAATGATTTTCGTGGTAGAAAAATAGAAAGACAAATAAGTGAAAAAACGACTGTTAATGTAAATAGGCAAGAAAAACACAAACAAAAACGTAGTAAAAAAATTTTCGTCAAGAAACTTTTAATTTACCGTCATTTTTCTCGGCTACAATTTGATCTCGGTAGATGAGGTTTTGTATAATTTGCTGATAAAGTCCGTCCAATTTTGCGTAAGACCACTTCCACTTCATTATCTGAGCAAATAAAACAATGTAAATAGACTGAATTACACTGCTGTTAATACTATTGCTAAAACATAAAGTTCAAACAACAATTAATCACCATTTTTCTTCAATATAAGTTGTTTTTAGATGCCGTTTTGAAAACCTACTGATGTGTCGTAAAGACGTACTTAAAATTTATTAAAATGTTTTTTTGTTTTATTTAACAGAAAACTCTGAAAACCATTACGACAAAAAGTGCCATGAAAATAATTGAAAAAAACCCTAGTATTGTTCAATGTCCACAAAACATACACCCGACTACTCCCAAGGCAATGTTAGTACTCACTTCACTCCAACATCTTCTGGAGTACGGAAGAATCGAGATGACTTGCTCGATGACGCTCTCCTCAAGGTCAGAGTCGCCCAGGTCGCCATGGTGATGATGACGTAACAATGGCAGGTAGGCGCACCAAAGCTGCTCCGAAGACTCGTTACGCTCGATGCCAAGACACAAAGCGTTAAGGGCAAGGTTGAATCTGAACGGAAAAAAAAGGTCGTTTGAAATGTACCTCTTAATCTAGGGCAGGAGTAACCCGTTCCTAGTCGCAGGCCTGACCCAAATTTATAGAGGTCTCGGCGGGCCGTTATACACTTAAGCGATAAAGCGTTTGCGTTTGTTTGGATTAAAATCGAGTCAGCACAGCAGGACAGCGTCACCGATGATCACACTAAAAAGGTGTACAATATAAAAACATGCAATGAATTTGTTCGTCTAGTTTCTGGTGTAATTTGAATAGGACTGTTAAACTCTTGGTATTATTTACGTTTGAATTTAAACGACGCAGTAAACTACTGCGAAGCACAATAAATTGAAATCAGATACATTCAGTTAGCGAAACTTATATCAATTGTGCGGCGCCTTGAGTTAAAAACATTTTCTCCAAAGGCAATCAAACTAACAAAAGACTAAATAAATTTTATTTACAATATAAAGGATATGGGTGTCACGGTAATAACAAGACTTTTCAGATCTTCTTTGAAGCATAATTGGGGGCTTTAGTTAGACGTAGAATGAGTAATAAAGCCCGCAGAAGTAGTAAGCATTTCTTAGCCGGTTTGAATAAAGAGATATTCGAAACGTTCAAAAAAAAATCTACTTCTGTTTGGGTTTTCATATTCTTATTACTTCTAACTACGACCCTCAGTCATTATCTTAAGATTTATTCCAAACGTCCACAAAACGCCACCTACTTTTGTAAAGGTTTTTTTTGCTATTCTTATTACGTTAGAGTTAGAAGTTCTATTTTGGCCTCAACACAATCCCAAGTACCACAAACCTCTGTATCCTCGCTTCGCCGTTCAGTTGCTCCAGGTTGAGGCTGTACACGTAAGCAAGCCGAATCCTTGATTCCACGTGGTCAGGCTCACGCTGGAGGGCGCTCGTGAGGTGGTGGACTTCACGCTCGAATTCATCCGGGTCACTGAAGCGGAACCGCTCAGCTGGCTCTGGGATTATTTCGTCCAGGGTTGTTTGGTTGAACCAGGAGAAAACTAAAATACGCAAAAATAGGGTTTGTTTGATTTTTTAATAGGCAGGTGAAGTTTTAACTTTCCTACACGTTATAGCTTTGTAATAAAAAAGTATGAGCTTCTGGTGCCAACCTGAACAGACGTATATGTTCAGAAAACATTATTTACGTTATTAAATTACATTTTTAGGATTTAAATGGCCGGTATACTGACATCAGGTCTGACTGGCAACTGCTAAGACTCAAGTTAACATAATTTCAGTTAAAACTATGTTGAAAATGAATAAAAAGAATGTTTAAAATGCATCCTATTCATTTTACGTCTAACTACAACCTCCAGCCATTATGATCCTCAGTTAAACCTAATTTTCCGCAGTATTTTGACGCGCAGTTTAGAAGTTAATGCAAAGGGTCGTGAAACAAACCTGTATTTGCGCTTGAATCTTCGTCTGCTTCCGCAGATTGCTCGACGTTAGATTTGTAGAACCGTAGAGGCGGGTTATTGCGCACAAGAGAAATTGAGCTGAGCGGCTGCAAATATAAACAGGGTTTTTAGATAAATAATACAAAACACATTTAAAAGAAAACTAGCAGTTTTATTTAATAGTTGACTGACAAATCGTAATATGAATAGGATTTTTATATATATAATACCAAAACCATTCAAAGACTTGTTTCTTTTAATTAGAAGGGCCTAAAATTGGATTAATCGACCTTTTTTGAACATTATTTGAAAACAAAACAGTATAAATGCCGCGGTCAGCACAAATAAAACATACAACTTTGGGTATTGTTACGAAGTACACGCACTCAAGTAAGTCTGAAAACACAACAGGTACATTGTTGTTTTTTGGTTTCAACCATATAAGGTTAAAGTTTAGTGTAAATAATATCTTTACACACTTGGTCGCTTCGTTGGTTTCTGTTGATTTTATTATTTTAAAGCTTATAACTTCTAAAAAATGTTACTTTTTATGAAGGTTCAAACACTGCTTACAACCTCGTTACGTCTTGTAAAATAAATAAATAAAAGCATGATTAAAGAAAGAAAACAAAGTGCGCCATTTTCATTAATGTTTGTACATATTGTTCTTACCTTGTGTGGTATGTTCTTGTTAATGTGGCTGACCAGCAAGATGCTTTTCTCATCAGCAGTCATCGCTGTGGCGCCGCATAATCTCTGCACTGCTGTTTCAGTGGCCTAAAAACATCACTTCTGTAAGTTCTAAAATGCCACTATTCAAAAACGTTATTTATATACCATATGCAATAAGTCGGCTGATTCCTTTGTTATTGGTCTTGAAAATAGAAAAACAAACAATTCACGGAACAAAATTAGGGTATACATATCGCTAATGGTAGGGAAAAATGTTTTAAAGAAAAATGACGTTGAAAATGAACAAAGAGATATTCAAAACGTTTGAAATTTTACCAAACTTTGTGAGATTTGATATTCATTCTACGTCTAACTAAAACCTCAAGCCATGTGTTAAAAAAATGGCTGATCAGTGCATTATGCTTACGGGCACATGTGACAAACAACAAACAAGTTTTCTCACCTGAAGGCGAACCTCCATCGTGTCTTTGTCGCTCACAACCTTCCCGTCATTAGATGCGACAAGCTTGGGGCAGTAGGACAGCAGGTCCAAGTACAACTCTTCTGGTTTCAGTAGGATCTCGTTCAAATGCTGCCCGTTGCAGGTCGACGCCATGCATTTGCCGTTTAAACCGAATCTGTCGGGTAAGGAACATAATAATAATATTATTATCAATAGAAAAAGCCCCTTTGGTAATTCTAAGCCTGGTGGCAACAGTTTATATAGGTAACATAATAGTTGGCCTTGAAAATGGTCTCGAAGCGAAAATATAACTTTTAAAAACTACATTTCATCGGTACTTTTCTTTTTTAAAGTTGGAAAATTATTATTTTTTTATTTAGGCAAGTGGTAAAAAAATTATTAAAAAATATGTTTGTAAAAGCTGCCATTCTGTTTTAAAAGAAACGAATGTTGTTTAACATTAACCAACACGAATGTCATGTTTCGTCTCTTTTAAAAACAGATCGACAGTTTTTACCAAAAAAAAACAATTTTCAAGTTAAATTTCCGGATACAAACGCATAACGCTGCTAGGCAATAAATCAAATGCCAATTTGTTTATTCTCACTTGCAGAGGATTCTCTCAGGGTCGATTTTGTTGCTGAAGGTGGGAGAAGTGATGGAGAGGTTTTCTTGCGTCCGAAAGAAAGAATGGAGTCGATAGGAGCGGAAGTGACGTAAGTGGGACACGTAAGGCCGCAAATCCTGGGGAAACAATATCGCGCTTGGAATCGTTATAAGAGGAATAATTTGACAGATTCGGTGAGTATGCCATGGCTTTCGGTGTACTAATAAGCCGTAATCGTTGGTCAAAAAGCAGATTGTTCCCCCCGAAATAACCCACAAGTTTGCCATATATATGCCGGAAAGGGCTAAATTTTACTAGGCCACAAAATTATTGATACCTAATATGTTCGTCACTTGAATAAAAACGTTTATAAAAAATTGACCTTGTTACTCACAAAAAACAAGGTTATTTCTTCTGTCAAAAAGAAACGGAGAACAGTTGTTATACTGTATTATTTGAGGGAAAAAACAGCTCTGAACTTAAGATTTGTATTAACAAGGTAAATGTGGTTGAATAAATTTGAACATTCTGTTTAAAACTAAGAAATGACCTTAGAACTATACTGTATTAGGTAGGTTCGCAGTAATGCAAATACCTGCTGTTTCGCTTTTATCGTTTTTTGCCCACTCTGAACAGTTGCCAGTTGAGCGATTTCGGCGTGCGTAAATTTCCACTTTTTAAAGCATTCTGCAAAAAAATAAGACGATTAGTTCCGAAGAAATTACTATATCGCCCAAGTGCGAAAATATATATTTCTAATTAAGACTTAATGGAAACTTTTAAAAGAAAACTTTCAAAATGATGTTGTTACATATGAGTTATCGTTTAAAACAGTGTTTCTCAACTTTTTTCACAGCACACAAAATACTAAGTGTAACAGCAAACCTCTGGCGACTCAATACTATCCACTTAACTTTTTTTAAGTGAAAGAAAAACAGAATAAAATAATAATAAAAAAGTTCGAAGGAAAGGATCGGACTCAGAACTCGGCAGAATCGATTTGTTTTGCTGAAGTCGGACTCGGATTCGAGTAAGACCGCATAAAACTACCTGAGTACCGAGTCCGACATGCCCAGTAACAAATTTCGAAACTGACAAGGCCGACTGTAAATTCTTAAGCTGGAAGAGCCTATGATGTAATATTTTCCAGCCATGTAATGTAGGTGGATCAGTTAGATGGCACCCCTATGAGAAGGTTGCTGAATACCAACGTTGTTTAGTTGCGCAAATTGGTGGAATATTGGCTGTGGAGTCGGAGCCGGACACGACAGAATGGCATTTTTGGCCGGAGTCGGACTTGGGTTATTTTTAACCGACCCTAGTTTAAACTGTCAGTTAGCAGTAAAAGTTTTCAGTGATTCTAACCTGGTACTGCAAACATCTTGGTGATTGGAGATCCACAATCGTCTTGTTTAATGTAAGGACTGACGCTCTTTGGCGAGAACGAGCTTTCCAGGAGTTGCTTTGCCCTTGCAGCGATTCTCACCTCAACCAAACGATCATCACTGGAACAGTTAGAAGATAATAAAATTGTAAAACCGCAATTAAAAAAAAATTATGAAAAACAATTGCAGTTTACAAAACAGTTTATTTTATTTTAACCAAGTGCATATAATAAAGGTGTTTACTAAAAACAATTCAAGACAACAACGTATTCCTACCGACCTATAGATTCACCAGAGAATAAAATTGTAAAACCGCAATAAATTTATTATTTTAAAGTTGATAAAAAAATTTAATTTTTTTTCAATTTTAATTAATCACTTTTAAAGAATCCTAAAAAAACATAGTAAGAAACAACTTTTAAACATTTTCAAAAAATTATCAGTCTTAGTATAAACTTGACTTACCTTGAAACAACTTCTGCTTTCTTAGCTTTAGCTTTATTTATCAGTTGAGCATCTATGAAAGTAAAAGTAATTAAACATCGTCGATTAATAATATGATTTCGATCTGACTTTAAAGGCCTTTCAAATTGTATCAACGTGGCTTGTGGAAATATAGAGAACTGGATGGCAGCAATTAAAAGTAAAAATGACAGTAGAACCAAAAGCAACATACGTGACAGCATGGTAATGATTTCCAGACCACAATTAAATGTTTGTATTGTTTTTTTGTTTTTTCTAGAGACTGATGATTCCTTATTTCGTGGCGAAATATATTTCCCTTTGAAATGTCTAGAACTTTTAAATGAGTACCTTTGACTAAGACAGGAAAATCAAATTAATATCGACACTTACTATATACTCACCACTTGTAGATGTTGTCATTAATGACTAGAAATTATAAATGAGTGACTTTGGCCGAGACAGGAAAGTCTAAATAATATTGACACACGCACTACTTACCATTTGTAGATAGAGTTTTTGAGTTCACAGTGCTGCTAGTGGAAGGTTGCGGGTCTTCTCGTTTCTTGGCAACAACTTTTTGCTCATCTCCAACCCTGCGGGGATTCCCCGATTTAAGCAGTGACGTGTCAGGTGCTGATTCGTTGATGAACTCGTTGGGAACCACTAGCGGCGCCACCTTCTTGGTGGAAAGTTGCTTCATGTTGGCCAAAGCTTCGTCAAGTTTAAGATTAAGGTTGGCCTTGGTCTGAGCTCTACTTGAAGAAGTTAGTGAAGTTGTCTTGGCTCTACTCATGTTGGAAGTTGAACGAATTGGCGATGAATTTTCCCGTCGGTTTGCAGATCGAGTTTCTTTTAAAATGCCGAGTTTTTTGATGCGATTTTCCCTGGTTAAGGCCTGGGCTCTTTGCAGCAGCTTGGCCTTTTCTTCAAGCCTTTCTTTCAGGAGTCGGTTTGCGGTTTGTGATTTTGCTTTTTTGTCGGTGCTTTTTAATGCTTGCTTTTTGGCATGTGTTGCGACGGTTTTGGTGGCTTGTTTGGCCTTTGGGTTGTCGCGTTTAAATTGTGCGTTAAGAGATGCGTCTATTGTCGCGTTTAGTTTGTCAATAGCGGACGCACTCTCACCAGAAGATGTTTGAGAAACTTTTGGGGACGATATTTCCACCGAGGTTTTACCAGAAGAAAGGACAGCTTTAACTGAATAAATGTCTCGTTTTGAAGACTTGACGTCACTTTTCACAACTGAAGGTTGTAATTCTGGATCCAATGGCTTGTCAATAGGTTTTACTGGGTTCGTTGAACTTTTCTTCAGTTTAATTTGAACCACATTTTCTTCAAGGCTTACTGATCTATCTTGAAGGTTTTTAGTTGTTGTAGAATGTTTAGGAAGCGGGTTTATAGTTAGATTTTCTTGTGCAGATTGTGAAGTTTGTGCCCCGGTATGTTGCGCTGACTCTAAAATAACCATCTTTTCTGTGATCTGATTTGGGGACTTCTCTGAATTTATTGTTTTTGTAGTTGAAGCAATTTGAATATCGCTGGAAAGTTTGTCATTTTTGGCACTTGAGACATTATCTTTGTGTGGAATTTTCACAAGCGTAATATCTTCAGTGGAATCCAGTTTTCTCTTTAAACTAGGCCTTTGTGCTTCTGATAAATCCAATGGCATTTTCTCAGTTTTCTTTGGAGCTGGGGCAGTTTCATGTAATTTTTCAGCGTCGCTTTTTTCAGCAGACATCTGCAGCCCAAACTTTCTGGCCCTGTTCAACTGATTCACGAATCGCTGCCGCAATCTTGTGCGCTGAGTTCGTTTTTCCTGCACTTTCTTCAGCTTTTTCGCCGCCGTTTCAGCAGCAAACGTTTCCTTCTCAATATTGGTCTCAAGTTCGAGGAGTTTCCTCTTAAGCTTGGCAGCTTTTGTCATCATATCAGCGATGTCTTTCTCCCTGGTTTCACTTTCTGTGCGAAGCCTTGAAACCTCAAGTTTATCAGAGACAAGCAGCTTACTGACTAGCGCCAACTTTTCTTCGAGCTTCTCACAAGAATCAGGGACAGATTTTAAAGCTTTTCCGGGCCTTGTTGTATTTAAAGTGAGAGAAACGTCTTCCTGGTGGACGGACGTGTCCGCGTTGCTAGGGACATCTGCCGCCTTAGCGACCGAGTAAGAAATTTCAGCGTTGCTAGGGGCATCTGTTGCCTTGGCAACCAAGGGAGGGACCACATTTCGTTTGGTCGACTCGGATAAGACTGTCAATGCTGCATTGGGCGAGGTTTTAGCGTTGCTAGGGTCAGCTGTTGTCTTGGCAACGGACGGTTTTGCATAAGGAGGTTTATTTTGTTCTTTTGACTCGGATAAGATTCCATCAGTGGTGGGTTTTGAAGGTTTTGAAGGTGGAATTTTACCCGGTAATTTTGAAGTTATTGGTGATTTGCTTTGAGGTGACAATGTTACAGTAGTTTTCGGCGAATTTGACTCGAAATTTGTTGAAGTTACAGCAAATTGAAGCGGCTTGTCTGCATTTTTTGAGGTCTGAGCATCGTTTAAAGAAGCAGCAATTAGCGGAGCTGAAAGTTTTTCTTCTGAAGATTGATTTTCAGGCGAGGCTTCGGTTATCGAATAATCGTCAACACGAGGCTTTATTGTTGAAGACTTGGCTCTAATCGACTTCAACATGAAAGTAACAGAAAGCGCAGATGAAGGGTCTTTCATCGGAGATACTTCGTATTCCGAAAACGGGGTCAAATCGAGGTCAACTGGCGGTTGATTGACAGCTGGCTTCTCGGCAGAGCGTTTTCCCAGCCGCTGGAAAACAGAAAGACGCTGTGAGGTAGGCGTGGTAGGGGGCGTGGCACGAGAGGTTGTAGGTGCGGTTTCTGTTGGCATTTGCGACGGAATTTGATCGGTTTCTTCAAGTTGATGGATTTGGCTTAAAACTTGCGGCAGATCCTTCCAAACGCCGTCTATAAGCGATTGTATGAAGATACACACTTTGGATTGCTGTAGAAGTGTGTTCCTGTCCGCTTGTAGAGCGCGCTTCATGCTCTGTAGCCTTGCGTTACGCTTACCGCCCCTTCTTTCACGCATTCTGCTGATAGCCAACTGTGATTGTTCGCATTTCTTCTTGCTCACTTCCCTCTTATCGCTCCAGGATGCGAGAAACTTTCTTCTTTCGTCGTTGTTTGATCTCAGGAGCTTGGAGAGCAGATCTTCAGCTATGTTGTGCCTTCGTCCGTCCTTGAGAAATAGCAAAGGCGACGGCAGCAAAGTGCGATCACTAGATGCTTGCTTTATATGATCCTGCTTATCAAAGTAAGGGTCTTTGCGTGAAACAGCTCGAGGAACAAAATGGTTTTGCTTCAAGTCGCCAACATCGCTGTCCGTTTTAGTTGAGAGAAAATCTTCCTGCGATGATTTATTTTTGGCTGAAGTTTGACCTTCGATTTTTGTATGGGGCAGAAAAGTTGAAATGTTGTGCAAAAGTGGGGCCTTGGGGTTACTAGGGGTCACGAGAACAGGAATCGGCATGTTGTGTTCTTGGGGTGAAATCTCCGTGTTTTGCTGGTTATCTTTGAATATGGGTGAAGCCGTTAGTTTTGAGATGGATTTACTGTTTTGGGCTTGTGTTGTTGATGACGTCATGTCGTTTGTCAAAGTGACGTCATCTGTTTTATTGGCTGGAACCGCAGAAGCTTAAGGGAAACATTGAACACGTAATTAGTTGATAGTTATTTGAAGAATTAATTTTGAGTTGACATAGTAATAAAATTAAAGCCAATACAGAAGTAGGTTGCATTTTGAACGTTTCGCATAACTCTTTATTTATTTCACAACAGTGCCTTCCCATCATGTTGAAAATTGAACAAACATTTAACAAAATGCTTGCTACTTCTGTATGGGCTTTACAATTCTCAGTACGTCTAACTACAACCTTTAAGCATTATGCTCCAAATTTGAGTTGAGTTTCAATTATAAATTGTACGAAGGGATCCTTATTTATTTCAATATTACAAAAATAAAAAATAAAAAGTAAAAATTACTTAGAAAATAGCAACGTAAAATGGAATAGATAAAAAACACTTATATAGTGAAGTTTAATGAGATGCTGCGCTTGCTATGAACTTGATAATTTTTTTAAACACACAACTTTTTTAGGAGATCCAATTAATTAATATGCATTACTTAAAAAATAAAAAACGTGTAATAGTTGAATTTAAATAAATATCTGCCAGGCATTGTATCAATTGGAAAATGGTTCTTCAGGCAATATTTTTTTTACTGACATTTCAAAAATATTCTATACAGGAATTTTATTGTTTTTTTATTATTAAGAATTCCTGTATTGGCTAACGCCGGTAAAAAAATATTGCCGGATAACCTTTTGCCAATTGAGTGGAATTAAAAGTCTCAAATGGAAAAAAAAAATATTTCAAGACAGAAAGTATCAAACTGGAAATTATATAAGTAATAAGAATACCAAAGCCCATGCAGAAGTAGGTATTATTTTTAACGTTTCGAATAACATGTGTTGAAAATGAATAAAGAGTTATTCGAAAGGTTCAAAATGCTGCCTACTTTTGTATGGGTTTTGATCTTATTACGTCTTACAACCTCAAACCATTATGCACCAAACTATATTTCACCTGCTTTTCTTGATTTGGCGCGTTTAGTGAGGATTTCCAAAAGAAGTTTTTCTCTCATTTCGTCGGCGTCTTCAGTTGACCTTCGCTTCTGAAAACAACACAAATATACTCGAATAAAACATGCATATATTTTCGTACTGGATTTAGACGTCATCGGATGGGCACCGACAACTAATAACTGTCATGTCAGGTGGCATTTTGCTAAAAATTATACCCGATGGCCGATGCCAAGTTTCAGTATCTGTACTCGTCAGATACTTGGGTATCAGAGCCGATCCGAGAAAAAATTATTATGTGCATTTCAGCAATGAAATTACTAAATAATAAAAGTCAAATATATATTACTCCACATATAAAGTCATATTTTCAGAGGGCATTTAATGGCGTCATATTTCACACTTCATCTAAACTTTTTTTCATAAAACACGATTGGAGTAACTACCAACTCACATTGGACGCAACGCTTTTGGGTTTCACAGATTCCGCATTGAGTTTTGCAACCGGCTTCTCATTCTCTTTCCCAGCGCAAGAAGAACCGCTACTCTCACTAAAGTCTTCACATATGGAGTGAACTCCGACCAGAATGGCGTCCATTGAATACGCAAGCTTGGGAGGCTCAAAAGCGTGCTGATATTCACACACAGAGTCCCCAGATGTGGCGGGCGAAGGGACGTTTTCTTCTGATGATTGAGACGGACGGTCTTGGTGCTTAGAACCGACTTGTTTCAGTAAAGGGTTTAATACGTTTTCGTTCGAATCGGGTATTCTTTTGCGCAGAGGGTTGTCAAGCAACTCCCAAATGCTTTCCTGGCAATTAAAAGAAATTTCAAGTAAAAATGAGACGGTAAATTATTTTTACATTGTAAAAAAAAAAAAAAAAATTGGTCGGTAAAAAATTTTAAGTAAAATATTTTCCCTACGTAAAAACAGGCACGACTAGCTGTTTTGTGATATATAAAACAATATTTTCTAAACATTTAAGTTATACAGCTAATCGAACGTCAAATAATTTATAGTCAATATCAAATTTTAAAAACATGATGTATATAAAATAGACAAGAAAATGCTTTTCATAGATTATTTGAAACTAAAACAAAACTATCTTAGTTTCTACAGTTCTTGAACTGTAAATTAAAAATACGTTATTTTTTATTTCATTACTGTATCTATAAAACAAAAAACAACTATAACCACCTTTTCTATGATATTTTAACATTTTATGACATGGATTTGAAACTCCAGCAAAGGTAGCTACAAGTGTCACGCATCACATTCAAACACTCAATTTTAGTTTGCTTCTACAATCCAACATATTAAAATGTTAAAAAATGTGTTTTTTATCTTTTATTTCTAAATCTAAAATAAAGGCTGTAAGCAATTATTTTATGAAATTTTAACACAACCTAGACTACCATCGAAGCACAATCGTACATAGGAATATCTTGCAGGCTTGCCACATATATTTATAAAAAAAGTTATTGACTCGGCGTTTTTTGAAAATAAATCGAAAACAAACAGTAAATGGAATAGTCAACAAAACACAATAACAAATAGGTGAAAAAATGGTTTTATAGCAGCACTTACTGAAATCTAAACACAAAAGTTAAATTAAAATAAATGCAAGGACTTTTTCCAAAGACTCTTCAATATTAAAATAATATAAAGACATTTCACGAGTTTAAAGACTTAGTGGCAACCGCCGTATATTAATAGTTCATTAACAAAGTGAATATTTTAACTGGCTTGCAATGCAAACAGCAATTTAAATACTCTTAAATATAGAAAGAACTTGTGACAGCATTGTACTGCATTTACAAAACCCCAGAAAACAATTTTTTTACCTGTGAAGGAGTATGATCAAGAAGTGATGTATTTGGGGTTTCCCCTCCATCTTCAGTGCCAGGGGGATATAAAGTGTCCTCTTCTGAAAAAAAATTGGTGAAAATCAGATCTTTTTTTAAACGATTTGGAAACCTTAGAAACAACACGTTACAATCCCGATATCAATACAGACAAAGCCTCAATACCACTATTTCTTTTTAATATCTTAGTCACGTGGATGGCCTTTATCTGCTATCCTCTAGTCATTATTTCAAAATTAATTTGAC
The DNA here is from genome assembly GCF_963924565.1 of Ascidiella aspersa. Classification (NCBI taxonomy): domain Eukaryota; kingdom Metazoa; phylum Chordata; class Ascidiacea; order Phlebobranchia; family Ascidiidae; genus Ascidiella; species Ascidiella aspersa. The sequence continues at coordinate 25,706,271 of NC_139454.1, forward strand.
TACTCTTAATTGATAGCTGAAAAAACATATATACAATGTATATTGTGCAATAAAGCCTTTCTGGAGTTGTACATGTCAACCATAACACCAAACATTTTATAGTACACATGATCCTTCGGAGAGCTTTACCTTAATCGTCAGTCAATACAACTCCAGAAGGGCTTGATCACATGTTATAAAGATTCATATATACAATGTGTATTATGTGATCAATACTTTCTGGAGTCGTACTGGTCAACCATAACAGCACACATATTATGTAGTACACAAGATGCCTTCGGAAAGGCGGGTTAGACCGGAGGTCGTGAGTTCGAATCTCACCGCAGGTCAGTGGTTTTTCTGGCTTGGCCTTATAATCTTGCACTCTAATCTATTAGGATTACTGATTTTAGGAAGCTTTTCAAAGGCATTTTGTGTAGTAATAATTGAGTCGCAGTGTGAATCAGACACATAATGATAAATACCAGTGTTTATTTTTTATTTTTGATAGATTCATTTTAATATCTCACTTTTTTCAGTGACGGCAACTTTCTTATCATTAACGTCACATTCCTCCAAGTCTTCAACTTCCATTTCAACAATTTCGTAATTGTCGCAACTTTGGTCTAGTTTTGATTCATTAGATATTCCCTCAGCTTCCAAATTTTCACTCTAAAATATAACATTATGTTGTTAGATGCAGAATTTACTCTCAAGAAATTTAGATAAGAAACAAAAATGACATGAATGAAATAAAGTTGATTCCAATTGCTTGTTGGTATTTTAATGTGAATAAAAGATAGGATGGTTCCATAATTTTGTGGGAAATTTAACCACTATATATGGTCAGTGGTTCCAAACCGGGGCCTGCGGCACTCTTGGTCCAATTTCTAAGGCTTAAGGTTGCCGAGATATACTTAGAAATCTTTAAAAATCCGATTCTTGCTCAATTACTAAGCCTCTTACAACTCTTTGTGTAAGATTAGAGTAAAATAATTGAAACTATATTTTCCTACATTTTGTAGTAAATGCGTGTTGTTTCAGATTCGTTTATTGTGGCACTACAGTAAATTAAAAAAAGCTTTTTCTAGTATGGAAAAACTAAAAAAAGTAACTAAAATTCTAGTATGGATGCCGAAATCTATTTATTTGAGGTGGCATACACACCAATTATACAGTGTTTCTTAACCCATGGGTCGTGACCCAACATTTGGTAACCCTTCAATTTGGTTGGGTCGCCTACTGTAGTAGTTTTACATGGTTAGATTTAGATTTTTGGAGAGTAGTTCTGATCAAGATTTCTTCAAAATATAACAAAACAGTATGGCTGCCGCAATTAGTAGCCGTAAAAGGTTGCTAGCTACTGTTCCAGGTGTAAAGTTGCACAAATAAATTAAGTTTACCGCTTGTTTTTCTGTTCCTTTGGTCTTTTTGCTGGATTTCTGCATAAGTCTAATGAACTGTTTAGATCCCTCATCTGGGTCATTCATTTTTCTAAAAAAGAATTGTCGTAAAAATACATTTACAACTTAACAAGAACACAAAGTATTTGCAGAAAACAACTAAAACAAAAATTTAAATTGCTAAGCCTAACCATAAAATGATTACAGGTATAATTTTTTTTTTTTAACTTTTTTTAAATCGGACCCCTAAAATATTTTTTCGGTTCTTGTGGACCAGATCGAACAAATTACTGACATAAAACTTTTGGTCAAATAAATGTGAAAGTGAACTGGAGTCTAAAAACATTCAAATTATATCTATTTTTTTAATTGTAAACAAACATTTTAATTAGGCCATCAAGAAGCCCCTAAAACTAGTCCATGTACCCCCAATGGGTCCACAGACCCCGGTTTTGACCCCTGGTATCAGCTGTTAAAAACTGTTTAAAATAACGACTTAAATAACAGGTTTGTAACAACTAAAAGATAACAAATTTTGTATACATGTTTGTAAAATGAAACATTGGTTGAATCAACATATTGTTATCCAAAAAATGGAAATGTTGAATTTCACACAGGCTAGCGAAAAGTAAAATATATTGTACATAGCAGGGGGGGGGGGAAAGGGTTTTAAAGGCACCTCAAATTAAATTAATAAAAAAATAGAATAAGATTGATATAGTTTAACCAAACTTTTTTCAGTTCGCGACAACAGTTTTAATGCAAGTTTTATTGTGATCAAGTCAAGGTTTGATTATATACAAGCTCACATGCAACGTAGCATTAAGAGTGTTCGTTTTCAGGCTGTTCCGAGCCTTGGACTTACTTGTTAGATTGTTGCATAAATGTAAAGTAATGATAATGCAATAATTTCCCAATCTAATAGAAAACTGCAATATTTAGAAATGCTTCAAGAGTCCCGACCCACCTGAAATAGCTTCGAAACCCACCAATGACCCAGCACTGGTTTAAACAACTTTATTGAATAAAAAAGGTTTAAACTTCACCTAATTTCCCTTAGCATCTCCTTATTTGCCAGAGATTTCCGCTTCTGTAGAATCCCACCCAAAGTGAGAATCTTCGGGTCGCTGAGGTCTGGCTTGGGGAGGGGAGAAAGAACAAGTTTTTTCTTGACAACCGAAACTGTGGATTGGACGCGAACAGGACTCGGAGGCGACCGTTCTTTGCTTGATCTTTTCTTAGCTCTTTTTTCGGAAGATTTTGATCGAACTTTCTCCTGTTTTTTCTTTACAAAAATAGAGTTTTTTTTGAAAAACTGCAAAAAAACATGATATAATTTGAACACAAAAAACTACTATTTATATCAGGGGGCAACATACGGATAAGGCCCGCAAACGCAAATCATGTGGCCCCCAACCTATTTTACAAACTGGGCACGACGCCATTCCTCATATTATTTTACTTTTTCAACCTCGTAAAAGCAATTTTTTGCGCTTTGTCTTGTTTCTGTATGGAATTAACATGTTATTTAAACACCTTTTCAATTGCAAAATATCATACCCTAGAATTACCCCTGATCACAGTTGTTTGGTTGTTATAATAAGATGCGTAAAGTCAACACATTAAAAAATTATTCGCTTTTGATGGTAACTGCTAGAAATATAAGCCTTATTAGGCCAAAGTAATTATGAAAAGCAGAGTAAACAAGTAATACACTTTTTGAGTAAAATAACAAAACTTGTTTTTCAACAGTGTTAAAACTATATGTAAGTGTAATTAACAACATCAAACCTTTTGTTTTGCCTTTTTCTTTTTGATTTTCTCTTTTAGCTTCTCCTTCTTCTCGCGGTACTCTTTTTTCTTCTCTTCTTTTTCCTTGGCGGATGCCTCTTTGTCTTCGTTGACGATGTCGACGTTTCGGTGGTAAGCAGACGAAAGAGCGAGCAAACGTAAATTCAATAGTTCTTCGTCGTCCTCACCACTAACCTGAAATTAATTTGAAAAAACTTATAAAAAAAGAATTCAATTCGAAAATAAAACTTAGAAAAAAAAGAAAGAAATCAATTTAAAAATAAAAAAAAAAACCTACAAAAAAATCTATTTGACAAAAAATTTTCAATTAAAAAGAAACATAAAATATAGGAATCAATCTGATTTTTTTTTCAATTTGAAAAAAAACTATATAACTAGGTGGGCACATTAATATTGGCAACAATTATTTGACTTTTTTTATTATATAGCAGAAGCAAAGTAATCACATCTTTTTAAAAAAATACTGCAGTAAATTAAATCTCAGCATAATGAGCAGTATCTTTTTTTTTTTTTAAATATCCCAGTTTTGGGAACCGCAGAAAGTTGCAACAGAAGTTGAAAAATAAGGTAGTTTTTTTGCTTGGAATACAAACATAGTTTCAGACTAGAAAAAAAACATTGATGAGGCATTAATATAATTTAAGGAGCTAGGCCTTAAAATTACGTTAAATTCTTCTTCTTCGACCAGAAATTCCTCCTCAATTATTTCACAATCAAATTCCTCGTCAATTTCCTGAGCCTCATCAATTGATGCTTCTTGTTCCAAAGTAGTGTCTTCCTTTGAAGAAAAACTCTCATCCACTAGATCTGGAGGTTGTTGCTCTTCACTTGGAGGACTTGATTCTATCGTCTCCTCTAAAATTTCCTCAGTAGAAAGTGCTGTCACTTTTTCCTGTATTATAAAACCAATAAAAAATGAGGCAATTTACTTAAACAAGATCGCTCAATTTACCGGCCCTATCATGAGTTGAGGACTTTTTCAACAGCTAACATATATTTTTGAGGAATTTTTTAAAGGCTAAAAATTGTGTTGGCGTAGTGTTAAATTAAGGAGTATTGGCAAAGCACATTATCCAAGGGAAACAGTTATACATATTAAAAACTTGCCTAAAAAGATTAAAGGGGTAATTTTTAATAAAAACTTATGAAAAGTATAGGGTTAAATTGAAATATTTGGCGCTTGTTTAGCTATGTATAATACATACATACCTTTTCTGCTGAAACTTGGTCAGTTGCGGCTGATAGTTCAGTTTCTTCAATCTCAGTTATGACAGCATCGATTACTTGTCTCAGTGACCCCGGAACCTTATTCAGTTTACTTTTTTTAGAGTGTGTGTCACTAGAGTCTCTTTTTGTTTCAGTTTCAAACACTTTGGAATTTTTAAGTATTGATTTTAATCTTGGTTTCTCTGGATGGCTTTGTTCTTCCGTTTCTGTATCACTGAGAGTATCCTGTTCATTATTAACTGTTTTTTCAGAATTGCTCTTTTTTTCGTTTGGTTTGTGCTCCGCATGTCTATCTGGGGAATATGATCGCCTGGCAGTTTTTTCATTCGACTTTCGCAAGTTCTTTTCCGAGCGACTTTCTGGCAACTTTTGAGACTTCCGACTACTGTCTTTGATTTTTTGCTGGAGTTTTTCAGTCGATGAATGTTTAGTGCTTGGCTTTTGTAGTCTCGAAGATTTCTCTAAATTTTGTTCCGTTTTGTCTTTTTCTGGAGACAGTATTCGTCGTTTTGAGTTTGCCGTCACCGTCGCAAGGTGTTTTTTGATCTCGGTTATAGGGATCCCAAGCAACTTCATTTTGGCTGCAAAATTTAGTCAAGGTAATGCACATAAACTATACAACTCTTATTTTGCACATTAGCTTTGCATGATGTCCTACCAGGGGTGTCCAACTCAAACATGCCGGTGTGCCAATTTTTATCCTATAACTTTTTCCTGTGCCAAAGTTTAGCCACTATTTGTTTTTTATTATTAAAAGCGCTTTTATACAAAAATTAAAACAGTTTAATGTTATAATATTAGAAGTTAATGTTTAGTGTCGTAATTGCTGGGATTAATGACAATTAGCTGTAGAACAAATTTAGCTTTTTTGACAATTGACTGTATTTTGGGGGCTTGTGTGCCATTTTTTATTAGTTCGCGTGCCTCATGTTGGACACCCCTGGCCTACACAGTAAACCAAATTACATTCTAAATAAGTCATGAAAATAAAACCAAATTACTAATTCCAAACTTCAAAAATAAGGAAATTTCCGTTATATCGGTAGAATATTGGCCGACCTATATATTGGTCTATATCTAATGTATATTTTTTACAGTTAAATTTGTTTTTCTAGAAATGCATTTTAAACTAAATTAAATATTTATAATATGTGTCAATCAATGAGAAACAAACACACATGTGTTCAACAACTGTGATCTAGCCTGTTTGAGGCTGCTTTTTGGCCAACCATTACAGCTTATGTATCATAATACATTGGAAGCCATAGCAGACTTACCGAATCTGTCAACAAATGAAGCACTCAAGTCAGTCTGGTAAAAATACAAAAACCTGAGTGTAAAAAAACAACCATACAGCCTGCAGTGAGGTTCAAACTGACAAACTCAGGAGTCGAGAAACAACATATGCCGATTCGGTTAGTCTGCGTTGGCTTTTGGTGTACTAGTAAGTATAAATTGTGTGATACGTACATTCATTAGGTGATGTCTTGGTGACTACTCTTGGGGAATTTCTTCTTCCCTGTCTTGATGTATGACTTGGTGTTGCTACAAAAAATAAAAATTAAGCTTGTAGTAGTGAAGAATTAACAATCACCGCAATTGTTCAAAAAACGTTTGTGAGGTGGCCCCGGTGTTTCTCTTAAATTGCTTACAATCTTTTATTACATAGGCTTATAGTGACATTTGACATATCTTGAAAAATAGGCTCAATTTTTTTAAAAAACATGCTATTCAAATAAATGTTACCTAAAAATTAAAAAGAACAACAATGTTATACAAAAAACTCTGCATTCTGCACATAAAATAAATCCAAAAACTTTTTAAGAAATATAAGGTTTTCCAAAGACTTCTAATACCCAAATCATTTCAAAGACATTCAAAGACGTGGTAAAGGTCGAAGCAATAAAATGTTAATATTTTTGAACCGCACTTACTAAAGACATAACCAGCCGCAAATACAACAAAATATTAATTATCAAACTTAATTCACCTTCGCTAGAAAGCACCTTTGCTTCACTTTCCTTCCGTAAGTTTGCCTTCTTGATTGCAATAGCTATTTTGTCCCTGGTGCCAGAATGTTGCGGCAAAGTTACGACCGGATCTTGTTTAACCACGTCTCGCACTTCTTGTGACTTTTTAAATGGTGGAGATGGGTGTTGAGATCTGAAAAACACAAAAAATAAAATTTTAAGTCCTACAAGTAAGCTCAGAGTAGGTCATAGAACACATCTTGTAAAATTTTTTTTATTTTTTCTACTTTGACCTGATGAATCATGGTTGTGCAAAAGTTTGTCAAAGTTTTAATACAAGTTGCCAGTAAGAGTACAAATTTCCAAATTTAGAATTCAAGAAATACGCCTTTCAAACAATATTGTACAAATTTTGGCAAACTTCATAAAAACACAAACCTTACTCCAGTTCATATCTAAAAATTGTGACTTAGCGCGTAAAATAATAAAATAAACATGCCGAACAATTATTTTAGTCAATTTTTTTTACCTATGGTAATACTTGTTCGTTGGAGACTCCTACACAGAATTTACAATTTTTAAAATCTTTAAGCTGTATCATCATAGAATTAATGGAATTATTCTATTCAGAGTGCAACTGTTAAGAGCCAAAAGGGCTTAGTGAGTATAGATTGAGTGTGTACTATATGCACTTGAAACCATACAGATTACAAGGCATGTTAAGTTAAAGTACATTGCTACCCATAAGTTTATACTTTCGGAACAATAAATATCCACAGTGCATATTGGAAAACAAATCTACTGCATCCAAAATAAGTTACACGGAAATACAAATTGCAAATTATTGATCGTATTCAGTGTTTTGAATATGTTCTAAAATGGTGTTTAAATTTTATTCAACGACCTTCCAAAAATAACATAAGTAACTCAGCAATTATGGCTATTTTACATACTTCAGATGAAATACTTTCTGTATCTTAAAATTACTTTACAGTAACCAAAGACAAACCTCAAAAAACCTGTCCAACCACCACAGTATCTAAGGCAGAGTTATAAGAAAAAGAAGATTTACAATGAAGTGATTATCAACTGAAACATTCATACACACAATGTGTATTCTGTGATCAGGCCTTTCTCAAATTATACTGGCCAATGATAGCAGCACAGATAATATAGCACACAAGATGCCTTTAGAAAGGCTTACTGAAGTCAGTCAGCCTTATTAGGATTATAGTGAGGTCAGGCTAAAAAAACAACTAGCCTGTGGTGGGGTTCGAACTCACGATCTCAACCATACCGGGACCGTCGCTCTACCAACTGAGCTACACAGGCTCAGAGGGGAGCAAGTCGAGAAACAACCATAGCACAGTTGCCTGCTGCATCCTGTTCGTAAAACTAGTCTGCGGTGAGGTTAGAACTCACAACCTCGGTCAAACCGGAGGCGTTGCTCTACCAACTGAGCTACACACGAGGGGAGCAAGTAGATGTGCCTGGAGGTCGTGGCTCAAACCTCACCACAGGTTGCCATTTGTAACCTGGCCTTGATTGCGCTACAATCCTTAATTAGGCTGACTGATTTCGGAAATCATCTTCTACAAAGTGATCATATTTACCTTCTGTGTTTCTGCAGCATGGCATCGAACGATATGTCGGCAGATCGATTCACTCTAGACCTGATTGCCCTTCTTCCAATTCGCTTTAACCTGAAAAAAATGTTTAAAAGGAAAACATGGAAGTGTATGTTTGAACCAATACTAATAGGTTTGAAAATTAATTATTTAACATATTTTATCAAGAAAATTAAAAATCTTAACAAAACTTTGCATTTTCATCTATGTTTTCCAACTTTTTTTAGTCATTAACCCCCAAAAGCATTACTAGGCTATATTTTACACTTTAGTCCTAGACAATCTTGAAAAAAAATATGCCTACATTTATAAATGCAATGTATCAAATGAAAGAGCTGTAGCTGGTAAATGGAAAAAATCTGTTTATTTTTGGGCACATGAACCTGCTGCAAATTTTTAATGACCCCTGAAGATATGAAGGTTCAATCCAAGCCATTGCATTTACTAAACTTTAGTGAAATCACTGCTTGCATCAGGGCTGCAGAGGCGGTTAAAAATAACCAGAGTCCGACTACAACTAAATTTGTGATTTCATCTAGTCCAGAGTCCGGCTTCGATTTTACATCCTAAACTTATTTAAGTCTAAAATAAGGTGGATATACAGCAATCCACTGATAGCAATGTCTTATGATTTATTTAACCACACAATACATGGTCATAAAATAATCCATAAGCCATTCCACCTTTGCAATGTACATTTAGACTTACTATGGAGTATGAAGGCCGACCCCAACAAAACCAACCAAACCTGTCCTGATTCCGACTCCACAGCGCTGGCTTGTAGATAAATAAAACATAAATACCTTGGCGTGATGTTCCTTGGTGGTTCTCTATGCTCAGGGCTACGTGATCTTTGTGGTCGCCGGTAACGGTCGTCTTGATCATAAAGATGGGGGGCTGTGTCTCTGTGGTCTGGCACATAGGGGTGACTTGGTGGTAAACGTGAGCGGTCGTCGGGCCTTATGTAGCTTGGGTAAGAACTGGGGGGTGGTGGGGCCACGTAGGGGGGTGATCTGGACCCGTATGTGTATCGTGGCCTGGCGGTCAAAGTCATTTCATATCTCTCAACCTGAATGGAAACGTTAACACACAAAAGAGTTTACTAATGTATTTTACAGAAGTATAAACAAAAACTTATTACCAAAGTGTGCACCAGATTAAGTATATACTGTTGGACATCATTGGTTTTAGTTTTTTTATCTCCAACTGTACATGTTAAGCCATTTTTTCAATAAAAAATTAGAACTGTTTTAAATCAAATATTTGAACAAACCTAGTTCACTTCAAAATAAATTTCGCTATTTATTTATATAAGAATGTTTAGCACAAAGAATTCGTAAATTGCATTCTAAGGTTTTCCTTTAAATGATTCCTAAATAACTAAAAGCTTTTCTTTGACTTCAAGATTAGGGGGGGCAAATTGAAACAACGTTTCAACTTTTTTTAAAACTAGAAATTAGATTAAAACAAAAAAAGCCCAGTAATTCACAGAACTAGTGGCAGTGGATTTACAAGTCACTTATGAGCAACTCACCTGTCTATGAAAGTGTTGCGCTACTTGCGGTGGTGGCCGGTACATTTGGTCACACGGGGGGGACACAGAGCGCGACGAGGAGTAAACTCGTCTTACGTCAGGCTCGACAGCTTCACGATTCAGCGCTCTGTGTGAAAAATAACGTTCCGGGGAACCGATCCGAGCCTCACCCCGTGATCTGTAAGGGTCTTGACCCCAACGTTCAGGTAATAAACGATGGTCGCCGTAGAGGTATGGGTCCCTTGGAACGTACAACTGCATTTCCGGGTATGAGCTTTGACTTGAGTGCGCTGCCGGTGCTTCTGCAATAGTAAAAGTTTCACTTTAGTGAAAGTTAGTTTGCAGCTGTATTTGTTTAATTCGAAAATATGGAAATCAGGCGGCAGTTTTAAACTACAAATCATGTTAAAATCTTGACAAGCTTTCAGACAAACATACTTTTCATCAGGTCAAAGTAGAAATGAAAGTAATTAAAATACACAAAGTAAAACAAGAGAAAGTGCAAGGCGTTGGGAAGAATCAAGTCAAATATATCCACACTTTGTAAATGTTTATTCAATTTGTTTGCTCCATGTATATGGGTCAATGTTTAATTAAATTGTGTTGCCAACTGCATTAATTTTACATAGTTAGATTTATTAAGATTGATTCTAAGCACGTTTCACCAAAATTTGTAAAAATGGAACAGAAAACGATGGCTGAAATTAATTTAGAAACTCATTTATGCTAATTTACTGAGTTTTGTTTGGTTTCAAAAGTTTAGTGAAGATAATAGTTTGCCAAAGCTTTATCGTTCTACTTTTGATATGTATTTGGACTGTAAAAAAGGGGCTGAGAAACACTGATTCTTGGGGCCAGTTGCCAGTGTTAGTTTTTTAAAGGGTTTGTAAAGATCAAAAAAATTATCCTGCAATCTTATAAACATTCGGCCTACTTGTGTAATGATATGCTTAAGATGAAACAGTTGCGGTCTGTTAACAATCTAAAGCCTTTTTAGTATTCACAAAGAAAAACTGGCACAAAAAACATCTGAGAAAAGAATAGCTGGCGACCCTGCCCACTGTTTTTCAGTTTCCTGAACGGACATATGACAATATGCATAGGCAAATCCACTATTCACAATTTTCTGTTTTCTATTGTGAATCACACACTGAACACAACCAAAATGTGGGAAGGGAAAAATAAGAGTTCCTTTAACACTAAAGCAGTTCATAATAACTTGACATTTTTTAGTGTTTTCAAAATAAAAACTTTTACATAATTTTCGATGCTTAAATAGTTGATTTCAAGACAGAACAAAAAACAAACCAGCAAGAGTCCTGTTATTGTCTCTATGTGAATAATTCCTTAACAGTGAGTTTAGGACTTGGCTAGGGGTTTTAAAGTTAACAATAAATATTACAGCAGTCCATTTTATAATGTCTATTACGGTGGTCACAATTAACAAAAAATGGACACATGCCTATTCACCGATGTCACGTAGTTCACAAGTTTAAAAAGCAAAAAATGTTTATTATAGAGTGGTAAAATTGGCAATCACTTCAGGTTTACAAGTTTTTAGTTGTAAACACAAACAAAAGTTAAGATTTACTAGAGCAATAAAAGGAACTCTGTATTAACTGCTGCAGCCAAGAATAATGTTATTTAAAATAGCTCCTGACTTTGGTAAATTTTATTTCTGTCTTTGAACATTTTGACAACTTAGATTGGGTCTAAACAACATTATTAACAGAGTAACTGTTTATGATTATTATTATTAAATAGACCGCAGAATATCAAAAAGGAACACATTTGCAAAAGCTCATTTGCAAATAAAACAATCACCTGATTGAAAACTTGGTGTATTTTGTCGAATGGCAGCCACACTGTTGGATATGTCTTCATTTAAATTACCACTTTTTAATAAATGTAGACCGACGGCCTTAGAAAGGGCATCAATGTCATCTAAATAAAAGACACAACTTAAATATTTTAAGAGCTTTCGAAAATATTATGAAAGAGTTAGAAAAACTTTGTTTACCATTCAATATATGTTTTGGATCCCAAAACATTTTTACAGGTAATTTTTACAAAGAAACTTAACGCATATATATGAGATATTTTTAACACAAAACTATAGAAAAAACTTGTTTGGTTGAAACACTTGAAACTCAAATAAATTCCACTAACTTGTTTTTCTGGGGCGTTTAATATTTATAAGACTAACAACATAGAAAAATACTGACTTAAAAGTAAATAAAAGCTTCCTGTATAATAATTTGAAATATTATCCATGATTTTCATCCTGTGTTTTTTCATATTTTCTGTCCAAATTTTGACTTAATTGGTTAATTTGAAAAATTGAAACATTGTTTTCTATGTGTGTTGCAAAAAAATATGCAAACAATAAAAGAAAAAACAACATTAAAAATTAAAGGGAAAAAAATTGTTAATGTTTGTTATAAACCTACCTTCTTCCATTATTGAAGTGAAATGAGCAAATTTCTCACCTACTATTCATATTTAACATCAAATTGTACTTTTATCTTTCTGCAGATGAACACAGCATTAATTTCTTTACATTGGTTAGACAATATAACACCATTTTAACAAATTTCAAATATTCAGGCAAACACGTGGATTTGATTAACATCATACAAACTGAAAAAAAACATAAGGCCACAGTAATATTTTTTATACGTGCAAGAACGACAAATAACTAATTTACTTTTTTTCGAAACATCAAATTTGAACAGGTCATTTAATGTATTTTGTTTGTGTAGGGCAATTAAAATGATATAACTGAGTATATAAATACATTAAAAAATATATTTTAAAAAGCATTTATTATGAAAAATAAGATTACAAACTAAATAGGCATCAGTGTGGCGAAAAAAAACTTGATTACTTGTGACTACACCGATAATATAAAACTTTCAAATTTTTTTCCAACATAAAACAACATTTTTAGCACATGCTTGAATGCTTCATGCCATTTTAAAACATCATTAACTTTATAACGGAATCAATTTAAAAAAGAAATGATTGCAATTATGCGAAAGCGAAAAAATAATATCCAGTACTGAATTACATAAGAAGTTTTTTGATAGCTTCATTCTCGGTTGCTGTTAAGTAGGATGTTCCATCAGGGCATGTTCCATTTTTCTTTGCTCCGTTAGCGATCAGAAGTTTGACGGCTTCAACATGATTTTCCCAAATAGCTGCCAACAGGGGTGTTATATCATTGCTGTCTTTAGCGTTCACATCAGCACCTTCGGTGATCAAAAACTGGATAACATCGTTATGGCCGAAGTCGGCAGCCGTGACAAGTAAAGGCCGACCTTTGAACTTAGCGTTTGCATCTTGAATATGACTTTTAAGGCTTTCAAGCTCGCCATTTTTTACAGCCCAAAGACACTCTTCAGACATCTTTTAAAAGTTCTGCTAAATTATCTAACTTAAAAAGTGTAAAATGGCAAGTGTTGTAGAAAGTGTCTCTATAACAATAGAAATAAAATTTGAAAGGGAGTTTAGCGACAAATAAAATATGACATACATACTACAATCCACTGTGGAAAGTATGGCAAGTGCACCCGCGAGAATTTTTCAACCTTATAAAAGTGCACCCTGAAAAAATCAGAACTGAACTCCAAATATGTAAAACACTAAGTGAAGCATACGTTTACAGTGCAATGTATGCAATACAGAGTGCATCGTAAAACCATAAAGTGTACCCGAGGTGCACTTTTTTTACCTTTGTTGCACCCGGTAACCCGGATTTTTTTAGCAGTGCACCTGTGAGATCTTGTCGAGATCTGCCATAATTTCCAGCAGTGATTACAATGTTTTTCATTGCACTACCAAGTAAAAATTTCTGGTGTATTAATCCTCTCCGGGAATGTTTCGAAAGGAAATCCCCGGGCAATCCCGAATCCCGAGAATTTTTTTTTTTTTCCAGGTATTCGGCAAACATGGAAAATTTGAAAAAAAATTGTCATTTTTGAAGAAAAAAAATATTCCCAAATCCTATTAAAGTCGTTGCCTGAGTTGCTTTATTTGCGCTTACCAGCGGAAAAAAACTTATTAAATTTATTTTAGCAATAAAAATGCACCCTGCCTGCCGCTGCGTGTGTTTTCTAAATAAAAATGAATAAGGGTGCATCGTTTAATACGAGAAGGTCTTGTAAGATTGCAGAAGCAAGATTGCAGAACATAAATGTGCATGCATGTGCCTAATTAAATGTTTGGAGCTAATATAAAGTAATTTTAAACATCATTCAGAACTTTTGCAGAGGATTTTAGTTAAAAAAACTGGGCGCTGGTCTAGAATCCATCAGAATGAACACTATTTGGTTTAAGCTTTGAGGGTGCGGGTTAGCGTTTGGGTTTGTGTAGGTTAAGCAATAATATAAAATAATTATACTTTACTCCCCCCAACTCAAACTCCCAAATATTGTGTGTTGCTTTAATTGTTTTAACGCTGTGGTAGGATTCCAGACCAGCGCCAATACCTGTTCTTAGAACTTTAAACAGTGAATTCACTCAGTAAACTAAGTTGAAATTACTCGTTGTGCCTTGCGTATATTGGCCATTAAATCATTAAAAAATAAAATAGAATCCAATGCGAAACGCCGAGACCGCTGCATTGGGTGTTGGTCACGCGTCAGTAAACACCGATCACGTGCGCATTCTAGGCCGCCCAGTGGGGTAATACAAAGAGATTTTTAAAGTCTCTTTGGGTAATATTCGCGAATATTACAAAACTTATACGTTTTTAACATGTTTAAATCTTAACTTAAAGTTATTGGAATTTTGCCCCGCGACCACATAAAACACGGAGCACATCTTAAGTGTTGGTTAAACGCGTTTGTAGGGTTGTAATGTCAGCTAGTCAATGGTTTCGCACGTATGTGATGACGTTTGTGTTATTTGCAATGTAATGCGTTGTGGCAGATTTATTTGTTATACGCATTCTGCTTCGAAGCAATGCTAATTTACCCCAGTGTCACATCTTAATTGGCATTTTGTATTGGCTTCATAAGCGATCGGGATTGTACCTAGAGTCAGTTCTATTTGGTACTTACAACTTCACAAGAGTGACTTACGGGCTCACTAGAGTATCTTAACTTGGCCTACACAAGCCCGGCCACAATATCACAAAAAGTTATCCTTTTTGAACTTCTTTCAGTTACCCTTTAATGAGCACAAAAGTGACCTTTCCAAAAAACGTCCATATCTTTTAATAAATGAAATATTTAAGTAAAAATATTTTTTTTCTCCAAACGACTTGATTTACCTCATTTAATAACAAATTGGATAAACTTAAACCATGGGTTTCATGATCTGGTGAATTATATTGGAATGTTTTTATACAGATGTTTTTCGGCCGTAATATATAGGGTTACTATATAAGAAATAATGTTTCACTTTATTTTGTTATTGATCACGTCCAACAAATCAGGTCTGAATAATTTAGCATTGCTTCTAACTTTCAGAAAAGCTAGAAGTTTATGGTCAGTTTTTTTGTCGGAAATTGTTGACTTAAAATATAATTGTATATTTCAACAGGTGGACATGGCAGACTTGGACAACTAGATTTATTTTAGCTTTTTAAAATTAGATTAGAATTAAAATTAGAGCATTTTAGTTTTTCTAAATTAGATTAGAATTAGAATTAGATTGTTTTAGGTTTTTTTAAATTAGATTAGAATTAGAATTGCCAAAATCTTCAAAAAGCAAATTTCAACTAGAATTTGAACTAGAATCACATACAACCAATTTAATTTAATCCCAAAGTATTCTTATAAGAACGTGAATGGTAAATATGTGTGTGCTAATTTTTAAGCCTTTTTATGCTTTTTAGACTGTAAAAATTACATACAAGTCGTTCCAACCAAAAAGTTTTAATTGAAATTCTGTGTTTTAACCAGGGAGTCGAACCGTTTGACTTTTCCGGTTCAGGTTCGGTTCGGGTTCAAGGATTTTTTCGGAATTTGGTTCAGTTCCGGTTTCGGTTCAAAGGAATTGAAAAGTTCCGGTTCAGCTCCTGTTCAACCATCGCTATTTCAAAACCGGTTTATAAAGTTCCGGTTCAGATACAATATAATTTGCGATAAATCTCAAAATGTGGGTCGTTAAATGAATTGTAAGTCATTTAATCTAAGTTACGTGACTTATTAAAAAAACAGCAACTCAATATTGAAATATCTAAAAAATAAACAATCAACAATTTTTTCATTCAATATTCGTATTTTTTTCATAAAATTTCGAACGTGGCGTAACTTGACTCTCTAAAATAGAAGTTGTGACGTCATGCTGGAGCGAACCGCTTTTGTTTACACGTTCGGGTTCGGTTAAGGTTCAGGTACTTTCAAATTATTCGGTTCAGTTCCGGTTCGGCTCCTTAAAATCTTATAAAAACCGGTTCAGGTTCGGTTACGGTTCGGAAAAAATTGACCCAAAACCGGTTCATAAAGTTTCGGTTCGGTTCCGGTTCGACTCCCTGGTTTTAACTGAGTCACTAAAAATGCCGTTGGACAAAGCAGCAGTTTTGGAAAAATCCGAATTAGATTAGAACTAGAATTAGCCGCATTTTGCTCTAATTCAATGAATTAGAAAACTAGAATTATCTAGTTGTCCAAGTCTGGACATGACCACCGTACTATCTTAACTCCACTATATCGAAACTAAACAAACTGTCATAGCATTTCAAAGTGCATACTGTCAGGTCGCTTATAGATTTATTGTACATTCACATAATTCAGCATAGTTCGCTTTCAATGAAATAGCTTACAGCGCAGTAAAAACGGGTCTCGCAAGTAAGGCATGCAGCAGTTGACTGTAGTGTTTAATCCAACAGCAGCGTGACACTACACTGTCATTCGATTAAACACCAAAATTAAACACCTGAAATGGGCGAAAATGTAACATGTTTAAAAATAAACGTGTTTAAATTTCAGGTGTTTAGACGTTTTGCCGTTTATTCGGTCAGGTGTTTAATGCTAGTATTCAGTGTTTCCAAATCAATTCCACAAAATTTCATTGGGTAAACCATTTTATTGCGCGAAAAAGGTGAAAAACAACACAAAAAGCTTAACACAGTGAAAGTTTCGAAAAATGCAAAACTTGGAAAAGAAAACTATACATTAAAAATTGAAGAGCTTATATTAGAAATGAAAAGAAGTGGGAAAACGGAAAACATATATAATACACAAAATAACATGTTGGAATTGGATACAATGAAAGTGTTTACGCAAACAAAAATATATCTGCAACAAAAATTACAAAAGAGAAAAAGTAAATAAAAACAACAAAAAAAGATATATATGTTTTAATATTTATAATTTCTATACTTGGCAAAATTTTCAAGGTGGGGTCTTTAGTGGGTTGTTTAAAACCATATTTAGTAGTAGTATAAATATCGCATGTTAAATACAATGAAGGCGTTGATGCAAACAAAACTGTGTATGTGATAAACAGTAAAAAAAAAACAGAAAAAGTTAAAAAAACACAGAAAAAAGGAGATATTTTATTATAATATTTATAATTGCTATGCTTGGCAAATTTTCAAGGTGGGGCCTTAATTAGGTGGTTTAAAAACATATAAACACAGAGCAACAGGGTGGATAACTTAAATCCTGCGTATAATAACAGGCTTGAATATCAATGAAACTATAACTAAACAATTTGTTCAACAAGTGTTGTTCTTTCACAAATTTAATGTCCGTTCCATCCACTAATATACAAATGCAGAAATGCTGCTGTGCCCTACAAAGGTTTGCCCAATTAAGGCCTTGAAGAGCTTTTCTATAAGATGAGTTGAGCATGGCTGCCTAAAAAATAAAATTTAGATCAATATAATATACTGCAATAATTAAATTATACACTGTCACTGAGCAACTTTTTTTTTTACTTGCTAAACATAGTAAAATTTTCAAGTTACCGACTAGAACCACTACAAGTCATGTCTGTCATTAACCACGACAAAAACATATTATTATGACTTGTACTAAGTTTGTGGCAATGCATTCTTTAAGCATAGCATTGAGGAATGTATTATTTATGTTACACTTTACCTGAATGACAGTGCAATGATTGCGAAACAAGTTCATTTTTATTGTAATTGATATCTTCATAACCCACAAAAATTAAAAAAAGGTTCATCCTACTTTGAAAACAAATTAAATCATTAAATAATTTCATAGAAAAAGGTAATATGTGTTCCAGATTATTGTATTGGACATTATGTGCTATTGAAATTTGTGCTTAAACTAGTGATATACAATCTAACCCAAAAAAGTTGCCCATTACTGGGATATGCAGACCAAACATTAGACACAACACATGCAAATTAAATGTATTTACCACAAATTTAAAAATTGGATAAATGAACTTAAGATTAAGAAAAAGAAAATTTGAGTTTTTTTACCTTGTGATCTATACTCTTTTGTTGATTTCCACTTGAACTTTTTCACAGACTTTTATTTTCCCATCTTACACTTTGCAGTTAAAATCCTGTAAATAAATAAAAAAGTTATGTAAACTATATAATTTATTAAAGGGCCAGAAGCATTCCAAAGTACTACAGATTAAATTTCACATTTAAAGCTTCAATGTAAGATATAAACAATGGAAATGATAAATTAAAGCTAAAACACATATCAAAGTACCTCAGAAATTTTATAGAGATTGAAAAAACATCAAAATTGGTGAAAATGTTGGAATAATATTTACCATATTTTTTTATATATTCTATGATGAAAGGTTCTAAGCAAAAACTTATATAATAGTCAATTTTGAAAAGCAATAGTTTTCCTCGCTGGCCGCTACATACGAAATAAAAGCCAAATGTGAATAAACTATATTAATGTAAAATATGTAAGTGAAGCGTAGAGGGGTTCTTGAGAGCTATAAGAAGGCTGCTGACCCTATAGACGAGGGCCGACGGCTGCCTAAGTCTCTTACAAGTTCTTAATCCGACTCCAAAGGAGCAGGCCGCTAGAATACCTGTCCTTAACTTCTTGTACTCTAAGCAAAGACAATCCACTCAGTAGATAGTTGCTCATAGAGTATATTCACAAATCTCAGAAATACAGCGATAAACAGAGCGGTGATTCAAGCCGCTAATCAGTAAGACGTATAAAATAGAATGAATTGTCAAATGCGGAAAAGCAATTTGCTAGGTGCGGCGGTCACACATCAGTGGACAATGGTCACGTGTATAGTGACGTAAAAGTAGGCTAAATGCTACAGAAGTCCCCTTCCAATGAACAAGCCAGACGTAGGAAGGGTTGTTCATTAATTGGAAAAGAGATCTGGAAGATTGATATTAGGATTTGGTTTGGGTGCATGTCCAAAAGCTGTGGGACATGAAGAGAAATAGCATGTAAAAATGGCGAGCGAAAAACAAGCGTGGCGTTGTAAGAAAACAATATATTTACAACTCAAGAGAGCAACGTTTTATGGGTGTTTTTATAATTTTTTGGGGGGCGATTTTGTAAAAGATTTTTCTCCGTGATATATTTGTACACAAACGATGGAAAATGCAATACAGGAAACAATAAATGGTTGGCCGGGCTCTTTCAAGCTGCGGCAACTCAAATGAACAGCTGAAGGCTGTCTGTTTTATAAACAAAGTTTGAACGAATATTTTTCTTGGTCGCTCGGACCCTTTGTGACACAAATAAATTTCAGGCGTACATTGATGAAATGCGATACATCGAATAATAGATACGTGGCGATAAATTTCATGCACAATTCGGTAAGCTTAGCGTTTGGCTTTTAAGTTATTTTTAGCAGAAGTTAATTTTTGGGCCCCTGTGTGGGTATGTCAGCGGCATTGCTGCGGACCGTGGTGTTTTAGAAGGGGTTTGGGTTCGTTAGAGGCAAGGAGGTGTAGAAATGTGTCGTCCAGCTAATTTGCGTAGTCGAATGCTCCCCGGGATATAGTCCATTCCCGAAGGATCTTCATAGTTCGCAGGGCTGTCTCACGTAGCTGGAGATTTCTTCAGTAAATCGACGTGATTCTTCAATAGAATTCACTTTACTGAAGCTGGTTGAACGGAAGCAGAGACGTGGCATCACGTATTCCTGTGCTGTAAAGTTCAACAAAGTGTTTGATGAAGTGCGTTCAGAGTTGCACTTAAGACTGAGATCACATTCGATCCCAATGAGCGGTCGGAAAGCTGTTCTCGTGACGAGCTGGTTCCGATGCGTAGTTGAGCTGTGAGGACGCCTGGAATCTTTTGAAGTTGAGGAGCATGTTGATGTAATGAAACCTTCGATATTGCAGAAGGACCTCCATATGTCTTGCCACCAAACAGCATGTTTGTATGGCAATGGTAGATGTGGGTTCACAAAGGGTAGGGTGAAAAGGTGTAACGTTTGTACGGGGCGGCCGAGATTCGAACTCGGTTCGCGAACAATAAGTAAACTGTATAATTACAGCTCCAATATGGTCCCGGTCCAACAGCGCACAATGTTACAAAAGCGTGAGAACAGGAAATGGCTTAATGGCGCTGCGGACGACGTTTAAAAATGCACTGTGTGAAACAACGCAAAATCGGGACACGATATAAAAACTTTTTACAACACAGTTTATGTGCTTCGTAGCATTTTACACATAATTTATTAAATATTACATAATGAGAGCACAAAATTGTCCCATACTGGTATCAGAAAAGTATATACCGATATGTTGCATTGCTTTATAGCATTTGCCGTGAAATTTACACGGTTTAAACATTGTCTTTATAGCGTCAAACGACTTAAATGTCTTACTGGGGTGTTGGGTTGTAGTGAAGAAATCCTAGTCGGTTCGTTGCAAACGAAGTTAACTTGCGCTTTATTCCATGTAAGCGTTCGCTGCTGGGTCCCTCGTCGAGACCTCTGGAATGCGAGGACATCTTTGGTGCGAAATAATCCATCCAAATAATTTGAGTGCGTCGAACACTTTTGAGGTGCGAGATTGCTGAGGAACGCTGAAGGGGGCTGAGCATCTTCGGGGCTGTGCTAGCAAGATATTCAATCCTGTGGCTAATAGGAGAGCTATCTGTCGTCTTCGGAGAGAAACGATTGGCAGTCGATTCTCTAGTTTATAGTGGGGCAACTTGCCAATGGAACTTTCTTCTGTCATCCTAGAGATTGTTACATCGCAAATCTCACTACACACGCGATATAACGCGGAGCGGTGATTCAAGCCGCTAATCAGTAAGACGTATAAAATAGAATGAATTGTCAAATGCGGAAAAGCAATTTGCTAGGTGCGGCGGTCACACATCAGTGGACAATGGTCACGTGTATAGTGACGTAAAAGTAGGCTAAATGCTACAGTAAGTAAAATTTACTTACATTTTTAACCTTAATCGTCCATAAAGCAAGTAATTTTTGAAGTCGAAAAGAGCAATCGGTTGGCTGTCATTGATTGCCCTGAAACAAAGCAGTGTAATCTTAGTATCTTTAATATTATTAAATTGTTAAAAGCATACTTGATTGTTTAACAGAAAAATTAAATTTCTATTTAGGATAAAAAAACATACAAACCTTGAATGATTCATTTAATTTAATCCTTTCATAAAGTGTAAAGCAACAAATCATCACGAAATAGTATTTTACAACTTTCCTTGCTTTTGGATTTATGAATAAAATACCTTAAATTCTGAAACAAAAATCCAAATTCAGTTACTTCGTTTTCCAAGACAAGGCTTTTGTAACATACATTTTAGATTCTAAACCTGACAGTCTTGCACAGCTAATAAAACATTATTACTACACATTTATCAAAAAGCAAATTAAAGTATATATGTCACCACTATACACTTTATAGTATTTGTTTAACATAAATGTTAGTAACTCGAAAGCCAAATACACGCAAAACCGGCTTTAACTGTAATGTATAACTTGTAAAAGTTCTAAGCATTTTCTCTGTTTGACGTTTCAATATCCCGCGTTCGTCACAGGCCAGTGCGTTGTTCAGCGGACCGAATCAATTTCAAATACCTTATTACTTTATTTATTGAATGAACTTTATATGACACAGAAAATTGTTTTAAAACAAAAGATAATTATTATAATTAGTTAAATTATATCGTAAATAGAACACTTAATAAAGAATACTTACTGTTCGTCATATGTCAAACAATTTATTCTTGAAAAATATACAAGCTTCATGGCGATACAGCTTTTCTCTAGAAAAAATCCGTGCCGTAGATTGTTTTCATCGCACGTATTTTTATTGCTGGCGCAATTTAAGTAGGTCATGGCGGCACAAAACCGCACAGCTTCGCTTTGTACTTTGGTATAAAGCTATAGGCAAGCTACATTAATGAAATCATATCTTGGATTTAATGGCGCGTTGAGCACTCTAACCCGTATATTTATTATTTTAACATAATGCCAAATAGGCCGAACAGATGTTAAGTTAGGAAACCATGATTTAAGTAATTTTGTTTATTGTGATCTGTTACGGCCATATATGTTAACTTGTTAAATATTTGACGAAATCGATAGACGCAATCGTACGTAAAACAACCGCTCAGTGCTTTAAAATAACAATACCTCTCTCAACAACATCTCATCACATCAACATAAATGGCTTAAGCTATAAAACTTTGCAAGAATGTATCGAACTAAACATGTCTCACAATCAACGTGTTAAAATATCAAGTGTTTAATCGTCAACGTGTTTAAAATCGTTAATTGTGCTTAAAATCTCCCAATATTCGTTGTTAAACACGTCAAAATATCAGGTGTTTAGCATAAAATCGTTCAGCTGTTTAGAATTTAAACATCAAAATTCAAATTAAACACAAAGGTGTTTAAATTAGGTGTTTAAGTGTTTAGATTTTAAACGTGATTAGACCGTTTTGGTGTTCAAATTTAAACACCGTTCTGACAGTGTATATAGCACAAGAGCGACTGCGATGGAGATTAGCTGAGTCGAATGCCGGCTGGATTTGCCAGAACGGCCAGAAAAGGTAAAGAGTATCGAGGTAAAATATTTAACACTTTACCAGGCTACAACGCAATTACAAGCACAAACAGACATGCGTCGTTTCTTTACATTAGTGGTCGGCAATCTGTGGGCCACGGCCCAAATGTGGGCCGCAGAGCCATTTTTCGTGGGCCGCAAGTTACTTTTGAATAGCTTAGTGTTATCATGTAGTTGTGGGCCGCGTGATAGCCGTACATTTATTGCACTTTGTTTTAAAACTACATGTGACTTATAGTTTTTATATTGTCTCAGCGTGGTTCGGACCCACGTGCCAAATATGGTCCTGAGTACCTGTCGATCTATATTTTTGGCCAACTTTAACTATACGTAAACCCAAAAATTTTCGTGCTTCGCGCATATAATACACAATTAGAGCTTCACTGTGTTATTAATTTCCGGGTAATTTCCGTTGTTAACACCGTTATTAAAATCGTCGGCGGTATTTGTAAATAGCAATTATATAATAAAGCGTTTATTGAAATTACGAGGTAAAAGTGATTAAACTTATAAAAAACAATGGTCTTGTGAAAAAAGGGCGCTGGTCTTAAATCCTACCACTTTTATTTTACAGTAACAAAACGAGCTGTCAAAATTGTACCACCTCCACCACAAACAAAAGGTTTAAACATTTACCTCTTATACCTACCTACTAAACAAACCTTACAGCACATACTAGTTGTGAAACTGTGTAGAATGATACCGTCTGAACTATTTGAAGAAAACAAAGGCTGTTTCTGAAAGCCTGTTCAGTTTTTAGTGTTTTTAACGTTTAATTTGGAAAAATCTACACTGTCGCTTTTGTATAGAGGTAATAAAAACGCGTTTTTTACATTTAGATTACTTCTTTTTCGGTACAAAAACATATCTATATTTGCGAATTACACGAAACGTTGGCTACTTTTCCACAAAAAAAATCCCCTACTCCGCTTGGCAATTCGGACCCTACCTTCGTGGTGGCACCTGTTCCCTGGTAGAGACAGGTTTAATAAAGGGCTTGGCTCAGACCATCACTAACCGTGTTGTGGTATTTCCGGCCCTTTTCTTCAGTTGGAAGAATCGAGCCAAAACGATTACTACAACTTACATTCTATCAGCTAAGTTCAGCAGACGAAGAAAAAAAAATAATTTTACGGTCTTTAGTCAGTTGAAAAAACGCACTTTGTTTTGCAACAAACGGCAGGTAACTAAAGTGTATGTTGAGATTT
The DNA here is from genome assembly GCF_963924565.1 of Ascidiella aspersa. Taxonomy (NCBI): domain Eukaryota; kingdom Metazoa; phylum Chordata; class Ascidiacea; order Phlebobranchia; family Ascidiidae; genus Ascidiella; species Ascidiella aspersa. The sequence continues at coordinate 25,729,999 of NC_139454.1, forward strand.
GTTTTGTAACTATCTTGGCTTGAATTTTTCAAATGGTTTGCTTTAATAAATTAATCACAATTTACCAAACTCATTAAAGCAGAACATTTTAGTTAATTTTTGCTCCACTTTCGACCAACAAACGAAAGTTTTTTTAAACAGTTTATAACCTTAATTTAACATACAGGTTTTGCATTACAACAAGCTAATAACACCCGACTTGTAGCTTTTGGGCGCAGCAAATTGCTCCCGTTAAGAGCTTCACTAGATGGGAATGTATTCGTTAACTGGGTTGAGTGCTTACTGTCAATTGTTGCTTGCTAGCATCAAATTTTGGCGGTGAATTAATCTGCACGCAGAAGATCTGACATTGTCAGAAAGAATAATAAAAAAATTAACAACCGATGATAAATATTGGAAAAAGGTTCCCCGGGATTTTTTTCGGGGAAATCCCCGGGGATTTTTTTCAAAAATTCGCAAAATTGAAAAAAAAATCAAAAAAACTTTAAAGTCGTTTTTGGCCTTATTTTAGGTGTTAGGGGGCTGAAACTTTACCATGTTGTTTCTACGCCCAAGGCGCATCTACACACCAAGTTTCATCCAAATCGGAGAAGGTCGATTTTTAAAAAATGCCAAAAATCGCGTTTTTTTGGATAATTTTTATAAAAAATGTCCATTTTCTCGTTAATTATAAAGAATTAGACTATATAAGTATCACCGTTGGATTCATATTGTTCTAACGCATCTTCTGTGAAAATTTCAGCCAAATCGGAGCAGGTCGAAAAAAATTCGAAAAAAATCGCTGGTATATGAGCGTCGAAATTAGCCTATTTTGCCGATTTAACACTATGTTATAAAATAGGTAATATGTGAAATGCGCTATAATAAATAGTCGAGCGTTATATCAAACAGAAAAACTCGTTCTTATAACTATTTGTAGGCTGCGATAAGCTTCATGTCGTCAATCCGTTATTTAGAAGTCGTTTTGGGAAAATTGTTGATTTTGAAATCCAACTGTGTATATTCACCAGAAGTACTTTATCAACCAATCTTTAGAATCCACAAACGCTACTGTTTTTGAGAAAATGACTTCAGAATGAATAAATGATAATTTGCGGTTTCTCTAAGTGCGTTTGGACAAACTGCGAATATTTCGGCTGGCTAAAAAAATGTTTGCTTTTTTTGTGTAAAACAAAAATTTTATTTTTCTAATATATTTGAACTTTTTTTAATTTAATTTCGTTTTCGCTAAGATAGTCTTAAGTATTTTTAGCCGAGTTTTTTGGTGAGTTGTTATCTGTAGGCGAGATGTTTGTAACTTTAGTATAGTAGTATTCTGACACATGTAGAAAGACGTTGTTCGTTTATTTTCAGTGATTTCTACTCGTTCCGATGTAGAGTAGTAATTAACAACAATCAACTTGCAACCAACTAACTATAATGACACTTACTTACGAGCAGTCTTCTTCCAACCGCCCATAGAAGTTCAAACCAAGCTCGAAGTTGCTTAACTTCCTAAATGGGACAAGCTCACCCAAGGCTTAGGGCTTGACGATTTGGCGTAAACGTCAAGCAGCACTTCGCCATTCTTGAAGAAGACATCTTTAAACCTTAAATTTCGTTTTAAGTAATCCTCAAATAAACTTTCGTTTGTTGGTTGGCGACGAAGAGTTTCCCAGCAAGAGAAACCAGACAGTGAGAATTCAAAGTTGTTTATTTCGTTTCTTTTGTTTTTTACATTTATATTTTTGCAGAAGCCACTTTTATAGTTTGAAGCAAATGATGTCAGTTGACTAAAAAGTTGAAGCAAACACTTTTAATTTTACTTTTAAACGTTACTTTTGAAGTCTACATGTAATGGGGGTATATCTTTAATTAATGGGCCATACAATAACTTATTTTTATATTTCTTTTTTTTATTTTAACTAGTAATAATCGCGCCTCGGATAAACCTCACCAGCTACGATATGGCTTGTGTACAAAGTCAAACTCAGTCTGTTTACTTTGTATTGTCGGGCCTCCAAGAAGCGACTAAAAATTTGTTTTCCGTTAACAAGTAATCTGCGTTTAAACTTTAGTTTGTTGGTTGATTCTCGTTAAAATATGAATTAAAATATTATTATTATAATTACAACGTTTCACGTAAGCGACGACGCTATGTTTTTTTTTTATTTTATTTTTTTTATAACGCAAGTTAAGTTCAATGTCGAGGTCAAGTATATATATTACTTTTCATTGTTATATACTGGTTTACAGAAAAAAAACTAATTACACAGATATAAGCTTTTTTATTAGGCAGAAAACTCAGAAAAATAGTCCGTTGGTAAGTTAAACCAATAAAATACCCAGGTTATTGTTTTAATTTTATTTATAGTGAGAGCTTCCACCTCCGGACAACCGTCTACCACTCCTTCAGTACGGAAGTGGCACGGAATCCATTATGGGAGGGGAGGCTTATCGGGGGGTAGTTTGGATTATAAATAACAGTCGTACTTGCTTCGGCAGTACATATACTATAGACCGTGAGTTACTTTTGAATTGCTTAGTTTTATAATGTATTTGTGGGCCGCGTGATAGTCGTGCGTGCATAGCACTTTTTTAAAAGTTGGTGTGGAATATAATTTTTACATTGACTCAGCTTAGAAAGGCCCACGTGCCAAATGTGGGAGCCTGTCCAACTATATTTTTTGCCAACTTAAACTGTAAGTAATTGAAAAATTTTTTGCGCTTCGCGAGTATATTCTTCGCTTTATATTATGTTTTACATTATGATATAGCGGTGTTTTGGGCACCGAGGCGCAGTATTATATTTCACCTTAAAATCAAATATCCCGAATTACGTGAGAAGACGACGTAGACGTGACTATGTATAGGACTTGCTAGCTTATTTAACACTTCTTTTATCGCCTCTATTGTACAAAATCCTGAGCTGTTATTTTGCTTTGTGGTTGTCAATCGATAAATTTATTGTTGAGAAGTAAAACACAGAAAGCATCCCTGCATTCCGCATGCCAAGATGTTTTGTTTATTGTTCGCATAAAAAGGGTTGCAATATGACTGACATGGTATTAAATAGCTGTATGTGAACCAAAACAAAAATGTTTTTTAAGCCATTTCTCCTAGCTCCTGGCACTTCTAGAAGGATAAATTACATCCATAGTGATTGTCGAACTTAAAATATGTCTGTAATTTCTTAATATGTACAAAAATGTACCTGGTACCAGACACAAAAGGTTGTTACTAAAATTAGCTGACTAACGAAGATTGACGGTCCCGTTTTGACCGAGGTCGTGAGTTCTAACCTCACCGTAAGCTAGTCTGTTGTTCTAGCTTTAGGCTTGCAAAGTCATATTTTCTAGGAAATAATTAAAGTAATTACAAGAACAGGATGCACAGCTCTAAGTTGCAGTGAATGTAGCGAACTGCGAACCGTCTGAATCCCATCACTGCTAAGTGCTAACAGCAACACTAAAAAGCAACAGTCGTCTCATGACTTGCATTTATGACGCAACAATTAAATTTTTAAACAAACTATTACAAAACGAAAAATACTACAAATATAAAAAAACATTACACAATGCATAAACTGTTACTTGCAAACTTGACCATTGCACATTTTGAAAAAAAATAAACACGTAAGATACTTGAAACTCCAAAATCAATGCACGGAATAAGATGCAAAAATCGATTGACAGTAGCCAGTAATGTTAACCGGTGGCTGATCTCATAAAATTTCGCGAGACGGTTCTATAGAATCGGTGCGAACCAGCTGAATCCCACCAGTGTATATAACTATGTGGATTCCATGGCTCATTTACACAATTTTAATGGAAATACGCTATGATTGGTCTAAATAAAAATATTTTCCACAAAAGGTAGAAATGCGACATCCGAGTGTATTACAGCAAAAAAACATGATTCTTGATCAGACGTTTTAAAGTCATTTCATTTTACTGTTTCCTTTTTTAGCCTTACAAAAAAGTCGACAAACGTGGCAAATTAAAATTAACCAGTAAATTGAATTGATGATTTTTTTAGACCACTTAGGTCAGGACAAACCATCATATTGAACTTCTGCGCATACTTTCAAAACACACTGATATCATTCGGCTGATATCATTGGTTTTTCATCGTAACGGCTAAAAATGGTAATCAGAGTTAAATTCAGTTAAATGGAAACTATTAAATCTTTCCAGTTTAAGAAAGATTTGGGCTTCGGCAAAACAGCAATGCAGGAATACACTGAGCAAATCAAACCGTTGCAAGGGTGCCCTAAGAATAAAATGTTGCAAAAGTGACTGAAAAACACTTTTATGTGAGAATTTACTATTAAAGTGTGCGCTGCGATTCTTAAGCAAAATATAAAATGAACTTTACGTATAAAGAATATCAAAGCCCATACAGAATTAAGTATATTTTAAACGTTTCGAACAAATTTTATTCATTTTCAACCTTGAAAAAGAGTTATTCAAAACGTTCAAAATAATACCTATACTTCTGTATGGGCTTTCACATTTCGTACGGTACGCCTTACTACAACATCCAACCATTATGCTCCAAAATGAACTTCGTTAACCGCGCTACACAGGCAAAGGCCCATGGGTTGCCAGTGCTGCACTTTATTAAGTAAATCAAACTGTTATAAAGTTGGTTTCAATGTGAAGTGGTGCAAAAGTGCTCATATATCTAGTGGTTTGTTTTTACAGTAGTTTGATATATACACGGCTTACGAAACAGCAATACAATTAAAACAGTACAAGCAGATCAGACAGTAACAAAGGGTTTCACATAATCAATTACTACAAAAGTGGGGACAATATCCGGATGTTCTCCGGGACGACGGAGTCGGTTAAAAAAACCCGAGTTAAACTCAGTTGACTGGTGTCAATTCCATCGTTTCAGTCCAAGAAAGATGTGGGCTTCGGCAAAACAGCAATGCAGTTAATTAACAAATCAAACCGTTGCAAATAAAAGTGCCCCAAAATAAAATGATGCGAAACTGACGGAAAAACACTTTTAAGTGTAAACGTAAATGATTAAAGCCTTAAACACAAGAAAGCGAGAATGCGAGAAAGAAAGAAAACCTTAAGCATTAGTCGTGGTAAAAAAAGTAACGAAGCCAAAAATTGGGCTTTCGTTATAATCAGAAAAATGACAAGGAAGAAAGCGTGTGCTGGAGTTTTTAAACGTTAACAACATTGTTGTGAAGTTACAGATGTTGGAATAACTCGTCAGTAGCGATAAAGCTGACCTTTGCAGAATCGCGAAATTTTTGGCGGCGAGCGAAATTAAAATAACATCAGAAATCATAGCTGTTATCATGCAGATGTAAGTGTGATTTATTGTGGATATTATTCGCTTTTTCGTATCGTTTTTTGCTCTGGACTTCAGTTTGATGAGAGGTGCCAATGTGAGGCAAGTTACAAGAAGCCTATGTATAAAGTCAACCGCAAATGAAACACTAATCACTACGTTTAGTTGCTGGTGCATAATTTCGCAACCTCCGGCCGAGGCCTGTTTCTTGACGAAGAAAACTGTAAAGACCAAGCTGAAGACGGGATGGGCGATCATTAGTGATATAACAGCGACACGAACTATCTTCGCACTTGTCAACATTGCGGGGCTGAATCTTAGCGCGGGGTTGGCGAAGAGCATTCTCTGGCGGCACCAGAACACAAGATGGATGCAAGTTCGGCTGAAATGACACAAGAAAGCGATCAAGGGGAAGTAGAGGTTGCACAGAGCGTTGCTGTGGCTTCTCGCGTAGATCTCAGTTGATTGTACACAAGCTAGGATCATTAGTGAAGCAGTTGCAAGCGTGCAAAAGCGGTCGCTCCACTTGAGCTTTGCAGAAGTGTCCTGACTTGAGCGAACTTGCATGAACTGGTAGACGAGCGAGCAAATGAGCAAGTAGCTGGACAGAACGAGCAAAGGCGCCATTAGAAACTTCTCGACGAGGCGGGATTCGAACCCGGCGCTTTCGTTCGTGGCCAACTTCATTTCTGTCACTTGGATTGTGCCTTCGTTGGAGGGAACTGCGTTTTTCTTTGATTGAAAACGAGTTTTATTTTCACATTTAACAGACAGTTCGATTCAACCTCAAGAGAAAAAAAGTTTTTATTCGTCTCCTGTAAAACTCAGGCTAAACTAAAACCCGATCTTTGAAACAAATATGCTTTGCGTATGATGGTAAAGTTTTAGCTTATTTATGGTTATTAGTTGCTGTAATAAAATAGTAACTCTTTTTTTAATTTTTATGTCATAAATAATATAACTCTGAGACGATGATTGATATAACTGTCTTTCGATACGTTTGAAGTCTCAATTCTTACACTGCTGAACGATCTCTGTGATCCAGCATTATTCTGTTATTCAGTTTTTGTTTTTAATATTTTAAATAAAATGTTCGTTTTTTTTAATTACACAGAAACATAACCAACGGCGCATTAAAACTACCAATGCAAAAAATCCTTTTCTAGAAAAAAGTGCAGAAATCCGGTAAACATCTGATTTTTTAAGTATTCAAACACATAACTACTAGGTAGTTTGTGAAACTATCTATTTGCAAGATGGAAATCTATTTTTAGAAAACTTTGCAAAAATTATCTTATTCCAAAATGTTTCTTCAAGGCTACATTAATTGGCGGAGACTTTTTTAAAGGCACGTACTGGTAAGTACTATTGTTCTTCAAAACTAATTCTTCCGTAGACCGAATTTCCCGAGAACAAAACATAACAATAGCGTCAAACATTTTTCTTTTTAGCATTTTTTCAACCTATTAAATGTTTTTTAGGCATTGGTCAATTTAAAGTTGCGACGATGTAGTCTACATACTTATTTTCACTAAGACAGTTTTAGTTAATACTGCGCATTCGTTTTTAACAACCGTTTCACATCCAACAGAAAACCTACAAACGCAGAAATATGTTTCTGAACTGCGAATTCAAAATAGACCCACTCTGCATTTTCACCTAAATATATGCTTCGTTGCATTTTTTCGATAAGATGCCACCTTTAAAGCAGATGTGTATGTCTAATTAAAGCTAGGATTTACAATTTAATGAGCATCGTCTTTTGTTATGCTTCATATTGTCTGCAACCGTTCAATATTCACCTACCAACCTTTTCCTTTGGAACAATTTGGAAATAACGATAGAAAGGCAAAGCATTCGATTTGCCTTTGTATTCTGCCATGTGAATTATTTTAATACAAAGTCGCAATAAATCTGTACAAGGCGCAATAATTTAGAATTTATTATGGTGAGTAACAAAGTTTAATTGAATTTCAACCGGCAATATCAAATCCTACCAAGCGAGCACTTCACTTAGTTTACGTTGTTTTGTCAGCATATAGCCGTAGTATAATTAAAAATATTTAAAGTTATAAATTTTCACTTTAGGATTTTGTGTAAAAAAATGTTTTTTTCACGAATAATTCGATTTTTTATTATTTCTTTAAATTTCGACTGGTGTAAACTTTCAAACTTCTTACAGGTTGTTTATTATTTCGAGTGAACAAATTTAAAATTCAGTTTATACAAAAATTACCTCCAGAATCTTACGGTTTTTTTTGCTTTCAACTGCCTCTTATTTAATTTAGTTTAAAGGTGGTTTGAAAACGTGCGAATTAACCTAAAAAAGATTTTAAGGTCAAAAATAAAAAAAACGTTGAAACTTTCTTCTTAATTTACATAAATTAAGGCATTATTGTGAACTCTGGTGCAATTTTTCCTAATTGAAACAAAATCACAAATGTTGATCATAACATTCAATACTATACGAAAAACCTGTACCGCAATTACAGTTAAAACACAATATTATAATTTTTACAGACAGTAATAAACTTTTACTGAAGTTCAGAATTACAACATAAAGCTTCACATGGAAAAAGTATACGCTATAAGATGGCAGATGACGATGGGTGATCTTAAACTGTCCATTGTGCCCGTGACAGTTTGATGACGTAATGACTTGTCCGTGCACAATGTGGTCATGATGACGTCATCGAATACTTCCAGTGACGTCGTTTACATGAAAAGTACAAAAACAAATGGTTAAAAACTGTTTAAAGCTAGAGTGTATTGGCGAGCCCAAACCTACGCCCTAGTTCCCTAAGACTACACCTTAATGTTCCTAATTTTCATAATTGTTCTGTTTGTGTGTGGGTTTGTGGATTTGTAATCACCTGCAAAAACAAAGCGGTCAAAACTTACCATTTGAACCTTGAAACGACAAAAAACCGGAAACGACAAAAAAACCTGAAACGACAAAAAAACCTGAAACGACAAAAAAACCTGAAACGACAAAAAAAACCTGAAACGACAAAAAAACCTGAAACGACAAAAAAACCTGAAGCGACAAAAAAACCTGAAGCGACAAAAAACCTGAAGCGACAAAAGATTAAAATAGGTTTTTCTAGGAATCGGTAGACCTTCACCCAATAACATAATTGTTTTTACTACAACTGCCTTACTCTTTTATACTCGGCAAAAGGACGACGTGCAATCTGCCTCAAATGTTTGTTTTAGGGTTTATTTGTATGTAGCAGACTTACTAAGTGCACACACAACACACAGTTCTTAAGTTAGGTCCGATTCCATCGTCTCGTCGCATCGCGGTTGTTCAATTCGAGTTCGTTAATGGTTATGAGTTCTTAGTTCATCTTCAGAATGGCGGATTTCAACCAAACATGCAAATTACCAAACACACGTGCTTGCCGATTACTGCGCTAATGGTTCAGAGCTGTGCAGTGTACTTACAGTAAAAGTGCAGTGTTATAGTGAAAAGGCTCTGAACCAACCCTGACCCTTTCTGCTTATCAGAAGTTATAAATGTGCAAAAAAACGTCTACAATAGAAGGCGTGGCTGTCACGCGAATTTGCCAGTTGCGAATATTAAAGATCAATCATTTAGCAAATATTTTTTGAAATATGTTTGCAACTTAGGCAACGTCTATGGCGACTGTGGGGCAGTTGTTAGCTATTTACTACCTCCTCATAAAACACAAGAAAATGGAGCTATTGACCGAACGAGAGCTTTGCAGTAAGACTCTCGTTTAACGTGGACCCTAATTGCCAAAATTTGGTTTAAATCAAAGCGCACGTTTCATAAAAGCTACAACGTTCAGATTCAAACTGGTTTTCAAGTGTTTAGCCTTGTCCGGCACTTCTTGCTGCTTAGTCACAGGAATTGGAAGGGAAGATTTATGCCAAAACGCCAGGACAAGGCCTACACTAATCTCAAGCAATTACTTTACAAATGGGCTAAACCCACTGACTAGCTTGAAAACCAGTGACTAGGGATCGGTCAATTAGCTCCAGGAGAAAAAGTGTAAAGAATATTTATTTGATTTTAACACGGTTTTATAAGAACGGTGCTAAACAGCGCCACCCTAGAAAGATCCACACAGCACCGTTCTAACTCTTACCCATTACCCCACAAAAATTACACAAATGGAAGTTTAATCTGCATTTAGAGCTAAAGCCAGGGGCGGGGATCCTATGCCCTACGCGAGGTTTGGTGCCAATACCGGTTTGTATTGACGTGCGTTACACGGACACAAGACAAGCTCGTGAACACAACCGTCGGAATCTAGCACGAAATTCCCTATTTTGTTAAAACCGCCACACTTCTACGACATCCTACGCAACTTGGTGACGGCTTGTCCCACTATTTGTAACGCGAAGCTAAAAGCAACCTATTTATTCAAAATTGTGCCACGAGCTCTTCTATGGGCCACCTACAACGCACCCTAACCTTCTCGTGGCACCAGAACTACGTTGCACCGCCAAGATCAAGCAAGGTTCCCTGCCCGAACCTTGCTTTGACCCAAGCGGTTTCTCGCATCAAAAGAGGTTAATATTAAAGCCTATAAACTCCACAGTCGAGATTGACGCGCGTGACAGCCACTAGTTGTTACAGCACCTCGTAATAGTTGTACGCCCCAGTGGCGTATTAAACGAGATCATCCAAACAAAATGTACAAAGTTGCTTCAAACCGACAACTTGTTTCCACGTCCAACTTGAAGCTCTCCAGTTTCCTTGTAAAGACGTTTCCATAAAGCCAGAGGCGCTTTCCTCGATCAGCTGATCGCAATCAACTTGGAATTTCGCGCCGCGCCTAAATTAATGCTGGTAACCGCACTTAATTTTAAGATATATTCAGGCTTTCAAGGAGTCGTTTAGAAATACCCGAGCTAGATTCCAGCAAATTGAAAAGCGATTGTCATTTGACAAATCCATATTTAAAGAAATTAATCAAACCATATATTTTAACGTTCTAGCCTCGCTAATTACTAAACAGGGTGGTTACACAGTTAGTTTTAAAAATCAACCACCGCTAGGTAGAGCTAAAGAATAAATAAGCGTACTAATTTTTTTGCATCTTCAACATTAAACAATATAATATACATATTATGGAATATTAAAGCTTTAAACGCTCGCATAAACCAATTTAAGGAAGTGGCTATTTGCTCGTTTTTAAACTTTGAATTTTTAATTAAAGTGTTTTCTTTGAAAAATTAATCACTTCTTACGTATACACTAGTTATTTAATTAAGTCTAATTTCAAGCACCCCCCAAAGGGTCCATGGACCCCAGTTTAACAGACCCTGGTCTAAAGCGAGTAACATTTGAAGGCTACCGCGTGCTGTTGTGCACAAATATGCAACTGAACCCTTGTATGAATGCACCAAGGAAATGACGGGTGGCTCGGTGAAAAACGCTCATTGTTTTACCAGCTTGGCGTACTTGCAAAAATGATTGTGTTGGGACGTCATTCCGGACTGTCCCGGCTTACTTCACCAATGACAATTAGCGATTAATCTAAGTATTGTTTTTTTTTTTTTTTAATTTATTTTTTAATTCTGGTAAATTACCTTGTTAGCCGGGTAAATAGCTTCAGAAAGTGCGATTGGCTATTTGGCGGCTTGCTCGGGTACACATACACCCACTGGTGATTATGCATTGATTTAAAATTGCTTTATTGTCCGGGTGAATAGCCCCTTACTTTAAAATAGCATTGTGATATTAGCATCGAACAAGAAACAGTAAACATTACACATAATTGCACACCTGATTGTGCCAATATATGTGTTAATCTATAACGCTACACCGTTAACAAGGATTTGTACGTAAGCAAGACGTTGGCCGCCAGAAAGTACTTGGCTACGGTGAGATTCGAACTCACAACCCCGATATAACAGAAGGATCCAACTATTTTCAGCTTCTAACCTTTTTACAAAACTACACGAAAAGGTGTGAGTGAGGGCAAGTGTTTCATTGCTTCGCAAACGACCGAAACTTCAACCGCGTTAATTTACATAATGGCCTAATATAACTGAGAGATTGTTCCAAATATACGAGCGCAAGCTCAGGTTAGCGCGGCTCCTTGCTCAGGTAAGCTTGGTTTGTGACTTCCAAGATTCAATCTCGTCAACATCCTCTCACTTGGGGTTAAAAGTTCACCTTAACAACACGTCACAATGTTGTTTAAAACTTCAACAAAACCCAGAAGCTTTACTGCAGGGGTGGGTAGCCTTCAGCCCTCGCGATCTATGTTACAATCTGGGCAATAAGCAATCGCCATATTTTCGCTCTTTGCGTGAATCTTATTTCACTTTGAAGTCGATTTGCTTTTTCAATGAATCTTTATCAACCCCCAAAATTTTTTCACGAATGTAAACTCTTAAGTGGAAATTATAAATGTGAACTCTAGCTATTGGTATGGGACTCTCCAACAACCTAATCTATGTTTTTCGCGGATGCATTTCTTTTTTATTTTAAACATATAACAACGAGATGATAAGCAATGTGTGCAGGGTATCGCTCCCCTTCTAAATTAAAAGTTTTAAACCAAACAAACGCATTTTTTCGCCATTCGCAGGATAAATGGACTCATTTCTAAATGAATAAAAGTTTCATTACCACCCCCTGTTTTTTAAATAAAAAGCCTTAAGGCCACAAGTTTTTATAACACGTTAGTTGAAATTTATTACTGTTTTTGCTCGCGACTAGAAAAAGTCTGCCGACACCTGCTTTTAAGTGTTTGTATAAATCAAAAAATTAGGAAAAAGCCTTAAATTTATTTTGTGGCATTTTAGTTAATCAGTGGGAAAGTATATTTACGTGCAAAGCGGTTAGGCCACCTACTTATTTCTTTAAAATATTGTCACCAAACAAGTAAATATTGAGCGGTATTTTTAAACCTTTAAAAATATTTAAAAAATCTGGTCGACATATTACACTAAATTGCAGTGTTGTTACTACATTTTAGTTTTAAGGAAGGTATAATTTTAGCAACCTTGGGTCAAAAGAAAATGTCGCAACAAGGTATTTGCATAAACTATTATTGCACCAGCGAGAAGGCCAAGGTTTATATACCTACGATTCAATCTTGGTGAAGTGAACCTTGGTAATTTCCTCTATGCAAAATCCGATTCATTTTAAAGGGTCTGGTTTTTGCAACTAATTATTTTTGCAACAAATGCGAGATGATTCGAATAGTGGTGGGAGTTAGCTCAGTTTAAACGAGGGATATAATTTTAGGACATAGATAAATTAAAGGTCTTTATTGTGTGTCTTGCAACAATTTGTGGCTTAGAATATTATTGTTTTTTTGTGTTTTTGCATAAATTAAATGCAGATAAGGATCAACTAGTTAAAGTGGTAAATAGATGTGTTAATTACCTTCATGTGTTAATTTTGAAATAGATGAAAAAGTGGAATAATATTTTTGGTCTTTGCATTTGTTGGCTTTTTTTTACTTTTTTGTATAAAAGTGACCTGCAAGAAATTGATGCTAAATTAACATGCATAACAGGCTAAGTCACTTACCAAATATCCATTAATTTGTTAGTTTAGATTAGATTGATAAAATGAAAAGTTTTAGTTTTGTTGCGTTACTCGCCTTGTGCATTGGAGCAAAGGCAAGATGCGACAAAGATCAGTTTAAGTGTGGAAGGTCTAGTCTTTGCATCAACCAAACTCAAGTTTGCGACGGGCGGAGGAATTGTATGCGTGGTGATGATGAAAGGAACTGTACAACTTGCAAACCAGCAGCTAAGATGTGCCATGATGGGAAGCAGTGTGTTCACTTAAGCAAGTGGTGCGATGGGTTGAAGGATTGTAACGATTTGAGCGATGAGACGAACTGCACAACTTGCCAACCAGGGGCAAAGAAATGCGATGATGTGAAGAAGTGTGTTTTTGCAAGTGAGTGGTGCGATGGGAGAAGGGATTGTGACGATTGGAGCGATGAGACGAACTGCAGCAGTTGTGGAAGTGGCCTTGTGCATTGCAACGATGGGCTTCAATGTGTTGGCAAGTCGCACAGATGTATACACGATCCCCAGTGCTTGGACGGTAGCGACATGTGGTTTTGCAGAGCTTGCCAGCAACAAGTGGCTGAAGGTAGCATCCAATGCGTCGGACGAAAGGAGCCTTGCGAAGATCGGAGTGTGTATGTTGACACTTTAACCAAAATTAACATTGTACATTGTTCAAACGAGACAAGCAAAATCAAGTTTCAGTCACTTCACAACAACAAGACTTGCCGCCAACTTATGGGGCCGTGTGAAGGGCAGAGAGACAGGGTGTGTGGGAATGGACTGTGGGTTTGTGAGGAGGGAACCCACACAAGTTTGTTGCAATGCAGTAACGGTAATCTCATTTCCACCCATGAATATTGCGACAACAAGATTCGTTGCAATGATGATGAAATCAAAACCGGGCTGGGATTTAAATGCTCGGGAACAAGCAGAAAAGGAATTTGCGTTTTACCCCAGTTAAACATCTACGACGATGAAGCTCAATGCGCGGATAAGTCAGATATTTGCTTCGTTGATGGGCAATTCGTTTGTTTCTTGTGTTTCGACAAACGACTGGTTATTTCTCAGCAGCAGGTTTGTGACGGGGTTCCAGACTGCTACGATCTTTCCGATGAATGTTTATGCGACGAACAAACAGTTTGCCAGGATATCTTGGGCGACACTGGAGACACTTGCTCTCCCAACCAAATACATTGCCACAATGCAACGGACTGCTTGGATATGGACAAAGTGCTTTGCAACTCAGAAGTTAATTGTGTAGGAAAATCCAACACGAAATATTGTGGACTAACTCAGAATAACGGTGAAGTAGATAACATGTATTGCCTACCTGACCAATATTCACTCCCCACACGGGCCACTAAATGCGATGGTAGACCTGAGTGTTGGAACATGGAAGATGAATGCAATGGTTGTGAGCCTCGACCAAAGTTCTGCGATGTGGGTTGCATGCGCAAGGTAGCCAGGTTCGGAAAAGCATGTAAGGGGGTGAATCGGTCACATTCATGCGACGAACGTGGATTGTGCCCCAAGCGTCACGATTGCGCCAGTGGAACGCTCACCAGCATCGATGTCAACAACCTTTGTGACGGAACAATAGACTGTGACGACGGATCGGACGAGGATAGGACGCGATGCAGCAAAACGAGGTTTTACTGCCGCAATGGAAAGCCCCTGTCGGTCGACATCAACTTGGTTGAAGATGGAATTCAGCAATGTTCGGACGGAAGTGACGAGTGTATAGGTATTTTTTCAGGCAAAAAGGAAATGATCGCCAACCCTGTTTACAGAGCCTTCTTCTGGTTAATGGGGTTGGTGGCTGGCATCGGGAATTTAGCGGTTGTTGTAATTACTATAAAGGACATTGTAAATAACAAGAACGCAGATAATTTCACAAAAAGCACCTACATATTTTTGCTTAGCTTAGCAACCGCTGATTTTCTCATGGGCATTTATCTAATCGCAATAAGCATAAAGGGTTTACAGTTTTCAGGGGATTATTGCTCGTTTGACGCACTTTGGCGTACCAGTAGTTCTTGCTCCATTCTTGGGGTTTTGTGTGTTGTAGCTACCATGGCCTCTTCGGGTACTATGGCTGTCATGACAGCGTTTAGACTTGCAACAGTTTGTAAACCATACATTTCTAGGACCCTGGAGTTGAAATGGATTTACATTTCATGTGCATGTGTTTGGCTGTTTGCATTGATATCTGCCAATATACCTTTAGTTAAATACAATTCAGGATATTTTGTTTCTCATGTTTGGTTTTCAAGTAAGTTTTTTAAAACTGACCAAGTCCCCAAACAAAAAATGGTGTATTTGGCCAATGACATCACACTAGATAACATGACGTCACTTTCTTGGTATGACGTCACCCAAATAATCCACAATACTTTCCCAAACCAACCGATAAAAGGAATATTTGGTTATTATGGTGAAACTAGTGTTTGCATGCCCAGACTGTTCGCCTCTACAAATGACGCTTCTTGGCAATATTCTGTGTTTCTTATCACACTCAACTTCCTGCTGTTCATTTCCATGCTTGTGGCTTACATACTTATCTATGTACAAAGTAACAAAATGGCTAATGCAAGGAACAAACAACCTAATACTAAGCTACAAAAACGTATTTCTCGCTTGCTTATTACTGACTTCTGTTGCTGGATCCCAATGTGTGTTCTTGCTTACTTGGCTGTTTCTGGTGTTCCACTCCCCAATGATGTTTATCTTATTAGTGCTGGTATTTTGCTTCCCATTAACAGTGCATTGAACCCCTTGCTTTACTCCACATTGATTGACAGATGTTGTGTTCGTTTCGAGAAATTTAAAGCCTCTGTCTTGCAAAGAAATAATGATGGTGTTAACATTGTAATGAACCAAATGTAAAATCTGTTTCTAATGAACAATTGTTTTTTTTCAAATGTTGTTCGATGTACATTTATAAATATGTTATCAGACAAATGCCTCCTGCGTTATATTTGAACGGTTAAGCATCAGTTTCATTTGGTTAAACCTTAAACCAGGTGAATGTTCTCGCTCGACTGCCAGGATTAATACAACGTTAGTCAGATTAGGTTTTTACCTATTGGCGACAAAAAAATAAGTTTTCGGGATTCGTAAACGACTTAAAAGTTGCAGACGACAATCCATTTTAAAAATTCCCTGCAATGAATGTAGTGCCATAACGCGGCCCACAACTACATGACAAAACTGAAATAGGTATAAAAAATAGCCCGCCACCCATTAAAAATTGCTCGAAGGCCCATGCAAGATGCAATTTAAGCCAAACTGATCTGGTTAAAACATTTTTGCGCGATACGATAACATTTGGAATTTGGTGATGTGTAATTTGCAAGTTCACCTATCTAACTTTAAATTGTAATAAGGCAATTTTATCTTGCGAACATTTTACGCAGGCTATGCGATTGTAATGACGTATTCATATAATTGAGAAGTTTTGTCAAACACGCATCATTCTGCCAGTTCTTCATTTACACTCAACAAAGTTCGATGATTTATTTCTTTTTCATGACTACTCAATGAAAGATGCACACACATACCAGTATGTATGTTATGAACAACTGTGACCTAGCCCTTCTGAAGCTACTTTTTGGCGAACGATTTCATAAGTAGCCCGAAAAGCCATCGCAGACTCACCGAATCTGTCAATCAAAAATGCAAGCAGGACAGGTTAGATAAACAACTAGCCTGCAGTAAGACTCAAACTCACGTACCGGGACCGTAGCACATGTAACCCAATGTATTTAGCCCGCAAAAAATATGCAATAAATATTGTGGGTCGCGATCCTGTCAACCTTGGACCACACTGAACTCTAACCTCATCTTTGAAAATGATCATACCCCAACTTTTATATATATTGTAATATCTATAGAAAAATCATTTTTACAATATTTGTTTTATAGGAAATGTTTTTTTTTTGTATTTTAGAAAATAATTTAAAAACAATATTAGCAATGCCAATCTACAATTATTTTGGGACTTTCCCTAAATTTTATAATATTTACACTAATATTGACATTTCGTTGTTGATATTATAAGTGAATCTTATTTATAACGATATTGTGAATTACAACCTCTTCAAGCATGTCCTCAGTTAATTCGGCTCTAATGCATTTTACAGCCCTTATACTTTTAGAATAATGCTTTCAAAACATTTTGAGCTTACAAAAAGAAAGATAACATCTCCTGAGTTGATATTATTCTTTTTTTGGCGCTGGTCTAGAATCCTACCACAACAAGCATTATTTGGGTTAGGTTGCGGGTTTGCGTTGGGTTTAAGGTGGGTCAAGTATTATTATTAAGTACAGAATATATTAATACTTAACCAACCCACACACAAACGCTAACTTAAATTTTGTGCGTTGACCAGCGCCTTTTTTTAGAAGTGGCTATTTTTGCTAGATTGCTTGGGTACACATACACCCATTAGGGATTCTACATTGATTTGGTTAAAATTGGGGTAGAATTCAGGTGGTGGTAATATTAAATTTTAAGTTTTACATTATTTCCATGATTTAGTCATTAATCAATTTAAATTGATTTGTTGGTCTGGTAAATAGCCTCATGAAGTGCTTAATGGCTATTTACCCGGTTTGCTGGGGTACCATACATTAGTGATTTATATATAGATTTTAATTTCATAGTACAGCTAAATATCCCCTTCTTTCACCTTTCTGGTAAAGTCACAAGTTAATTGTGACCCTCAAAATTATTTAGTTTCTTACGATATCAAGGAATGAGTAACTTAATTTATTCCTTTTAAGATATTGTATAGTGTAATGACTACTTTGTCAGCTGGGTAATTAGCCTAAGGAAATACCTGTCGACCCAGCTTACTTTTGCCCAACTGCATTCTATAATTAGTGAAGATTCAGGCCAAAAAATATTTTTGCTGAAAGGTTACGCCGAAATTCTGCCATATATACATCACAAAGAGCTGTTTTTCAATGAAAATGCAAAATTTTAGAAATATTAAAAAAATATTTTTGGTGGGAAGAAACTTAAATGCAATCACATATCTACAGATACACCCATTGGTGATTAGATATTGATTTGAAACTACTATGTTGTTAGCAGGGTTAATAACCTCTTCATTAAAAATGTACTTACTGGGGATTAAAAAAATGAATTTTTAAAAATTTAACCAATAAGTTTATTTCAGATACTTCACATGAACTGGACAATTTATATAAACTGAACAAGCATAGTGATAATGAGCAGACCAATATTAGGATATTGGGATATTAGGTGTTTGGCTGAGCCAATAAGACTGATGTTTGAATACTTGGAGATCGATTTCGAAGATAAAAAATATATTACCGGCGATTTCCCAAAATACGAAAGAAAAGAATGGTTGAAAGATAAAGCAGAACTTGGATTTGATTTCCCAAATGTGCCCTACTTGATTGATAACGACGTTAAATTGACAGAAAGCTGGGCTATTATGAAGTACATTGCTCGAAAAAATGGTGGAACATTAACTCCACAATCAAATCAAGAAAAGATTGATTGCGATATTTTACAAGGATTTATTGAAGACTTTCGATATCGTTTTATCAATCTGGGTTATTACTCTGATGCTGGGTCTTTTGAAGAAAACAAGAAAACATTTTATAAACGTTTCATGCAAGACCTTGATCACGCCGGGGCATTTTTGGGGTCACGGTTGTGGTTGAGTGGTGAGGCGATAACCTTTGTTGATTTTGCATTTTGCGAGGTTTTGGATCAAATAAGGGTGATGTTTCCTGATTTTGTCAACTCTTGTCCAACGAATGTTGCTCGATACTTGAAAGCGTTTGATAAACTCCCACAAATAGTTGCTTACAGAAATTCAGACCGGTACAAAGAGCTGCCTATTAACAGTAAATATGCCTTTTGGGGTGGCAATTCAATGAAATAGAACTTACTATTTTGTTGGAAAGTCACTGAAAAGTTTTCTATAACAAATTAATGTATAATGACTAATTTTTTACCTATGCAATAATGTTTTAGAGTTAATTATTTTGTGTAAAATAAAATTATATATGTGACTGATACATTTATACACTAACAGCCCAAATAGTCCACCACAAGCATTTATAGGGGCTAACTGAAATCAGTTATTCAATCAAGGAAAATATGGTCATCAAATTATAAATGTTTTAATATTATCACAGTTCATTATAATATCCCAAATATTTGTAATTAGTCAGGTTTTACTTTAGCCACCTTTTTTAAATAATGAAATTCCAATCCCAGCAGAATTCTAAGGGATTTTGATGAATTCCTAACCTTTTAATACTTCCTTTTCATCCCTGCGTTTCTTATGCTGACTTGATGGTATTTCAAACTCTGCGTTAGACGCATGACTCAGCAAAAAAACAGAAGAGAACTTTCTCGTGAGTCATGATAATCTGCATGAAATAAAAGTAACATTACAAACGTTCCGTAATAATCTATGGTTGGTGTGAGCCAGAATTGTTAAGTTAACGTCTAAAAATTCCTTAATTTAAATTTGTGCTCTCAAGCTGTTTTCTTAGTCCGTAGTGCCAACAATATAAAAGCGATATTTGGGTTTCGTTAAAGGTTAGATTTACCCAAGTGATAATGTATATTCGAAATGCAGCAGTTTAAAAGCTGGGCGAAGAAGTTTTATAAAATTTACTTGCGAGAAACTACTAACAAATAAGGGAACATTGCTAACATTAATCGGCTAAATATGTGCTTCTCAACCTTTTTTCGCGGCGACCCAAATATTAAGCGTAAGTATGATAATAAGCTTTGGTGACCCAATTGTTTTTTCTTGTAAGCGAACAAAAACTAGCTTCTTGTAAGCGAACAAAAATTGCCATTAGCATAAAGAATAATTATTATAAGACATTATTTGTATTGCTTCCTAATTTTCTTAATTGATAAATCTTGCTCAGAACCAATCTCAATTGATATAAACATGTGAACTACTGCGGTCAGCGACCCAACCAAATCAAACAGCGACCCAAAGGTTGAGAAGCACTGAGCTAAATGATCCGCAAAATTGTCAGTAAACCACAGTTTGACCACCTCATAGTAATTCTCACGAAATACATCAGATATATATCTATTTGGACAATTGTTTCAGTTTACCGTGCCTGGCTAAAGTGCAAACTAAATCAAAACTACCGATAATTACTTACCGTGCTTTTACAAGCGCAGCATTTCCCCACAGTTGTTTGCTAGGCAGCAGAGGCACACGGTGGAAAATCGTGTTATTAGGGAGGAATCTGTGCGACCTTCTCATGATTGAAATACGTAATGATAAAGCAATAATTGGACTACTGATAAAGCAACAGTTGGAATAACACAAAATGGAAGTTCAAACTGGTATATTTTGTGGAACAAATTGGTGACATATTAAAAGGTGAAATTCTTTGAAGGGAAATTGATTTTTACAAAATAAAAGAAATTAGGTAATGGAGTGCTATTGTTTTTGTGTACCCGGTATGCTGTAGTGCTCAAATATTGCGACAACGTATTTTTTAATTCCTTCTTATTAATAAACAGCTGTGAAAAAGAAACTTTATTCAATTAGTTCAAAAGAGTAAACTATGATTTTTGCTTAGCATAAATCTACTTTTCTTGTTGTTAGTTCCACAGTAGGCTACTGTGAAATATTACAATGTGAATTTTAGAATGTTGGTACAGCAAAACCGCAGTGTTGTACTTTTTTTTGCGCCGAAAGTTTGCTTTTTAGAACGAATTGGTTCGACTAGGCGCCGTCGAAAGCGTTTATTTGCAAAAATCATAAAGCAAATCCACAAAGTATAAAAGAAGGGCGAAAAAGGCTGCAAACTGCTAATGTTAACTCATGTTGTATTTCTCAAGATGCTGTGGCTAGAACATAAAAAAAATCCTCAAGTAGGTGGTGGGCAACCTACAAAAGTTAGTACTGCGGATCTTATAAATTGCACAACATTTTGAGTAGGTCACAACAAACAAAAAGCAAAATAATTGTTAATTTACATATTGTATATGTGATATTTCCAAAAGTCCTTGCTACAATTCACACATTTTTAGTGTTTTTTATAATAAAAAAGTTGACCCATTCTACTAGCCTTTAAAACACTCGCTGTAACCGCTACAAGAAACGTGACGCATTATGCGCAAGAATTAAAATGAAATTATTATTAAATTTCTTAAAATTGGCGTAATAACTTTAAGAAAATAGTTTCGAAGACAATGCTCTTGTATATTTATGAGTTCCCACAGCGACATATTGTTCAAATAGCTACACAGCATTATTTAGCTGAAAATATTTCATTAAAATGGCCAAAAGGCTAAGAAAATGAAAGAGCAATTTACATGATAAAAGTTGGAAAACAATATATATTTCGGGTTGTAAGGCCTGCTTGACCGCCCTGGGTTCGCCCTGTAGTCCAACATTAAGTAGGCACCATGAAGCTACGTGTTGAGATTTAGTATTATTTACAGTCTTACACCCTTAGGTAGGCAAGCGGCTCACAGGTTTCCCAACCCTGATTAAAAGCTCGAATAATGGAAGGTAAAAAAAGAGAATGTGAAGACGTTTCACTGAAACAAGCGACTTAAAACACAGAAGTTTAAAGCGGCGGAAAAAGAAACATAAAATTTAAATTATTATAATCAACGTTGGTAACAAATTCCAACCTGGTCACCAAAGCGCGCAGCTAAATAAACAGCTTGCAAAACGACAATAAATACAAAAATAATAATATATTGCAATTTTTTGAACTTTTTGGCAAACATTCTTGTATCGTTGCAATTCTGACAAAGCGCAAACCATTCAACACAGACCTTAATTTTGAACGGGGGTGTAAAACATCATTACAGGGTTCAAAATATTATTGGCATTTTTCTGCAACTGTTGATGCCGTCTTTAGAATGCCAAGATCTTAAAACGTTTAAATAGTTTGATCGTTTATTTCACGTATGTATTTTATTCCAACATCATTGTAGTGTTAGCGCTTTGCCTTATCAGCATTTTTGCGATTTAATGTTCTTTAAGAAAAATTAATAAACATTTTTATCATTTTTTCCCCGAATGAAAGTTTCTGTTATAGGTTTTTCTCTGCCAAAATTATTTTTTATTTATATTCACTAGTAACACTTTTTATAATATTATTTTAATTTTAATAGGCTATTTACCAACATAAAGGTTTATTATTCACAATTCAATAAAAGTATTATTATTATTCATTCGAGCCTCTCTTTTAATGCTAAATAACACAAACCCTTTGTTTAGCGTCCCAAGGGGCACATAGGTCAGCTGATACCCACAACCCCTCCCTCACCCACCAACGCCCCCTCATCGGATTTAACCACCCCCACTTCATCGTCGCTAACTTTCTCAGCGATGCTGTCCAAGTAATGGACGTTCATCATCGGTTTGTGCTTCCGGTAAATATCGCTGCTGTCATCCAACACGGGGAATCCCCGATCCTCCTCCCCCTCCTCCGAGGAGCGCTCCTCTCCTACTGCCGGGGAATCCCCCTCAAATTCGATGAGCGCTTTCGAGTTTTGTTCGATCTCTTCGAGTTCGATTTCACTGGAAAGCCTGCAACTTTTGGCGCCGTCGTCCTTTCGGCCCGGGGAAACCCCCAATTTGTCCGGCTCGTTGTTGTTGAAGTCACTCGCCACCGGATACACGTCACGTATGACGTCATCCCTTATTTCGGGCGTCGTTTTGACCTCGCTTTTCGGCTGCGGCTTCACGAAAAGGCAGGTCGGACGCTCTGCAATCCGGGGAATCCCCTCACTCTCCCAAGTGACGTCACCGCGACCTTGACCTGACCTTGAGAAGGTCATCACCAGCCCCCCGCCGTCCTCCGGGTCCGATCCGTGTGTGATGACGTCATGTGGCACGTCACAGAGTCGCTTGACGTCACTCTCGGAAGCGACGGATTGCAGTTTGCGCATCTTCCTCTTTTGCTTCCAGAGTTTTATCGCGTTCCAAAGTCCTCCGGGAACTTTGTCGCTCCTCTCATCCGATGGAGGGATCCTCTTCTTCCTCTCCTCCGACCGGAAGTCGCTCCATAGCGGTTCTGACGTCACATCCGGCGCGATCATGAGGAGGTCGTTGGGGGCTGGGGAGGTTCGTTGGACCGAGGGGGAGGAGGACCGAACCACCTGGAGCCGGCGCCGAAGGTCGTCCGTGAACGGCATCGTCGGTATGACGTCATTGTGGTCGGTTCCAGGGCCCCAGGTTCCCCCCCTTGGCCCCAGGTCGGCCCTGACCCGCTCACTGAGGTCTTCGGGGTGAAGAGGGGAAAGTACCACGGGGGTGGTGGGTACGTCGGTGGTTTCCCCGCCTGGAGAACAACATCATTGTTTATTTTACGAACCTTTATAACAGTGAATACTGGGTTCCCTTAAAACAGGGAAATGTTAACTTAAAGCAGGGGTGCTACTCGGCGGATTGTCTGGAATCTGGCCAGTACCGAGTCCAACGTGCACATGCGCAGTACAAATGTCGAAAAACAACAGGCGGGAAACTGTGAATTGTTAAGCAGATTGATGGAAAATGTCCAACCACATGTTGCGAGTCGAGTTGTATGCAGGGGATTTCTAAGTTTGGTGCTAATTTTTGAGTTGAGAGTTAATTAATGTGCTTATTTCTAAGAAACCTGCTAGTTTGAGTTGTGTGTTTAGTTTTATTTCTAAACTACTTATATTGATCCAAAGGATAAATCTACCCATTATAAGTTAATATTCGAAACGTTGACAGGTCGAAATTTGTTAACTCAATAGTTGTGCCAGAAGAATTATGTATTAGCTTGCATGTAACAATCACGGGTGGTCAACTAATACGTCATAACAGATTAGCGTGCTTATTTTATGCTCATAGCTGCTAGCAGATGGTAACCCTGATTATATGACACTCCTCTGAGTGGAAACGTAAAACGCAACCATTTTAAAGCTTATTCTCGCTGAAACTGGCCAAAAGAACTTTACGTATTTACCTTTTATCAAAGCTTTTACTTTGAGTGAGTTTTCCCTACTTTGTTAAAAACGCACAACGCGGCCATTTTAAAGCTAATTTCTCGTTGCAACTCACCAGAAGGGCTTGGCATGGACAGAGTGATGGAATTGCTGTCGGCGTACAAGTGTCTCGCCTTGGTTCTGTAAGCCCAACGCAGAGGTTTAGGGGATGGAATCGAAGTAGCGAAGGAAACGTTTGAACCGAAGGGCGACATGTTGGTTCCCGAGCCCAGGTCGGTCTCGCTGAACAGTGACGTCGTGTCTGGTGACGCAGGCGCCATTGTCTCCTTACGTAATCGACGCTGGTGACGTAATGCCAGCAGTTTGTTCTCGGGCTTGAACATTCGGCGTTTGCGCGGCGGGAGAAGTCCGCGGGATCGCCTGCAAATAAGGAGTTACATAATTATTGTATTGTTGGTTTAACTGTGCTATGGATGTTTCTCGACTTGCTCCCCTCTGAGCCTGTGTAGTTCAGTTGATAAAGCGACGGCCTCATTATGACTGAGGGCGTAAGTTCGAACCTCACCACAGGCTAGTTTTACGAACAGGATGCAGCAGGCAACTGTGCTATGGTTGTTTCTCGACTTGCTCTCCTCTAAGCCTGAGTAGATCAGTTGGCGGAGCGGCGGTTTTTAGATTTTGAATCAATGACTTGACTTATATTGGTAAATGACTTGACTCAAGACACTATTGGTAAATGACTTGACTTAAGTCACTATTGGTAAATGACTTGACTCAAGTCACTATTGGTAAATGACTTGACTCAAGTCACTATTGGTAAATGACTTGACTTAAGTCACTATTGGTAAATGACTTGACTCAAGACACTATTGGAAAATGACTTGACTCAAGTCACTATTGGTAAATGACTTGACTTGACTCATGTCTTTAGGGAAAAATAACATTACTTTATTAATTCTTTTTTATAAAATTTGGTCAGTTTTTCACCAAAGCTTCTGCTTGTGAAGCAGTTTGCTCGCAATTTGTTGTTTTTAGTGTTTGCAAATCAAAATATCGATTTTAATTGGACGAGATTACCTATTTTATTGAATAATTTAACGTTATATTTTGCGAATGACCTGACTTTTACGATGACTTGTTTACAACAATCGCTCTCATCTCGTATGCAAAAAAGGTATTTTTCTACCTCTTCCTGTTCGAGGCGAGTAAGAGTTTATCAATTTTAATAACTAACATTTATTTTAATGGAAATGACTTGGACCAACTAAGTTATTTGCTCAAACAACTTTTCACCTCTTCCTGTTGGAGAGGTAGGCCCTCTCCTCCGCGTTCCTCCTTCCCTCATCCTCATCACTCTCACTACCCACTCTCCCCTTCCCGGGGGGGAACGCGCGCTTCACCCCTTGTGACGTCACACACTCCTTCTTCTTAGGCGATTTCCTGCTTTGCTCCTGGGAGTTCTCGGAGGAGCGTTTTCTCCTCTCTTGCTCCACACTCCTCTCCAGGAGCAGCTCGTCTCGCTCCTGCTCGTCTCCTCCCTCCACCGCGTCATCATCTACGTCACCGTCATCGTCATCGGCTAGTGACGTCACGCTGTCGTCATCGCTGTTCTGGTTCGTGGTTTCCCCGGGCTGAGAACGCGAAATGTGCGTTAACAATTGTTACGTGACAACCTGCATTACGTCACAAGTTACATTAGCCGCCATGGCTCAGGAGTCTGCGTTGTTTCAGTGAACTCTGACTTAAATTGCGCAAGAGTGTCAACTTATATTTGCGCAAGAGTGTATAATTGCGCAAGAGTGTCAAGGTCATACAAGGTCACGGTCAATTTTGTCACAACTTTTTCAAGGTCAGAAAGATTAACCGTCAGTTAATAAAGAGTAAATTAAGCGGGACTTGAGTCATAAACTAGTTGTGTATATGTTTGCGCAGTTTTTTAGCGCGTATATTCTTCGTTTCTATGTTTTACATTACAGTATGGCAGTGTTTGGGGCATCAAGGCGCCATACAATATTTCACCTTAAAAACAACTATCCGAATGCGCCACTTTTTCGTACTGGATTTAAGTAATGCGGCCAATAGCTGTGAAAAAAATTTTTTGGGCCGCGACAAAAAAAGTTTGCCGACCACTGATTTACAGTTATCCAGCTATTTATGTAAAAAGTTTGGTGGCCCCTGTATTAGTGCAGTTTGACAACTTCTACTTGAATAAACGGCACTAAATCAAAACATTACTTCCTCAAGGTGCGAATATATTCTTGTCTCACCTGTGATTCGCTTGTTGGCGAGTGAAGTACCACTGTACTTTGGACGTCCTTGTGGTCAGCTTCCAGCAACTTTGCCTTGTCCAGCTTTTTCGGGCCGACGCGAAACTGGGACAACAGACTGTGTGACGTCATCAGTGTGGTGACGTCAGCGGATTTGGACTTGAAAGTTGCCTTTTGGTTCTGAAACGTGGATTGGTGTAGTTGTGTGCGAGATAAAATATTACATCGGGATGTTTGTACAAACACCAATCTATAGCGGGTACTATATACCAGAGTTGCGGAGTCGGTTAAAAATAAACCCAAAAAATAACCCTAGTCTGACTTCGGCGAAAAAATAAACCCGAGTCTGACTCCGGCGAAAAAATAAACCCGAGTCTGACTCAGGGAAAGACATGGATGCGTTTTCAGCCGTGGTATTGTTAGATTCATTTTTTAGGCGGGATTTCAGGATAGGTGGGAATAGCGTTTGTTGTAGGACTCGGCAAAACAAACAGACTCAAGTTGTTTAAATTTCCACGTTTAAAAACTTTAAGAACCCCGGGTTTATGTTGGTGCTGTAAAGAAATAAGTTTCAGTTATGTTAATTGTAAAAAATGACAAATCAAGTCCCAGAAATCAACCTACTTTTTTAGTGATAGCCTCCCCCAAGATTACGGAAGCGTAGTTATTGAAAGTTATCAAATCAATTCGGTGGAAATCGTATTTGTCTTGTAAAAACAAGCCTGGCATTTTTAGGAGTACTTACGTTCGACTCAGCAGAATGGCTTGATTGTTCCGTCACAGGGGCCAAATAATTGCTGTTGAAGTCTTGAATAAGCAGCATTTCATCTTTGTCAACCCTTAAGAAAAAACAATAGTTAACACCCGTCTGTCCGATATTTCGCATTTTATTACGATATACTTGGCATAAACTGGAATATTCCAAGCCGTTCGTTTGGTGTAATTCAAAAAATTTGCAAAAAAACGAACAGGTTATTGTTTTTACCTTTCTACTGAGTCATTAGTTACTTTTGAAAAAAACACATTTAAAATAGAATCCATTCTGCGTTGACTCGTTTAATAGATGTAAAGCTTGCATTAATTGAATGTTAATGGTTATCGATATTACCCTTGTATTATACAAATGAATGCTAAACAAAGTTTGGTACAACAAGGTAAGGCCAAAATTAGAACCGATTTCAAAGCATGCCAGAAGCGAAGTTGCTGATGTAGAATCGTACCACAGGGTTGAAACAATTATTAAAACAACGTACATGTTTGGGTTACGTTGTTGGTTAATGTTTGCTTGAGAGTGGGTCAAGTATTATTATTTAATAATATGGCTTAACCTAACTCAAATAATGTTCGTTGTGGTAGGATTCTAGACCAGCGCCGAAACTTAATATAGCCAAGTAACAAACATGAAAGCTCTAGTCACCTCATGTCGAACGTTGAGCCCATGTAAGGTTCGACTTTATGGTTTGCTGCAGCAGCAGTGTAAGGTATATCTGCGTTGGAAGCGTTCCAGAAGCGGTCCTTCTCCAGTTTGGGAAGCTTAGCGTACATTTGGTCAGCAACCTTCATGGCGATCTCGTGGTTTCGGTCGATGCACCAATTTGCCTCAAAATCATCGTCGTCTTCCCCGAACGGGTTGATCAGCTGCTCGGCCACCTAGTGGATTGTTACAAGGGGATTTAGAACCGTTAGAGGGCGCTTCACAAAATAGTAAGTGACTTTTTGTCTTCTAGATTAAAAGTAGAGCACGATTTGTTTAGAAAACTAGTAAAAAGCTGCTCGGTAACCTAGCGGATTGTTACAAGCTGGTTTAGACATTACGCAAAAGTAGAGTATTCAGTATTTAGTGCAAAAAAAGTTTAGTGCAAGAAATTTTTCTGTTAACATCGTCATTTAAATGGAGTTTTTTTTTCTGCTATTTTTTTATTAAACTAGCTAACTTGCATCACTGTTTGCAGTTTCATAAATTCATCTTTAGCCGCATAAAGCGCCAATATACTTTATTATAACGGAATAAAACTAGCATTTGTTTTACAAGCAAACAGAATATGTAGAATGAGAAGAAATGTCCTCGCCCTTTCACACGTAAATGACGACAATGACTTCAAACGGGAGCAAATGTTTTTCAGACTTTCCTGTCTTAATCAAAGTCAGTCGTTTATATGTTCTGGTCAATTTTCATTTCTTTTAACATCGTAATTTATTTCGTTTTTTATTTTGAGAATATCTGATTCGATTTAGTGCTTATAGCAATATTGTGTTTATTACCAAATATCTATGTTTTTACCATTTTTTCCCGGTTTCTAGTTTTATAAACTCACCTTTAGCCATCCCATGTAGAAGAAGAACTGACCAATAGTGAAAATAGGAACGTAAAGATCTACCTCGTGCCCGGGATGGTCGTCCACGTCCAAGTACTGACGGCTGAGTAGTGTTGACATGAAGAACATGTACACGGCTATGGTGACCACCTAAGAAAAGTAAAGTCAAAAACAATTTACTAACTTTTAACTTTCGTGTACAAAGTAGAAAAGTTGTTATTCAAGAAACGAGCAGAGCACGTTCTACAAAAGGTGCTTTAAAAATGTTATTTATTCATTTTAATGCTGGGGGTCGTCACAAGATCCTGCAAGTGAAAAGTCCAACTGTAGAGGGCAAAGTGACTTGGAACAAATGGAAACTTATGGAGTAAAAACATAGTGACCACCTTTGGGAAAGAAGGGCGCAATTCAAAACAAGGAGTTTTCTAACGTTTCAGCTTGCGGCCCATTAAGAACATACAATCGCGGCACATTTTTTACAAAACAAAGTTGATTTAGACGTAAAATAAATATCAAACCCGGACAGGAGTATAGGTAGCAGTTTGTAAACATTTCGAATAAATCCTTATTCATTTTTAACAGATGGTATTTTGGACAACTGATTTAAAGTTATAACCTACTGGGGATTAAAAACTTTTCCTTATTGTCGACAAATATTCGCGATGTCAAAAAAGTGCTTTTTACTTAGATTTAATAAACTACCAACCTGTGTGTATACAAGGGGAACACTGATCCAATCGTAGTTAACCAACCAGCCGCAAAATCCTCTGTATCTGTTCAGTTCCTTCAACGTAAAAGTGACACACATCATTTGTATTGTGCTTAATGTATACACAGTGTAGCGATTTAAATCGAAAAATTAAATTTAACTTAAAAACATTTGAAGATTAGAATTACAATTCCTATCTATGAATATAACATAATGCGATGCCTGAGATTGTTGTGAATAAAAGGCTGATCTGATATAATATGTAATTGACATAAATATTAAATTTGCAAAATAAATATTACTTGAAGCAAAGTTCTGCTGATATATCGTTTGCAAAGGGTTAATTTTTTAATGAATTTCTTAATGAATTTTTTGTAAAACTGTAAAAGGGAAAACCGTGTCATATCTCAAGCAACAAAATAAATAAAGAAAGCGAAAAATACAGTCAAACTTTGTCCTTAATTTGTTTTTCAGTTAACTGACATCACCTGATAATTCACTTTCTAAACACAATGCTACTCAAATACAAAGCATACAAGAAACAGATAATTACCAAAATTACACTAATGTTTCATCCTAACCATTTGTTTTAAAAATTAACATAAAGTCAGTTGATATTAAATAGAAAGCGACTTTTCAAACGGCATTATTTACCTCTTGTAGCAATAAAAACATTTTTTTATGTTTTTTTGTTTTAAGGTTTTTAAGAACTGACAAAGTCACTATATATGTAATCTTCTCCCATATTTTACACCAAATTGAAAAAAAAGTTTAACTTTGGATTTCTGGTTTATTTTTTCCTGTCAAAACAGTAGAGCGAAAAAAACGCGAAAATACAATATTTTTTTGCTTTAAATTAATTTTAATTCAACTGATCCCAACCGAAACTTTTCTAAGCGCAATAAACAGTTACCTCGAGTAGCAGCTTGAAGGTCATATCGTCGTAGATCCGACCCTCCTGTCTGATCTTAGTGAGCAGGTTGCTGAACCACATGATTGGAACCCAGTATTTGATCTGGTCAGTCTTCATGCTTTCGTAATGCTGGTACTCATTGTGAGTCATCAGCCCTGCAATGCAAACGACACAATAGAACTAGGTTGCTGAAACGAGACGCTTTCTCTGCTTCGTGGAAAAGAGAATTATATATGCACAAGATGAAAGCAAAATAAAAAAGGCAATCTGTCCGGAACGTTGTAATAATAAAGTGTGCGTCAAGAAACAGACGTTCAGCTACGGCATTTACAGGCGTTTTAATTAACCTATGTAAAGAGCACTGCGTTTTGACAGTTGTTTCGTAATAAGTTATTTTCTAAACAAATCTCTCACACCGTTGTCTTCTGCATAATGTTCGTAAAACTACTTGTGGTGAGGTGCCAACTCACAACCTTGGTCATACCGGGACCGTCGCTCTACCAACAGAGCTTTACATACGCAAGTTGATAAACAACTAATTCTCCTTAGTTCATAGAACTTTGTTTGCAACTAACGTACTTGTTATTTTGCTTTCGAGAACCTTACCTGCTTTGACGACGTGGTCGACCGTTGGAAATCGCTTGAACACAGCTCGGGACACGAGTCGGTAAGTCAGCACCTGGAAAGATTTTAACCATTAACTGTGAATCAATAAATGTGATGGGATAAATAAGATTGAAGGCGGGTTTATAATAGTTAAATTACATGAACACCTTCCCGTGTACAAACGTGGATCTAGGATTTTTGTTTGGGCACATGAATTGTTTTTTACGTCAAAATAAGACGACACAAAGTTACTACGCTTGACGTCATAAAGAAGTAATCTTCAGAACACTACGCAGTTGGTTTATTTTGTTTTAGGTTGGAGTGTTATAACTTTTCGATTCACACTAGAGGGGAAAAGCCCTTAATATCGTTTAAGTTAAAAAAAACTTTCGTTTCCAGGATGCGATTAGATGCACGGCACCTTGTGGGGTAAAATCCTAAAATCTGGATTATACAAACTGCGGAAACATAGCTCGGATTTACGTGGAGCGCGAAAACCTTTTGCGTTTATTTCAAATAGGCAAAGCAGAAAGTTTGGGCGCATGGCCCCTGGACCCGCCCCTGCACATGTTTATAGCCATTTACCTCGGTAAGGTTAAGATAGGTGCGTGCGATAATATTACTTGCACGCAAAGCTAACAAACAATAAAACTCAAAGTTTAAAAACCAGAGTAAAACCAGGATCAGAAATTATGAAAGGAATTTATATTTCGCCTATACTGGCATTGCTTTTACAGCAAATTAAAGTACGTGTACACTACAGCAAGCAGTTACCTCTGCAAGGTTTGGACATCTGAGCAGTCTTACTTGAACATACTTACCGGGGTACCATTATTGGTTTGTGTGACAATACCACTAGTACGCAAAGGTTAAATTACAGTAGTACATGTGTACACAGCAGTTACCTCTGCAAGGTTCAGATATCTGAGCAGGGTCCTCCTTATAAGCCTCCCCCTTTCGTCAGCCCCGTGAACGTTTGCCACGATTATCATCATGATACGATCCGGCCATGGAAGGTTCTCGAGCTGCGACCACCAACGACCAACCACTATCGTCACGTAAAAACCTGGACAAAGAAAACTAATGACGGGAACTGATTGAAGGTGGAGAATGGATTAGAGGTTCTACGGATATCCAATATATGACACTTTAGTCCGACATCGATATTTAGGTCACGAGTATCGCAATTCGATACCAAATGACGTCATTTTATCCTAAACCAAGCAAAAAATAAAAATTATACTGTTTAAATATCAGGTTTTCAGGTGCATATGTCAAAATTTTCCTAATATTATGTGATAAATTGGTGTTTTCAAGATAAAATTGCTGGTTGGATCGCAAAACGGACTAATATTTTTATTCTTATATTAATTTGGTATTTGATCGGCACCCTAGTATCGGACGAGGAACGATACCACCACTCGGCATCAGGTATCGGCTCTGGTCCGATATGATCGGACATCCTTATTTGGTAATAAGTAAAACCCTAGAATTGCAGCAACAAGTTGCTATTGTCCACACAAACGAGTAAAAAGTTGTCCACAAATGCTTTTTACATTGTCATGTTTACCTGTGTTGTGATTAAACACGTTTTTCGTCTGTAGTTAACAAACTGCTGCAAAGTTCTAGCTGGAGACGTGTTTGATGATTTATGCACATAATAAATAAAGATTTGCTTAAAAGATAACAAACATAAAATTCCTGAGTTTGAAAGAGAGATTACATTTCGCGTAATGTTATTTTTAATGTCATCTTCAAAAACCATATAAAAAGTTATTAATTATGTGTTATACTAAAATTGTTTTAAAATTGCAATTCTACACCCAATTATATGGTTTCAAATAGTTTGTTTTTAAAAAGAGAGGATATGTGTCTTAATGGCAAAATGTCCGAAACTGTGTATTTCATTCGGATTCCGCTATTTTGGGCAAAATAATCCGGGGACTACCCCACACCAAGGGCGTTACTCAATTGATAGAATGAGACGCGCAAAGTAAAGGTTTCCAGGCTGTTAGTTTGTTAGAAGTTAAGTTTGTACTTTTTTCCTTGTAAACTTTTTATGCCAGATTTCAAGCAAAGATGTGTTATGTAAGGCAAACCTTTATACATGCCAAAAATCAATTATGGCTAAGATTCAAAAGGACTTTCTATAATGAAATATGGCTTAAAAGTAATTACTTTTTTCCTTATTGGCGGCCTTACAACCTCAGTATCGGGCGAGCACCGATATTACCACTTGGAATCGGGGATCTGTTCCGATCCGGTATAAGGTACATCTGGCAAGTCTTGTTGTTGTCGGCTTAATAAAACGTAAAGTACACAGGGATGTGCGTAGGTGGAAGGGGAACAACCGCATTTGCATTTTAATTGTTGCGATGTTGCAATGTTGGTAAATAGGCGGCTTTAACAACGTCCTTGCCCTATGCCAATCATTAACTTCGATTTTAATTAAAAGTTTGACTTTGTGTTTAAGGCAATAATTCACTCATTATGCCCATTTCGGTTTGAAAGCAATAAAGTTTCGTTTAAGGAGGTGAACCTCATTTTTACTTTAAAGTTTAAACGATTTGCTAATAAATCACTTCTCAGGCTTAAAGATAAACTGCGCAAAAAACATACGTAAAATTGAATCAAGCAAATGGGATTATAAACCAACGAACAGTAAAACGCTAAATCTAAAGATATAAAAGTCAAGTTTCTAAAGCACTTTAGTTTAGTATAATTTTGTTAATTATTTACGCCAAGTTCTTACTGTTCCAGTGTCTTAGTGTTCGTGCTAAAAATCACGAGTTCCGTTGCAACAAACAATGGCGATCGCGCTTGGGGTGACTTTATGACGTCACAAAAGTTGGGTAGCGAAAGGAAACAAAGCACGACAAGAGGCCTCTCCATTCGAGAACCTAGCACCATTAATAATTTACTGGAAATCCGCCCAACCACGTCAACTACGTCATGATTTGCACTTGACGGAACCGGTTTGAACCGGTTTTGGAAGCGCCTTGGATCGGTCGCGCTTGAGTGAGCAATTTCTGTGGATCGGGTGTTTTTGTTATTGGAAATATTGTGAAGCCGATGTGTCGCGTCCTTAAAGAAAGGCTGCGTTTATTGCGTAAAATCAGCATGGTCGGGGAGTTGAATGCATTGGTGGTAGAAGCATACAATCGGTAGTCGTCGGTTTTTTATTTTGACATTAGGTTTTTACTTTTTTATGCGTAAAACCTGTATAGCTGGGAGGTTGGATTAAGGCTACTGTAGTAGGCCTAAAGCTGTTTACTAGATAAAAGCCTAATTTTGCAAATCAAGCGACAAAAAGTAGCCTAATAAAAATACAACAATAAAAAATTGAAATTATTTAATGCAAATAACATAAACATAACATAAAAACACGTGTTAAATGTAACCAGCAAGTGTCATAGACTCATGGTGTATTAGAGAATGATGACCGAATTTTCCCAGAGCCTAAGGATAGCCTTAGTAGCCTAATAGTTTATCCGGTACTGATCGACATGCATAGGTAGGTAGGGGATTTTGTCACAAATGTTTATTTTGACGTTTTATTTTTTCCCTTGTTTATTCCGTAAAACTTGTGTAGTCGTGGAGTTGGTTGCAAATTAAACACTAAATCAAACCCCTATAAACAAATTACTACAACAATTGCAATTTACTACAACAATTGCGAAGGAAAGCAAACAAGTGAAGACTGTTCTGGTTAATATTTAAACCAGTTATTTTGTAGAATATCGAAGAAAAGTGTCGTAACTCGGATTAATCTGAAGTATGTAATATTTTAGTAGCGTGAGATATTTGAAACAGATGTTCATTTTGATACTTTTTATTTTCACTTTTGCTCGGACCAACTTGATTTTGTTGTTTGTTCCCCGCATGACCTGAACTCTTGTTTTAACAAAATTGCGATAAAAACGTTTTTAAATTGAATTATTTTAACAAAACTTTAAAAAAAAATACCCAAATAAATTATTTCGAAAAGGTTTAGAAAAGCGACTTTTGAAAGTAAATTAGATCTGCGATAAAAAAGTAAAAGCTTGACTCAAAACATTTACAAAAGTGATAATTTCAACTCACCGAGTACGAAACTGACAGGTACGAGGTCCGTGTAGTGCTGGAACTGGAGACACAACTTCTCGAAATATCGCTTGTTCTCGCCGTGAAGAGCAAAGCGGTACACGAGTGAGATGGCCGTGTACAAAGTAATGTAGATGAGAAGCTCCCTGAATACAGAAGTACGCAGCATATTGAACGTTTTAAATAAAACTTAAGATAATGGTTGGAGGTTCTAGTAAGGCGTAGAATGAATATTAAAGCCCACACAGAAGTGGGTAACATGTTATGAACGTTTGGAATAAAGGTTAAGATAGAGGTTGGGAAACATAGACTAGTACAGGGGTTCTCAACCTGGGTGCCGATAGGTACTAGGAGTTTGTAAGGAACTGATTTTTGGTCTATTGGTAAGCTTCTTCATTCAACTATTTGTGTGCGATTAGAGACCATTATGTCAAATGCCATTTTCCTACATGTTTTAAGTTGATTGTGTTGTTCCAGCCCCATTTATAGTGACATTTCAGTAAAATACTCCACGAAAATTCCAGTCAGGGT
The DNA here is from genome assembly GCF_963924565.1 of Ascidiella aspersa. Taxonomy (NCBI): domain Eukaryota; kingdom Metazoa; phylum Chordata; class Ascidiacea; order Phlebobranchia; family Ascidiidae; genus Ascidiella; species Ascidiella aspersa. The sequence goes on from NC_139454.1 coordinate 25,765,184, forward strand.
GCCGAAAATCAATTTATTATTTTTAAGGGTTGCCGTAAGCCATAAAAGGTTGAGAATCACTGGACAAGAAAATAAAAAGCCGTAAAAGCCGCCGTCTAAATTTAGTGACAAACAACCAAAACGAACAACCAACCTAACCAAAAAAAGTTTATAGCCCCGATATAAACATAGTTTGAAACAAGTGAGTTGATAGATTGCCAACAGATGCTGAGCAAGTTTGACAGGAAGTGAGGCGATATCCTGTTTCACAAGTCGCTCGGATTCTTGACAAAAGCGTGACTTGTTGTTTTATATGAGAAGGGAGATAATCGGAAAGTCAAACCACAACAAACGAGTTGCAGGTTTAAATTAGTTTTATTACGGTCTTTTGTGGCAATGGTTTGTTATAATATTTTGTTGATTTGTTTTTGGTTTGTTTTTTTAATTGAAAACAATTAATTCATTTAGAAGCTTGATAATATAAAGGCGGCTTTAAAAAAAAGTAACGAGCGTAAAAAATACCTTTTGGGTATTTACAACGAAAACATAAAGCAATTCTTTGTTTGCGTAAAATTATTACCGTTTTTGTACCCAGAAAAAACTTTACAACAAAGTTACAAGAACAACATTTACTCGCTTAATGGTATCGTTATTTAGTTTCTAAAACAGCCAGGAAAAACTAAACATCAATAATGTACTTTTGTCCTCATAACAAAAAAAGCCTTTAAAAGGACGCAGAAGGAATAGTAAAGGCCGTATAGAAGTAGGTAGCAATTTAAAAAAACAACCCTAGTCAAATTCCGGCCAATTAGCCGATTCCTTCGAGTCCAGTTCCGACTCCACAGCCTGTATTCACCCACTTACCTGAATCAAATAGACGTGGATATTTACCAATTCACTCATAGGGGAGTTTTGATACTGCGCATGCGCGACTCGGTACTCGAATAGTCTTACTCGAGTCCCGAGTCCAACTCTGCCGCAAGTTTATTTTAAATGCCACCCGCACTTTTCACGGGCTAGCTTTCCCTTTCAACCCTCTTGTTGTCTTACTTGTATATGAGCTTGTACACGCTTCCTCTCCATCTTACAAGTAGCCGGGAAAATCCTCCCAAACGAGCGTTGGCGACTTCGTTCGTGTACGTCACCGTCATGCCGCCACACCCCTGACACGCCCACTTGAAACACCAATTAAAATCGACCTTAGCTAAACAAGGAATAGAAACAAACACGATTACACAAAAATCCCTAAATGTTTGCCTCTTTTTATTTTGCCTCTTTTTCCGAAATTAATGGCGCAATTCTATCGCATCCGACGACTGTGGATGCGTTCCACCCAAACTATCGAGCATCGGAGTAAAATACATAGAAATATCCGTGTGTCAAGGTGTCATGTGCGTAAAGCATGACTTTAAAAAACAATGTGTTTCCTCAAATCTCCACAAATACCAAGCGTATTATAACAACGTTCGCAAATCAAGCAGCGCAAAATTTCACCGTGTAATATCTATGCAAGTGAAAAAGATATCGATCTGAAATTTTAACACATTATTTAACGCAGGGGTTCCCAATCTTTTTACGATCTCGTACCACTTGGAGAAAAATAATTTAAAAAATCATATTTTATTGTATTTTAAGCTTACAACTAGCATTATTTAACGCCATTTGTAGATTAAGCTATAAAACAGTGGGTGCTATCTATCAAGAGCAATCATTTGACATAATTAACGCCCACTGTTCCACAGCGTTGTACGCTTTACAAAGCAACTGTGCTCCTTTGTCTTCAGCGAAGAAAACAAAATATAAAGTTGTCAATCCAGGTGAAAAAAACGGAAGCTACTCGCGGGCTGGATCCGCCAATGTAATTCATCCGGCCCGCCGCCTCTTTGACAAACTAAAACGAGTCCATTTCAAATACTTTTTAACTATTTTAACTACGCAAATACGAAAAATTTTCATCTTTCGATGTCCGTTACGTTTTAAAACTGTCTTTTAAACTAGATCTGATCTTCTTTACCGTTGCGCCGTGGAAGGCTGCCAAGTGCGTCGCTGTCAATCGAAAAACGTATTCAAGGATATTGGGCAAAATTTTGTTTTGGCCCGCGACTAGAAAAAGGTTGCCGACCCCTAACCTAAATAAACCTTCGCGTACCACAGGTTGGGAACCCCTGCTTTAATGCAACCTAACTTAGCCACTAATCTGACTTTGCACTTTGCTACTTGCTTTCCTGTGTCTGTTAGACTTTCTGCTTTAGGTTTTTATTATCACGGTATACGATTGCTTCCCTTCAAGCCATGACGCATTCAGGGCTGACTAACAACAATATATTCACATCCACTTTTTTAACATTTTTAGTGTCAACTGACTTGGTGACTACTTTTTTCGTTGATCCATTCGCGTTTACATTTGTTGACGACTAAATAGTGACGATTGAGTCAGTGGTTCTAAATATTTTTGTTCTTGAACATCTTAAACTTTCTACAAAGCAATAATTTTTCTAACTTGACAATCGCCTTCAATACACACCACACGGCAAGGTACTGGGTACAATATCATCAGTTTTCTAAAGTATAGTGTGCATTCCAGTCTCACATGCTGGCATATAACTACTTGTAATAGGAATATATTCAAAGCTTTCAAAAGTTTCGCGGCACACCTTTTCTCAAAGCCCACAGTATTTGCATTAGGACCACGCAACGATAAAACTAAATGATCTAAGTAGCTTACGCCGCTTCCTAATAACAGGTTGTAGTAGAAGTTTAAGTGCTAATGCTTACAACACAATACAAGACCAACAAGGCACGAAGCTGACAAACATTCACTTCTTAACGCAAACACAAGTTACACGAGCCTAAACTACAAGCAAGAGTTATTATGACGAATCCCGGCGTTTCACAAAATCCCCACAAACGAGTCAAAACCAGTTAGCGCCTCTCAGCTCAGTTGCTCACCAGCCTCAGTGTGAGCACATTGCCTTCCAAACAAAGCACTTCTGCCTTTCCAGGACATTCATTTTCTCCCAACTATCTCCAACGTTCGATACTGTTAGCGAAATTGCTAAAGGTGACGCAATGTTATTTGCAATTCGCTCGGCTTTCGTTAGCGACGAATTGATAGGGCAACGGTAGCTGGTTAAATCGTACTTTCTATCTGAAAATGCTATTTTCTAATAGTTAACCTTAAAATAATGGGTTAAATATACGCATAATTATTAAACAAAATATCCAACATAGAAAAAAGTTGATTGTTTATTCTGTGTTTAGTATACACAGTAAAAAATTACAGCTCGTTCTGACGAACATTTGAACTAGATTTTGACATTTTCGATATGAAATAACGAATTGATATTACGCTGATTAAAACACAAAATATCCCACGCAAAAATGAATTATTTATTTGTCTAGAAATATCGAAAAAAAAACTTAAGTCTTAAAAAATTCATTTAAACGCAGTTTGAACCAAGACAGAAACAAACAACAGCAAACATTATCTTGTTTGTCAATTTGCCTCAATCTCAACAAGCAACTTGTGTTCAAACATCTGCTACACACTTGACTCAATAACAACCAGCCACTGAACATGTGTACAGCAACGTTGAGTGGCTCTACTGACAAGTTCCTTGCACTGTTGAATCGAGGCGTTGACCTGACTTTAACCTGCGCTGTAGGTATAGGTGTCGGGCGCCTTCTAATAAAAGCCACTGAAGCCTGTTTGCTTTCCTGCTGAGCATATATGCAAGTCGGCTGTCATGACGGTAAAACAACTTCTCACTCTTACTCACGTCTCGGCCCTAACTCAGCCAGTACAGGCTTTGTTGTGCACACTTGTACTGTATTCTTAGTAAATATAAACTAGGGTCCCTAATTTTGAAAAAAACGAACGAAATTGTACTAAAACGACAAACTAGCTAAAGATACTAACATAAATAAATTCTCTAAAGTCTAAGAAGAGAAAACAACTGAGAAAAAGTAAAACAATTATTTTACACAATGAATATTAAAGTATCCACATATTCAAATCAACATATAGAAAAATACTGTTTTTAATTTTGCATTTAAACTACTAAACAACGATCCAATCAAATTACAACCGTCGTCACTTTTTCAACCTTATGTACGTAAACAGCGTCTGGCTTTCTGTGTATTTATCAGCGTCCAGCGAGTGAGTATGGCGTCAGTTTGTTATGGCAGGCGTAGAATGGCTCGCAGCGTTACGCAGAATCGCGTATCCGATTACATTCCTGTCTTATCCGGTTCTGAGGCGTTCAGATGGGACGAACTAACAGAACCGTACACCTAACAATTCGCGCTAATGTTTATGTGTTACGCATCGTTCTGACGTTTGAATAAGCCTCTACAGACCGGCAAACAAATATTAAATCACCATCTTAAGGGTTTATATAATGTGCTAATAAAACACCCTCTTCGTGTTGTAATTGTCAAGTATTTAATCAAAGAATTATGATTATCTCACCTTGGACAACGCCTTAAACCAGGCTTGTCTCATTAAATCAGGTGAATCGTTACTTATCGGATAAGGCGCCAAACTGGATTGAACCTGTTTCAACCGGTTTAGAAGGAAAGCTGCCACCGCACTGGCACCAGCAATCATGCATAATTTAGGCCGAAGCCGACCCTTCTTTGAAACAACTAGATCTTCTAACTGGCAGTTTGGGGCAAATTGCGTGTTATAGTATTACCTAGCCTGTCGAAGTCTAAAAGATTTGCCGATTTCTGAAAATGTAATCCACTTAAAATTGTAGACGACAAACTCTACTTTTCGGGTTTTCTTGTTACTTCGAACTAATAAACCACAGATATGCGAAATTACGCTACACTTCGTTTTTAACCGTGATTGACAGCCATAAATACAGTCCACACGTGCTTAGCGCTGTCACACATTTTCAAACTAACCTTCTTTAAAGAAATACGAACCTAAACACTTGAAACTTGAGCCTAATGTAGAGCTGTTGCAATTGAAGAAAGTTAACAAAATGATTTCGCGAAAAAGCTTAGGCTGCAAAACCCCGGAAACACGAGACGTACAGAAGCTATTGTCTGTGAGGTGGCATGTGACCTGAACACAAAGCCAGTAGCAGCTAGAGCAGCGTTTCTCAACCGCTGGTGTGCCATGGAAGGCTGCTAGGTGCGCCGCGAGCGAAAGCAAAAAACATGTTGAAATAAGTTCAAAATTAATCGGATTAAGACTTTAATGGACAAAATACCGTTTTTAGTCTCAAAGGCTGGAAGTCCCTTTAAAGATATGCAACTATAAAACCCATATAATAAACAAATGCAGGCAATTTAAAAGAAATATCGGTACACCTCAAAAATTTCGCGCTCGCTTCGCTCGCAAGGTGCGCCGTCACGTTCTCAAACGTCTCTAGGTGCGCCCCCAAGTAAAAAAGGTTAAGAAACACTGAGCTAGAGGTTCTTAACTTTCCGCCGCTGCAATTTTCTAAAGTGTCGCACAATAATTTCGTTTCGTATCTAAAATCAATTGCGAAATAATTAGTACGGTTTTCCCAACATGTGCATTCGACATCATTCTTACAAAAAAAATGAACTTATACTAATTTATATATCAATAAATGAACAAAGATAAGTCAAATTGACAACCCTGAGTGAAACAAATAAACTTTTTCAAAGGCTATGCAAAAAAAGTAGAACTACTGAACTTAACCCATGTAAGAAAACAGTAAAAATAAAACATTCAAATTCACAAATTGTAGGGTGCTGAATATAGACAAACATTGCCTTTTTAACAACCAAGTAAGGCTACTGTTGAATTCGGCAAAAACTGCCTCTGTCTAGCGCAGTGGTTCTCAACCTTTTTTCTTTCGTGGCCCATTTACGTTGCAAAAAAATTCTGTGGCCCAATAGTTTTATGAAAGAAAACCCCCCAAAAAAAGGTTTAGAACAAAACACAGCAGAACATATTTTAAAACATATTATTATTCAACCGTGCATTAGTGTGATACTTGCGGCTAATCAATAAATTTACATTCCTTTTTAATTCCTCCCCAAGCCATTATTTCGGTAAAATTAAATATAATGACACAAATGAAACTAAATCTAGCTTTTTTAAATTGGTCTGTGGCTCACCTCAAATGTTCTTATGGCCCACCAGTGAGCCATGGCCCACTAGTTGAGAACCGCTGGTCTAGCGTTTTCAAACGATAAACTAAGGCTAGACAAGGCTAACAAAATAAACACCGCAGTATTGGTGATCAATTCAGGCACTGGACAATACGCGTGCTTGGTCGCCGATAACCTAGAGTCGACATCGTTCGATCGAAAACTGACTGGGCAAAATCGATAACCTTGCTGCCAGGAATCCCATATCTTAGCAAGCTGGTTTACTGCTTACTGCAGGGGTGTCCAACATGAGGCGCGCGACCTAATAAAAAATGGCACGCAAGCCCCCAAAATACAGTCATTTGTCAAAAAAGCTAAATTTGTTATATAGCCAATTGTCATTGTTTATTCACAATACAAAACAATCCCAGCAATTAAGGCAACAAACAATTACTTCTGATATTGTAACACTATACTGGTTTTATTTTTTGTATAAAAGCGCTTTTAATATTAGAAAAACATTTGGCACGGAAGAAGTTATAAGATAAAAATTAGCACGACGGCATGTTTGAGTTGGACACCCTTGACTTACTGGCTGGTCTAACAGTGCCTAAGAAACCAACACTATCAGCGCTCTGCTTGTCAAAATAATGACTTGTAATTCGATGGGAACACACAATAAGACCTACAAAGCAACAATATCCAAAGCCGAAAAATCTATAAAACCATAATACTAAGACCAACGACATAATAAAGCCAAATACACAGTAACACCGGGTACAGAAAAGGATCGAAATCGTCTTAATAAGACCTAAATATGTTAGAATAAGTCCTAAATGGCCAAAATAACGCCTGAAAGTGTCTTGAGAGGGTATGGGACGATCGGGGGCCATCGGTCTGGCATGGGCTGTCTTGGTGACTACGTTTGGACGCCCCAAGTTGACCGGCGCCGCTGTTTTGGCACCAGATTGTTTGACACTGTTTGCGGTTAATGGAAATGGGTGGTGTTATAGGGTTAAAATTATTAGGATAGTTAGTAATGTACTTAGGGGTGGGGTTAGGGATTAAGTAAAATTGCATAGGCCTTATTCTGACCATCTGGGTCTTATTCCGACAGATTTAAGAATAATTGCGATTTAAACGGCACTACGACTATTAGGTATTATCCTATTTTGGTCTTATTCCGAACTGTGTTTTATTCAGATGTTGATATGCCAACAGCGTCCAGTATGACTTTTTTTAACTTTTGCACTAGTAGTCCTTCAGTGGTTCCTAACCTGTAGATCGCCGTGTACCGTTTGATAAATAAGTATTGCCTAAAAATCAACAGTAAAAGCAACCTCCGGTCTGAATATTGTGTTTATTGAGTCATTATTGTAGTTAACCAGTCGTGCTTATGAACTCACCGTTACAAGTGTTTTCAATCAATGGACCAAGCTTTAGACAAATTAAAATTTAATGTAACGAAGGAGGTTTTAATCGGAACTTTAGCTAGTTGCAAATATTCTTTAGACTTTCCGGCTTTGGTCAAAGATAGTCATTAGTAAGTTCTAGTTATTTAAAAGAGAAATGTAGTTCGCCACAAAATAAGGCATCATCCGTCTATTAATTTCGAATGAATCAACTTAAAAATGGGCCGACCAAGACAGGAAGCCTGAAAAATATTACCAAAGACCTACTTGTTGTCTTATGTGTGTAATCTCTTAAAATCCAAATACCCTAAACTAGTGTGGCGTGTATAATCTTCAAACGACTCTTAGGCTTAAGTAGCCCTGAATGATCCAATGAACTAAAAATTTTATTTTTTTTATGAATACGAACATAATAAACACGAAAACGACATCAGGTCGATAAAATTTTGAGCAGCAAACGTCAAAAGCAAACCAAAAAATGATAAAAACGTCTTAAATGTGCGAATGGACAGCTTGGCAATGATTGCAGTTTCATACATCAGTGCACATTTGTTCGGGTTAAGGAGGTAAAAAGGTTTAATTTTTGACGAAGGTTTATGATTGAAAACAAGTTTAAATTAACTGCCTTGAAGTTAAGCATTCAGAAATGCGGCGATTTGGCAAAAGTAGTTCTGACAAAGACTTGGTGTAAGTGTTTATATTTTGAAAACATATAAAAAAACCTATCGCTTCTGTCAGATAAAAGAAACCTAAAAAACTTAAAAAGGTCACACAAAATACTCCTTGTATAGCTTTGAAGAGGTTATACAAGTGCCCGTAGCGTAGAACTTAATGAGTCTCAGGATGGTGTTGCCAGGACATCTGGCATCTCAACCACTTGATATTTCAGTATTCGATGTCAGAAGAGCTGCATTCTTCGAGGGAGCTGTTCGAGTCCAGCCCGGAATCGTCCAACTCTGGATTGCGCTTCAGAACAAACTTTTCAACCTGGACGTAAAATATATAATTTATGACATTTCTAGCTTTACAAACGAGATATGGATGTGGTAAAAATATTAAAGCCCATACACAAGTTTTAACATCGGTGTTGAAAAAGAATAGAGTAATTCGAAACGTTAAAAAATGAGTCCTACTTCTGATGTGCTTTGATTTTCATTTTACAACTACAACCTACAAACACTATGCTCCATAGATATGGCTGCTTTAGCAAATTGTGAATCCACAAAGCCGTGTTTGTTTTTGGGCATAAAGCTGCATGAGAATCGGAAAATGTCTCGAAAGGCCGGATCTGTCATGGAGTGTTCACGTGGTTCTCCTGAGAGAGGTTGCCCGCGGCCCCTGAGCCGCGTGCTCTAGTCACGTGTTTTGTAATCATTGCTTGTGTTGTACGTTAATTGTATCGCAATGTAAATTACGCGACTACTCGCCTATAAATGCTCGTGCCCTTCTTGTGTTATTCCCATTCGAATTAAACCAGTTACTTACTTGGACTCTGTTTACTATTCTTGCAAGGCAAACAAAGGTTAGAAACACAACAGAGTTTTGGCGACGAGGATATTGGATTCAAGGTCTTCTGAACGAGGTATCTACGCAGTTTGACTTTTCCAACTACTTTTGTTTGCGCAATGGAAGAAATACTGAAGCTCATGCAAGCACAGTTACAGCAACAAGCACAACGCCAGGATGAACAATCCAAACGCCACGAAGAACAAATGCATGTAATGATGGCTCTGGTGGAAAAGGCTGGGTTACCGCAAGCAGCTACGTCATCCGCAGCAGTACCAAGTTTCAATCCATTTGATTCTACGTCTGAGTTATGGAATGATTATTGGTCGAGGTTCAGCACGTTTATCAAAGCACACGCGGTCCCAAGCGAACGAAAGGCTCAGGTTTTCTTAACAAACCAAACTCCTACAACTTACAAGCTGTTATCAAACTTGGCACTTCAGGGCAGCCCGTCCAAAAGTGTTAATGATCTATCTATTGGCGACATTGAGGGTTTTATGAAGAACCAGTTTGACCCAAAGCGATTCGTCATTCGGGAACGGTTCAAGTTTTGGAGTAATATGCAACGGAAGCCTGGTGAGACTGTTCAAGAATTGGCTGCACGCATTCGTCTTGAGGCAGCCACTTGCGACTTTTCGGCAATCAGAGACCCGTTGGACGAGGCACTTCGCACGCGCTTGATTTGCTCGATCGGCAATGAGGCTGTTCTCAAGGCACTTTTCAAAATTAAGGCTGATGAGCTCAGTTTTGCGCGAGCCATCGAAGTTTCCATTCAAACGGAGGATGCTGCTAAAGTTGCGAAGGAAACTGTATATGGAAACCGAGGCTCTGTTCAAAAGGTACGCGAAGCAGCGAAGCCAAGTCCGTCTCCGTATACTAAAGTTTCCAAGGACGCCGCAAGTTATGCTTCGAGGGACAGTAAAGCCAAGACGAACATGTGTTGCTATCGCTGTGGCAAGTCTGGACATTTTGCTTCCACATGTCGTCACCGAAGTTCAACTTGCAAGTTTTGCAGACGTATCGGTCATTTGGAAGTAGCTTGTCGAAAGAAACTGGCGTCAACAAAACCTTTAAGCATGGTTCATACGGTGAAGCCTATTTCAAGCATTGGGAGGTCAACTCCGAAGCTGGACGTCAATATTTACGTTTTAGACAAGATTTGTTGCTTGGAGCTTGATACTGCTACTACCGGAAACTTCTTATCTGTTGATACATGGAGGCGAATTGGCAGTCCAACGCTGGAGACGCCTACTTATCGTTTCAATTCGGCGACAGAACATTCAGTGCCACTAATCGGTATTTTTCAGGCAGAAGCAGCATATGACGAAACCAAGTGTACGCTAGAGTTCCACGTATCTAAGATACCGAACCTTGATTTACTTGGGAGAAATGCTATTCAGTCTCTAAAAATATCAGTGGACAAATTGATATTTACCGATGTTGTTCCCGTACGTGCTTTATCTGTCGATACTCAACCTGATATTCAGTTACAAACGGATTGCCGGAAACTTTGCAGTCAATTTCCGGACCTGTTCAAAGAAGAGTTAGGTTGTCTAAAGGACTTTGAATTAGAGGTACAATTCAAATCCGCGACGAAGCCTGTGTTTTGTAAAGCTCGCTCAGTTCCGTTTGCTCTTCAGCAAGACGTGGGACAAGCATATGATGTTGGCATCACTAAAGGAATCTGGACTCCAACGAAGTTCAACGACTGGGGTACGCCTGTGGTACCCATACGCAAAACTCCGCTTCCAGGGAAATCCAAAGGTCGATTGCGCGTGTGTGGTGACTATTCGGTGACGGTAAACCTGCAACTGGCCACGCACCGCCACCCTTTGCCGCTTCCAGAAGATTTGTTACGCAAGTTGCAAGGTGGATATGGCTTCACGAAAATCGACTTGGCTGATGCGTACAATCAGATAAGTCTCGGACCAGAAAGCCGAAAAAGGTTGGCTCTTAGCACACATCGTGGAGTTCTTCTGCAAAATGTTTTACCTTTCGGTATACACTCCGCTCCAGGGTATTTTCAGGAAATAATGGATGACCTTACAAAAGACCTTCCAGGAGTTGCTGTCTACTTGGATGATCTTTTAGTCAGTGGTTCGTGTGCAGAGGAACATCTTCGTAATCTTCGTCAAGTTTTCCAACGGTTGCATGACAAAGGACTTCGCTGCCGATTGGAGAAATGTGTGTTCGCGCAACCCAAAGTGGAATACTTGGGGCATACACTGTTTAAAAGTGGAATTGCAAAAGGTTCCAAGCTTGATGCTGTATTGAATATGTCACCTCCGAAGGATGCAACAACTCTACGTTCATTCTTGGGGTCCGTTCAATTTTATGGAAAGTTTCTGCCGACCAACTTTGCCGAAGCGGCAGAACCTTTATATCAACTTACCCGGTCTAACATTTCGTGGAAATGGGGAGCGGTTCAACAAAAATCTTTCGATCAGTTAAAAGCATGGCTTTCGGAAGATAATGTTTTAACTCACTTCAATTCATCGCTTCCGATCGGAATTGCATGTGATGCTTCAAGTGTTGGAATTGGCGCTGTTTTATTTCACCGTTATCCTGACGGTACTGAAAGGCCGATATCTAATGCTTCAAAGACGCTTTCAACCAGTCAGCGCAACTATAGTCAAATACAAAAGGAAGCTCTTTCTATTATTTTCGCGCTGAAAAAGTTTTACCAGTACTTGTTCGGGAGGAAATTTATTCTTGTCACCGACCACAAACCGTTACTGGCACTATTCGGGCCAAGCAAGCCTACTCCGGCACTTGCGGCAAATCGACTCGCAAGATGGGCACTTTTTCTCAGTCAATTTAACTATGACATTGAGTATAGAAAGACGTCAGAACACGGCAATGCTGACGCACTTAGTCGTTTACCTGGAGGTAAAGATGAGGAGTTCGACGGAGAGGAGAGTGTAGATGACGTGGACACCGTTTGCTCCATCACTACATTAAGCTTACAAGTGAAGCCCGCCGATAGCGCCACCCTCCAGAAGGAAACCAAAGTGGATTCTGTCTTATCGCGTGTTGTGCGATTTACAAGGGAAGGCTGGCCACCTAAATGCAATCAAAGTGCTGATGATGACGCGGAGAAGTTTCGGAAAATATCCGATTCGTTAAGTACTTGCCATGGATGTTTGCTCTATGGATCGCGAATTGTAATTCCGCTCAGACTTCGACCCCAAGTCTTGCAGCTATTGCACCAGGGACATTTCGGTGTTCAGCGCATGAAGCAACTGGCACGAACCGCCGTATACTGGCCAAATATTGATGCAGATATATTGTCATTGTGTCAGCGTTGTACTACTTGTGCACAGCATCAGAACGCACCAACCAAAGCAGTCATTCATCCGTGGATGATGCCAGAGAAGCCGTGGAGCAGAATTCACATTGATCATGCAGTGAATTTTATGGGCTACAATTGGCTGGTGGTAATCGACGCATACTCTAAGTATCCGTGCATTCACCGAACGCAATCCATGTCAACCAAAACTACTATGGAATTTCTAGAACAGGATTTTGCGCATTTCGGGTACCCGCACACTATTGTCTCGGATAATGCTCAAGCATTTCTTTCGGCAGAATTTCAAGAATTCTGCAAACAAAGGGGAATTATACATTTAACAGGTGCTCCTTATCACCCTGCTACAAACGGTGCTGCCGAGAGGCTTGTGCAGACTTTCAAGAAAGCTCTCCGTAAGTCATCGAAGTCTCCCAACGAAGCGCTATTGGAGTTCTTAATCCAGTACCGACGTACACCTGACAGCAACGGTTTCTCTCCGAGTGAGTTGTTAAACGGACGTCAAATTCGTGCTCGGATCGACACCTTGTTTCCCACGCCAGCTCACGTAAAGCAACGCGAGCAGATGAAATGTGCATCGAAAGACTATCCTCGAAGGGAAATCATTCACAAACTACGACACTCGTTTAAAGTTGGCGATCCCTGTTATGCGTTATACTTTGGTCCAAAGCGAGACAAAGATGGACGTTGGGTCCCAGCTATTATAACCAAACGACATGGCAGTCGAAGTGTAAATGTCAAGGTGATTCCCCGTGGTCCGATATGGAGGCGCCATATCGACCAACTTCAATTTCGCTACACCAGCGACGAGGACGCTGATCCAGGAGAAAATAACTTTCCGACTCCTCGACCCTCAACGAATTCTACGCGGCCAACCTTGGTTCTGCCAAATCCCAATTTGGCCACAGCCAATCAAGATGAGTACGGACCTCACAATCCACGACGCTCGAAACGCCCACGTAAGCCTCGACAGCTATATTGCTGTTAACGAGGCGTTTCTTTCAAAGGGGAGGTGTCATGGAGTGTTCACGTGGTTCTCCTGAGAGAGGTTGCCCGCGGCCCCTGAGCCGCGTGCTCTAGTCACGTGTTTTGTAATCATTGCTTGTGTTGTACGTTAATTGTATCGCAATGTAAATTACGCGACTACTCGCCTATAAATGCTCGTGCCCTTCTTGTGTTATTCCCATTCGAATTAAACCAGTTACTTACTTGGACTCTGTTTACTATTCTTGCAAGGCAAACAAAGGTTAGAAACACAACAGGATCAAAAAGAAACAGGCAATATTGTGGATCTTTTGTAAATATTCTACTTTGATAAGCTGGTGGAGCGGTGGTAGTAGAAATAATTTAAGGTGCTTTGCATGTGTCATTAATTCAATAAAATATTCTAAAATGATTAAAAAGGGTTTTATTTTAGATCAAAAAGTTTTAATAAAAGTAATGCGCTGGGATTAAAGGGGCTGGGTTAGCCCAGGGCCGGATTTAATTCTAAACAAGTATTTTTTACAAAAAAAAATAAGTCAAGTCATTTTTAAGCGGTTACAAAAACCTTAAGAATCGTTTTCTAAAAATTAATTTCTAAATGCGTAAGAAACAATTATTTTTTGGTGAAGGGCTTTACACAGTGAGTCGGTTTAAAGCAACTTAAAACCAGACTCCGGCCCTGCTTTTTGTTGCTCAATTTTAACTCCTTGGTCTTAAGCATGTAATAACCGGCATCGAATTGAACAACATTTTTGGTCCACACATAAAAAGTACGGCAGAATCCACGAATATGCACAGTAGGAGAAGTGCATTACTGGCTGCTATTAATTTTATAACTTTTTTACAGGGGACTTACCCTAGCCATCATATCCCTCTGCTTTTCTTCACTATCGAGAAATTCCTCGTTGCAATCGATGATAAGAACTGGGACTCCTTTCAGGGTTTCGTCAACACTAAATAAGTAAAATAAAAATATGAAATGTTGCAAAGATAAGCCAGAAGTCACCTTAACCTAGGTCCTAACGACTTATTCTAATTAAACTTAAAGAGTAGTAAAACAATTATTTTTAATATATTTTTTTTAATAATGTTGGATAACGCTGTTTTATATTTTTAGTATGGTTAAATAGCAAAATGGATAAAATTAGATTTTGGGTAATGGACTTTGATCTGGACAGAAATGGGTAATAAGGAAAAAAAAAAGGTTTAGAACCCCTGATGTAATGGGTACAAGGGGTATTTAAGGTCGTCATTGCGATTGTTTGGAAGGGGCGCGTTTATAATAAACATTTATAATAATTTAATAATTTTGCTTTTTTAATAAGGTTTGTGTTTTAAGTCTTGCAAAGTTATTATAAATGATTAAGGAGCATGGAATAGGAGCTGATTTAGAGCAGTAGTTCACAATAAGGCCAGGTGAGGTTATATCCAAGTTTAGGGATAATTTAGAGTCAATTTATCGCCTTGCAATAAAAGCATTGTAGCATTAATTTGTTAAGCTTTAAGAGAAATTGTTGTTAATTCTAGGCTTAAAAGTTATATTCTCCCTGAAGGAATTAAAACAAACTAATATTTGTCCAGAAAAATATTTTAGTTTTTCCTTTCTAATTTGTTTTGTTTAATTTGTTTTGTGTGAGTTTCGGTAAACCACAAAGAATAATGGGTTCTACTCACTCTACTTCGTTCCTGTAGAGCCAGGCTTCGTGCTTCTCGTTGAGGCACTTGAGATACTCAAGAGAGACGCCACTTTCTTCCGGTCGACCTCTCTTCAGCATTCTGTCGTAGCAAACCTGGGGTAAAAAGTATAACACTAAAGTTATAAAAAAGCGTTTGCAATGAAACCAAATAAAACATAAAAATACATGTGTTGGACTGTTGGTATAAGTTAATAATTAAATCTCAAAATGTGAAATACAGTGCTTAATTTAAGAACATAACGTTAATGTTTTTATATTTACTTCCACAAACCAGTTCATTAACTTACCTCTGGTTCGGCTCGGAGATAAACGATTCCATCAAGACTTAATTCGCCGAGCGTTCTAATAAGGTAGGTGCTCCAGTCCTGGTAAATGTTCCACTCAGTTTCAGACATCACGCCACTTTCAAAGCAGTTTTTGGCAAAGATGTACCTAAAATAAAGTTTATATTATATTACATTTCTATCAAGCAATGCAATTTTCCAATTGACATTATCACAAAATTCATGCCTATCGGCCGCAACCCAAAATTGGATGGCCATTTTAATACTAGACACAGATCTTTTTACTAAAAATACCATCTAATTACACTAATTTTTATGATTTGGTCGCTTACAAAAAGGTCGGGAAACAATATTGGGTCGCTAAATATTTAATGTTATATTTAAGCTTATATAGCTATTGCTAGGAAAAAGGTTAAGACATATTAATAAAAGCGTGGGTATATACACATTTATGCATCAAATTGGTATTTAAGTGTTAGTGATGGTAACATTTATAAAAAAGTTTATTAAAAAATTATAATAAAATCTACAAAAATCCTAAAAATACTACCAAAACAAGCTAATTATTTGAACTGTTTTTAGCACGCCTTTTCTCACCTACTACTGTACACCGATCTTTCAAAGAATTGCACTGGATTTGGAGATGAATGTCGCATCTTTGCATGTTTGCATACATCTTTCATGCGCGAAACAAACGTGTACGACTCGAAAGTGTACGCCCATCGATTGGGTTCCGAGTAAAAGGTGTTTAAAAGGTTTCCACCGTGCTTTTGTGACATGGTTAACTGTAAATAATTACTTGAAAGTTTAACACCAGGTGCTTAACTATAAAAGGTGCTTTCATTAGGAGCTTAACATGCAGAAGTGTGAAAAATCCAGGCAATTCTTTGAAAGATCGCGCAGCCATTTGTGAGATTTCTTTGAAGCAAATAAGCGAAAATCTAAACCTACCGGTCTGACTGCAGCGATCGTTCAAAGAACTGAACTGGATTTTCACAATCCTGTAGATATTCAGGAATTGGCTTTCGCTGGAGTCGCATTCGGCTGAGGAGCGCGTACGATTGAAACGTGTACGACCAGCGCGCAATGTCGTCGTAAAACATTTGCAACAGGTTTCCACCACTTTTTTGAGACATAGTTAACTCACCAGCCTGTTTAAACAAACATTAACCAACTACAGGACAAATTAAGAACTCAAATCTAAAAGTAAAAAATTAAGTAATTGCAAATAAATTACATCATAACTAATGAAGTTGTCAACAGCAAACCCTTTGCAAGAACTGCCTTAGTTTTAACTAGCTTTAATTTTAAGACATAGCCTGATTTCCACAGTTATTTTATATTTATTTACAACTTTAATATCAGTATTCATTATAAATCCGGCTCCATAATTGAGTTTGAGTTAAAACCTAATAATTAGGATTTAATTTGAGAAATTTGTAGCAATTAACTTTAAGGGTAAAAAGTGAAGTAATCGCAAGTTAATCTGAACCAGCAGTTCCCAAACTGGGGTCCACGGACTAATTCATTGCTATGCTACCTTTACGATTTACAGTTTTATCGATTTTGAACGTTTTACTGCACAAGCGCCTTTTTGTCACTATATTTCAGCGGTTTCCAAACTGGGGTCCACGGACTAACTGGGGTCCACGGACTAACTGGGGTCCACGGACCAACTGGGGTCCGTAAAGCAGTTTGAGAGTCCGCAAGGAGAATTAATCTTCAAGTTTTTCAACATTAGGCTTCAGCGAATGTTTTTAAACATTGATCTATCTTATAAACTTCATCTGTAATTATTATTCGGCTTTAGTTATGCTTATCATACAATTATATAGCGTGTTTTATGATGTCTCTTGTGACATAAAGCATCTATTATGCTGTTTCGGCTATCAGTAAATCTTTTGCATTCGTTAGAAAGTTGTTACATTAGAAAGAATCGTGACTGCACTAATGTACTATAAGAAACATGGGTCAACTGACCCTTGAATTTTTGTAGGGCCGCGAAATATCAAAACAAATTGCAACCGGTCAACCAGGCAATTTTTTAAGAAAAGTTTGGGAAACGCTGATCTAAACTAATAAAGATGGCAGTAAGCAGTAACATGCAATTAAAGATTTTATAAATGAACTTGCATTATTTTTAAGACATAGCGCAGGATTTTTCAGTTAGTGAGTGTAGTTTTTATTATTTTACAACTTGAATATTAGTATTTATTTAAAATTTAATGCTGGTCAGAGTCATAATAGAGATCAAATTAAAACTGAATAACTGGCCTACTAAAAGATGTGAAAAATACATAAATAATTATTATTATTTGTCAAAAAATGCTACCTATGCAGAATCATCTAAAAAAAACAGTGAAAGATACGAAGTAAAACACTTTTTACCTCATCGTCGCCTTTGATGTTGGTCCATCGGGCCACCGGTTCCGGAACAACCGTCCATTCTTTCGACTTTTCCTCGAGAAGTCGCAGAAAAGTCGATTTTCCGGTTGCTGCCAAAAATATTAAATTGTAATTTTTATTTAGAGAATAAAAGTATTCTATTTTCTACTTATTTTTCAATAAAAGAGCAAACAATTTTTTTAAGAAATTTTTTTTAAGAATTTTTTTTTAAGATTTATAAAAAATTACGCTGGTCTAGAATCCCACCACTTTATTTTTACAATAACGAAACAACCAATGTAAGAATTCAAATTGCAAGTAACATATAGATCTGGTAGAACAAATATAATACTTCAAAAAATATGTTAGGAAAATTCAAAATTTTAAGATTTAAAAAGCAATATTTAACGCAAATGCATTTTAAAACTATTTTCAGCCAATGTATTAATTTTTTTGCAATTAAATGATGAACTTAAATCAGTTATAAGCACATCAGTTATACAAAACTATTTTGTCGACAGTGGAAAAAAAAATTTGAAAGCACAAAAAATCGCATGAAACCTCACCGATATTTCCTTCAATGGCGATCTTCAGCGCTTTCGTGCTCTGGCTTCTTCTTGGGCGTTTCGCGGCTGAAATTTCCATTTTATTCGGAGTTGAACGGGTGGATTTTTGGGCTTTTGAAAGAGTGCAACGGCTCACTACCACAACGCTCGAAATGCGGCGCAGAATGAAGGAAGAAAACATAAAAATTTTCAACGGCTTGGCGCCTTCGCATCTTAGCGCCAAAACCAAATTTCCCGCAAAAGCGATTGAAAACATCCCGCTTAAGCTTCAAATTATCGGACAATAGGTGAGAACACGCCCGCCACGAGAGGGCTTAAATTTTATTTTCGAATTGAGGAGCATTTTTAATAATCTTTAATTATCACAATGAAAACATTTATTCTGACAAAATTGCTTTCAAGTAAATTATAAAAAAAATTATTAGAACAAAAATTGTAGTCGATGGTAAGTTTATCTTGAAATCGCTGCTACCACAATATTCGAAATTATAAATAGGTTACTATGGCGACTCTGGTAAATTCCCTAAATTATAACGTAAGAATCATTTTATCTTTGTCCTTTTGCTTTAAGTAAACTTTAATATCTGCTTCAAAACGGCGTTGTAATGCCAAAGAACGCATCGGTTACTATAGAGTTCGGGCCATACGAAGCATGTGGCGTCGTAGAACACCGAGAACCTAGACTACAGGGTCTTCAAGGTTTGTTGAAAACTAGCTTACTTTTCAAACTACTACACCTGTTAAAACATCGTCAAAATGTACGACGGCACGCGTATTGGACAAAAAACAAAAAGAATCAAATAATCAACTCTAAAAACACCGCCTTAAGTCATTTGGCTCCAAACTATTTAAACCTGACGAATGTATGTTTATAACTTAAACTCGTCCACTGTAGAAAACATGGCAAGTTAACCCGCGAGATTTTTTCAACGTTTTAAAAGTGCACCCCGAAAAAATCTGAACTGCACCCGATATATGTAAAACGCTTGTGCGGAATACGTTTACAGTGCAATGTATGCAATACAGAGTGCATCGGAAAATCATAAAGTGCACCCGAGGTGCACTTTTTTTACCTTTGTAGCACCCAGTCACCATGTTCTTTTTCAGCCGTTTACTCGCGAGATCTCATCGAGATCTGCCATACTTTCCATCAATGATCATAATCAGTCAAGTATACCAATTTTAGTAGTTAACTTTTATGACAAAGACTTGTGGTTGACTCGCTCTAATTATGGCTTGGACAGAGACTTGACTTTATTTTTTTGAAAAGACTTGACTTGGACTTTTGAGTCTTTTCAAAAAGACTTTTACAACAGAGCTAAATGAAGCTTATTTCATATGTTGTGGCACCATTCTGGATTTTTTCACCTTTCGTCGACCTCAAGTGGGCAGACCAAAATTCCAGGTGTACAATCATGGTTTTATGCGCACTTGAAGTTGGAAATGATACCGCAACTCAAGCTTTTTAAAAAATTAGGTGTACAACTTACTAATCATGTGTGCACACAAATTGCTTAAAAAAATGCTGGGGCACTTGCCACAAAATGTAATCTGGATGCAGTGTATTTTGTTCTGGTACTTTAGTGTATATTAGTTTATTATTCTTATATCTATAAATTTATACCTTTCAAGCTTAGATGTGCATTTCTAACAACTTTAATTATTTATTGCAAGCTTCCCTTTCAAGAGAAGGTCACATGGTCGTGCTGAAAGAGATTAAAGATTGGAACGCCGTCCGTTTAATTGTGAATGGAGAAACTGTGTTTACATGCGACATCAACAACCTTGATTATGGAGGAGACGGAAAGTTGGACAGTCTTTGTTCTGAAGCAATTACAAGAGTTTTGGAAGCTTACTGAAAAAGTTTAGATTAAAACTTGCATTATTATGTTTTCCTTTTGTCACTGTGAGACGTGTTTGGTCGGGAAATGTTAAGCAAACATTAAACAGTGTGTTGTAATCTGTGATTAATTTAAGTGATTTGTGTTGAAACTTATATTCAATTCCTGTTCTTATTACACTACACAACTTTTTATTGATGTGAAGAAGTTCATTATGCAGGTTGAGGGTTGAATATGTATTATATAGATCCATTTGATTGGAATATTAAATATTTATGTAACAAAATTAGTTTAGAGTTGCAACAAACTTCAATTACTTTTCTGATTTTCATTTTTTAAAACACCCCAAATTTAGATGTTGTCACATAATGTAATTAAACTCAAAACAGTTGGTATATCAAGACTCCTTTTCTGCATTGCTTTGGTCAGGCTCATTCGCTCACAATAATTATGCAACAGTGCAATGCTTTGCCATTGGAGTTTGCTGCAGAGAGAACGACACAGATGTACATATGACTTTTGTTCGTAACTCTTTTATGCTTTATCAATAAACATCTGCATTATAAAAAAAATGGTCAAAAAACAGGACATTTAAAAATGATATAACATCCAAGTAAGTAATTTGTTAAATAACGAAAGTAGTATTTTAAAAACATACTAAGTCATCAGTTACCCTAGTTGAGTCATTATTGGAGCAAGTCAAATAGTCAAATCTAAGTCAAGTAACTAGCAAATTAACTTAAATCCAAGTCCAGTCATTTTAAAATAATACCAAGTCCCAGTAAAAGCCATACCAAGTAAATTTTAAGTTAAATAATTGACATAAAAAGTAGTTCTTAAGTTATTAAAATAAATTATTAAATAAATTTTATTTCAAGCGATATTCCAATTGTTAAAGACCAAAACAAACAAATGCAAATACATTTCCTTACATCTGTATATGGAGGAAAATGACCCATTTTCTACAAAAAAAAAACGCTTTTTAGGTCAAGTCAAGTCATTTTCATAAAATACCAAGATTATTTATTAAAGCAAGTCTAGGCATAGCAATATTAACAAGTACATTCCAAGTCAAATAATTGGCATTAAAAAAGTTTGAATTTATTAAAATTAATTATTAAATTGACTTCATTCCAAGCAATACGCCGCAAAAACAAACAAATATCAAGGTATTTTTTACATTAACAAATTGAGGGAAATTACAAACTTACAGTTATTGTCATTTGTATAAATTACTTGATTTAAAACATATTTAAGTGAAGTCATTTAAAAGATTGACTAATGGTGATTTATATATGTTATTACAACACTTATTTTTAATGTATAATTTCACATGTAATGGAATATTTATTGTATTGCGTATTTTCTGATGTGTTGCTGTTTTCGCTTTGGCGCTGTATGCCACTTTGAATGCGCCGATGGTGAGGTAAACGCCGGCTTGGTTCCCTTTGCATTGAGCTGTTTCCGTCATCCAAGTAAACAAACGATATGAGTAATCGCGAGGTCAAACATCCGCACCTTTTGAGAAGTAGGCCGCTGTAAAATGTTACCATATTAGGATAGAAATTATAAATTATATTTCTGCGTCACTTTTTTTCATGAAAATCCTCAACTTCTATTTAGCGACAGTGTCATATGAATACAGGCTCATTCAATAAACAGAGGCTAAGAGATCGCTTGTAGGCTCACGGCTTGCTTGCTTGCTGGCTTACTTCTAGCCAACAAAACTTAACTGAATCTATGCCAGAATAAGACAGTAGCTGATTGAACAATTTTCAACAACCTCTGCCCTACCTTGAAGAAGTTAGGTTAATTCATCAGGCAAAGATTCAAATATCATGAGCTTCTCATTTCAAATGGAGTACAAAAAAAATTAAATACCAGTATTTTATTTCAAAAAATATCTTAATGCACCATAAAACGAAAAAGACACAAATGCTGACAAAAAACATTAACATACCAACACTACCCACTAGTGAAGAATATACCTTTTCTTCATATGAGAATTTAATGGGAGAATAATGCAATGTAGAAGTAAAAATTTTCTATAACAGAAAGAAGAAAATGCAAATATTGCATAAAGCAATTCAAAAACATGTTAGCACTTATTATGAGACAATGTATTTTAATAAAAAAAACTTTTGTATGCATTTTACTATACTAGTAAGTCAATGAATTTTTATATCTATTGTATTGAAGAAAAAAGGCTGAAAATCGTTTTAAAATGCAATAAATAAAGTGATTTTTTTTTTTTTTTTCATTACAGTAAATTACCTCAACAACTAAAAGAGTTATTTTGGAAAATAAAAGATTTAAATTTATCTTTTTAGTTTTGAGACAAAGTATACATGAAAAGCCTCAAATAAAATGTATTTAACTTAACTCTGATTAAAGGCTGCGCACTCTGGAACACTTTTTATTTTTTTCGGCCAAAGTCCTGGTTGTTTTCAACAGACTCCACAGCCCTACTATAAGTGTAAACAATGCTGAAATCTAATAAAGGCACAGCTTGATCAAAACTAGCCAACAGAACAGCACTAAAACATGCTGACCAAATAGTCATGCTAATTATATGTTTGCAGTATGGATATTTTTAACACAAACGCAACTTTTTTGCTATTTGTTTTTCCAAAATGCTATTTTTTTAAAAGCCTTATTTTTCATGTACAACATAATTATTACAAAAAATTGCAACAAATTAACGTAATAATAATTTTTTTTGACATTAAACACAAATTTGTCGCATTGTAGTAGGCCAAAGAAACTTGGGACATGTCTTCAAATAATAATCGGTTTTAAATAAATTGAAATGCATTTGCAAGAAAAGCCCCAAAACCTCTACTACCTAACTACCCACTCTTACAATAAATTAATTTAATATGTTTTTGAAACACAATTAAAAAACATCTTTAATCCTTTAAATGATTCTTTTCAACATATTTTGTGAATTATCATTTATCATTTCACCACAGTAGGACTCCTCATAGAAGTATTATCAATTACATCTTGCAACTTGATAATTCATCGTTTATCCGAGCAAAACTCGTCGGATGACGTCGTTTGGAACTTCTTCTTCTTCCTCTGTTTCATATTCCGAACTCGCAGCTTCAGAAAAATAAATAATATTTTGTAAAATTGTGACAAACACAACAATCCAGGGTGTTTCAAACTTTTGGAGTCGTTAATAATGGTGGTACGTCAACAAATTAAAGAAAAGGCATTTGTTAAAGCAGTGTGTGTCCTACTGCTAATAGAAAGTGTACTGTTATTAATGATCATTTTGACTTTGGCGAAAAAATAACAGGTAAGAATTGTGTGTTAAAAAAATACACTTATGCATGAAGAAGTTGAATTACCACAACTTGTTAACCTTCTGTGTTTTGATGAATTTATCTTTCGAGGTAGAAATTCCTGCATTTGGTTTCAAATCATGACTAAAATGCCTATGTTAATTTGGTATCGAATCGGCACCGACAACACCACTAGGTATCAGGCATCGGCTTTGTTTCAATATTATTGGTATCCCTACTTCTTACCATTTAAACACTTACAGCACCTAACACACAATCCAAGGACTCTATAGCTTCAATAATTAATAACAAGCATAGTTTAGTTCACTTTGTTTTGCTTAAACAAGCGGAATAGGAAGTGGTTTATCAAGTTGCAAAGACTAAAGAGATAAGTGATGCTTAGTATGTGGTTAAGTATTGGTTTCAATTAAGAAATGAATGCAAGGCTAAATAATCAAGATAACCACAATACAAGCAATAACATTATACTGGTTGAGGTTTAATGATTCTTTAGACTATTGTTGAAATTGTTTTCGGAAATACCTAAAATATGCATTAGAAATATGAAGCCTATCCACAATGTAATTTAAAAGCATCACATACTGCCACAAAATGGAACAATTTTAAATTCTGTACATCAAAATTTATATCCTTAGTTGCAAATATTTTTCAGTTGATTTTAAATCTTGTTAAATATTACTCACAGGGGAGTTTAGAGAATGCTAAATTATTTTATTTTTAGTATCCAGTGTCGTAAGGTCACCCTAGGGGTGTTATATTCCCATTGACCAGCTAGCATTGTCCTATTTTTAACACAACAATAGGACTGTTCTAAACTGACCAAATGAATTTCTACATTCATGATGTAACAATAGGAGCTTTGTTAATGCACTGGAGACAATGAAGTAAAAACATGAAACCGTAGAATGGATTGGGAATCAAATATTGGCACATAAAATTATATATTGGCCTATGGATGGCAAACAGCAAGTGTCAACCCACAGTACGACACAAGTGAGATTTCAACTGACTTAGGTAGATTCTAATGGAACTAGATATTTTACTTTAAAAAATATTGAGCCTCTGAAAACACCTTCAAAACAAAGACTAAATATTTAAGTTAGGCTCACCAGAAGATGTTCCCGATGAAATACAGCCGGGTGAACAGAGGTATTGCATCAGCGGCAGTCGGTACTTTCCACAAAAATCAACAAACTTTATCTGTTTGTACTTGTGCTCAAAATATACCCCTGTGAAAGAAAACAGAATCAAACTACATTTCTGGAACACATTTTTCTGCTGTTAAATTTAAATAATTTAATAAAAAAACTTAACGTTTGGGTTAGGTGACATTGTATAAAATTTCTTAACATACACATTACTTTTAGATTAAAAAATCATATAATATCAGATTTGAAACTGTTATTATAAATTAGAATATTAAAGAAATAGTTTACCAAGCTTTAATAATTAATGGTCTTTGAATATTTAAACTAGCAAAAACGACGACCATGTGTAACATATATTTTACCTGTGCATTTAGGATTGGGGCATTTGCTTGCTGTGTTGAGGTGACCGATAAGTTGCGATGGTAAACCTTCAGTGGAGTAAGCAATTCCTCTGCAAACAATTCAGTTGGTTGGTTATTTATCGTGTACCTAGAATAGTTAAGGTGTCGGACAAACAAGTTTGCTATTGTAGTAGTTAGAAATAGCTTAGAAATGCTTTATGATATATTTAATATATTTATATTACACATTTGTTTAACTTAAATTAATGTTGTAATTTAATTAATGGTATCTATGATCTGGACTTAGTTTTTAAACTATTTTTTTAGAATAGAATAAATAAAAGCAGAATAGTTTAGCTAGTAAAAGATGTTTTAAAAATATATCTATATTTTGACCAAAATTAATTCAAATAAGATATACTGATGATGTATATGCAGGCAAAATATAATTAAATATTTTTTCAACATCTTCTAAACCCAAATATATCAAGAAAAACCCTAAGATTGTTGTGCAAGAAAAAATATCGCTATAAATATTGTATAGGTCTATTAAAAATATTTTGTGTGAAATTTTTTTCTTTTTTTTGGAAAAATATTTGTTTTTTATTTTTAAACTAAATTATGTAATCTGTTATAAGGAACATCCATGCTTACACCAAATAACGAAAAACACAAAAATCCACAAACCTTGCGGCAATAGTTCGACTTGCAAGCTCGTGCAGGGTTGGGGGGTCGTAGGTCAGTTCTCGAGCGAACCTTGCAACAAGTGGATTGCCGCGTAAACTCAACTCAGCGAGCGACATGAGAGACAGAACCTCTCTCGGAAGGTAACAAAGGGCATTGTTGTGCAAACTGAGCGAGTGTAAGTTGTGTAATCTGCAATAAGTCGGAGAAAAAGTAAACATAATGAACAAACTAGCTGGAAGTCATTATGTGCAAGGAAGTCATTAATGAACAACAGAATGTCAAGTAGTAAGCATATTAAAAAGCCCACACAAAAGTAAGCAGCATTTCGTGAACATTTAAAATATATCTTTATTCATTTTCAACATAGTATGCTGACTAGACTATTATGTTTTTTATTTGAAAACGTTCAATATTTTTTCCTTTTTATTTCAAATGTTCAAAATGCTACCTACTTCTGTATGGGCTTTGATATTCATTCTACGACTAAATACAACTGTAAACCTTTATTTTGAAATTTATTCAAAATGTTTAAAATGAAACCCCTTTCTGTATACCGAAAAGCCATCGCAGACTCGCCGAATCTGTCGATCTATGATGCAAGCAGAGCAAGCCAGAAAAACAACTGGCCTACAGTGAGGTTCGAACTCACAACCTCCGGTCAAGCCAGGGCCGTCGCTCTACCAACAGAGCTATGCAGGCTTAGAGAGGAGCGAGTCGAGAAACAACCATGCGACAATACTTGCACATTTTGTTAGTACAAGAAACTTCGGCTTTGATATTTCTACTACATCTAACTAAACCCACATTCAATATGCTACAAACTCAATTCAATTCAAAAAAGCTTTATTTATTAATACTCACTTAGATAGGGCAGTTGGAATGGTCACAATTTGATTGTCGCACAAAGACAGGGAAGAAAGATTCAGAAGGTCGCCCATTTCATCGGGAACTCGTCGAATCATGTTTCCACCGAGGTAAAGAATTTCAAGACTGGAAACAAAAGGTTTGGAGCTCAACACCAATTTATATCACAAGCAACATACTGCCAATATCCCTAATGCTGTGGTTGTTAACTTTTGCCGTCATGTTATAATGCAAGCTTTTATCACACCCCCAATTTTTTTGGTCGTTAAAGCCAAACACATCATATTCGCGGCTTATCCAAGGCTATATGTAATGCCCAGGCGAACACTAAGTAAAATTATAGGAAACAAGTTAATATTAACATTGAGTTTGCTAAAGCGCATTTTGATGTAAGTGGTTATCAAAATACGGTCAAAGGTCACTGAGCACATGGTGTCTTGACATTTTAGTTGTCCTTACGGCAGTTGGTGTTACTACCTTAATTGTAGTAGTACAAGCTCACCTTGTAAGTGTTTGGCGGTAATGTTTAACTTATACTGATATTTCTGTTTTAATAACATTGTTTTGTATTCATTCAAATTAAGATATGAATCCACTTGTGTAAGCCTTTGTGTTTTAATAAATTCCTGTACACTAATAATGACTTTAATATTGGATTGGATCAATTAGTTTCCTTAATGCAGTGGTTCTTAACTTTTGCCCCCATGTTATTACGCGTGCTTTCATCAAACCACAGTTTGTTTATTTTTCGCTATAGCTAAACACACCATATTCGGGCAAATTCAAGGCGATATGTACAGCCCAGGCGAGCATATAGTGTTTAGATAGGACTGTTATTTGCGGAGGCCTTTCTTTCACATATTCACGCCAAGGGCGGGCAAATAACGAGCTTGTGAGTTGCTGTTTAACGCTTGCCTTTAGGTAACATGCTACGATTTAGTTTTCCTTCTTTTCACACTGAACATAATATGGCAATAAGTATGAGATGATTCACACTTGTCAGGTAACATGGATTTGCTTCACAGCATTGAAAGTGACTCATTGCTTGTTTAACTTGTTGGTGAACCTGAATGTAGTGCATTTAAAATCAAGCCATGAGGTTTCTGCATTAGATCTGAAGCGACAAACAAAGCACTAAGCGTTAAGTGTAACAGTGAAGATTTGGCGACACAAACTCTTCACTAAACATTTTGTAAGCAAGCTAATAGGACAATTTAAATTAAAAATTGTTTTTGTATTGTTTGTGGAATTTTCTTGAAATTTTGGGAAATCTTGCTTAAACCAATCTTAATAAATAAGCATGTGTTTGTGAACTACTGCAGTGAGCGACCCAAACAAGTTGAACGGCGACACAATTTTAGGTCACAAGGTGTTTGGGCAATTTTGTGCTTTTTTAGATAATTAATTTAACCAGAAAAATGACAATGGATTATTTTTATAAAGTGCATTGAATTACAATAGTGTTCATTATAATATGTAAATCAATTGTAAAAATATGTTTTAATGTTTTAATTCCACAATTAGAGAAAAAACTGCAAACTGAGTTTTACTTACTTTACTAGGCGCGATAAGGCAGCAGGAATTTCCCGTAAATTATTTCCACCCATCGAAAGTGATCGTAGCGACTTGATTTCAAACAGGGTTTGCGGAAATACTTTGAACATATTTCCACTTAAATTCAAAATGCGAAGACTCATTCTGCAAAAAAGTTTAAATAGAGTTTACAAGACATATAAGTATTTTTAACAAAAAATAAATATGCAAGGTGTATTTTCAATAAAGAACTGGAAATCAGTTTGGTTTTCTGTAATTTAAAAAAAATAAACAGATAATAAATTTCACATCTTACAACTAATAATGAAACACACTGTTGCTGACAGAAATAATATCATTAAAAAAGTTATTATGTTCAACTCATCCAGCTATAGAGGTCGCCTTTAAGTGTTCATACAAAAAAATAAAGGTTAAATAATAATTTGTGACAACTGACAACGCAGTGAAAATAATAGATTTAAATACAGCATAGAAATGGAAAAAACACATTTCTTAAGTAAGGTATGGCGGAATTGATAGACGGCGTGCAACATTTATGGTAAGTGTTGTTTAGTTGAGCCGATATTCCGATAGATTGCAAGTGCAAACTTTAATATAACATCAACCCTGTGAACACAATATTTAAGAAAAATGATAAATTTCCCTATGTTTGAAATATACTTAGTATTTTTATAAACATACTTACTTGGCAAATGACTCTGGAATAGTCGAAAGTCGGTTATTTGTGGCTAAAATCTCGCGGAGGTTTGTCAGAGAGGATAGTTCTTCAGGAAGTTCATTCATGCAGTTGCTGCAAATGTTCAACCTTCCAAGGTTCTTGTAGGCGTTTACAAAACTTGGAACAATTTCTCTGCAAAGTGATAACAAGACTTTTCAATATGTAAATCAATTGAAGGACTTTTAAAGATTCAAAGACTTAATGGCAACCCTGCTCTCAGCCGCAAAACAATTCCGCACAAATTTGCACTGAATAACAATTCCGCACAAATTTGCGTGGCTGTAATAACGTTATTTGTAAAATTTGCTCGGCTCACATGGAGTACTATACTGAAAACATCCGATAAAATTAATAAATCCCCGCGCAGGCTTTACTTTCCAACCTGGGGCACACATAAAAAAAGTAAAAATTGTTTGTTGAAATAAATCCTTACTTGATAAGGTTGTGAGATGCATTAACTTCGATGGTTGCTACTGTACCTCCTGCTTCATCTTCAGTTGTTTTACCAACGACCAAAACCCTCGTTTGAAGGGCTTTCACATCACCCGAGAGTTTTTCCAAACCCTATATTGAAACATATACAATGGGAGCACTGATTGAAAAGCGTGCACTTATTGTGGGTGAGGGTTTGGTTTGTTAAACAAGCTTGTGGTTGCACTTTCCAAGCTTTCCACAGGAAATGATAATACAACATAGATAGACTAATTTCGTAACAACGGTATAGATACAGGTAAAAAATTGAAATTAAAGAAGCGTCTTTAGTTCCCAGGGGTGAAAGACTGTTAAGTAATCTACCAAGCTGCCCCCTAACAGCACAATTTATTTTATGTTTCATTGGAAATTTAGTAAAAAATGAAATTAGAGCAACACAACAATTACTTAAACATAATTATTTCTTGTAGCTGTAGTTTCATTCATAAAACCAATGTTATAAATCCTACACTTAAAGAATTCATTGCTTTTTTTATAAAAAAATGTGAGTAAATTGGTATTCAACATTCAGAAAAACAAATTCTACCAACCTTCCACGAAAGATCAATGACATTCATTTTCACAATTTCGCGATGATTGTTTTCAAACAGATTGGTTCTTAATTGTTTTTGTCTAAACAAATAATAGGTTTATTAGATTTTAATACCCCTTGTTTATTTTGAAAAGAAAATCACGTTGGGCTATTTTTTGCAATGTATTAACCATTGACTTCAAAAAAGATCTTAAAGTAAAAGTAGTCTGCCTGAAAACTTCAAAGTCCTAATGAAATCTAGTCTTACTTGATACCTAAAAAAAGATTCGCCCACATTTTTGACATATTAAAACTCTAATTGTATTAATCGTTGTTTTGTCTTGTGACCTCACAAACTGCTTACAAGAACATTTTGTTACATAACAATGCACGCCGATTCTGTTTTTTTTGTGTGAGTCTTTGTTGCGTCACATAAAATCTGCTGAATCATGACGGGTACAAAGGTCAAATGCTGGGAGCTTGTTTTTCGCAATGACTTGCAACTATCTGTTCGGTTCATTGTTTGTTCTTTCCAGCAAAAAGTTTTATCTTTTTTTAGCTTGTGGAACACTTTGAACAACTTGGCGTTCACCCTACCCACTTTCTGCTGATAATATTTGTTTTTATTCGAGTTATGGGAATTTGCTTTTCAGACCTGTGGCATTGTGATTGGCCAAATCCCGGTTATTCTGACTTTCGTGCAGCTAAGTCACTGTTTTGACTTGGAATTGACTGGCTCTAATAATGACTTGACTGGGAATTAACTTGTTACTTATTTTAATGACTGGACTTGGACGTAAGTTATTTCACAAATGAGTTGACTGGGATTTAAGTCGTTTTAAAATGACTTGATAACAACACTGGTAGCAGTAGGTAAATATCAGGATACCAGTAATTTTCTAGTGAATAGTGTGCATGCTTGTCTACAGGATTGAAAGTAGAACAATTTTCTTGGCTGAACGCATGACAATATTCAGAGATTGCGTCACAAAGTTACGTCATAACAGTACGACTCTAAAATAAGTAACATTAAGAAACTCGAGGTTGTAGTTCGATTTAGTGTACTCATATCTAACTGAAATCTCAGTCAAGAGATTCACGGAGTGGCTAGACTGCAAGCTATTTGTTTTTTTCACAACGTTATTATTACACCCAAAACATATTTTGATGATTGCTTTTGCTTTTTTGCCAGATATTTTGGACAGAAGTATCGCGATGCGATACTAAGCAACTTGGCATCGGGTATCGACCCTGGTATAAATGAAGTTGAAATAAAGCGTGTAAACAAATATTAAAACACTGAACTATACAATATTATAAAAAATCTAATTTTGTAAACACGCGATCGTCAGACGTTATCGTTTATTTACAAATCGGTACACTTCAATCAATTGCATCATGTCCGATTCCTAAAAGTTGTTTATAATCCTTGAGATTACAAATATAAAAGGCAGTGGAACAACTGGTGTTGACAAAAAATACAAAAAAAATCGTCTTATTTCATCGCTTCACACAGAAACTTGCGGTTGCAAGAAGGTTATGGCACTTTTTACGTGGACAGTGTTACAATGTTGTGTGGCAGGAATCAGAAAGAGCTGTGTACAGAAAATTAGGCACTGGCAAGACAATAATTTTAAGCAAAAGCAACATAGGTAACTACACGACTACAACTACAGAAAAAATGACACAAAGTTGTACTAAGCGTTTAAAGGGGTACTAAACTACTAAACCGGGTAGGAACCAAAATGTCGTTCGGAATTTGTGTAAGAAATCATATTTTTGCACATTACTTTTTCATTAAACCAGGGTTATTTCAAGTGTCCCGTCCTTCACATATAACCTCTTAAATTCTGTAAATTTCTACAGGATGAAAATAATTATATTGTCGTTCAACCGATTTGTTAAATAATTGTAATCCAAGTTATTTTGAATAAAGCGAAATATTTTAAACAAAAATTAACTGCACATATCAAACACATAAGTTGAAACAGCAAAAAAAAATTGAAAACTATTCAAAGACTTTTTGGGAAAACAGGTTTTTTCAAAACTTTTAACAAGCAAATCATTTCAAAGATATTTTTGGAAAGGACTTTTAGGTTCAAAAGACTTTGTAGGAACCCTGAAATACCAACAGCTTGTAATGCAAACATGTTCAGCACTTGCCAAGGACCATCGCTAGCAGAGCCATCCTGACGTACATGCCATACTCGGCCTGTCTGAAGTAAGCAGCCCTAGGGTCGCTATCAACAGATGTCCTGCAACAAAAACATGTGTGAGTGAAAATAATAAGGTTTAAGACCTAAACTGAAGTCTGCTACCACATCCAAAGTAAGACCTTATTTGAAAATGCCGTCGACCGAAAACATTTTTTTGCCTTAAGGTCGAACAATTTTGGCACCACTTATGTGGTGCTTGAAAATTAATAAAGTGTCATTCAAAACATCCACAAAATGTTACTTATGTAAGGGCTTTGATATTTATTCTACATCTAACTACAACCTCCAGCCATTGTCTTAAGATTTGTTTAAAAGTGCAAAATGCCACTTACTTCTGTATTAAATTTGATACTCATACTACGTTATACAGGTTTGCATTTTTAAATTGCAATTCGGTCCGGACGAGTGATTAACACCTAGTCCGACTGGACTAAATTTGCGGCAAAGTATAGAAAAAGCCACATAATGAAGGCCAACGTCGTTTACTAAAGTTTGTCACCAAAACGCTTCTGACATTATACCTAGTCATTATCGGTAAAACAACAACTTAAAAGTGTTGGATATCTTTTTGTTGAGTTTTTTATCCGAAGAATTTGGTAGACTAGTTCGGTCCTTGAAACATGAGTTAGATAATAACGTAATAAAATAAAACTTTATTTAAACCAAGTAAAGCATTTTTTTAAGGGAGTTATATTGTATCATGCAGAAGGACTCACTTTATTTCGTTGACTCTCGGTAGCGGATGCATTACAACCATCTTCGCCTTTGCTTTGGTCATAAGGTGAGGGGTCAACACAAAATGGGCGCTCATCTGAAACAAGACGATAAAACTCAAAGTTTAAAAACCCGGATGAAGCTTGGGATCAGATATTTTTCAAGGAATATATATTTCGCCTAAACTGGAATCGTCAGTTCCTTATCATTGAGATGCATCTTTTCTGGAACAAAACCTGCCTCATTGTAAGTGGAAAGCTTTTGTGAATATAAATATATGATTGAAAAAATCTCAAACTAGTTCAAAGTTTCCCCACAAGTTATAAAAAAATCTAAAGCCATTTAAAGACTTTCCAAAGATCATTTGTAGGTTTTCGAATGCCAAAAATTTAATCGCTTGTGAATATATAATTGGAAACAACTCAAACTAGTTTTGGGTTGCCGCACAAATTTATGAAGAACAACTAAAATATACCTTCAACACCCTAACACCACATTTAAAAAATCAACTTACTTACTGCAATTTTAATTGCATTATTACTTTCTTGCTTAAAAACGCAGAAGTTACATTTTAGGTAAGATTAAGTTTTCAAAAATCTAGTATACTTTTTGTTAATAAAACAAAATGTATACAATTAGGCACTGCGATTTAAAATACATGTAGTAATGGTTACATCTATTTATCATTGAGCGTATTTATCTCACATTTGCTAGGAGCCAAAAAAAATAGACTCAAACCAACAGTGTTGTAAACAAGTCATTTGAAAAATACCCAAGTTAAGTATTTTGCGAAATATAACAGTCAAGTTCCAGTCAAGTCATCGGTTGCTCAAGTCAATATGAGAGCAAGTCAACCTTAAGTAAAGTCATTAACCAAAAATTAAAACGTTAAACTATTATTAAAATGGGGAAAAATATCCGATTTTCGTGCAAAACTTAACATAAATTTCATTCTAGTAAAGTCATTTGAAAACAGTGACCTAGTTAAGTCAGTAAGCCCGTTTATATGCACGTTTAAGCCGGATTCGAATCTGTTTCGTTAATTCATTCTCTCTCGTTTTGGTGCTGGAATGAATTAAGTTCTCTCGTTTCTTAATCGGTCAAAAGGAGTGGTTTGCAATCCGTTCGCCGCTTAATCTGTTCGTTTCGCGGACGGCCGCAATCGTTTAATGTAGAATGACCTGCTTCAACGCAGTAAACATCACGCCACTTTTGGGGCATTATGACGTAACACGAACGGCTAGTCGTAAACAAAACAACAAGTTTAGCGCATGAAGAAAGAATATTACATACACTCGTTAGATACTAATTTGTGACAGAGGCGCTGGTCTAGAGTCCACAAAATCGAACATTATTTGGGTTAGGATGCGGGTTTGGGTAGGTTTAAATAGTAATACTTGGCCCACCCTCACCCAAATATTGTACTTTGCTTAACTTTCCTGCACTTATATTCTGTGTGCCAGGTAAACTGAAGCACTATACAGTCAAAAACATACTTCGGCAAACCAAACTCCATCGGCAAACCAAACTCAAGTAATTCTTGTTTTTTTCAATTCTAGGTTTATAAAAACGAACAAGCAGCAATAGATTGCTACCGCAAGGAGTAGCCTAGCCGAAAAATCGGTTGTGCGTCAGAGGTTTACTGGAATATTACGTAATAATGCATATCAGTGCAGTTTGTACACTCAAGCTGGCTTGAATTTCGCGCCATGTAATTACGACACTGGAACGGATTACATTTCAATCCGGATTGAACCTTAATCTAATCTACCCGCGAAAGGTGCATATAAACGGGCTTAATGACTGTCATTACAACACTGCAAACTAAATAAGGATTGGCAAAGTGCGAGAATGATATATGTGAAACTCACAGCCTGGTCGTAATGCTTCTGTGAGGAAAACCTTTCCCTTTGCATCCTCGTCATGTACAACACGTCGGTGTCAGGTAGGGCTTCCTCGATCGAAGGAAATACAGCCTGCGATCAAGCACATAGGAGGCTGGTTAGAACGGTGCTTCGAAGAATTATGTTAATATTGCAACTCTGCAAATTTTTATTAATTTAAGTCCCTAAAGCTGTGTTTCCCCACCCATGGGTCGCGACCCGAACTTGGGGTTTTAAACTAAGTTCCGTAGATCAATTAGGGGTATGAAGTGAGGGTCCATGAAGGCCTTATCGAAAGAACTATGGTTTCTGATAAAAAGTATTAATGCTTTCACGTATAATAACAGGATATAAAGTAAAATAATCGCCTAAAAAAAGGTAATAAAATTGAATAAAAAAACATTTAAGTGTAAATAGAGGAGTTATTTAATTTTTCATTTAACTTTAATATTTAAATGCCTTTTTTTTTTGTTTTAAAAGTAAGACACTGGTTTAAAAAAGTTCTAAAAAATGGATGAGGTTTTTCTGCTAAACTACAGTTGCATACAGCCGAGCATAAAGGTTAAATTTGTATATCATTTGCAGCCAACAACTTAGGAAGACTGGAAAAAATCCTGGTAAAAACTTGGAATCTATTTAATATTTTTGTGTTTATTCAAGTTTTCTGTTTCCTATCTGGAAATTTGATTTAGTCGAGTTTGCAAAACATTTTTTTTAGGTAAAGTAGAACTCTTCTGCGAAAACAAAATTCCAGTGTTACAAGTTTCTTTTTTACATAACAAGCACTTAACAATTTGGCAATACTGAAAGTAAATTCTATGGAATTTCGACGTCCATTTTGTGTCTAGTAACCTGTGGTATTTGTCGAGCCGCCACATAATCGACGACATCTTTGGGCATCTCGAGACCTTCAGGTGACACATATCGAAGGTTGACTCTGTAAAGTGCGAGTAGTTTGGCGAGCGAATGGACGGTTCTTCCGTGCTTTAAATCACCAACCATCGTAATCTGGGGAAAATAAATGTTAAATTCGGCAAAAATAGCTGAAATAATAAGTTTTTAATTGTAAAATTGTTCTTTAAAGTACCAACGTTTTGACCACCTATTCAGGCCATCTTCTTCAGGGCAATATTATTGCAATTTGCAACTATAGGCTAAAACTATATTATATACCAAGAAGACAATAAAGAAAAAACACAATGGACCACGTTCCTGAAGCGAATTAAAAAAATGACTGGCAACAACAGAATATTTATTATTTTTTCAACTACAGAAATAATCCCCAGCAAAAGGCCCACGCCATATTCGTGTACATTCAATGATTTTCTCCTTGTACTTCAATATTGGTAATCACAATTTGAAAACAGTAGGTTACATAAAACAGTTTTATAAAAAGCTTGTAACATAAGCCTTATAATTCAAAGATACGAAGTTTTTAAAGCTTCAAGAGCCCATTAACCTTATTAAAACCTCAATGTTCACCCCATCAACCTCTACAAACGGAAAATACCCCAATTACAGGCTTAGGGTCCTTATGAACAAACGATTTACAAATACATCCAGTTTTACCTCTACACCTCCTATTAACCTTGCATTTAGAACAAAACTAAGTCTTAACCCTAGTACTTCTACTAACCTAACAACTGAAATACTTTTGGCCCCACCTCTCCAAACATATACCACTGCCGTCCATAAAATATCCCGAATTAAACACAAATCTTTATTACGACCCTTAACACCAGGAAATACCCAACAATTCAAATACCAACTACCTTATTTCCAACCCAATCACCCCGGAAAAGCCCCTTTTTTGAAACACCCTATCATTTAGCCCCTACCAGTCACCCTTAACTGCACCCCAATTAGTCCATCGTCTCATTTCCCCCCTTAACCCAAATCAGCCCCAAATCCGATCCCTCTTTACCCACCACCCACCGTCATTTTATTCATAGTTAGGGTTGATATTGTAAGTATAGGACACCCTTATAATCCTCACAGCTAATAGCATCTCATTTTCACCCCTACAACCCCAGTTATCCCCCAATCCAACCCCTCTTTACCCACAACCCACCGTCATTCCATTAACAGTTCCAAGTTCCTCTCTTATGGTGAAGACATCGAGCAGCGCTTGAGTAGGGTGTTCCCCCGCCCCATCGCCCCCACTAATAACTGGGTGAGCGCAGTGACGTGATGCTGACGTCACCGCTCCGGGCTCAGGATGACGTAACACTACTACGTCAGAGTAGCGGGAAATCACCGCGACCGAGTCTGAAAAAAATGTTTATGTTGCTCAAATAATTACGGCTGGAGGTTATAATTAGAGGTAGTAAAAATATTGTAAGAAGAATAGTAACAAATATAGGTAAAAATAGAAGAATATCAAAGCCCAAACAGAAGTAGGTAGCATTTTGTGAACGTTTCAAATAATTTTTTATTTATATCTAACATAGTAAGAAGGCGCTGATTATAAGTGTATAATTCCTGTATATTTACTGCTGAGGAAGACGGCAGAAAAAAAGTAAACAAGGGGAAACATGTTGCTCGGTATTAGGGGTCGTCAATCATTTTGTAAAAAAACATTTTAAACCGGGCCTATTTTAATAACATTTATCTACCAGTGTTTCCAACTAGAAACCCACTATGGTATAGTTTGGCAAAGACTTCATCTGCTATAAGCTTATGAGCTGTTAGTTTGAAATCAAAAGGTAGATTACTCGACTCCAAACCTTTCTACAAAAAACACTTACTTTTATTTAAAATACAATCAAAATAGTTCTTAACCAGCGTTCGATCGAACCCCTGTGGATCAGCAAAGCTCTTTCAGGGGTTAAAAAATAACAATGTAAATAAATTAGTATGAAACTGACCGCTGATAAACTTTAGATTTTGACTTGTATCATTAAAACCTAGATTCTAACCATCGTTTACCTAAAAAAACTCACATACATGCAGAAAGATTGGATTATCATTGCATGTGTTAGAGTTAAATGTGGTAGATTTTTACTTTTGTGACTGAAATAAATTTGTGGTACAACGAAAGCTGTTCCATTGTTTATCTTTCTTTTCGCGCCCGGATATTCAATGTGGTATAATTACTACGAACCTGTGAGGGATTCTCCTTTCTTGCTCGATGACGATTGCTCATCTACTGAGATAACCGACCCACCAAGTCTGTACATCGCTGATTGGAACGAACAAACGGTTCTTGTGCTTACCTCGTAGAACATAGTGGCAAGCACCTTCCCCTGAAACAACATGTAAGTATGAAGCACTAACATCTAACATATGTCATATGTGGAGTACGAAAATCGCAGATGTCTAGCCAACATTGGTTTAAAAATTACGCAAGGCAAATATAGCACAAATAAATACTTGTAAACCAGAAAATTCATATTTGATTTTATTATTTTTTATATTAACCTTCAATATCCACTGCAACAACATGTGTGGGTGGTAGGGTATTTAAAATTCTCTGTTGATCATTAGTTTAAAAAGTTTACACAGAGCAAATATTGGACACCAAAAATCCTCATAAATCTGTAAAACTCAGATTAAACTTTGGTAATTTAAAAAAAAATCAGTCAGCAAAAAACACAATTTCACCAATGAGTTTAACTTGATGCGATTCATGGAAATAAACACGACGCTACATTTTTCAAGATATAAATAAACCCACTCACCCTGAGCAGATGATCCAGTGGCCTTCCCCTCTGCACAGCGACCTGCATCGCGTGAGCTGTGTTGAACAAATGGTGCATCTGCTCACGTTGGAATCCCTTCACTGACAAAACGTGTTTGCCAGCTAGACCGTGGGTGGGTGGGTCCTTACCCAACCCAACCTCACCCCCACTAACCCCTAACTTAGGGGGTGCTGTGGACAGCAGGGGGGTGAGAGTGCCTTGGGGCGGGGGTATTAGGGGTCCATCGCCCCCTCCGAAGGGGGTTGGTAACCCCTGGGGCATCTCGGACACCCTGTGAACCTTAGGGGGGAGTCCCAGCCTGATTTCTGGCCCCCTGGGGCTTAATATTGGGGCTGGTTGGGGGGTGAACTCGGGTACTTTGACGCTCAGGTTCAGCAGACCCTCATTTTCTTTCGAGGAACGAATGTTGCGACCGAACCCAGGGTTCACTAAGACCTGGTGATAAAAATGATCTTTTTTAAAAACATAGAAAAACGATTATTTTAAAAACAGTTTTTAAAACATTGTGTGTAAACAAAGGTGATCTGTTATCCAAGGATTCGTTTTTCTACTTTGAACATGCTTTGTTAAGACTTAAGTTAAGTCATTTACCCAAAGTACTTTAGCCTTAGTCAAGTCATTAGTCCTCAAGACTTAAGTCAAGTTACTTGTTCTAAAGACTTAAGTCTAAGTCTAGTCATTAAAAAAACAATGACTTAAGCGCCCTTTAGTAACTACAACACTAGTTCAAAACCGACAAACGAACCTGTCCGTCAGTGTAGGCCACCTCGTGGTGCAATACCACCCTCGTGACCTTGCCGGTGACCTTGCGCCCAGCGAAGGGGGTCCAGCCGGCCTTGGAGAACTTAGGTACTTTGGGGATTACCCAGGACTCCATCATGTCCACCTCGATGTAGGTGTCCGACTCGGGTAGGACTGGGATTGAAAAGATCTTGCATGGGTTTGTGTGGAGACGGGTCACTATGTCCTGGAAATTAAGGGGAAGTTAACATGTTGATTAAAAAACATTAGGGGGAGTGATTCTTTTTTATAACTATACTGAAATCAAAACACTAGCAAAACAAAAAACTTATTCCTAGGGGAAATTAAAAACTGGGAAGATCTTGGAGTCGAGTCACTATGTCCTGGAAATGAGGAAAAGTTGACATGTTGGTTAAAAACTTTATTTTTTTGGGCGATAGGGTTATGATTTCCTAGAGAAAGGTAAAAATTAAGAAGATCTTGCATGGGTTTGTTGTAACTCGGGTTACTATATCCTAGAAAATTAAGAGAAAGTGTAAAGGTTGAAAGAAGAGATTAATCTTTAGAACAAAGGCCACCAATCTATCCGGCCCGCATAGTTAATTCTACCCGCCCATCGCCTATTTCCTCAATGAAGTCACAGTCAACTGAAATGTTTGCAGAGGCAATTCAAAATTAAATCTTTAAACTGAACGACAATTAATTTAAGCTCAGTACAGTTTTGGTGCTTTTTCCTTCGTTTAAAAGTTAATGAAGTTCGGCTCAGAATTTAATATACGGAAAATAAATAAAAAAAGAACAGAAAAGAAACACAGAAGTTAACAAAATATCAAAAAAACTTTGTTCAAAATACAGATTAAGCAGTTACGACAAAAATGGCATTATCATATGTAAATTTTAAATGGTTCATTTTTGTCAAACAAAAAATAAAGGTTATTAGGTTTAACCCCTATAACTTCAAAAGTCAAAAGCATGACCAGGAATTTTCACCTGTAAAGTAAGTAGGGTATTAAGTTTAACCTTTTTGATTATTTTTCAACCACGAATTTTTACCTGTAGTGTGAGCCTTCCCTCTGACACCGCGGTCAGGAGTAGAGGTAGCATCGTTTCCAACCCTGGTAGACCCGGGGGTGGTTTTTCACTTTTCTTCTCCTCAGCTGTGTGAGGGGCTGGTGGAAATATAAGTTGGTTATTGATGGTAAGAGGGTGAAATAACTCAAGTGCAGATGAAGAGGTGGAAAACTAAAGATTTTTTTTCTTGGGGTGTAAATTTTAACAAATTATTGTTTTTAAGGTTTAGAAGTATGGCTTGGAGTTGGATTGCATTTTTTTTTTTAAATTTCAAAAATATGCGCATTTAAAAGAATTGGTTCATTTAGAGCAGGGGTGTCCAACTCAAACATGCCGGCGTGCCAATTTTTATCTTATAACTTCTTCCCGTGCCAAAGTTTCATAACCAAACCAATTCTTTTTAATCATAAAAGCGCTTTTTTACCAAAAATAAGAACGTTTATTTAAACTTGAAAAAAAAACTGTCTAGTAGAAATGCGCATCACTACATCAAAGTGTCTCTCGGTGAGCTGACTTTTGTTTCTTCCCACCAAGCTATATAATATTATGTGAATGCTAGCCTCCACACAGTATAATGTTACTATATCAAAAGTAATTGTTGGTTGTCGTGATTGCCGCAATGGCAATTGGCTGTATAACAAACTTAGTATTTTATGACAATTGGCTAAATAACAAATTGAGCTTTCTGACAATTGGCTAAATAACAAATTGAGCTTTTGGGCAATTGGCTAAATAACAATTTTAGTATTTTTTGGGGAGGGCTTGCGTGCCATTTTTTATTAGGTCGCGTGCCACATTTAGCACGCGTGCCGCTTGTTGGACACCCCTGATTTAGAGTTATAACAATATTTGTTCTATATCAGCATTTCTTGAACTAATTGAAACGTTTAATGGTATTTTTTCCAGGTTATTAGGCACAAATTTGCTGTATGGTTGAAATATGTTGTTACCCTACTGTTTTTTTAAAACTCTAACAGGGCGGGCCGGATTATTTACAAGGATCTGGCTCACGAGCTGTAGTTTGCCCGACCCCGCTGTAAAACCTACAATACAGAAGTTAATTTTCTATTTTACAGAACTTTAATTCTAACTATTGACGCTCCTGCGCTATGTCAATGACGTAATTTGGTGCCGGATCGGTCCGCGATACTGTAGTATAAAATTTCGGGCATCAATATCGGAATAATTTAAGTATCGGACAATATTCTAGTTACCGTGGTCAGTTGCAAAGCAGTCCACGATGTCCAGGTTTTCCCAGAGAGCAGCTTGGTCCAGTTTTGCCTGAAGTCGAGGTCTGACTTGCCCGAACCCACAACCTATATGATCCAAGTCGTCCACGCTAAGGAATAGATGGTGGGGGGACACTTCACACGTCACGGGTAATCCCCTTTCCTTCGCAGCACGGATCAGTAGAATCTGGTCATTCATAAAAATATTTCTATCGTATAGGCCATTTATAAAAACATTTTTTTCATACAGTCACAAAAATGTTTCGTCTTTTTTACAAACATTAAATAGCACTAAAACTAAAAAATAGCGCATAAAAGTGATTAAAAAAGTATTCGTAATCGTATAAATGTTATTTTTCAAAAATACAAATAAAATAAAATAGAAAGTAAAGTTATTTAAGGAACAGGCCTAATACAACTTTAGTACAAAGAATAAACATGTATTAGCTTTTGGGTAGCCTACATTAACACTTTTTTGGACATAATTCGTTTATTTCCTATTTTTTTAAGTTTAAACACAATTGTTTTGTTCTGGATATATTTCAAGTCAGTATAAAACGCTACTCTAATAAACCAGAAGACGACGACTCTTCTTGTTATTTTTTTATTAACAGCTATCAAAATAACATTGTGTGTTATATATTTAGTGTTTTTGTTTTTAGGGCAAGTTATACATTTAGTATTATGCAAGCATCCCTGATTTTAACTATTTTATTAGGCACTCATAAAAATAAATGCTGTATAACCACAAATCACAGGTACCATACACAGTACAAATCATGGGTGTTTGCTACGGTACCTCTTCCCTCCTTGCCACGTGGCAGAAGTGGACAGACCTCGAGTAGGTTTCGGCCAACCACAGAACCGCGGCCACTGTCCGGCCCTCCGCGTGCACACACAAGGGGGCGCTCTTCGGCCAGTGCTCGAAGTGCTGCGAAACAAAAATAAAACGTAAAAAAATAGAACTAACGAAACAAAAACGAATCCAAAAAACACGTGAAAAAATAAAAAAGGGAAAAAACCCGAAAGAACTGGTTATATCGTATCCCTTTTTACTTTAATATTTTATTTATTACTTTAAACTTTTTACTTCAAATTTGTGTTAGGGGGTCGATTCCTTATGATTATAACAACAACTTGCAAAAAAACATGAAAATATACAAACGTTTAAAGTTATTCATATTAAACACTACTTAACAAGCGTTTAATTAAATTAAAACGTTTTTAAAACTAAAAAATACTTCGCTGACCAAAGCACTATATTGTTGTATTTTAAATAAGGTGTATACAAATATTGAACTATACAATTTCAACACCAATTTTGTTCGTTTCAATAAAACCTGACATATTATATTATTATAATAAATATAGAGAGTATACAAACCAATATCATTTCTGAATTAATCAAAATCAACTTGAAACAATTCTCTGCAGAAGTGAAAAGCCAAGAAAATAAATTTTAATCAAAACTTTTAGTTTATACGCTTTCGGCAAAACTGTAAGATATAAACAGCACCTAAGGGGGAAAAGCAGCCGGGATGTAAATAAAACCGAAGTTGTAAGTAAGAGTAAAATAAAAACATACATCCACCCAGCTGGTGACCTCATACATTTGAAACATCAATCCCTTTCGCTTTTTGACCAATCATTATTTGCGTATCATTGGTACACCGAAAGTCATCGCAGGCTAACCGATTCTGTCGATCACTTAAAAAAGCAATCCTAATTTGATTCTGCGAAGGATTTCGGTGTACTAATAACAAATCGCATTTTGCTTCAATTCATTGATTTAGAAAACTAGAATAATCTAGTAGTCCTGCAACCCACCTCCATCCAACATGTGACGTCGTCCATCCTCAGAGTTGTGAAGGTTTCGTTCAAGTACATCTTAAGTGCAGCTGAGCGTGAGCTGAGTTGAGCGACCGAAGTTGCGTTTGTGGAAGAAGCTCCAGCGAATATGGCGAAGTCGCATTTCGACTTGGTCTCAGCAAGCTTCAAATAATAAAGCAACTATAAGAAACCGTTAGCAATAAGCAGGGATGCGGAGTCGGACTCGGGACTCAACGGAGTCGGTTTATTTTGTTGGAGTCGGAGTCGAAGAAGACCCTTAAAACTACCAGAGTCCGACGTGCGCATGCGCAGTACCAAATTTTAAAACTAATGAGGCAACAAACCGTAAATTGTAAAAGTGAAATGGCATATTGTGAATTATATGACACCATTGACACCCCTATGAGTGGATTGTTCTATACACGTTATTTTAGTTACGTAAATAGGCGGAATGCAGGCTGTAGAGTCGGAGCCGATCTCGGGACTCAATATCACATTTGGCGGAATTTGGACTCGGGTGTTTTTAACTAACTCCGCAGCCCTGGATATAAGGTACAGGTTTATCATACTTTCATCGCCAAAATAAAAAAACAAAAAGTGCTTCCCTTAAAATTTGTCAAAACTTAAATTTTAAAACGATACAAAATTTTAAAAACGATACAATCCTAGAACAATTATAAAAAAAATGTTTTCATAACATAAAAATATATATCTAATATATATAAAAACAACCCTACAATTTGAATGACCAGACGCTTTACCTGAAGCGATATTTCAAACGACTCTTGGTCGACGACGGCAGGGTTTGTGTTTGGCATCGCGAATATGGTGGTCACTCCTCCAGCGAGAGCGGCAGATGAACAAGTGATCCAGTCCTCCTTGTGGGTCGCCCCTGGGTCGCGGACGTGAACGTGGACGTCAATCAAACCTGGGGAAAATACACAAATATCAATAAGGTAGAAAATAGCTTACCTATGTTTTCCTCAATTTTAAATCATATTTTTGTCCATATCGTCATATAAACTGAGGATATGTTCAATGGTCACTATCAATCAAAAAATAATCGTTTCAATAGAACCTATATTTAGAAATACTGCTTTTGTTACGTATCTTGAAATCAGGTAATCAGGTGGCACTATATAACAACAATTTGTATTATAATCTCGACAAGCTTTCGCACAAACCGTGCTTCATCAAATCAAAGTAGAAATGAAATCAATTAAATGCTAGTGCTTCTACTTCAGGCATTTTAATAGCTTTTATTTCTACTTTGACCTAAAGAAGCACGGTTGTGCAAACGCTTGTCGAGATTATATATATTTCCACCTGATCGCCCTATTTACAATTAAAAAAATAAGGTCATTTATAAAGAACAAATATCAAGTATCAGTAAGAAGCGGTTTTTCTGAATCTATAGTCCACAGCTGGAATTGGGTGTCTGTTTAATTTAGTTGGTCGCCGATTGCAGTAGTTTATATTATTAGATTTCTTCAAATTAATTCCAAACAAGATTTCTTCAAATAATTAGAAGATTGTTGAATCAACACGAAGACATAACTAAATTTATTAAAGCCGACCTTATAACTAAATTTTCATAACTAAATTTATTAAAGCCGACCTTAATAAATCTAATGTATCAAATCCCATACAGAAGTAGGTCTCATCTTGAACGTTTCGAATAAATCTTTATTCATTTTCAACATAGAGAGAAGGCACTGGTCTATGTT
Source organism: Ascidiella aspersa (assembly GCF_963924565.1). Classification (NCBI taxonomy): domain Eukaryota; kingdom Metazoa; phylum Chordata; class Ascidiacea; order Phlebobranchia; family Ascidiidae; genus Ascidiella; species Ascidiella aspersa. The sequence continues at coordinate 25,809,958 of NC_139454.1, forward strand.
GAAAATGAATAAAGAGTTATTCGAAACGTTTAAAATGATATCTACTTCTGTACGGGCTTTGATATTGTTATTACGTCGTACTGCAACCTCCAACCATTATGCTCTAATGTATCATGTTTGTAAACTTACAAAAAGCTCAGTGAAGACAAGTGGGTCGCCAAAGCTGACTCTTAGTAGACACAATTAGAGTATCATTTAATCATCAGTTTGTTTTACCTGGCAGTCTGACCAGTGTTATAGATGTGATGCAATCAAGATGGGGGTTGAGCAAAGGTGTCTGACACTTCAACTTTCGTAGCGCCTAAATACAAGCAACTGTGAACATTAGAACCGAAAAAAAAAAATGAATCTCTTACCGCTACTTTATCTGACGGATTTAAATAAAGCGAGGAAAAATTTTCCGAAACTAATTTAAAACTAAATTTGAGGGTTATACAGAGCTAGGCCTATATTCCTCTAACAGTAAGTCATTAAAAAAAACAGTCAAAATGCAAAAATATCAAGATCCAAAAACGTTGTTGCAACCACGATTGTTGTTTGTTTTTATGTGCGACGTGTTTATAAATATTAATAAAATCGGCAAAAATAAGCAGTAGCCATTTATGTACCCCTGGGAAATTAAACCCTGATTTAAAGACTCACTTTCATAAAGACTCTAAAAGACTCGACCAAAAAAGACAAAGAAAGAAACCCCCCAAAGACCCACAGGCCGATAGTTTTCCGCTAACCCCCGATTAAAGGCTCACTTGCTTAAATAACCCCTAAAGACCCACAGGCCTATAATTTCCTCTAAACCCCGATTGGACAACCCCACTAGTTTCACCTGGGAGATGACATCCGTGATGAGTGGGATGACAAAGAAAATAAAAAAAAGAGTTACTGTTCTGTGTAGGATTTGCTCCCTAGTACCGTGTTGATAAAAGAACCCTCGAAGACTCGATAAAAAACCCAAAGACTTGTTAAAAGACCTTGCAAGACCCACTGCTCTATATTTTCACCTGCACGAATAGCTTGGCGCACTTGACATCGGTGATGAGTGGGATCGCAAGTTCAATGGCGAGTCGTCGGAACCTGTAGCCCTTGGTGTTAGCGGGGTTGGAGGTTCCGTGGCGAGCTGAACTTCCGCTCCCACTTCGACCTCCGCTCCGCATCGGGAGGTTGATGATGAGGCAGAACGCGTTGGAGGAGAGGTAATCCATGATGGAGGAGGGAGGTGGATGCTGATGGTGGATCTTCTTCTTCTTGCGATCTTCATCAGCTTCCTCGAACGGCCAATCGACTGGGTTTACCTGGGGTAAGCAAAAGTTAGACAGGGTTTACCTGGGGTAAGTAGGCCTATTAATTAGACCGAGGGGTTTTCAACCTGGGGGCCATGAGCCTTTTTCAAGGGGACCATGAAAAAACTTGAAAATAATATGTTTATTGTGTGTCATTTGTATCATTTTATCATTCCAACTACCAGTTACTGCATAATCCAGTTTTTTTTAATTAAAATGACCATTCTCAAACGGTTAATAGAATAGGGGAGCCATTGATTTCTTAATATTTTTAAAGGAGTTACGGGGTAAAAATGGAACCCCTGGGCTAGACCTAGGGTTACCAACGCACAAAATAACTTATCACAACTAAAGGTTGTACAATTTTACAAGGCTTTTCCAACTTGAGCAATTAACTTGCAACCGACTTCAACTTAATCAAACGTTCTTCTACAAATTATAAATATTTGCAGAAGTCAATTAATCACATCAAATGCATAAAAACTTTGAAAATATAATTATACAAACTGACCTTGATTCCATGCTCTGTGTAGAAGTCGGCTGTGCCCAGTGAGGCGTGAAGTTTAAACCCGAGGCTTTCCAGAGTTCGAATGGAAGGAAGCAGCTCGGATTTGTGCTGCGAGGAATAACAACGAGATGGTAATATTTCGTGAAAATATCTTGATTAATATCATTGTGCTTGACTTGCTTCACCACTAGAGATGCTAAAAAATATCAGATCGGAGCCGATACCCGATACCAAGTATCGGTACTCGCCCGATACTAAGGTGGTATTTTTAATGATGTACTTTAAATGATTCAACACTCAAAATCATGCAAATGCCGCCGTTACCAGCTGCGTATTTCGGTATGTTGACCTACAGCGCAAAATTGTTATAATTTAATCAACAATTTTCCAGCCTCCCAGAAGGATGTACTATTAATAGACCTTATATTGTTATATATCATTAGGTTTATGCTGTGTTTAATAATGATGCGACAATGTCCGCTCCTCCAATAGTTCTGGGTCTTTAGTAGAAGCAAGTGTTTATACTTTATATGTTACCTTGTAGCTTCCGATCGACAGCATTATGTCTTTCTTGGGAATCTTGAAGCCAGTGCTCAATAGCGCCTTCATGTAGGCGTCATAGCGGTTCTCGCCGAAACAGGCAACCTCTCCTGTGACGTAACAGAGGTTTTTGTAAAGGTAATTGCTACAAGAGCTACATACATAACTCAGTCGAGACTAAAACCCACAGAATCATGTACAACTCCATGGCTAAATAAAATCGAATTTTGTTGTTTTAAATATAAAGTTTTTTCGCAGTGACCAAAATTTTAAGATCAAGCAAAACAGCAAAGGTTTTGCAACAATCTGAACTTTTTGTAAGCTTAACAAAACATTAGAACTAAGCATTAGTTAGTGCGAATTTAATAAATATGAGCAACGTCATCGTGTTGCTTTCACAATTTTTTATGTATTCCAGAAATATTTCTCAAAATCAATCTCAATAAATTTAACCATAAAACTCCTGCAGCCGGTGACCCATCCAAATTAAACGGTCACACAATTGTAGTTGGCGACCAATAGGTTGAGAAACACTAATAATAAAACAAACACGCCAATGTTCGAACCTGTTGATGCCATCTCAACTCCCAACATAACATCAGCTCCAACTAAACGGGAGAACGAAAATTGCGGAACCTGAAATAAAATAAATGGTTGAAAACTATTTATCTATAGTTAAAATATCATTACCACATTAACTGATGGTGATACAAGCTTCTATGGAAACGTCTTTATAAAGATGATGTCGATCTACTCGACATATTTGGATTTGACATTTCTTATTAAGCTAGTTATTAGAGATCCGTGCATTTTGTACCAATTAGAATTTGCAACGTAAGATAGTAATTTGTCGAGAGCATACTTTTCTTAAATATTTGTAGCATTGAAAAGATATCGTAAATGTGAATCAGGTGCAGCAGCAGTGTCCCGATTATAATGCGAAATAGTTTTTATGCAAAAGAAACGAATCTTACCAAATTAATTTTCACCAAATTCTAATTGTGTTAAACATTATCAAGGCGCCACTTGCTCAGTGACCTATGGCCTCAAGTAATAGAATGCTTACACAATTAAACAGATGATAAAGTACTTACATCGAAATGCGCTTTAGCAAACTCACTGTTAATCTTAACACAAACCAAGAGATGCTGCTGTGTACCTTAACCCCGACCCTGCTTTGGGTAACCGGGAGTAGAATGGGTCTCTTGGCAACCACCCCCGTTCCAGGGGGTGCAAGGACCTCCTGGAGGTTCAGGTCTGCCCCCATAATCACCCTGGTTGCTATGGCCACCAAGTTGCAGTCAAGGGTTTTGGACACGAAGGGAAATGACCTTGAGGTGCGCACGTTGCATTCGATGACCTTGAGCTGGTTTTCCTGGAAACGATGCGAAATCGCGTTTTAGTGCCTGTGTAACTGGATTTGTGGCAAAAATACTGGATTTTGTTGTTCTGTGTGTCTATTTAGCACCGGAGTATGAGTGTACATGTTTGTGTTTTAGTTTGTCCTAAAGTGTTTTTCGTATATTCAATTATCCTTAAGTTTTTTTAATGCCCTTCGTGGGATTTCGGATGCCTTTATATTTGAAATGTTAGAGTAAGTGTTTTTCTTGGATTTTTTTTCATGTGTTACATTTGAGCATATGAGCTTCTTGGTGTGTTTTCGTTATGTTCATTTTGCAAACACAAAATAAAGTTTCGAGCCTTGTTATCTCCTACAATTTATTAAATATAGAATTTTGATACAAAATCGCAACAAACAATTGTTTATCGAACGGTTTTAACCAGCTTTATTTTTTTGTGCCTAGAATGGCAATTAAAAGCGAACACAAAATATAATATGCTCAAAAGGAAAAATAGTAAGTCGTCCGGGTGGGAACTGAACGAAATTATAAAAAAGAGTAAAAAATAAAGCCGATGGTAAAATGCCAGTTTCCGTTTAAAAAAAATTTGGCACAAAAGAGACGCATAGAATTAATTTTTTTATACCCACTTTAGCGATGAGTTGTTTGTATTTTTGATCATTTTTATAAAATGCTTTGTGCCTAGAATATTGAATAAATAAACCCACTTTAGCGATGAGTTGTAGGTTGAAAGGCCCATTAACTTCCAGTTCGCTTCCGATTGCGCAAACAATCTGAACGATCTTTTCAACAGTTGCTTCGTTAAGATCCTGGGGGGGCGTTACGAGAGTCGCGTCGCCTGAATGCACCCCTGGAACCACAAAAATTAATATTATATGAGCTCTGTACCTAAGCTAAGTTAACAGTGGCACTTGCATATGTTGGTATGCATTTGTTCAGATTTAACAAATACCGTAAAAAGTGCAAAGTAATTTTATTCCAACTCTGTTCTTTATGTTACTTTGTTCAATTCTAAAACACGAAATAATTATATATGAAATTTAAAGGTTGATGTAAAACAATTTAAGAGTATTTAATAGCGTCTTACTTTTCGTTAGTTATGAAATCTGAGCTTGGGTAAATAAGATCTTAAAACTGTTTATTTATTAAATCAGATAAAACATAAAATAATTTCTTAAAATCTTTCAGAAATATATATTACGCCTTAATTCGATTCATTCGAATTAAGAAACTGATGATTCCATATAGGCGTAATATATATTTCTGTAAGATTTTAAGAAATGATTTTATGTTTTATCTGTTTTAATAAATAAACAGTATTAAGATCGTTGGATACGAAGACAAGAATCTTTCTTTTACATTTTATTGTCCGCGGGAGATCCTTACTTTTCTAAAGTGTTTCAGCTTAGGTAAATAAATCACAGTCCTTCAGCTTTAACAAATGAAATAGTTTTTAACAATATTTCAATGCTGGTTTTCATATCACTGCCGAATATTTCGTCAAGTGTTATTTAGTCCGAGTTCCTGAAATTGTTGTGTAAATAAACACATTTAAGAGCTGTTTATAGTAAGGCAGGTTAAATACTGAAAAATAATTTGGCAGGACGAAAATTTGCAGCCGGCGTGTCAACATTTTTGGCGAGTGTTATTTCGTCGTGTAGTGCTGATTGGTAGACACTCACTCTCGACTTGTGAGTGCAAATTTTAATTATAAACCAACCCTGAGTCAAATATTAAGGTGAAGAACTGACCTGCATTTTCAACATGTTCACAAATAGCGATCACAACAACTTCTCCATCTTTAGCAACAGCATCGACATCTATCTCTTTTGCTTCAAGAATAAACTTCGATATTACAACCGGGTATTCCTTGGAAACCTGAAACAATATTGTTTTAAGAATATCAAAGCCCATACAGAAGTAAGTAGCATTTCGAACGTTAGTCAGTATTGTTTTAATTTTTTTAATATATAAAGTTTGTTCACAAATAGAAAAGCTCTCAAAAGGATTCTACTGTTTAGCGGGAAAATTTATACACAAAAAAAACCTTGACAATTTACAGTACGATTCATTTCTGTATTACCATAATAATCACATTTTTTTATAGTTAAACATTTTTCTTGCCTAGGATTAGTTATTTAGTAAACAAAAATTATTTATACCATGTTTTCGAGTTGTGATGGTATTAATAAAGGTGTAGCATAAAAATATAGTTTTTATATATTTATAAGATTTGATCACACCGAAGGGTTTTATAAATAAAACGATTTGTCTGGATTAGACTTGGCTCATTCCCACTGTTTAACATCGCTAGAAAGCTAACTAAAACAGGTTTGTAGACATATCACAACAAAAGCTTGTTGTAAGTGAACTAACCTGTGCTGCAGTTCCCAGATATTCTTCAAGGTCATGTTCGGAGTGAATAACCGACATTGCAGCTCCACTCAACACATAGGAAGGACGTACTAGACATGGATAGTCCACCTATGATGCAAACATGGTGTTTAAACACACATAACACATAAAATCATTTCTTAAAATATTACAGAAATATATATTTCACCTTATGAATAGGCATAATCAGGTTCTGTACAAAAAACAAACCTGTGTAAAATACCAAAAATGTATGCAAAAGATTCCTCACATTGGAAAGTGTTTCAGCTTATTTAATATGTTATTGCGAATTCCCCGTCATTGTGGCAGTATTATGTGTTCTCCTGAGGTCAAACACGTTCCCTAGGAGGCTAAATTTAGTTATTATTCAATATGAAAGCGAGAATATTTTTTTAACATTTTATTGTTTGCGAGAGATTCTTTGTACATTCAAAAGTATTTCAGCAAAATGCTGCATTTTATAATAAAAAAAAATTACATTCAGGGTTTAGCTAAATGTAAAGCATCTAATTTATGGTTCAAACTCGATTGTTCTAATCCTGCGCTTATTTCAAACACATTTTCAAACAAAAAAGGGTAAAACCATGAACATCAAAACAGATGTGATGCTCTCTGCATGCTACAAGCACTTTATGAAGGGCTAGAGCAGGGTTTCTCAACCGCAGCCCTCGGCCCCCCTGGGGGGGCCACAAAGTGGTCATTGGGGGGCAACGGGCATATAACTCTCTAGCTAGAATTAGCTCTACACAACGTTGTAAGTTTTAATTGGTTAGATTTTGCCATTTCAAGGTCAATTTTAGGCCAATATTTAGCGAGCTTATGCACAGCTTATTTGACAAGATTAGTAAAAAATTATTAATAAAACGAAAATAAAAGAAATCATCTTGACAAATATAGTGACATCGCTAGGCTCACTACAAAACAGAGCCGAATATAAAAAATATTTGGAGGAATCCAAGAACAAGCTTTGTAATGAATAACTAAGTTAATTTCAATTAAATTGACTTAATTGTTAAATTTTTAGAAAGAAAGTGCATTTATTCGTTGCTTAATAGATGTATTGGTTATTAACGTGTAGAAGTAAAACAAGTGAAAAGACTTTAAACACAATGTTTGGTATTTTTATAAGCAGGGGGGCACGAGTGTTTAGATTTTAGAACCTTTCAAAGAGGGCCACGAAACATAAAAGGTTGAGAACCACTGGGCTAGAGCCAAAACGTTATCGCTAATTGTTTTCTTATCGCTTCGTTGCTCGTGTTTTTCTTGCATTATTTTCTATGTGTGCTTTCCATTTATTGTACAAGCGTTCGGTCATTCACACTGGCGAAGGCGGCTTGTATAGGTTGCCGAAACGTGGGTAAAGAATTAAAACAACCAGAGGAGCTGTTTTTGATTTGTATTTTCCAACAAGGACTATCATTTAACCTTTTCGCAAAACTGTTTTGCATCGGCTACATCGGTGAGTTCTTTCCAGCGAGGTTGAATAATTCCAATGTTGTCAAGCATTCGGGAAAACTTGAATCGATTTTCAGCGTTGTCGATCGACTCTGGTGAAGTTCCCAAAACCGTGACCTGAAAATAAAACAAAATACAACATTGCCATAAATTTACACCATAAGTACCAAAACAACAAAAAAGCAAATTCAACGAAAAAACAATTAGACAGACGTTTGTTGTACAATTGAGCTGGACTTTTCATTGATTTTGCATTTACATTTATGTTTTTTTTACAATTTAAGGGTCAATATGATTTTAACAAATAGTTTTTTGCTTAAACCAGTGGTTCTTAAACTGTTTTCTATTAATACATTCCTAAAAACTGATTGCACTAGCGTGGTAAAACTTTATAAGGTTTCAATTTTTGGTTTAGTTGTAACAGAAAAGCAAAATCAATCACTTCCATCTGTCGTAACACTGATTTAGAACGTAATTTTAGGCCATTTTTATAAGCGCAATTTAGTTGAGATACGAAACGTGATCAATGTGCAAGTAATTTGGAAAATTAAAACAACAGACCAGGGGGGTGTGACACAGTATTGCCCAACACTCGTCATTTGGGGCCTTAGAAAAGATCAGGCGAAATAATAAATTAAAAATACTTTCAGGTCGATAAAATATTTAGTCTTACAGCTTTAGTAAAACTTAATTAACAAACGATGCTTGTTGATTTGAAAGCGAAATATTTAACTAACCAGGAAACGTTTCCAACCTACAACTTAATAAACTTGTTTAACGAACGATAAAGCTTCACGTTTTACGAAGTCCTCATTTAGCAAATGTCAATGTAATATCGGAAGCAAATAGTTTATTCACTGCAATAGTTGACCTGTTGTCGATGAAGGCCCATTGCGATGTTGTTGGGAAGTTGGCCTCCCATGCTCAGGATTATCCCGGTCGGGTTTTCTTTTTCGCAGATGTCAAGAACAGTTTCCAGCGATAGTTCTTCGAAGTAGAGTCGCTCACATTGATCGTAATCCGTGCTCACTGTTTCAGGGTTGCAGTTCACCATGATTGTCTTGTGACCAAGCTGATTAAAATAATCATAAAAACAATACTTTAAGTCGTGTAATTCTAACTGATTAGATATACAAGGGACAGGAAAGGGTTACTAAGAAAGCCTATTATAGCCACCAGAAAAATCTGCCTGTGGTGAGGTTCGAACTCACGACCTCGGTCATACCGGGACCGTCGCTCTACCAACTGAACTACCCAGGCTCAGAGGGAAGCAAGTAAAAAAACATCCATAGTTCCGTTGCCCGCTGCATCATGTTCCAACAACTAGCCTGTGGTGAGGTTCATACTCAGGGTGCTTAGTTAAGTTCATGCAAACATTCTCATGTTGTATGAAAAGCCTTTTTATATCATTTTTTGTTAGCTGTTTATCACACCTAACTTTCCATAATAAAATCTGATGAATTCTGCTAGTTATTTGAAAGCTTTACAGTGAAAATTACTGAAGAGCACGGAATAACTTAAAAAGCACAAACAAACACCCACCTTCTGCAGTTCGGTGACGCATTGCACAGCGCACCAGTCAAACTCCACACTGCTTCCGATCCTGTAAGCCCCAGACCCGAGCACAATGATTGACTTCGCGTCGAACTCCACGTCATCATCAACTTCTCCCTCCACGCCATAGGTAAGGTAGAGGTAGTTGGTAGATGCCGGCCACTCGGCTGCCACTGTGTCGATTTGACGAACCTTCGGCCAAAGCTTAAACGACTTGCGGGATTGGCGGACGAACAGGTCGGTGCTAGGCAACAAAAATATGAGGTTAGGCTTAGATTATGTTAAGTACACACTACACCCGTAGTTCTATCAAACTGTGTAGTGAAAAGGGTTGGGGTGAAAGTTAAATAGATAAAATGGTTAGGCTTTGTTTTATTCACACTAAACCTTTGTCAACTGTGTGTGCTAAAAAAACTTTTTGATAATTATTAGTAAAAATAATTTTTTATTGATAATTGATACTATTATTTCAGGCTTTATCATGTGTATTGTGTATTAAACAAAAGTCATTTTGAAAAATTGTAAATATATGGAAATCAGGTATCACTGTTAAACAAATTGTATATTTTTCTTGGCAAGCTTTCGCACAACCGTGTTTCATGAGGCTAAAGTAAAAAAAACAAAACAGTGCCGCCTGATTTCAAGATTTAAAATCGACAAATATTAACGAAACACATGTTACATGTTACTATGTTACATGTTTGTCAAGTCTAAGAGATATATTCGACTATAAGGAGAAATATTCTCAACCTTTTAATGCATCCAGCAATTTGCTTGTCAGAGAACCCGAGTTGTTTTGCTCTGAACATGAGATCTCTTGACAGCAACTGGTGACCTTCACCGCTCACTTCGTCAAGGTCACATTTCTCGAGCATTTTCGCTGTAGCGATGATGTTCTTGAACTTGTACAGAAACCACTTATCGATGCAGGTGAGTTGGTAAAGTGTGTCCACGTCGTAACCAGCGTACAAAGCAGATGCTAGGACAAACATGCGCTTGTCGGTCGGATTCTGCAACGCCTGCCAACATAAAAAACGGAAACGTTTTATTGCTGTTTTAAGAACATATATAAAACAAACTTCATTTTTGTCCAGAAAAAAAATTGTGTATTATTTGTTGTCATTTTGCAATTTAAGTAAAAGCCAGATAAAGTCAATACTCAATTTTAGGTCAAATATTAGAAAAAATCGAATTAAAGCAACTAAACCCAACCGCCGTAACAATTTAATACTACCAGGGGTGTTCGATACTTCATAGTTTATTCTTAAACCGATACCTGAAATTTGAGAAATAGCACAAATATCAACGTAATTACAAATATCTTACATGCAAAATTGTCGACATTATGAGCATAAGATACACATTTTTTCTTTATAAAAAGCAATAAATTTTTATTGCTTCTTGAAGAGCATAGATCAAACAAATTTTATTTTTGTTAAAAAATAATTGATTTTTTTTATTGGACAATTTGCAATTTCTTTTTTTTTCAAATAAAATAATATCTGCAGAATGATTTTGAAAATCAGAGAAAAATAATAAAGCGTTTTATTTTTGCTGGAAAACAATCAGAAAACTACAAATCGCAAAAACTTAATTTTAAACAGTGCAAAAATAGCAGAATTAAAAATAAAATTATTTAATTGAAGAAGATGAAACAGCATTAGAATGCATAAATATATTTAACTTTTTATAACTTGTAAAGCAAGAAACAAAAACCGACCTCTTTTGAAACTGGTTGGACATCGTGGCAAAATCCATTGCAGTTTTCATCGACCATTCGCAGAGCTTTCTGGAACGCTTCCTCAAACGTAACTCCGATCGCCATCACCTTTGAAAACATTTTTCAGATAAAATAATTGTCGCTGCAAATGTAGCTTTCGAAAACTAATTATAAAATGTCTATAGAATCAGTTGACTCACAAAATAAAAGGAATTCTGGTTACAACAAAAAGTAATGTTGTTTAGTTTAAAATTTTCGTTAAAATTGAGCTTAAATTTGGAATAGACAATTTTTTTACCTAATAAAGAATTAAAACTGTGTTTTAAAATCATTAAGGAAATGGGCAAAGTAAAAGAAACCGGCGGGATGGATGTGGCCACGGACTGCTGTTTAAAGTAATATAAACCCTAAACTAACAAATCTTTGCACCTCGCCGACACTTTTCATGCTGCTCCCGATTTCGGTGCTGACTCGCGAAAACTTTCTTAAATCCCATCGTGGAACTTTAACGACGCAATAATCAAGACTTGGTTCAAAGTTGGCCGTCGTGGAGCCGGTCACAATATTTCTACAAAACAAATATATTTCATCTAGAATGAAGAATCGATTGTCTATCGACAGCTGTATGTATGACTTCTATTGATGCATAAAAGCGATGATGGTTAAGAAACTTCATGGCAAATAGTTTCTGCAAACTTTTCAAATTTGGTGTCTTGTTTGTTTGAGAGATGTAAAATAAGAATAGCCATTTCTATTACTTGGTCAGCCAAGTGTTTTTTTTTCCCAGAACAATAAAGAATTAACTTTTTTGTGTACAAAAATTATCCATACACATTGGAAACATTTTAATAACGCATATAGAACAATTTTATACTTGATGCAAGGTCTGGCAGCAACAGTATATTTAATGCAATACTTGTTACTCGCGTCTGGTTGAGTGTTTTTAAAAAGTTTCCTATACTTAAATGGAAATATTACAAGAACATTAAAACCCCACATACTTCAATTCAGGCAGGGGAATTCCAAGTGCAAGTTTAGCAGCGATGTATGCGAGTGGATATCCGGTCGCTTTGCTCGCAAGAGCTGAGCTCCGTGATAAGCGAGCGTTAACTTCGATGATGTAATACTGGAAACATATTAAAGACCATTAAAGCAATGACCTTTAACAAAAAAGGATAAGAAACCAAAAAGTGTTATAGTTTTAACATTTAACTTAATAAATAGGATGTTAGTCATGATATAACTATACAGAAGTGTGTTTCCTGAAATGAATAGAAATTCTAAATTACAGGTAAGCACTAATATTTCAAACTAAAATAACAAAAAACAACATTTATTCAATTGAAAGACAAACAAAATATGTTATAGATTAAATGAAAATTGTCATATTTTCTTTTAAGAAACCCCATCAGTTTAAATGTCATACAGTAAAATACCCAAAACATATTCTGCATATACAAGTTAATAAAACGATGTGAGCAATTGCATTAACAATGTTTTAAAAACTAACTTCATCAGATTCTGGGTTGACGGCGTATTGAATGTTGCACTCCCCCACAACAGCCAGGTGCCGGATGCACCGGATAGCGGTCGTACGGAGCCGGTTGTAATCCTGGTCGGTCAGTGTCTGGCTCGGAGCGACAACAATTGACTCCCCCGTGTGGATCCCAAGAGGGTCCACGTTCTCCATATTACAAACCTGTTTGAGAAAAATAATAGTCAAAAACAGCTTCTCTAATAATTGCACGTTATAAGGTTTCATTCACCCTGTCAAAGGTGATTTAAATAGGTTGCCGAAACAATGGTTAAAAATTACAATTACCAGAGGAGCTACTTTTGATTAAATATGCCCGGTAGCAACAATTTATATAATTAAAGTAAAAAATAGGACGAATTTTGTTGAATGTTGACGATTGAAAAAAGACAAACCAATAAAAGTTAGTGAATTTGTAAGTAACATAAAAAACGTTCTGTGCTAAAAAGAATTATAGAAAATCTGCTGAAAAATTTCCTAAACATGCATAAGAATAAGTTTAACATTTTGTCGTAACTTGATAAAAAAATTTTTGCAAATTTTTGTTTTCGTTAAAATATTGGTGATAAATGTGTTTTTTAAAGCATAAACTTTTTTGGGGTGGAAAACACAAATATTTTCTCAGTTATTACAATAAAACAGGAAAGCCATAAAATTTGATAAAATCAGCATTTTGCTCTTTTCAAATGTTTCGGCAACCTTATTCTATCGAATGTGTAAAAAATTTGATAGGTCAGTTATATTTTCAAGGCTTCAAGTACTTTTTTAAACTTTTTATTCATCAAACAAAATACAGCCAATTTTTGCCTCATAATCAAAATTACCGTAATGCAATTGTCGTAGGCATCGCGCACCACTTCATATTCAACTTCTTTCCATCCTTTCAAAGACTTGTCAACAAAAACCTGGAAAAAAATAAAAAATGTATATAAAACGACATTTGTAACAATTTAAGTCTAAAAGGTCGTAACAATTTCGGTTTATTCAGACAGTCATTTAGAAAAAAATTAACATTGTTACGATAAAATAAATAATAAATATTGTAGTCTAGTGATTCTTTACTGCTCACCTGAGTCGTGTGAGCGAACGCAGACTGGGCGAGTTTTGTGAGTTCCGATTTGTTGTTCGCAAAGCCAGAACCGAGACCCCCCAAAGCGTAAGCAGCTCGTACAAGAACAGGGTAGCCGAGGCGCTCCGCTATTATTTCTGCCTGGAATTAAAACTTTACTTTATAAATATTGAAAATCGGCCTATAATAATAAAAAAAAATGATAATAAAAACAATTCGTTTTTATTAAGACAATTGTTAATAAATTAAAGGTTTGTTATTACCTCTACCTGGGATTACAAAAATTATAAGATTGCCTTAAAATCAGGTTCATATAGTAAAAAAAACAAAAAATTGACAATTTTTTTTGTTTAAGGTGTCATTAAAATAAAAAGTATGAGAAGATTATATTGTTGTTGTCTTTTTCTTTTTATAAAGCATTCAATTCTACACTAGAAAAGAAAACTTTAGATAACAACAGTTAAATTGTAACAGCAACAGTAATGCTAAAACTATAAAATATGTGATTCCAAAAAAGGTAAGAAACACTAAATTAAAACAAGAATAAAAGTAATTCAGAGTTTTGGAATAAATGAATAACCATGTTTTTAAACCTCATTGACATTATATAACTAGAAGACAAAAAACAACACAAAAGAAGGGCAAAGACAAAAGTAAATCACAGTTTTGAAATTAAATCATTCATGTTTCCACACCTCATTGACATTATAAGCTGCGTCACTTGGGGCGACTCTTTCACCAATTTCCATCATTTTATTCGCAAAAACCTTTCGGTCCTCGGTCATTTCAATCGACGAAATTGGAGTTCCCAAAACCTAAAGGAATTTCAAATATTTAAAAGCTTCATGATAAACTAAAACTTGTTTTTCTTAGAATGTGCAACATACCTTTACATTGTACTTTTCAAATACTCCATTATTTTCAAGTTTAACTCCACAGTTTAATGCAGTTTGGCCACCGAAGGTTAACAAAACTCCATTCGGCCTTTCACACTGAATAACCTAAAACAGAAAAAAGAATAAACATTAGCAAAAAGTTTGTTCATAAAAAATAAGTATAAATTGTGAAATGCTTTGTCATAATACTTTTTGCGAACAAACCTATTTTTGGCAACATTATATGTACCTTGATGCACGTTCCTGTTATGGGATAATGATAGCAGAAAAAGTGGATAAGTGTAATGAATTTTCTAAAAGTATGTAATAAATATAAACAGTAAAGGGAATGGTCATTGGAGTTTAAAAAAAGGGTGTAGCCTAAATGCCAACACATGATTAATAAACATTTTTTTAGGAAATCAGGTGGCACTGTTTAATGATAAGTTAGATTGTAATGTTGACAAACTTTCACACAAATCAGTTGTATAAGTAAAAGCAACTTAAAAACACAAACAGATGAACAAGCGCAAGAATAGTTGTTAAACACAACCACAATTTACCTGTGTTACATACTCTGGTGTGATCGGTAGAAAGTAGATTTTATCTGCGAGGCCGTGTGAAGTTTGAACGGTGGCGATGTTGGGGTTTATCAGCACGGTCCTTATTTGTTCTTCCTTCATCGCCTTGATCGCCTGCGTGCCAGAATAGTCAAACTCACCGGCTTGACCGATGCTTAAACCTTAACAGACAAACATTTAATTAATATTATATGTATTTAACAATAGAATTGACAATATTAATGACAAAAACACAAAATCATGCTTTTTTAGTATTTTTTGAATACTTTTAAGAGAAAGTTTCAATAAAGTAAAGTTTCTGTATTGTTCTCAAAACAATAAACCGTCATTACCGACATCTCAATAAAACTTTGGAGAGAAAAAAAGCATTTATAAAAAATAGTAGACTAAAATTTAAGAAAGTTAAGATTCTTTATAAGCTTTGAAATCCAATATTTGTAGAAAAGGTAGGTATATAAAAAAATGGGTAACAGTGTTGGTTGGAAAAACCATTAAAAATCGATTTATCAATAGGGCTACCAAATTGGCTATATCTGGCAAAAGGCATAGAACGTAATAACAAACCTCCGGAACCAAGAATAAGAACTTTCATTGGTTTTATTTTGACAATTGTGTTGAATTCTGGCCGAACAAGTGACGTGTTGATTAGTTGCTTCACTGAAACGTCGGTGAGATGACTTTTGTGATTTCGCACGGATTGCATAAAGATGTCAAACATGCATTCCAAATCATGCGGACCAGGCTAAAAGACAATGGTCATTGTGAAAAAAAACTTGTTGTTTTTTAAGTTGGTTTTTGTGGTTAAAACAAACTAAATAGAAAGTGTAACAACAATGTTATTAGCTTTGTGCATTACTCCACTATAATACTTACACTTATAGGACAATACCCATGGTACAGATTTTGGGGTGATTAGGGCACTCCGAGTACCCCTAAACACCCAAAAACAATTTGATGTGTGCAATTTGCGACTCTGACAGAACAACTACTAAGCATTTTTTTCTATGACGCAATATAGCAAAATACCTGCCAAGTAGTTTGGGTTATTAATACGAACAGTTACAGTTGCATAATAAAGATCATTGTTTGTTAAAATAAAATGAATAGGACCCTTAAGGGAAATTTCATCTCACAATTTATTAACATTTATCAAGCAATGAAAGTATAAAAAGTTAAATATATATTACTCCATGTATAAACTCATCTTTTCAGTGCACATTTAGTGACGCCATTCAAGCGAAAATTTTTGACCGCGATAACATAGCCGGGTCTATGTTAACACAAGTATGTCAATATTCCTCTTTTTGTCCAATACATATAGATTTTTGGAAAGAGGAGATGCAAAATAATTTTGTGTCAAATCCTTACTGTGTGTTCTGGGTGGAATTGGCAGCTGAAGAAAGGCAACGAATCGTGTACGATTCCCTCGTTCGTTGAATCATTTGCATTGGTAAACAACGGCTTCCAACCTTCGGGAAGATTGTCAGCATCGACAGCAAAACCATGGTTCTAATAAAAAATATATCAAAACTGAACAACAGTTGATCGACAGGTTGTTTTGCACAGTTGACAATCTTTCGCACAACTGTGCTTTATCAGGTCAAAAAATAATTATGCTGATGATCAAAGCGCCTGAGACAATTTCAAAATGTTTAAATAAAACTATTAGATAGATAAGTGCAACAAATGTAACGTAATTTTAATCCCTCTCCCCCCAAACAAATATATTTTTGTTTGTGACAAGCCCCGATATAGCTCACCTGTGATGTTATGTAACATCGGTTGGTCCCACACAAGGTACAAGGTTGGTTGTGACCGCGGTTGCCAAACTTCATCTTGAAAGATCCAGCTCCTATGGCCAGGCTGATCAGCTGGTGGCCAAGACAGATGCCGAACATTGGAAGTGGGTTTACTCCTTTCATATAATCTGTAAATAAAAAGTGTGCAGTGTTGTTACCAAGAATGCTCATATAAGTCATGATGATCAAACTACTTTACCAATGCAGAAAGGTTAAATAATAACTAGTATATACAATACATATTAGTCAACAGTGTAACATCCCAGGCTAGTAAAATATAAATATTCCTTTTTTAATTCTGAGGACCGTGTTTAATCCATTTGTTGCAGTACAAACTCAGCTAGCTCTTACAGAGTTTATGTAGCTTAGTTGGTAGAGTGTCGGTCCCGGTATGTCCAAGGACGTGAGTTCGATGCTTACCACAGGCTAGTTTTAGTGGCCATTGTGTAACTATTACAGGCAACTGATTTCATTTCTAGCAGAATAAGGCAACATTGTGTTATAGAAAAGTAGATTTGTAAAAAATATTTAGAAAACTATAAACCATACCAGCAATATTCTTGATTGTTTCTTTGCAAAGTGTCGGATCACCAGGTCCATTGCTAAGGAACAGGCCATCATATTCTGAATTAAAAAACACCAAAATTACTTTAAAGAACCTAAAACCATTAAAAATGTCTTTTTACCTAACTTATTGAAGTTGTAGTCCCAGGGGACCACGGTGACCTTTGCCCCTCGAGAGCAGAGACACTTTATCTGGTTGAATTTTATCCCGCAGTCCACAGCCACAATATGGACATCACCATCAGGATTGTAAACAATTGGTTTCTTAAAGAATTTAGGAAATATTAACGTTATGTATCTTTCCTTAGTAGAACATAGCTTTCCTTTAGTATATTCAAGGTTCATAAACTTTTTATTGGCAATGAAATAAGTTATGTGAAAATGACATTTTTTGGCCAAAAGGTCTTATTGTACAAGTTTTGACCCTAACTGTTACGTTTATTAGAAATCAGTAAAAAATTGCTTGTATCACAAGAACATTATGCAACTATAATATATTCAAAATAAAAACTTCAAAAATGGCTCACTCTATAAAGATAAATGCTGGGAAAAAAATTATAAGGTAACTATTATAATAAAAAATCTTTCAAGCCTATGAGCATTTCTATTTTTCATACTTATAGCAGTTATGCAACCAAACAAACATTTTACCGACTAATTAACTAATTTGAAAACGCTAGAAATATTGACTTCCTACTTTAATTGAGACTTCTTTGACAAGATGCAGAAGATTTGGATCAGAAAAGTTTGACTTGTGGACCCCGCTAACCAAAGGACCAACTTTCAGTTTGCAAAGCAGTGAGCCTTGCATTCGAATCTTCTTTGTCAAAGCCCTCGTATCAATCCCTGGAAAGATTATTACGCATTAGATAAATACAATTAGACTTTTCCTTACTTTTGATGTGTCAAAACTTTCTTTTGATATGTCAGAATTTTTTTTTTTTTTTTTATATGTCAATGTGAAAACTAAATCAAAACCAAATTAAAACCAAATTTTTAACACTTGACTTAATTGCACCTAGGTTGCTGTTTTTAAATGACTTGATTTGATAAAAGGCGTTTAAGTATAAAGGACTTGACTTGGACATGTCTAGAAGTAAAATTTAGCTCATTTCTCGTCAAATTTTGCTTATACAACAGTTTGGTTACCTATATGGAACATTTTTGTTGTTTACAATCTAAAAAATTTGCCTATGATCAGATAGAATCAATTTTAATTATTTTTCAAATCATATTTTTCAAAAATGACTTGGACTTTTGCTTTGTGCATAATTTGACAGGAAAACAGTATTTTTTTTAAAACAATACTTTGATTTGTTTACAACACTGGTTCTAAAAGAACGACTTAGTTGAATAATTAAATACGGCAACAGTTTTCAACTTATATTCACTATGCCATTGACTTTTACCTTGAATTGCTGGTACATTGTTCTTTTCTAACCACTGAGAAAGGGACAAGTAGGTTGACCAGTGGCTCGGTTCTTCACAGCAATGTGTTACAATTAGACCAGCCACATGGATAGCATTGGATTCAAACCTTGAAAACAAGTTAACCTTGAATTAAAATTTGCAACTCGCCAATCAGGTAAGTTTCTGCCAATCAGAACTTGCCTGGACGAAATAACACTCACAAAAATTGCTGGCATGCTGTCTGCTAATTCTGAGGTAATAAATGTTTTACAATAATTCACCAGCTTTACTATATCAGTGGTCATACATCATTTTAACTGGTAAATTAGCGTGTTTATTTACACACATGTATGCACAAATGTAAGTTATGTGGCACAAACATTTTGAACATGTAAGATTAACACACAAAGTGAAAAAACTAAGAATCAAATAAACATCAGCAAGCATGTTTTATTGAGATATCTCAGTTCAATTTATATAACTTAAAAACTGAAAAATTAATTTTAATATTTTTTTCTAGCTTTCTAAATATTGGGTATTTTAACTATTACTATTAAATGCAGGTAAATTTTAGGTTTTTCTGAACTTGAATATATGTATTTTATTGGATTTACCACTTGGAAAGCCCAAACTCATCATTTTCATCTTTAGGAATTCCATAGTTTCCAACAAGTGGATAAGTCAGGACAAGAATTTGTCTTTTGTACGAAGGGTCGGTAAGTGATTGTGGATAACCAACCATTCCAGTCTGAAATACTTTTGAAAAAAAAAACAATGAATATCGCCTGTGTGAAAATACTGCTAAATCTGTGTATTTTGAAGCATAATAGGTAAAGGTCAATATTAGTGTTTTCACCAATTTTTTTGTTCATATTTTTTCTGCCGATATCTTTTTTAAACAAAACAAAACTCTATTAAAAAAGTAAAGGGTATAGTAGTTTAAAAATTCTATCTACTTTGATGTAAGCTTTGATATTTAATCTACATCCAGCTACAACCTCCAGCCATTAGCTCAAAAGTGTAGAAATATGTGTATGCTAATTGGTACAAACAAACAATGTATAAAATTATTGTTTTAAACGCTGTTTTCACCTAATTCTCCTTCAATGTCTTTAACTGCACCAAAATGTTTTCCACAATACGTTGTTCCATCTTGCAAATACAGGCAAGCTTCTTGAGACATATTTGTGTTCAACATCCACTAACAAATGTCACTAAACAGGATACTATTTGACCAGAAAAAACATAAATGTCTTGAATTATTTTGTATTGTAGCACACTTGCATATCTACAGGAAATATTTTTCTATTTTTTTTTATTTCATATTTATAAATCCTTATTATAGGTCACAATGTTTTGGGTTTAAATTAAGAAAAGGCAAAAAACATCAACGTTCTGTTAAAACGCGAAAATTATTCTTAACACATAAAAGTCATCCAAAACTACAACCAGCAATCATAAATTCAAACTAATAGACAGCAGTGCATTCAAATTTTAATCTTTTTTATAGTAATCAAAAATCCTGGTTGCTTTTTGAAATGTTATTGACTCTTTTAAGAAATCAAAGCAGCAATTTCTCAATAACGTATAAATAATACCTAAGTTTAAACTAAGCTGCTAATTGAAGTATAATTGCTAACACACCCCCAATGCATTTACATATTTGTAGAATATATACTATACAATAGGTTGCTATAGTTGCTACAGAGCACTAAAACACTAAAATTTTAATTCAGATCGAAATCGCTAGCATCTTGCAGCCCCCCCCCTAAACTTTAATCCTTAAACACGAACACCTAAGTAGCCGAAAACACAACCTTCGGTGAAAAACAACGCGTAAAATAACACGAATGGCGACATAGCGTTGAACATAGCAATTGTAAATCACTTGTTTGTTTTTTAAAACACATTTCGTGCTTTCAGATAATAACAAACAGAGACAACACACGTGTGGATATTTTGCCTTGATCCGTACCTGTGGGGCGGCCTTTTAAAGTTCCATTAAAACACAGAACACACTCATATATTTGTGTCACTCACTACATTGTTAGTTTATCACATTAAAGAAAAAACTTTTTACTTAACATCCCTTGTTTTCGTCTTTCCAGTTGGCAAACAAAAACAACCTTCTTCGTTATATATAAGTTACTTTTCTAAAATATTTGATTAGCTTTACCAAGAGTTGTCATTTGACCCAGATTTTACTGCTATCAGCTCCAGACCAAATCACTTTTCAGAGTACAGACTGATTTTGTGTTAACCCTACTAGAGAGGCTTTTCCAACCTTGGTATACCAAACCTATTGTACACATAAGCCAGAGACAGGAGCGGATCCAGGATTTTTGTTTCTAGGTGACAAATAAAATTTAAATATAGCGTCACAAGTTACGCCATACCGTGAATTCGAAGTAATTAGGTAATCTTAAGAAACGTTTGTTCTGAAAATTTTAGCAATAATTGCTCCACAGCATTCCCAAGTCACGTAAAAGTTTCGCACTAGGCAAAAAAAGTACCAATATAGGCTAATTTGTGTGTAGCCTACATCTTGAAGTTGATGGTACTTACGATGTAATAGCCATTTTGCAAAGACCTTATGGATTTACAAAATATAAAATAAAATTTTGCACGGCGCATTTAGGTTAAAACAATACCTTAAATTGCGCAAACATATAGCGCGAGAAGCGCAAAACATTTTTATATTCAAGTAGTTCGTTAGCAAAAACAATGGCATGGCCATGGGTTAGTTAGAATTCACTATTTGAAGCAGTATAGCAACTGCAATGTGTAAATGTGCCAATGTGATTCCCGAACTTTAAAACGAAACACCATGCAGTTATTTAATGAGCGGCGTATGTCCTTGGTTTAAGATGTTTACTCGGAACAAACATGTTCATGTCCCTTATATAATGTTTTGGTAAATGTTACTTCAGCTGGTTATAATCTTATTGGTGATGTTTCAAGGCGATTTGGAAGAAAACTGTTTCGCGTTTGGGTTACTTTTTGGTGCTTTGCGTAAACGTTACGTGTTATTATGATCATTAAGTATCATATATTCTTACTATTTCTATCGAGTGATACTTTACAAGGTCAAGTATAGTTGAAGGTCACGCTATGGTAACGAGTTTAAAAAAAATGACTTTTTGGTGTCTGTAGAAAGCAGTGGGAATTGTTTTGCTTATGATGTCCTGCAAAACGAATCTAAAACTGTTTTAACCTCTTGATAATATTTCTGGACCTTTTAGAATCTGCACAGCTGTGTGAAATGCCGGAACAACATTTTCTTATTCCAAAGATTAAAAATGAATCTTAAAGCCAAATCTATTGAGTGAACGTGATTAACTGATAATGATACAAGTGTGTATCAAAACGTCTTTGCAAGATGGTGTTGATTTACTCAACCCTATTGGCTTGACTTTCGTTTTCAAGCTACATTTACAGATAACAGTGTAACTGTAGGCCTATAGCTATTGTTCTAATGTAAACCATTTATAACCGACTAATTCTGTTTTTTAGCGGAAATATTATTTAAGTTATTAAAATGTTTTTTGGCCATTTTTTTCCGAAGTACACCCCACTGTGTTGTTGTACACATTCCATTTCCTCGATGTTTTAAAAACGCAGACGTTTGCAGACTAGGTTTCCTACAAAATGCAAAATTCGACTTTTGCTGTAAATTGCTGTTTGCGCGTTTTACGAAATTCCGAACAAGTTTTTCCAGTTTACCCGAGGCCTTGCTTAAAGTGTAAAAACGATAGCAAATCCTAGCTATGATGAGATTCAGCACCTGTTAATGTGCTTTTAGTAGTATTAGTGCGTAATATTGATTAGACTTGAATTGGTCTTTGATAAGCAAGGCATAACAATCGCGCGCGCCGCTTGAAATTGTGCCACGTTTTCGATTAATCAGTCAAAATGTCGACGTAGCCTCGTTTGTAGAACTTGTCATGGCGCCGGTACTTCAAAGCCGTTTACGAATTAATGGAGAAAGGCTAGCGCGGTGTGAACATTTTGACTTTATTCTGTAGTTGCGTGGTGCTTTGCAATAATTTCACAAAACTAATTATTTATTTGACAGTTAAAATCAGATTCCGGGTAGTTTGGTGTTAAGCGGATTTTATTTTATACACGAAAATGTGGAGAATGAAATCGACTTTACTGTTGGCTTGCTTGTTTGCGTTTGTGCTTATTGCATTGTGTGAAGATGATATTAAGCAAGATAAAGAACCTTACCTTTATACTGAAGCTGAATTCACGGAAAACGTTCCAAACAAAAGACACTTCGTCATGTTTTATGCCCCATGGTAAGATTATAATACAACTAACTTAATAACAAACTGTCAAAATTTACACAGTAAACAAGGTAAACCTTTTGCTAATTTTTTATTGTTTTATTTTTCATGCTAAATAGCTTTTGTGTGAAATTAAAAATATTAAACTCATTTTTATTGTTAAGGTGTGGACATTGTCAAAGATTGAAACCTATCTGGGCTGAACTGACTTCAGAAATAAACGACAACGAAGACCTTGATGTTACAATGGCAAAGGTATGCATTATTAACAAGTCACGTTAAGTCCCAGTCATTTATCAAAATAAAATGTTAAAATATTAAGGCTGGTAATCCTGAGTGATATTTTGTCTATCAAACAACAACATTTATTGGGTCAACTGTTTTGCAAACAGAAATTGGGTAAATTGAACAAATTTAACAACTAAAGTCTAAAGTCATTTAAAACAAATCACTTAAGTTAAGTTATTGACTTAGGTAAGTGGTTCTCAACCGGGTGGTGTGCCATTTTAAATGCTCAATGGTGCCGATAGGTATTTGAGAATTTTTAAGAATCCAAATTTTGCTCAATTAGTAAGCTTCTTAATACAACTATTTGTGTACGATTAGAGATATATCAAATGACAGTTTCCAACATGTTTTAGGTTGATTGTGTTGTTCCAGTTCCATTTATAGTGACATTTCAGTAAAATACTCAACGAAAATTCCAGTCAGGGTGCTGAAAACCTATTACTTTTTTAAGGGGTGACGTAAGACATAAAAGGATAAAAATCGCTGACTTCTTTTATTACAACACTGTTAACACAAATAGTATTCCTTGAGGAACAGTAGAATGTTATCATTATGGATAAGCTCAATAAAAAGTAATTTTATCATGTTATAGTGGCTCAACCAGTGTTTCTTAAAAAATTTTTTAAAATCCTATGATTTACAATACCTTATTTATATATTTAACTTTTAAGGTTGATTGCACTTCTGAAACCAAACTCTGCTCTGATCAAGGCGTTCTTGGATATCCAACGTAAGATTGCATCACTGACAAAGTAGTGTCTTGGACAACTTGTTTATCGATGATATTTGCTTGAAATTCATGTTCTTAATATTTAATCCAGACTAAAGTTGTACAATCCTGGTCTTGACGCATTTCGTCATGTCGGAGCCAGAGATATTGACTCGCTACGAATGTTTGTCACAAAATCTGTCGAGCCGCTCCCAGAAGGAGTTGCTATCGAACACAACGATGGACTTTACGATCTGACAGCTGACGGGTTTGACAAACATATAGGTAATAGGCATTTTACATATTTTGTCATTGCAATATAGACTTTTCTGCAGTATTTTATTGGAAACAAACTCTTGACTGCTTGGTTAGATAACTGTTTAATTATATCAACACCCTTGCTGTTTATTTGCATTAAGGATACAAAACTAGGTTGTATTTTATACATGTATATAATAGGCCATATTTCAAAGAGATTTTTTTGCTATGTTTTTGGTAATACCCTTTTTGATTAAATTTAATATATTCCACAGCAAAGGGCAGGCATTTCATTAAGTTCTATGCGCCGTGGTGTGGCCACTGTAAGCGTCTTGAACCAACCTGGTCGGAGCTTGCCAAGGCTCACACACCAACAGAAGAGGACCAAGATGACGTCCGCATCGCAAGGGTAACTAACCGTGTTGTAATACCTCCTATACATAACAGTGCTTTTCATCCCATAGGACACAACCCCCAAAATCAGGTCACCTTTGATTTGGTTGGGTTTATCGAGATTGTTTATCAGCATCTCAGCAATATTTCTTAAAAAATTGCAAAATTGAGAAAGCAGTACAAAGACTTATATCATATCAATTAGATTTGACTTACAAAAACCCATTTCAAGAAATTAAATCAACTTAAGATTTTAACGCTGACAACTTTTGCAAGCTCTCGTTCAACATTTCTAGTTTTAGATGTTACTTAAGTAATAAAAAATAATTTGTTTTACAATTTTAAATGAAAATGTTGCCATTATGTTGCATGCAAATATGCGTTCATGTCATGTTTCTAGGTTGATTGCACAGTCCATCAATCTGCTTGTTCAGCTTATGAGGTTCGTGGCTACCCGACACTTCTCTGGTTCGAAGATGGTAAAAAGATTAAGAAATATCAGGTTGGATTGCATTTCAAAATATCTTAACAAATCATTAAAGTTACAAAAGATAAATTTAAAGCATTGAATTCATAGCCAAGTCATAGTTTTAATCAGGACTGCGAATTACATTCCTTAAAAATGTAAACGTGGACCTAGATGACCTTTGGAATATTTCTACTCCCCTTCCAAGCAATTAATTCTAAGCAAGAAGAAAATCCGTTATGACGCCAGGAAGCGAAAGCATTAAGGTTGCTGTAAGGGTTCGTCCCTTCAACCAGGTACATTCAGAAAGTATTACACACGGATTTACAACCAAAAAAATGAACCCCAATCCGGAAAGTTTGCAGATATGGTCGAGTCTTCAGTCTGACTTCAACAAAATAAAACCACTTTTTCAAGTTCCCTTCTAATATGCATCCCTGTATTTAACAAACGTCTACAAATATTCTTCATCCATTTATATTTGTTTAGAATGCAAGGGATCTCAATAGTTTCGAGAAATTCATCAAAGAAATGAAAGACTTGCCAAAAGACGACAGTGAACCTTCGAAGGAGGGCGCCGTGCCCCCAACTCAGCCACCGAAAGCAGCAGAGAAACAAAAAGAAGAGGTAATTTGGCGCCGGTCTAGAATCCTACCACATTTTCATCTGGGGGGTTCTTTTTTTAACATTATTTGGGTTAGGGTGCAAGTTAGCGTTTGGGTTCAGGTGGGTTAGGTGGGTCAGGTATTAATGTATTTTTATTTATTCTCCCATAATTATTTCTCGCTTTGTTACTAATTTTAAAAATTCACATAATGAAGTTCCAGTCAAGTCATTTGAAAAGAGTGATTTGAGTGAAAACTCTGCAAACAGGATTCAAACCCATAGCCACCCATCTGTTCTTATGTATTTTAAAATGCAGTTATGGCAACAACATAATATTGTCACTAAATCTTTTTCTTAGGATGTGGAAGAAGATAGTTCGGTGATAGAGCTTGATGCCAAGAACTTTGAATACCACACAGCTACCGACGTCACTTTCATAAAGTTCTACGCACCCTGGTGCGGATTCTGTAAAAGACTAGCCCCCATTTGGGACCAACTTTCAAACGAAGTGTTTCCTGACGACCTCACCGTTAAGATCGCAAAAATGGACTGCACAGACAACTCTGCTCTTTGTCGAGAATATGATGTGAGTTATGAACTACTAAGTAGATTAAAGTATCAGGAAGCTGGTTTGAAGTCAGATGTAGAAAAATAAAAAAGCATATATACTGAAGTACGTACGATTGTGCGAGTAGTTTAAAAAGTATAACGAAAGATACATAGACAAAAGACATACATGTACAACAACTGTGATAAACAGGGCTTCCCAAGTGTTTGAACCCTTCTATTATATTGAAACTTTTGGCGACCCCTTAGGTTTAACAGTTTAAAGCATAATCTTTCTTGAAGTAATGTTCATTATGTTTGCCATTAGCATGTTAACACTTTATAAGGACTTACTAACGACCTCTTAATAAGCGACCCCTAGTTTGAGAAGCCATCTTAAGTATATTAAAATATTCGGTAATAATTTTAGGATAGAAACTAGTAAATAAGAAAGTTGCTATTTCCACTAAGAAGATTGCTATTTCCTAGTGAAAAAGCCGCAGTTTATAATCCTTTTCTTAAAAACTGCATATTTTATTTTAAGGTGAAGGGCTACCCAACCTTAATACTTTTCAAAGATGGTGAAAAAATTGCCAAATATACCGGAAGTAGAACCAGCGCTGACTTCAAATCATTTATAATAAGCACTGTTGCCACGGATAATGAAGCCAGTGAAGAAAGAGCAAAGGATGAATTATAAACAAAGCGTTGACAATTTTCTGTGGTGCTATTTGGTTTCTATTGCCAAACCTTTGTTTTTCATTTATTAGTGAATGTTTAGTTTAATTTTGTTCAAATTGCGGAACTAAAATTTATAGATGATTAGAAATAGCATAGGATCAAAAAGTGATAATTTATCAGGTTATATCAATCCTTAAATGGTTTAAAATGAAGCCAAGTGCATATTTTCTATAGCAGCTGTGTTACAATATCCTTGAAATGTATAAGCCTGACATAATTGAAGCAAAAAGTATACAACAATACATTCTGTAATCCTACCTATAATTACAATTCATAAGATACTTTAGTAGTGCAATAATAGTAGATGATTTGTGTTATTTTTGAAGCACATTTTCGCTTAATTCTGTAAGTGCATTTTGATACCGAAAATCTTCCAATAAACCTGATAGTTCATATTTGGGATGTCGTATTGTTGGTAGCCAGTCAATCAAAACAAATGTTTTATTGTTATGAAACATTCACACTGGAGAAAAACAAATGAGAAATATTGTCTCAAGTAAGGTAATGACTACGACACATAAGCAGTATAAAATCAAAACTGACCAGGTTGTAATGTAAAGTTTGACTGGCGTATGATGGATTTTTTCCACCCATATGTCGTGTGTGGATAGCTGTATGTCCACACCGTAATTTAGTTACGTAGATTTTTTAATCGACTTCAAAGTCCTGGTCAGAATACCTTACATTTTCTTGCAAAGTTTAAAAATACCAAATTCATTAAATTGGGTCGAACCAAATTTCACTTGGGTTTATTATTCACATACTTCATGTTTATTCAAATTTATTTTTGTTCGTCTTGCCATAATCTGTCTTGTAAGTTTGGCCTGGTCGATTCCAAACATACGAACCGTTGCGCTTAATTCGGACTCCCCTGGCTTTTCATCAGCTTCGTTTAAACCTTGGTCGGCTGTAAAATATATGAGAACTTTATGTGTGGTTTACAGTTACAAGGCTAACAAACAGTTTTATAAAAGAATACTTTTTTTTAGGTTTTGAAAGACCTTAAGTTTGACCAACAAAGTGCTTTAAATAAAATTTAAAATTAAAGCACTACAAATGCCATAGTCAACACAGTAATAAATATTTAAAACAATTGTTTTTCCATGTTAATTTTTCAGCACAAAACTTGAGCTGCATATAAAATCAATACAAAGAATATTCAAAATAGTTCCGAAAAATCTATATTTTTTTGACTTTGAAAAGGAACATTTGTTAAAGCATGTGCAAATAAAATATTGGTTGTAATCCTTTGTTGCAAATTAAATTGTGAGAAAAAAATGGAGGAACAAACATACCAGATTCATTGACATCTTCTGTTTCATCATCAGCGTCCAAATTAAGCTCTTCGAAGATTTTATCTAGTTTTTGTCGCTCGAGGACAGATTCATCCATTTGGAACGATAAGACTGGAATCTTTCCCATTACATGACTGTGCATGAGAACATGCCGAATGAGGCCTGAATAACTGCAAAATTTAAAACCAATACATCACTTAAACAACTGAAAATAGTTGCATGGCCTATTGGAGTTATAAAGCACACAAAATATTATTAGGTATATGGGGCTACCTGGAATCAGTAAGCCTAGTTTAACTTATTGGTGCAGCTTAAAATTGAGTTAGTTGGTTTGCCGACTGCACTAGTTCTATATGGTCAAAAAGACAGCCATATCACTGCTGCATTTTATTTGTGAACCAGCCTGTGGTGAGATTCAAACTCACAACCTATGTCATACCGGGACCGTCGCTCAACTGAGCTACACAGGCTCAGAGGGGAACAAGTCGAGAAACAACCATAGCATCATCGTATACCGCATCCTGTTTGTATAACTAGTCTGTGGTGAGGTTCGAACTCATGACCTCCGGTCATACCATGTCCAGCTCTCTACTAACGGAGCTACACAGGCTCAGAGGTAAGCATTATAAGAAAGAACCATAGAATCGTTTGAAAAAATAGCCTGTGATAAGATTTGAAAAGTTTTAAATCAAGTGAATCAGATTTTTATTCCTGTTTCAGAAGCTTGATTAAACACTTCAATAAAGCTGTTCAAACCCGGTCACAACTCATAAACGTAATCACCCTTAGTGTCGGCTTGAAAAAAGTTTTACCTGTTCAAAGTGGAATGTATAAGAGCATCCTGATCATGGCCAAGTGACTCCCAGTACATATTGCATGTGTTGTTGCTGTGGATTGAAGTTGAAGTCAGCTCAATGTTCAACTTTTGCAAATCTTCGCCGATAACTCCAGAGTCAATAAGTTCCTGCAAGCCATACAGACTTTTATGGCACAAATCAGATCATTTGTTACTTACATGTTCATCTACACCAGAGGCCAGGAACCTTTTTAGCCAAATAAGCCATAAAAAGCAAATATTCTTGGCTGCATTTCCATGAGAGCCATATAATACTTTTTTAACATATAGAAAAAGGTTGGTACAAAATAGTAATAATGCACCAAAAATGAATTAGCTAAGTTTGAACAACTTTGATTACGGAGTTCCGTTGAAAGGATAGGGCTTTGGGATTTTAATAGAATTTCGAAAACAGGATAACACATAACAGTCTCAAAAACAAAAAGGATTCGCGTGAAAAGCCGAAAATTTGCTATCATGTGTAATAAAATGGCCATGCAATTTTATTCAGATCATGCTGTGAAATAATAGCTTAAGATTCATCTGGAAGCAAGATTCTTTCATCAAAAGAGCCATATATAATTTTTTTTTAAACTTGTGTACACCTCAAATATGCTTTTGCACACATAACTTTTAAAAATGGTTGAATTGCGCTAAGAATTCCAAAAGGTGTACAGAAAAACATAGTTTTTTTAATACCATGAAACACAGACTGGCTTTAAAGGTAGTAAATAAATTCATGGACAAGGTACAAACATAAATAAAACATATTTTGAATCTAGTGTATAATTTAAGTAGAAACCTGAACTTCTCGAGCAAGGATATTTTCTCTGCAGTGTTGTCTTAACTTGATATTTTTGTTAACTTTCCTTTTTATCTTTCCACTGCTGAATTGAACGGAAGAAATACTTGAATTTGCCAAATTAGTCGAGTCATAGAATTTTCTTTTTAACTTCACTCTGGCTTGAAACTTTTGTATGGTGTGTTCAACACTAAATATTGAAAATGTTTAGATGATGTTTACATTTTCTAATCTATTTAAGTTTTATAAAACATTTTACATAATATTCTAAAACAAAAGGATTTTTGTCGCTGGTCTAGAATTAACAAATCAAAGTTGTCAAAAAAAAAATTGAAATTTTAACGAAGAAATAAATATTGGAGAATAAATATATTAATGATACTTGACCCACTCAAATGCTAAACTGAAACCCAACCCAAATAATGTTAGAAATATAACCCCTGAAAAGAAATGTGGACCGGCGCAAGATTTTTTTTACAAAAAAATTTATTACCATATTCAATCAGTTTTTCAATCACCATAGATCTATTATGTTTACAATTAAACATCTTCCTCCTAACTGCATTCCATAATTGTGACTGCATTCCATATTTGGACTAAAATCATATGCCAAAATAGGGCGATATGTATGCCGAAAACTATTTTTGTTTTTGGTAAATTCACTAGGCCGGCCATATTCCATGCCAAATGACATCACTGGCGTGATTATGGGCAAGCCTTTCACGCCAAAGATATCTGGCAGGAGGGCACTGGAATGCAATCAGCCTATTCCTTAAAGGTATTTCACATTATTTGAAAAAATACCGACGCTGGTCTAGAAACCTACCTCAATGAACGTTATTTGGGTTAGGGTGGGTCAAGTATTATTCTTGACCCACCCACACCCAAACGCTAACTTGCACCCTAACCCAAATATAGTGCGTTGGTTTTATAACTGTTGTAGGATTCTAGACCAGCGCCAAAATATCATCTCACAAGACAAAATATCATCTCACTCACAATTATTCTCATGGTGTATTTAAGGGTGCTGGACTGGAATCCTACCACAACGAACATTATTTGGGTTAGTGTTAGTGTTTGGGTGAATCAAGTAATATTGTTAAATAATAACTGTGGTAGGATTCTAGACCAGCGCCTATTTAAGTTCAATTTAAAAAATGAATTTAGTGATTTACTTTCTGTTTATGCATATTCACAAATAATATAGATTTATGTAATAAGAGAAATACGTACGATTTTTGTAACTTTTTTTGCTTGCTTGCTTGACGGTAAGAAGACACGAGAATAGTAGAAAGTCTCCCGCAAAAACAGCAACGGTTTCCCAAAACACCAATCATGGCTGGAGGTGATTTACGCCGTAATAAAAGTGCAAATATTTCTGGTTAAACACCTATCTGCTAAGATTGTCCGTCAAAAAATATTTCTTACGTTTATTATTTGTTTACATTTGTAAAAGAAACTTTAAATTGTTTTTAAATCCACCTTTTCGTGTTTTGATTTTGATGTCTTTTGTCGCGTAATTTAACATATTGTTAGAAATGGTTTTACGCATGACTTAATGAATGAAAACACCAATAAATAAATTTAATACAGTTATTTCAATTTATACATCTAAGTAGACAATTCGTTTCAAATTAGCCGTTAATTTTCGAAATAACGATTAAATACCCGACAGGTTTATTTGTGAAAGAAATCAGGTAGTTAATTTTCGTATGTAAAAGTTTACTCTCAAATCTTAAACCTGCCCATTCATGAAAATCTGGTGGGAATTTTAGAAAACCTAGTTGTTTATCTGATCTGTGCAAGATGTCTGCAGTAGAAGTCAAAAACGTAGCCACAGATTTGCCAAAGGTAAACTTTTAACTGGTATATTTTTTTAAAGTTATGATTTAACTTTTAAAATGCTTTATCACGAAAAACTTTGCACAAAACACCTGACTGGTAAAACTAAAGCAAAACAATTTCCATCCCTCGTATTTACATCATTTATTGTGCTTCATATCTAATATTCTGCAATTGTTTGTAACCTAAAAACACACCCCTAAAAAGTAGAATATGCACTCCAAAGTTTTCAAGTAGTATACAATCAATGTGCACTTTTTACCTTCTGTAATTTTGGGAATTTTCTTAGTTCTCCTCTATACCAGCCATAATTTCTTCACCAAAATTAGGATTAATTGTTCATGTATTTGTGCATTACTGTTTATGTATTTTGTACCTTTTTAGGGCCAAAAAAGGAAGCACAGTGAAAGTAATGACACTTCTCCAATAAAAAATGAAGATAAGAGCTCCCTTCTTGACTTGGTGGAGGATTATTCTTCGGAAGATGAGTATTATCACAAGGAAGAATCAGCATTTGATCGCAGCAGAAGCTGCCCGTATCTTGATACAATTAACAGGTGCTTTTGAAATATTCATGTGTCATTCTACCGTGAGATATTTAGGCAAAACTTCATGTTACTCAAGAAACATTCTTAGGAAGATATAAGTTTTATGTTGTTGTTTCTAAAGGAGTATATATTAATGATCGTGTGTTTTTCTACTTGAAATTGATACGGTTAAATATTGTAAATTGTCAAGGTGAAATAGAAAGTGTTGGAATATGTTTTTGTGGTTTGGCGGGCTTGATGACACCCATATGAGTTTATTCTGTATATACACACTATTTTAGTTGTTAAAATCGGAGAAATGCAGGCTATAAATCCTTATTGCAACTTGGGACTTGACAAAATTAACAAATTTGGTAGGAGTTGAGATTAGGTTGTTTTTAAACGACTCTGTATTCCTGCATTTCACAATCTTTAGACTTTTAAGGCCAAAAATAACCTTCTTATGTTGGTATTTTCAACAGGAGTGTTTTGGATTTTGATTTTGAGAAACTCTGCTCAGTATCATTGTCACATTTAAATGTTTACGCTTGTCTCATCTGTGGAAAATATTTTCAGGTTTGTCAAAAAGGAAATTTAAATAAAACTGTTTCATATAGTTCTCATTTTGAAAAAAACTTTACACTGTTTTTATTGTGCAGGGAAGGGGTCGTAAGTCGCATGCGTACACACATAGCGTTGAAGTGAACCACCATGTATTTCTCAACCTTTACACACTAAAGTTCTACTGCTTACCAGACAACTATCAAATTATTGACTCTTCATTGGAAGATATAACGGTAAAAAAAATAAAAGACCTTTAACACTCACCACTTGGATTATAAACCTATGTAACTTCTAAAATAGTGAAATATATTTCCAAATGGAGGTATTAGATTTTCCTATTTCAATTTAATTGTATATGTTATTGGTAGAAATTGGAAAAATGGATTTTAATATTATTGTTAGAAACCTTCTACAAACTTGAATTTCAGTATGTTCTCAATCCTACCTTCACAAAACAGCAAATTAAGATAATGGACAGTGAATCAAAACTAATTCGAGCCAATGACGGTGCAACTTACTTGCCTGGGATCGTTGGTATGAACAATATTAAGGCGAATGACTACTGCAATGTAGTCCTACAGGTAAATTAAATGTTCTTTTACCTATATTTAAATAGATGATGTTAATTGTAATTTATTTTTATTTTAGGCATTGTCTAACGTTCCAATTTTGCGAGATTATTTTTTGCGTGAAGAAAATTATACCCACCTTAAACGACCCCCTGGTGACATTATGATTCTACTTTCGCAAAGGTTTGCTAAAACTACTGTTTATTTGAAATAAGTATTTTAAAAAAAACTAATGTTTTATAAAATTTAGATTTGGTGAACTTATTCGAAAACTATGGAATCCAAGGAATTTTAAGGCAAGTAAAATTATAAAATATTAAAAAATCTTTTTGCGTAATAAGACTTATGTGAAACAGTAAAACTTCTTTTGGCTATATACCTTGCCACCAAAAAGACAACTATACATATTTAGTGAGAATATCAAAGCTCATACAGAAGTAGGACACATATTTACAATTCTTCTTTTTTTAAACATTTTTTTAGAAATAAAATTTATATTTTTTCAGGCTCACGTTTCGCCACATGAGATGCTACAGAGCATCGTTCTTTGTTCTCGGAAGCGCTTTCAGATCACGAAACAGGGGGATCCCCTCGAATTAATGGGCTGGTTTCTGAACTCGCTTCATTTGGCGTTGAACGGCACAAAAAAAAGATCAAGCAGTTACGTTTGTTGTTTAGATAAAGTGAAGTATGTGAGACTGTAACTTATACATTATTTTCTAGGCATTGTGACCAAAACGTTTCAAGGTGAGATGAAAGTTTATTCCAGGAAAATTCCCAACCCTGAGTTGGTGAGTGTAAATTGTTTTTTATTCCTTTCTTTAATTTTGAAACCCTGAAGCATACAAACTGAAACTGCCAAGAGTAATGGTTGATATTTACACTGATGGTGAAATGAGCTATTGCCAAAATATTTGTAAACAACAAATATGGATTAACTGATTTAAAATATGGTGTGGCTTTATTTTTAGTTTTTTTGGTAATAATAAGTTTGACTCAAAATGTCATGGGATAATAAAATATATAAGTATGTTATTAGCGCAATTTGCTTTGGATATAAAAGCGGATGATTGTACGATGCTTTCAAAAAATTTAAATGACGACCACAGGGCATTGCAAGTAGTTTAAGAACCTCTTAAAACAGTGCTAACTCTGTATTGATCTTGTGTCAGAGCGAAGAGCAAAAAGACAGTCTTCTTAAGACTGAGGAATACCAGGAAAAGATGACAAGGACTCCCTTCCTCTATCTTGCGCTCGACTTACCGGCTGCTCCTCTTTATAAAGATGAGATCGAACACAACATCATCCCACAAATCCCCTTGTCAACTCTCCTGGCAAAGTTTAATGGACTTAGTGAGAAGGTTTGCAAAATTCTATATAAGTGTGTTATTTTCTTTTCAAGTTTGTTAGTGTCTGAGTTTTACAAGTTTCTGAATCATGGACGCTGAGTTTGCGGTGCTCAGCTCCCCTGAAACAATGATAAATCTTTATGCAAAATACTTCATAGTTCTGCTGATGTGTGCGATTTTAGGTTGTTTTTCCACATAAATTCCAACATTCAGTCAAAGATTTACCTTAACTTTAAGGATAATTTAGTCTTTCACCACACTTACATATAATCTGATCTTTCAGTGTGCATTTTGTGACATCATATTAAACGCAAAAAAAATAAAGCACCCCTATCTAAAACAAAGTCGATATCTATGGTTTGAATGATTTATCAAATTCAATAAGGTTCTAAAAAAAATATTATGGCCTCAGTGGTACTTTGTTGGCCAACCCAAAAGTGCAACAACCAACCATATTTAAAATAACCTGTTTAACATTAAGGTAATTTTGTATCAACAAAAACGCAAGTCATATTTACATTTCTTGAAGTTATTTTTTAAAGTGGCAGTCAGCATGTAAAACTCTTTTAGTAAAGATTTTAATTTGAAGTATAATGCACTGTTTAGGAATACAAAGGCAAGAGAGATTCAACGATGAAAAGGTTTGAGTTGACCCATCTCCCTCCTTACCTCATATTCTACATCAAAAGATTCACCAAGAATTTGTTCTTCACAGAGAAGAACCCAACAATTGTCAATTTTCCAGTCAAGTAAGATTAGCGCTAAAAATTATTTTTATGTAAGACTCGTTTATTAATTTTGAAACGAAAATTATTTTTCGTTCTATAGTACAAATAACAGTGTGATAATAACTGATTGGTGTCAGTTGGCTTTGTTTTAAAATAAATACATGTTTTCATTTGTCTAATTTAAGACTTTTTTTGTGTAATTTAGTAAGAATTCGGTAGTATTACAGTATTGATAATTAAATAGTTCACTTGGTCTTACAATATGCGACTGTTTTGCTTTCAGTTTTGTTTTAATGCTGTCTATTTGTTTGTTTTTCCAGGTTTCTTGACTTGGAGGAGTTAGTGGCATCGGACGCCAATTGTCCCCACACAAGTTACGACCTGATTGCAAACATCGTACACGACGGTGACCCTAATGAAGGAAAAGGGTCATACAGAGCACATATTCTCCACCCGGTTGGTCATATATTTGATAAATATCACAATATACAAGCTTCTGAAACTATATACAATGTGTATTCTGTGATCAAGTCTTCTGGTGTCGACTGGCTATGACTTTACATAAAATAGTACACAACATGCTTAAGGAAAGGCTTACCTAAGGCATCTAGTGAACAAATATACAAGCTGCTCAGATTTACACTGGGCTCCTACAAATAAGTTTAAAAAAATATTTAGAATAAACAAAACAACCCTTCAATGTGAAGTTGTTTGCACTCTTATAATGCAGCAGGCAACGGTGCAAAGTGTATGGTTTATTGTGTGCCGTTATTTTTGGCTGGAACGCCTCCAGAAGGGCTGGTTAATGCAATACACATTGTCTTTATGGATGTTTTCAAACAAACTAGATATTTTAAAACATGCAACATTTAAAATGTTTTAAAACGGACATTTTTATAAAAAATAACACAATTATAAAATCTTTTTAAATGTTTTAGGGTTCCAAGCAGTGGTATGAACTTCAAGATCTTCATGTGACTGACATCCTGCCGCAGATGATTACATTATCGGAAGCATATATCCAAATATGGGCGTTAAGAAAGAACTCCACTGCCAAAAAGCCAGATGTTCCAATGAACACATAAACATTTTATGTTTTGGTGCTGCTAATAACTTTTATTCACAACAATGTTTTGTGTTCCATATTTGTGAAAACACGTTTAGCGATACAAACATAATGTTGTGTTGTGTGTATCGCAAATACCACTGCTACTTTTAACATGCAAATTGTTTGTCATAAAAACTGCATTTTACATGCTCTCATAAATAGAACTGGATATTTCGCAATAGTAAAAACCCTGCTTTTGTATTTTCAGAAAATTTCTTTAAAATGATAAATTAGGAATTTTTGAGATGAGTAAAGATTTTCCAACAGCGACATCTCGTAAGGTTTGGGAAGGCAAGATTCCAACGTGCTTCGAACTTGCATCACATGAAGTTATTCAGTCCTCTGAAGATGTCAACGGCTTGTACCTTATGCTTCCAAGATGTTCGTACCTCACACTATTTTCCGAACAAATTGAGTCTTTCTTTCAATCGTCGATCGACTTGAAAGGCAAAGGAGAAATTTGGTTTGAGTTCAATGGAACTGCTTTAAAGTGGCATTATCCTTGCGGAGTTTTATTTGATTTGTTGTGCGATGACATTAGAGACTTGCCCTGGTGTATCACTGTTCATTTTCATGACTTTCCCGAAACGGAAATTCTCCGATGTCCTTGCGAAGATGCCATCGAGTCCAACTACATAATGATGCTGAAAGAGGCCGACCAAATAAAGCACAAAGGAAATGTAATGAGCAACATGAGCAAGAATCAGCACAAGCAGCTGTGGCATGGAATAAAGAAGGACAACTGCGATGAATTTTGGATGATGAATCGAAAATTCATGGAGGGGTTTGAGGGCACGGAAAACTTCAAAGGCATTCCTGTTCGGGTGTATTACGATAATCGTATAATCCAGAAAAACTTCTCTGCATCAAGCGAAAATATTACTCTTAGCGACGTTTTGCAAAAATGCATCCCGGACTATGAAAATAACCGCAGCAGCTTACGAGTTAAAGTACAGGGCATTAGTCCCCCGGTATCCACACCACTGCAATGGATGAGTGAAAATTTAAGTTATGCCGATAACTTTATTCACATGTGCATTTCTGCTATATGAATTGTTTTCGTATTTGTATTGAATAGTTTTATTTTGAATATCTACAGACACATGTGGTACATTTCACATACATTTTGGATTGCATAGCTCTTTTTTGTTAAGTGTTTGCCACTGAAACATGTTTCATTAAGTCACAGTTTTTCAGAAAAACAAAATAACAAGGCAGTAAATTATTTTTAAAAGTTTTTCTTTGGCCCTACAGTTAAAAAATGGAGCTCAACTAAATAATAAATAAATGGAGTTCAGGCATAGTCAAATTAATTTTTATGTTTTGAGCAAATTGTAGCATAGTTTTGTTGTGAATTTAATGCATTTTTTCATTGTTTACTTTTTATTTTTTCATAGTGCTACTTTTTTATTTAACAATATGCTAGATCCAGTCTGTTTAGCGCAAGAAGAAGCAGTCTACAAATGTTACTCAAAGAAAAAAAGTGGAAAACTACTGCTTAATGTGGTGTTACTTCTGAAATTAATAATTGATTTCTGGTGTACAAAGGTTGTTATGTGCAATTTTGGATTACACTGTTGGGGTAAAAAAGCTAGTAAACTAGTTCTTTTAAAAGCTTATTTATTTATGTGTTGTTATATATTTTCTGACCTGTAGCAGATGTGTTTTAATTAAACTTGTTATTAATAACAATTGTGTATTTTGTCGAAAAGTTCTACTTAAACTATGTGCATTTTCAAATAAAAGCATTCTTTTTTATTTAGAATCCACTGTGTATATTGTAGATAATATAGAAAATGGAATTTGATCCAAACGAACACCAACATCGTAGATACAACCCTTTGCAAGATGAGTGGGTTCTTGTGTCACCTCATCGCTTAAAACGACCGTGGTCAGGTCAGGTTGAAAAACAAACTGGAGAGGCAATCCCAGCTTACGACCCGAAAAATCCCCTTTGCCCCGGTAACACAAGATCAAGTGGAAAAACTAACGAAGATTACAAAGCAACTTTTGTGTTCGACAACGACTTTCCAGCTTTGCAAAAAAATGTTTGTGAACCCCCGAAAAGTGACGACCCCTTGTTTCAATTCGGATCTGCATCTGGTGAATGTAAAGTAATGTGTTTCCACCCAAAGTCAAATATAACATTGCCTTTGATGTCTGTGAAGGAAATTGTTGCTGTGATAGATGGATGGATATCTGTGTTCAATAACCTCAGTGCAAAACATAAGTGGGTACAGATATTTGAAAACAAGGGTGCAATTATGGGATGCTCAAATCCACACCCACATTGCCAGATCTGGGCAAGTTCTTTTCTTCCTAACGATCCGTACAAAGCTGACAAAAATCAGAAAGCGTATTATGAGAGACACGGCAGACCGATGTTGCTTGATTATGTGGAGAAAGAAATGAAATCAGGGCAGAGAACTGTGGCTGAGAATGACCATTGGTTAGTGGTTGTTCCATTTTGGGCAACATGGCCTTATCAGACCTTGCTGATGCCAAAGCGCCATGTTTTGAGAATATCTGATCTAACTGAACAAGAAAAACAAGCCTTAGCAGAAATAATGAAGCTCTTTCTAACAAAATATGACAACCTTTTTTCAACATCGTTTCCCTACTCTATGGGTTGGCACGGTGCACCAACAGGCCCTGACCAGTCTGTTAATATGCAACATTGGCAGTTACATGCTCACTATTACCCGCCGCTACTTCGATCAGCTACTGTTAAGAAGTTTATGGTTGGATATGAAATGCTGGCTCTAGCGCAGCGTGATTTAACAGCAGAATTGGCGGCAACTAATCTGAGAAAACTAAGTCCAATTCACTACACCAAAGAAAACAATTAAGAATCTACCTTCGTTTGATATGTTTTATAGTGTTATGCGTTCATATATCTTCAAAATAGTGTCAATATTAATTTTTGTGTTAAATTTGATTATGTTACTGTGTTTAACTAAATGTGGCAAACCTAGGGCTACCATATTGCTAAACAAAATGCCCTCCAAAATAGTAGCTCTAAATTACTTGAACATTTGTACTTTTCTTCTATCATTGTATTACTGTATCTTCAATTTTGCAATTAAAATACGTTCTATGCAACTATTCATTATTGTTTTTTTTTTGTTAAATTGCTTAAGCATAGATAGCACAGTAAATTTATTGGCAAGGAAGATATTAAGTAGCCAACTGGTAGATTAGTGTAAATAATGAAGAGCAAGCTATCCAAAGAGCATACTGATTGTGTTTTTATGAAGTGCTAAACTTGTACCCAATATGTTAGGTTAATGGAAAACGTTATTTCTCTATAATAATTTTTAGGAGATAAAGCATGTGGTTAATATTTTTGCGTTTATTAGACGTATGTAACGAATAATACATTTAAAATAAATATTATTAAATATTTGGATTACGTAAATTTCAGCGGGTTAGCAGCATAACTTCCGAATATGTTGAACCATTTTAGTCTAACACTAAACTTACCGAAGTGTTTATCTAGGTTTTATTTCAATTTGTCATTTTTCTCATGCTATACTTATTACCAGCAGACACATCAAGCTTCAAATTAGTTAAATATTTTTATTTAGAACTCACTTCGTAGGCTTGTTAGCGTCGTGCGTTTAATTTCTACTGTTCGGGATAAAATGATGTTGATGAAAACAGAAAGTATTTTAACGAAGATTGAAATTATAGTAACATGTCTCCTATTTAAACTTTCGTGAAACAAGTTAAATAACTTGCGTAACATATACGTGTTGTTTTAGTTTTTCTCCATTAGACCTAGCAGTGTTGTGAGAAAGTCATTTCCAGCTGAAGTCATTATTAGACCAAGTCAATTCCCAGACAAGTCATTGACATAAAATAAAACGTT
This sequence comes from Ascidiella aspersa, assembly GCF_963924565.1. Taxonomy (NCBI): domain Eukaryota; kingdom Metazoa; phylum Chordata; class Ascidiacea; order Phlebobranchia; family Ascidiidae; genus Ascidiella; species Ascidiella aspersa. Next base: position 25,850,385 of record NC_139454.1, read on the forward strand.
CAAATTTTAAAATTTGATAAAATCGTCTGTATATTAAAAACAACTGAAGTAAAAAACGAAATGTATAGCAAGAAATTTGTTATTCTGCAAATTTTGAGATGTATAACCAAATTGTTTATTCAAACACGTAATTTTTTGAATAAATGACATATAAGTCCAAATTAAGTCATTTGATCAAATAACTTTGTGCCAAATACTAAAGTCATGTCAATTCACTTTTGTGCACTCTAGTAAAGTCATTGACTTGAAAAAAGTTGTTCCAGCCTTCATAGAAATAAAGTACAACAAACGCTTGTGGTCTCTAAGAAATTTAGAATTGTTGATAATTATTGCCTTTTATTATCTGAACAGTCGAATATATTAGGCTGTGTTGAAATAATCAAAGCCATCTAAATACATTACCTAACTTTATTAACTGTCATGTTTTTTGTTAATTATTCACAGAAAGATACATTTAGAAGGAGCCAGAAACAATTACAATAAAACAACCACCATGACTGCTATGGTGTTTTTTGGTTGCACCTTCATTGCTTTTGGACCTTCGCTGGCAATATTTCTCTTCACAGTAATGAGGTTTCCTCTCCGTGTGATTATTATGGTGGTCGGAGCATTTTTCTGGCTCATGGCCTTGTTGTTCTCAGCTCTACTTTGGCTTGCGGTGGTCCCACTTCGAGACCAACTTGCCTTTTCACTTGTGTTTAGCGTTCTTTTTCAAGAAGCATTTCGCTTTGCGTTATTTAAATTGCTCAGTAAAGCTGAAGGTGGATTGGATGAGGCGTTATCAGATGAAGAAAAGCGATCAATCTCAAATCACAAGCTATCGTATGTGTCTGGGTTCGGTTTTGGACTTATGTGTGGGATCTTTGCCGTTATAAATGTTCTGGCAAACAGTTACGGACCTGGAAATGTTGGAATCAACAATGCCCCGGAAAACTTTTTCATGGTTTCAGCGTTTTTGGCCAACGCCTTTGTTTTGTTAAACATGTTTTGGAATGTTATCGTATTTCATGCGCTGAAACACAACTTTATGGTCCGTTATGGTTTTGTTGTGTGTTTACATCTGCTGGTATCATGTTTAACTCTACTAAATACAACGGCCAATCTTAACTACATCTCCCTAATTGTTGCTTACATTATAATGGCTGGGTCGGCAATTTGTGCATTTTTTGTTGCTGGCGGATCAGTCAGAAATATAAAAGCATGTTTCAACAGTGAATTATAAACAACAAGTCCAAAATGTTTTTGTAGATAGCTCATTTATTTAAAGGTGACAAAAGGCTGTCTCATTAATGCACTTTAAAGAAATTAAAAGTTAAATTTTGTATGATCAATGAAGAATACAATGAAAACTGACAAATTTTTACAGCCAAAAATAAGTATTTTTTACTGTTTTTATTCCTGTGTATGATAAAGCATTGAAATCATAGTGAATTATATTGTTTATATTTTATTGTTTTTCTTTAATTATTTCCATACTGTAATTTTTTTGGTGTGCCTTTAAAGATTACCTCTATATTATCAGTAATATAGAACTTAAAAAAATTAAAACAAAAAACTTTGGCATAAAATAAGTGCTGTTATTTCTTGAGGTTTGGGGAATGGGAAGTTATTTTAGTCAGGCTTTGTTTCTGAAAATATATACCAAATTTAGTCACATTCTTGTCGTTCATTTTTTTACTGATATTGTTTGTTTTTATTTCCATTCAGAATTAGGATCTGCAAATAATCTGTTTTATGGCGAGGGAAATTCAAAAACCACTCGAGTTATACAAACACTTGTTGAAATGCTGCGAGCAGTTGCCAAGAGGACCAAAAAAACATTATCAACATTTTGTGCGTCAGGAATTTCGGAGCCACAGCGATGAAACTGATCCACAGAGGATTCAACAAATAATAAAGCGCGCCATGGATGATGCAGAGTGGATTTGTAAAAAATACAAAAGCACATAACGTCAAGATGAAATCTAATAAAAACTTGCCTGAGCGACTTATTTTGTTGAAGTATTCTACCATTGGATATTTTATGTAAACCTAAAAGATGTAAATCTGATTTTTTATGTTCATTCAGGACCTGTTCTGATGTTTGCCTTGCTTATGTAAAAATTGGAAATTTTTTTAGTTTAAATAGTTATTATGTGTGTTAATTAACATGGGTTCAAGTGAAGAAACGTGGCTTACTGTGTGTCTGAGAGAACTCGACCTTCCAGGAAGTCCATGGAAACAAGTTGTGGAACTCGTGGCTAAACGACTCGCGGACAGAATACGAATCGAAGGCCTGTCCTACGCACAACTTACTAAAGTTTCAAAGTTTGTAGGGAGTGACTTCCTAAAAACCTACAAACTTTATGAATCTGTTAAACGAGAAGATGATACCAACAATGAATTTCAGCGGTTTAAAACGGACGCTGATGTACAAACGTTCCTAAAATCCCTAACCATCAGTGCAGCTAAAGACGCTGAATGTCCACTCTATGAAAACAAAAGCTCAACGGACTGCCATGAAAAATTTAAAGATTTGGCAAAGGGGATATTTTTAACGCATCTCAAAGAAGAACAGAGTAAATTCAAGCCACAATTTTCTGGCTATTATCACATTCCTTGTTTAGAAAACACTCGTGTGTGTGATTCTATGATTGTTGAAATCTTGCAAAGTGACCCGGCCCAACTAAACAAAGTAATTGAGAGATTAAAAAGTAGACTTCTACCCACTTCTCTGAGGAAATACCTTTACAGTCTACTTTTACTCAAAATGAGAAAGAAATCATCAAATAACAGTCGTCAAAGTTCAACTGAAGATGATTTAACTCAACAGAAGATTCGAGAAAAATTTGCCAAAAAAGTAAAAGAGGGAATTGTGGAGCTGAAAATAAAAAGCGCAACAAAGTCTCCAGTTTCAGGTTTAATTGAAAGTTCTGTTGTTGAAGTGATGCAGATGTCACCTGGTTTGAAAGAAGTATCAGGCAACGTACAGCTCAAAAAGGAATCGTGCAAAGTGCTGAACATTCTGTACACAAAGCGTCGCAAGTTCGAGCACTTGTACGTTTACTGGCTCGTACTTATACAAGTTGCAATGCAGCAGAATCACCCACAAGAACATCATAACTACGAGTTGGCTATGTGGCTAGATATTGTCATTTCTGAAGTAATTCCACCTTGGCCTGTTATAAATGCAATTGCACTCTCTGTGTGGGACAAATTAGCTGGCAATGATGGAATCTTCGGCAAAGATGTGAAAACTCACATTTGGGCTTTGAAAATATCCAACAACTCCGCAGACGTGAAACGTATCCTTGAGGCTGATGATAATTCCCACGGGTCACACACTTCATCAGGAAATATTGGTGGAAAAAAAACTCTTCACCCTGCGTGTTTCATTAGGAACTGGATTATGCATCTATTTGTCGGCCATTTGGCTTTAGACGCAAGTCTCTTTTTGTGGGATCAACTGTTTTTAGAGAACTGGACAAAACAGTGCATGGAAGACTGTTGTCTTGTGATCGTTTCATGTATTTTGGAGGATATTTTGCAGTGTAATGTTAAACCGTCTTTACAGCACATATTCTCAGATCATTTGTCTAATCTTGATCTGATTTATGTTAAAAGTATGTGGGACCAACTGAAGGCAACAAATGCAAACTAGCTGTAAACTTATTGGCGCTGGTCTAGAATCCAACCACTTCTTTTAACAGTACCGAAACAATTGTCAAAATTGAAATTTAAATCAAGGCATAAATACAGTAAATGTAATAATAATACTTGACCCAACCTAAACGCTAACCGAAATAACAGTAGTAAGTTATAAAATAAAGATTAGAAGAGCGCATATTTTTAGGTTAACATTTAGCTTTCGAAGGGACAAGTTATTCTCCCAATTTGCAATTTTAATATTTTACAACTGGTTTCCTACTGTACACTACCCAAAAATTGGTAGCATATTTAATCAGCACCAATTTGTTTTATATTTTTAAGTGCCTTGAATTTTATAAAACTGATGCACATTTTATTTTTGATATTTTTCATCTAATATATTTTGGTGCACTGTGTATAGAATTGTAATGTTTTTAATCTGGTTTGTAATTATGTTTTAAGTTCAAAATCTATTGTTTAACCTTTTTATATTGCGTTGTTCTGTGGGTGCTTGCCAAGTTGTTACAAATATTAAAACTTTAAAAATGTTTTACTTTTAGATTGAAATATACTTCCTGGTCGCAGATTAAGCCACAGAAATGATCAACAGGCGAAAAATAATTTTCGTCGTTCGAAGTAACCCTATAAAGACTTTGCTGTGCTGTTTGTTAGTGCTAGCCATTGTTTACATCATAACCACCCACAATGGGTCTGGATCGAAGTTCCAGCGAAGCAACGCGGAAAGGACTCGACCGTTGGACTGCTTCCTTGCTGTCATCATCATGACCGGACCAAAAAACTTTGATCGTAGAAACGCAATACGCCGCACATGGGCTCCTACTATAGAACAAAAACAACACGGATATTCAGAAATGAGGTACTACTTTAGATCATAATGGCTGGATTTTGTAGTGTAGAATGAATACTAAGTCTAAAGCTCATATTAAACTAGGTAACATTTCGTGATTTTTTTAATATAATTCTTAAGATTATGGCTGGAGGTTGTAGTTAGATGTAGGATGAATATCAAAGCCCATACAGAAGTAGGTAGTATTTTGTGAATGTTTTGAATAATATTTTATCTATTTTAACAGGTACTACTTCGTCATTGGGCGCAAAAACCTTCCCCAGGGTGAAATGAACCAGTTAACGAACGAAAACGACAAGTTCAACGACCTGCTGTTTCTGGACGATTTAGAAGATTCGTACGAGAAGCTTTCAACCAAACTTGGTTTAACTTGTGAGTGGCTTGGAAAGAATTTAAAGTTTGCGTTCATGTTGAAAGTCGACGACGATAGCTTTGTAAGGCTCGATAAAATCCAGTGGGATCTTAAAATGGACCCGTACAAGTACGTACCCAACCTTTACTGGGGTTATTTCTACGGGAGATCACACGTGAAACAATCGGGAAAGTGGAAAGAGACAAATTGGAAGTTGTGCGATTACTACTTGCCGTACGCGCGAGGCGGTGGGTACGTTATCTCGGCTGACCTGGTAAAGTTTGTTGGCAGTAATTGGAGGCAATTTGAAGTTTACCTGAGTGAGGATGTGACCATGGGGGCTTGGCTTGCACCGTTCCGACTTAAGCGGGTTCATGACACCAGGTTTGACACTGAGTATAAATCACGCGGCTGCAAAAACCACTTCATCGTCAGCCATAAACAAAGCATAGAAGACATGGAAGAAAAGCACAAGAACCTTCAGGAGAGTGGGAATATTTGTAAGGAAGAAACAAATGTAATGAACGGGTATGAGTATAACTGGGGTGGGCCGCCGTCTCAATGTTGTGTAAGAGATGCAAAAATTCCCTGAATATTCGAATGTAGTGGTTAGATTTACTTTTAACTAGAGATAGACCGATATATCAGTTTACTGATAATAGCGGCCGTATTTTTCCTTCTACTGATTATTTGGGTATCGTTAAAGTTCGGCCGGTATTTTACTACGAAATATAATATATTTTTACCTAAAAAAAAAAGAAATTTCATATTTTATTTGCCAGCGGTCGATCTTTACTTCTCACTGTGCGTTGTTAATTTGTATTTATTCAGACATTGTGAGAAACTAATGATTTTTGTTGCGCAAGATTGAACGGAAATCTTTATTAAATCATGGAGCTGCCTTTTTGTAATTTTTACAGCATTATATTTGTTTCAAGCTTGTAGTTGCAATTCACTCACCACACAAGAAGGGTTGCCACAAAGTCTGAATCTTTAGAAGTCTTTCAATTAATTTGCGCATTGAAAAGTCTTTAAAAAAACTGTGTTTTTCTTAGTCTTTGGATTTGTTTATATGCAGCTTAAGCTATATGTTAACGAAGTAGCGTTAAAAAAACAGGTTTGAAGTATTCAAAAAACATGGTGATTTAATTTAAACGTATTTTGGAAGGAAAAGCTATAAATTGTCAAGTGTTGAATGCAATTTTTTACAAAATTTTGTGGCAACCCTGAAAAAGCCATTTTTAGAAAACATGTTTTTGTTTCCCCGTGTACATCACACCAGTTCACATCACACCAGTATGCAACGCTATTACTGTACTAAAAGTGCGATGCCAATACAAAATATGCAGTGTTTTGTACTAAACGCCATGTCTTATCACTTTGCAGTAAAAGTAGTTTACATTGTGAGATTACAGCTTCGGTGAGATTGTTGCAGTGACAATAGAGCAAACCAACAAACGACTTCTGACGCTGGAAATACATTAGCGATAGAACTAAATAAAATATACTAAACTAATTAAGACTAAAAAAATACCATTTTAGCAGATACCCTTTTAATACAGAGCATCACAGCAGTGGCAAATCCAGAATTTTTGGGGGGGTGTGGGGCTCGAGTTAGTAACGAAACTAATCTTAAAAACTCTTGTTGTTCTCGCAAACTGCAGCTGAATCCAATCGCTCTTTGCGAAAAACTTCTTTTTCTTTCGCGAAAAACTTCAAAAAGCCTTTATTTGGACAAATTTTTTGATTTAAAAGGTGAAACAACAGACACAAAGCAGATTTGCATAATGTCTGAAAGTGCCGCGTTACACGGTGCAACATGGCATGGCATGTATCTTAAGACTGGAAAAACGGGTAAACTTTTGCGCGACAAAGTTTTGTATGCATGTGCGTATTTTGACATTACATAGTTAAAGCTGGCAAAATAGTTGGGGATGCAACGGCCTGATGACCCTGCTCAACGGTGTATATTTCAATGGTTTTACCAACACGTCTTTTTAAATCTCGCGTACCCCTTTAACGTAAGTTCTCGTTTTGCATCAAAAAAAGAGATCGAAAAATCAATGCGTAGTTGTCACTACTACGATTTCGAAATCTACAGATAGCTTTTTCAGGTAAAGTAATTTGTCCATAAATGTAAGTCAAGTGATGTTGAATACTGAAAATCACAACTGTTGTTTGAGTTTTATATTCGCCGCGGTGCACTAACCTACCGTATTCTACCAGATGGCTAGAGATACAAAACTGACTACGCATACCTTGGATAATTTGTGTGCATCGCAAATTGAAATTAAGCATGAAGGAAGAAGTAATACTACTAAAATGTTGACATAAAGGCCAACATCGAATGGCGTGTAGTTGGACTTGCACAATTTTTCCGGCATATTCGGAATTTTATAATTTGGATGCAGATGAAGAACAAGTGTTTCAAATCCTGGCCTCGCATACAACGAAGTTTTCTTCCACCATCTCGGCAATCCAGGCTGCTCGACACAAATTTTCCTTCTGCAGCTGTAGGTCGTACAACCCGTGCGTTCTGGCTTCATTTTTTCCATCTTTGTGCGAGCATTTTTAGTTCTGGTAGGTGTAGTGCTTTGTATAATATTTTGCGTATCTAACTTTTGTTATATTCGAAGAATATTGAATATGAAAGCTGAGCAGTAGCTAGTTAAAGTATCAAAACAAACCATAACATTTTCATAGTTTCAAATTAAACGGTACGCTCGGTAATATCACCTCAACTGAGCTGAGCTGTTATACAAGTACCAAGGTAAACAGCCTTTTGAAGCATTGTAAATTTATTTTGACATCAAGCATCAAATGCAAAAAGGTAGAAGCTGTTAAACTACCACGAACAATTTGTTGCCCGACAACTAAACATTGATGAAACAAGTTCAGCGGCAAAAGATGCGGGAGGCTTCAGAAACTTTTTTCATTCACTCAGGACAAAAAGTTTTTCAAATATTTTGAAAGTTAATAATTTAAAGCATTGCCAAAATTTTCCTACTTTTATCTATATGGTGTAATTGGTAACAAAGAGCATGTTTAGCTCTTGCCAGCGAGCACAAACGTGCTACCACTGGGAACATTCAACTTTTCAAGATCAACGATGCCATCTTTGACAGAAATTGAAGCAACTTCAACCTGAACAAAATAAATGTACCTTTAATAAAAGCAAACAGAATTTTAAATATACTGGTTGTAATTATGTTTGTGATTCATGAGAAATATTTTGTATTTGGTGAAATCTATGCAGATAATTTAGGTTTAAGCAAAATTTTTCGTATCAAACCAATTACTAAACTTTGCCGAAATTTTCTACTGAACTTTTTAGACAGACAAAAGTTTAAAATATATATACCTATACTCTCTACGGGCTTTGATATTCATTTCTTCGTATAACGCTCGGATGCTATAAGCTTGTTACATTTTGAAAGCCTCCACGAATTTTGGTCGCCGCGAAAAATTGTTTGAGATTTTGCAGGTTCATAAACGAAACGAATTAAACAAAAAATTGTTCCGACTAATTCGCATAAAAGTCTATTGCTTCAGCAATATTTGAGAAATATCGAACAATCCAGTATCGCTAAATCTAACTATGTATTGTAAACCACTGCAAGCAGCAACTCAACCAAATCAAACAGCGACCCAATAGTGGGTTGCAATGCTGATTCAGGGCTATCAAAACGTATTGATGTATTTAAAAAAACCAGTAACCCAAAATGTTTGTGTTGAAGGTTTTACCTTATAAAAGGCTATTTTTGTCCAACATTTTTTGGATTGTTTAAAAATCGTTTAGGCATGATTACCTAAATTATTAACGTGCCTCAACAAACTAAAAGTATGTGTTGTTATACCTTTGCCTGCTTGCAAGGGGATCCCTTACACTGGAGGCCTTGTGCGTTGACGATGTTGACTTGGTGATCATTCGGGCTCATATTGCTCACAACCATAACTGCGGTCTTGGTCGCCCATTTACGGAAGAACACAACAACATCATCAGTGGCTGTAAGTCACACACACAACGTATGTTACAATCGATAAGCACAGGAAATCAATATAAATATATTTGTTTAACTGGGAAAGATCAGGGGATATTTTGGATATTTTATGATGCTTTGATAAAAAATACCAAGTGTTAACTCCAAGTAATTACATTAAACAGGTAGATTAGAGACTCTACAGGCTTAGAGGAGTTTTTTACGCATTTAGTGCTTTCAGCTGCTTTTAATAATTAGTTTTGCCTGACGAAGTACAGCTGTGTGACAGCATGTCAATTTCAAAAATAAAATGTTCTTATGACAATCACACTAACTAAATACGTATTATGCTATGCTAAAGCATTTGTTGAAATACCAATAAAAACAATAATTATAAAGGTGTTTTGTGAAACCGGTTCAAAAACCCACATGTTTTAAATTTTAAACTTACTTGTGTCTATGAACCTGAACACAGTATCGTTGTTTCTTGTGTCGTAGCGGATCGACTGCATCGATTGAATGCCTTTTACTTTCTTCTCCGCCATATCTTTAACCATCGTTAGCACATCGGATTCCGCACCAAATGGTTGGCCCTAACATAAAACAAAGACAAATAAGTTAATTTAACAACATAAGGGGAATTTGTACAATAAACCAAGTTGAATCCTATATTTATCATGAAAAAAGTCTGTGCCATTATACATTATGTTACTGTAGGCTGATAAATACGTCTTTAGTTTTTTTGAAAAACCCTGTTTGCATTCCCAGCTTTGTATTATATCTAGGGATGCTCAAAGTAGAATATCGAATCCTTGGATTCGAATCCAGATGGGATTCGAATCCAATTCTGCCGTTTATTTCGGGTAATAGGAACCGATATAATTTAATGTTTTACCGCGGATTGTTGCGCCTAATTGCACAAACGCGTGTGGTAAGTTGGCCTGTCGCTGCGGCGACCAATTTATAGTGCTTGCTTTAATGTAACCTGGTAGTGCAGTGTCAGCGTTTTTTCGGGCGACCAATTACCGCGTCTCGCGATAACGTTCGTCTAATAATTAAGTGTCAATCAAGCGTTATTGGGCGAGCCAGTAACTTTGTATTCTTTGCAGTACATTATTTGACTGCATAACAGATCAATTAGTCAAAAGAAGCACTAAGACCCAACAATGCTTTTAAAAACTGTACCGAATTGCAAAAGAGTTCTGTGTGCAGTGTTGCATTGTACTCACTATAGGCAAAAATATAAGTTTTACAACAACCTGAACAGTGGACATGTATTACAGTTTACACAACTGCTTTAAATGACAGTTGTTAAGAATGTAAAACATTTTTTATTATAATGTACACATATTAGCAAATTGTTTGGGCGATTTATTGCTGTGATTGTGGGCCCTGTAGGGTAGAAAAAGATTAATCCATTCCCCAAACAAAATCGAGGTTAAATAATTTAATAAAAATATACTAGGATTCGCTATTCTGGATTCGTTATTCTAGATTCGAAACCTATTATTCTAGAATACCTTGGTATTCTACTTTGAACATCCCTAATTATATCTCGGTTAAACTTTTAAGCGACGGGAAAGCTTAAAACTCATCGGCTCAATTAAATTAATCCAATCAAAAACGTTTCATAACTGGTCTTAAACAGCTCTTCAAATGAATGAAGAAATATAAATTGGTGTGCTGTAATTTAATATTGTTAACTTACCTTTTCAGTCCAGTTGAAGACTGGTGTTGTCAGACCTGCCTCATCACCAGACCTTATGACAGGGACACCTGGAAGTGCCATCGCAAGAAGGTTCAGACCAGCAGAGTAGTTCAATGCTCGCTCAGCAGCTAAAGCTAAGCCAAGAGGGGAGGCCTGGAACCAACATAAATCTTATTAACATCAATACAATCTATGTCACGTGGCTTTACAAGTAGTAGTTGGATCTTTGATCGAAGTTACTACAATTATGTCTCAAGGAGAAGCCAGTTTTTTTGCTTTGGATAAAAGTTTATTTGGTAACAGGGATGCCACAGAATTTTATGAAAAAAAGCAAATACATTCGAAGACTTAACACGCAACTTAAATTGCACTGAAAATAAATTCAGACTTTTGAAAAAACATGCGGTTTTCAGATGTTTTCAAGTAAATTTATTCAAACACATTCAAAGACCTTTATATATTGTTTGTGACAACCCTGGTATAACCACGCCAGTCGGGTAGACTTTAATAAAGGAAAAAATCAAAGACATTCAAAAACTTTTAAAATAAAAATTTGTACTTTCAACCCTGAAATTATTGCTAGATTTATGATTAAAAAACAAAACAGAATAAATGCCATGGAAGACACAAGAAACATTTTAAGACTTTTGAAAAAACACAGGGTTTTAAAAGACATTTTAATATGTAAATCTATTGAAATCTATTTCAAAGACTCTGTCTAGCCATGCCAGTCAAGTAAACTTTAATAAAATAAACGCCAATAAAAAAAGTAGTTAAAGGACAAATCCTCTCTCAATTAAGATTGCAGTTTTATTTATGTGCTATAAATTTTAATTTTAATAAAAGATTTCTACAACAAACACTAAAAAAAGTGTAGAATCTGGATCTTATTACTCACAGTATTCCCGCCAACATTCTTGGACGAGCTTCTCCAGGTGACCACGTCAGTTTGAATCATCTTTCCAGCTCCAGCATGTCCGACGTGCGACTGAACCTTGCCATCCACAACCACAGGGTTTGGGGAGGTGTTTGTGTCGTTTGCAGCAGGTGCAGAAAACAGACTGGCAGAACCACTGGAGTAGACAAAAAGTGCCCTGCAAAAGAAATATAACAAATTAAAATAAGTTTGTACTGATGATAAAGGTTGGAAAGTATGGCAAAACTTGCGGGTGCTACAAAAGTAAAAATTGAAACCCTGTTACTGAGTTTGTTGGATGCAAATGTTACTTTAAAGTTTAAACTGCGGCTCAGATGACACAGAACAGAATATATTTATTTTTTTTAATGTATCACTAAAGCTTTAGTCCTAAGTCACAAATGCCTACACCAAATACACACAATGTTTCACAACAATTCAAGTGAGAAAGTTGCTTTACTGCTGACTAACGGTGACTCAGTAACTTAAAAAGTGCTGAGTCACTGGAATTCAGTCCAATATACTTAATGATGATTCAGCAAGTTTGAAAATATTATATAGCTTTTAGCATACTTGGAAGTATTTCCTTGAAAGTTGGAATCCCAGATGTCCTTCACAAAGTTAGCGCTGTTTGTAGATTGGATGAGATTCATATCGCTTATTTGAACTCCGTCAATGTCACGATTGAACCAAGTAGTAAATACTTCCTAAAAATCAAATTCACAGTTCAAATCACATTCAATTCATAAAACCAGGGTTTATGAAAAAACTTCAAAGAACTTTTTAAAGAAATTTAAATTTTTCAATGAAAAATGTTTAGAATACAATTTAAAAACAAAACCGTATAAATGCCATGGTCAACATGATAAATATATTAAAACAAACTTTCAGAAAAACACCGGGATTTTCAAAGACTTTTCAATACACATCAAATCAACATCTTTAAAATTAAAATTATTTGTGACAACCCTGAAAACTTTTAACATTACAAATTATCCAACAAATTAAATACAAACATCAAATTCTTATATCATCTCAAAGATATGTTAACTAATTAACAAATTTCTATATAAATGGTTTGAGATGTGAAATACTTACAGAAAGGTAAGCTTGGGCGTTTGCGTTGTCATAATTGATGAGAGGATACAAGTTTGCGTTATCAGCTGCTTTGAAATACTCATTTCTTGTGCCATCAAGATTCCAGGAAATCCCAGACTCCTTCAAACAAGAGAAAATCAATTAAAAAATATAAACAAAACACTACAAAACTATGAACAGGTTAAATATTGCTAGTTAAATATTGGAGCATAACGGTTTGAGGTTGTAGTAAGAATATCAAAGTCCATACAAAAGTAGGTAGCATTTTGTAAAAATGAATAAAGATTTATTTAAAATGTTCAAAATGCTACTACTTCATTATGGGCTTTGATTCTTACTATGTCTTGTTTTAAATAATTTTGAGGTGACTAAATTAGAAAAGTGTTTTGTAAAGCATTTTCACAAGTTTAATACATACGGTGGCTCCAACAGATTTGCTCCAAACAAAGAATTCACAGTCAGTGCCGGTTGTATCGTTGGCACAACTTGGGTTCGAAGAAGCATTAAAGTGTGGGTTGCTGGTCGACACCGAAGCAACTTTAAGGTCAACCATTATCTTCATTTCTGAAACAATTAAAACCCTGGTAATTCACAGGCTACAACCCACAAAACTGGCATCACTATTAAATACATAGCAACACAATTTAGTAATACGAAAACAAACTCGTACAACCTAAATTTTGAGAAACATTCGTCTTTTTATGGTTTGGGTTTAATACGAAATCTTTAGAGGTAAAGATTGCAACGTTTTTGTTCAATTATATAAAAAACTACAAACACCTTAAAAACCTCTAAAACCCTAGAGATAGCATCTTACAAAAGACGCACAGCAAGTTATATTTAATGGGTGATAGAGAGCATATTGACAGAATCTTTCAGTCCTTACAAACACCTTAAAAATCACTAATAACCTGTTATTAGATAAGATAAATGTTTATTGTATTAAGATTACCTTTTTTATGCACAGCATCAATCAGTGACATAAGGTCACTTTCCAGTCCTAAAACCATTCCAGGGTCTGCCATGTCACTTGTTCCAGTTAATAAAATTGTTTCCGCTTTAATGTCCTTGATGTAATCAAGATGACCTTCCATTGCTAAAGACAAATTTTAGAAAATGAATGTACAGATATTACTGACAATAAAAACTATACAAAAAATAAAATCTTTATTATAAAGAGGCTACAAATTTCATTCAAATGTAAATTTAAAAAATGAAAACAAAACAGTTCTTAAAAAACTTAAGGAAAAAAAATATTATGTTATCTGCCAAGTCCTATTGGTAAATTTAGCTTATATATAGTTAAGAAACGCTGAGAATTTTTTACAAAATAAGATTTAAATTGATACCTTTGAATCCACCAGCAAATTGTTCAGGGTCAACTTCATACACTACTGTGTCTTGGTACCATTGCTGCTCAGGTTCAGGGATACATCTTGGTGCCTTTACCACAATAAGGATAGCCCCAACCAACATTCCAATCCAAATAAGCCAGAATATAATGAAGAGAGCCCATCGAGCACGAACCCATTTCGGCTCACTCGACACTTCTGTAAAAAGAAAACAAGAAATTGAAAAATTTACCCATGTAAGACATGGGTTTGATTCTTTGGAAAAAAATAGAATTGTTCGTGGAATTACAATAATTTGTGTAACTATATTTTGATAATATAGATAAGAAAACAAAAGTTTACAAAGTTCAGTGTGTTGCTGTGTGATCATGAAATATTATCAGACTGAAAATTTTGGCTAAAATTTGCGCACCATGCAATCGTTGGTGTCACAACCCAAGAATTAATGACCTTCTCGATATAGTTTTAACAAATAGGTTATGCATTAAAATATATACAATACCTAAAACTCTTGACACTGTTCTAGAATCCTAACATTTTTTACTGTAACCAATCGAGTTACCAAAAATAAAATTGCTAGAAATAAATACATATAGGAAATTAAGGCGCTCTTTCACTTATGTACATAAAAATTAATAAAAAAAAAATTGCTTTAAATGCCACATACCACAACGCATATTGTTTAGGTTAGGGTTAGTTACTATTAATAATAAACATAATATTACTTGACCCACCCTCACCCAAACAATATGCGTTGTGGTATGCGGTATTATTTTGTTGTTTTTTTTGGCGCTCGTCTAGAATCCTACCACAACGAACATTATTTAGGTTAGGGTGCTGGTTAGCGTTTGGGTTTGGGTGAGTCCAGTAATAGTGTTGAACAATATTACTTGACCTACCCACACCCAAACACTAACCGACACCCTAACCCACATATTATGCATTGCTTAATAATCATTTCAACGTTGTGGTAGGATTCTAGACCAGCGCCTTTTTTTTTGCATAACTTTTCACGTACAATAGTGAAAGAGCGCCGAAATTAAACATAACAATTAAACTCAATCCACCTAAACCTCAACCCAAATAATGTTAGTTGTGGTAGGAAGTTTCAACATATCCACCAAAAAGTGTTTTATGTTTTATTAAGTTGTGTTAATCCACTCACTCATTAACTCTTCCTTGGTGAGTCCAGTAAACCGTTCTTCACTCTGTCCATCATCTTTCGAACCTCCTTCAGTTTTCACATCTGGGTTCAGTTGCTTTGTTTCGTCCGACATATCTCCAAGTTCCACATCCAAAGGCTTTTCTGGGCTGCCCATTTTGGAATTTATTCACAAATATTTCGCTTTAAAATCGAAATAACGTCTTAACGCGATCAGTTTAGAAGCTGAAATGGCGACTTCGCTCGAAAATGTCGAGTCAGCGTTTTTCTGACGCAATCTTGCGACGAAACCGGTTTGAACCGGTTTAAAGCTGTTTGTTTTCACAACGGGCGGTGTAATTTCGCCGGGCGTGGCAACCTATCCAACACAACAGAGTATTTACTTAATTGGCCAACCTTAAGCTACTAAACACCCTCGTAACTTTTAAACACGGTGGTCTATTTTTAATTTAGCAAAATAAAACACGGATCTCATCATCCCCACTGTTGTCCTTGCCGCTTTGGCTTTTCAGTCACTATTTTGCAAAAGCACATTAACCGCTTAGCTAAAATAAAGTCATTACCGAAACTTAAGTTTTTTGAGATCACCAAGTTACCTCATTACGGGACGTTGAAACGAAGTAACCATCTCGATGTGGCACAAATATCAACCAAAATCTTAGCTTTTTATATTTAAAAAAATTTTTTAATGTTATGGCAAACCTTAAAGGAATTATTTCAACGGATCGTCGTTTGCGATTCTTTGTATACAAAACAAGCTGATGCTAGAACTGTTATTGATTATAAGGTAACCTTATATTACCCAATGCTTCTCGAGGCAACAAAACCGCCACATGAAGTAACACATAAACGAGCGGATGCTAGCACTGCTGAAATGAAGATATCCTTATTACGTGACGGCCGCGACGCTCTGTAGGACAAAATCGCCTCCCAAAACTAGCCGGCATACGTAATTTTGTAAAACTCAAATTTAAATCACCTATCACAAACTTTAAATAATGCGAATAAACCGCTTACTGTTGCTCAATATCTAAATAATATGTTTATTGACTGCACAAACCGCGTAGTTCCCTTTAAAACAAATTCTAAACAGCATAATACGTTTAACGAATATTTTATTGACAATAAACACTTTACAATTTTTGTGCTGATTAGCATAATAGCATCAATTACAATGTTTTTACCTTTTATTATTTAAGCAGCTTATAGACATTGTACCTTGAGTAATTGGATCGTAATGCAACATCTGCATTGCAAAATAATAGACTAATAACACAAACAGTGCATGCCATTTTTACCATAAAACACAAAGCGCAAGAATAAGCAACTTCAGCACAGGAAGATATTGGAAAGCCTTAATTGTGCTGGTAATAAAAAAGAAAGAAATATTTTCGGCTAAGAATAGAAGCTGGGCATCTGCAGAATACAGCCGTTTTGCAAAGTAGGGTTTTTCAAGGGTTGGCCCCCTCAACTTTCGTTTTTTTCACCCACCAGTCTGGTTTCTGTAAAGGTTCCATTTCCAGTACTTTGTGAATCTGTCTGAAGACAACCAACCGCATTGCATCCTGCAGAAAAAGTAGTCCAACATTAGAGAGATGTGAGAGAACACTAGTAAGTTGTGTATTAAGTAACCAACACATTTTAGTTTTACTGAACACGAAAAAGCTGGACGTTATAATATAAACGTTTGTTATTTTATTTCACACGACTGCAAATGTTGTTGTAAATAGGACAAATATACATTAAGGCAACATAGATTGCAATTTGCAATATATTTTTAAATAATGCACACGTGTTCTCTGAAGTCCACACAGGAATACATAGTATTAAATTATGTGAAAAAGCTTAAACAAAAAAAAAAAGTTTAACATAAACATGTCGACAAATAAATAAATTGCCAAAAACCTGTGCGCTTTTGGTAACGAACTCGCGCTCTTGTTTCGTCATGTTCCCAGTAACATCGACTTCTGTGCGTTCACAAGGATCAGCTATCCCTTGCTCTATTAAAATTGGTATACTGTAAAGAGTTTTACAATACGACAATGAAAGTTTAAAACTAAAGAGTTTTAATATTATTTTTAATACTTTTTTTATGTTTTCTATAGATTTAATTTCAAATTCTTATTTTTGGGTAAAACATAAAAAAATGCAGAATAACAAAATAACAAAGTCACTGCGTGATATTGAATTCGAAATATGAAGTTCCATTGCAAAAACGTTCAAAATTGCAGCGAAACAAGCGATAGGATTTTACAAAACTTTCTCACACACAATTAAAGCCTTTTTTTTGTAATAACAAGTTCAAATGCAATACCATTTGCAAGCATTTTATTACTGCAATTACGTTTTGATACCGAAACGGAAATATTGTCAAACCCCTTATAAAACTAGCTCTGTGTTAAGATACCAATATTTCTTCCCACCTGTGAGCAGCACACCGGAGCTTAAGCATTCCAAGACCCGAAGAAACGATGTTCCAAGTGAAATAGGGACTGGGCTCGTGTGGAGAGCCTTCTCAACAAGGAGCTCAATAGCCTGGAAAAAAAATACATGATGGAAATGTTGTTGCTTTGCAAATTCAAGGAAAGGATATCGCGTCAAGTTGGAAATGTTTTGTGCCAAATGTTCGGGATAAATCGACAAAAACAATATTATCGGTAACTGATATATCAGTAAATCTCTAGCAATGAATTAAATCTTTTAAAAGTTAAACAATCTATTTGCCTATGGGACTGGGTTTTTCTCACTAAACAACGTTATTCGCACTTGAGAAACTTTTAACTGTAATGCATATTGTTCCTACATATTCTGGCATTTAAAATATATGTGTGACTAAACACGTGTAGAAACAACCAAAAGACTTGTGAAATGGATCTTTTAAAAAAAAATAACAATTTTTTAGCACCAGTTTCTTCGGTTTTCTGGCTGATTATTTGGCCCACATAGTCACCAACATTTTTCCAAACTGGTTTACACATATATTTTTAAAAAGCTCTATTAACTTACCCAAGCGGAGATGGGAGACCATTGAGGAAGTCTTCTTTTTAAGTCGAGTAAGATGCGAATAACAATTACGCACGAAGGTATTGCGTTTGCACAAGCCTGCGATAAAAAAGCAACTTCTTAAACTAGCTACATATGGCAGGATATACACAATACAATTACCATGGTAGTTAATACAGTTTTTATACCTTATACTTGAAACGAACAAAAAGGACATTTTAAATTGAACATCATGATTAACTACATATTTGAATTTTGCATTATTTATATTAAATTTGGACTTTTAACTGAGTAAAGAGAACAAAGCTACAGAATGGACCAAATTAAGTTAATGAGCAAAACATAGGGATGTCCGGTACTTGACATTTATTTGGATACCAATGCCAAATATTTATAATAAAAAAGTTTCGCGATCTGATACGATACCAATGATTTAAGCGTCAAATAATTTTTCCAGGAGGCTATAAGGCCAAAATTCAGTTGTGGACTGACATTTTTTTTTATAAATTTACCTTGAAAAGTAAAAATGTTTACATTAAGGCACAAATTGGGGCTGAAATTCCGACATTAGTTTGGCATCATAAGGTTGGCATCATCCTAGTATCAGATTATTAGCTAAAAATAGGCCATAGAGCTAAAAGGTTCAAAATTTTCTTCTTAAGGTAGAAATCTCTCTCTTGGTTCACAAATCATAGCAAAATACTCTTTAATATTTACCAGATCGGCGATACCAACCTAGTTTCAGACTATTACAATATTACCATTTAGCATATCAGCTATCAGCTCTGATTGATATTATCGGACATCCCTAGTTTAAGAACAAAGTAAAAACAACAAGGGTTCTGCTTTCAAACCTGGAACCACTTTGCGTGTCGCAGTTCGGCCAAAGCCTGGAGACATTTCTCCTTGTTGAGTGAACCGGGTGGGTCTTTGTTGGTGTCTGCACGCCACACACAACGCGCAACGTATTGGCATGTTGTGTATGCCGCAGACATCGAGCGAGCGAACAACGATTGAAAACAAAAACATTCCATCGTTAAGTTGTGGAAGGATTGAAAGCTGGTGTTTATATGTGAAGTTCAGTAATATTATTAAAGTGGAGAATAATTGTTTACAGCTACAGAGTTGGGAAAAACAGGGTTGCCACACATTTTGTAAAAAAATTTAAGACATTCAAATAATTTTGAAAGATCTGAAATTAGATCACTTGGTATTTTTTAATATAATTCGAAACAAAAACAGTTGTAATGCCATGGTCAAAAATAACAATGTTTTTTTAACATCACTTTCTAAACACGCTGGACATAATATAAATTCAAAGATTATTCAAATAGTTCTAAAAAATGAACTTTGTGGCAACCCCGACCATATTAAGTAAGATAAATTATGTCGAACAATTTTCTCCAATCTTTAAACTGTAAAATATAGCAAGATAGTTATTTCTTAGTCGCTATTCAATCCCTCCACAGTATACAATACTGTATAATCAAAAAGGAAGGCCAAAATTACTTAAAACTTTAATTCTTACAAACTTGGTTTACAAATACTAGAGAAGCTGACAGCTAGATATTTTAGCTTTTTAGTTTAAGCAAAACCTTGGCCGTCCCACTTTTCATTTAAGAAACGCTAGAAAGGATGAAAACTCAGACGTACCTTCAGTGGATTTGATCCTGACCACAGGGGAGGTGAGGTTGATGGTGACGGTCACAACGATTTGTGGATGCTCTTCAGTTTTAATCACTGTATTCTGGACTGTGATGGCAGCATCTGGCATCGCAGTTTCAACGTTGAACTTATCACCATCCTGACCCTTCAAAAAAGTTTTAAACCTCTTTATTTGATGATATTTTTGTAACTGGAGCGTAATGCTTACAGAAGGTTAGTACAATCAGGTAAAAGTTGGAGCTGATTCCGCAGAGTCCGAGTCAAGTTCCGACTCTATAGGCTTTATTTCGTCCATTTGCGTAATTAGAATATGGTAATTATACAGCCATGCAGTCGTAAGGGTGTCATATAAGTTATCCACCCACAATACACGGCTAGAAAACATTCTACCATATGACATTCGACCTTTACGATTTACGTTCAAACAAAGTTAAAAAACAGAACAGTATATATGTCATGGTTAACAAAATATCAACAATTAAATAGGTTTTACCATGGCACTAACATAAGTTGCACACAAAATAAATTAAGACTTTTGCAGAAACAAAGGGTTTTGGGACTTTCCCAAATGCGTTATCAATTTAAAGTGGCACTCTTCCGATTTACAAGAAACTCAAACCTTGATATGTTTGGGGAGAACTTGTGCGATCTGGATGAGTAGTTTTGCAGTGGGAGCTTCTTGGCACAAAAGGACCAGGTTAACATTCGTTTCACCTTTAAGCAGCAACCCCTTGGCAAGAGCACCAACCCTCATCACTCCCTGAAGCTTACGTTTCCTGGATATTTAAATTTGTTTAATGATACCAACAACAGAATAATTTGATAACCTTGAGAAGATAAAAACTTACACTTCAGCCCCTTCTTCCTTTTCTTCTTTTATCACCATCCCAGCGACGATACTCGACGAGTCGGTAAGTTCGTCCGAAACCTCCTTAAGCGCAACTTCTATCGCTCGAACTGTGCGCTGGACCGCATCCAGGTCACGCTCCAGAGGATAAATGCTCTTGTGCTTCTCGTTAAGGTAAATATCCTGCACGGGAGTGCGTCGTACAGCTTGCTGGCCGAACATTTGGGGGCCCACTGCAAAGTGGTTCTGCACAAAATTCAATGGTGTTTAGCCATATGCGGAGTTTAATTGTATTCATAAATGTATTGTATAATTGCAACTAAGACTGTCAGTATTTTTGGAACTTTTTTAAACATTTCTACTTTATTTTTTTAATAATAGAAAGTTCACAACCTTAGTAAACTTACTTTCTAATGTGAAAGACTAAAAGTAAACTTTTGTCAATTACAACAAAAAAAGTCGCTTGAATGTTTCATTTAAATATGTCATAAATATGTCATAAAAATCAGATTGTGATAGAAAAAACTGTAAAGTATGTACCTTTATACTAAAAAAACATTCAAAACAATGTTTGAAAGATCCCTTATATCACTTCTACATTAATTAGTAGAGCAATTACACATTCCGCCAATGTAATGTAGCACTTTATTTGCTTAACTACCCACTATTTAAAGTAGTGTGGCAAAAACATGCAACAAACATAAGATATGCATACTTACCCCACCAAATGATGGGAAACCATAGTTGGGATAAGGGGCTGGCATGTTGGTCTCCATCTAAAAATATACGAGTAAAAAAAATTAGATTAACGTGGAAAATAGGTTCAAATAGCATCTTAGTGAACATAACATCTTTTAATTGTATTTAACTAAAGGTTCAGAAATCTAATTATATTATTTAACGAAAATTCTAGTAAGGTTGTTGTTGATTGCCTGTTTGGTAAGGCATGCTGATACTAACAGGGTTTATTCAAATGTAACTAACGGTTAAAAAAATAAAAAAACTATTCTTAGAAGTGACCTTAAACATTTCAATTGTTTGAATTTACAAGCTGTGAGAATCCACAGTTCACACATACCAGTGGTTTTGCCTTGGCCTGCTTTTTCTTTGCAGCTGCCGAAACTGTGTTTGCTTCAACCAGTGTGAGTTTGTATAGTTGTGATAAAAGTTGTAACGCGCAGCCCTGAGCGGCTGCCTTCTTCGAGTTGGCCGTCGAAACAGCTTTCAACTCTTTCTCAGTTTCATCAGGTTTCACCATAAGGTTTAATGAAGCGGTGTACGTCTGTGATTATAAATTAGAAAAACATTATTAAATTAGCAAATTGAATAAATAGATCAGTGTTTTTGCAAAGGTGTTTTGAAACACAGAAACTTATTTTTTCAAATTTCTGCAATACAAATGTGAAGTTTACATACATGTTAATTACACTTAAGTGTTTGGTAGATCCCTTATACCACCTCTACATGTGAAAGTAGGGCGATTACACTTTCCACCAAATATCAATTTCTGCATTTGTATTGGAAGTTCTGGCCAATGCAGATCAGAACTTATCTTAAATGCAACTTTAAATTACACATTTAGCAACGGACATATTTCATAATCTACAGCAATTAATTCTCTTGAGCACAGAAATATTTATGTCAAAAAATAAAAATCCTGACATCTAAGTAATTAAAATAGAACAACGTATAAAATTAGTTTAATTGTATAATTATTAAGTTAGTTGTACAGGAATTTATAACAACTCCACTTTAATTAAAAAAAAAATATATTTTTTTTGGCAACCCAACTATTTGTACACTTAAGTTTGTCAAAACTATGTATTAGGTCAAAAATTTTGCCACAACAAAAATTAGTTAAATTAAGTCAAAAATGCAGTTTTATTTTTTCAAATTTTATCACGATTTTAAAGTATTCAAAAATATGTGAAGTCTGAACCAAATATCAACTTGATTTATGCAAGTGGTGGCCAAAAAATCATCAAAGAAAGTGAAAAAAATTTACCCGGCTTCCAGGTGCCCCCTCCTCTGCGTATATGACATCACAAGGGATATTGTTGACCTGACAATACTGGTTCAAACGTTGACGACAATTGTCAATCGTCCAGTTGCCATTTTCATCAACTGATTCTGGAGCGCTCTGCGACAAAAAGTTGTGATATTTGCCCGGAGCTTACTGAATTATTAAATTATTAAACTGCCATTAATTTTAAACTAACTAACAGTAGCATTTTTAAATATATTCTGTTTTTACCTATGTTTTAACTTATTATGCCCAGAAAAACTGTCGTTTTATTAGAATATGACCAAATAATACCTTTTTGTTAAAATGCAAGCCAAATCAATCTAAGCACAATTTGATACATATATTTTGTTTAAAAGTTTTAACCACTCCATTTTTTATCTACGGAGCTGATTGAAACCTGTCAGTGGTATTATTTGGTGTAAATATATTGAATGTATTTTAAAACATAGCAGTTCTGAAAGTTTAACACAGAAATTAGGCATATACACCAGGAAAAATGCTTGGCGGTCAAATTTATGAAAAGCAGTAGAACTATTTATAATTTATGTTGCCACAAGTCAAAAAAGGTTGCAAAACACTGTCTTTTTTGGAATGCAGTGGGGATCAAGTAAAAACACATTTTTTTATCTCCGCTAAATAAGTTTCAAACCAATTGCAAATCATTCTCACGTCTTTATCCTCAGCTTTCCTCTTTTGTCCGGCAGTGACGGGCGACGCAGATCCAGTGGCAGTCGTCACGGTGGGTACCGGCAGTGGCGCTGGCTGCTTGCCACCGAGTAAGGTGCCACGACTGACATGTTTAATCGGAGCTCCAAACTTCTCGATAAGGTTAGCAGTGTAAAGCTGTCGAACCATGGCCAAAGCACAGACGGCTGTCGCTTGTTTCTTTGTGCTACCGCGCTCGCTAGCTTTGAACTCTGAAGAAATAAGGTTTTATTGATTGTAAATAAAGCAAACACTTCAAAGCATTTTATAGTTTAGCGATAATTAGAAATTAGAGAGATGCTTAGAAAGAAATTCTGGTTCTGTTTTTAGGCTTTGCAACAGAGCTGAAACTTGCAAATGTTTTTTTTCTTATTTTCCCAGAAACTAGGTGAAAATAATTAGTTGCTATACATTTTACTTTACTTATAATTAAATTGTCTTTTCTACATTGTCTAATATTTAAATGCGTCTTTTTAAGCTGTTAAAACCAAAAAAACACTTATTGAATCAGGATACCTAAATTATTCTTCACATTATTAATCGTTTTGATTAAATTTCAATTTTTTTCTTCTTCATAATACAATATTACTTGTCTCTCTGATTAGACTTACCCTTTTGAAGAGACTTGACAGGAATCTGGAGGTCACATATAAACAACCTTGCATGTTCCGGGCCCAATGTTTGGTGCTTAAAGTCCGGACTGACGTGCTCACGCTGGCAAAACTGGTTCAAACGCTGGCGACAGTTCGTCAGAATCCACCCACCGTACTTTTCAACCTGGAACATAATACGCATTGTAACATAAACCTTCTTTTAAGGGCTGTTGGTTCCCTTCAATTGAGGTTGTATGTACAAACAGGATACTGAGCCTGCATAGCTTTCAAGACCTGTGTAGCTCAGTTGGTAGGGCGACGGTCCGGTATGACAGAGGTCGTGAGTTCAAACCTCACAGCAGGCTAGTTTTTGTGTCATCTTGCTTGCACTATTATAAATCTGATTGCTAAAACAACAAAAAGGTGAATTTAAATTTTGTTACCTCTTCAGGTGCTTCTGAAGATGTTGCTTCTCCAGACGCTCCGACAGATTGCGACTTCGGGGCAGGGTCGGCCTAAACAAGCGCAATTGTTTACACAACAATAAGGCATTATGATGTCGATTATGGGGTCTTGATAGATTGGCGTATGAAGCTGCTTTTTATTTGCTCAGTTGGTCAGTGTTTTGTCAACACAAATGTGTTCAGGGGATTGACAGATAAAAAGTCATCACAGCAAACAACCAAAAAAATTAACTCAAAAGCATAGAAAAGGTCATTAAATTTGATTTAAGGGGTCCGATAACTTACGACTGACAATGATCTCGGGTAGAAATTTTGTCCTAAACTTTGCCAGGGGTATATTTAACAAAATAAAACGCAATAAATATAAAAATATTCAAGATAAAATACTGATTTTCGACATCCTACAAAGAATTTTGACAATAAACTACCATTAACCAAATTTCACACTTCTAAACATGCAAGACATGTCGCCAAACAATGGCCTCCGGGCAAGTGAAACCCCAAATAAGCTAAGAGTTTTCTATATTTCCACAGATTCAAAAGCTCAAGCTCCACTAAAGCTGTAAAGCTGTATTGAGCACTTTTGTGCACTTACAGGATTTCTATTTTGAAATTAAACAGAACGTTTATAGAAAAACTAAAACATCACCAACACTTGTTTCCTAAAGAAAGTTACACTTACAGGCTTGACAGGGAGCTCAGATGCCTTCATGTAGTTGAGCTTGACGAGATTCTCACAGAACTCCCAAGCAGCTTTGCTTTGAGCATCTCTTTTATTTGCCGCCTCCACATCAGCAATGTAATCAAGGCCAGTGATAATAAGCTGCAAAATAAAACAGAGATATAGCATAATGACTGGAGGTTGTTGTGGTTAGACATAGAAGGAATATAAAAGCCACTACAGTACAAAAGTAGGAAGCATTTTGTAAACGTTTCTAATAAATCTTCAGATAATGGTTGGAGGTGGTAGTTAAAACAGGGACATAGAATGAGCATTAACTGCAGAAAGATAGCATTTGTAAATAGTTTGTATATCAACAATATAGAGATAGATATTGTACCACCATGATATAGTAGATGGAAAATAGAGTGCTTCGGACGTTACTAGCTTGCTCAGAAATATATTTTCAACATGAAAAATCTCATATCAGTGGATTGACAGATTTTAACATCATTGCAAGCAAAAACTTAACAAATATAAAATAAGAGACAATGAGTAAAATACATGCCCCATCGTTTATTGATAAATGATATAAATATATAATACTTCCAACCTTGCAAGTGAATGTCACGTTCGGTTGTTGGCCTTTTGGTGCCACTTCATATTCTGGCTTCAGCTTTCGTTGTCCGCACCAAGCGTATAAGTAGGCTTTTATTTCAGTGGCTTTGATCGGTTTGGGCCCAGAGCTCTGAAACAACAGGTGTTATTTCAATGCCGAGCAATACACAATTTATTAAAACTGGTGAATATTGGAACAGAAACCCGAAGCCAAATAGTATTGCTACATCTTATCATCGCACTTATCACAATTTAAGTTTAACATAGTTATGATGCTAGTATCATTTCGAACTGCGTGCCCAAAATATTGGGTTAATGCCAAGCATCAGACATACCTACTAGTTACACAGCATCATAAGATTTAATTCAGAGTTTATCACTTGGGAAACTAAAAGGACACCACCATATTATTCAAGCTGGTTCAGTGGCATTAAATCAATGCATTATGTTTATGAATGTAGTGATATTATGGATTTTACCACAAATACATCAAAACTAGATTTTCTTTTATTTTAAATTAGCTTTTTCCAAGATTTTAAACAATTGTATCACACCCTGCGATGTTCAAGGCCACAAATTGACAATGAATGAACACAAACAAAGTGTGAGTCTTTGTATGCACCGTACGTCGCTCCTGCCACTAAAGATGTGACACAAGCCGGCTTAGTTAGTGCAAAGTGGACTATTTGGTCGTGGTAAGCAATGCCAGTAACATTTGTTATCACTTTGCAGTGCTTGTTACCTTTTAATAAACATTCTTATTGCACTTGGTATCATAAAGTTTTTTTTGTTTTGGACAATTGAAGTTAAGCTGTTCATCTTAGGGGGAGTAATTTGGCTTGAAACATTAACAAAAAAATGATTAAAACTTGAATAATTTTAAATTTTGGGCTAAAGGTTTAAAACCTATTAATCTAGAATAGTGAGTTATTGCACCTAAAGACCCCTTAACCAAGTCTCCTTAAAACCAAATTTTTACTTACAACTTGAGCTTTGGAACCACCAGATGATCCACCCCCGCCAAAACTTCCACGACCTCCGCGACCTCTTCCACCACTGAACGACCCCCGACCCCCACGGCCTCCGCCTCCACCCCGACCCTTGTTTGAGTAATACTGGTTGGCTGCGTTGTATAGAGCCTTCTCGTACGACGACTGGGTTGGTGGATAAGAGTTGTACGAGCCGGTTTGGTGAGACGATCCTGTATTAAGAAACTATCAGCAACAAAATACAAAATGGTTCCCTCTAACACAGGATACCCAAATAAGTTAGCCTGCTAGGAGCAAGCAGGGCAAGAAAAAAAATTTAGGGTGAATAGCAGTAATTTTCATTTGCACTAGGTGATTAATTATATAGATTTATTGTTGTTAGCTTGCTCAGAAATATATTTTCAACATGAAAAATCTCATATCAGTGGATTGACAGATTTTAACATCATTGCAAGCAAAAACTAAAACTAATTAACTGTCATTCAGCCAGAAGTCTGTTAAGACTGATATATGTTACATATACATACCTTGTCCAATAGATTTGCTTGAAAAGTTGTAGCCATTGCTATTGCCGCTTGGTTTTGATTGACCTGGAAGTATCAGGCAGATGACCAAAAATGTTTAATAATATGCAAACAATGTGAAAAGACTATATATAGGTAAAGGTTGATTCTTATGTTATAAAGAGCTTTCAATATAATTCAGACAACATCTTCACAAAAGTGTTGGTCTTTTTATTGGGCCAAAATGGTATCTTAAATTTCTCCGAAGGTTTTTTTAAACCATAGCCTAATTGTGCAAACCATATCCTATAGTGTTTCTGTAACAGTGGTAAGAATTAGCAGTTTGAATAGTTGCATAATTGCATTCCTTAAAATTTCTCCACAGCCACCCAAGCAAAATATAACCAGCACAAAATTTAAAAAAATTGATTTTATTATTTCAATGCTCACCAAAAGAGCTTGAGCTATTGTAGCCTCCAGAATTCTGTACGTTCATGTTGGGAGGTGAACCGAAGCCTTGGTTGCTGGAATAGGAAGAGTTCATCGGTTGTCGATCGACCGTGTTTCCAAAACCGCTGTTCGATTGTCCTATGTTGCTTGCAAAGGGCGAGGACCTTGAAAAAGTGAATATTATGGATTATAGATTGACATCAACTTTTTTAGCAGATACCTTTATCCGATTTTTAAACAGTTGTTTTAACGTGCATTGTGTAATAAAATAAACTTGTTACTTTAGCTTGCTCAGAATTATTTTTTCAACATGAAAAATCTCATATCAGTGGATTGACAGATTTTAACATCATTGCAAGCAAGAAAATAAATTGACAAATATATTCATTTAATTTTAGGTCAATTGCTAAAACGTTTTCTAAATATATATTGAAATAAAATACAACTAATATTAGGAAAAATGTTGATTAGCGAAATTGCCTTAGACGAGGCATTTCCTGACTATTAAAAAAATATATTCTTTAATTTTCCATATTGATAGAATTTGAAGAAATGAGCAGTTTGGTTTTGGTTTACTCTTAAAAGCAAATATATGAAACAAGTAATTACTGTGATGAAAATCCCGCTGTAGACGAAGACATGCTGTTGTTTGGTCCTTGATTGTTGAAAGAGTAAGGTTGGTTTGATTGTGAGAAGGAGTCTGAAACATTTAAGCTCGCCTTAATAAAGCTGGATTTAAAAAAAATTGGATTTTTAATTTTTCCATAACGTTAGCAATATTCTAATGAGTTGACCAGAACTTATTACCTTTATTATTTTTCTCCTATTTTTGTGGCAGATGTAGAATCCTACCACATTTTGTGTCCAGGTGTTTATATTGCTAACATTATTTTGGGTCAAGAATTTTTATTTTTTTTTGCAATTTTATTTTTGGCAACTCGTTTCGTTACTGTAAAAAAAATGGTAGGATTCTAGCCAACGCTCATTTAAAATAAAAATATCAATAAAATTTATGTTAAACTTAAAAACCTGTGAAAGAAAATGTTTATTTACCATGATTTTGAGTTGGAGGGTATGCCTGCTGTCGATTGCCAAAAAATGAATTCTGCTAGAAAAATTAGAGGCATACTGATTAGTTTTAGTTTAATACAGCATGTAAAACTATTTTATTGGATTCGATGTTGAATATTAATTTACAACAGTCGTTTAACTTGCATTTAGATAATAAAATAGATTTATTATTGTTAGCTTGCTCAGAAATAAAATTTCAACATGAAAAATCTCATATCAGTGGATTGACAGATTTTAACATCATTGCAAGCAAAAAGTCAAATAAATTTACCATAAAACTAGTTGAATATTAAAGCGGTGTAGATTAATCTGACGTATAAACCATTTTTCTTACATTGGATGTTGAATTAGAAGCATTAGAACTTTGTTGGGTTGAACCTTGGCCATATCTGCATTTAAACAAAAAATGAATGAATATGAAACAGTTCTAAAATTTAATTATGGGTAATACTATTTACGGAATGATGAAAAGTCGGAATGGTCGGAACGCTCACTAATTTAAGTGTTACCCCGTTAAAACAATTATTAAACCAACGCACAATATTTGAGTTAGGGTGGGGGTTAGCGTTTGGGTGAAGGTGGGTCAAGTGTTATCATATTTAATAATAATACTGTGAGCGTTCCGACCATTCCGTAAATTAGTGCTAACCTTTAATTATTGCAAAACGAAATTTCACTTACGGATATTGGGTCCCACCGTGGACAAAATACCCACTCATTTTGAAATTTCAGAGTAGCTGTTATTTAACACTGAAACCTACAAGCAGCGAATAAAACACTATAGCATTAATCAGTTATATAAAATTGAAACGCAGCAAAAATAAACGCGACCGGCTCCTCACAAAAAACGTGTTGAAAGAAAGAATATCACAGGTCACGTGACACACGCGCTCCGCAAATTAGCCAATCACGAAGCAGCAAACTAGAGGAAGCTTTGCCCTGGAGAAGCATAGAGTGAAACACATTGCAATATTTTTTTGGGGGGGTAAGTTTTTTGACAAATTAACCCAAGATTAAAGGAAATATACTAATTATATGGCGCCGGTTGCTGTGGTGATTAATAAAACTGTATACGTACGTTGGATTGGGCTTGCGTTTCTTTTTTCAATTTTTATTTTTATTATTTTACCTGTTGTTTTTTGCAAGGTTTCTTCAAAATTTAAACGCTTTGTTACATAGTAGCATTGTTGTAAACAAGTCATTTTAAAATAACTGAAGTCCCTATCAAGTCTTTTGCAAAAATTACAAGTCAAGTCGTTATGAGAGCAAGTTAATTTCAAGTCATGTTATTGACATAAAAGTAAATTGTTAAACTCTTAAAAGTGGTAAACCCGTCCGATTATATGAGCAACATTTTAACTAAAAAAATAACACAAACGCAATATACAGCACTTAAAGTGTTTAATGTGCAAAACTTCAAACAAACTTTAATAAAAAACACTTTAACGTACCGGTAGACAGTTTGCTTATGTATAGGCCTACATAATTTATTTTTCGTTTTGACCGAAATAAAAATGGAAATATGGAAAAAAAGGTGTGGTATTCTTTGTGATTGTTTCGCAAGTTATATCGGTAAACGAGAACAACAGAAAAAAGTTCAGCAAAAAGCGTTACAGCTTTAGCACAAGCTTAAAACGGCTGAACACAAGAAAATAATTCAGTTGAGCAGACAAAAGCTGAAGAGTGCCATCGGAGAAAAATGTTCTTCTCAGGATTTATGCTCATAGGTCTGATTGTACATTTAGTTTGCGAATTTAAATAATGCTGGAAAAGGTTGCTATTTTCGAAACGTGTTAAAACCTTTTCATCTTCAAATTTTTGGCATTCGAAATAACTCAAATGTATGGTAAACGATACTAATTCGGAACTTTCTCGGTATTGGAAATTATTTTTTTATAGCCTATTAGAAAGAAGTAGACGAATCTGAAATGTTTATTATAATTTGAATTGCTGTGGTCTTTCTTTCATTCTGTTGACTAAGCAAAAATACGAAGCCGTTTATAAATTTTATTCGACCAAAAGTTCAAATTCTTTTTGGCTAAAAAACAGGCCTGCGTGGGTTGTGTGAAACTGTGAATGCTGGATTGACAGAATGTCAGGGTTTTGGACCGTCGGAACAAAGATCATTCTACTCTTTAACTGCGCAACTTGGTTGCATTTCAACACAACTGATGCATTTGAAATCACAGAACACGCGAGTAAGTGATTCGTAGATTACTTTGCCTTTTGCTTTAGACAAGAGATTTTGAGCACTGGCCATTACAATCATTTCGAACTGTTATTAAGCAGTATATTATATTATTTTTGTAACAGTGCTTTGACCTGTTCTAATAATGACTTGACCGGGACTTTTTTTATTTTTATTTCAAATAACTTTTTTACAACCCTTCAGGTTTAGGCGCCAACTTTAAGCCGGTAACACGTTTTTTACATTTAAACGTCACACAAAACGTATGCTCGGGAGTATAATGCCTCAATGGGCTTAACGTTTTGTTGACAGACTGTACAGCGCCCGGGAAAAATATTTTTTTTATAAAACTTCTGAAAAATTTAAAGTTATCAGCGTGTAATAAAAAAGAGACAGAAATGTATCTTGTTAAACCCACAAGAAACAATCTAGTCCAACGTATTACAGCGATTTGCTGCCCAAACTAAATTTAACCTAATTTCTAAACTGCCTGTGCGCTCTTATTTTAGTTTCTTTAAGTTAAAACAATATTTCAATAGGCTATAAAACGTTTCGTTGAGAGATTTGATGGGACTCGGGTAGTCTAACTATTAGTCTCACTCGAGTCCCGAGTCCGACTCAACAGCCCTGACGTAAAACACTGCAGTTAAAAGCTGGGAACGCGAGTTGGGCTTCAAACGTAAAACAAAAAGGTACCTATGCGTTGAATGCAGCGTTTCTTAAGCGCCGTTGTAGGTGGGCACCCAAACCCCCATTAAGGACAAACAGTTCGGTGACAAAACAGCGTTACATCGGTCGACACTAGAACGGCCGATGCCACGGCGAACCACATATACCAGGGGTGTCCTACATGAGGCGCGCGACCTAATAAAAAATGGCACGCAAGCCCTCAAAGATACAGCCAATTGTCATAAAAGCTAAATTTGTTCTACAGCCAATTGTCATTGTTTATTCACAATACAAAACAATCCTAGCAATTAGGAAAACAAACAATTACTTCTGATATTTTACTTTTTTTATTTTTTTTGGATAAAAGCGCTTATAATATTATAAAAAAATAGTTGCTAAACTTTGACACGGGAAGAAGTTATAAGATAAAAATTGGCACGTCGGCAAGTTTGAGTTGGACACCCCTGGCTTAAACCCTTTCCCTGCGAATTTGAAGGATTGCGTGCGCCCTGCGTGGGGTTAAACACTGGTATAACGCCTTTCAATGAGCTTTACATTCCGTTGACAGACATCTCAACGCCCGAAGAAATGTACATCAAGCAGCAATACGAGGAAATGTACTTGATCCTCGACGACCCAGCCTTCGACACACCATGGGAAAATATTCTCGGCTGGGCCTACGATGACATCACAGTACTTAGAGGGATCCCATACGCACAACCCCCAATCGGGGACCTAAGATTCGAGAAGCCCCAGCCCCACCCTGGGTGGGAGGGGGAACTGGATGGCAAGGATGCCGGAAACAAATGCCCACAATTCTTGACGGGTGAGTGAATATTTTTTTTAGGTTACCAGATTTTTTTCTATAACTGCACCACCCGGTTAGATTTGTTTTGGACGCTTGTAGCGCTCGTATATTTCATGTGTTAGAAAAACATTTATAATATACAAAACTGTAAGATAAAAAATCTGTAGTCTGCGTCGCTTGGCAACGTTTCGTTATGCATGGTTAGTCTGCGCATTCGCTGTTCGCCTGTATCCTGTTCTAACACAGACGCTTTAAAGCCCCGAATTACAATACGAGCGCTACAAGCGTTGAAAACAAATCGAACCGGGTGGTGCACTTTTGATATCATTTTATTAAATTAGACTTTTAAAGTTTTTTTGTTGCACAGCGATTGTAAATGTTAAGCTAAAATTGCAGTTTAATCAATGTCAGTTTCATTTTGTCGGTTTTTAAACCTTTTAGGTCTGTTTTATTTATTAGATGCTGTATTTCCTAATTTTAGGTAAAAAGACGACAAGCGCCTTTTCTGTTTTTAAATGTAGCCAAGGCCGACAACGGCCAAAAAAATTAACCCGAGTTCCGAAGCCGACTTAAGTCAAATGTGCGATTTTGTCGAGTCCCGAGTCTGACTCCAGCAAAACAAACCGACTCCGTCGGGTCCCGACTCTGCAGCCCTGCAACAAAACTCATTTTACTTTTTCACATTTCGTTTTCGTTATGTTCAGCTTTCGACGCGAACTATAGCACAACGAACGAGGATTGCCTTCTCTTGGACATTTTTCTTCCGCCTGTTACTTTCATAGCTGGCGTAGAAGACATCCGGCCTGTGCTTGTATATTTCCACGGGGGAAACTTTATTGGAGGGTCAAGTAAGTCGTAAGCACGAAAGAGCTTTTTGGTTTAAATAGCAGCATTATATGTTGCAAGTAACTGAGGAACAAGATGGTCAGCTTTTTGGACTCTAGTAGTGGAACTGGTAGTTCCTGATTCTTGCTAGTCATGTTTGATATTGTTGGATCGGAGACATAACGCACTGCCAAGTGGAATAGGGTTGCAACTAAGTCTTTGAAGATGTTTTCATGTTTTTTTAAAAAAAAAAAGCTTATTTCATTTTTGTCGAAGTTGTTGTAGTAATTTCCCTGCACGGTTACCAACCTGCTGCCATAAAAACCGAAATCATAACTTAGCAATGTCCGATAATATCGAACCGGAGCCGATACCCGAATGTCAAGTGGTATGTTTGGCACTCGTCCGATACTAGGGAGGTATCGGTGCCGATCCGATATCATGTTACCATATGTTTTACATCCGTGCGTTGCCATTCAACTGAGCGTTTTACGAATCTGCAGCCGAAGGAAATAGTTGATCTATTAATAGAAACTTTATAAAGATTACCAAAAAGATGCTCTTGCGTAATTTCTTATATATTTTATTCAATTTGACTTGTTATACACGCTGCCTTTACAAGACTGTCTAAAATGCCTATCCATGAAGATCAAATACAAATTTCAGTGTATTATTAAACAATAGAATGAAGAAAAGACTTAAATTAAAAACATGGCGCCTTATTTTGGGTGTATTTAAAGTTTTAAACTTTATAAAAGTTCAAGAATTTTTTGCTCTAATTCGAGCAGCTTTATAACATACATACCAGCAATAAGTGGCCGTTTTCCAAACATGCTGATCAATGCAGACCAACGCAGCTTTCTAAGATAACAATAATAAGTAACCGTTTGAGTTCTCAACATGATGCTAGGAACTTTATAGTTTCACGTGTCTTTTCTGCGGCTTCAATTGCAACTTTTAATGCAGAGGATGAGTTCTACGGACGAACCCTGGCTAAGTGGGCAACGATGGTGGTGGTCAGTGTCAACTACAGACTCGGTTTGCTAGGATTTATGGCTTCTGGGGATGGATTTGTACCAGGTACCACACATTATCTACAACAGCAGTTAATTCGTTGTAGCCAAATATTAGGTTGAAAGGATTATGTGACGTATTTTTAGAATAATATTTTTCGCATGAGTTACTGTTTGTACAGAGTGCGTATTTTGTGTTTCACAAAGTATATTTGCTGTTTGTACATAAGTAAATTCTGCATTTTGATAATAAATTAAAATAAAGCAGAATAATTTTATTACCGAAACACGTGACAATTTTCAGAGATGACGTCACAAAATTCAGCATAACAGGGCGGTTAAAACCGTGACCTTGCAAAATCCGAGATACCGTTCGATATTGAGCACAGTTCACCAACTGAAATCTTGGTTTAAAATTATAAATACACTTGGTGGGAGCAGGATGGTCTGGTAGAAAAGAAAACGGCCAGTTAAAATAGAACATTGTTTTTACAGGTGCGACGTAACTTGAACATTTTGTGTTGTTTAGAGCGGCGAGCATTTAGAGTTTGCTTTTCTTAACCGGGAATCGACCCCTGGCTAAAAATTCCAAGTCTTGGCCAAATTGCAACCTACGAACGACAAGTTTATAGGAATTAGTAACATTCGATTTGGCGTGTTTAAACGTTTCGTATTTTTAGCGGGTTCCGTTTAAATGTTATACCGAGTTCGTGTCAAACCTTTTAGTCCGAAGTGTTTTGAGGAAATATTAAACTTCTTGTTGAGCTCAGGTTAATTCACTTGCTACAAGTAGGATTTTAACGAACCCTTCTGGTACATTAGCTGTTAGCTGAACTATGTTTTGCGACTTAACTTAAAAGTCTTCCACGATTTTTTGTTTGAAACTCAATGTAATTTGTAAACAGGCCTTCAAAAACAATTCACTTTTGATATTTTTTTAACATTGATGATTTCACGTAAAAAATGTTTAAAATTTAATTATCTCGATTAAGAAAAAAAATTTCAAGTTACTATATACTTTGGATAATAAACTTCTTTATGTTTTCCTCTTTTTAGTTATTTATTATAGTTAAATAAAAAAACGGTGTATCTGTGATATAGCAATGCTTTTGGAAAGCAAGAATTCACGAAGAGATTATTCAACATAATTAAATAAATTAGGGCACCAATGGGTCGCCACCAAAAAGCCGACTGCAGTAGTTTTATTTAGTTAGATTTAATACTAAGATTGGTTTTGGGCAAAATTTCTTAAAAATTTGAGAAAACTCCAGGAAAAATACAAACACACTGCTCATTAAATAAATTCGAAGTTATTGAAGCCATTTGTCTTATATGTTTTGCTCGCTTGCAAAGTTCAGCAAAAAGAATCGGCTCGCCAAAACTTCGCTGTTTTAATCACGCTTAGTATTTGATTCATCGTGAAAAACAGGCTGAGAAACGCTGACATAAATCAATTGATTTGTATGCATCAATATCTCAGTGCAATGCTTTTTAACCTTTAACATTTCCATCCACACCTTTTTTATTTCGAAGAATTTCCATCCGCACGGAACAAGCACAGTAAGTTTGAAACCTTTAGTTTTATTTGTGAAATAACAATCAAAGGGTTTGTATATTAAAACCGTGTGCCTAAGCCTTGGCCGATATAAAATAGAGAGCTTAAGCTGCAATGAACCACTACACCCTACCTGTAAGTGAGCGCACCAACTTCTTCATTACTGTATTACACATATAAAAAAATAATAACATTTTCATCCGATATCCCAGTGCAATGTGGCGAGAAGCGCTGTTTTAAATTTAAATCGATTGGCAGGAAACCTGGGCTTGTACGACCAACAGATGGCAGTACAGTGGGTGAAGGACAACATTAGGACTTATGGTGGAGACCCGGACTCGATAACATTGATTGGGTTTGAGGCTGGAGGGGTTTCTGTTGTTGCACAGGTCGGTACAATATGGTAAACATGCTGTTGCTTCCAGGCGTAGTATATATATGCACAATATGTTGAAGTGTATTTCACATCCTGTGGTGTTTTTACCGAAACTATACTTAAGAAATCATGTATATATGCAAGTTTATGATAAAACAAAGACACTGTAAAAATTATTCTCATGTTTAAATTCTTCACCAATTTAAACAAGAACGGTTCCTTCCACCAAATAAATTAAATGGTAAAAATGCTCCCTTTAACAGGCAAAATACTCGGTAAAACTCTCATCCGACTAAACATGCTTGGCTAGCACATGGGTTGCAACGCTTGAGTGCGCTCTTTTAAACATCGTTGGTTAGCACAAGATTTGCTTTTTATTTATAATATTTATAATTACATAATATACTACCAGGCATAGTATATCAGCACAATATGTTGATGTGTATTTCACATGCTCTGGTGTTTAACGATTCTACAACAAAAACAACAAAAACCATGTATATATGCATGAAAAGTTTGTTAATAGGACAAGATACTGTAAAAATATCCATAATATTCAATTACAATAGTTTTTTCCCCCAAGTTGGTTAAACATGGTAACAAATGCCTCCTTATACAAGAAAGGGTAATTCTTTTCAACGTCGTTGGTTAATACAACAATTTGCATTCATATTTAAATTTCTTAAGTCTTGTAGGAATTATTAACTTTTTAACGCCACTCAGCAAAGGGTTGCGTTAATTAAAGGCGCCACGTGGACCGGTGATGTCAGAAGGCATACCTTTACCATTTATTTTGGCATAGAAAAATATGTTTATTGTAAGAGATTGTGTAAAGTAACATACCAAAAGGTACATTTTCGTTCAGATGGAGTGCTATTTGTGTAAATGTCAACATTACTCGCCTAAATGTCACTTCCAAATTAGGTCATTGACCTGAATTAAACGCTAACCCACAGTTAAAGTGCTTATAAGTATGTCCCAATTGTAATACATACTTCTGTAGACCTCTTGTACATAAAAAGCTTCAACCCTCCAAGAATGTTGCCGAGAAAATGTCGTGACAACAAAATGCACTTTAGCACCTCTTAGGGCAAACAATTTATTTAAATCAATCCGTTATAAGCGCTAGAGAGTTACCTCAAATTGTACCGTTGAATAGAAGATCAAACCGGATTAGAAATAATATTGTGCTCGTGTGATTTTAGTAGCTGACAGAGATAAGGTTGTACTAAATCCTTGTACGTCAGCCTCTAAACTTTCCAATCTGTGACTCTGTTTCATTATTCTATTTTTCGTGACCCGTTGGATTTAAACGTGATCTACATTTTTCGATGTCACTCGTTGGTTGAAGTGTTTATGTCAATGTTTTGTACGAGTTCTGACATTTATGTATCGAAAGGCGAAAGAGTACTTCTTATAAAAATAGCAATTTGTGTGGAGTTAACGTAATCCCACTAGCGGCCAGGGATGTCCAATACTTTACATTTATATGAAAAACAACAGCTTGTTTTTTTATCAGATGCTGAGTCCATTGAACAACGGCAGCTTGTTCCAGCGAGTGATTATTCTAAGCAGTCCTCTCACTTTTCAACCTCCAACTGCAACAAACAGTTCCCAACTCAAGCAAATGGAATCAGAGATCTTTCAAAAAGTTCTAGGTTACCAATCTGCCCAATAAGTTAACAGTGCTGTCCGCCTAATTAGAATATTAGATTGAGGCACCTCTAGTCGTATTTTGTGCTTGTTGGTTGACTGGAATTAAATAAAACACAAAATCGAAACATTACACATGAGCTGTGGATTATTCACGAACAATTACATAAAAATACTTACAATATTATCAACACCGCTGTACCGTTCAACACTTGAAGGTGCTAAATAATGCTCCTACTTTCGAAACTCAGACTGACAACAATTGCGTCCCATCTCTTATAAGTGATGCTTGAATTGCTTCTCAGTCACATTAACTGAAGATGATACAAGCTCGTATCGAAACGTCTTAATCAATTTGCTGTCAATCTACTTGACCTTTTGGCTTTGCAATTTATTATCAAGCTACATTACAGATCCGTGCATAGTGTACCCAATTACATTACTTTTTGCTAATCTCTACGTTAATCTGGGTATTTTGTAGTTCAAGGCGACAGGCTGATATCGCTTGATTGAAAATATAAGGCTCGCGTCGAAAAAGCTACATCGGACATTTTTGCGTTTTGGCAAATTACATTCAATCTAACTTCGCGCTTTTGCACAATGTGTTTGATTTAGTTCTCTTAAAGTATTTTGTGAAGGTTTCCTCCAGCCATTATACCCTGAATAACCAGCTAATCTTTCCAATTGCAGCCTTATCAAACTGCAGTGGTTCGTCAAACGCAGTCGATTGTCTTCGAGAACTTCCCGCCGAACATTTCGTACAACTCGCAAACGACATTTATCCTGAGCACTACAGTCCGATGCTTTCTCTCTCGTTTGGAAGCGAA
Organism: Ascidiella aspersa; assembly: GCF_963924565.1. NCBI lineage: Eukaryota > Metazoa > Chordata > Ascidiacea > Phlebobranchia > Ascidiidae > Ascidiella > Ascidiella aspersa. The sequence goes on from NC_139454.1 coordinate 25,888,957, forward strand.
TTCCTTCCCGGAGATTCAGACGACATCATGGGATTAACAGATAACTTGTACAAGTATGCCAGAACATTTAACTTTTCGTCACTTAATATTCCATCTTTTTTTTCAATTTGCCAGGTCTTTCATTTCAGCAATAGAACGCGTATATTTGTAAAAATTTGAAACTATTGTCAACAGTTTCCATCTGTTTACTGACAGTGTTGTAATGTTTATGTCAATGACTTTATCTTTCGGACAAATGACTTGATTTGTAATTGACTTGCTCTAATTATGACTTGAGTTGGACTTGACTTGTTATTCATTTAAAAAGACTTGATTTGGACTTAAGTTCTTTTAACAATGTGTTGCCTTGAACTTAATTTTTTTACTAATGACTTGACTCGCCATTTGAAATGACTTGTTTAAAACACTTTTTCCCAAGATATGTTATCAAGTAGACTTAATAACAAGTAACACTTAATTTATATAACTAAAATTTATATAAATGTTTTTATGGAAAGTGGAACTATCCGTAGGAGGTTTTTGCTTGTTTAACAGTTTTCCGCGCCTTGAAAAGTACAGTGTATTTACGTTATATTGTCAGACAATTATTACGTTGCTCCAAGGCTCAATATCACATTTTAAAACATTTCTTAAAAATAGAGCCTTGAACTGTGATATTCTCCACGTTAGAGACTTAATTTGACCTTTAAAACCGTGTCTTATAGTTGTACACAACGCTCAAAACCGTTCGGAGGCAAAATAATAAAATTTGTTGATGAAAGCTTGTTCAGAATATGGCGGCAGTTTTACAAAAATGGTTGACCAGTCTATTTTATCTGCTTACATAATATTTTTTGTCGTAATTGGTTTTGCTTTTCAATTTTCCTCCTAATTGTAATTAGATATCATTCAACGTTTTCCCATAGTTCGAACTTCTGCATTTTTTTTTTGAACTTCTGCATGGATTTTAAAATTCCTAGTTCACGTCTGACTAAAACATTCAACAATTTTATGCTTTCATAAACTTTCAAACTAACGACTGTCATTTTGTTGCCAATCAGTTATGACGTCATGATCGGGTTCACGGAGCATGACGGAGTCACGAGCGCTTGTCACGTCGGCGAGGAACATAACCTTACTGACGTCATAGAGGAGTTGTTGTGGCGGGTTGACCCAATGGGGGGGATGACCGACGTGTCGGTGAGAACTCTGGAGCATTATTACAAGTGAGACAAAATGTGACGGCGTTTGGTAAAAAATATGTCGAGAACGTGTTTGTTTAAAAGATTATCTTCAGTTTGGAATATATCTTTATTCATTTTCATCATAGTGAGAAGGCACTGATTATAAAGATATATATTTTTCGAAACGTTCAAAATGCAACCTACTTCTGTATGGGTTTGGTATTCATTCTACGTCTAACTGAAACCCCAATTGTATTATACTCCATGATTGCCAATTTCAAGAGTTAACCCTTCTTACTCAGGATTTTTTCCGACCTGGATAATTCGACCCGTCGTGCCAGTGAGTTCACCCATTTGTTCGACGACTGGTTCTACAATGTTCCAGGTTCACAATTCTCGCAAGCACTGATCGAAGCAAACCTCACTTCAACGTGAGTTGTAAACTCAAGATGTCCGATAATAGCGGATTGAAACCGAGACCAGGCCTTAGTATCGCTAATTGTCGCCAGTGATGTAAACAAGTCATTTTGAAATCAGTCGAGTCCATGTCAAGTCATTTGTCAAATAATTTCAGTCCAAATGAGGTCTTTTTAAATAAACAACAAGTCAAGTCCCAGTCTCAGTCATCAGTTGTCCTAAGCAAGTCATTTTATTCAAAATAATTAATTCATGTCAAGGCATTTACAGTGACTTAAGTGCACTTAACTCAAGTCATTGACTTTAGTCATTACCACACTTCCATTCATATTTTTTACAGAATTTAAGTAAAATAGCAGTTTCCTAAAAATAAACCAAAGCCTTTACAACTTTCTGAACAGTGACCGAAGTCAAATCCTAAAAAATCTACATAATTCACAACCGACATTTGCATGTTGTCGCACAGATACGTGTTCCGTCTCATCGGTCCAGTCTCAGATAACCCATTCCGTTACAACTACTTGGAAGGTTCAGGTTCCACTCAAGACGACATGCCAATCTTTCTATTTGGATTGCCTATCGTCTTTGAATACGCGGTACAAGAGCAAAACACGAGTAAAAACCTGATCAAGTTTATCTCAAACTTCGCCCTCACCGGGTAAGTAAACATAAAGGACAAATTATTTTATTATTTTTTCCGCTATTACTTATAGTTTAGTTGTTCTCAAACGTTTTTTTTTTTTTTTTTTTTTTACGCTTTTGTAAAAGTTCGTTGGTCTTACGACGCACCCAGCGATAAAATAATCAGGTGGCATTGTATAAACACAAATTGTATTTTGTACTTTGACCTAATGGAACACGGTTGTTCCAAATCGTGTCAAGGATTCAATACGATTTGTCTTTGTATTTTTATAATACCTACACGAACGCCAATTTATTTATTTTTTGTTGTCGAAATATCTATCCAAAATAGCGGTATATAAGAAATAAATAAGCCTAGGCTCAGCTATAACATCGCTAAGTATAGAAGCAAGAAATCAGTTAAATTAATTATTATTTGCTATCCTAAGCTTACAAATTTACTTAAAACACCTAATTTTGTGAATATTTTGCGACGCTCTGTCTCTGTATAATGTTGATAAAGTTTTAAAGAAAATCTGCATTTGATTCAAAACTATTAAAATCCAAAAAAAACATTACCTTAACAATGGGAAAAATCTAGTAAAGATAATATGACCATTTTTTAATGATGATTTGGTTTAGGGATTATTAAAGCTAAAATGGGAAAAATAATTCATCTACGGCAAAAAGCGTTGAAATTATGATTAGTTTTGAAACTTCTTTTGCGTTTTGTTTTAATTTTTGTTCAGTGTTGTGGAATTAGGTCAAATTTTGTGTTAAGGGATCCAAACACCGCAACCTATCACAACGACACTTGGTCAATGACACTTGGTCATTAAGGACAGTTGGTGTTTGCGTTTTTATTCTATGTTTATGGATAACGTTTCAGAGATCCGAACGAGGGAATCTACAGTTTTGACGAAACTTGGCCAAAGTACGACGCCGATTCAATGAATATATTTGTGATATCGGAACAACTGACAACTAGCTACAGAAGTAGCGCAAGGGCTGTCGATCTGTGGACAAACCTGGTTGTTGATCTCGGTGGGAACGATATGTGTGGTGCCCCGACTGTAAGTATTCCTTTAAAGCAGTGTTTCTCTACCGGGCTGCACCCTTGGGTGTCATTTGTAATCCCCAAGGGTGGCGAGACATATTTTGATATCTTTAACAATCTAATTGTTGCTCAAATCCTACAATTTTTTATAAAGAATAGAGTGGAATAAACCCATAAAGTATGGGAGCGTAGTTTAGCATGATTTATTTGACTATGCAAAAGTTTACATTTAAATACTGACCAACAAAAATAATTTAAACGTATTGCTTCAATCGGGACTCGTGTGATATATCACTACGCGTCTGATATCCGATACCAAATTAATAAAGCAATTTTTCTGAAATTCGTGGTGTAAAGTTGATATGTGTTGTTCCCCTGCCGTTTATGGTTTATTATGTTAGTGATTTACCTATGGAAAATCTTGTGGGGTGTAGCAATCTATTTATATTTTTTGAGGGGGCCGCTAACTATAAAAGGCCGAGAAACAGTGCTTTAAAGGGAACACACAATAAGACTTTTAAAGGTACAAATTCTAAAGCAGAATAACGTATAATACCATAGTCCATATGTCGCCGTTGTGGCTCCGCTGTTTTGCCACCAGCTTGTTTGCACCTGTTTGTAATTTTTTTTCAGGGTCAGGAAACTCCACCAGTTTCTTCTTGCTCCGATAAAGCTTCTGCTTTGAAAGAGTGGAAGGAAAGGATGGAAAAGTGGAAAGAGGACAACCGGGAATGGAAAGACGAGTTCGACAAGTAACAATCATTCATGAATCTTTATTAAAATGGATTTTCTTAATTTAATAGCTAATGTATTTTAGGCGTACTTTAAAAAGGATCATTTTGTTAACTGCAAACGAGTAAGCGTATTTTTTGTTTGAGAATGTACCTAGAACAATTTAAATGGAGTTTTAACCTGCGTTTTGGTGTTTTCCTTCAATTTTTCAATGGTCAGTGATAACAATATGATTAAACATCATGCTTTCGCCAAAAATGTTTGGACTCAAATTAGATCCCAGTTTAAAATTTATTTATAAAAAAAACATTCATCAATAAAGCACCAAAAAATATAAAACGATAGTAGCATTTTGTTTGGGTAAAACGGTATATTTCAGAGATGGCATCACAAAGTTAAGCCTAACGGGGCGTCTAAAAATAATAAAGCCAGGGGGCCTGAGGTTATCGCACGAAGCGCAGTGCACAAATATCCAACTGCAATCTAAGTTTAAATACATGCAATAAAATGGCGGGATGGCCTGGTGAAAAAATAAACCTACCGTATTTTACGGACCATAAGGCGCAATCGAAATCTTATTTTTCTCATAAATTGATCGTGCGCCTAATAGCCCGGTGCGCCTTATGTATAACCAAAAGACTAATCACAGCAATTTATTGGCAGTGCGCCTTATAATCGGGTGCACCTCATGGATTGTAAAATACTTCTTACTTAAAAAGAAGTAATTCACCGAAACGCTGTTTTTACTTGCACTACTGGGTTAGACTGTTTTTCATCTGATCCAACTCCTGATATTAATGAACCGAAATCTTGTGTTTTTATGAAGGTACCAGTCAATGGAGACTTGTCCCGGCATCTAAACAATGGATGCTTTCTACTCGGATTCTAGAACGACCTTGCGACCGATTGTTTTCTATTTTTATGTCTCTTTTGCTAATTGTTATGTCATTGTGTATTATTGGCGTGTGCAAAACACATTTAGCATTTCATCACAAAGTTCAAACCGTCGTAATGCAAAGTTAATAATAAAACTATACAGTGTACACCCTAATAACGCCTACATGCCACTCTTAATGGCTATTAAGTTAATTTTATTTAAAATACTAATTAAGGAATATTTAAAGTTTTTGAAAGATTACTATTTCACTGCGTACGCCAGTAATCGTTCTATTGTACATATGAGATGTTCCACAATATTTACTTTGTTATTCTAGGCCTACTATGTTTCTTTTTCAGGCTTTACCGGTAATTTTTCAAGTGTATATGCAAATACACATATTGACCTGCAGAACAGCTGTTTGATTGGCTTAGCGAAATTTAGCTCAATTTAAAAAAGCGTCCTTTATGATAGCCATGATTTAAAATCATTTTATATTATTATTCTTTAGGAGCATGATGTTTGGAGGTTATACACCCATAATGTTGAAAATTAACAAAGATTTACTCAAAACGTTGAAAATGCTAAGCAAAAATATTTAACAGGGTGAAGCTTTGTTAATTAATTGCGTGTTCCTATTCTAGTCAAGTTTTTTACTAAATCAGAAAGTTTGTACGTTTTTCTGGACTCTGGCATCTTAGAGTTAAAACTCTCTGAAAACATTTTTTTAAACTTATCAACGGTCGCCACGACTTCTTCAATGTTCTATCCGCGGCTCGAACATTATATTTCCATATCAAAATGTCGGCCAAAATTTACCGAAAATATCAGTGTTAGTCAAATGTCAGCGGTACTATAGATCAGTGGTCTCCAACCTATGGGTCGCTACCCCATTTACGGGGCGCTAGTACTCACCAATACTTGCAATTTTAGTGATTTCATTGCCCTCGTGGTTTAAACGGGTATATTAAAAATGTCAAAACATGTTGCATTTTATTCTTAAATTTAAATTCAACTATTAATTTAAACTTGTCATTTTGGTGCACATGCGTAGCCACAGTTCTCTATACTTGTGTTTAATTTTAAGCATCAATCAATTTCCCGTGTTATTTAGTTCAAGTATTACCAATCTGAAAACAAACTTGGTCGCATGTATAAACGCAGATTTCTGTTTATTAAAATTGGGGTGGATAAATAAAAACTTTGGAGACCACTGCTATAGATCACAGATACACATCTCTACTCCAATGTCCTATCCTGTGGCTTGGTCCAGCTTAAGCAAACTCAGAACGGAGTCCTTGTAATCTCTGATCAGCCTCCCGCGTCGTTTGGTCATCTTTGCCTGGAGCACGGTTCCCAGGGCGAGCTTGGTTTGCGGGCGCAGGTACCTCTTAAACTTATCGCGACTCAAGCAGTAGATAAGGTCCTTCTTCACTCTCTCCACGCTCCTCTTGTACTTCCCAACCTCCGGGATGTCACTCAGTATCGTGTCCTCATCAATCCCATCACGAGCTTCCAGGATCGCCCGGAGGTTCTTGCTGGAAGCTCCAAGCTCCCAAGAGTAGAAATGGTTCTCCGACATGTTTTCCTGGGTCTCCCAACTCTCGGTTTTCTGGACGCAAGAAAGTGGGAGGCGGCTTTATAAATTGCCGAAGCCATACCAAGACATTGCTCATATCAATTAAACTTGAACTTATTAACTCGATATAGATTAGTTGTTTTAGTCAAATTTAAACCTATGTTCCCTCCTACTTTCTGGACGCAAGAAAGTAGGAGGCTACTTGTTAGCAGACGCCGACTCCATGAAAGAATTCAACGAAATAACTCTTGCGGTCAGCATAGAGTGAATATTATAGCCGATAAATAATTAACATTTTGAATGTTTTGAATAAATCTTAAGATAATTGTTGAAGGTTGTAGTAAGAAGTAGTAGGCATATCGAAGCTCATACAGAAGTAAGCAGCATTTTGTGTAAGTTTCAAATAAATATTAAGATAATGGCTAGAAGTTGAATACTTCATTGGGGGCAAAAGTCGCAAGAAAGTGGGAGGCAGCTTTATAAATCGCAAAAATACAAAGACATTGCTTATATTAATTAAACTCGAACTTATTAACTTAATAATCGATTCGTTGTTTTTGTTGAATTTAAACCTATGGGACTTTCGTTGTGCATTCGGGGGAGTGTTGATGAAATAAGGCGATGTTGATCACGGTGTGACGTCATAAACGGTCGGTTGTTGTTGTTTACTTTCAAAATTAGATCTGGTGGAAAGCCAGTTGCGAGTATTTTAATGAGCTTGGTGACAGATAATTAAGTTTTCGTTGGCTTACAAAAAGTTGTGAAAATAATAATTGTGACGCCAAAGCATCTCTGTTAAACCTGCGGATAATAACAAGTTGCAAGTATAACGAAAACCGAGAGTTTGGGTGTTATTAGCTTGTTAGCAGACGCTGACTCCATGAAAGAATTCAACGAAATAACTCTTGCGGTCAGCATAGAGTGAATATCAAAATAATTAACATTTTAAACCTTTCGAATAAACCTTAAGATAATGGTTGGAGGTTGTAGTTAGGCGTAAGATGAATATCAAAGCCCATACGGAAGTAGGTAGCATTTTGCGAACAATTTCGAATAAATCTTAACATAATTGCTGGAGGTTGTAGTAGGACGTAAGATGAATGAAATTGCTGACTAAAAGGCTCAACTTTTAATTCTATCTTTAATTTTCTAGTTCGGAAAAAATACTCTAATCTAATCCTAATAATAAAAAGTTTAATTAAATCTAGTTGTCAGGTGCCCAGTTCTAGTTTATCTAACCCACCCAGGATTCATAGTAGAGGGCTGTGAGGAGGTAGTCTGCGAACTGTCGGTTCTGGCTGCGCAGCGGGCACCGGTCGGCCCTGATGATCGCTTCATCGGTTGCAGCTCGGAAGCGTTTCTGCCTCAGTAGCAGCTTCATCTTGGTTCGAGCGTGCTTGTCTAAGCCGAGGTGACAAAGGCGAATCTGCAACGAAAGCCAATGCAGAAGTGGGTAGCATTTTAAACGTTTCGAATAAATATTAAGATAATGAGTGACTGAAGGTTGTAGTCAGACGTAGAGTGAAGAACAGTGCCCATACAAAAATAGAGTATTTTGAACGTTTTGACCATCTCTTTCTAATGGTGAAAATGAATAAAGTTTTATTCGAAACAGTCAAAATGCTACCCTCTATGTATGGGCTTTGATGTCGTGACTAAACCATTAGCCATATGCTCCAAAGTTTTTCGTTTTTTTATTGCATGATAAGCGTCCCCAATATAAAGTGTTTTTTTTATGTCATTTTTAACTGTAATATTATCGAGCACTGAACATCAAAGTTTTTTACGAAACAATTTAGGCACAATCTGGCACCAGCTTTTCAGGTACATACACCAAATAAACTAACACATATGCAACTAGTGACTCAAAATTACATTTCTTCGCCTTATTTACTAGAATTTTAAAAAGTATCTAAGAACAATTTTTTAATATAGAGTCTAGGTAGGTAAGGTAGGTTTTCAAAAGTTAAACCAAAATATTTATCACTTTTAAAACTTACTCTTTTTGTGACAACTCGTGCTTTTGCGTTTCTCGGTGAGTTATCAGCAGTTATTATGTCGCGATAGTGAACCTCGACGGGAAATTCTTTCTCGCAAGCTTCGTCGCTTTTAAGCTCTTCGGGAAATTCTGTGCACATCTCTGAAAAAATTTTCACATGAAGGTAAAGTCAGTTAATGAAATCAAAGTTTGCAATTGTCCGAAGGCCGTTGATACAGATTTATATACAACAGCACCAATACAACAATTGTAAGTCAAGTCACTCCTAAATTCTCCACCTTGGAATTTTATTTGTCAGTTCAGCAAAAAACAATTAAATATAACACTGTCTATTTATGAAGTGAGTTTAATTAATACAATGATTAGGACTGAGCTTTAGAGAGTAGCATCTTGTTTTTTACCTTGAACTAGTTAAAAACAAAAATTGGTAGGATAAATTAATGTAACTATTTGCATATATCTGTTTAATCATTAAATCTTAAAGGTTACCAAAGTTTAATGGTTGTTTGAATGTTTGTAAAGAAATTTTGAGCAATAAAAACACAGCATATTTAATAACATTGTATGAAGAAACATTAAATTTTGCTAAACTAAGAAACAATAAAAATTGTCTCACAAAAAAACAAAAAAAAATTTTTGGTTGTGTAAACAACAATTTGGTTTATTTCACTGCAGTCAAACTCCATGAGGTAAAGTGCCAACCACATATCCCTTGGAGATTGCTGTATATTTTCAACCTATTTTAGCTTCAGAAATGGGTTGAATACAGGCTGGTCTGAGCTGGACCTTGGACAGAATTGGCAAACACGGCCATGGAGACTGTTTTTTCACAGCCTGGGTGGAATGCTAGGCTCTACTGTTTGTAACCATTTATAAAGTAAGTGCAAAACATTAGTCAGTTGGGAGACAAAACGATCATTTACCACTCTTGTAATGCAACCATTTTGGCATGATTAAACTACATTAATTTTTAAACCTTTTAATGCTTTGCAGTGTCTTTTAATGGCAGGAGGAGTTAGATGGAGAAAGTTCTGCAGCTTCATCAGTTCAAGAGTTGAAAACTTGTCGGGTTTCACACAATATTTCCTTGTCATACCCATCCTATACAAAGTGAAATGCCGTGTAAATAATTGAAATACTGTTTATCTGTGTTTATAAACTATATTAGGGTATACCAGAACAACTTATTTTTCAGTATATACAAAGCCTGGTTGCAACAACATTGATTACAAAGGTCTATATAGACCTGACATAGTTTCCCTTATGCGGAAATAGCCAAACGAAGGCACACCATTGTCAGACATAAATACCAGAAGAACTATTTTTCAGTATATACTATACCTGGAAGCAACATCATGTTTATTTCTATATTAGGATTATGAAAACAATTTCACCAATTATTGTGCTATCAAATCCAATTAATTTATCAATTTAACAAAGTAATACAAATATATGGTTTAAATGAACAAAAATATGAAATGTTTTTAGATATGCTCATACCTGACTGGCAGTGGCACCAAATATGGGTTAAACGGTGCCGGGGCCGGCCAAATATCCGGCCATTCCCCCTCTCGGCTCATGATGAATGTGTGGTGTTTGTAAATTTCATCATAAAAATTAACTTGCGGTCTGCCAATCTTCTCAAAGTGCTTGGGTCGAAGAAAAACCTTTGGAAGATTCGCTTTTTTAACCGGAGCATCTAAAGGGGGAATACAAATTAATTTGTTTTATATATTTAATGCAGGGATGTTCGGTTTAAAACAACTCGATTTTGACTCCTGCTGTAAAACAAACTTGAATCCAAGCCAAATTTGCAGACTCCTTTTGGAAGCCTGTCTTCACCCTACTCTACAGTTACTCTATTTTACCAACCTAGCTGTCTGGAAAGTATGACAGGTCTTGCTGAAATCTTGTGGGTACATGGCAAAAAAATTGGTGTGTAATAGGAAAATCAGGGTGCACATTTCGTTTTTCGGTGCAGGTTGGGTTTGTTGAAAAATACTTGCAGGAGCACTTCACATACTTTCAACCTGGGCTGTGGAGATTTCTGCATATCTGCCCTTATTTTAGTTACTGAAATTGGTGAAAATTATACATGCTGTAGAGTCGGAGCCGGATTCGGAACTCCTGAAATCTCACATTTGGCTGGAGTTGGACTCCGGATATTTATAACAGACTCTGTAGCCCTGCTTTCCATAGTGGCTTTACTACAATAGAGGGAGTATTCAGCAAACCACTTACAGAGCAATCCACACTTCACTGTAAAAGTACATGGCAAGTGCACCAGCAAGTGTTTTTTCAACAGGCTCAACTTTCACCCCAAATAGTTAAATGTGCACCCCAATTTTCAGAGCTGGTCTAGAATCCTACCACAGTGAAAATTAGTTAAGCAATTGACCCAACTTCACCCAAACACTGCTTTGCTTCAATAATTGTTTTGATGTTGTAGGATTCTAGACCAGCGCAAAAAGATTTCAAATCTGGGTTGTACATAATATATGCTTTTTATGGATGGGTAAAAAACGGATAACACTAATTTACGGAATGATGAATGGTCGGAACGCTCACAGAATTATTATTAAATATAATAACACTTGACCCACCTTCACCCAAACGCTAACCCCCACCCTAACTCAAATATTGTGCGTTGGTTTAATAATTGTTTTAACGGGGTAACACTTAAATTAGTGAGCATTCCGACCATTCATCATTCCGTAAATTAGTATTACCCGTAAAAAACAAAAGATTTAATAAAGACATGGGTTGCTAAGAAACGTCTATAGAAAAGCAACGTTAGTTAAACGACCAAACCGCCACATGAAATGCACAAACCTGTTGCAGATGCTTCGGTTGAAACAAACGCAAATCGCAAAGTTGCAGAAACAGAAATCGATGGTGATTTCTGAACAGCTTTTAGAGTCAACATCCTACTTTTAAGACTAAGCGTCTTTAATAAAACATTTTATATTCCCTATAACACAATAAAACTGTCAAACTTCAGTTGGGTACTAAATTAACAGATAAACTTTTACACATATACCAACCTTAAACAATTGTTTTAAACTAATGTCTTCTGTTAAAAATATTCATGGTGAGTATTCTATGAAAGCAGGTTTTTGTTCGTGGGTTAGGGGAAGTCGAAATTGCCATATAACATTAGTATTCTATCTTGCTAAGTTTTATATTTATTGGGTAGTTTATTGTGCTTTTATACATAACTCTCAGCTTATGTTAACTGGTAAAATCAGAAACAACCTGCTTGAAAGTAAAACTTGAAAATTTGAAACTGCTAGAAGTTCAATTTTGTGATGCGCCAGTTTATTTGTATTGTTCCTTTGAAATTATGTTTCGTAAATATCATGGGAAATACCCACTTTAAATATAAGAAACATTTTTTATAAGAGAAGTTCTATTTTAACGTTTCTTATTTAAATAGCTTAAATATCTCTTAATCTTCCACAAAAAATCTGTTAATATGGTACACTTATTTAACCCATGGCAATAAACAAGGTGTAGAAGCCATTTTGTCATATTGTGTTTACACAGAGAATTTTTGTTTTAATCGATGTGTCGTAACGGAAAATTTTCAGTAAAAATCTATGGCCTAAATTCTTTGTAACCATATGTAATGTTTACGTCACTCCTTGCAGCCAATGTGCAAACGATAAGCGGAAAGTTTTCGGTAAAATTCCGTTACGTAGATTTCTTGCAACGAATGCCTTGTTACACCAATTTTTATGCGTCAGAGCTGAATGTGATGTTACGTATATCCGTTTAATGTGAGCGCTTTGTTTTGAAATTCGCCTTATTGTCAACAATCCATTATTTTAGAATCGAACGCCAGTTACGTCACAATGTAGATCGAAGCGCTTTTGTTCAAGCCATATTTGGACAAAAATATTATTTCCGTCTATAAGAGTCGAGAGAAAAAGGTTTAGACCACGCCTTGTTGTCACGTGATTTATTATTGAAAATTGTAAGAATATCTACGTCAATATTTCCTGTGCATTTTAGAAATATTTTCGCCAATAAGTATAGTGACACAATCGAATAAAAAATAGTATCACCCAGTACTGCCTAGTGCAGGGAGAGGCTTTTACAGCTTTGACTGAAGACAGCAAAATTGACTGTTCATGTATCTGAACTAAAGGAAAGAATTGGACCTGAATGGCCTCACGAAGACAGGCCATCTCAAATCTTGTAGGAGTGTGGTCGATTCATCTTGGCAATTATATAAATGAAGACTCATTTAATCCGACTCACACCCTCCACAATTGGCGCGACCCGAGTGAGGAACGAACCACCTGCAAACTCATTAATCGGACCCACATCCCCCACAAATTGATGCCCGCGTGTGAGGAACGAACCACGTGCAAACTACTTTCCCAAGAAGACTGAAGAAACGAAGCTCAAAGAAAAAATATGTGCCTTAATCTGTATGGACCACCTACAAACGGCCGCCTAAAAACTGTCATGTTTGGAACTTGCAAGAAGCCAGCTTTAGAAGAAATTAATCTCATCGAAAGATACGTGAAGAGACGCTCCATAGCGTCAGCAAAGCATTTGCTTGGAATTCGAAACACGAAATACAAACAAGCGTTGCCGATAAAGACATCACCACTGTTTGGAATCATGGAAAACGAAACGGAATTATGGATTTCACAATAACTGATTCTGCCTAGTTTATCAGGTGAAAAATCTGTTATACTTTTAAAATAAAAACAAAATTATATATATAATAAGTAAAAATATCGACTGAAAGGTCTGTAAATTGCTTTAATGCGACTTTTTATTAAACCATTATGTATCGCATTTCGCAAATTATGTATAGTCTATATCTATGAAGTCTAAGCTTAAACGTCGATCGCACGATATTTTGATAAATGTTAAAGGAGCTTAATTTTTGTGCTTGGAGCTCAATAGTTTGAAATCAACGCGTTAAACTTGTGAATCATGATTTAATTTTGTTGTGCACGAAATAATTTTGTGTTAAATTTCCGAATTCTTTTAAACATTTGGTACGTTTTGGGTTTTTGTCTGTTTTTCTCTCATCACGCAGCCGCGTTTACACACGAGTTTAAACATCTCGTATCAAGCATAATGATTTATCCACACGCGAAACATTAGCTTTCAAATCACAACTTTAGGAACACCCCATTTCCTGCCTTTTGTTGAAAGCAATAGTGAATAAGCAGCAACTTCAAAGCGTATTTTCTTGTGATGCGTCGTTATTTTAAAACTTACATTGAACCAATTGTGCAAACTAAAAAAAAATGCAAATTTTTAAGGAAATGTTGCTCAATGTAAAAAATCAATAGAATTTAATTTTGTATTGAATCGCAAAAGATGTGTAACGTGAGTAAATACATATTCCAGTAATTAATTGTCTCAAACTTTAAGTGTAACCTGTCGCGCCTATATATATATATAAGTATAAAAAATATGTGTGTCTATAACCAAAATGTTAATAACCTAAGTTTGAAGTGTTGCAATCAAAATGTTTCAATACGAACACACATCTGCCGAAAAATATTTCGCATTTTTCAGAATACAAAAGCACGTTGGACAGCGAAAGGTCACAGCACAGCGCAGCGCACAATGAATGGCTTTCCGGTGACGTCAAAAATTACAACGCACCAAACAGGGAGTTTCCCCTGCTGCCGCACAGATCGCCTGAAAAGCTCAATCCACAGCAATGCAATGGTGTGTCAAGCACACAACAATTTCGAGCAACTCAGCGAACGCTGACATCAAAGTCCTCGGTTGCTAATTCAGGCACCAAAGAGAAAACTTTCTCGAGGAATCAGGAATCTGACTAAAACAATTGCGCAAATGCGTTATGTGATCGAACAATTTTCGCGTCCACGTGTCCACACACATTTCACAAACAAATAACCAGCTTTTAATATGCAAGCTGTTCCAAAATCTAGCGTGGGAATATTTGTAGAAGCCATTTTGTCATATTGTGTTTACACAGAGAATTTTTGTTTTAATCGATGTGTCGTAACGGAAAATTTTCAGTAAAAATCTATGGCCTAAATTCTTTGTAACCATATGTAATGTTTACGTCACTCCTTGCAGCCAATGTGCAAACGATAAGCGGAAAGTTTTCGGTAAAATTCCGTTACGTAGATTTCTTGCAACGAATGCCTTGTTACACCAATTTTTATGCGTCAGAGCTGAATGTGATGTTACGTATATCCGTTTAATGTGAGCGCTTTGTTTTGAAATTCGCCTTATTGTCAACAATCCATTATTTTAGAATCGAACGCCAGTTACGTCACAATGTAGATCGAAGCGCTTTTGTTCAAGCCATATTTGGACAAAAATATTATTTCCGTCTATAAGAGTCGAGAGAAAAAGGTTTAGACCACGCCTTGTTGTCACGTGATTTATTATTGAAAATTGTAAGAATATCTACGTCAATATTTCCTGTGCATTTTAGAAATATTTTCGCCAATAAGTATAGTGACACAATCGAATAAAAAATAGTATCACCCAGTACTGCCTAGTGCAGGGAGAGGCTTTTACAGCTTTGACTGAAGACAGCAAAATTGACTGTTCATGTATCTGAACTAAAGGAAAGAATTGGACCTGAATGGCCTCACGAAGACAGGCCATCTCAAATCTTGTAGGAGTGTGGTCGATTCATCTTGGCAATTATATAAATGAAGACTCATTAATCCAGACCCGCACCCCCACAAAGGAAAACATCAACTTTTAAAGGTAAAAAATACAAAAAATAAAAACAAAGTAAATATACTTTGGAACATAATGGTTGGAGGTTGTAGTAAGACGTAATAAGAGGTATCATCTTGAACGTTTCGAATAACTCTTTATTCATTTTCAACATAGAGAGAAAGTAAATATAAATTAAGAACGGACAACAAAATCAGCCGTTTAAGTCTCGCTACAGCTTCCGACCGTCACTATATTTCAAGAAACGCGCGCGACTATTTCTCACAACGAGGCAATAAGGAGGTGGTTGGGCTTCAGCCTCCGCGCCTTCCACCCTGACCGGGAACGGGTCTGACGTGGTAAAGGTGTAGGCTGGAGGTTGGTCGGAGTAATTTGGTGAACCTGGTAGTGAAAGTGAGCTGAATGATGGCGGTTCGTCGTCGTATTGTTGGCTGGAAGCTGCTGCCTGTGCCGCCTGCCTCCAACGAATAAACCAGAACATGGTTGACGACAACACAAGGATTATCCTGGAAAATGACAAGTTTTGGTTCGCTTAAAGCCGGTTAACTATCCTTAACGTAAGGATGTCCAATACTTGACATTTCAATCCGACACCCGATATTTTAAACAAAAAGATCGCGAGCCGATCCGGTACCTGTGACGTCATAGTTATGTTCAAATAAACAGAATTATAATTAAAATGTCCAAGGATAATTTTACTCAGCTTATTAGGACAACAATTTCCGTAGTTTTAGGAAATTTAATCACCATAAGAACCTAATATTAAAAAAAATCTATACCTTTAAGACAGCAATTGCTGTATGGGTGACAAATCATTTCTAAAATACCTATATTAATTTAGTATTTGCCACCGATACCACCCTAGTATCGGACGAGTACCGATACCTGCCTAGTATCGGACGAGTACCGATACCACCCTAGTATCGGACGAGTACCGATACTATCACTACCGGGTATCGGCTCCAATCCGATATTAGACATCTCTGCTGGCAAGACTCACGCGAACACCATCACAGATACGCCGATGGATTTTTGCTTGAAGACATCAGTAAACACGAGAAAGGCTCCAGCCCAGAGGAGCTGAACTCCAAGTATGAAAATAGCCTTAGTCCAACCGCTGCAAGCTCCAAAGCGACCTGGTTTCAAAGTAAGAAGCTAAAATCTATTGATTAAACTGAAATGACGTGTAGGCAACTGTTTCTAATTACAAAATGGATGGCAAAGCCAAAAAGATCGAATAAATCTACATTATCTTGATTAAAACGTTTCGATCATCTTCAGTTAATGTGACTGAGAAGTAAATCTGAAAACTAAGTAAATTCCTTTCAGGCCTTGCAAGTTATAATCAAGCTATATTACAGACACGTCCATAGTGTACTTATGATTCTATTCTATTGTCAGAAAGCCCAGTGTTGCGATGACTTAAGTCAATGACTTGAGTTAAGTGCACTTAAGTCCATGTTTTTAAAGGACGTTACTTGACTTTAGTCGTTTGAGTAAAATTACTTCACTTACACTTTAGTCAATTACACAAATTACTTGATGTAAAGCAAGATGCTTTTTGTTAGCCAATTAGAAGCAATGAATGTTAACTTGCTATCCGTTTTGTTTGCGTTGAAATAAATCGAACGTTTTCACCATTTTAAAAAGTTGAATATTGATTTTTGATGACTTTAATTGACTTAACATTTGAAGATGCGAATAAATGCGAACGATCACAAACTCCTAATGACAGGAATTTCTTTCCATCTTTTTTCTTTCTTGGTTTAAATATATTTCAGTCAAATTAACTGATGCTGATACAAGAACAAACCGAAACCTTTTTATCAAGATGATGTCGATTTAATGCAGTGACCGTTAATTTAAACTTTATCACGAATGATAAGAATATAAAAGTACAAACTTTAGGTGTTAGTTCTTCGAAAGTCGCAAGACTAAAACATTAAAGTCGAAATAACTTTTAAAACATTAAAGTCGAAATAAATTTCGAAATAAAACACGTTTACAGTATTAGCTTTCGATGACGGTGCAAACATTTCACGCTTGAAATCTCCCAAAAGTAGGCTGCCATTAAAATTCTAGCCAAACACAAAAAATGACCTATTCCACGCGCAGAACGAACTATTCATAAATGCAACTTATTTTCAGCAAACGTATTAATAACCTACCTTCGGAATAATTTCTCGTCTGCCTAGAGTTGAACATCTTACATTTGAGGCGCAAACTTAGCCGCAACTTAACCCTGTGCAAGCTTTAAGTTGCGGCGTTTGCGTGCGAAACCAAAAAAGCTTCTCAGGCGAAAAACCTGTTGCTAAATGAAGCGAAGCGCTCATGTTGGCCTATTTTCTTGGCCGATAAAAAAGGCCCGGCCCTGTTTTTTCCCTAGAGACACTGGTGCTGTTTTGAACAGATTTAAAAAACACCCCAAAAGCGAATGACCCTTTTGATTTTCAAGCTTGTTATAGAATCAACTCAAACCATGGGCAGAACTTTAGTCTTGTTGTTTCAAATAGCGATGTAATCTGGCCAAAGTCTGGCTTTTGCTGTGTTGTTAACTAAACCACATCGCGCCTAATTCTTGGAAACAACACAAGCGTAAAAAAGATTCCAGCGCGCCAAGTTTGGTTTCGGAAATACCTTTTCAAGGAATTTTGAGGTTTGGGTGCTTGGAAAATTATAGACGGGTATCTTGAGTTTTCGCAAACATTGAATACTAGCTCATAAAAGTACCTATATATTTAGATATCGGCAAACAGAAATTATAAAACAGTTTTTATTTGATAAAGAGAAATCGTTCTTTTGAATACATACTGTAGTTCAGTTTTATAATCGACAAAAAAACATTTAAAACGAGTTTGAAACACAAAATTTTTAATCCAGCTCTCATTTAGCTAAAATTAAAAAGTAAATTGCGCTTTTTAAAGAATGAAAAAATACTTTCAATCAAAAAATATGATTGAGTGCAAAAATGAATGTCTTATATAGGAACGAAGTGACGTATTACTTTCTTTGGTAACAAACTCTTAAGGGCACGTAGCTTTTAACCAGCTGTGGAAAACCGCAAATAATAAATAACAGGACTTAATTTTAAAGGTAAATTCTCTTTTTTGGATTCGCAACCCTATAAAGCAACATTTTAAGCGCTTTCCTAAAAAATCAGGTATTTTAAAAAGGATTAGCGATAAAGTTTAAGACATTTTATAAATTCCACAAAACTCAATTCTATTATCATAAAGGCCTTAGAGTAGCCTGGAATGTTTAAATAGATTACACCAGTGTTTCAAACAGATATAACCTATAATTTATTCTCTCAATACAATCCTATAAATAATAGGTGAGGGAAAAATTCCAGGTAAACGGCTTTACGAAAATTGTGAAGTACATTAATAAAACATCACACAACAGTCTTTCATAGAATTGAATTAAAAATAATTTAAGCTATAATTTGCAACTTTGTACCAATTTCAAATACTTCATCACAATGTTTACAGAAAAGTTTAACGTTTGGAAATAATTCAACATGGCTTCCATCCTAATTATTGTGAGCTCAAATCCTTTTTCGCACTGACTTTTTAGATAAAATTATTATTCGTAATTCGACCAAACCGACTCGTTGTATTTGAGGAACACAAAAATAGATCTGCTGTAACCTGCAATGAATAAAGGGTCCGTTTAGGGCGCCACTCGATAACCTCGTTACATTGGAATGGCGCAAAGCATCAGTTTGCTCAGTTGATGTTGCCCAAACACTTGTCAGTGGTTCTTAACCATAATTATGAGTGGTGGCCGATTATAATTTACATTTCGAAATTTGCAGTTTGTAGGAATTAGTTGATGGCTCGAAGCATATAGGTCCTTATCGAATAAACGCGAAATCCTCAAATATCACTGCTTGGTACAACAAAGGGACTTGGGCCAAGGTTAAGAAATCTATCTGCAATTTGCAAAACGTTAATTGAAAACATGTAAAATTGTGGATCGAAATGGCCTAGTCCGTTTTTTCATCCGATGCAATTTGGAATAACCCTGAAAAACCCCGTGCGGTTTAAAACGACTCCACAGCTTCACTGTACGGAGGTGGAGGTGTGAGTTCTTCCAAATGAAACCTCCTTGATCTTTCCTTTCTCATCTCTTCCTCCGCTCTGAAGGATCGTGAGCGATGGAGGCTAGAGGACTGGGGAGCTTCTTGCTCCTCCTCAATGTCCGGGAGCTGAAAGTGGGAGGAAAACGCTCTTCTTCTGGGCGGAACAGCATCCAATCCTCTCCTGGCGAAGATCTCCTGGTACTGCCTCTTTGTGGCCATCTTCTTCCTACAGGCGCATCCCAGGATTGTTCCGAGTATTAGAAGAGCTGATCCGAGAGGAAGAAGTATCTTCCCGATCCCGTGGACCGGAGGCTCTGTGACCACCAGGAGCAGGAGGGATCCGCAGATGCAGAGCGGAAGTCCGCACGAAACCAGGAGCGCTATCACCACAAGGAGGCGCACTGTGCACCACGCGCGCTTCTTGTATTCTAAACATCGAAGATTAAACAAGTAAAAAGTAAATAAACATTGAGGTTTTTATACAAAACGACACGTCAGAATGAGTTGTGTGACTTTGCCTTCCTTAACGATTTTCAAGATCATGGTAAATATAGTGAAAAAATCAGAATACCATATTGCGCTAGGAATCTCGCAGCAATCTCGCAGCATTTCGAGTTAAATGGGCCAGTCTTTTAACATATATCTGTCGCTAGTTCTTAAGTGCTATCTATGTTTTATCTCTTGTAGACCTACGTCTTTTTCTTCCGCCGTGTAACTTATTATCGCGTAAAAAAAACATTAGGTTTTTTATGCAAAAACAAACGTAAGTTGTGTGACGTCATGACGTTTACGGTGACCCAATGATAAGTTTAACGGCATGTGAGCAATACCAAGCGCCAGCAAGAAAAAACATTAAGGATTTCGCTGGAGACTTTCTCTTGCGCACATACAGCCACGAAAAAAGCGGGCTTTAAAATTCGCTCGAATTTATTTGGCAAAGGTGCTAATGACATCCATTTGCCAAATACAGCGTGCCTAAAGATAAACAAAGCCCATACAGAAGTAGGTAGCATTTTGTGAACCTTTCGAAAATCTCCTTATACATTTTAAACATTGAGCCTGATGCTCAAATGCTTCTGCGGTGTGCTTTGTTTCAGTTGTGCAACGATGCGTGACGGTTACGCACTGGTGAGCACCGTTGCGAACAAAGGACAATGGTGGCGACGTCGTAGTTCTTGTGACGTGACAATGTTCGGTTCAAATTTCGTAAAACAAGTTGTGGAATTATTTCTCGGTTATATAACTGTTGTGTGACGTCATTAAAGCACATATTTTACCGAAACTTTTTCACTTTGTCTGTCATTTATTTTCTTTACTGGCAAGACAACCGATTTGTTCAATAGTTTCTTAGTTGGGTACACTATACACGTGTCTGTAAGGTAGCTTGATAATGAGTTGCAAAGCCAAAAAGGTCGAGTAGATCGACGTCATCTTGATTAAGATGCAAACTTGTAATATTAACTGAAGATGATACAAGTTCGTATCGAAACGTCCTAATAAAGATGATGTCGATACTCGACCTTTTTGTATTTGATTTTTTTAGTATAACTGCCATCGCGTTTTAGCGTTTTTTCTAACAAACAGTTTTTTGTATTAATTTAATAGGTATAAAATTTTAATTTTTAAAATCTACCGACCGAGCATCAAAATTTACAGCATTTTTACCGAGTTGAATGCCCTTTGCGGCTTGGCTTTATTTAATAGACTTGGATGTTGCTTAATGCACTAATAGCAACTTTTTCGGCAGGAATTTCCAAGTTGTTTAGCTTTCTGCTAGATAGCGCCAATAAGTTTTAGCGTAATTCCTGACAAATGGGATGCCAAACTTTCAAACTTATTGCATTCAATTATTTTCTCGCGCAAATTGCTTAATTTCTTAAAAAGGAGACAAATTTACGACATTTTTGCCGGGTTAAACATCCTTTTCGGTTTGTAGTAAATTGACATATTAAATGTAGCTTGTTAAACTGCACCAACAGTTCAATAAATAATATAGTAATAAGTCCACTAATAAATGACGCCATGAAAAAACATTCCAATCTAATGGAATTTTTAGTATCCCAGTTTAGCAAAGCAACAAGACTGCAAATAAAAGTAACCAGACTCAGGTTGCAAATAAAAATCACCTTCCAAATCGTTTCTTAGCTCCTGGTTTGTGGGGATTCCCCTAGCTCGGCTTGAACTTTGTGGGTTCATCAGAACTTTCGATTTTTCAATTCAAGCGAGGATCCAATTCATAATCGCGCTTAAAACCATCTTTCGATTCACCATCGCAGAGTTGATAAAATGTGTGGGCAAATTTTAAATAGTTTTTCTTTCCTGTGCCATTAAATTTATAATTTTATTAAGAAATAGCTGCAATTAAAAGGTAGAAGAAATACCTAATCCTTTATTAAGTGCCATTTTGTAACCATCTAAAAAATTGGATTTTAATTAAAAACACACTGATCGAACGAACAGAAAATGTTACGTAAATCTGATTGGCTCAGTTCATAATTGCTGCAATATTTTGTAAATGGCAATTTTTAAAAATATATTTCACTTTAACCCTTTGTGTCCAGCTCGAAACCCGTTTTCAGCCCTACGCTAAATATGGAAGCAGAATTTCAGGGTTTTACTTGAGGTATCGTTAAGAAATTTTGCACAACTTTTTAACTAAGTACGTAAAAAACACTTTATAGTTCATAAAATGAATTACTTGAAGAGAAATTTCGATTCCTCAAAACGCCCTGAAACACTGGTAACAGGCACGGATTCATAACCGGGTAATCAGGTGGCACTATATAACGACAAGTCTTGAAATCTTGACCAGCTTTCGCACATGTCAAAGTTTCACCTAATGAAGCACGGTTGCTCAAAAGCTTGTCAAGAATTAATACAATGTGTCTTTATATGGTGACACCTGATTCCCTGTTTAGAATTAGTCAAATACGGCAATTTACAAAGAGGGATTTACAATAAGTTCTTTGCTTTACAAACTGCACTTAACGTCTTACAAATAGACAGCACATTGGCCTCATTCGAACTCTATTTCACATGAACTGAAAACCAGGGAACACAAGGTCTTTTTGGCAGATAAAGCAAGCGAACCACCGCCTGTTGACTGACTCTATGCAGCAGTTGAGGTTACAGCGGCCCACTGCGCAGCGCCTTCACGCATGCTGGGGCCCAACCCCTAATCATAGCAGGGTTGGGTCGGGTTCCCTGTTCACAAGTGTGCAGAACAAATCACCCTGGCTTCGACTGACACGTGTTTTTGCAAGCGTGGAAATATTTCCATTTCAACTTAGAAGGGACTTTTTGCCATGTTTTTAATGATTATACCTCATTTTCAAAGCCTGCACTCATCATTGGACGAAAGATGCCTCAACAAGTGCTGCGCTTTGCCTTTCGATTTTTTCTCAACAAAAAATATGAAAAATATTTTCTTTGCAAGGAAGAGCTGCTCCTTTTGGTGCGAAAGCAATTTTTGGTTGATGTCGAAAATGAGATATTCGAAGCGTTCACAAACCCTACCTACTTCTCGTCTTACTACAACATCCTGCCATGTTTATACAACATCCGATGCTCCGATTTGTTCGGCAAAATTCTAAAAAAAAAAAAATTCTGCTTTAATTTCAGCAATTTTACTCTAGTGACTAACGTACAGGGGTGGCCAAACCACTGTTCTTCAAACAGTTTTAGGTGCTTAAGGTCAGTTGGTATTTCATGTTTTAAGGATGTTCAGTGTCAATTCTCAGGTTCTTATTTTTGGCCCATTTAAACTACTTAAACGCAAAAAAAATTGTTTAACTTCCAGCAGTTTGCTTACATCTCAATTCAACAAATTGAGAAACCTCGACAGCGTGATGGCATTTATTTGAAAGTTCCTGCAATCTGAGTATAAATTCGCTTCAACGTAGTTTTTTAGTTTGCAACATCCTTCATAAGTATAGCAGAGCAAATGTGAGAAAGAATTAAGGTGAATTTAGGTGGTATATTCATTTCTGCCTGTGTGTGAGGTGTGGCTCTTTGCGGTTAATTGAGTAAGACCCTCGGTCTCTAACTGGTCTGCCAATCCAGCTATAGTAGGCCTACATTGCCATTTGGTGTCAGATTGAATCGTAATTTACTCTTGTCAAAAAATTGGGTTTGGCAATAAAAACAAAGTATCGTATACATTTCTAGTCAAGACAACGTCAGTAACTTGTCATATGACGCTTCTCTTCAAGAAGAGAAGTTTACATTATTACACAGTTGTTTAAAGACTCGCCTTTTTACATAGACGGGTGACTCGGGTGTGTTTTTCCTTTCAAACTAAACCGCACAGTTTTTTTTTATTCCTAGCGTTTTTCCAAAGTAAAATTAGCAAACCTAAAAATAATATGACGTCATACCCTCAACAACTACGATGCCGTTCGTCGACCTAATTTTCGTAATCTCATAAAATGCAAAATATTCTCCTGTTTGGTAGATGCTAAATCGTATTTGTTTTAGGAGAAAAAATATTAATCAACAGTCGGTTACTTTGGTTATTTGTAAGTATCAATATTAAAAGACTGTTTTACAAAAATTAGGTTTGATAAAAATGTTTGTGAGTGTATTTTGTTGTTTGTAAAAGCGAAAACGAATCAGTCAACACAGCAGTATTCGATTAAAACATGTTGCTGAGTTTTTAAAGGGTTAAAAAATACCGAAAAAAATGATTTACTCGTTTGGTATATTATGTGCAGAGTTACAACGTTTCACAAGTAACTCTATCAGAATCTTGAAAGAAACAGAACCCTTGAAAGAAGAAGGCTAATTAAAAATCGTCAAATCTTAATGTACCATCTTGCATGAGCTCCAAAGTTATATTTACGCCAGTAGACATGACTTTAACTGGCGAATTTAAAGTTAAACTCTACTGAAAAAAGAACCGGTTTTGTTCTACTAAATAATTTGATGAAACTATCGTAAAATACACGTGTTCTTGTGTGGACTAACAACAGCTAGTGGCAGGTTTATATGCGTCTACGCCTCAGGGCAAATTTGCCGGTTCATCATAAGTATTTCGCAACTGTATTTCAAGGCTTGCCGGTCAAGCATCGTTCTTAGAAGGTTAGCAGCAAGTTGCGAATATTCCAGTTCTTCTGCTTCTATATTATAACAATTGTTGGTGGTGTGTATAAGAATTGATTACACTTTATAAAACATTTTTTTATAAGTTTGAATTTTTACGGCTTAATGCTGGAATATTGAGGTTAAAAAGTTTGCTGTAATATCAGTTTATTGTGGTATACGTGGCAGTTCTCAGCATTTGCAAACTATGGTGGTTTTGAAGTTATGTAGACATTCGCAACTTGTATAATGTTAGAAAATATAATAACACACATTAGACGTTGGCCGGATATCATTTTTAAGTTCATGAATATACTTTGTTCTAATATTGAGTCAAACGATTGAAACAATATATTTAAATGACAAATACAAGTGTTATATAGCACCACAAAACATAAATAGAAGGGGAGTTTTGTAGTGCAATATAGCATATCGCGACACCCACATATGCTTATCAAATCGTCACATTGAACAAGGATTAGCAACCATTCAGCTTAGAAGCCAATTGTACAGCAGAGCGTTCAGGTCAGTAGGAACTCAAAGCTTTGTTGCTTTGCTCTATGTCCGGATATATGTGACGCAATAGGCATATAGAGCATAGATACACATAACAGTTGGTTTTATATTCACAGGTCGGTGCTATTTTGCAGTGTTTATAAAATCAAATTGAGAGAATGCGTAGGGCTGCTGTACAACATGGGTATGAAAAAAATCAGTGTTTTTTTGTTGTTTGATGATTTAGTTTTGGGAGTGCAGTGTAACTTTTTGCGTGTATACAGTGGTAAATATGTTAAAGACAATACTACATTACTACAGTCATCTGGAAAAATAATTCGACATTGCATGCGTTTACCATTGAATGTTGAGTGTAAATGAGTTTAATAAAACCTAAAATACTTCATTCTGTAATACAAAACCCCATATTTAAAGTAGTTATCTGTATTTAGTTGTTCAAACGTGGTCTATGTTTTCTGCAAAGTCTGAAAACATAAAAATACTGAAATGGCGTATATTTTAAGAGACTATTGGAAAAATTCGAGAAACTGTTTTGCTCTCTCAAAACACTTTACACAATTTTTTATCTGCTGTTTAAAACCTACGTGGATTTCACAACGTATTTTATGACTGGATTTGGACAGTTACGAGAAAGCTTGTTTTGTGACACAATAAGCAGCATATAAGTTGAAAGTGTTCGCCCAAAAGTTTTTTTTTAAGAAAATATCCTTATATATAATATATAATGTGGTTAAACCTGTTTTGTATGGGAGAAAATCATTAACCTATTACCGGTATCCGGAATTTTTTTACTGACGCAAAGTTTATACGAATATGGGCTACCAGTACGTTATTTCTGCTGACATTACAACTAAATTAAAGCTAAGTTGTGTTTTTGTCACAGATTTAGTTTTAAAACTTGCGTTAGCAAAGTAAAATAAAATTGACGACACCAGAATTAACTTTCATCACCGGCAACAAAATAACCGTAAGTTTGATGCATGTTGCATAACAGCTTTCTGTACGGCAGCTTTTATACGCAAACTAACTAATAACACCGCAAACTAACGAATTGCTTATAGACCTACACAATAAATATGCTGTTGATACCAGGCATAGTATATACTGAAAATGAGTTATTTTAATAATAAATAAGTACCAAATGGGCTTATACACAGTAGCTAATATTATAGCCAGGGTTACCATACCGTGCTTATTTCTAAGATTTGTGCTTATCTTTAGTTGCAATGTCTTAGAAAATATTAATGTACTTATTTCTAACAACCGTGCTTATTTGAGTTGAGTGCTGGCCTCACTACTGCTCTTTCTTGCGTTTACAATCAAATAAACGCATTTGTTTTTCTTGCGCTTTGTGCGATTAAACTGCTTTAAGCTGCATTCTACGATTTGCTTTTAGTTTCATGAGCGCTATAAAACATAATTCTATTTGAATTGTATTTTTTCTGGAAACGTGCACAATAAGTTCTGTTTAAAGAAGCTTATTTAATTTTTGGAAATGTAAAACGTTACATGAAGATATAGAGTTATTTATACTTTGCTAGAGCAGTGGCCTGAAAAGTGGCCGTAAAGCAGTTTAAGTGGTTCTGGGAATAAAAGTTTTCGGGCTGGAAAACAAAAGATCGATAAAACAAATGGAATAAAGCAAAGCTAAACCTGTCTCAATAAAATTAGCTATCTATTAGTAATTTTATTTTTTTTATGTTATTTTTTTATCAGTTTTGCTACGATTTTCCGTTTCATTTTTCTATTGCATATTATTTGTTGTACAGAACGGCGACTTAAACAATTAAAAGTTTGGGAACCACTAAAATATAAATAGCATCATTACTCCGGCAAAACCATCAGCTAGCGCAATAATTGAACCTACATCCTGTTTTATTTGTAAAACTCATCATACTGTAACATTATTGGGACAACATTATTCAATGTTAGGCCAATTCGTCAAAATCAGTACAGGGTTTTACTAGTAATATAAGAAATCTTTGAATTTATGGAAGGGTACTGTTAACCATTGCGCTGAAAAGCTTGTTTTTAATGTTAATAAGCCGTTTATTTACGCTCGTTTATTTTCAACGGTGTGCATTGCAAATGAAACGGCCGCTAGGGTTAATAAGTGTTGTTTTATTTACAAAAGGACTCTACACGTATAATTCATTTCCGCTGATTTTAAACAGACCTTTATTGAAAGGCCAGTTCAGCTGTTCTTCTTCAAATGAAAATATTCGCAGCATTAAGAAGTGTCAGGCTAGTTTTTGTAAACAAGCCATTCATTAGATTTTAAAACCTGTATAAAACGTTTTCAGGTTATTAACTTTTCTTTGTGACTTTCCGATGTTTAGCTATTGTTGTATTAATGTCGCAAAAATAGGTTGATAAAAAAAGTCCAGTAAAAAAACTTTTTATTTTTCCATTCTATTTTGCATGTCTGTTTTTGGCAAATGTGTCCTTAAGTTCTAATGTTTCTTACGTTTGTTTACAACCAGAAAAAATATGCAAGAGAAAAACGAAGACAGTCAAGAAGTAACGATGCATAGGAAAAGTGAATCTTTATTTACGAAATATATGAGAGTGGTTGGGGTTGTGTCACTGTATTGGGTTGTCAGCATAAGTCTTGTGTTTCTCAACAAGTATCTACTAAAGGTTAGTTTTCTCAAATATTTTAACTCTTTTACTGTATAATTTATTTATTATTGTAATCGCTAAATATTTTTATGTAGTAAAAGTGTTTTTTATTTTTATTAGGAAAAGATTTAAACTTACATAGTTCAGCTTGGGGCGCTGGTCTAGAATCCTACCACAACGTTGAAATGATTATTAAGCAATGCATAATATGTGGGTTAGGGTGTCGGTTAGTGTTTGGGTGTGGGTAGGTCAAGTAATATTGTTTAAGACTATTACTGGACTCACCCAAACCCAAACGCTAACCGGCACCCTAACCCAAATAATGTTCGTTGTGGTAGGATTCTAGACGAGCGCCCAGCTTGGTTCTAATAAATACTTTGTGTGAATGACAAAAAAATTTGATTATTTAAGTAAGAATTGCTTTATTTTGCATTCTTCTAGAATTTTTACTCTGTTAACTTCTCATCTATCTCCATTAATTCATATCATAATTTTTAATTTATGCCATTATTTTCAGAGTGATGATTTGAAGCTGAATGCTCCACTGTTTGTGACGTGGTTCCAGTGCGTTGTTACTGTTCTTCTCTGCTATTGCTGCAGTTTTATTGGAAGCAGGCAAGTGTTTGTTTTAAGATTTTTAGCAGCATGTGTAAACCTGTGGCCTGGTCTGCATTTAAACAATAAGTTCGAGGCATGTGCAGCGCCAAACTTTAAGTTGTTCAGGTGTGCAATAATAGTTTTGCAGACCTGAGGTTTACAATCCTTCCAGAACTCGAACTTTTCTGAAATTCAGGTGTGCGATTGACTAACTCGTGTGTGCAAACCAGTTTCTTAAAAAAAATAGATTTGTACCTGCCACATAATTGAACTAGTCTGTGTACCCCCCATCATAGCTTAATATTGTAAAGTAGAAAGTGTACCCTTGTTGAGGTGAAAAATTGAGTTGTTAAGTGTAAGTGCAACTGTCATTTCATTTTTTCCAAGAATTTTGTTAAAATCGTTATTTCTAATGTGTGCAATATTAAATAAAATAAAGTTAAAAAAAAATTATATTTTATTTCTAAACATTGGAGCTTGATGGTTGAGGTTGCCGTTAGATGTAATAGAAATATCAAAGCCCATACAGATGTAGGGAGTGTTTTCGATGTTTTGAACAACTTAAAATACTACCTACTACGTATCTCCAACAGTTTATTTTAATTCACCAGGTGCCCAGCCTCTCTAACATTTCCCGACCTGAAGTTTGATCGTAAGTTGTCGCGCGAAGCGCTCCCACTAAGCGTCGTGTTTGTGAGCATGATCACGTTCAACAATCTCTGTCTGCTCGAGGTCGGAATCGCTTTTTACACAGTCGCTCGATCACTCGTCACCATTTTCAGCATCATCTTCACTTACATTATTCTGGGTAAGTTTTGTTACTGTTTCAAGCTATGGCAAACCTAATGTTTACCAAAGCCTCTTTAGCTGTAGGGAGTATTTTATGAATCTTTATTCATTTTCAATATATTTTTACATTCTTCTGTATGGGCTTTGATGTTCGTTTTACATCACCTCCCGTCATTATCTTAAGAATTAGTCAAAACGTTCACAAAATGTACCTACTTCTGTATGGGCTTTGATATTCTTACTAGATCTAACTAAAACCCACAGCTATTATGCCTCGATATAGAACATTTTATTTTTTTTTTATAAAAATATAGTATTCAGAATTAATCTAGTATAATGCAAAATCAGTATTTTATGTGACATAAAGATAAAATGACTTTTGATATTATTCTATACTTAAAGCAAGTTGTTTTCATTTAACTTAGTTCAAAGGCTAATTGTTCAATTCATTTCCATTTTACAGGAAAAAAAACGACTCCCCCTGCGTTAGTTTGCTGCTCCATTGTGATTGGTGGATTCTTTCTGGGGGTCAATCAAGAAGGATCTATTGGTGAGTTTACAAATGTTATTATATACATACAGACAGAGCACAAACAATTTAAAATACAAGATAGTGAAAACAACATTCCCAGTATAACAGAGGTCATAGGTCCGGTATTCCTAATTGATTGGCAGATTCGGTCTTCTAACAACTCCTGGTGTACATACAAACATAATGTTTGTAACATCTTAACTGTATTTTAAAATAACCTGTGGTGCATTATTTAGCTGCTGGTGGATTATCAATCAAGGGAGTTATTTACGGGGTTATTGCAAGTGCAATGGTGGCTTTGAATGCAATCTACATCAAGAAAGTACTTCCTGCTATGGACAACGACATTTGGAAACTAACCTACTACAACAACGTCAATGCCTGTGCAATATTTGTGCCTCTCATGCTACTTTCTGAGGTTCGTAAAAAATTGTGTGCTTACAATCATTAAATAATATTCACAAATTTGTTTGACTCATAGATTTACATACTTTCTAACTTTTGATTCTGACATTTAAAGTTTGGCTTTGGTAAACACTAAGGAATTTTAAGTGACCACAAATATTTATTTCAAGTATGTAAACTGCTAATTCTCTGCGACTGTTGGGAGGTAGTAGGCTCTATTTCTAAATGTTGGCTTGACAAATTTAAGAAACTGTTTCAGTCAGTCAAAACACCTTAAAATTCACTGGACACCGTATAGATTCGAATCATAGTTGTGGGTGTGCAGAGCGGTTTTAGACGCCCTGAATTTCTGACAGGGCGTCAAAACGCCCTGGAATTTGACCAAGTTATCAATAACAGTACAAAATAAATTCCTGTACCGCCAAAGTTTGTTTTTAAATTCAACAAGAATTTTTTTTGCCTTTTAAATGTAAACTTTTTTAGCCAAAATGGTTTTAGTGATAACATGCAACAGCACAAATTATTATTTAAGAGCTCACATTTTGTACTGGTTGGAGCAAAAACGCCCTGTAATTTTGAAAGTTCGGTACCTATGAATTAAATTCCAATGTAAAATATTGTTCAGATGAGAGAGCTGTGGAATTTTCCGCTTCTGTTCAGCCCGACATTTTGGATGTACATGAGTGCTTCAGGGTTCTTCGGCTTCATCATGGGTTTCGTTGTCGGACTCGAAATTAAGGTCACAACCCCTGTTACCCACACAATAAGCGGGGTTGCAAAAGCTTGTCTGCAAACCGTGATAGCTGTGCTGTATTACCACGAGGTAAGTGTTTATGATTTAGGTTTACAAATTGTTTACTGACATGAACTGCTTTTTCTCTGGATGTGCTATTTTTGTTTTCCTTGTTTTTTCAATGTTCTTAAGTTGCACAAAAAAAAAAAATCACACAGAAAGTGGGACTTACCGAGTTAACCCACATTTTTCAAGAGTGCTGCTCAGAATTATCCACCTACCCATAATAGCAAGGATATACATCTGTTGAACGTTGTTATTTTGTTTTGATTTTCGGTAGAATTTACCTGAAGTTTGTCATTATTAGTTTTGTAAAACAAAATTCCTAAAAGGTTGTAAAAAATATAATTATTTTTCATATAAATTTGAAGACGAAATTGTAAACTCATTTTAAAAAGTTTTTTCCTGTTTTTTTTACCAGACAAAGACCTCTCTTTGGTGGGTTTCGAACTTGTTGGTTTTAACTGGGACTGGATCCTACTCTGTCGTGAAGAGCCTCGATATGAAAAAGAGTCATCAGCAAACAAGAGCTAAGTCAGATGAAGACAGACAAGAAAAACAATCGCTTGTGTGATGAACAATCAGCACATTCGACCACAGCAACATATTTGTTGCCAGTTGGAAGCTTTGTATCATTCCAAAGTACAAGCTTGGCACTTGTTTCTGCTATTTTAAATAGCTTTTTTGACAAAGTTACATTTATGTTTAAAGATGGATTTAGAAAGGCTCTTACAAATCCTATTTATTTTCTATAAAACTGTTCACGCATTTGTTCAATTTTCATCTTGTCGCCAGCAGTCTAAGTTTATTTTAATATAGAAACAACAATAAAGATATATATGTTTGTATATTTTTCATGAGTTTTTAAATTAAGATTGTGCACTTTTATTTCTGCACTGTTGCGAATTTAACCTGCAGTGAAAAGTCATCTTTTTCTTTGTGTAGTTTTTCATTAATATAGTGTAAAGTGTGTATGCTATACACTTGTACAGTGACTATCAATTGAGTTTTACCTTCCATGGTGCTGATTAAACTGTAAAACCGATTTCTAAGTTGACCAAAACACTTTCTGTTTCATTTCTATTGAATTTTACTTTCAAAGCTGATTACACCAACATTACACCTTTGCTCAACAGAGCTGATAAATTTTCAATCTTCTGGTTTTTCTAGTTCATTTCTTTCAGAGATGTTTTATATATGCTATGCAGTTTATTTAAAAATAAAAAAATGTTAGTTACCAAAATATGGTTTTTCAAAGTCGCAGTTCAATTACATTTTTTAATTGCAACAGGTTAGGTTACGGAATCAATTCACTTTAGCAAATTTAAAAACTTTTTGATCAATATGACTTCCGATTAGGCTGGCAAGACTTGCCAAAATTGCCAGCCTTCTGGTGACAAGCAATTTTTAACCTAAATTCTATGTCGTGCCCCAAAACTTGAATGATGTGTTCGTCAAAGGAATGTTGTATCAACCTTGCCATGTTTAGGCGATAAACAAGATTATTGAAAAGTAAATAATTGAGCAAAAAGTTTCGCCAAAGGCGCAAGCGACTATCATGATTGCTTTTTTACCTCAATAAAGAAGTATTTGCAAAATCAAGTAAAACGCAAATACACAACAGTAACAGGCCAAACACTGGCTTTTCCCTGCTAAACAACGAGATTTGTACTTTTTTCAGAATGGCACAAAAAAATTTCCTGCCAACTTTAGTGTATATTGTTCCTACATATTCAGCATTTAAAAAAATATTGCATTAAATATGTGTAGAACAAAAACACGTTGGTTTGGAAAATCGATCTTTTTTCAAAATTTTTTTTGACCAATTTCTTTGGTTTTTTGTCTAATTCTTCAGCCGACATAGTCGCCAGCTTTCTCCCATACTGCTTACGACTTTAACTCTTAAAGACTTTGATTTAATATATACTTCATAAATGTAATTAAATAAAAATAATTATTGATTTTATTTGTTTAAAAAACTGGCATATCTATTTTCTGTAAATAAAACAATGGTTTATAACCTCACAGTTATTGAGCACAAGAAGTAAAAACATCTTCCAACAGTGAAAGAGCAGCTTAAATCCACAATCAGTCAGGTGAGAGTATCACTGGTTGCTCACAAATGGAAGTCAACAGCTGCAGTTTCGCCACGTCCAACATGGACAATATGTGTTTGTTGGGTCGAACCTTCACCGTGAGTTCCAGCTGTGATACTGTACGTTCCCGGCGCAACTATAACGTTCATACTTTCTGTTCGATCAAGCTGTAAACACAAAAAAATATCACCAGGTTTGAATAAATAAACGAATTAATATTTATATAGCTTGTAAGTGTTAGAAAACTTTATTTAAACACAATTCAATTTACTAATAAACAAAAAACATCTTTTGCGAAACCTAAATGGGGATTTAGCAGTTTTGATATATATTTAAGAATAACATAAACTTTCCAAGATAATATCTGGTCGCCTAATCAAATGACCATTTTTGTCAAACGTTTGCTCAAAAAATAAAAACAGTTTCCCAGAGATATTCTATAAAAACCATAAAATTGTGTGACAGCATGAGAATGACCAGGTGACTAAATATAAGTCAATAGCTTTTGTCAAATTGCGTTATATTTTGTAGTTTTATATTTTAAACGGCAAACGGAAAAGTGTGTGGAAGACATAATATTCAGTATTAGGTGGGAGTTTTCTTGAATTTCACTTCTGAGCTGCTGCTTAAATAGAGTTGCCAACCAAAGTAAATTTTGTTCAAGAGCAACTGTGCTAATTCAAGTATTTAACATACCGGGTTTTTTCTTTGGATTTCTGTGTACTTTGGGTGGAGGTACTTCTGGCAAAATCTTTGGTCTTGTGTGTTACGTTGAGAGTGCGGCGTACTTCGGTAGAATCTCTGCAAAAAATTTTAATTCATTCCTTTATTACAAAAAAAATTAGTAATCAAACTGACAGTCCACAAAATGGTACTAGTTTTTAAATTTATGGCCAAAATAGAATAATGAGTTTACATAAATAAAATCATAGAAGACTAATCCCCATGATTTTACAGTCACTTGGTTTTTGGTTTAATTTATTTTTCAAAAAGTATCACATTTTTTTACACTCTATATTTCCAACATTTAAAAAAACATGAAACTTTTAATTTAGGAAACATTTTGGCCGGTCAAACATTTATTTTTGCATTATATTTTCAATAATGGGTTTATAAAAAAGGGGCAAATGTCATAATCCAATACATAATTAATTTACACACTTGTGATATTGTTATTTTTGTAAACAGGACAAGCTACTGTAGATGTTAGAATCTTACCAGGCATTGTCTTGAACAAGTTGATAGTGTTGTCATAACAGACGAGAAGGCGTCGTCGAGTGAAGAGTAAACAGTGGGATCCTAAAAATAAATAATCAAACTTTTATGAACAGTATCATTATTTTGTGGTGCTGAAAAGCTGTTGATCTTGAAGTAAACAAACAAAAGAAAAAGAATCCAAAAGATAACATGTTTGTATTGTTTTGGACAAATCTTGCTCAGAATAATTATTATCAATGAAGTCAGCCAGTAGGTTGAGAAGCACCACGTTTGAAAGTAAGGTCGCAGTTTCCAACTCGGCCATGGTCATAGCCGCACATTTCATGTAACATCACTGTAAAATGCGGTCAACTTGAAAAATCGCAAACTGTGCAGAACTTTCGCCGCGCTAACGGATTTCAGTATAGTACTCCATTTTCAGTCTCGCAAATTTTACAAATAACGTTATTACCGCTGCGCATATTTGAGCATAAATATTATTACAGCCACGCAATTTCAGCTGCAAAATCGTCTCCCTTAAGTACAAAATCCAAAGTTTCCAATCTGGGAGAGACACTACTAATAAGTGGAGATCTAATAACATTATTTATGTATCTTTGTTTTTTAGGTAAATTGCTTTAATGTGCATTTCATATTTGCAAGAAATATTAGGAATACACGTACATGGATTGGTGTTTGTTGAACTGGTTTTGGTTCGGGGTATCGAAAGCTGCGCAATCGGGTTTTGATGAGGGTGTTCCTTGCTTGATCGCTCGTCCTTTGAAGAGTGTTTGAAGTCCACCTTGATCCATCCACGTAGTTCTGGCTTGATTGCATTTTGGGCAGTTTAACTTATTAAAAACGGAGTTATATACTTACAAAATCTGAAATTAGAAAACTATATTGGTAAAAGCACTTCGTTTAAAAGTAATTGTTTTAACAGTTTGTTTGGCGCTGGTCTAGAATCTCTTACATTTTCGTCCAGAGATTTTATATTGCTAACAGTATTTGGGTTAGAATGCGAATTAGCATTTGGGTGAGACAAGAATTACTATATTTATTTTCTGTTATTTTTTTTGGCGCTCTTTAACTTATGTACGTGAATATTAATAAAAAAAAAAACTTTCTTCAAATGCCGCATACCACAACGCATATTGTTTGGGTTAGGGTGCTGGTTAGCGTTTGGTCGAGGGTGGGTCAAGTTATTATTAATAATAAACATAATATTACTTCACCCACCCTCACCCAAACGCGCACACTAACCCAAACAATATGCGTTGTGGTATGCGGTATTATTTTGTTTTTTGCATAACTTTTCACGTACATAAGTGAAAGAGTGCCTTTTTTTCTACCTTGAAATGTTATGTTTGAGAACTCGTTTCGTTATTGTAAAAACGTGGTAAGATTCTAGACCAGCGCCATTTGTTTTACAGTAGATAGGGCTGCGTTTCGTACATTTCTGCCTTTTTTAAAACTACCTACTTATTCTCTACATGTTTGCACGAAATCTGTTGAAATTTTTTAGCTTCTTCGTGTTTTTGTTTGAAATCATTTGTTTTGCAAAATAGAATGCTTACAATTTAATCCAGGTCACTAGGGTAGATGGAAGATTTCTGTTTGAAAGTGAAAACAAAAACTAAAAAATGTCACCATTGTCATTCTGGCAGGATTTTTTTGGAATTTATTTCGCTCAAATTTTGCCTATTTTTAAATTGATTTTTGATGCGCATACCACATAAAGTGTTTATAATCATTTTTTTGAAGAAAAAAATATTTCTATTTTCATTCCTTATTTTGGTTTGTTTTATTTTATTTCACCCACCCATTATAAAACCTTTATTACTTAACCAGCAATTTTTATTTTTATATAAAGAAAACAAAATATCTCTTTTCTTAAGCTTATATCTGATATTATTTAATTTTTTGGCTTTAAACTTATTGAATAATTTATCAGCATGATAAAATACACTGGTTTACAAATTTAGAGTCATTGAAAGTTCCAGCCACCCTATTAGGCGTTTCCCCCTATTTCGAGGTCACTGATTCGGAAAATGGCAGCAGTTTTTCTCTATCACGTCAAATTTTTTCTGTACATAATTTGGAAATTTTATAAAAAAGCAGCAATTCATGTTTTTTTTTATGTAAGTCTGCGCTGTTTGTGACAACATATTTTAACATGTTACGACACTATTATGTTGACTGAAAAAGAATTAGTGAAATTCTTAAAAAATGGCTTGTTTAGAATCAATATATTTTTGCAACGCGTTAATACAGTCTGTCTTCCGGAATAGTTGGAACATATATAGTAAGGGCGGGTCGTCAAATATATTTTTTTTCAAACCCACCTGCCTCATATGGATTTTAATAGATAGACACCTAAAACCGTTATATACAAAATTTAAGCTCATTTGAACATGTACAGGTATAAGAAAATCGAGTTGTTTTTTTGCCGAAAAGCGCAAAATTGGGTAAAAATGCGAAATTTTAGGTTATTTATGTTTTTCAAGTGAAATTTATCTTGTCGACTCTGCCAGAGCATGCGCTTGAACTTCGACACGGAATTAACTGGGATAATTGTTAACTCCTAGAACCCTAAAACCGCACTTTTACAAAAACGGTTCATCGCATCCTTCCGACTCAGCCAAGGTCATTACACCATGAACAAAAAGGGTTCGTCGTTTCCGGCAATCTTCACGTCGCTGAAGCTGACTGATAAAACCTTATTGTTCGAAGTTGACCGGATGGCCCGTCGCGCCACAGATTATCTTATACTTCAGCAACAATTGTTTCCATCTCTAATCCAAAGTCTTTTTCATTTAACTATTTCACAATTATATAAGTTGGTTAACGTATGCTTGTTTTCAATATTTTTAGTGATTAGGTTCAATATTACAGCCGAACAGACGATTTATAACTTCGTTTACACCATGGTAGCGATATTGATTGATTGATAGGTTGCCTGGTGCAAGTTTTTTATGTTTTGTTATTTTTCTTGGGTTTCATTCTTAACACAACAAGGCTCTTCACTAGTCATTTTCTATGCGCATATCCCGCTGGCCAACACGCCGCCGAGACGCTTTGTCATAGGAGTAACCACCGCTCAATTATTCAGTATTGCTAGAATACATCTTAGTCGACAATGCTGTAAAGTAATTTTGATGACCCCATACCTAGAACGCCCAGCAGAACGGTCTAAGGGTGGCCTATTTTATTAATTGGCGAAACTTGGTTCTACATTGTTGAAGGAATGCAACAAGGCGCTTCGCTAGACATTTTCTATGCGCATATCCCGCTGGGCCACACGCCGCCGAGACGCTTTGTCATAGGGGTAACCACCGCTCGCATTACGCGGCTCGTATTGTTATTTGACGTCAGCGACGTTGATCAGCATAGTTCATTTGAAGTTAAGTTATTTGTTTGCACGAAAGCAGGACGACCAGAATTTAATATTCGGTTGTAGTAATAGTTATATTTACAGGGGAAGACGAGGAAGGATTTTTATGTGATTTAAAATAATATTTTTTGACATAACTTGGTTGTGCAGCATAAAAGTAAAGACAAATAAAATAGTTTTCCGTACAATAGACTGTTTTTAACTTTTTAGGATTGCTAGAATACATCTTAGTCGACAATGCTGTAAAGTCATTTTGATGACCCCATAGCTAGAACGTCTAACTGAACGATTTAAGCTTGACCTGTTTTATTACTTTTTAAAACAGTGTTTTAGAGGGTCAAATCAACGACGGTTTTAAGAACTTTTCAGTCCATAGAGTTTTATAATTTTTTCAGCATCGTAAGAATCAAACTTAAAAAATAACAACCTACATTTTAAAAAACTTACGCCAAAACTAGTTTTCGAGTATTACACACTTCAAGATATGTCGTTTTATTTTTTTTGGAATTTTTGTCAAAATTAAAGCGATTTTTAATAACTTTCCGAGCAATAGATTTTTTTAAATTATTCAGTATTGCTAGTTTAAATCTTAGTCGACAATGCTGGATAATCATTTTGATGACCCCATAACTAGAACGCCCAGCTGAACGATTTAAGCTTGGCCTGTTTTATCACTTTTCAAAACAGCGTTTTAGAGGGTCAAATCAACGACGGTTTTAAGAACTTTTCAGTCCATAGAGTTTTATAATTTTTTCAGCTTCGTAAGAATCAAACTTAAAAAATAACAACCTACAATTTAAAAACTTACGCCAAAAGTAGTTTTCGAGTATCACACACTTCAAGATATGTCGTTTTATATTTTTTGGAATTTTTGTCAAAATTAAAGCGATTTTTAATAACTTTCCGAGCAATAGATTTTTTTAAATTATTCAGTATTGCTAGTTTACATCTTAGTCGACAATGCTGTAAAGTCATTTTGATGACCCCATACCTGGAACGCCCAGCAGAACGGTCTAAGGGTGGCCTATTTTATAAATTGGCGAAACTTGGTTCTACATTGTTGAAGGAATGCAACAAGGCGCTTTGCTAGACATTTTCTCTGCGCATATCCCGCTGGGCCACACGCCGCCGAGACGCTTTGTCATAGGGGTAACCACCGCTCGCATTACGCGGCTCGTATTGTTATTTGACGTCAGCGACGTAGATCAGCATAGTTCATTTGAAGTTAAGTTATTTGTTTGCACGAAAGCAGGACGACCAGAATTTAATATTCGGTTGTAGTAATAGTTATATTTGCAGGGGAAGACGAGGAAGGATTTTTATGTGATTTAAAATAATATTTTTTGACATAACTTGGTTGTGCAGCATAAAAGTAAAGACAAATAAAATAGTTTTCCGTACAATAGACTGTTTTTAACTTTTTAGGATTGCTAGAATACATCTTAGTCGACAATGCTGTAAAGTCATTTTGATGACCCCATAGCTAGAACGTCTAACTGAACGATTTAAGCTTGACCTGTTTTATTACTTTTTAAAACAGCGTTTTAGAGGGTCAAATCAACGACGGTTTTAAGAACTTTCCCGTCCATAGAGTTTTATAATTTTTTCAGCTTCGTAAGAATCAAACTTAAAAAATAACAACCTACAATTTAAAAACTTACGCCAAAAGTAGTTTTCGAGTATCACACACTTCAAGATATGTCGTTTTATATTTTTTGGAATTTTTGTCAAAATTAAAGCGATTTTTAATAACTTTCCGAGCAATAGATTTTTTTAAATTATTCAGTATTGCTAGTTTACATCTTAGTCGACAATGCTGTAAAGTCATTTTGATGACCCCATACCTGGAACGCCCAGCAGAACGGTCTAAGGGTGGCCTATTTTATAAATTGGCGAAACTTGGTTCTACATTGTTGAAGGAATGCAACAAGGCGCTTTGCTAGACATTTTCTCTGCGCATATCCCGCTGGGCCACACGCCGCCGAGACGCTTTGTCATAGGGGTAACCACCGCTCGCATTACGCGGCTCGTATTGTTATTTGACGTCAGCGACGTAGATCCGCATAGTTCATTTGAAGTTAAGTTATTTGTTTGCACGAAAGCAGGACGACCAGAATTTAATATTCGGTTGTAGTAATAGTTATATTTACAGGGGAAGACGAGGAAGGATTTTTATGTGATTTAAAATAATATTTTTTGACATAACTTGGTGGTGCAGCATAAAAGTAAAGACAAATAAAATAGTTTTCCGTACAATAGATTGTTTTTAGTTATTGAGTATTGCTAAAATACACCTTATTTAACAATGCAGTAAAACCATTTTGATGACCCCATAGCTAGAACGCCCAGCTGAACGATTTAAGCGTGGCCTATTTTAAGACAATAATCGATTTATTAAGGATTATGTCCAGTTTGCTTTGTGTGTTAGTTTTTATTGGCCTTGTGGAGAATACAGTTTACGTCGCACCATGATTATATATTTATTTATACCCAGCAAACAAAGTTTGTCCAAATGTATTTTACATATTTCTTTATTTGTAGCACCTCCTAAAAACTAAGTTATATCGGGAGAAAATGGTTAAATTTGTTAAATTTCCAAAGGGAGTTTGTGGAAAAGAGACTGGCTATCTTCGTCAGGCTATACAGGGTTTACAGTCGGTGTTGCTCTTGACAGACAGCAATGGACGTCAGATTATTGATCCTGAGGTAAATTCTTTTTTTTAATATGTTATGCCAAAACTAGCGAATTTAAGTTTATTTTAACTACACTGACTGGATTGCCGTGCCAAAACCAAATGTTACGCTCTTTTCCTGATTCAAAATTCAGAGTTTAAAAGTTAAGCCTATATAGCAGAAGTCTCGCGAATCTGTATCTCTAGCGTTTTACTTGACATAATTTTATCAAATTATTGTTTGGCACTCCTATCCCTTTGTCCCAAACTGTATTAACGTAAAAGCAATTTACTTAACATAAAGCAAAAGTCGTTTAGATTCACCCATCCTATATTTTATACAATTACTGGAATTTTGTTTTTGATTTTACAATTTCCCATTTAAAATTTATTTGTGTAAATGTTCAATGAATTTGTTTTGCACTATAGGGAGTTCGACCAAAAAATGTCACACTTTGTGCTATTTCTATTCCTGGTGGAACGATGACTGATGGAATTAAAGAATTGAAGATGGGCGAACCATTTTACAACATTGACGTTGTTATTTTAGCGCTTGGGACAAACGACTTTAAAAACAGTTGCAGTGATCACCATGGCATTAAATCGAAATGTCAAAACCTGGTTGGCGTTTGTCGCGAACAGTATCCTTTCTCAAAGGTAACAGTTGATGATTTATTTTATTAACTACTTTTTCCCGTAGTGGTGAAACAAGTACGCTGAGTTTAAGTTTCACTGTTATGGCCTCGTTTCAACTTAAACAAGTTTTAAATTCGCAAAATTGGTATAGCTTTTCCTTGGCTATATACCAAAAATCTAGTAGACACCAGTGAAGAGAGTTGGTTAATTATGAGAATCTTTAATGTCTTTTGCCTCGACCAATTAACTACTTCTTCATTGGGGGAGATTGTAGAAAATTGTTCTTTCAGCTAATGTCTTATTCTGATATAAATTCACTCGGTTTTCATTGGCTTAAAGCCAGCAAACAAAGCAGCCAGCGAGCCACACCCGTTCTGTGATTGACTAGACAAGACTGGTGTATATTCATATAACGCTCTGCTTATACAAGTTGAGAATTTGCATAAAAAAAGGCGGCACGAAAAAGCGGAAATGAAAAAAACGTAGAGCTGCCTGTCAACGCCATATTAGTCATTTCTGTGAATGCATCCCTTAAATTAGCATTCTCTAAACAGAACACTTGCAGTGATTCTGTGATCCTCGGATTTTAAAAATCTCACCACAGATTTTAAATATAAATGCGGCAAATATTCTTTATTGAACTTCCATCCGCGAAACGAATAAAACCGGTTTAAGGCAATTGTCAAAATAATTTCGCTTAGACCAAAAGATCTTTTGCGTCACAAAATTAACATTCATGCATTGTCATAAACAAATTTTCAACAATTTGTTTTGGCGTTTCGGTATAGGGTCGCGGCATAACAGTAAATTATATGTTTGCAGATTGTCATCGCAGAGATTTTGCCTCAAGATACCACCCATGCACGTTGCGTCGCCGGTGCCAACAATGTTTTGAGATCCGTAGCAAGATGCGAGAATATTGGAGTTTTGCCATTTGCAATCGGGAATGGTGCTGAATGTTGGAGGGACAGAGTCCATTTGTCACTTATCGGCCTAAGCCAATACATAAACAGTATCGAGAAGTTTTTGGAAGAAATGCGACAAAAAGAAATAGAGGATATTTCAGCTGTTCACACAGCCTTAAAAGGTTAGGTAAATTTGCTATATCATCACGATGATAACATAGGAAATTTTGTAATCCGAACATAAAAAAGTATGCTTATTGCACTTATTTCAGTAGACTGTAACAAATTGCGAAACGGGAAATCTAAGAGACCTTCATTCCGACCTCTGTTTCGATCTGGCTGTTCGATATTGAACAACAATTCATCCTCGGCCGACCTTGCGTCGGTTTCTACAACGCCAACACGAAGGTCTCACGAAAGTGATCCTAAGGTATGTTGCAAAAATATGGCAGTAGTGGAAAACAAGCCCCTATCTAAGGCGACCGTCCCAAGTAGCTCAGGTACACAACCCACCCACTCAAAGGAGCAACGGTCCTCCAAGCCCCTAACTAAGGCGACCGTCCCAAGTACCTCAGGTACACAACCCACCCACTCAAAGGAGCAACGGTCCTCCAAGCCCCTAACTAAGGCGACCGTCCCAAGTACCTCAGGTACACAACCCACCCACTCAAAGGAGCAACGGTCCTCCAAGCCCCTAACTAAGGCGACCGTCCCAAGTACCTCAGGTTCACAACCCACCCACTCAAAGGAGCAACGGTCCTCCAAGCCCCTAACTAAGGCGACCGTCCCAAGTACCTCAGGTTCACAACCCACCCACTCAAAGGAGCAACGGTCCTCCAAGCCCCTAACTAAGGCGACCGTCCCAAGTACCTCAGGTACACAACCCACCCACTCAAAGGAGCAACGGTCCTCCAAGCCCCTAACTAAGGCGACCGTCCCAAGTACCTCAGGTACACAACCCACCCACTCAAAGGAGCAACGGTCCTCCAAGCCCCTAACTAAGGCGACCGTCCCAAGTACCTCAGGTACACAACCCACCCACTCAAAGGAGCAACGGTCCTCCAAGCCCCTAACTAAGGCGACCGTCCCAAGTACCTCAGGTACACAACCCACCCACTCAAAGGAGCAACGGTCGTCCAAGCCCCTAACTAAGGCGACCGTCCCAAGTACCTCAGGTACACATCCCACCCACCCAACGGAGCAACGGTCCTCCAAGCCCCTAACTAAGGCGACCGTCCCAAGTACCTCAGGTTCACAACCCACCCACTCAAAGGAGCAACGGTCCTCCAAGCCCCTAACTAAGGCGACCGTCCCAAGTACCTCAGGTTCACAACCCACCCACTCAAAGGAGCAACGGTCCTCCAAGCCCCTAACTAAGGCGACCGTCCCAAGTACCTCAGGTACACAACCCACCCACTCAAAGGAGCAACGGTCGTCCAAGCCCCTAACTAAGGCGACCGTCCCAAGTACCTCAGGTTCACAACCCACCCACTCAAAGGAGCAACGGTCCTCCAAGCCCCTAACTAAGGCGACCGTCCCAAGTACCTCAGGTTCACAACCCACCCACTCAAAGGAGCAACGGTCCTCCAAGCCCCTAACTAAGGCGACCGTCCCAAGTACCTCAGGTACACAACCCACCCACTCAAAGGAGCAACGGTCCTCCAAGCCCCTAACTAAGGCGACCGTCCCAAGTACCTCAGGTACACAACCCACCCACTCAAAGGAGCAACGGTCCTCCAAGCCCCTAACTAAGGCGACCGTCCCAAGTACCTCAGGTACACAACCCACCCACTCAAAGGAGCAACGGTCCTCCAAGCCCCTAACTAAGGCGACCGTCCCAAGTACCTCAGGTACACAACCCACCCACTCAAAGGAGCAACGGTCGTCCAAGCCCCTAACTAAGGCGACCGTCCCAAGTACCTCAGGTACACATCCCACCCACCCAACGGAGCAACGGTCCTCCAAGCCCCTAACTAAGGCGACCGTCCCAAGTACCTCAGGTTCACAACCCACCCACTCAAAGGAGCAACGGTCCTCCAAGCCCCTAACTAAGGCGACCGTCCCAAGTACCTCAGGTTCACAACCCACCCACTCAAAGGAGCAACGGTCCTCCAAGCCCCTAACTAAGGCGACCGTCCCAAGTACCTCAGGTACACAACCCACCCACTCAAAGGAGCAACGGTCCTCCAAGCCCCTAACTAAGGCGACCGTCCCAAGTACCTCAGGTTCACAACCCACCCACTCAAAGGAGCAACGGTCCTCCAAGCCCCTAACTAAGGCGACCGTCCCAAGTACCTCAGGTACACAACCCACCCACTCAAAGGAGCAACGGTCCTCCAAGCCCCTAACTAAGGCGACCGTCCCAAGTACCTCAGGTTCACATCCCACCCACTCAAAGAAGCAACGGTCCTTCAAGCCCCTAACTAAGGCGACCGTCCCAAGTACCTCAGGTACACTTCCCACCACAGTTAAAAATTATATAATCGAGCACAATAGGTCCCTTACAGTAGACAAACGGACACACAATAATTCAAGTTGGCACAGAGCCATTATTGGCATTTTCACATTTTTTCTGTTTGTTCCCGTGAGCTTGTTT
Source organism: Ascidiella aspersa (assembly GCF_963924565.1). NCBI lineage: Eukaryota > Metazoa > Chordata > Ascidiacea > Phlebobranchia > Ascidiidae > Ascidiella > Ascidiella aspersa. Next base: position 25,933,014 of record NC_139454.1, read on the forward strand.
TGTTACACACTTTTTTGCATGCTATTTTTTCGTTTTTTGTTACATACCTTGGTGAAAATATTTTTTGTGGACGCATTAATTCAAACGTTTTGCGAAATTGTCAAACTTTTATTTTGCCGGAGAACAAAACATATGAAACTACGGTTTTATCAAGTATATCGTGTTTATAAAACAAAAAGAACTTTATTACGCAGCAAAACTCGAAATCATCGTATTAAGACAGGTGGCTATAGACATTTCGATCACAAAACAAAAATTACTGAAATTGCGAACTATTTCATTAAAAACAAAATAAATGTATTTGACCAGAATGCGGCAAAGAGATTTCTCAAACAGAACAACTTATTTGCCGCTAATTCATATACGATTCGTGTAAAGAGACTTTTCAGATTTTGTGAAACTTTTAAAACTGAAATCACAGCTAAGTTAACCTTCCGCAGAAATGATGGCGTGATAGAAAAATGTCAAAAAACCAAGGGTATAATGGCTTTAGTGACAAATATGACTTTTATTCCGGAGAAAACAAATAACCTTCCCCGCCGAGCGGTCGTTGCTTATTTAAAGTGTTGTAACTCTAAACGAGGCAGAAAGCAAATTAGCGAAGTCAATACTAAATGGAAGTCAAATGCGCATTTTCGCCAACTTGTTTCAGACACATTTATTATTAATGATGAACATAATAACTACAGCCCCTCTGGCAATTTAGCTTCATTGCCAGATATTCCTTTAGTAGGTAGTGTAGATAACAAACAGGTGTATTGTAAGTGTCGTAATCCTTGGAACCCTAAAGATTTAATGGTAGAATGTTCGACATGCAAAGAATGGTTTCACCCTCTTTGCATTTTTCCGAATTCTGCCCCGGGCCACTTTACTCGAAACCAATGGCGTCGGTGTTATTTGATTTGTGATGGTAAAAATTTGCAGAACGTTCCACCCAACAAAATTTACTATCATTCCACTGATATCTGTAATTTACCAGAATCACAACAAGATCTTAATAACCCTTTAATAGATTTTGAAAGCGATAGTTTTACAAATGATGTAGACGGAAATTCTCGTGAAGATTTTTCAATTGATATGGTTAATTCTTCAAACAGTGAACAAAAAGATCACTTTTCTTGCAACGATTCCCCGGCTGCCCAGGATGTCACTGCATCAGATACTGATTGGGTTAATAAAGAAACACTGTGCAATCTTGCAAAAATTTCTCAAAAGACACTAAGTAACTCAAAGCAAAATATCCGAATTGATATTAAAGGCTTCTTTAAAATTTCGTTACAAGACTGGACAAAAATGATTGAAATTCGAACCGAACATCACTTTGGAAGCGATCTGTACAGGGAAATTGTTGTTCGGGGTTTGTCGAAGTTGTATCGCGGTTGCGTTCCAAACGTTCTTAATCATTATTTGGTTGCGCCAGATGGAGTTATGCGCATTATAGAAAACGACAATTGCTTTCGCGAAGGAAACATCAAGTTATACTGTGGACATAATAAATGTTGCGGCTGTCAAGTTGAATACTCGGTACTATTTTTATCCTATGTGAGTCATGTCGAAGCAGTTGTCGAAATTAGTGGTCAACGGAAACACGAAACCGGATGTAGGCGAAGTAGACGTGTCACCGGGGAACGCAGAAAGAAATTGTGCAAAGATTTGCAATACAAAACTGCTGTAAAGCAACACCGCGAGCTTTTTGACGAATTAACCGGTGAAGAGCGCAGCTTAGGATCTAACACATTTTTACCTTCAACCTCTGTTTTAAACAATATTAAGAGCCAGGGCAACCACCGAATAAGCAAATTATGGAGTATCAATCTATTAAAAATCCAAAAAGACTTAACGCCATTTATTCGATGTTTCGGCAACCATCCACCTGCGGTAGAAATGTATTCCGATAGCCAAATTAAAATTTATTTTGATCTTTGTGATAAAGATATTATCTATTTTGATTCTACTGGTAGCGTATTACGACGACACGAAGGGTATAGCGACTTTCAGGTATATACTTTGTTGGTTCGTAACCCGACTAAAGGTTATCTTAGTCTTCCTGTTGCTACGTGGGTTAGTTCGCGACACGATGGTGTCAGTATAAGTCACTTTTTGGAAAGGTTTTTGTTTAATGTTTTAAAGTTGTGTCGCTCCACAAAGAAACCGTCGTTAGTTGTTATCGATGGCTCTATGGCGTTATGGTACGGTGTTCTAAAAGCATTTTCATTCGAAACACGGTTGGAATATTATTTTCGCTGCTATAGAATTGTTACAGGGTTACCTCGGGAAAAAGATCTAGAAAAAACGTTTGTTCATAATTGCTATAGCCACGCCATGAAAGCTGCTAAAATTTTGTGTAGGAAACATACGACAAAGCCAACATTGGTATATTCATTTTTGTACTGGATAAATTTAATGTTTTGCTGTAGCACTTTAAGGGAGTTGGATGATGTTGTGTATAGTTTTCTTATTGTTACAAACTCCCCTAACTATTCGAATGATGTAAAACAGCATTGGCATTTTTTACAATCTAAAAGAAATATTGTCGAAATTGACACGGACTTTGATCATGGGGCAATCAACGAACATAAAAGTGATTATTTTTTTACCGAAAAATCGGAGGATCTTTTGCAAGAAATGCGTTCACCTTTTTTTATACGTTACAATGATATGCTAAATGATGTTTTCATTTCAGTGTTGATGGCTAATAAGCCGCAGTCCACAAAACCAAACAACTTTTATTATTCCGTTAAATTATGTAAACGAATCGTTGAAGTTATCATTAGCAGAATATGTTCCACCTCAAAATTGTTACTTGGTGATTTGTCACGACACTTACAAAGCAACAACAAGGCAATGCAAGAACAGCAAAGCAGGTTTACTGCATATAAATTGAAATACAATAATTTAAAGCGATTTCCATATCAAAACATTATGTCAGACAATTTAACGCAGGGGGTTATAGAAGCACATTTTCGAGACATGAAAACTAACTATTTGGACAATAAACGTCTTACAGGTTTGGATAATTTTGTTGTTAAGTATCATGATGCTTTAAAAACTCAAGAAAAACAATTTGCTGATTCTGTTCTGTTTTTACCGGGAAAAAAATCAAAAACCAGCAAAATAAGACCATACTTACAAAAGTTATCCTCTTCGGATAAAAATAAAAAAGTTTCTGTTGTAGAATCAAAATTTAAAAAACGAAGTAAAAAAAAAAGTCATTATTCTTCTGCAGAATGCGCAAAGCGGCTAAAATATAACAATCCTGAAATTCCTAGCGAAAAAAATGACCCAAATCCACCGTTTTTTCTGGACTGCAAAGTGGTTCTTGATAACTTAAAACTGCTATCAAACTATGTTATGCATCACACGGTTATTAATAAAAACAGAATAACCTCGACGGCAGTGCAGCTTTCTAACAATCACGTCGTAAAATGGTTGGATATATGTTCTCTGTTTTTAAACCCAAACCCGAAAATACTTTCTGCCTGGAATGTGATTACGAATAACTCGCCCGCGGGATGGTTGACAGACAATGTTGTGGACAGCTATATCGGTCGCTCTGTAAACGTTTGCAACACTCTACTTAGAGGACTTCATGTTGGATTTTTAGAATGCGATTTGATCACACAACTTTTACAAGGCAAGAAACCAAAAAACATAAACAACTTTTTACGTAGTATTCTTACGAAGAATATGTTGCTCCGAAATGATATTTTTTTTCCTGTCTTGTTTGAACGCCATTTCGTTTTGTTATGGTTTAACAAGCTTGATAACAAACTTGTATTGTACGATTCAATGGGTTCTCCAGACAAATATTTGGTGACACAGGTAAAGAAAAGCATTTTACCTGTGTTAAATCAATATACAAACCAAAAAATAAGGTTTGCAACGCGAAAAAAGGTTGTCCAGGCGGATCAATCAAGTTGTGGAGTTTGTGTTTGTTACACAGTTGATGACATTTGTTGCAAATTAGTGAATTTCCGTCAATCTAGTTTTAATAGCTATAACTTTAGAATGTGGATGTTTTATTCTTTGCTTCAAATGAGCGAAACATATGACCCGGAATTAAAACAATTCGTTAAACCGACTAGTTTCAAAAATATCTCTTTTACTTTAAATTCAAATTTTGATCATCAAGAAATGATCTCTAAACAAATACCGCAAACCTCTGTTTCTAATGACCTTTTATCTAATAATGAACAACAAAATCAACTTGATGATCTCGTCTCCCTTACAAACATTGATGATCACTCAATAACACATATTGATAACACAACCGTTGACGTTTCTCCTGCCCCTTTTAATGAAACAAACAATACCGACCAGGCTGTAATGCAAAATGATTTGCGAATTGCATTTTCCCCAGGGGGCCCTCCAACAAGTTCCCAGGAACCGTTAGGCGAACTATTGCCGGACAAATTACACGGTGGCCTTCCGAATTTTGCAAACAATTGTTGGCTGAGTTCAGTGGTACAGGCTGTCGGGTGCCTTGTTAGGAAAACGCAAAGTTGTAAACCAATAAACATGACCACTGTATCTGGCCAAATTGTAACAATTATTAACTTGTTAAAATCCAATAACCTTGATGAAACTACTTTCAAAAAAATGTATGCTAGTATTTGTAGAGAATTATCTTGGAACCAAGGTGAACAACATGATGCGTGTGAGTTGGTAGTCAGGTCTGATTTTTCATCAATTGTAAAAGCGGTTGGGCTAAGTTGCTTGTTTAGCACTCGAATTACAAGAAGTTGTACCGTTTGTCATGTATCCACGTATATTAATTTACCGTGTGAGCAGGTTTTGTCGGTTCAAATCAACCTTACGGTTGGAGATAATGCCCCCCTAAGTATCTATTGCCGAAAATCATTAATTGATAACATTGACGTTCATTGTGATAACTGTAATGAACAACGTTTGGTTAAATTCGAAAAAGAAATGTTGTCAATGTCGGAAACAATTTGTATTATCCTTCACAGGAACATCAATAACGAAAAGTGCGAAAAGCAAGTTATTCCCGACAGCGTTTTGGATTTCAGTTGCTTGGGGTTTGAAGTTCGTTTTGCGCTGTCGTCTGCTATTGTTCATATTGGAGATCGCGTTAACAGTGGTCACTACATTACCTATCATTTTTGCGAGAACGGTGTATTTGTATACAATGACGAATTAGTTAACTTGACTAGTAGAACATTAATTGAACCAACTTTGACACGAAATGGCGTTTTTTTTATTTATAAAAAAGTATCAAGTTTAGAAACGACCGTTGTTTGTCCGCCACCCACAGGTGAAATGCCTTTATTAATCAACACCGAACCCGGTGAATATGATAGTGAAAAAAGCGCTTCGCATATTTTAAAAGACTCTTTACCAAATAATTCATCTGTTGGCGATAAAGCAAACACTTGTATGTCTTCTGGTATAAGATCCCCTGAGAATTGCATCAGTAAGCCTCGAAAAATTTCAAGACTAATCGAGAGCACCTCGGAAAGCAGCGATGACGAGATGCCGCGAACTATAACAGTGATAAAGCGAAAAAAACGAAAAATACCAAGTGCCGAAGACATGCAAATGAGTACCCAATACGTTACAGAAAACATTTCTTTTAATTTTGAAGAATTGGCGTTAGAACACTTTTCTGTGAAAGTCCACATGGAAATAAAAAAACGCTTTTCTGAAGTTACTGAACAAATTATAACGATGATTAACACACCAAAATTGGAAGCGGAAAACGTTTATGAATGCTGCCGCCACCAGTTATTTATTAACGAGCGCATGTCGTATTTGAGATTTATCAATTTAACTTCGAAATTATACGAAGGCAGTTTAAATGAGGGACAACATAATTTTCTGTGGAGCTACATGCAAAGCCATTTTTGTACAAATAGATATCGTCTAAGGGTCTGTAATGTGGACCAAGCAATTTTTTCTAAATATATGTGCGGACTAGAGCTAAAAGTTGATTTACACGAGGGTTCAGTTTTTCAGAATTTTGCAAACCAAGCGAAGAAAAATGCTAATACGTATCTCCGTTTAGTTTTAGTAAACGAGGCCTTTATACGTTATGAAATGATTGCCTGTAATCTCTGTTATATGGAAGCTTCCAGAAAGCTTGGTTGGAAGCCACTTACATATAATATGGCCAAAGAGAGCGGTTTCATGGCAGGTCACTATGAAGCTTTGAGAAATCTGAACCCATTTCCAAAACTTTAATTATTTACTATCTTTGTTGTCTTTGAATAATTTGGCTGCACTTAAAAAGCTGAAGTTGTTAATAAAACGTGCTAAAATAATCGTTGTTGCTTTCTGTGATTGCATCAATTTGCTTAAAGTAATGAAATCATTTGGTATCGGTTGGGGTGTCTGTACGTTTTGCAAAAAAATATCGAGTATCGGTAACGGCATGAATACGAGATATAGGAAATACAAAAACTAACATCATCTGATTATTATCCGATAAAATAAATCCATTTGACTGTTATCATTTTAATGCCTGTTTTATTAAGCATGTTTTAATATTGTAAAAGCGAGTGTAAGAAACAAAAAACTGCCGGAAAAAATTGATTTTGTAGCTCAAGAACTGATGACAAAAGTAGTTGGATACAGTGTTCGATGTTTCCTGACAGCCACCCCTAAACATCGCTACTTGCTTCAACCAATAACAACGTACATGCCAAGCTACCCGTCTTAAAAGAATTACGACGTGCGCCGTCAACTACCTAAGAACACCCACTACAATGGATTGGCGGCAATTAGGACAGTCCACGGGACATTTGGGTCTGCTAAAAGATCATCGGAAACGTTCTATGAACCAAGCTGGTGTTTCCTTTTGTGCGGGTTTTGAGTTTGGCCAGCGGAGCCTGCGGGTTCAATAACATACATCTTATGCGACCAGTTGTTCCCCGCAAAGTCAAACCAACTGGTTGCGATCATTTTCAGCAAAGAAACATCGCCAAACTAAACAATTTAAATGCACGTAAAAAAGTATTTTTATATGGCGTATGTTTTGTTAAATCGTATGCACATTGTTAATTGCGATTAAAACATGATTGAATAAGAACATATGAAAAAGGGTGTTTTACAGCAGGGCAAACATCGTAGGAAACTCTTTTACAACATGGCGAAAATCGCGAAATAAAAGAAGATCAGGTCAGGCTTAATCAGGTTATGTAAACACTTTCGCGTTTCGCTTTCTAAAGCTTCCTTTATGGTTCGTATAGCAGAAAAATTATTAATTAATCGGGAATTTCCTTGTTGTAATATTTAACAAATTTTCTCCACAAAATACAAAAGCAAATATTTATTAAAAAATTTGTAAATTACCATTATAAAAGCATATAAAACTAATGAAAGTTTTTAAAAATTGCCTTCTTTTTACGTCCAAAACTCGTATCATGAAAAAAGCGAAAATAGGCCCCGAACAATTTATTATGTTGGGGTAACCAGGTATGGGGTCACTTTTTTGACTTTGTCGTTTGAATAAGGAACATTTATTCTAGAATTGCCGAAAGTTTGAAAAAAATCTATTGTTCGGAAAGTTTTAAAAAATTGCCTTCTTTTTACGTCCAAAACTCGTATCATGAAAAAAGCGAAAATAGGCCCCGAACAATTTATTATGTTGGGGTAACCAGGTATGGGGTCACTTTTTTGACTTTGTCGTTTGAATAAGGAACATTTATTCTAGAACTGCCGAAAGTTTGAAAAAAATCTATTGTTCGGAAAGTTTTTAAAAATTGCCTTCTTTTTACGTCCAAAACTCGTATCATGAAAAAAGCGAAAATAGGCCCCGAACAATTTATTATGTTGGGGTAACCAGGTATGGGGTCACTTTTTTGACTTTGTCGTTTGAATAAGGAACATTTATTCTAGAATTGCAAAGAGTTTGAAAAAAATCTATTGTTCGGAAAGTTTTTAAAAATTGCCTTCTTTTTACGTCCAAAACTCGTATCATGAAAAAAGCGAAAATAGGCCCCGAACAATTTATTATGTTGGGGTAACCAGGTATGGGGTCACTTTTTTGACTTTGTCGTTTGAATAAGGAACATTTATTCTAGAATTGCAAAGAGTTTGAAAAAAATCTATTGTTCGGAAAGTTTTAAAAAATTGCCTTCTTTTTACGTCCAAAACTCGTATCATGAAAAAAGCGAAAATAGGCCCCGAACAATTTATTATGTTGGGGTAACCAGGTATGGGGTCACTTTTTTGACTTTGTCGTTTGAATAAGGAACATTTATTCTAGAACTGCCGAAAGTTTGAAAAAAATCTATTGTTCGGAAAGTTTTAAAAAATTGCCTTCTTTTTACGTCCAAAACTCGTATCATGAAAAAAGCGAAAATAGGCCCCGAACAATTTATTATGTTGGGGTAACCAGGTATGGGGTCACTTTTTTGACTTTGTCGTTTGAATAAGGAACATTTATTCTAGAACTGCCGAAAGTTTGAAAAAAATCTATTGTTCGGAAAGTTTTTAAAAATTGCCTTCTTTTTACGTCCAAAACTCGTATCATGAAAAAAGCGAAAATAGGCCCCGAACAATTTATTATGTTGGGGTAACCAGGTATGGGGTCACTTTTTTGACTTTGTCGTTTGAATAAGGAACATTTATTCTAGAACTGCAAAGAGTTTGAAAAAAATCTATTGTTCGGAAAGTTTTTAAAAATTGCCTTCTTTTTACGTCCAAAACTCGTATCATGAAAAAAGCGAAAATAGGCCCCGAACAATTTATTATGTTGGGGTAACCAGGTATGGGGTCACTTTTTTGACTTTGTCGTTTGAATAAGGAACATTTATTCTAGAACTGCCGAAAGTTTGAAAAAAATCTATTGTTCGGAAAGTTTTTAAAAATTGCCTTCTTTTTACGTCCAAAACTCGTATCATGAAAAAAGCGAAAATAGGCCCCGAACAATTTATTATGTTGGGGTAACCAGGTATGGGGTCACTTTTTTGACTTTGTCGTTTGAATAAGGAACATTTATTCTAGAATTGCAAAGAGTTTGAAAAAAATCTATTGTTCGGAAAGTTTTTAAAAATTGCCTTCTTTTTACGTCCAAAACTCGTATCATGAAAAAAGCGAAAATAGGCCCCGAACAATTTATTATGTTGGGGTAACCAGGTATGGGGTCACTTTTTTGACTTTGTCGTTTGAATAAGGAACATTTATTCTAGAACTGCCGAAAGTTTGAAAAAAATCTATTGTTCGGAAAGTTTTAAAAAATTGCCTTCTTTTTACGTCCAAAACTCGTATCATGAAAAAAGCGAAAATAGGCCCCGAACAATTTATTATGTTGGGGTAACCAGGTATGGGGTCACTTTTTTGACTTTGTCGTTTGAATAAGGAACATTTATTCTAGAACTGCCGAAAGTTTGAAAAAAATCTATTGTTCGGAAAGTTTTAAAAAATTGCCTTCTTTTTACGTCCAAAACTCGTATCATGAAAAAAGCGAAAATAGGCCCCGAACAATTTATTATGTTGGGGTAACCAGGTATGGGGTCACTTTTTTGACTTTGTCGTTTGAATAAGGAACATTTATTCTAGAATTGCCGAAAGTTTGAAAAAAATCTATTGTTCGGAAAGTTTTAAAAAATTGCCTTCTTTTTACGTCCAAAACTCGTATCATGAAAAAAGCGAAAATAGGCCCCGAACAATTTATTATGTTGGGGTAACCAGGTATGGGGTCACTTTTTTGACTTTGTCGTTTGAATAAGGAACATTTATTCTAGAACTGCCGAAAGTTTGAAAAAAATCTATTGTTCGGAAAGTTTTAAAAAATTGCCTTCTTTTTACGTCCAAAACTCGTATCATGAAAAAAGCGAAAATAGGCCCCGAACAATTTATTATGTTGGGGTAACCAGGTATGGGGTCACTTTTTTGACTTTGTCGTTTGAATAAGGAACATTTATTCTAGAACTGCCGAAAGTTTGAAAAAAATCTATTGTTCGGAAAGTTTTAAAAAATTGCCTTCTTTTTACGTCCAAAACTCGTATCATGAAAAAAGCGAAAATAGGCCCCGAACAATTTATTATGTTGGGGTAACCAGGTATGGGGTCACTTTTTTGACTTTGTCGTTTGAATAAGGAACATTTATTCTAGAATTGCAAAGAGTTTGAAAAAAATCTATTGTTCGGAAAGTTTTAAAAAATTGCCTTCTTTTTACGTCCAAAACTCGTATCATAAAAAAAGCGAAAATAGGCCCCGAACAATTTATTATGTTGGGGTAACCAGGTATGGGGTCACTTTTTTGACTTTGTCGTTTGAATAAGGAACATTTATTCTAGAACTGCCGAAAGTTTGAAAAAAATCTATTGTTCGGAAAGTTTTAAAAAATTGCCTTCTTTTTACGTCCAAAACTCGTATCATGAAAAAAGCGAAAATAGGCCCCGAACAATTTATTATGTTGGGGTAACCAGGTATGGGGTCACTTTTTTGACTTTGTCGTTTGAATAAGGAACATTTATTCTAGAACTGCCGAAAGTTTGAAAAAAATCTATTGTTCGGAAAGTTTTTAAAAATTGCCTTCTTTTTACGTCCAAAACTCGTATCATGAAAAAAGCGAAAATAGGCCCCGAACAATTTATTATGTTGGGGTAACCAGGTATGGGGTCACTTTTTTGACTTTGTCGTTTGAATAAGGAACATTTATTCTAGAACTGCAAAGAGTTTGAAAAAAATCTATTGTTCGGAAAGTTTTTAAAAATTGCCTTCTTTTTACGTCCAAAACTCGTATCATGAAAAAAGCGAAAATAGGCCCCGAACAATTTATTATGTTGGGGTAACCAGGTATGGGGTCACTTTTTTGACTTTGTCGTTTGAATAAGGAACATTTATTCTAGAACTGCCGAAAGTTTGAAAAAAATCTATTGTTCGGAAAGTTTTTAAAAATTGCCTTCTTTTTACGTCCAAAACTCGTATCATGAAAAAAGCGAAAATAGGCCCCGAACAATTTATTATGTTGGGGTAACCAGGTATGGGGTCACTTTTTTGACTTTGTCGTTTGAATAAGGAACATTTATTCTAGAATTGCAAAGAGTTTGAAAAAAATCTATTGTTCGGAAAGTTTTTAAAAATTGCCTTCTTTTTACGTCCAAAACTCGTATCATGAAAAAAGCGAAAATAGGCCCCGAACAATTTATTATGTTGGGGTAACCAGGTATGGGGTCACTTTTTTGACTTTGTAGTTTGAATAAGGAACATTTATTCTAGAACTGCAAAGAGTTTGAAAAAAATCTATTGTTCGGAAAGTTTTGCATTTGTATTTTTTTCCTAAAAGTCGTTTCTTACAAAGCTACGAAGTAGGTCCCGAACAAACGTTGAGAATGCCTAATAGCGATGACGAAATTTTGAATAACTGAAAGGTTCAGAAACATTCAATATAATTTTTATATAGTGCATCATTAAATTGATTTACAAGTAAAATATTTGTATTGTTTTTATTACATCATTTTAATTTTTTCAAAAATATTTGGAAACATTTAAAAGAAAAAATAATTTTGAAAAAGACTAAAAATCAAAAAAATCCTGGCAGGATGATTATGGTAAAATGTCTTTACCAAAGTATACACCATTTTGATGCCAACAAAACGTTCAAATATCAAAGTTTACATTAATGTTTTCGCTATTAAACAGTTTTGTTAAATATTTACACTCATCGTATTTACTTTGCTATTTACTACGTGTATTTCCAATGTTACGTTTGAATGAGTTTTCATTCATCAAAATCCTGCCTAACTATCTAAGCAAGTTTGTTGTTTTTGCATAAGTTTTCCAAGAGCAACCTGAAATAGTAGACTTCTAAATAGAAAAGAGCGACTTCTTCTGCAAAACAAGGTTCTCGCTGCGACCTAACGTGTCTACTCACATTTAAATCACGTGTTTTTTGGCACCACAAGAGATTGGAAACAAAATGTTCAAAAGTCGTAGAAAGCCCGCGAGTTTTAAAAATCAAAAGGTGGTCACAACTATGTCCGATAATATCGGATCGAAAGCGATACCCCATGACGAGTGGAGTATTGGTACTCTTCTAATACTTCCATGATACGCATTTAAACTATTTCTTTGTGACCATTGTAATGAGTCTAATGACGTCATTTAGTATCGAACCGGATCAGCATTATTTAATAAATGACAAAGTCTTGGCATTCCTAGTCAAACTGGTAAACGTAATTAATGTGTTATGGAATCCTATACTGCCAGCCAACACAACAAAAAAGCGTGAAAAAGTGTTAGCTGGTAATTTAAAAAAAAACTTTTGGCTGCAAGAAAACATTCTGCACTGAGATTCAAACTGAAACACTAACACACACATTTTAACACAATTTATCAATTTTCTGATAGTTTTACATTCATAACATGTTTTGTGCTGGAAAGACGTACCACTTGACAAATTACAATCATAATGAGCACCCATTGTTTTTTCACAGTTCTAGAATACTGTTGTTATTGATATTTTACAAAACTTTAAACTTTATTTACAACTACAACTTTGCTAATTTAAAAAGTATTTTAACTGCACCTGCAAGTTTTTTAAAAAAAAAACCCAAGCTGCATCCCAAAAATCGAATATTCACCCTAATTTCTTATACGTTACAAAAGGGGTGTGCTCTTTTGACCTTTGGTGCATCCGGTCAGCCATATTATTTCCGCCGTTCTCCAACAAGAACTCGTAGAGATCTGCGATACTTTCCATAGGGGCAACTTATGAATAACAGTTTAAACTTTTTTTTACATTTCTTTTTCAGTTCCACAACTAGAATTAACGAATTGTAGTTTTAAATATGGGTGATACAGACACAGGAGGTGATGAAAATGACCCTGGTAATTATGTGTTGGTTTCCGATCTTAAAACTCTGATGGAAAGCGAAGGACTCAAGGAGATTGGTTCGCAAGCCGTGTGGTCGGTATCTTCCTGCAAACAAGGTTATGGCGTTGGTTTCTTGAGAGACCAGAGTCTAGACACTTACTGGCAATCCGATGGATCCCAGCCACACATGGTTAATATTCAGTTCAGGCAAGTTTTACAACATTAGCTGACCATTTATAGCAGATCGATGGGCTACTACAAAAAGTATGGCTGATTTTCCATACACCTAACCATACACCTCACGTTTTTCGAACATGCGCCTGCAAAATCTGCCATACTTTTCAGATTGGGCCTAAAGGTGTATGGCTTAAAAATCAAAATGGCGGAGTACACCTGTTTGTTTATCATATAAAAAATATGAGTGATAATTTTTTTTTTTTTTGGTACAGGTTTAGTCTGTTGAAAAACCTGCAGGTGCACATTTCATACTTTCCACAGTGCCAGTTCGCATTCTGTGGCACATGCACACCATAAATTTTTTTAAAGAAACTTGTGTGCACACCTGAATTAGTAAATTGCACACTTAACTTTTAAAAAAGGGTAGGATTTCTCCCTTGGGGTGTGCAAAAAATATGATTGCATATCTGCACATCTAAAAATTTGTTGCTACACACCTAAGATCTCTGCTAGGAGTGCCATGAAATACAGTCTGACCACAGTGGATTAGCTGTTGTGCCCTTATTGTATATTTAATTATCCAAGCTGTGAAACAATTAGGCGCTAGTCTACTATCATACCACACATTTAAATAATTATTAAATCAACGGATACTATTTGGGTTTGGGTGATTCAAGTATTATTATATTTATTCTCCCAGTTTGCAATTTCAATTTTACTATTTTGCTATATCTAAAAAAAGTGGCAGAATTCTAGTCCAGCGCGAACAATTGTTGGACTACGTACTTAACTGTTTTGTTTAGTGACTTGATATTTTAGACAAAAGACAACTTTACACAGCGTTGGAATTTACGCCGATTACAAATCAGACGAGAGTTATACCCCGAATAAACTTTCTGTCAGAGTTGGAAACGACTTCAATGATTTGCATGAAATAGAGGTCAGGACTTCATAGAACACTGAAATAATAACAGTAATCCGTAGCATTAAAATGTTGCCTACTTCTGTATGGGCTTTGATATTCACTCTATGTCTAACTGCAACCTCCATTATCTTAAGATTTATTCGAAACAATCACAAAATGGCAATCTCTTCTGTATGGGCTTCATTATTCCTACGACAAATTGGATTTGCCATTTGTGATTTTGTGCCTTTCATAAAATGTATTGACAAATCTGGAGTTAATGGAAGTCTGGTGATTACTAAAATTCATAAGATTTTTATTTTTTATCAGATGGTTGAAATAAACGAACCGTCCGGCTGGGTCTGGATCAAACTGACCGATCCAAGCAAACCTAAACCGACAAGAACCTTCATGACGCAAATTGCAGTATTACAGGTCATTTTATTCAATGGTTAAGTTATCTTAAACATGCGTAATTGATGCATAAACCGATGTAGATTCCTGAAAACAACTAAACTGGGGCATTATACAATTATACATGGCAAGAAAAGTTTTTGCATTCTAAAGTTTGGTAAACAATTTGGGCTGAATAGTGACTATACAAAAACTATGTTAACACTCTGAATTAGAAAAGCTGGTTTAAATATTGGTTGAATACAAATTTAGTATATGGCAATTGGCGAGTGTTTTTTCGTGTATATGAGTGCAAATTGCTAGACACTACACACTAGCCCAACTGGCAAGTGCAAATTTTTACAAATGCAATAATATGGTTTAGTTTTTTTTGTTTAAACATGGATATACTATTAAAAAATGTTAAATATTTTTATACTTTACCAAAAATGATTAAAGATTTTTTTTTAATAATACCAGCATCACACTACAAACAATATTTACATGTTTTTTTTAACATATGGCTTTAATTTTACAGAATCATCAAAATGGCCGCGACACTCATCTTCGTCAGATTAAAGTGTTTGCTTCGTCTAAAGATAGCGCAACTATAGACAATATTATTTCCGGGCGCAGGTTGCCCCGTTTCACAAGTAAAGAAGCTGCAATGTTCAGCACAATTCGATGACAAACGACCATTGAACTTTCTTTGAATGCATGTTTCTTAAAAACTATACTGCTTAAATACTAATTATTATATTTTGGAGTGACAAACAACAAATTATCTAAAAAATTCATGTTTTTGTTTGGTGGAATAATAATATGCAAAAATATTGTGCCATTTAAATTGCCATACATATTAAATAATGCAACCGACTTGAAAACTAAAAACCACTGGTACCAAAAAAATTCTACATATATGTATACTGAATTTGTTCAAAATCATGACTTGTGGTTTTTTTATTATTTTTTTCATGAAAATATTTGCGTTACTGCGTTTTTTGTGTCACTCTTTACACACTATTTTTTCTATCTTGTGTTTTTAAACATATTTTGAACATCTGCTTATTTTTTCTGAACAGAATTATTGTAGTTTGAAACAAATAAAACATGTTCCAACGTGTATGTGGGTCTAGAAAGGCTCTTTCTACAAGCTTGACAATTCTTGGATTGTTACTGCTCTGTGTTTTACAAGTATCGCAAGTTTCTGGAGCAGACGACAAAAAGCAACCTGAAGCAAAAGCTGGCGAACTTTACAAGAAATTGTTTAAAGTCAAGAGAAAAGAACACATTGTGGCCATACAGAAGCTGATTCTTGAGAGCAGCATCGAAAAACAAGCAAAACTCATTGAAATTATGATGAAAACTATTGTTGGAGTAAGTATTGTCAACAAAGTGCTGAAGTAATGGTATTTTCAAACTCTAAATAAAGTTTTTTGATCCTCCTCTAATTGCTTAGTTGTCTTAGTGTCTTTGAAGATGTCTAATTATAATATAGCAGCATCCTTTTTTTTTAATCTGTCAAGGTACACTGCCAAGAAATAAAATTTACTAACATAATTGTGTGTGTAATTCATTTTCAGACGGTGCAGTCAGCTATCCAAGAATTAAAGGTTAAAGATGTTGTCATCGATGGCAAATTTCCAGAGGAACTGTCTTCAAAAGATGGCAAGTCTATTTTAAGTAGCACTAAATAGCTCAATATAAACATGATTTGTAAACTATTGATCGCTCTAACACATTTCACCAGAGTTAAAAACATTACAACCTTGAAAATATTCTTGTGACAATAATTTACAATTCCCTCAATAGCTTTTTAATAAATTTGAGAATTTGAATACCGTTTAGCAGAATTTTTTAATCACCTGTATCCCCTTTTTTGCACAACATTTCTGTAATATTGAAATAAACAAATTGTTTTAAAGCAAACAACATTGTGTGATTTAAAAATGGATATTTATTTTAGGCTTCCAGGTCTGTAGAATTATTTTGATACTAAATGATTAGAAAATTTTGCTGATTTTAATCTTTCTTTATCATTGGAAAAAACTTTCAGCCCCGAATTTTTTTTCGATATTCAAATTTTGAACATGTTTTAATTCCCAATGTTTACAGCGTTAGCGAAGATTCTTGAAAACACTGCGTTGTTCACCGACTTGATTGTTCGTTTTCCCGAGCTCGCTCAGAACAATTACCAGAAGAACAAGAGACAATGGAAGCCAATTGTTGAAGCGGCGATCGAGGTTTGCAATAAATCTGGAGTTTACGAGGGAGACCACCAACTTGTTCTCACAAGCGTAAGTACAAGTTTAAAAAGTCAGTGGTTTATTAATAATTTCTACTTTGTAGTTTTACTCTACTTAAAGGAACTGACGATGTCAGTGTAGGCGAAATATATATTCCTTTAAACATGTGTGATCCTCTGTTTCACACGGGTTTTTAAACTTTTGAGTTTTCTTGTTTAAAAGTTAACTTACTGTTTTAGGGGGTAACCTTGTCTGTTTCTTCTGTAATGTGTATCCATGTATGAATGTCTAATATATACCAAAAGTTAGTGTTAAAAATGTTTTAAGGGAGTAACTTTGACTATTAAAGTAATGAGTTGCTGCTGTCGTAACAATATATCCCTTTTTTACTTTGAATTAACCATAAAATGCAAAAATAGCTATTTTGGATGTGTTTTATTGACTTATCGCAGGTTATAATTTGTTGCTCATAGAAAAGAGTAATTGTAGTATTATTAATTTTACCAAATATAAAACAGCACTATTTGTACAGAAAATTAAACCTTGTCTACTTCTTCTATTACACATCAATGTATGAATATTTAATACTTAAACTTTTTTCAGTTGCAACAAGAATTGGGCATAGGCGAGGTGAATCCCCTATATGAGAACCCGTTCCGCAAGAATCCTGGTTCTGAAATGGTTTGTGTTTGTTTAGCTTTTTTCCTTGTTTTTGTAGAAGTTTACTGTTGTGTGTTGTAACCACTAATGTCAGCTAATGCCTATATTACCACTGGCTATGTAATAGTGATAAAATATATACTGAACATTTACCTTTGTATGGCCTAGCTTTGATGTTAAATCAACTTCACTAAGCTTTGAGGCATTTATACGCCAATTTTTGGAGCAAATTTTTTGTGTTTATGTAAATAACATGTTGGGCCAATCTAAATGCATGAGGACAAAAAAATGCTTTTCCACAACCTTGAATTATTTGTTTTTAGCGGGAACCGACTCACGAAGAGAGACAGGAAATGTACAAAGAAGCAAAACGTAAGGTGAAGGTTTCCAAGAGAAAACAGAGACCGAAGCTGAAAGGAAAACGCTCTGAGCTGTAAACAACAAGATGGAGAGTGAAGATGTCGGGAAAGATTACTGGCTTTATCCGCGAGAAGATGGTTGTTACCGAGGATTAAATCACTGTAACTTTGAGAAGCTTGGTGCAAATGTTTGGATTTGTTGTTGAGATTGTTTTGGGGCCACCAGGTTTTTTATTGCCTTTAAAAGAGAATTGTGACCTACGGTAGCCGCTTTTTGATTTTATGTGCAAGTAAAACGAATTGTTGTTTCTATTTAGCCTATATCAAAAACAAACGCCCTATTTTATTTATGTTTTGCTTAATGAAACTCCAAGAGTTGGTGGCAATATACTATTAAATGTAATTTTGTGCAAATTATACTATTTTCGCTTTACATTGTGTTTTGCTGCTAAATAGAAGGTTGATAAAAATGGTTGTATTCTGAACAGTGGTATTTTCAGTAACTAGCTTTAGATAAATAAAAACACAAATAGAGGAATAAAAGAATCTGATTGGTAGTACAGATCTTTATTGGCAGCGACTGTAAAAAAATGCAAAAGGTACGAAAAAAGTCAACTAAACAAAATAAATCCTTAACTCAGATTTCCATATTGGAGACATAATGCCCCAAAGAATAACAATACAACCAATGTAATGCGACCAAAAGCTGGATTCTTGGAAAAGATGAATAAATTTAAATAAATACGACATCTGTTAAGATTTCATATTATGATTTTTGGGCTGTTGTTTCTAGGAGCAATCAAAGCTCTGTTAAAATTACGTGAATTCTAACACAACGTGCTGGCCTGATACGGAAAATGACAATTTATATTTAAAACCATTAAAAATTAAATTCCACAAAAGTGAACATTTTACTTAATTTCGTGGTAATCTTGCAAATATGCGTTCATCAATTTGTTGGACATAAGTTATCTTTATGGTTCGAGTGCAAAAAAATGAATGAAGTTTTATTCGAAACGTTCGAAATGCTTCCTACTTCTGTATGGGCTTTGATATTCTTACTTCAACCTGCATCTATTATGCTCCGAAATTTTACTTAATGTTGTGGTTGCAAATATAATTTGATCACAATTAAGCTTCTTCTCTGATTCAAGACGTATCATCTTCACTTGGACCCGAATAAAACGAAGCGTTTCGTCGCTTAAACTTTTTGGTGGTTGATTGAAAGGCGCTGATTTCTGAAAACTCAGAATCAGTGTCGCTCAAGCGCTTAATCCCGAGCGCCAGGGTGCGGGGCTGGCTGTCCGAGTCCGAAGTGGAAATGGGGGAGAATGGTTCATCCGGGGAGTCCTTAGGAAGATCCCTGGATGGAGTGGATGCGAGAGGAATAATGGGAGCTGGCAGGTTCATGGAGAAGTTTGCGGCGATGGTGATTGGAGGCCGGGGTGAAGGACGTTTCACTTTTTCCGTCAGACTAAAAATCGATTAAAATTAAACTTGTTAGGAAGGGTTTACGGTGCTTTAACCAGGGCTGCGGAATCGGTTAAAATCACCAGAGTCCGTCTCTGACGCTAAAGCCTGTGTTCTGTCTTATTACTTAACTTAAATAAGGATGATATTCAGCATGTTTCACTTTGTCAGATTAAAAACCGATTTAAATTAAAAAAAATCGTGTTAATGTTGTAAGTAGGGTTCGGTTAAAAATAGCCAGAGTCCTGCCAAATGAGCGACTTAGTCGGGTCTTGAGTCCAGCTCCGACTCTCCAGTCTGTATTTCACCTATTTACGTAACTATAAAAATATTTACATTCAGTAATCTACGCATAGTGGTGTCATACAACTCATCCCCTCACAATATATGGCTGAAACTATTCACCATACGCTATTCCACATTCGCAGTAATAAGTTTCAAAACTTGGTACTACGCATAAAAAAATAAAAAACAGGTCAATAAAATGAGTACATAAATTCTAGGGTTAAATAGAGGACAAGGTTAAAACCCCGAGTCTGATATACTTTGGGCAAAAACTCTTACTATGCGTTTCAATGTGCTGTTTTATCAGGCACAACTAGACTGCAATGTACAATTATGTGGTTAACAGTATAACAGGTATAACACAACCGATGTTACCACCTTGTAGTTGTTTCTTCTTCTGACATCGATGAAAGAGAGCTCGCCATCGCCGAGTCCTCCTCAGTAGCATCCGGACTTCCTGGAGGAACGTCCACTTTATCCTTCTCCATGTCTTCAGAGGTGGAAGCTTCTTGCGAGGTTTCTGGGAGGAAGTTTAAAGTAATTTGAAAGATAAAACGTTCCGGCTACATATTATGCAGGATGCCTCATCAGGAAATGCAACAACACCATGCAAAGTAAAACAACACAAAAAAGGAGATAAATTGGTCAACGATCAAAAAATGAAAAGCGGGAATTTCAAAAGAAAGAAATTCCAAAATGATTGCCACAATTTTCTACAAAAATTACTTTAAAATTTCAATTTTATCTAGTTTCTTGTTTAAACATAAAAATGATGTTATTTGGTTTGGACAATGGTGCTTTTGTCCAATATATTGGGTATACTGAGTGTCAACCCAACGGCCTTACAATTTAAAACAAGACCTTTTAATTTTTTTTATTAAGAGCCAATATATCTCGGTGAAAAGATAATATGGCAGCGCCTCGACTTGACATAAATAAAACACTTAAAGTTCTAGCTTTCTGTAAAAAAATTTTGTTAAACAATTTTTTAAAATATTAAAATATGTTGTTTGCAATTAAAAATACACTACTCAATAACAAAAACACATTAGCAGGTTATCTACCAACCTTCAATGTCATCATCATCATCAATATCGATTTCATCGGGATTAATCGACGCGTTGCTTATAATTGCGCTCGGCTCATCCATTTCATCCTCACCCATCCATGACGAGTTGTTGAGACTGACATTGGCACCTGATCCAAGGTCACCTTGCTAAAACAATAATTTGTATGAAGTATGGGTTAGTTTGTTAAAGCAAGAGTAATTTTGCACAAAGTTTAATGTATTTGTGAATCAAGAGACATTTGTAGCAAACTGTGTTACAAAAATAAGCACTAAAAAGTCAATTAACAAGGTTTTTTATTTGTCCAAAAAAAAATTTGGCAACACTCTAGGCCTTTTAAAAAATTTTTTTTTTAAATTAGAATTAAACAACAAAAATAGTTTTACCAACAAAAAGAAATTTTTTTTAGTTAGATGTTTTTCTATTATTTTATAATTTCACAAAATGTCACACAACTAATTTATTTAAAACATTCTATAAAACAACATGCACCGCATTAAAAAAACACAACCATTACATTATATTTCTATTTTATTCACTTTTTATTTTGCAAACAATAGAAATATTAGCTTAAACATTACAACCAAACCTGAAGAAGCAGCATTAATGGGTCGTTAATCTCGAGTTTAGCGCAAAGTTCGGTGGTTTGTTGGTTTATTTGACACTGAACGGGTCGGTTCTGGAAATGCTGCTCCGGGTTGTAAAGCAACTTTTCGTCTGGACGGAAATTTAAGGGAACCTTTAAATCTTCACCGAGATACGCCATCACCTTGAAACAAAATGGAAAAATAAGATGTAGAAGTAACAGTTCGTTAATTCAACTCTTAATCTAAAAATGAATAAACTTTACAAAACAACTAATGTGAGCTCATTTCTGCACTAAAATTCCTTTATTCTTCTTTTTTGGCCATTTATTTGAATTAAAATATTGAAGTATTAGGAAACTGTTTAAATGATAAAAAATTGACAAAATTGTTTTGACAAGTTTTTTCAATTTTTAATAAGTTTAGAAAACAACATCTTTTCAACAAAAAAGTCTTTAATCAATCACACAACATATGTTTCAACTAAGTTACTAATATATACCTCAGCTAGTTTTTGTTCATTCACAGAGTAATCCCACTTTTC
The DNA here is from genome assembly GCF_963924565.1 of Ascidiella aspersa. Classification (NCBI taxonomy): domain Eukaryota; kingdom Metazoa; phylum Chordata; class Ascidiacea; order Phlebobranchia; family Ascidiidae; genus Ascidiella; species Ascidiella aspersa. The sequence goes on from NC_139454.1 coordinate 25,954,487, forward strand.
ATGCAAACCCTTGGTGGGCAGGATGAAGGATTTGTGAGATATCGAAGTCAAGTTGTTGGTTTCCTTGAGAACTGCAAGCCATTCGCTGTCATAAAGCAACTCGTCTAAATGATAAGAAACAAATGGCATGAAGAATGCTTACACTACATAACATATTAAAAAAATTAATATAAATTATATTTTAACATGTTATATAGAGCCAGTTTAAAACGGGCTGCGACAGCAGGTATATAACGTCACATGTATGATATAACCGAGTCTTATCCAACAGTTTTATTATAATCAATCAACGTTTCATTTTGTGACATTTTAATCATTTCTTTGTTAATTTTTTTTACTACAACATGCTACCCTCTGTATGGGTTTTGACATTCATTCTAGTTTTGTTATAACCTCATGCCATTATGCTCCAAATTTTCAAAACAAGAACAAAAATTTATGTTTTGTTGTGGGAATTATGTCTACCGAGCACCAACTAAGCAAAGAAAAACAACAAAAAACAGCATGACCAAGATAGAAACTAAACCAACAGTTTGTCAGGGGTACATTCGTTTCCTTACTTGTTGCGTTATCTGGAGTGGGTAGACTTAGAACTTGCAGGAAATCTCTTCGCGGTAAACATTTGTCCAGTGCAAGAAATTTGGTCACTTTCTCCTTAAAATAAACACAAAATGAAAACAAATTCTTTTTGTGTTATTGTTATATGAGTTTTTTATGGATGGAATACATTGAGAGTTATTTTTATTGGGCATTATGAACCTGTTTTAAAGTTGAAAATTTTTTAGGTTTTTGCCATCCCAATTGAAGGCCCTTGGGGGGCACGGAGACCCCTAAAATCCCAATCTGAATCCACATACCACCCTACGTCTTGTATGAAATTTTGAGGTTTTAAAGTTATTATACATGTTTTTTATAAAACTCTGGACAGAAAACAATCTGAAACATACCAAATCAAAGATAAAATTTGACAAATAAGATATATCCTAAAAAATGTTTCTGCCCATATAATACAAACCTCTTCGCCATATTCCGGCTCATGTTTAACCAGCGCTGGGAACTTTACGTGCAAATGACCAGAAAACCAGTATTTTGGTTTCATGCTTGACAACAGTTGCCAAGAAGGTAAGCTACCAAGCTGGTTTGTTCTGATGTCCTCTGTAAAACAATTTGACATGGTTTTACTAAAAAGGTTTAGAGTTAATGATATTGACACGTTCTATGATGAATGTCTATTCTATGGAGCATAATGGTTGGAGGTTGTACTAAGACATAGTAAGAATACCAAATCCCATATAAAATTAGGCCGTTTTTGATGATAATAATCAATAAAGAGTTATCACAAAATGCTGCCTACTTCTGTATGAACTTTGATATTCTTACTATGAATAACTACAATCTACAACCATTATTTTAGGATTTAATTGAAACGTTCAAAATGTTTCCTACTTCTGTATGGGCTTTGATATACTCACTAATGTGTATGTGATCCTTCTGGAGCCATAATTGCCTCCAAAACGGCCCACATTACATAGTACATCAAATGTCTTCAGAAATCTGCTAGCCTGAACAATATTCTAGTACCAGCACATCCAGGCTAAAAACAACTAGCCTGTGGTGAGGTTTGAACTCACAACCTCTGGTCATACCGGCATATATTCCTGATTAGGCTGACTAATTTTGGTAAGCCTTTTCGAAGGCATTAGGTGTACAACAGTCTATGAAATCAAACATATACAAAAGATGTTGGAAAATTTGTAAATATCTGGCATTTTGTTGAATAAGTGCATATGTGTATGTGAAAACTGTAGGTAGATCAGATTTTTTAAACATTGGATAGCAACACAGGCAGGAGTTCATGGGTCAAAAGAAAAAAGAACTAAATTTTAAGAAAGTCGTGATGTAGACTGTACCAAAAACAAATTTAAAGGAAAAAAATTAAACTTTGATAAATCAAAGATCATCCTGTTTTTGTAAATTATATTTACCTTCAAAATGCCACTTCACCCGGATCAATTCCTCTTTGTTGCCATGGTGAACGATTCCTCTCGGCCAATCATGTGACATCATTATATCGACCGGCTGTTTCAGTTGCTTTAATCTAAATATGAACAACAATTTCGTATTTGAAACTAGTATAGTGCATATGAAGCAATAAATATAAAAAATTGGTTGATATGTCAAAATTAAAGTCAATTTAATAGATTAAGTTTCATAAAATAGTGTACATCTAGAGTTCTGATAACCAGGCTTGAAGCCACCACAACACAATTTTTCATAACTGTTGCCATTTGTTATGAAAGAGCATTATTATTTCTGAATAATTTTTGTTTTGGGAATCAATCATTTTTACATATCTTGTATTGTTAAAATATACTTTTCGCAATTTACTTCTACATAATAAAGGGAGTATTTCTACCATGAAGTTGAAAAGAACACAGATTTGAATACTTGTGTATGTGTATTTAACTAGTTCAGTAACAATTATAAGGTTTCGAATAATGTTCAGCTTCCAGATTATTTTTTTATATTTTAATTTTTTGAGAATTCCGTAAAACAAACAAAACAGTTCAACTCACCTAAAAACATCGATATTCCTGACGTGATACACGCTGCGCTTTGTTTGATCGCTGTATGGAGGTTTTTCGTATCTTCCCTTGGTGTAATCGTGCTGCTTAAAAATGCCGGATATTCCACCAATCCTCAGCCCCTTGTAGTTGACGACCCCAGCGTAGCCGAGGTAGTAGATGTTCGGGGCAACCCACCCACCGTAAGGAAGCTCCTGAAATATATGAAGATTTACATATATTTGAAAACAAGTTTTTATAAAAAAATAAAAAATAAATGTTTTTGGTCCAGAGTTTTAAGTGTAAACAGCATTCTGTAAACACAATCTAATAGTTTTCTGAAAACTTAGTATGCCAGATCTAAAGCACATATTGTGGATGCAAGACCAAAAAATTGGTGTAGATCCAGTCTGCATTCTGTGACAGTTGCACACCCGAGATTTTTTAAAGCAATTTATGTGCACATTCTCTGCAAACAGAAATTCCAGAAAAAATGTTAAGTTAACTTCCCAATCTTCAGGTGTGCATAAAACCTTGATTGCACACCTCAAAATTTGGTTCTGAATACCCGAGATGTTGACATTAAGTGCCATGAAATGAATACTGGGTGTAATTTGTGAACCAAAGGTTAAAAATGCAGTCTGGGTGTGTAACATATGGAGAAATTGGTGTATTTAACGGACTTTAATGTGACCAAGGTTTCTTCTGTTAAAAAACTCTTGCCATATTTTCAATTTAGACTTTACCTGCAGGTAATTTGACGCTTCATGATTGCCACCAATGAATATAGTCAGGAATGGTGCTTTCTTTTTTCCGCTGTAATATTGCCAGAAATCCTGCATTGACTTGTGCTTATCGGGGACGGCCATGCATCGTAAATCCGATTCATTCCTTACTGATTGAAAATCGCCACAGCAAAGCAACAATTCAATTTCAATTTCTTCACGTTTCTCTATATATTGTAAGGTTTCGTATATCTTGTCCAATTCTCCATGACAGCATCCTTCAACAGCTATATGCATTATTTGCTTTCCCGGTTTAATTTTCGATTTTTTTTTTTAATTTAAATTTTGCTTAACTTTTATTTTCTAAAAAATCTATTTCAAAAGTTAGGGTATGTTTCTATTAAAACCTTTATTTTGAAATCGTACATATACTTGCGTTGCTTGAAACTAGTTAGTCAAAATTAAAAAAGGTTACTTTATTTTAAGTGTTCACTTCTGAGGTAGTTTTTTTGTAGTTTTCCAAACACGTCAAAAAGCACTTGACTATATTCGGCTTTCCCACAGTAATTTCAAGATAAGGTAATTCCCGCAAAGTGCAACTAATTCGCATGCAATTAAATAAATAAACTGAAATTCATTTCTAATTAGCTCAAAAACGCAACAAATACACGAATTTAATATTTTTACTAATTTTCTAAACCGAGTTCTGTTTTTATAGGGTGCAAAAAGTGAATATTCCCCCGTGCAAAAGTAATTCATTCTTTAACCGCTTCAAACAATGATAAATAATTTGCGTGGTTTCATCCCTGGAGGCTATTACATCGAATGCACAAGGTGATACTTATAGTCGAATAAATCACCATTGTTCTTAATTCTAGTTCCGTAATGTGTGATATAGTTTATTAATATTTTTTATTTAAACGAATATTGTTTATTGAAATTATTAAAGTAATCCAATTTGCTAAAAGTGCCATGGTTTTAATTAATTTACCGCATCATTGCTTCCTGGATCAACCTTCTTGGTTATATTAGGTATCATAGTTTTAAAAATTCCCAGAATTACAAATAAACATTGCTTTTTTTCAATAAATATGAATTTCTTCCACTTATAATAACTAAATTAGTGTATTTTGTACGTCAATTTACTCAGCGTATTTTGGAATTACTGCTAAAATGGAACTGGACTTAAATAGCGTCGATTATCTTCAGGTTTGGTGCTCTTTAATAAAGTGTTGTAAATATTTGATAAATTAACAACACAGTGTTTAATTGTTTTATGCATTCAAATATTTATGGGTTGTGACAAAGACTGAAAAAAAATTACCAAAAAAGTATATAAGTATCCTTACCACAGGAACAGAAAAACTATTTGATTTAAAACACAGACATACTTAAATTAGTTTATATTTTTTATTATTAGGTTGCTGTCACTGACAAGAAATGCATGACAGTTCTCCCCAACAATGAGAAAAGGAGGGTGACACAAAAAGTTGTAGTTGGCGACCAAAGTGGAATCTTGCAATGCTTTGGGGTCAAGAAAAAGGATATAAATGTCAGTAAATAATGCAAGGAGAATATTTTAAGTACGATAAAAAAATATAATGAGTTAGTTAACAAATGTTTTTGTTTTATTAATAGTATAAAAATAATATAAAAAAAACCTAACATCCGTCTTACATTTCTTTAAGTGTTTTGGTATAAGGTTTCCAGATTGATGATTATTTATTTCTTGCCATTTTTACCCTTAATTTATTGCTAACCACATTGGAAAGGCCTGCGGCCAATAGATTTAAATAACTAAACTTGAGTTAGGTTTCCCGAAAACTCAGCCATGCTGAGCGTTTGCGTAGGGCTTTATTCAGTTGCACAAATTTTGGCAAAATTACTTTATTAAGCCTCCTCAACATTTCCCCTGTGTCAAAATACAAGTTTTTTTTATCTGCAAAACAAGTACCTACATAGTTTAAATATCAATCAGACATTATGAATAATGGAGAACTTTAACTATAACATTCTTTAACTTATAGTTTTATGTTATTTCAGAGCATTTTTAAACTTCTGCCGGGACCTGCGATCAGTAAGTTGGCACTTGGTGGCGCACTTGGCACTCCACAAGATAAAATATTTGTGGCTTCCGGAGCTAATATTCGTGGTTTCTCAAGGAAGGGAAAAAAGTTTCTTGACTTCAATTCAAACCTTACAGAGTCAATCTCAAACTTGTATGTTGTTTAATTCTAACATAACCGTATATTTTCATCATTCATTTCCTTTAAATAAAACTTTTATAATACTGTTATTAATACATAAAGTGAAATATACCTGTGCTTAATTAAATTCTGGTTTAAAACCATTGGTGGTGATTTATGTTTAACATTATAATGACTTTAAACTTAATTACAAATTTCAATGCACTCATTGCATAACACTCTAAACATCCATGTACTAAGTAGGTCCACCACCTTGGCGGATTAATTAGAACATTGTATCATCACCAGTTATTGTGACTGAAATATATTTAAACCACAGTTGTAAAAGGTGGAACAATTTTGACTGATGATGATACAAGTGCGTAACGAAACATATCTCAAGTTGATGTAGATTTGCTCGACCTTTTGGCTTTGGTATTCATTGTTACATTTATATAAAAAGAAAAAAAATCTTTCTATAAAAGTAAATATTCAACATGTGACAGCATATATCAACTATAAATGGTGATGCTGGAATAGCATACTAAAAAAGCTTTTCCCACAGTTTCTTCTTTATTTTATGCAACAGTGCCAACTATGCTACAACACTGGCCATGTTTCTCACATAAGCTACATTTTTATTTTGTTTGTACAGATGCATCAGTGGCAGTGACTTGCTAGTAGGAGGTTTGTACATCTGCAACCACTTTTGCGATTGTGTCGACCAGGGTTACTACTTATGCAACGACCGCATCAATGACATCATAACCCTCCCAAACGTTCGAGGGGTCGGCGAACATTTAACCTCTGTGTTGGCTTGCAACGACAGGATATTGAGAATTTTGGAGGTAAGAAAGTTTGGTTAAATTTAAATATGATTAATTGCCAATGTTTGAATTATTACACATAACAAAAAACGTATTTTACTCAAACATCCAAGTTAAAAATTCAAAGTATAAATAGCCTAAAACACGGGTTGCCACACAGATTTATGAAAAAAATTGAAAGCCATTCAGAGACCTACAATTAAATCACTTGTCATTTATGTTAATGGTCATGTCGAAAGACATTTCAAGACTTTTTCGAGAACTTTCTGACATCACTTTAAAAGCAAATGTTTATATATATAATTTATAAATAAATATATATTTAAATACAAACTATATTTATGTGTTAGGGTTCAACCCTGACCTCCGAAGTTGGTGTATCTGGTTCACCACAGTGTGTAGCTTCCTTTAAAGGCCACGGCGGTGAAAATGGTTCAGAGCTTGTATATGGGACTGTGGATGGAAGGATTGGACATGTTATGCTAACTGAGTGAGTAGATCAACAGTTGTGTAATCACATAGATTCCTTGACTTAAGTGTACTTATAAAATCAAAGTTTGCCAACCTAGGTTTGCTGTCGAGCCGAATTATAAAATGTACCTGAAACATTAGAACATAATGCCGGTTGCATTAAGAAGTAGCATAAGTATCAAAACCAATACAGAAGTAGGTATCTTAAGGTTTATTTGAAACGTTCACAAAATGCTACTTACTTCTGTATGGGCTTTGATAGTTATTCAAGTCTTACTACAACCTCTAACCATTATCTAGCGGTTTATTAAAAGCGTTTAAAATGATACTTACTTCTGTTTGATCTTTTATATTTTAACTTCGTCTTACGTGAAATTATTTTTCGTTTTCCAACCACCTTACATTCGTTTGTGACGTCATAGCGAGCAGCCCGTGTACAAGTGGGAGATAGCTGACGAAAAAGCTCTCAGCGGGGTTTCGTGTCTCTCCCATTATGACATCACAGGGGACGGCGTTCCTGACCTGTTGGTGGGTCGCGATGATGGGGGAGTCGAGGTTTATAGTTACGACATCGCCGATGAACCTGTGATAAGGTTCTCACATGTAAGAAACATTTCGGTTGTTCTAGTTTATGAGTAATTATAAACAAATATGCAACAAAAACTGTAAGGAGCTTAAGTAAATTGTGGCTCAGCTTGACATTTAAAAAAAATTAGTTTGGAATTGCATCCGCTAACATTTCATTAATGTTTTATCTTGATAAAATATGCAGCTGACCTGTAGAATTAAATCTGCTGGTAGGTCTGGCAAACGGGCCGTAGTTTGGTGACCACTGGACTAGTTGTATAATACGATGTTACACTGTTATTCAGCATATATTTCAAGTAATCACAGATAATTATTTTGTGGAAAATTTGCATGTTTCTGAAAAAAAACTAAACCTTGTAAATTAAATGTTAGATGTGTTGTATTGCAACCCTATCCTGGTTAGGAATTGAGAAGGAATACTTTAAAGTGGAATTAAAAAAAGTAAATTCCTAATTAAATTAAGTCAGCTTTAGGATTAAAAAAAAAGTAAAATGCCTAAATAAAATATGAAAGATTTAGGATTTGGCTGCATACATTTTTAAATTCTTACCCTGTTATCCACTAATTTGTAATATAGTTTAATAAACTATCTTAATTTAAAAAAAAATTATATGAAAAAAAGTATACGAGTTGCCACGAATACACTAAACTCTCAAAAAAGTTTTCCAAACTTAAAACCAACCCTTTGGTCCAGAACTTGAAGGAGAGTGTTACTTCGATCCAAGGGGCAGTGGTTGGATCACTAGGTTTCGATGAAGTCCTCACATCAACATACTCGGGTTGGGTGTCGGGTCTAACCACTGAACACGTGCAGAAGAAGGTTTCGGGAAGCACTGCTCCATCATCAACAACTGCATCCGTGTCACAAGATGTGGATGAAGACACACAGAGGAAGATCAATGAGCTGAAGTGAGTTTTGTGGTTTTAATGGGTCACGATTGTCATTTTTAACATTTTTAAACGTTCTATTTGAATAAAAAGCAATAGGGCGATTTGCATAATATTAACTAAAGTAAGTTTTGTGGTTTAATTGGTCGAAAAAATATTTTTTTTAAAAGCCTAATTTAACATTTTAAACGTTTTATTTAAACAAAAAGCGAACGTACATACGGAGTTCGACCGTGAGAAATAACTCTACTAAAAAAAATGATACAGCAAGTCAAAAAAGTTGAAGTAAATAACCAATGTTATATAATATCCTCAATGAAAACACCTTTCCACTCAAGCAATTTGTACAAAATGCTTAAAGCAAGTGGAGTTATTCAAAAACAGCGACTTAAGTTCACTTAGGTCATTGACTTAAGTCATTAAAACACCGGGTTTATGCCAAAACTTTTTAACGTTGGAAGCATTGTTAAAATGTTCCAAATCAAACAATGCGTCTATCTACGTCACAACACGTTGTTCCAGAGCGGAGTTGGAGGAGCTTCAAGTGAAAGTTGACCAGGAGCGATCCAAGCACATGCAGCAAACCTCACAAGCGATCGCTTCACAAACCACCTCACTCACCAGACCCGCGCAATTCCACATCAACGATAGGTTCGTTCTTTCCACAGCAGATGCAAGCTACAGATTGAGCATTGAGGTTCAAGCAGCCATCGACCATATTGTACTGCAGGTCTGTGCGTTGCTTTTTTGCTTTTCTGGGAAACTATCACTTAAACATGGTCTCTTAACCGTTTTGTTATACATTTTTATGCCGCTATGAGTGCAGGCGTTTGCTATGTTTTAGACTGGGCGCATGTTGTAGTATTTGCGATTATGTCACAGAGTTGAGCAATTATGCGAAATACAGACGAGTATTCATATATTAATTAGGCGGTGGGAGCGGCTTGGCGATTATATTTACAGGGGATCGCATGAGAAACAGAAAATGTCCTTGGGGCTTAAAAGTCTTGGGGTCTAAAAGAGGATCTTAAATACACTTACTAACACAGTAGGCTAAGTGTGATTCCTTTTAACGAAAGCTATATCATTGTTTTGACAAGATATTAAAAGTATGGATGGGTAAAGATGCCTTACATGCGTAATTTAGTGAATAATATATTCTAAAATCCAGAAAAGAAAATTGTAGAAACCTGTATTTGCCTAAAAAAGATTTTTTGAAAATGAGCGGCGGGCGTAGTTTTCCCAGTTCTTCCATAAACAGTAAAAAAGGAAATGTAAACTTGGTATATGGGCTATGAATATGTTAATTGGTTAAACGTGGAGCATAGGTTAACAAAATATTACTTTTGGCTTACAAACTGATCCAACATCTTGTTTATAAAGAGCGATGTCCCTCTTGACTTGTTGGATGTTGATGACACGTCAGCTGTCGTCTCCTACACAGCAATCCCTCCTCCGTCAAGCCAAGAGGACACGTCCGACAACTTCCTGCTGGCAACATACAGATGTCAGTCGAACACAACAAGGCTAGAGGTATGAGGTGGTGAAAAATTAAGAGAGGGCTAGATTAGTGTACGAATGTCCGATAGTATATACAATATACATATAATATCGGATCGGAGCCGATACGCGATACCCACCTAGTATCGATACTAGTCCGACACTTGGTTGGTATCGGTGCTGTTCCGACAAGTAATAAAGTAACTTTCAGCGCTTTTTTTTGGCGTATATTATTTTTAATATAGTAGGTTAACAACTTGAAGATTGCAAGTAACCTCGTAAGACTAAATTTTGGCCAAATAATCTGAAAGCACCCTTGGCCATTATAAATAACCGTCCAAGGTGCCGTGTATAGCGTTGTTTACCAATCAATATAGCAAAAAAGTAGCGCAAGCCCTTTACTTTGATTCTTGAAAGCCAAATGCATATACGGAATAATTATGTTAGTTTTCGGGAGTTAAAAGTTTGTTCATATGTTAGGATGCGAGATTTAGAAAGAATGAAGACATTTTCGAGTTTTCTCTTCAATTTTTACGACAAACAGATACTTGTCTAACATTCCCAAATGCTTACATATCAATACGTTATTTACTTATTTACCCAGGTGAAAGTTCGTTCTGTTGAGGGCCAGTACGGCCACCTCCAGGCTTACATTGTCCCAGTTCTGCAACCGAAGGCCTGTGTCATGCGAAGATATCCCATCAAACCACTATCGCTTCACCAACGAACTCATGAAATCGACGAACAACGGTCAGTTTAAATGGCAGACAATTTTGTACCTTCAAGCATAATGGTTGGAGGTTGTATTTAGACGTAATACGAATATCAAAGCCCATACACAAGTAGCTAGCACATTTTGAACGTTACAAATGAATCTTCATTCATGATGCAGTCTGCCCCAGCAGTATATATATATACTCAGAACCAGTGTATTCTCACAAGGTTAAAAATTTATAAAGCGATATTCAGAACGTTTAAAATGCTACCGATCATAATGATGTTGTTTATCAATAATTCTAATCGTTTTTAAACGTTTCGTTCCAGTCCAATGAACCTTCTTAAGCTGTCGGGTTCATTTAGCGTGGCCGAGATCCACTCATGGGTGGCGTTCTGCCTTCCAGATATCCCGGAGCGACCTCCGGCTGGCGACGTAATAAACCTCTACTTCACAAACACTTTTCTCGACACTCAGCTGGAATGTGTGTACAGGTCAGTGTAGGTGTACCAAGCCTTAAAAGTATTGTTTGGGCTGAATATTATGGTGTACAGGTCAATGTAGGTGTAACAGGCGAAATATTGTCGTTTGGGCTGGGAATACGGACTCTGTAGCCCTGGGTGTTACAGTCAAAAATTATATTTTTTCGCAATAAATTAGATATACAGATCGGCGTCGGTGTAACAGCTAAAATAGTTTCGTTTAGGCATATTATTTAAAATATACATGTTGGCACCAGTGTACAGGTTATGTATTGTTTAGGTGGATAAACTTCAGTACAGCATCTAATAAAAATAAAGGGATATTTTAGGTCATGTCAACGTTGTACTTGTGCATCTATTATAACGTCAGTCGCCAATGTTTAAATAAAAGGCGAAAACCATGGCAAACGACAAATTAAAGACCACATGGTTTTAATTGTTAAAATTGGAAATCCCTAATAACAATGTTTAATAGTAATATACTGTAGAGCTAGGTGGATGGTAGTCTGTCGCAATTTGTACAATCAATACTCGCCTCAATAATACTAAATTGCGTGCAAGCACCTGTTAATATCAGTATTACCCTTTGCTTACGTCACTCACAGCTGAAATATGAAAAATCGAAAACGTAATTAGATTAAATACAGTTTGGTGGGTGGTAGTCGGTTATTTGCACATCCACTAGGCTTGGACTAGTAAAAAAATTGCTCAAACCCACTTGTCAAATCTGGATTCCCCTTTGCTTACCTCACCGTGTTACGTCACAGCAAGGGTGAGGGCTCATTCAGGTCGGACAACATTTCAACGATCTCGATCTTGAAAGACACCTTGAGTAAATCGGCCACAGCCAAGAAGATAGCGCTGCAGATCCAGTACGAAGTTGACAAGAACTCTGTGGCTCACGCTCTCCGCTTGTTGCACCCAAAGCTCGACCATCAGCTGCTACTCGCCAAGAAGGTTCAGCTGCTCGACGCTCTGCTGGTAACTAAGTCAACTGTATTAAGTTTGTTGCGAACTGAGTAAATCGGCTCTGGTCTAAAATCCTACCATTATTTACACTTTACAGTAACCTAACGAGTTGTCCAAAATGAAACTGCAAGAACAAATAAATATGGGATAATAAATGTAGTATTAAAACAAATACGAGTCTGCGATGGCTTTCGGTGTATTTATGTAATAGGACATCGACCTGTATTTTATTTTGTCCCTGCAGGAACTTCAAGTCCACGAAGGAGGCCTGGATTTCTTGGCTCAAGAATATCAGGAGATTTTAAGCGACGCAGAAACAATAAAAGCTGAATTCAAGCGGCAACCTGCAAGGCTGGAACGACTCTATGGTAAGCGATCTAAGTGTTAAACAATATATTTGTCAACCGGCAAATTCCTGTCCAAAAGAGTAGCTTAAAAAAAACTTAAACTAACAAAAATTGATATACCTCGAAAAAAATAATAATTCCAAAGTTTTGCAAACTGCTACGTTCTAAATGTGGGTTTAACAACTTATTCTACGTCCTACAACAATGTAGTTTTGAGGAACCCGAACGTTCTCTCAAACTTCTCTAAATGTTTCCAGTTTAGCCTTGCTTCAATAAATTTCTTTAATAACGAAGAAATAGATGGGACCATGTTTTTTTATTTACAGCGAATAAATCTAAAGATTTGACTTAAAGACTTTTACTGGCCCTATATTTAGTTATCAGTTGTATTTTATCGCAGGAATGATCACCGATCTTTTCATCGACAAGCACAAGTTCAAAGGAGTCAACGTCAAGCAGAGGATCCCGATGCTTCTGGAAACACTCGACAACTACGAACTTCCAGCACTCATCGAATTCTTCGAGCAACCGGTTTATTGATGAAAAAGAAGGATCTTTTAACCGCTTTTGGGAATTTGATGAAGGCAACCTTTGCATCCGCAAAAATATTTTTTTAAAGGTCCTTGGCCTGGTAATATGGGATTAAAATTACTTTTTGTTAAGGGGTGCTTTTGATACATTTTACATGACCGTTTTCAAATCGCCAGTTTCTCACTCCCATAAATTTGAGAAAAACAACGATTTGCCAGATTTACGCAATTTCGCAATAACTTTTTTATTTACATGGTATCTTGGCATTGGTATAGTTCTTATTGTTGCTTGTGCAAATTAAAAACTGTACGCAAGCATTTTTTTAAGCCCCAGTTCTTCAAACAAAAGTAGTGTTATTTCCTGGTCTATCCGGTGCCAGTTGGACTTTATGTTGGCCAGCTGTGACAATCAAAGAAAATACGAAAAAGTTGGCACCAAACAACATTATTGGCACAAGATATTTCTCACTGGAGTACTTACGCCTGATTAATATAGTTCATTTATTGTTATTTACATTCCGTGTGGACTATACGGTTGCAATAGCTCCGTTTTAAGAAGCTATTGCTATCAATATATGCGTGATGTCACCAAATCGCCTACCGTAACGTAATGACGTCACTGCTATTGCAATTACCTTTTTCGTCGTATGCTGTCGCCATATTTTTATTTTTCTACGTCAAAAAATGTTTTTTTTCAATTGTATTTTTTGTAAAATACATCTTTACTAAATGACAAACCGAGTCCTACGACTGATTCACCCACTGGGTAACATCAAGTGAATTTAGAAAGATATCAAAACTAGAGCCGCAGTTAGCAGCAATACAGAAGTGGAACGACCTCGGATTAACGACTTAACTCGGACGTTCTAAAACCTGGCAGCGTTATATTAGTTGAACCCTCTGCTAATTAAATTGTCGCCAATTATTAACCAAATAGTTTCAAACCAACTTCCCCTTAAACCTGGCTCTTAACAATTCGCACAAAACATTAAATGCGACAATTTATTTGTTTTTCCACAAGAAAGAAAAAGTACAACGAAGATTGGACTGAAACGAAAGGAACCAAGATTCGAAAAAAGGCGACGAAAGAAAAAAATACCGGGATCTGCGTGCGTGACGTCATCATACATTTATATCGAGGGGTAACATGACGTCATCATTATTTTCCGCACCCACGCATCGAACCCCGACTCAAGCAGAAAGCACCCGTGTAATCGGCTCTTGAGAGTTCTGTGTATGACGTCATCCGTCAAGACAATCGAACAAGTAGTGACGTCATCCATCGAAGACAATTGGACAAGTATGAACTCATCAGTATAAAGTTATGACGTCATCAGTTAAACGTATCGCAGCCAATCCGGTTTATACGTCATGTATCGAGGTTTGCGACCGGGCAAAGGTTTGGTGTAATGTCGTAGTGACGTCAGCTGTGTTGTGTGACGTCATCAGCTGTATTGTGTGACGTCATCAGCTGTGTTGGGTGACGACTTGCACGGGAGTATCTTGTGAGTTGCGTCTCTCTTGTTGTTCAAGATGGTCGATCGCCTGCGTAATGTGTTGGTGTGAGTTGGTTTGCATCGTGCAAGTATATTAAGTTAATTTGCAGCTGGATAATTTTGATAACTACTTAAGTAGATTTTAACCTGGATATTAATGTGACTTAAATGTTTAAATCCACTACTTAATAAATTTGTGCTCACAAGTGCGACAAAACTCGCTACGACGAATATTAAGGATGGTTAACATTACAAGGCTGATAGAGAAAAGTCGTTTTAAACTTTATTCAAAATCAAATCATTTTCAGAGTATCGCCAGTTTACAAATAGAAAAGTAATAACGGCCAGAAGAGTGCGCACAAATAAGTAGCCTTCGGCAAACCAAAGTCATTATTTGGAATAAAAAATGCTGAAGTGATAAAAAAGAAAAACTTTAAAACAAAATTGTTAAAACGTTTGAGTCGCGTAATGTGAAATTTTTAACCTGCAAAACACCAGTATTAAAATTAAATCGCTGTTATTACGTAACAAACCTGAACAATGGTTTCGAGGTTGCGTCTCGTGGCGGCCGCGTCGATGTGACGTACAAATGTGGGGGAGCCGGGACCGTTGCCGAGGACGGAAAGGGTGGTTCCGGGGGAGACCACGGTTTGGGACCCCCCCATCTCAGGGGGGCACGGTTGGGGGGTTGGGGCTTGGGAGAGCTTGTCTGAGGATGATGTCTGCGTCTGTGGAGGAAGTTAGTTGGTAAGTTACAACCTTGCAGTTTATTTTAAAGTTTAGACTTAAGAGAGTGTTACTGGACTTTTTTTTTTAAAGTAAATTCAGAAAAAAGCAGACTCGATTTTTCGGGGCTTGTGTGGATTACAAACCTTGTGTTATCCGTAAAAATTACTGCGCATGTTACATTAGGTTGTTCAGTCTGGCACAAGTGAATATGAGGTGAGGTTTAAGGACATTCATAGAGGGGTATTAAAAAGGTATAATTGATTTTAAAATGCGTTCAACATCCTTAATTAGTAACTATTATGATGTCAATAATGCGCTTTGTTTGTATTTGGAACGTTCACACAATGCTTTGTACATCAGTATGATTTGGAAGGTTTTCTGCTTGTTAGATAAAGTAATATCGACCAATCGATCCGATAATATCGGACACCGACCTTGATCTTGGGATCTTGAACTTGATCTTCGCTGATTCTGGAATCCTCATCACTCGCCACGCTCTCAGTGGTGGCGCTAGAGATGCGCCGCTCGTTTCTCCGGCTCAGCACCGTATCCATGGCAACGACGGGCAGCAGCTGGGCGTGGACGCGCGCGGGGCCCATGGCGGGGGTGACCAGGGGGGCAGGGGGGCTCAACAGGGGCGCCGAGGGGGTATTTATGGGGAGGGCGTTCAACTGGGTCAGGGTCATTGAAATGGAGGGGAGACAATTAAGCCGGTTCAATGTTGGTTCGTTTTGGGGGGTCAGGACCACCCCCTGGTGCACGCGGTACTGGACCGGGGGTAACTCTGACGTCATCGCTTTGGGGAGGGCGTTCAGGCGGTCCACAGGAACGGCCGCCATTTCTGGTCCGTTCATCTTTGTGCAGTTTGAAGCTTGAGCGACGAGCCTATAGTCGGGTGCCACGTGATGCGCGCTGATTGGCTGCTGAGGCGCGATATGGTTGGGTGGGTTTCTGGCGGGGTTTGGGGCGATTACGGAGGTGGTGGGTGAAAGCGGGGTGAGATGGGGGTTCCCCGGGGGTGAATGCATCGCACGTGGGACGCTGGAAACCTAGAGAAGAAAGTGACGTAATTAATGACGTCATTGTGACAAATCGGGGTTATCTGCTCAAACCACAACAAATGGCATAATAGAATTATTTCAATAAATTTTGCGACCCATTGTGGTTTTTTTCTGACAACAAATATGATCAGTCGACATGAAGTGAATATGTTCGTTTAAAAAAGTCAATAATGTTTGCCAAAAAATTCTGGCCATTATGGTTAAAAAATTATTAGTGGACTACTGATTTTCACAAATCTTCTTTTTTATGTTTTTTATCGGTACGACTTGGTTAAAATCGCTGTTTAAAACGTGTGCAGGAAAATTTGAGGGTACTGGGTGGTAATTTATTAACATTAAATAAGAGTCCTCGGAGGAACTTGTTGTTGGTGTTATTCCAGTGTTTATTTAGACCTTATTTTCCAACCAGTTTGCGCGCCTCTTATCTTGAGAGGAAAACTAAGATCAACTTTTGGAGTGTTAAAAATCGGCAAAAACTTATGTTAAGCAATCATGGGTAAACAATTATGCAGAATGTGACTGACATTTCAAGGCTGCAAGTTTAGCCGTAAACTGTAAATAGCGTCAAACCCAGCGAAGCTTCAACCCCTACGAGTAATAACATGTGCGTTAAGTGATTCAAATAAAGACGGTGACAGACGGGGTCAATGACCCTAGCGAGGTCAGTGACCCGGAGTCCGGTCAATGACCCTGGGAAAGGTCAATGACCCGCAGTATGTCTAGGTTTCCAGAAATACTTTATTACGCCTCACCTTAGCAACTTTAACTTGTGTTTCTACTTCTTCAACCTCGATCGCTCGTTTCTTCAAAGGTTGTCGTGACCTTGGAACCACAGGACGGGGCTTTCCCTGTGTTGAGAACAAACAAAAAATTAAAAAAAATATTAACAAAGTGGGGCGGATTTTATTTTCTTTAAACGCCAATAGCAAAAATCTCGGTGGTTTCAACTAACTTATTGATTATTTACCAAACAACATGAAAAGCAAAAATACAAAGACTGAGAACGGCTGAACACGGGGTTCCAACACATTTGTACAAAAACAAGACATTTAAAGACTTTTCGCAGAAATTAATAGCTTTTAAAATCTAAAATGAGATCGTTTGGCGTTTTTAAATAAAATTCGAAAACAGTATATATAAATATTATGGTCAACACAATTAAATAGTTAAAAAACAGTTTCGTTCTTAAAGTTCTTTTAAAGAATTACAAAGATTCAGCGACTATGTGGCAGTTGTGGTACCCCTGTGTGTTTTGTCAATCAACGCATGATGATTGGCTTGTTTACAACCAACAACATACTTAATGGGGTGAATATTAGACTGAAGTTCATACATTCAACAAACATAGAAAGGAAGTTACAGCATTTTGTAAAATTTCGGAGAAATTAAACGATGTAAACGAAAATGGACTTCAGATCGGCCATAACAAAACGTTTTAAACAGAGTTGTTGTTTTACTATGCATTAGAAATATGCAATGTAATGCAGAAAACCAGTATGGCAGAAAGCTGGCGACTTGGCGGCTATGTCGGCCGAAGAATCAGCTAGAAAACCGAATAAATTTGCGCCCTTTGAAGAGATGGGGTGCAAATCCTAAAATGTAGGCAGACTTAAGGCTCTCAAACGTACGAGGTCATCAAGTTGCCTTTTCGAATATATTCACTCACCGGAAGTGATTGTTGCGTTGGTCTGCTCGTCACTTCCGGTGTGTCGCCCAGGGTTACGCACAGCGCTGCACTTGGCACCGATTCAACAGTGGTCACGTGATCGTACTGGCAGTTCGGGGGATGTTGACGCTCCAACTTATGCTCGATCATCGGGGGGGCTTGGCTAGGGGGGTGTGGTGGAGATTGGACGGCCGGGGCGATCGTTTGCTGGGGAAAAGAGGGGTATGAACGGTTTAAATGGCTTTACTTAAATTTGTAACAGTTTTTTTTTTTTTTTTTCATTAAAAAAATGGGCTTTTGAAGCACTTTAAAAAAAACTTTGTCTGTAAGATAATTTCAAATAACTGTAAATTTGTGACATTTTTTAAACAAAGTAGTGCTTGAAAAAATACGAGCTAGTGAAAAGCTTCTGAAGTTTATAAACTTTTCTGTTGTTGAAGCACTTTTAAGCAAAAATTTTATCTGTGAAAAATTTCAAAAACCTGTCAATTTATGGCACTGTTTAATCCAAGATTGTAAAACTGATTAGGACTGACCGGATTTTAAACAACTTTGGTCCACTAATTCACAGTCATATTTGAGTTTAATGTGCCACCTCAATTTTATTTGTAATGTGCGACTTGGTCATTTTTTGATCGTAACTGCTTTACACCTCGATATTCATTTTCAAAACAACACAAAAATGTCTGACATGAAATAAAAATATTGGTGCTCCCATGACTAATATGCAATCCCGATAAAGGTAAACCTACAACAATCCAATGTACTTTGACCTGAAAGACCTTAGCGAAGCAAAATCCACAGAAGACGCCGATTCAGTGAAAGTGGATGACAAAGTGGCGCTCGATTAAAAAAGGGGATTTTATGCCTCAAGCAAAAAGTGCAAAGTTCATTTCCTTATGCAGGTGGCACTCTTTAAAAGGCAAATTGACGAAAAATAACCAAATGAAAGTGAGACTTAAAGTTAAGTTAAACTTTTAGAGGTTTTTAGAGGTTAAAAAATGAAATAACAACTTATTTTAATTTACTTATAAAGTTTTTTAGCACAGTGGCTGGAGGTTGTAGTTGGACGTAATAAGAATATCTGAAGCCCAAACAGAAGTAGATGGCATTTTGTGAAGGTTAAGAATAACCCTTTACATTTTCAACATAGAAACGCTCGAAATGTTGCCTACTTAAAATTGAGCTTTGATAAAATTGTTTTATTGTGTTTTTATTTCCTTCCACTTACAGTTACTGGTACGTAGATCATAGAGTGCTCAATCATCTGAACATTATCAGCTTGTGTTTGCATCTGCGCGCTGATTGGCTGTTCTTCCTTCACCGGCTGACGTGATTGGATGGCGCGGTGATGCGTGACAACGTCCGAGGCAAGCTCGCGAAGTTTTTCCGGGTAGGCGAGGTGGGATTCGAACTCGCGGACCTGAGAATTCGAGGATTTGTAAGACACAGCGATAAACTTTGTCTTATACAACGAAATAGTTTCGAGTCATTATAGCCTTGTTTAATGATTTTCGATAGCAAACCCGTTGCTTAGCAACCAGATTCTTACATCTCCGTTTACTCTGTTGCTTAGCAACGCGACCCCCAAAAATCCTTCTGATTCTGATGCCAGAAAAAAATACATTCTACAGCGCAAAGATCAGGTTGCCAGGCAACACAACCCTTTTAATTGCCCAGTTGCTCCGTTGCTAGGTTACCTTTTCCTCCAGTAGCAATCTAATCCTCCTCTCCTTGTCGAGTTGTTGCCGAACTTCGACCGAGTCTCTCCTCAAATCTTCCAAGTCCTCTTCTCGTGGGCTACCGATCCCCTCATCCTGAAAGAAGAAATAAACGTTTGGAAATCGTCATCTTTGTAGGATTAGGAATAAGTTACTTTAGTGACGTCATTAATAATGTTATTGTTTTGTTGGAATACACGAACAATGAGGACTACATCTTCATGTAATAAAAATCAATTGGTGCTTACTATAACCTACGACCGAATGCTCTTCAATTAAAAGCTTTGGATTGGAAAAAAGATTGCCATTTCGGGTAAATATGAGAATGTGAGGAGACAGTATTACTTGTCCCAATTTTTATTAGACGGTCGTCCCATTTTCTCAGAAAACAAATCTTAATTCTTTAGTTACAAATTTTTTGGATTTTTTTAATTTATTTATCTCAATATTCACCTTCTCGCAGAAATCTGTGAGGAACGCTCTGTGCTTCGGGGAGCTGCATTCTGCGCATGCGCGTCGCAGCTTTTCGTTCTGGTTGAGTAGTTTCAGCTTGTCAGACTCGAGTTGGAAAATGTACTCTGCAGTTTGTTGAAGAATGGCCGCCTGTGATAAAACAGAGAAAAAACTATGAACTGTGGTTTCTTATGTTTCTTTAAAACTATAAACATTCGCATTTTCCCCTTTAAATCAGTGTTTCTTAATCTATGGGTTGTGACGTAAAATTGTGTCACTGTTTGATTTGGTTGGGTCGCAGACTGCAGTACCATTACGAAGAGATGAACCAATTTCATTTAATTCGAACTTCAATTATAATTACTTAAGTTTTTTGTTCACTTTAAGCTTGCAAAAAGCTCAGCGAAGAAAACGATTTCGCCAAAGTTTTCGCCTTGCTCAGCTTATCCCGTCTGCGCGTGAACTTATCAGTCTCCAGGTTCTTTAAAAAGCACCTTTTTAATTAAAAATATGTTTTAATTTTAAGTTTGTAAATCGAATGCAACTCGTGAATAAAGTTGACTTGTTTGTTTTTAAGGAGTGTAACAAATCCTGTTTCAGTTTCAACTGTTTTTTTTTTAATTTCGACAATTAAATATTTAGTCTATAAATACTTACAGACTAAAGATATTCAAAAATGTATATTTAATAACGTTAAAGAGGATATAATTATAAAAAGTTATAGTTAATTAAGTTGAGAGATGTTACGTGGATAGTTCGCCAATGGACCCAGTTTGAGAACAAATCGAATTGACGTTTATTTAAAGGAATACAAATATGTTTTTTTATATGGGTAAATTGAACTAATTTCTAAATTAAAGCTTTCACCTTGTAGAAATATTTAAACAAAGAAATAAATCAAAATTAAAGGTCTCACCTTGCTTAGTTTATCCCCGTCTGCATGTGGAAGTATAGTTTTTAGCGACTTGAAGCCAGCGTTGATGCTTTGCATGCGGCGTCGTTCATTGCTGTTAGCAATCTCACGTCTTACTTTACGATCCTGTTCTCGCTGACCGTAGAACGCACCACCCTCTGGCTCCCTCTCCTGGTGGTCCTCCGATGACGTCACGTTAATCATGTGCGGTTCGCTGCAAAATGTTGGCGACGATTTTATATTACCGGTGGCACTTTGTATTTGGTTGAACGTTTTTGTTTCAAATTTGTTAAGATTAACAGTGAGCTCGGTAAAGCGCATTTTCATGTAAGTGCTTTATGACCGATTTAATTGTGTAAGCATTCTATGACTTGCGGTCAAAGGTCACTGAGCACATGGTGCCTTGACATTGTAGTTGTCCTTACGGCAGTTGGTGTTACTACCTTTGTAGCGGTAGGAGCTCAAATAGTTAGTTACTTGTAAGTGTTTGAGCGATGATGTTCAACTTACTTTTTCTGATTATGTTTTATTAACATTGCTTTGTATTCTATTTGAAAAAGGTTGCTGTAACCATCATTGTGTTTATTGTCTGTTAACCGATAAAGACTTAACATCAACTTTAAAAATTGGGGAAAGTTTTAGTTAGCTGCTTTTTACTTTTAAAGTAAAGTAATAATGGAAATGCTAATTTTCATCCAAAAATGCCAACTTTTGCTGAAATTTATCTAATTTGGGTGTGGATGCACTTCGCCAGCGGTAATTCGCAAGTTTGCACAAATGTAAATAGAAAACTAGAGTAGATTTTTTTCTAAAAAATATTCAATCCGGCGTTGGTCAAAAAAATTGGCAAGATAAGTCAAGGCATAACTTCACTCGAAAAAATCACCCAAAAAATTGGATTAAGCCCCTTTATTACTTCTGTCCAGTATAATTCGACAAGATTCCAAAAACGCTACACCATTCTAAATAGACCTTTAATTTACTTAAGAGGTTCGCAAGCGACTCACAGTTCGTGCACTTGAATGGGCGCTAGTGAAGGAAGGTTGAGACCGCCGGAAGATCCAGGAACACAACTTGTTGCTGTGGTGCTCGGGTGGACCACAGTACCGTAAGTAACACTGAAAACAATATATAGGGGGTTAAATGATATACAGGGGGGTAAGCAGTAAACCTGAGTGAAACACAGGATTACTTTCTGTAATGGAATATGTGTTCCCTGTAAAAAAGGAAAATGCCTACACTGGCATCGTCAGTTCCTTATTATTGAATTATATGCGCGTCAGCGGAACAGCGATGGACAAGCAGAAACTTTCATATAAGTTGTACTACGATCGTTCGTTGGAGAAAGAAATATAATTGGCAGGGGAGATATTTTTTAATAGAAATTATGTTGGGATTTAAACGAGTTACAATGTAGTATTACGAACAGGTTATCTGGCGAATCTAAACACACAACAAACAAAGTTTATTGGTATTTAACACGTGCGCTGGTAATACAAACAACACGTAATACAGGCGTGTTTAAAGGGTTGTTACGCACTGCTTGGTACATATGGGGCGGTCATACGTTTGTCATTTTGATTAATCAACTGAGTTTATACAAATTTGGGGCATTTAAAACCATTCTGTGTTTGGCATTGCCAACAACACCTAAACAAAAAGAAAAAATTATACCATAATTAAGGGTAAATCAGGCGCATATAATTTAATTAATGAAGACCGTAACTTGAGTTAAACCGCGTCTGTTTTACATTGGGCCAAAATATTAGGTGTTACGTATTCTGAGTTCTGTTTAAAGGTTTACATTTTTACACCGTTCTGTTAATGACCGTTATCTTAAAACAACAATATTAAAGTTGAAAGCACTTCAGACATAAAATTCAAAAAGTTCGTTTCCATAAACTTTTCAAAACCAGACAACCGAGTACTTTAAGTGGAAAAGAGAAAAAACAAGCCCAAAGTGGAGTTTTTGGCACTGGGGGAAAGCTTGAATGGAATGCAGAGCGAAGGGGCTTTTAACTACGACCAACTAAAAGGCGGAAGAATTCAGCGCAACAACACCATTGACGAGCTACGCTAGGCGCACCAGCCCAGCCCGGTGTCAAATTCCAAGTCAGCAGAATCGAGAAACCGTTGATTCACATGAATGCACACAAGCGCGCCAATTGGAGGAATGGCGCCTCATGGATGGAGTGGGCGAAATGAGGAGCGGAGTGGGAGCAAATGAGAAGGAGCACACGTGTGCGGTGTGTGTGTGTGCGCGCGAGGCGAGTATTCGCTCCATTTTCGGCTTGTTGTAGCCGCCCGTTGCCGGTTCTAGGAAGTGTGAGCGGGATATTTAGCGCTGGCGGTTTGCCGAATTTCAAACCGCGGTTTCAAGCCTAAATCCAAGCGGATTCAATTTTTTTTAAATGTGGTGTTTTAAAATAGACAATATTCGCGCAAAAAGGGCTTACATTTTTTTGGACCCTAATGTTTGAGGTTGTAGTATGACGCAATAAAAATATCAAAGCCCATACAAAACGAGGAAGCATTTTGAACGTTTCAAAAATCTTGAATGTTCAAAATGCAACCTACTTCTGTATAGTCTTTGATATTTTTATTAGGATATAATTTCATTTAAACTACAGAAAGAATTTCGCAAACTGGTCTTTAAAGCTCCGCCCTGCACCCACATTACAGTGAATATCGATTTATTTTGTGCCAGACGTTGTTGTAGTGATGCTACGTGACTCTTCCCCACGTGATGTTTGTTGGGCAACATCGGGCAAGTCACACGCGTACAACTGACGGGAGAGCTCTTCAAACTCGGGATATCGAGCCACACTGGGTTAGTGAGGGGCGTGTGCTCCACAATACATCGTCTATATAACGGAAATAAGCGACCTTGATCGCTGCGGGAAGCGCTACAAACACACAAGCTGAAATTACGTGGTTAGGGAAATTTTGCTTTCGTGGCTGTTTCCATATAACACTTCACAGAAATAAAGTAAATTCGTGTTTGCTTCGGGCATTTGCGACTTCCTTGTGTGGGAGCATTTAAAATACTTGATTACTCAAAAAGAGTTGCAGATTAACTTAAAACTTTTGAACAACAACTGTACGCCATCAACCCATGCACAACATACCAGGGTTGATAAGCTGCAACATATTTCCCAACAATAGACACAACAGCGGGTTTGTGTGACTTCTGGGCAATTTTAATCGCATTTGAATGAACAACTATGTTCGTTAACGATGTCAGAACGTTGTAATGTGCTGTAGCTACTAAAGCAAATAGCTTGTAGCTAAACATATGTGCCAGCTAAAGGTAAAGCATATGTTCCCTAAGCACCCATTTATTCAGGATTGTCACACAATTTAATAAAAAGAATTCACTGGTATTTAAAGAAGTATGTTTCAAAGACCAACAATTGGATCCCTCGGCAATTTTTTAAAATAATTCGTAAACAAAACAGTTAAAATGCCACGGTCAACACACATAAGTTAAGCTGGACATCAAATAATTTTTTAAAGACTGTTCAAAGACTTTTGGAAATCATAGGGTTTTTCAATGTATTTTTAATATGTAATCAATTTAAAGACGTTCGTAGACTTTTAAAGATTAAAGACTTTGTGAGAACCCTGTTTTACGCTCCTCTTAAACGTTCGAATCTGGATGCAAAGTGAAAACCGTTGAAACACATTTGAAATACCTCACAGATGTTCAATTGTTCAATGCAGGGTTAGCAAACTTGACAGATGTGCTAAACGCAGTTTTGTTGGACGGGAAGCACGCAGGATCAGTGGCTCAGCAAAGTGGCGTAAGGTTGCGTGGAACGCTCAAACCAGCTCAATTATCGCGGCATATTGGCGAGGGTCAAACCGGTTCGTGGCGATCGAAAAATGGACAAAGCACAACTGTCCAGCAGTGCGGGTTAGGTGGGTTTGCGGCCTGCCTTTGTCAACAACTCAATTCGTACTTTCTGCCGAGTAACTAAGTGCTGTTACTTCCAGGGTGAGAAGGGTTCGCGAAGTGAGTTGGTCAACTAAATGTGGCCAGAAAAGAGGTCGGGTTCTTATTTTTTAAATTGTGGTTTTCCGTCTTTTTCTGTGGGTTTTCAAGGCTGTTTACAAACCCTAACTACTTGCATTTTTTGTGATGTTTCTGCTACTTTACCAATAAAATGCCGTAGCGGATTTAGAAAAATAGTCGACCGTTTGACATTAGAATAAAGTAGTAATTCTCAAACCGTGCCTTAGGTGTGTGGGAAACATTTTCAAATTTTTAAATAACCTATTAAATTATTCGCATTACTAATAGGCGAGCAAGACAAATGCACAACATCCGTTAAATAACTAAAAATGTCATGTTGTCTTCTAGTGCGTGTAACTTTACTTGCATGTTTTATTTTGAATTGCGACGCAAGTTAGTATTTAGTCTACCGCAGGCTGTAAAACGTTTAAAGCCGTTTAAACCAAAGGCCCTAAAAATGGAGCAGGTCTATTGTTGGCCAATGCAGCAGCTGTGTTTGTGCAAAGCAGCAATGTTGTGGCTGTGTGGAGCGGATTGTGGACGGAAGTGGAATAATAAGCGGAAGTTCGCTCAGAGCAAAGTGCACACAAATGCATTGGCACAAGCTGCATTACACAATAACACAAGGCCAGGCTGTGGAACTATGCATTAAGGCGTAAATAAACAACGCTGGCTTAATGGATCGGTAGCTTCTTCGCGTTTCTGCGTATTCAGTTCTTTTCTTTGAACATTTTACACTTTGAGGGGGTTTATTTGTGGGATAAAATAATTCACACAAAGATTTGTTTACATTTACTGGTTTGAACTTAATGTATTGGCTCTGCGGTAAAGAAACAAGATAACAACTTGTTTTCTTTTTAATAAAGTAAATCAGCAGGCGCTTTAACACACGATCATTCTCTTAAAAGGCCCATATACGTTTTTTGTACGGGTAGAAATTTGAGATGTAAATTAGACAAAGGTTTGGGTTTAAACCGATTTTACCAATAAGTAAAAGAATGCCAGTCATCTATATTCTCTAGGTACGCATGTTTGCGCACCAAAACAAACCTACCGTCGTACGTTTATCATCACAACAACAACATTGTACGTAAAAATTGTACGTTTTGACGCCGTGACATTCTGCACGTAAGCTGGTCCTTGGTTATACGATGCACTTAACTTGGGATAAACCAACATTTCCCACAACACACGATTCCTACAAGACGCACATTTGGCGGCGCAATTGTGATTCGCCATGGAGCGAGCTACTACACTATACTACAGAAAACACCACTTTACTACAGAATGGCCAAGAACCATCAGACCACGATGTCTAGTGAATCACGCTCTTCAAAAACACGTGACGTTTATTTAAAACAGATTCTACATTAAAACAATGTCGCTTTCGGATCCTCTAAAAGCTGTTTTTTTCAAATCTGTATGCAGTTTAGCAGTCCAACGCACCAAAATAATAATTTCTATCTTCTTTGTAAATGGCCGTATTTGTCTCAATTTATACCTTACAGTTATAAAACATCAACTGAGGAAAATAGTGACCGAGCCGTAGAATACAGGTGGCGCTACGATAAAATGGGGGCAGCTGTTATTCGAGATATTATACCACAAACCAAATGTCATACACAGGTCACAAATCGTAATGCATTCTATTCTAGCATCAACAAAAACCACACTAAAACAGAAAAAAAAACATGTCATAGAACCAATTAGTCATTCACAAAGCAATTATTTACAGAAGTGAAACCACGATAGTAGCACCAAATGCCATAAGAGGTAGAAACAATAATATTCAAAGTTAAAAAAAACGACTAAAACAAGGATCAGACATTTTTTAAAGGAATGTATATTTCGCCTAAACTGTCATCGTCAGCTCCTATTGTTAAAGTAAAATACATATACATGGCACTATACGAGGTTATAGAGTCGGGTCGTCGTTTAAAACTTTAAATCCTTGATTTTGTGAAGCAGAAGAAAACCCGCACTACGAGATTCTTGTTTACGCGTCTCGACTGTTATGTCGTCACAATTACACGGCTATCACGTAACAACTACAACACAAAACGCCAACCGTAACGCCCGATAAACAAAGAGACTTGTGAAAGTTTGAAACCAGATACTTTACGGCTCGTGATTCGAGTGATTACGCAATATTTAGCGACGAAATTGCAATCGGCGGCAAACTACGGCCACCCATAGTTGCGTGTAATAAAGCACTTGAATTAGTGCCTAAACAATGCACTTGCATTAATACCAACGTGGTTGCTATGGTGTAGTTTAACTCTTTTGAGAAAACCAAAAGAAACAATGATTTATATTCACACATACTTTACTACTGCAATATTACGTGAACAGAAAAAAGTATTGAAGCAAACTAAGGGTAGAAGAGAATTTTTTTTTTAAGTTCTTCTATATTATACAAACACAGCGCCCAACATTAGACAAAACGACAGAACAGTATAAACAATTGAAACTGGTTCAACAACTAAGTGAACACGTTGTAACCAAACAGTCAAGCGATATATATCATAGTAACGCCATCCTTACAATTTTTAATTATTTTTTACTTACATATTAAAACACATTAGCTTGGGAAAAAATGTTTAAGAAGAAAAGTCAAGTCATCAACAAATTGTGTCGAGAACGGCAGTTTTAAACAAAACAAAGCCGGCCGTGTTTGGCCTGAATCCAAACACTTCAGATAATCAGGACAACCACGTTGATTTGTCACGGCGAGTTAGTCTAACAAGCGAACAATACTAGGTCAATTCGCAATTTAAACTTCATTTTAAAAGTCCAATCTATGATAGAAAACGTTATTATATTCACCTACGTGTATTTAACTAGCCATTGAAACAGATTTACGTTGTTTGTCTGAGTTTAAAATTATTTCATTACAGGTGTTATCCCGTAAGCAATGATAGGCGTGTTAAAATAAACATTAAACATCGGATATACGAAACAACTCCATAAGATATAAAGGCTCACACAAAGGTTTAAGTGATTTGACATAAATATCCCGTAACTAAGATTGTTGGGCGATGATTCATTGACTGTCGGCGTTCACTAAGGATCACAAGTTTTCGCCGGTAATTGCGTAAAATGGTCGTTATTTCTTGAATTTTTTGCCAAATTAAAGCCAGAAGTGGTATTTAATCGACTAATAACCACTTGGCAGGGTTTTTAATGCATAATCAGTTGTCGGGTTTTACTATTCCCGCGCGAGTAAATCAGCTGTTGCACCATAACATGGCCACAGCTGTTGGGACCACGTGCCTATGAGCAATCCACATTAACGAGCCGATAAAAGACTAAAAGATACAGATTAACCAAACAAATCACACCAATTTAGCGAAATTATACCATTTAGCTTATAAATTTACACTTTATTTTTAAAATAAGCAACTTACGTTTAATTTAGGCGCAAAACCATCCATGCCTATCATAATTACTTGCCACATGTACTGACCTGACACAGTCGGCAAAATGCTTCTGGCTTCCTCTGTAGGTGGGCAACGAAATGTTGGAAATATTCTCCAGCGTCTTGCTATAGTAAGCCATACGATTCTTGGTCTAACTGGTGCGAATTTAACGCTGAAAAGTCAAAGCTTTTAGGAAAAGTGTCTGCGCTGCAATGGCGGGAAACGGCTGCTTCGGTGCCGCTTTCAGGTCACGAGGCTAAGTAGTACCATTGTTGCACTTAAATATCGCTTTAATACCGCTCCACATCAACAATACATTACACTATAAGTTAACTTTAACTTCACAACCAAAGTGTAATTGAATAATCCATAAATTGATCAGTGATTGCTGTTTTAAACGTAAAAACGGCGTAAAATGGTGCGTGCGGATGAATACGAGGCAGCTGGAAAGGAAGTTCGCCGCCGGTCAGCTGACTGAGCAAAAAGAGAGAGAAGGAAAATAAATAACATTACGTCATCGTAGTAACAGCTGGTCGCACACACACTACAAGAGTCTAGCCGAGCATTTCGCGCCACACTACAGTTCATTGACTGCTCTATCTGTACTTGGCCTGCTACTAGAATCGCGACTTTGCCGTAAAGTAGGAATGCGCTCGCTTTGCTTACAAAATGCAAGAAAGCGAATTGCGCTTGAAGGCTGTGTCGTATTTTTTCGGTCCTAACATTGTTTAAGATTTGTGTTTTTGTTTGTACCTTTGAAGAGCAAATAAAACAGCAGGACGTTTTGCTGAATAGTCTCGATGTTATTCTGTTTTAACCAACTATTTAACGTCCTATTAATATCTACCTAAACACATATTTTGTTAATGATAACTACTTAAACATACATCATCACGAAACTTGCAAAATAACATTTTTTTAAATGAGTTTATCAACTTTACTGGAATAGTAAAAGCCTTAAATATTGTGTAAGACCCGGTCCCTCTTTTATTTGCAAGTTGCAAAATTATTATGACAATTTAATAACACTTTATAAAAATTAATTGTGCTTATAAAAATAGTATGACGTTGTGTAAAAACACATGATCGCGAAAATTTGAACTAAATTTACCCTAAATCTGTAATGCACAACACACATACTTCATAATGCTTGATAATTGATTTGCAGGTTTTATCATCTTTTCCACTGTTATAAATACGAAGTACTAAAAACATAGTTTTATTCTCTCAACAAATACGTTAATAAATAGCACACAACATCGACATTTAAACTGTTTCCAAGCAGCTTATATTGTTGTTTGTGGGTCATTTGTTTAGGGAATTGCAAGCATTCGGGAAAACCCATTAAATTTGCAATTTCCCTCGGTGAAAAATATCGCAAGTCCATCTTTTGATCGTCTCCTGACATGTTTAAAATGGATCCGGTGCCTTCGACATACTTCCCATAGGACTTTGTGAAGCAAGTTGAACCACGGGAATGTGGATTAACGATGTCCATTATGGGAAGGTAGCGTTCCATCACCTGCTCTGGTACTTTTAGATCTGAGTTGCCCTCTTCGATCAAATATCCTCGTATTTCTTGGCAGGTCTGCTCTGGACTGCAAAGTACAAGAAGAACAGGTAATGTTTTGGAGCATAATGGCTGCAGGTTGGTGTAAGACGTAGAATGAATATATCGAAGCCCATACAGAAGCAAGTGTCATTTCAAATGTTTCAAATAAATCTCATAATGGCTGGAGGTTGTATAGGATGTAGAATAAATAAGCCCATACAGAAGTAGGAAGCAATTTGAACGTTTTAAATAAATATTAAGATAATGGCTGGATATTGTAGTTAGACGTTCTAAGAATAATAAAGCCTTTGCTACGTACTTCTGAATGGGCTTTGATATCATATAACAGGTAGTATGACAGTAGTTTTCACCGATAAATAGCCGTTGTTTAAAACAGGCGATGAAATAGTAATTTAAATTATAAAATACAATGGCGATAAAAAATGGGGCAATATATTGTGATATAATTATACGTTAACGGTAAAAGGTTAATTCCGCATTGTGGATCGTTCTATAAACCAGTGTTTATAATCGGAAATCCGTTCGTAAACGATCTTAAAAGGCCAACATAAGGGAATGTTACATAAAAACTTGGCTGGCAAGATGTTGTGACTTTCAGCGACCACGAACAGAACTGTGTTGCTCCGCAATGTAACTAGATCGGTAAGTGTGACGTAAAATTCCAAAATACAACACTCACGGTAAACAACGCTAGCGAGCCATGGGAGGAAATGCTTCATAATGACCATTGTTTTAATACAAATAACGATTAAAATAAATAAATAGACAGCTATTTGTTTGGTGAGCCTGTGTCCATTACAAAGGTGTTTTCACTTGCTTACGCTGCAGTTAACATCCACTTGACATAGTTGCAAGTTATAAACCAAATCGTTTGCAAACTGTGATTTAAACCAGAGCTGTGGACTAGGACTCGGGTAATACTACCAGTGGGTCCCGAGTCCGACGTGCGCATGCGCAGTGCCACATGTCGAGACTGATAAGGCCGCAGACTATAAATTATAAAGGTGGTTTATATGATTAGCATTTTTCAAACCGCGTAGTGTGTACGGATAAGTTATATGACACCCTTATCAGTGAATTGATTAATATTCAGCTTGTTTCAGTTAAGTTAATGGCTGAAATAAAAGCTCTACGGCGCTCTACTCGGGACTCGGAAATGTGCTAGACTTTTTGTCCGTAGTTAGTTTGACTTGTAACTCGGGGCTTGTTGTTTTTAATCAAAACCTCAGCCCTGAGTTAAGATTTAAACTTTTTTTAAATTATTTTCACTGCTCTTATGAAAAAGATCGCTGTTTTAACCAAAGATTTTGTTCCACCTTCAATGGGTGAATATGTGCTTATCGCAAATTGTACCCACTTCGTGGATGTTTCCGTTTTAAGCCACTACAAAATATAAGCAATGGCACACCTGCTAGAAAATTATTTGGTTGTCAACGAAATAAAGTAGGGGTGGTGAACACCTTGGGCCGCGTCCCCATTGACACAAGTTATCAAAACTAGCTCCCTCTATGCGAATAATGTGTTTCTAAGCCACAGTGATGTCTTGAAAAATACATCGCACGTTTTTTTTAAAGGCTTGGTTACAAAAAAAAAAAAGTCTAAAGCAGCTCTGTTTTTTAAAGGTTTTTTGATCAGAAGCATTCAGCAACAGACAGCGTCGTTTGAATCTAAATAGTTTATTTTCCAGAAAATCAGAATGATCACGACTCAATGATGACATCTAGCGGAAAATAAAACTTGAAATGCGGACGTCCCAAATTGGTTATAAGTTAACAAATAAAACGGGCGCGACCAGTTTTGTTATGCAATTGTTGTGTTAAAAAAATAGTAAAGGCTACATTTGTCAACAAAGTCGAAATATAACAACACTGATTCTTATTATTTGTAGTTTTTTTCAGGGTAAGAAAACTATCTGCTCAAATACATTCGACTAGAAACATTTTTTGAGCTTTAAGTCCTGTAACAGGTCTATAGAACTACTAAAAATAAATTTGTTAACAAGTTGTAAAACATACCTAATATTTTCAATGCCAGATTTAACATCACCTTCCAGTTGCGATTTGCATTCAAGATCTTCAAGGGTTTTAGGTAGTTTGTCCCAATTCTTGTCACCACGCTTCGCCAATAAGAAATACCTGCAAATGAGAATTAAAAAGTAAATTACATATTCAACTTTAGTGATAAGAAAATTAAGCTTATCAAGATCCAAGTGTTTTAAATCCAATTTAACCAATCGTAATTCAATATTAAGGAAATAAAACGAGAACTTAAAATTTGTAAATTTTGAGAAAGTGAATAAAATATTGCTACATTAAAACATAAAATGTAAATTGCAATTAATCCAAAAGTAAATATGTCAATCCGGTAAAGGTTATAAACACCCAGCCATTTTAAAATGACTTTACCTCAGTCTTGAATTGGGAATTCCCAAGTGTTTTGGTGATATAAGAAATCCTTTCCAGGAATAGTTTAGGGACTTTAATGTTTCACATAAGATTTCATGTGTTTTAGAAACTTCAAATCCTTTCACATTTTCCAACAATATGAAGGACGGAAGGTTTGTCATTTCTTTTAATATGTCCAACAGATGCAAAAATGATCTAAAGTTAAATTAGAATTTTACAATTTTGCATAAAGGGTTATTCAGTAATATATTTCTGAGCCCAATTGCTGAAGATTGAAGTTAGAAGTTTATAATATAAATAATTGACAAATAATGGTCTTATTACAATTTTTTTTATAAAATATATTCAGGTATTTATAACGCAAATGTTAACAACAAAACCATGTGTACCTTGTTCTTGGATCATTGGTATCCTTTTTTAAACCTATTCTTGTGAATGGTTGACAAGGAGGGCTCATTAAGATCATGTCCAGCTTCAACTTGTCTAGTTCAGCAGCTCTGTTAAAAAAAATTAACAAAACAAAAAGTTATCTTTGAATGAAATAGTTTTGAAAAGAATAAAAGAATAAAATAATTTAAATAGGGTTAAAATATTACTAGAAAAAAATCTGGTGCAACATCGGGGTTTTACATGAGCACAGAGTTTCTCCCTATATCAGGTCAGTTCTGCTGTCCTAATCACAGCAGCAAGAATAAAAGAAAAATTGCTGAATCAAGAAAAGAGTCCAAGATTACCTACTTCAATCCTTCAATGTTTCGTTCCCAATATTTGGTTTGTGGAAAGTTGAGCTTGTAAACTTCTTTTGCCAAAGGGTTGATATCAACGGAAGCTACAACATCGAAGGTTGTTTTGGTTCCTCGCATTGCAAAATGCATTCCCCCTATACCGCTATACAGCTCCAAAACTCGCAACGGACAAGTGTCCATTCTTAGCAACCCAAAAGTTTCACATAAATATTGACTGTCACTGTGCAAAATGTTTAACTATAAAATCACAAAGAAGATGGGTTTAAAAAGATCCTCGTTGGTACAGTTACAACAAATTTAAAACTTAGCAATTAAACGCTTTACTAGTATTTTTTTAAAAGGGTAAAATTAGGATTAAGAATTTTAACTTAAAATAATTTACTTGGGAAACCCCCTTTATTTTAAAATAGAGCACTTTCACGATTTAACATTTTTGTCTACAAAATGACAATACTTTACAACGTTTAATTGTTAAGCGCAAATAAACCCCAATTTTAATGAATTATTTAAAAAAAATAACACTAACTATGTATATTTATGTAACAAAACTTTTAAACAAAATAATTTTGCCACGCGTTACTTGCGGCTGTTGCAGTCATTTTCAGTCGACTTTGGCAACGTGTGGTTTCGACGTCGGGGACTTTTTTCTTTTCAACTTTTCAGTGGAACAGGAAAGATGGTGAGAAAAATATAGTTTTAATCGGCCTAAATCCGTTATTTTAACAATAGTTCATGCCAAAATGATTCGGTTTCATTTAGAGAAAAGGTTAATCTACAAAATAGTATGAAATGTAACGGCAAATTTAGCTTCCAACTAACAGAACTGTTGCCAGGAAAGTAAACGAGATTTTTTTCCAAGGTGAACGTTCCAAAGACGAGACGGACTTACTGCAAGCACAAGAATTGCAAACATCACACTTTGCACAAAGTGACGCAGTACAAGACCGGCAAAGCGTCGCTCTACGCCCAAGGAAAGCGTCGTTATGATCGCAAACAATCTGGATATGGTGGACAGACCAAGCCTGTTTTCCACAAAAAGGTTGGAATTTGAAAAGTTGCCTACCCGAATTAGGGCGCTCGTCTAGAATCCTACCACATTTATTTTAACAGTAACAAAACGAGTTGTCAAATTTGAAATTAAAAAAGGCACAAGTATGTAAGAATAAATATAATAGTAATACTTAATCCACCCAAACGCTCACTAGGGTTCCTCTCCGGGAATGTTTCGACGGGAAATTCCCGGTATTTCCCGCGAATTAACAATCCCGAATCCCGGGAATTTTTTTTATAATCCCGGGTATTCGGCAACCTAGCAAAACCTTAAAAATATTGCCGTTTTTGACTAATATAAAGAAAAAAAATAGTATCAACCATGTTAACGTCGTTGCCTGAGTTGTTTTATTTGCGCTTACCAGCGGAAAAACCTAATTAAATTTATTCTAACAAAAAAATGCGTCACAAACAAGGGTCCTAACTCGTATTAGAGAAGGTCTGGCGCTCCTTCAGTTATGAACGTATAAATTAATAAAGAAAACGGTCTTTAAATACCGCTTGCCACAACGCAAATTATTTGGGTTAGAATGCGGGTTAGCGTTTGATTGAGGGTGGGTCAAGCGGTATTATTAATAATAAACATAATAATACTTGACCCACTCGCACCCAAACGCGCACACTAACCCAAACAATATGCGTTGTGGTATGCGCTATTTCTTTCTTTTGTTTTTTTGCATAACTTTCTATGTACATAAGTGAAAGAACGCCCATAAATGAGCTTAATAAAATGTTTGAAGCTAAAATAAAAAAAAATGCCAACATCAAAATGACGTAATTTTATGTGTAATTTTTTCGTCGGGATCCCGGGATTCCCGGGAAGTTTCATTTTTCAATCCCGTTTCCCGGGAGTGAAAAAATCTGGGAAAAAGAGGAACCCTAACGCTCACCCTTACCTAAATATTGGGTGCGGGTTAGCGTTTGGTGGAGGGTGGGTCAAGTTATTATTAATAATAAACATAATATTACTTGACCCACCCTTACCCAAACGCTAACTCTAACCCAAACAATATGCGTTGTGGTATGCAGTATTATTTTTTGTTTTTTGCATAACTTTTCACGTACATAAGTGAAAGAGCGCCAAATATTGTTACCAATATAAACCCATGGACGAAAATGGGGTGGATTCTAGACCAGCGCCCAAATTAGTAATAAGATGATTTAATGTTAACAACCATGTCTTTATTATCAAGTAAAATAATACTACTGCATTTTTTTAACAAATCCGTTTCAAAAAAACAACAAAGTTTTTATCCTTATAATTCAGTATGGACAAAAATCAATTGTTTTTTAGGTATTTTTTTTTAAATCTGGTCATTCCAGTGCCTTACCAACAAAGATATTTTTTTTAACTAAAAATTCTTTTCCAAACCGGATTGCATTCCATGATTGAAGTGCCTTCTCTGCAAATATCTTTGGTGTAAAATTCTTTCCAAAACCATGCCAATTGCAGAATTTTGGCGTGGGATTCAAAATAAAATTTGGCAATATTATGGAATGCAGTAAGATGCCTAAAACCTGCGAGTGCAGTATTAAAGTTCTGAACATTTAAGCAGCTTTAAGGGTTTTACCATGATTTTTTGTAAATGTATGGCTGCTAAGTGCAGTTCTAAAGTAGATTTTTCATAACTAATTATAAAGCAAATATGTCGGAAAGAACAAAAAGTAACCTTTCCTAATTTACGGATTGCCTAAAACTTGTTATTACCAAACACCAAAACTAATGTGACGTTTTTTTGTTTAATTGTATTATTTTTGTGCATTTCACCAAAATAGCTATCCATCTTCTTTGTTACCTTTATGGTAAACACTACAAGCTAGACATTTTTAATTTTTACAACGTGTGTTATTTAGAACATAAAATATTTTTCATTCTAATATAAATAAAATATAAAAAATGCTTGTTTCATTAGAATCGTTCACCAAACGATATACTATATCTACCAGGGCCAAATCTATTGGAATGTTATTTCTGAATTCTGGTTATGACATGCAATTACAAAATAGTCAGCACTCATAAATATGTTGACATGCTGCTTTAAAATAAATATAAATTTTTTAGGCCAAAACCACCAAAAAGATTGTGTTGAGGATGGAATGCACTGAATGCAAATCAAGGAAACAACTTCCAATCAAGCGATGCAAGCATTTTGAATTGGGAGGAGACAAGAAGAGAAAGGTAAACTTGACAAAGTTCTTAATTGTATTTACGTTAAAATAAACATTTTTCATATTTGTTGTATAAAGCTTTTTTTTGTGCCTACTAGTTACACAAAAAAAACAATTAAGTATTGAAAATCACAAAAGAACACGATTCGTTAATAAAGTCATTTCTTTGTATTGCTTCTGCAATTTTCTTATATTTAAAAAAAATATGTTGCTCAGAAGTCTCAGAACCAATCCTAATAAATCTAACCATGTAATATTACTGCTGTCGGCGACACTACCGAATCAAACCACAACTCAATGTTGGGTCGCAACCCATAGCTTGAGTATAACGAACACAACACAAAATTGCCAGTTTATTTTTAATGGAGCTTGGCCTAATGGTTGTGAGGTGTATTTTTTCGGGATGTTTGCGATTTATTTTGATTTAACCATTATTATAACCAAATCTGGTAAAACTGTTTTGCAGGGTCATTGTGGTGCATTATAATTGTTGTTTTTATGCTAGCGCCTACTGGGCTCTTGGTGGGGTCCATTTTTGCAATGTTGCTTAACAAGTCTTAAAATTGAGTGATGTTTCAAATACTATTTAATGATTTATTATTTCCAGTAAACCTAAAAAAATTTTTAGATGATTTAAACTTTTTTTTTAAAAGTTCTTGCATTTAATTATCACTTTGTATTTATTTGGCACTTTTCATTTTCTTTGTAGGAATGGATTTATAATATTGGAATATATTAGTTTTAGAAGTGCAATTTAAGACGTTATTACTTAACTAATTTAAACAACTTTTTATTTTCCAGGGACAAATGATCCAGTTCTAAGCCTTGGTGGAGGTTTATCATGGACGGAATATTTCTCCTGTGTATCTTTCAATAAAAGCTCGCATTGAATTGTGTGTTTGAGTCATTCGTTTAAATATGCAGTAATCAGAAAGACAAAAATATAGTTTTAAATAGGTGTTTATACAATACATAAAAGCATTAAAGCCGAGGACAATAAAAAAGCTCTAAATATGTATTTTATGTGATATGAGTTTGACATTTGGATTCGATTAGAAGTGGAAAAATTAGTTGCATTTTGCATTTTCTGCGTTGATCAGCTATTTTCAATTCGTAATTATGGAAAAGGAGATTTTTGTAATAAACGTGTGCTAGGAGACGCTTTTGGAACCGAGTTAATAAAAGATTTATTAGGGAGAGTATGTTACCATTGATTTGTGTACTAAAACGCTGGTTGTTCAAACTTTAATAGCATTGCTGTTGGGGTTAAGCGTTGGTGGGTGCTACGGTTTAGTAAGGCGAAGACCGACGGTTGTTCAAGTGTGTTACATCCTTGTATATATATTTTAATCTGAAGGAACAGGCCGCTAAAACTACATGTCCTTATAACTTGTTCACTTTACTCTGTTGATATTGCTGCTGCCATGGTTGACTAACCCCGAATGTGGAACCTTTAGTTCTTCAGCCAAGTATTTTACTGAAATTGCGTCACCCTTTTCTGTAGCTATGGATTAAAATAGACATTTGGGGTCTGCAACAGACTTTTTTATCCTGTGTTCGTTCAATTGTTAAGATATACAAACAAGTTGCGGGATTTGGTGCACGTTATCCCTTAAAAACCGTAAAAAAATAATTTTAGTAACTACCCGAACTGAATGCATTAATAATGGCATGTTTTTTTTCGTGTGCATAAAATACTTTTCTTTTAGAATGTACAGCGTAAAAAAAACAGCAAGCACATCATTTATTATGTACACAGGCAAGACTACACTATTTATTTGTTGTTTAAATAAGTTACCAAAAATTTAGTAAAAACATGATGGAAAGAAATAAAAAAAGTTAGTTGTTGTTAAGTTCTTGAATCGTTTGTGCTCTGCTTGGTTTAATAAAGTAAAGCTTGGTTTAATAAAGTAAACATAAAATTTATTAATAATACATAGAAATATACTAGTTATGTTCGGTAAATGGGAAGCAAATTTTACTTCTTTGAGTGCCTATTTACAGTACTACACTGATCCCTGATTGTATTCCAATTGGCCTAGCTTACTTTTATCAACCTAAAATAGGACAAAGGAAAATGCAAACAAGAGTTTTACTTCTGCAGATATTTTATCACCAAGATTTTTGAACATATTTGTCAGTTTTTGCATTTAGTGGCTTCCTTAATTTGTTGATTCAGGTCATTCTAAAACAGTGACTTAAGTCCAGTCATTAGAATACTGCTGTACTCTTATCGATAACAGTATTGCATTTTAGTTTTGTGATTTAATAATTTTATTTATCTGTGATACGATGGATGGTGCGCCATCGCCTGGTAGCGGAGATACTCTGATGACTCCCGAGCAGAAAAAACAGCTGAAAAAAGAACGAAGAAAAGCTAAGCTGAGTGCTAAACCGACTACAACAGAAAAACAGGTAAATGTAGTAATTCTATTGGTGCTTGTCTAGAATCCTACCACATAACTAATTGTTCAACGCATAATGTTTGGGTTAGGGTGCGGTTAGCGCTCAGGTTCTGGTGGGTCAAGTATTATTATTATATTTATTTTCCTATATATTTATCTCTTCCTTGCAATTTAAATTTTAGACTGCAGGTTTCGTTACTGTAAAAAAGTGGTAGGGTTCTAGACCAGCGCCAATATATTTTCAAAATTCAGGCATAAACCATTTAATGTGGTTTAAGAGGTTGCTTTAGCAATATATAGAAATTATCAACACTGTTTAAAACAATTACTTAATATGACACAACTTGGCTTTGAATGATTGCTTAATATTATTTTTTTCTCAGGGTGGTGCTTCTGCTTCTCAATCAACGACTGAAAATGTTGCACAGAAATCCAAGGCCGAGCTCCGAGCTGAGCGACGAGCAAAACAGGCGAGCTACAATATTTTTACAACTTGAATGTATTTAAGTTGATGAAACCAGGGCTTTAAGTCCGTATAAATATAGTAATGGCAACCTTAATGCAAAACAAAAAAGTAATGTCCTTAAAAAGCACATTAGTTCAACAAATGCGTGCCAAAGCAGACAACACGAAATGGTA
Organism: Ascidiella aspersa; assembly: GCF_963924565.1. Classification (NCBI taxonomy): domain Eukaryota; kingdom Metazoa; phylum Chordata; class Ascidiacea; order Phlebobranchia; family Ascidiidae; genus Ascidiella; species Ascidiella aspersa. Next base: position 25,993,739 of record NC_139454.1, read on the forward strand.
TGTTTTAAACTGTTGAACCTAGGGGGTCGCGGAAAATTTTAAAATTGAAATGGATCTCCGACTGAAAAATTCGGGTAGCCCTTGGCTAAATTTTGTGAAATTTCTTTTTTTAAGCGTTTGTAAAACTATAATGAATTTCAATATTTTTGGGGTTTTATCTAATTATGCTTAATATTCCAAAATCAACAATTCTATTTTGTTTTGTACCAGGAAGCAGACAGAGCTGCAAAAGCATCCGCCAAATCTGATTTGGGAGGAACTTCAAAACAGAAAGGTCTCCAAGTTTCGGCACAAATAAGGGTAAAATAAAGCGGAATTATTTGTCACTTAAACCTTTACTGAAGAATCTGTTTAATGTCGTTGTTTTTTTACAATGGGTTGATGCAAGATTATCAGAGATAAGTGCAGCAGTTTTTATATTTTATTACGAATTTTTTAGAATTCAAACTTAATATTCTGTTTAAATCTCACATAATTGAATTGTCAACTTGTAAAAGGAAGATAAGTATTTGAATATTTAAACCGAATATGTTGAAAAAATGCTGTTATGCTAGCTTAGTTGGGCAGCTAACTTTTTTGTTTTGTAACAGGTCCACCTAAGGTTGTGAGCCACTGTTGTATGCAAATGCATTAAAGATATTTGATTTATTCTCTGTCTAACTAGAACCTCCAGCCATCGTGCCAGACTTCGACAACTAGATAATTCTAGTTTTCTAATTAAATGAATTAGAGCAAAATGAGGCTAATTCTAATTTAATTCGGATTTCACCAAAAATGATAATTTGTACAACGGCATTTTTAGTCTCTCAGCCAAAACAAATAATTTGAAATAAAACTTTTTGGTCGGAATGACTTGTTGTTGATTTGTGCTTTCTGAAAAGCATATGTTGTGCTAAAAGAAAAATTGTAATAATTTAAATTCCAGTTGAAATTCATTGTTCGGTAATTCTAATTCTACACTAATTAGGAAAAACTAAATACTCTAATTTTAGTTCTAATTTAATTTTCAAAAGCTAAAATAAATCTAGTTGTCCAAGTTTGCATCATGCCCCTGAATTTTTTTTTTTTTTGCAACTTGAACTCTTAAATGTTGAATACTTTTCACAGGCAGACGACCCCAAGGTGCAGAAGAAAGCCGCCAAGAAGTTGGAAAAACAGCAAGTTCCACAACGAGCTGAAGGTCAAAAGAAGGTTGCCTTCTTTTCTCACTTGCATCAATATGAAAGAAGCCTCTCTATCACAAGCAATATGGGGTAGGCACAAAAAAAATTGTTGAAAGATATAATTTTAAGCTAAAAACAGGTAATTTTGTACATCACTTCAAAGTTTTGGTTGGCTTTGTCTTCTGACGAAGAAAGTATATATATATATTTTGTTTTTTGATTTAATATTTTGTTAGGCTAAACAATATGTTTAAATTTTATGTTATCAAACTAATTTATCATATATAACAGATTGTTTTAATTAACATTTTGAAATATGTCACCATCATTATTTCCTTTCTGTATACTACAGCTGTTATGTATAGCTAAATTTCCCGTTAAAAATGCAGTTCTTATCCATAATAAAAAGTATTTTAAAAGGTTCGGACCAAATGGGATTCATCCAGCAATTATTCAGCTTGGTCTGCAATATGCCGAGGGTAGAATCACAGGTTCCAACGCCCGATGTGCGGCCTTGATCGGAGCTGTGTGCAGACTTATACAAGACTACGTCACACCACCACAGAAAGAACTCTCAAGACATCTTGAATCTAAACTTAAACCTGCTATCAGGTCAGTTGTTCATCACTGAATGTATATGTTTTCTTGGGTTGTTGGGTAGAGTATTTTTATAAGAAAATACATCTTGTTGCTAACATAACATTTTTAATGTTATAACCTTGTCTTAAAGGACCAAGTTACCCAAATAGGTCAGATTTTTTTGTCATTTGATATATAGGTGTTCTATCAACCTTTTTTGTGCCACGGAACACTAATGCATTAAAATATTCTTGCAGAACACCAAACAAAAGTTTGCAATTATGCATACAAATAAACAACACAACAATTCATTTACTTTAGGTTTATTGAGATATCTGGGTTTTTGAAAACTCTACTTTTTTATCATTTAGTAAGGCCAATATTTTTGTCCAATTAATGCAATACTATTTAGATTCACTACGTAGATCAAATTGATGGAAGAAGTACACTTCCACAGTTTTTATCATTAATTTGTTGTTATTTCCAGTTTTTTGAACCAATGTCGACCACTGTCTGTTTCAATGGGAAGCGCTATAAAGTTTATGAAAGTTCAGATCACCAATATACCAACTAGCATGTCCGACAGGGAGGTAAATTACAAATCTGCTTATTAGACTGTTTAAACTGTTTTTTAAATATGTCGGTATTTCAGTTGCTTGCATATTTTTACATGTTTCTATCTAAATGCACTCATTTTTAATAAAATTTGTGTTTCACACTGATTTAACCGTATTAAGTGGTTTAAGTATGTGGTTTTATTTGTCCGTTACTTTGAATTTGACCTTGAGCAGCGATTTAAATTTCTATTATCTTAGTGGTTTGATCGAAAGTCCACTTGTTTTATGGAACCATATCAGAAAAATGTTATGCCACGCTTGGCGCCAAACGCGGGTGCCGAGCGTTTTTAACGAACTCGATTTTTGCAAGGCTTCATAACCCCATAAAATTTGTCCAAATAATAAAAAAATATCCGCGCTCGCTTCGCTCCATCTGCACGTATGCTGTGGCGGATAATAAGTTACGAAGGCACCAACCTTCGTCTTATCGTTTTAATACGTTTTAATGAAGCTGGGTTAACATTGCCAAGTTGTTTTACATTAAGTGCAATATCCAATCATTATTCTGCAGGCAAAGCAGCAGCTGATCTCAAACCTCCAGGAATTTGTTCGAATCAACATAAAACTTGCCGACGAGGCAATTTCCGAATCGACCTGCACAAAAATACAAGATGGCGATGTTGTTATGATATACGGAAAGTAAGTGAAAAAAAATACAAAAAAGTCGAGCATGATTTATCTTATCACCTTTTTTTCTGGTTATAGAATTTAATGTAGAAGAATCGTCTTTTATATACCTAAAAAATGTAACCCTTTTTCTGCGGCCTTTTAAAAATGTTACACGGAATTTTAAATGGGCCGAAGTTTTGTTTTAGAGGCATATATACCAAATTTAGTTACATTATCACAAAGTAATATTATCACCATAACGGTAATTTGAAAAACACTATAATACACAACCACGAATTACTTGTATTGCTCAACAACTCAATTTTAACCCCTTTATCCCCAGCTCGTCCCTTATAACCCGAGTGTTATGCGACGCTCACCGTAAAGGACGAAGCTTCAGTGTTGTTGTGGTGGACGGACGACCCAAGTTGTCAGGTCGTGGAGCGCTTAAGAAGCTCTGCAAGGAAGGCATCCCATGCTCGTACGTTCTCGTGTCAGCTGCCTTCTACATCATGCCTGAGGTGACGCAACTACTGTGTATTGTGACGTCAGGTGTTACGTAATGACGTCGTTAATAGTAGAAGTCGTCGGCAAAATTTTGTCCGGACGCTTTCTGGCTTTGTTTTTCTTGACTCTGTTGTGCCTTTTGATAAATGCATTTTTAATGTTTGCAATGCGCATTGTTCAACTCGAACACCACCACAATGGCATACATTAGCATGTGCGTTGCTATTCCTTAGGTCACCAAAGTTCTGCTTGGAGCTCACGGATTACTTTCAAACGGTTACGTCATGGGCTCGGTGGGTACGTCAATGGTTGCCATGGCAGCGAAGGCCCGTGGCGTCCCGGTGATGGTTTGCTGCGAGGCTTACAAGTTCTGTGAGCGAGTACAGACCGACTCGTTCGTCAACAATGAGATTGGTGAGTATTGTACGAGTAGCGACGTTTTGCTACTGCATTCGCTTTTTTTAATTTATTGGGAGTAGGAATGTTCAAAGTAGAATACCAAGGTATTCTAGAATACCTAGGTTTCGAATCTAGAATAACGAATCCAGAATAGCGAATCCTAGTATATTTTTATTAAATTATTTAACCTTGTTTTTGTTTGGGGAATGGATTAATCTTGTTCTACCCTACAGGGCCCACAATCACAGCAATAAATCGCCCAAACAATTTGCTAACATGTGTACATTATAATAAAAAATGTTTTACATTCTTAACAACTGTGATTTAAAGCAGTTGTGTAAACTGTAATACATGTCCACTGTTCAGGTTGTTGCCAAACCTTATATTTACTATTGACATAACAAATACTTGACAATTTACGCTGTGCATAACTGCATAACCTCGCTGAATATTGGCCTAAAGTTGACCTTAAGTAACCCTATAGCGCATTTTCTCGATGGCCAGCACGTGTTACTTTTGCAACTTAACGCATTTAGGGAAATTGCGAACTCCGCTAATGACATTACACGTTAGTCGCTCGCCCAATAACGCTTGATTGACACTTAATTATTAGACGAACGTTATCGCCAGACGCGAAGTAATTGGTGGCCCGAAAAAACGCTGACACTGCACTACCAGGCTACATTTAGAGCAAGCACTATAAATTGGTCGCCGCAGCGACATGCCAACTTACCACACGCGTTTGTACAATTAGGCGCGACAATCGGCGGTAAAACATTAAATTATATCGGTTCCAATTACCCGAAATAAACGACAGAATTGGATTCGAATCCCATCTGGATTCGAATCCAAGGATTCGATATTCTACTTTGAGCATCCCTAATTGGGAGTTCAGGAATTGCATTGGGGATATTTCAGAATTGTAGAAAAATTGGCACTGGTCTACCACTTTTTTTACAGTAACGAAACCAGGTGTCAAAATTGAAAATGCAAGGAAGAAATATATGAGAGAATAAATATGTTTTGCTACTGCAGTGGTGTTATGGCTGCCTATCAAATTCAATCGAATGCAGTGATAAGTTATACCCTTTCAAATATATCGTTCAAGGATGTTCGATAATATCGGATCATAGCCGATACCCGATTCCAAGTGGTGGTATCGGTACTCGTCCGATAATATCGGATCGGAGCCGATACCCGATACCAAGTGGTAGTATCGGTACTCGTCCGATAATATCGGATCAGAGCCGATACCCGATTCCAAGTGGTGGTATTGGTACTCGTCCGATAATATCGGATCAGAGCCGATACCCGATTCCAAGTGGTGGTATCGGTACTCGTCCGATACTCAGCTGGTATCGCTATTGTGAACAAACGCAGCAATCAATTAAAAACATTAGGATTACAACTGAGATAACTAAACTTCTGAACTCTATGAAGCAAATTTTGGCCTAACAACCTAATTATTACTAACTAATCATTCTTATTCAACGTTTTTGCATATTTAAGCATACCAATGACGTCATTTGGCATCGCATTGGATAATTTTGTCGAAAATATCTTGTCCCGGACATCGCTAATAGTGTTCAAGAAATAGCTGAAACAGTCTATATGTAAAGTCGTAGGGTACCGCTTTTTTCGCCTGCACATCAAGTGCATATAAGCTGTTGCTACAAGGCATAATAATAATCAAAAAACAGCTCCTCTTGTAATTATATTTCTTCTATAACGTTTAAGAAGAGCTGTTTTTTGATTAACATTACAATTCAATGAATTACGATATTGTATGGTTTTAAAAAAGGTGCCTTCGGTTCAATAATTTAGCCAAAGGACATTTGGTTCGTTATGGCTCCTTTGATGACCGCATAATTGTTATTGTTACGTCACACAGGCGACCCACGTGACCTTCTGGTACGCAGAGGTTGTTTGAAAGCCAAACCTTGCCAACTTGATGAAGATGACTGGACCAACATTGATTCTTTAAAGGTTAGTTGTAGAATGCTAGCAAATCGCTGTTAGTAAACCAATTTTTCTTCTTTCTGCGCTGGTACTAGAGATACACCAACCGGTACCCGATGCTGATTTTTTGGATACTTAGAACATAGTCAAAAATTGAATTAATTTAAAAAAAGATCCAAATAACCTTTAATTTTATCTACTATATATTTATTATACCCTTATATTTCATGTTAACTTTTGTATAACGCTAAACAGTTCTAAAAGGTATATTCTTTAACAAATAGTAGTTTATCAACTGATCGTAATTAAATTTATTGAAACTGCAGCAAGTTTTGTCCAAATAACCGGAGAAGAATTTTCTTTATTAGTTTTAATTTAAACTTTTCAGTTTGTCTAAGTATATTTATGACGTCATCGGATCGGATTGCGATACATTTGTCGAAAATATCTCGTATCGGATTAAAATGAAGTACTTTTTCACCAAGTTCAGTCTGATAAAAAATGTTTACAAATACTTACAACTTATTTCAATTGCATCAATATATTCAGGTGCTTCACCTCACCTATGACGTCACTCCCCCGGACTACGTTGCCATGGTAATCACGGAACTGGGGAAAATCCCCTGCACCTCGGTGCCGGTCGTACTGCGCGTGCGCAGTGTGGAGACGTGACGTTGATTGATCTGATTGGTCGAAGCTGGTGGCTAGACGCAATTTGATTGGCTGATTTTCGTAGCCACTCTTAAATGGCTTTTTCAATGTTTTTTTGATTTGTGCAAAAGGGAACTTGCTGCGTGGAGATAAAATGCGAAAAGATTTCTGGAGAATTGAGTCGTTGTTATTTCCGTGTCCGCGTTTTTTTCTTGTTTAATATTTGCTTCTGGTGATATCTTATCGCGGTCATCATTTTTCTTGATTTTTGGAAACAACATTTTATAGTAACATCTTACTGGAATATCAAGAAATAAAATACCATTTCATTTGTTTAAATGATGGCTCATTTTATTCGTTTGCTCGACTTATTACCATTTTTGGAGAAATGTTATGGAAGTTGTTGGCATTAAAATATCAACAGCCTAAAGGTGGAAAGTTAAAATCTGGACAACTGCTATTAAATTGAAGAAGCCTAATAGTTTATATCTGGATTTGTTAATCATGAAGCTCGGTCTACTTGAGCTCACGAGCATGTAGTATTTAAATAACTAGTCAGTTAAAATTCAAATATGTGGTTTTTTTTAGATTTCATTATGATATTGTATTTCAGGACGTATTCTTCTGAACGCAAACTATGTAAGGTCAAGAACCCCTAGATTATCGCCACTAAAAATATTACATTTTTGTTAGTATTACAAACAAAAAACATCCGTATATTTTCTCAGCATTCATATAAACAGCAACTTCAGTATTCTGTTGTTGGTTTACTTGCGCTGTAAGCACAAAATAAAAGCAGCCTTTGAACTTCTACTTCAAAAGTAACAAGCAAAATGCGGCGCTGAACCTACAAGTCAAGTCGTGAAATAAACGGCCAGCTTATGTGGCCGTTTTAGTAAAGGCCGGCACTCTTTTGCACAAAGCGGGCCGGCCAGTTAAGTGGCCATACAAACTGGCCAATAGCTCCCAATCACCTAGAATACAATTTAAAAGTTTTTTGAACGCATAAAAGAAGAAATACGATCGAAAATGTGCTTCTACAAAATAGCGAAATGCCAATAATAAGTAAATAAAATGAGCGTACCAAACAAAGAAAACATTTCAGTAAAAAGGCTACCACGCATAAAATTGTGATTAAAAAGTAAATAACGTACCGCAACCACCAAATGATAATAATGTGAAATAATTAGAAGCGCCATCGTTTTGTATAATGCCGGAAAACAGTTAAGTGGTACAATTGTAACTTTACTTTAACTAATTGGTGGTAACTTGGCAATAGCTTTATCACATTTTTTCACAAGACACGTAAAAGCAAAAATACTCTAGTGCTTCGTATGACCTCTACTGTCACAAGGTCAATAGTTCAGTTGGTCGATTTCTACTAAAACAAGTCTACAGGGACGATTTAAAAATATTTAATGTTCATTTGATGTAATTTGTAAATTAGTTCTCTTAATTTGCTGTAGAACAACATAACTTTATACGTTTTCGAAGGTTATTAAATCCACCAAATTCTACTCGGGGTTGCAACACTAAATAAGTTATGAATCAAAAATATTTGTAAACCAAACACAAATTGTGATCTGCGTCTAATAAATAGATGGAAATCGACGTATGAAAAACGAATAAAATCATTTATAAATGATCACCAAAAATGTAAACATATGTAAGCTTATTCTAGTTCGTTAAAACTAAAAATTTTTATATGTATAAATGCACTATCGAATATTATGAAAAAAATGTAAAACTACCCCGCTTGGTCAGAATTGTCTACAGTTTAAGAAGCACCGATCGAAACACAGTTCAACTGGCTCTGCAGAGCGGCGCATCACGTGACCTAGAGCGAGCCAATGAGCGTTAAGCTCGCTTGCTTCCTTGAGGCATGAGTGTGTAACCGTCCCGGCTGGCGTTGTAGCCTCTCCTGTACTGCCCTCCAGCGTAAATCGCGTACATTGCTCCCTTCATGTTCCTCCAACCTCCAAAGTAGAGGAATAGCAGAGCGGCGATGGCGAAGAATAGGAAGAGTGAGAATCGGTAGGAGCGGTAGGAGCTTCTCTCGTGCTCCTCAATGATGCTCTTCACTTGATCATCTGCAAATAAATTGACATGACAGTGTTAAATTAGTGAGGTTGAAATAAGGTTGTATGTACGAACAGGATGTAGCAGGCCACTCTCAGCCTGTGCAGCTCAGTTGTTAGAGCGACGGTTCCGGTATGGTCGAGGTTGTGAGTTCGAACCTCACCACGGGCTAGTTTAATGAACAGGATGCAGCAGGCAACAGTGCTATGGTTGTTTTTCGACTTGCTCCCCTCTGAGCCTGTGTTGCTCAGTTGGTAGAGCGACGGTCCCGGTATGCCCGAGGCTGTGAGTTCGAACCTCACCACAGACTAGTTTTACGAACAAGATGCGGCAAGCAACGATGCTATACTTGGGTTATTTTTGGAAGTGCACCGAAAGAAAAATATAATGACTTGACCTAATCTCACTTGGATCGCTATTTTCAAATGTATTGACTTTACTTTGGTCTTTTGGGCAAAATTATTTGACTAAAGGCTTTATGTCATTTACAAAAATGTAAATTTGAAATGACTTGTACAACACTGCATCAGGATAATGTTGCTTGTCAAAATTAGGGATCCTTTTTTCCAGGGGGATTGTAGTTAAAATGTCTGATAACATCGGATCGGAGCCGATGCCAAGTGGCAGTAAGCTCCAATTTACTATATCAGTGGTTCTCAACCGTTTATTGATTGGCGCACCCCAAGGAAATACTAAATAGATATACGACAACCCTACTAGAAATATTGGTGGTCTACTGTAATGTCACTATAAACGGAAATGAATCGGGAAACGCCGTTTAAATTATTGTAAGAAGACCAACAGAGCAGAAATCATACTCTAAAAGATCCCTAATACCCTTTGCTCCACTTGGGCAAAATAAGAAGGCACCCGAAGGATTGTTGGAAATCAGTGCATTACCGGGTGGTTTAAGGACCAGGTGAGATTTTTTTTACAACTAAAGCAGAGCAGTTACCGTGATTTTCGTAGGGTAAGTTTGCGTCAAGATCAATATCGTCAGATTCTCCAACTGCAAAAAAAATTACAAGATTTAAAAACACGTTATTATGCACAAAAAAAGTTCAATTCATTTTGAAACCTAGGAAAAGCGGTGAATAATTGGGCGACTCTTCATATTTTTTAGGTTCGAAACATCTCAAAAAGAACTTATTTATCTGTTCTTTGTCATTTCTTCTGATTTATCGTTGTGGAGGCTTTGATTTGGATAAATACTTCGAAAGCACTTTCTTAAAACAATTTAAGCGCAAAGCGTGTGCTATTGAAACAACAAAGTTTTATTATTTTGGTGTTTTTTGTATTTAAAACAGATTAACACAATATTGGGGGAATCACCTACAATGACGTCACTTACCATTGTAATCAACTAAACCTTCTTCGGGGGAATCCCCTTCTTCCTCGTTATCTTTAAAAATAAAAAAAATGTTTCAGGGAAAATAAAATAAACAGGTTAGTTGAGCTTGCCGCCGTAAAGAAGTTTAAGTAATTATTTTATTAATTTGTTCTAATAATCAAAAGACGCAGTTTTAATCGAATTGTTTAAACTAATTTGCTACGAGAAGCGATACTACAATCGGCTATCGGTTGCGATCCTGTGATATCGGACATTCTTACGCTGTCAAAATCGGCGCAAACGAAATGTATCTCACTTTCTTGTTCGACGAGATCGAAGTTTTCTTCGTTGTTCGATTGCTGGATGTCTTCATCCATTTGTTCGGCTTCTTCTTCCAATTGTTCCACGCGCGATTCATCCATTGTCTCCACTTCGACGTCATCGCTGAACATTGGATCGTTGATGTTGACGCCATCTCGGTCGAGAACAGCCTCATCGTCCAAATTATGAACCTTTTCAGGAAGATCTTCCTCAACATTCTCACGAAGATCCTCCTGCGAAGCTGGCTCCTCAACATCATTTTGACGATCTTCATCACTTTCCCCTTCCATATTGATGTCCTTAGGGAATTCCCCTTCTCCGCCCGGGCCCGCTTCCGAGGATGGGAATTCCCCGTCGTCTTCGGTTCCAACATTTACATCAACCCCAACATCCGGGATCTTTACAACACCGAGATCCTCCCCAACTTGTTCCTGGCTGTTATCTTTAACGAGGTTTCCGACTTGGGTTTTTCCCGGTACCACGGGGTCGTGGGGCGCTTCGGTGCCGGTGAGTGGGGCGTTTGGGGAATTCCCTCTCAGGTCCGCAGCGGACTGTGGTGCGACAACTAGTGGATCACCCCCAGCATCAAGTTGTTGTTGATCAACTTCTGTTAAATCTTCGGAGTTGATTGGATCCTGTAATTCCTGGTCAGTTTCCGACGAAACAACTTCTACAACACTATTACTGGTTCCTACGTCACTGCTGGTTCCTACGTCACTTCCGACGTTGGTGTTTCTTACGTCACTGCTGGTTCCTACGTCACTTCCGACGTTGTTGGTTCCTACGTCACTTCCGACGTTGCTTGTTCCTACGTCACTGCTGGTTTCTACGTCACTTCCGACGTTGCTAGTTCCTACGTTATTTGTGACGTTGCTGGTTCCTACGTCACTTCCGACGTCGCTGGTTCCTACGTCACTTCCGATGTTGCTGGTTCCTACGTCACTGCCGGTTTCTACGTCACTTCCGACGTTGCTGGTTCCTACGTTATTTGTGACGTTGCTGGTTCCTACGTTATTCGTGATGTTGCTGGTTCCTACGTCACTTCCGACGTTGCTGGTTCCTACGTCACTTCCGACGTCGCTGGTAGCTACGTCACTTCCGACGTTGCTGGTTCCTACGTCACTTCCGACGTTCACCTGAGCATCCTGGATTGTTCCGGGATCCACCTGAGCATCCTGGATTGTTCCGGGATCCACCTGAGCATCCTGGATTGTTTCGGGATCAACCCGAGCATCCTGGTTTGTTCCGGGATCCACCTGAGCATCCTGGATTGTTCCGGGATCCACCTGAGCATCATGGATTGTTCCGGGATCAACCTGAGCATCCTGGATTGTTCCGGGATCCACCTGAGCATCCTGGATTGTCCCGGGATCCACCTGAGCATCCTGGTTTGTTCCGGGATCCACCTGAGCATCCTGGATTGTTCCGGGATCCACCTGAGCATCCTGGATTGTTCCGGGATCAACCTGAGCATCCTGGATTGTTCCGGGATCAACCTGACCATCCTGGATTGTTCCGGAATCCACCTGAGCATCCTGGGTTGTTCCGGGATCCACCTGAGCATCCTGGATTGTTCCGGGATCAACCTGAGCATCCTGGATTGTTCCGGGATCCACCTGAGCATCCTGGATTGTTCCGGGATCAACCTGAGCATCCTGGATTGTTCCGGGATCCACCTGAGCATCCTGGATTGTTCCGGGATCCACCTGAGCATCCTGGATTGTTCCGGGATCAACCTGAGCATCCTGGATTGTTCTGGGATCCACCTGAGCATCCTGGTTTGTTCCGGGATCCACCTGAGCATCCTGGATTGTTCCGGGATCAACCTGACCACCAGGGACCATTTGTACAGAGGAAGGAAGATCTTCCTGAAGAAGCAAGGAACAATATTAATGGTGAGACCAAAGTCAATAACATTGGCGAAGGTATAAAGTGACTTTCACCAAATATATCAGCTCATTTATCCAGGGTTGAAAGGTCACGAGAATACGTAACTAAATAATTCTACAAAAGCAATAAAGTGTAGACTAATAGATGTTTGTTAACACTAGAAATTGTGATCATTTATAAAAAAAGTTCCTCTGCCACAAAACATTTACTACTTCATAGTTCATGGATCTCACTCCCTACTAGACCCAAATCATTAATCAACATATCGATCCCCTGGTCATTATATTTCCTATAATCAATGACCTATACAAATTTTAAGGTGAATAACACAGATCGCTAGTTCATACAATTGATGCAAAAAATTAAGAAATGAAGAAAAAACGCGCAAAAAGAAGATACCAAACAATTTATTTTCCTTTTTTATGATATAACGAAAGGCGACTTATTAGTTCGCCGAAACGTTGGAGAACAATTTAACAATTTTAAATTACCAGAGGATTTATTTTTATTGCTACTATGCCTGGAAGCGGTTTATGCTTTATTGTATACAACCGACGTTGACAAACCTTTTTGATTTCATCCAAATGTTCTTCGCCAATGCTTGTTACTGCCTCTAGCGGACTGTCTGCTTTCAGTAGCGGGTTTTCCCCTTCGGTTTGAACAGTTTCAGTTAAAACAGGATTATTTTGAAGAAGAAGGTCGCGATTTTGTGCAGGAAAGCTCGGCCTGTAAATGCTCTTCGTATCCAAAGCTCTGCCGCCGTCTAGCGGTTGGACAGCATCGCCAAAATTAACCGCTGGAGGGCCGCCTATATTGTTTGCACCGTCCGCTTGGAACTGGGGTTCAAAATTCCCGAATTGGGGCCGGTTGATCCCTTTTAACAAGTTGTTGGGTTCCTGTGTGGATTTCTGTGTTGGGATATTATTCATGAACTTGTAAGGTGCGTCGTCCCACCTCGGAAAAGGTTTATTCGCAGGAAAAGTCCAGGTTTGCTGGAGGTTAAGAAGACTTAACAGTAGAAGGAGACATACACCTGCTAACCTCATTATGTGACTATTGGTGGATCTTTAACATGAAATAAATCACCAGGGTAAGTGTGTGTCGCTGGTAATTCAATTTTTTTAAACATAAAGTCTTCAAAAATAATTTCTTGAACTTTTAAAGTAATTTTTTTCACTTGAAGCGGTGTTTAACATACGTAATTATCACGTTTTAAACCAATTCTTAGTTGCATCATAAAACTAGCCTCTATAAAGAGTCAAAGAGTCTATTCTAAACATTGAATCGCAAGAAACTCACTTTTTTCCCTTTAAAATCGCGAAGTTATCGCCAGTTAACACTGTCGCCAGTGTTATAAACAAGTCATTAGTCATTATTAAAGCAAGGCAATTCAAAGTGACAGACATAAGAATAAATGATTAAACTAATAAAATTGGTGAACTCGCCTGATTATGAGCAACTAAAATAACAAAAACGCAACGTACAAACATTGGGATAAATAACCCAATTAACAAAAACTTGACTTGAAAAAATATATTTCAAAATGACTTATTTACAATCACAACACTGTCAAATAGTTCAATTTCAATCTGCCCTTGTGATATGTCATAACTAACCAAGTTTACAAATAGCATCTCACATAATGTTGTACAACACTTGCTGTAGCAACCTGCTATCCCGACCTCTAAAGCAAGCCTTGTTGAAAGCTCAGTGGTGACAAGCGCTTCCACATTCGCATCAATCACTTCACTAGGAGCCAAACGAACCCTACATCTTCATTACAAGCCAAGGAGAGGTTAACATACCGTTTATAATGGGTTGGAGATCAGGTTAGGGTTACAATTTATGAATAGAAGATTTGGAAAACTAATTTTTACTTTTCTAAATTAGTTTTGAATTAACTTATGTCCCTATTTAGTTTTTCCTATTTCGAATTCCGTTTAAGCTACTTTCAGGCTGTATAATTAACCTTCATAGTTAAAACCTCGTTACGATTAAAAAAGTAAAAAACGCCATTTGGACAACGTAGAATTAAAATCAATATTATTAAATTAGATTAGAGTAAACTAGTACACTCAATTAAATTCATTAATCTTTGGAGTAGATAGCTGGAAATGTCCATAGTTTCCCATCTAATGATTAGAATCACCTAATGCGACGCACATAGTTGACTTTTCAACATTTCTGTTTCATTTTTTTAACACATTTTTCAATATAAAATCTTGCTGAACGTACGTATTCCTGTTCTGACTTCTACGATATTACAACTTAGAAGTTGCTATACGTTACACGTCGACCGGTTGGACCAGTTTGAGACATAAGACGCACGGTAAACACTAAATAAACTAACTTGAGTAAATCACCATAGCAATGGAGTATTACAGATGTTTACATGTTTCTACATTCAAACAAAAATAAAAATAAATGCTTCATTTTACCCGTTTTTAAACTATCTAAATATCACGTTTCTAAAACTACAGACTCGTTTTAAATAGTTTTATGCCAGTGCATACAGGCTATCTGAAACTTATAGTAAGCCTATCAGATATGTCGCTTACAAAGCCAAGGTACTGGCGAATTACGTGTAACAATAAGTATCCTTTGTGCGACTAAAGTGTATATAAACGGGTGTAACTGATGTGGCCTTCATATCACTGATGATGGCATGAGCATTTGCCGAAACGTTTGAATAATAAAGCATGTCGCTTTTTATGTCTATTTGGGCCGTTATTTACACCATTAAACTTATGAACAGATCCGTATATAGTGTTCCAAAGTATGAGGGAAAATGTTAAAAAACTGGGATTAAATCACATGCCGACAACAACTGGAGTAATAGAGACGGCATAAGGTTCCACAACTCCCAGATGGCCGCTTTCAATTCTGAGGTAATTGATAGTGTGACGTCACGCGGAAACCAAGCAGCCTTTAGCTGGCCAGTTATTAGGGCCACATGGAAAGCACAAAGCTCCCTTTTAAAGCCACACATTTGGGCCATATTCCAATACTTGCATATTGGCTATAGTGTCTAAGATACATAACGGTGTATACGTTTTGTAACGGTTTCTTATTGTCAGTAATGTCAAACAGGTGAAAACAGAACGTATTCTATGTAAGTAGCCTAGGACTAGGTAATTCAGCTATCTAAACTGACTAGACTTTGAGATGATTAAGTGATACTGTATGTACATTCAAGACACCAACATCTTATAAAGCACTTTATTTCCCTGTTCTTCACTCAAACTTTCCCCATAAGGTCGGGCAATTAAACATATTTAGTCAGCATAATCATATTCAAATAGATCGGCTATCTTCAATGTCTACAAGACTACAGCTAAATTAAAACGCTACTAACTAAAAAAACTAACAGCTAACGTTCTAACAGCCGGAAACGAGATACAATTACAGCAATAATGCGCATAATAGACCAATATAATTCCATTCGCAGTTTGAGTCTGAACAGCCTTTTAGTCAAGAAACCTTTTATAACCCAAGAATGAAACGGTTGACCGCCGAAGGCAGTCGCACAACTGTTGTTTTCCAGTCGAAAGGCGACTGACTGCTTTGCTATCCCACCTTTTGTTTGGTTATTAAACGTTAAGTTCCTTCAACAAAGTCGTCCTTTCTAGCTGATTGACTAAAACTCTTAATAAGTTTTAAGCCAATCAGTTACAAGTACTAACAGCAAACGCTAACTTCCCAAAATAAATATAATTTAGTCTAAATAGAACAATATTTATAGGCTACTGTTTAAAAAAAGATGTTAACATGAAATAATGATGCCTGATTTTATACGGCTGAAAATATATGCTATCAACTTTAGGAAATGATTACGTTGTACCTGTTTTTTACTTCACAGTCAATCTATTAGCACATTCAACTGAAAGTTTCCTTTGCATTTATCGTCTGTGGAAGATCTTAACAAAAAAAGGGTTTCAGTAAAACCAGACAATTCTCAAATATCGCTAAACATAACACAGTTGGATCTGAAACCGGATATAAACTAAGTACAAGTGAACTGTGAAGTACTGGAATGGCCAGCCTTATTCACTTCTCAACACAGTCAACAAGCTTTTGAGGTTTTTGCTTTCCCTTTTCAACTAGACCCGTCTGCCAGTTTGCTTGAAAGGCGTGGGCGCCCAAAGCAAATATGCCACGCAACTTTAAACGTGTGTCTCAGCTACGTGAAAATCCTATGATTCGCACATAACACACATCAGCATTGCACGGAAGGAACTCATTACAATCACACCTTTAGCTGAGCCAATTGACTTCTATCTACCGGTAATATCAGTCGACTGCCAGCTGTGTTGGTCAAATCGATTGCGGTACACTTTCAAAGTCTGACGTCACATTAGCTCAGTGTTAGTTCACAAAGAGTGTGATGGCAGTACCGTTCCCATGGGTGCCCAAAACGACACAATATTATGCATAAAGGTTGCCAAACGATAGATATTATTATTTTTGCTGAAATGTCGACTTAAATAGTTGCATGCATAGATTTGGTGAAACTGTTCAATAACCGCCTTAAAATGTTCCAAATTTAGCAGATATAGCACTAACATTGCCAAGTTTTCTCGTTTAGTGGCTAATTCGTTTTATGTGCTGAATTGTTAAGAAGTTTTGTAATAACTTCTCTGCATTGTAAATTAAGTCGAACCATTTGTCGGATAGAGAGGTGCAAGATTGTGGTTAGTGATCACTTACTTGCGAAACTAACGTATTATTGACCGTTTAATAATAATTTGGCCGATCTTTGGCTGAACACATACACTGAGCTTCAAACTAGTTTTTCTAAAGTTTTTAAACCCTTTTTCGCGGCGACCTTAATACTAAGCGCCAGTATAACAGCGAAATGTTGGCGACCCAATTATTTTCACTTAACTTTTCGCAAAATGGAGATTAGACAGAAGCATTTATAAATTTGGATCATCTCTTCGTGTTGCTACTACAATTCTTGCAACTTTTTTAGGTTTTTGAGCTTGATACTAATATTACATAATGTAAGCGTTCATAACACACTACGCCTAGCTAAACGTACTTTTCTTCCCATTCTTGTATTGTGCTAAAAGCTACATTAGCTAAAATCAAAGGGCAAGAAAAATAAACATGGCTACATATGATTGACGTATAACAAACAATAAGTTACGTTGGAAACATTTGTCGAAGAATAAGCTTAAACGATTCACAGCAATTAAAATTCCACACTTTTAATAAGGAACATTTTTAGGGTCAAATTGAGTATTTTCCTTGATGGGACGCATCCATTTGTTTAGCAAATATGCTGCTGAAACACAAACCAATTGGCAACATCTTATAAATCTATAAAAAAATAACGAATGCGCAAAAAAACGTTTTTGTTTACCGAAACGGCGTTCCGGCTTTATTTCGCACTGCTTCACAAACTGCCAGGCCTAACAGTCACCACCTTTCGTCACCCAACACACTGGCACTCACAACAAAATTCCGCAAAAAATATTTCTTAATTGAGAAGTTTACTTGCAATTTGGGCCCAACTTACCGATGCGACTGAAAAATATAATTAGGAAACGAAAAAAACATAAATCAAAACAGTGTTCAAGCCCTGGAGCATATTATTTGGAGGTTTTGGTTAAACGTAGAAGAAACATCAAGAAGTATGAAGCATTTTGAACCCTTCGAATATCTCATTTCCAAATGCCATTTTCAAAATACTACCTACTTCTGTACGGGATTTGATATTTCTGCTATGCTTTAGCCCTGTTATTGTTGTTTAAACCTAAACATTCGAACGATGCCCCATTGTTATCGAATAATCAAGTACGCATTTATAACACAAGGGCCCAAAATGCAAGTGCGGCGCTGGTTCAAAAAACAAAAAACAGCGAAATCGACTAAAACTAGTTGATTTTTCTTTTTCGGAACTTGCGTAGAATGAACAGGATAGCGCATAGGACGGCCAACAAGCCGAAACCAACCCCAGCCACAAACGACAATTGACTGAGTTGGGCGTGTTCACTGAACATCGCTGTCAAGGCGGCTATGGCATCCTCCAACTTGGCGTTTCTAAACAACAGAAAATATGGGTTTGTTAAAAAAATGATGTGTGCTTTGTTCATTTTTTTTGTTTTGGGAGGTTGTTGGTGTTTATTTCTCAAAAGGCGGAGTTTTTGTTAATTTTGCCCAAAAACGCGAATATAATCAACCATCTTTTATTTTTTGAAATAAACTGTTATTACTTTTTTTAAACTTTTTTCTTTCCTGAAAATAAAATTATGTGGTCTTTTTTAGGGTATCTTTAAAACTTATCCAGGGGTGTTTTCTTTGTTATATTCTGGTGCTTCATTTATAAACAAAGTCGGACTTGTTTCTAGACTTAGTTCAAAAATATTAAGAAACTGTCTGTTTTATTGTTAAAAAGTTATTTTGGTAAACATTATTTAATATAACATAAAACGGTTTTAGTTAAAAAATACAAGGAAACAACGTTAAATTACAGTAATTACCAAACCTGTTAAAACACACACTAATCAAAAAACGTGTTATCAGTATAATAGTGAACGTTAAAAATTGAAACCAAGTTTTTACTTGTGATCCATTGGTGGAGGAACTGTCAAAGGTTTGTGGTTCACATAATCAGTCAACACGAAGTTCAGGAGGGCTGCTGTGGTTCGGTTGTCGCTATTGTAGTGGTAGAGATCAGTGCGGTGAAAACTGGGTGAGAAAACATTAAGTGTAAAGACATTCATGAGTCATTTGTGTAGAAAGAATGATTAGAAATCAACTCTTAAACTATTTATTACAGGTGTTTTGTATTGTGTTGAAAAAAATATGATTATTTTATATCTTTCTGTTTTAATTTGTGTTTTAAAAACTTTTAAAATCGGATAGGGGTATAAAAAAGTGATTTATTTTTTTAACACCAATATAAATATTTATGTAAACTTCATGAAATAAGCTATTGCTGCCAGGAATAATGTATAACTGAGCAACACTTGGTTATATTTATGTAAACATTTTTTATTAATTGTAAAAAATGAATCATTTTTCTTGATTGAAAACAAAATGGTTAAAGCATTTTTTCTACAATATACTCCTAATTGCCACAACATTCTTCCTTTAATATTGTGGTGCCTACTTTAGCATATGTGTTTTGCATTAAAACACACTCTAGGTTCTACGATGATAGTAAGGTGTTATACCTGTATGATAAAAGGTTACCTCTGGCATGTTTCATTGGAACCTCAGTCTTTCTAATACTGACAAACAAAGAATTTATAAATAACATGTTTAAAAATATTGTGAGAAACAACCATAGGTATATCCATATGATTCCCTTTGTGTTCTAGATTTACCGACCTACATTCTAACTAGGGATGTCTGGTAATATCGGATCGATGTCAATATTCAATGTCAACTAATAATATCAATACTCCGACAGTAGGGTGGTATCGGGGCCTAATGTCTGAGCAAAAAGCCCAAAAATCATTATCATTGCACTTATCCATTTGATTAATTTGGATTTTTTAACATAGTAAAGACTTCAATTGGTATTGGATCAGATAACAATACTTTTTTTTCCAAAATATTGGGTTTTCAATCCAAAAATAATACTGAGCATCGGATATTCCTAATTCTCCCTGATAAATGAAGAAGCTAGTGGATTTTTAAAGCCGTAAAAACTACAATGAGATGATTAAGTTCCTAAAAAAACAGTTTATTTTGTTTTAAGTAGTTTGAAAAAATATAAGAAGACTGTTGCTTACTATAAATATTTAACACAGTGTGTGTCTTTTTCCATGTCGAATCGCTTTGCAACAATTTGACTCTTTGACGTGTCAACTACCGCCACATTCTTCCTTCGTCGGAGTCTTACCGCGGTTGTTCCAAGATCGGGGAGGTTGGGTTTCAAGCAGGCAGGTCGCTGCTTATTCGCACTGAGGCAAAGAATATTGCTTTAAATTGTAACACATTCTTCACTCTTAATTTGCAGGTTTACAACTTTTTTCACACAGGCATTTTTAATATACTGCTATTAGTATATGAAACTTGGTCGCATTAGTATATGACACTGGTTAGTGCAAAGTTTTACAATATTTTAGAATAAAATAAGATACATAAATGTTAAAAAAAAATCATTTATATTGACAAATAGCGATAATAATCTTTATAACTAAGGAAGTCCGATAATATCGGACCTGATGAATTTTAGTCATTATTTGTAATACAGTCTAGTTTTTATTCTTGAAAAGATAAGTTTTTTATCTTTAAAAGGTACATTTCTGAGAAAATGTTAAATCCAATATAAATTTATTTCCTAATACAAAATAAAATTTGGACAAATAAACGAAAAATTATCACCATTACACTTTTCATTTTGATGTTTGCTTGTTTAAGTGAAGTAATTTGGTATCAGATCGCGACACTTTTAGTCCAAAATATCACGGTTCAAAATCAAATAAAATACAGAGTATCGGAAATAGCAACTTACAACATAACTAGCCAATCCCCTGTAGTGGAACCAGTGGAGGCTTGTGTGAGGTGTTCAAACGTCTCATCCGTTAGTTCGGGCAAAGGAGTCTGTTTAGCTTCTTCGATCCAATCAACAATGGCTTCGGGCGAAAACTCTTCTGATTGAAAAGTGCAAAATTAGTAGATATTAATAGTAAGTTCTGAATAGAAAGGGATTACATGAATAATATTACAATTATATTTCACAGAACCACTTTGTATAATGTGTATTTATTCAAAACAAAGATTTAACAGCAGATTTTTAAAAGTACATGTGTTATTTATACTTTAATTGACACTCATAATATATTTATTAGTTTAAAGTTTATTTAGGTATTCAAACATAATTTAATGCATTTTCATTATAAAAAACATTTTCATAATACTGAGACACAAGAAAATGGCTAAATACAACAAATAATGGCATATTTTACCCATTCTGTCGTAACGAAATGAGTGCTCGCCCAGAAAAAGTGCAAGACTCGGGAAAGTTGTAAGTCCATATTCTGGAAACTTGACGGCCAACTTAAAGCTTTTCACCTGTTTTTATACATCACAAAAAATCTCTATTTAAAATAGAATAAAGTACAACAACAATACCATCAAACTTTAAAACAAAAGTTTGCATAATAATATGATAAATTTTCAAAACAACAGCAGATCTTTCATTTGTCTTAATTTCTTCAAAACCTGATACTCGTTTTGCAAATTTTTACTATTTTTATTTACCACAAACATTGTAATGTAAATTGTTTAGATGTAAATAAGTTAGTACAAAATAAATAAACAAGGCACCTTGCCTTCTTCCAACCTATCCAGTAACTCAACCGATTCGTGGAAAACCGGCATCTTGGTTTTGCAAGCAGGACACTCATCAAAGTTTGTATCTGAAAAAAAGTGTTTGGGTTTGGGCCAGTATGCATTTCATGGCATTTTCTGTCAAGATCTTGGGTGTGCAGAACCACTGTTTTTTTAAGGTGTTTTGCAGGACAGAAACGGTTCCCCAAATTTCTCCAGCAGTTTCCCAAATTTTGGACTTGCAACTTTTTGGTATTTAAATGAAACACTTGCGGTCTCTTAAAACTACTTGGCTGTCACCCAAACCAAACCTTAAAAAAACCCTGTACAGAACCATTTTTATCGGTTGTGTCATTATATTTTTGAAAGTCCTACCGCAATGTAGATTTTTTATTTTATTTTAACATTATTTGGATTAGGGTGCAAGTTGGGGTTTAGGTTCAGGGGGTCAATTATTGATAATATATTTAATTTCCCTTATTTATTTTCTCCTTGTAATTTCAATTTAGACAACTCGTATCGTTGCTGTAAAACAAAGTGATAAGATTTTAGGGGTAACACTAATTTACGGAATGATGAATGGTCGGAGCGCTCACAATATAATAACACTTGACCCACCTTCACCCAAATGCTAACCCCCACCCTAACCCAAATATTGTGCCTTGGTTTAATAATTGTTTTAACGGGGTAACACTTAAATTAGTGAGCGTTCCGACCATACATTCCGTAAATTAGTATTACCCGATTTTAGAGTAGTGATGAAAATTGGAGCCCCTATTTGATTTGGAATGCAGTTTGGGTTTGGTGAAGAAAACTCGGTGGTGCACTTGTCATATTTTCCACAGTGGGACAAGCGCCCTAATAACTTACAGACAAAAACCAGAACTTCGTTGTCTCCCGATTCGATCATCTTCATGATGTCGGCTTTACTTGTGTGTGGGATTGTGTTAGGATCAAATTCCGCCAAGCACAAGTTTATTAGAAGTCCAAGAAATCCAAAAACCCTAGCAAACACCATTTCTTCACGCTCCCACCACGCAACAATAAAATTTCAGCCTTTAGTTTACTTCCCAGAGTTTGCAAACAAACCTACACGTCGAGCGCTTCTATTGTTACGTAGTAAGGTTACTCGGCGGTTTTTATGCTGACTAATATATTTGTGCAAACGTTGCGCGATTTTAACAGTTTTTTTAAGGGTAATTAAGTGAAGTTCGACACACAGGGTTAATTTTCTCTGGATAGATTTTACAAAATGTTTACAAAGTAATTCAGGTTCATTCGATGATTGCGGGACAACAATGTATAATCTTGCAACAAGCAAGTGTGAAAACATGAGTTTAAACTTCAAAGGAATACACTGAAACAAGGATTTGCAACAATTGCTTTTTAACACATGTTATAAAAGGAGAAAAGACTACTTCTAGTCATAAACGTCATTTTTAGTTTTTTTAATATAGCAATACTTATATTAACTACCACCTTTTCATTCAGCTTGTTCGTTGACAACCAATTTGGTTGATGGGAAATTCTTATATTTGCTTACAAATAAAACAATTAAGATCGACTGTCGATATATTATCACGTAACAGTTGCTTTGGTTCTAGAAGCAATGCTTTGTGACGTCGACAGATAAAGTGGAATGAAGTGTCTTTGTGTGCGATGATTCCAGAGACTTGTTGACCGTCTCAAGTTACTGACGATTCCAGTGTAATCTTTCGCCCTAAGTAACAGCTTTTTACCTCACATGTGGATTGTCTTGCTGAAGGCATTCCGCCTATCGGTGCCTGTTAACTGCTCAGTCGTCTGATTTGTACAATGTATTTCTTGTTGATTAGATCATTGCATTATAAATCATGCCCATACTGAAGTAGGTAGCATTTTGAATGTTTCGAATAAATCTTAAGATAATGGCTGATGGAGGTTGTAGTTAGACGTAGAAGGAATACCAAAGCCCATACAGAAGTAGGTAGCATTTTAAACGTTTCGAATAACTCTTCTAACAACATTTATATTTTACTTGTGAAACTAACAGTAATCAAGTCAAACGATAGGTGAACTTTGTCAGTTGGCCTTCTGAGTTGGGAGGTATTTTGAGAAAAATGCAAAAATAAGGAAATGGGTACTACTGGAGATGTGTGAAGACTTCTGTACATCAGTGTTTTCAGTCTTGTAAACGAGTCATTTTGAACATTAGGTTCAAGTAAAGTCGTATGTAAAACAATTTAAGTTCAAGTCGAGCACTGCAAAAAAATAAAAAATAAAAGGTCATTGTCATTAGCAGCAAGTCAATTCCAAGTCAAGTCATTGACATAAAAATAAAACGCTTACAATTAAAATTAGTAAACTCGCCTGAGCAAATAAGTTTGCATCAATCTAATCCAGGGGTTCTTAAACTTTTTTTACCGCAGACCCCTAAAATTTGTTTTGGCCTTGCGTGGACCACGGTAGGGGAACAAAAAATAAAAAATGACGTCATAAATTGACGTCACAATACAAATAAACTTAATAAATCTGCTGATTTCGGTCCAAAAATGTGAAAATGGAGTCTAAATGCATACAGTGAAATCCGTTTTATTATTACCGGTAATTAAAGTGTTTTCTTTAAAAAAAATGAAACTTTTTAAATGTACACTAATATTTCAATTAGGCCTTCATGTACCCCCTAAAACTAGTTCAAATACCCCCAAGGGGTCCACGAACCCCAGTTTAAGAACCCCTGATCTAATCGTATTACTTGCAAAAATTGAGATAAATGGCTCAATTTAATAATAAAATGTAAAATGAGTAATTTTAACCCAAGTCTTTTGACTCAATAACGTAGATACAAGTCAAGCTATCTGTTCAACAGACGCAAGTCAAGTCAAGCCATATAAAATCGCTGACATAGCTTAAGTCATTACAGCACTGAGTGTTTCTTAAACTGTCTGAAAGATTCTTAAGTGTGTTGCAGAAAATTTGTCTACTTTTGAAAAAGAACTCAATTATATGTGAGACTTAGGGGAAGGCGGGGCAAAACGGACCCCTCAAGGCAGGGATGTCCAACCTGCGGCCGTCTAAATTTTTTGTGCGGCCCGCTAGTCATTTTCACCCCCAAGTGGTATTTTAAACGTTCAATATTAGCCTAATTAAAATGAACCAGTCAGCTTTTAAGGGTTCACTAATAGTATAGTATGGCTAAAATATATATATATATATAACTCTAAAGGGCAATACTTAATCTTGAAACGTAATAGGTTCTGCGGCCCATTGAATTATTTCAAGTGTCAATGCGGCCCACTATAATAAAATGTTGGACATCCCTGCCTTAAGGGATAACTGCTATATTCCGAGTTTCACAAAATATTTTTTGATGAATACGGTATCAACTGAAAGGTCTTACTGAAAGTTACTCCTATGCTAAAAAAACAACTGAAAGAAGCATACCTTCTGAATAAATTAACTTTTGTTGTCGATTTTTTCACGGGGCAAAACGGACCCCACAAATAAAATATAATTTAATTGCTTTGTTGTGTGGAAATGCCGGATCAAGGATTTGTGTTTAAGGGGCGCATAAAATTTTTCAGAGATATTGGCACAAATTGCGTCACAAAGTGACGTCATAATTTAAGTAATGGTACACATGGCGCCTTATAGGTTAAAAATATTTAACAAAAGTAAGCCAAAACATACAAAAAAATAGCACTATACTAAGTACTGGTAGCATTGCCACTCTTTATAAGTTAAATGGTTATAAATAGGCAAAAACTGCCTTATATTTCTCTTAATGTATACCAACTCGTGTTAAAACAAATAGCAAGTGTTAAAACAAATAGCAATCGAACTTTTTTACAACAGATCTTGGTAAAATTTCTGATTGTTTTTCCTTCCTGCAAAACCGATCTAAACATAAAATAATGATTTATTATTTAAATTTATTCAATTTCCAAAATTTATTACTGAATGACTAATAAAAAATGCAAAAAGTGCAGTTTTAGGCTAGTAATGACGGATTAACTTGTGAGGGGTCCGTTTTGCCCCAACACTATCAATCGCATAAACACCTGATTTCTTTAAAATCTTTCAAATTAGAACGACAACTGTTTCGTACTAATAAACAAGCCTTACCTACAAATTATTTAGTAAAAAAGTAACTTTGTCTTTACTTGGACTTTACTAACAAAGGCATCATTTTACTGCGCTATCCTTATGTCAATATCCCCCAAACACATTTTCTCCCCTCCCTGGTTTGTGCAAAATCGAATCTGCTTGATTTTTGTCCACAAACATTTTTTCGACGATAGTCACTGTTCAGCAAACAAATATTAACGCTGGCATTTTCGTTAACGAGAAAAGTGAGGGGTCCGTTTTGCCCTGCTTTCCCCTAAATCAGTGGTTCCCAACCTTTTGGTTGTCACGGACCCCTTTAGACAAATTATTAATTCTGCGGACCCCTACCTAAATTGTCCTGAAACTCAATTAACATACTATTAAATATTGTAATAATTAAGCTACTCAACTACCGTGCTGTGTCAAATTGTTGTTGTTGTTGTTGAAGAAAGAAAGAACGAACAAAAGTTGAATACACCATTGGCATCAATTGACATAATTCTTTCTTTCGCTGCCAGGTGATGCTTGTCTACGAGCGTAAACGCATTAGTGCAGTGGTACCTTTTTTCAGCTGCGTCCCCTTTGGTAATTGCAGTGAAGGTCTGTTGTGGGTCGCGCTAAGCGCGAAAAAAATTGAGTTTTTTTGGTTGAATTGGCGCTAAACTGTAATTTAAGAAGGCTTATCGCATTGGGCACACAACAAACTGCTCGTGCTATACACATTGATTTTTTTCGAGCTGGTATTGACAAACGTGTTGTGAGGGCAAATATTCCACAGTTGTAAGGCTGTAAATTTGAGCGCAAATAAAAATGTCAAGCACCAAGACTAATCCTTGCGTTATCGTGATACAAAAGGTGTGACGACACACTTTACAACGGCAATATTGCAAAAACATTATGGATTCGCGCAACAAAGGTCGAGTCCCCTGTTGCTATAAAAAAATGTCAACAAAAGTGTGATGCGCGAAATTTTTTTGCAATTTTAATGTTAAAGTTGGCAAAAAAACAAAGATGATACAGCTGTAGGAGTGGTGCCCAACCCAAACAAAACGGATAAAATCACTGCAAAAAAATAAATAATGAAGTAGAGCTCGCGTCCCCCTAAAAATTTCTTGGCGCCCCCTAGTTGGGTTCGCTTGACTATGCATACCACTCACTTATATGCTTACCGGTACATACCTACTGGCCTACCAGTACAGCGCAGTCTCCAACTACAAGCAGTGGTGTCGTTCCCGCCACTATGAGGCAAAGTTTGGTTGCACCGCATGCTTTTGTACTACGTATTAGACGAGCCAATTCTGATTTGACTGTAATCGACATGCCTTGTGGTTGATGTAGTATTGTAGTGTAAGGTCAATGTACAGTATACACACTGTAGGCAGCAGCATAGATTTATCTTAATGCATACCGATTACCGGTACAGTTTATTCTTGCCGGCTTGAGCTTGACACATGTGCATCTAAAGTAAAAATATCGCTTTTCGTTTTTTTCCCTAAAATTCATCAAGGTGATCACGGACCCCCAAATGCTTTCTCACGGACACGCAAGGGGTCCGTGGTCCCCAGGTTGGGAACCACTGCTCTAAATAGACCTTGTCCATTAGAAAACTGGGCGCTGGTCTAGAATCCTACCACAGTGTTAAAACCATTATTAAAGCAACGCAACATATTTGGGTTAGCGTTTGTGCAAGGGTGGTTCAAGTAACATTAAATAATAATATTGCTAAACCTATACCCAAACGCTAACCCGCACCCCAATCAAAATAATGTTTGTTGTTTTAGGATTCCAGACCAGCCCTGAAAATTGTTAATATTAGGACATTTACGTATTGTCTTTCCATATATTAGTGGTAATTGTAAAGTTATATTATATAGGCCTAACGTGTTTTTGTTTTTTTTATCTCCAATCGCGTTTACGTTAAATTGATAGGCCCATAGTTTTATTGAAACATGTAATATCTGTTCCGCGTCTAAAAACCGAATCGAGACAAAGATGCCTTCATCGAAATCTTCCTCAGCTACCTCTCTCAAGCGACACCATGCGGTGAAAATAAAACATGGGAAAGCCCCTGAAGTGCAAGAGGTCAACATACGTTCAACAAAACAAGGTTTAACACTTGGTTGTAGAATAAAATAATAAAAGCGCTGTTAGTTATCATGAGTTGGTTTGGATTTCTTTATTTGTGAGTTTGGCCATATTCCTGACTTCAGTAGATCTTAATTGGCGATACTTGTCGAAAATATCGGCTGTTGTTATCAAATAAACACTATCGGGCATCCAAAATAGTTTCTTTTTCAACATTTTTTGCTTCCAGTTACATCCGATGAGCGTACGGCCAGGCCTCCCACCGCCGGGGAATCCCCGAAGAAGAGAAGCAAGTCGATGACGACGCGCTCAACCATGACGAACGAGGACGACTACACAGTTGTCCACACGAACACTCCCTGCACCACCCCTGCGTCATCGGTGAGGGGCGATCACGTCATTGATGACGTCGACATGAGTGACGTCATCGGACAGAAGATGGTCGGGTGGAAGATGACGCCAAGGGTAGGAGATTGGAACTAGAGACGTTTCTTTGTACGATATTTGGAAACAATACAGGGTTTATTTTTCTCTTTTTTTAATTGCTGCCATTTCGAGCAATATGCAATCTCTTTTATGTTCCTACTGGGAAACCCCTTTTTTTTACCAACTGAACGCAATTTTTTTTTCTTGCGATTTCGACAGAATTCAGCTGCAATTTGCGCATAAGTTCAGTCAAGTGTTTATAATTTTTAATTTTTTTATAATGTCGCGTCATAGCGTAACCATTTGACGTCTCTTGACGTTAAACAAAAGTCCTGAATATATTTCTGTGCGCTTTGCATTCCAGGTTCATTTTCCGCCTCCAAACACAATCAACGCTTCATCGCTGAGGACATCTGAGGCGAGACAAAAGACGTTGCCACAAGACGACGGGGTGAACAGATGTTTCTAATCCACATAAATTTAGTTAAAATGTTAGCGATATCGTAGGCTACCATTTTAAATGTTATTGTTAAACAAAATTATTAAACTGACGTACTAATCCAAATACACGACTGAGCGAAATTTTAAATTATAATTTTTGTTCAAAAATGACAAAAACAATGTATATACCTTTATATTTAACTCCAACACTTACAAAGCCTTAAATCCTCAAGCGTTAACCTGTAAGTGGTTCCCGGCAGAAAAGGTTCCTTAAGATCAACAAGATCGACCCTCCCTTCATTCACCGACCTGACCGTACCCTGGTCGTTCATCAGACACTTCCGCTCCCCATGGAACCAGTGAAGGTAACACAACCTTAGGTGTTAGCAATGTTTTGCTGATCGAGGCTATTACAGATAAACCAGTGGGTTCAAACTTATACCTAGCAGACCCCTTTGTATGCCTTTGAAATTTAATTCCGAATCCCAATAATATTTAAAACAAGTAATACGACAGATCAAATACTATACACATAAGTACTTATATAAAATACTAACTGTACACACGGTTTTAAATATGGCCTTAATAATTAATTTTAATGAGGATGGTCTGCTTTTGCTAATATAGTTTTTATTAAGAGTTCCAAACATGTTTCTTTTAAATTTACCTACCAAAATCCTGTTTTGAGTTAAACAAGTAAAAATAATAAGTAAATATACTCGAATAACTCGGGAGAACCAAAGCATCGTTAAAAGTTTTCATTCATCAGCTCTGACATCTTGTGTTCATTCAGGCGTGGCCGGGTTACTGTGGCAACGTTTACTTCAATCCTTTCCGCGTTGATTCAATGTCGATTGGAGACCGTACCTTCTCCCCCACCAAGTCCTACGGTTTGTTACGTAACAAACGTGCCATTGTTATGAAGAGCTTGCGTTATATAGGTTCTATTGTTACTTTGGTAATGTTAATACAACGCATAGAATATGCTTAACATTCCTATTTATCCCTTTAACAATTGGCAGTAAAACCTTTTGTTCAAACGTTTGAACTGTGTTATCCTAAAACGCGTTTTTTATTTTATTTTTTTTTTTTTTATTCTAAACCTTTTTTTATTTCTCTACGTTGAAAAATAAAAATCTAAATTTACAAAACACCTACAAATTATTTTGTTATTGATAAAAAATCCAACCAATAAAAAATATCCTGTTTAAATAATTCAAATTATCTATCCATATTGTGACGTAACAGGTGCTCGCTCCAGAAGCCAGGCAACTTCGAGAACCGAATTCGCTACAGCGACTCCAGATGGGCTGTCCTACTCGAAGACCACTTCGTTCGCTGCTTGTTCATCACCGAGCCTCACTTCAACCAAACGATTTGCTGGAAGAAACACTCCAAGTGGGTTGAGTTTATAAGTGTCTTTATATTGTTTGGTTGACAAAACTATTGTAATATTATTATTATTTTTATTGTTTATATTCGGATTTAATCATGTTCCAACACTTCCATCTTTTATCCCAGTCGTAATATTTAAAACAATCATAAATCTTAAAAAAATGTAAAACAACTTTATTAAAAGACAGATTTGCAGTTATAAACGGCATGATGAGTCCTGTTTAAATATTCTAACACAAAGCAAATATTTTGCAAAAGAAAAAGTTGTTTTACTTTTTTTTAAACCTTTGCGATCCTTTTTGGATCTTTTTATAAACCGTAAACTCCGCGGCAAAATGTTTGCCTATACCGTAAAATCTGCTTCTTTAGCTGACTTCTTTACAGCTGTTACAACTTTTCAGGCATTTTTGGAAAATCTTTCGCAACTTTTGAAGATAAGGACGAAGCTCAACAGCGCCGCCCAATGGCACAACTCGACAAATCCTACGTTCTCGGTTTAAATAGAAATCCTAAACTCAACGAGGACTGGTCTTGGATTTCAGGTAACCTTCAGGTTTAGGAATTTATTTATTTCAATATTGTGCTTTTAAGGGTTAAACGCAGTGTTGTAAACATGTTATTATATATATATTTTTTTAAGTACTTAGACCTCAGTCAAGTAATTTGTAAATTAACTCAATTCCAAATCAATATATTTGTAAAAGTCTATTACTTGTCGATTGCGTTTTATTCTGGCAAATTCCTTCCAAGCTTGAAAAGTATTTCGTTGTAAATTTCCAACCATTTCCCGCAGGAATGGAATCTCTCGGAAGCTTGAAGATCGGAAACCCACTTAACAACGTCCAGCGACAATCGACCAATGAGACGTTTACACGTCACAATGTGGTGGAAAAAGTGCCACACAACTTCGTTTTCCACCCGTCGAAGAACGCCAACAAATCGAGTCGAGACAAGTCTCACGCCATCGCACTGAAGAGATACAGCCAGAAGTACGGCGTCTCTGAAACTGCTCTGAAACAGGTGAAGTAAAAATTTTTTTTTAAATTCTCCAAGGGCGTCCCAAAAGTTCGTATTCGAACATTGCAATGTTACAAGTAATATTATCCAGTGACATGTTTATTCGAACTTATTGGTACAAAAAGTCGAGCAATTGATTTTGATTTTCTGTTGCCAACAACAAATAAATACACATACAAATAAAAAAAAATATTAAAATTTCTATCGCTTTTTGCGCCGCAAGTCGAACATTTGTTTTAAAAACTCGTCGCAAATGAAACTATAAAAATCACTGGCGTACACTAAAAAGTACCCTTCGATTCAAACCCAGGTATATTGAAATTATCATCTCTGGTATTTTCACATAAGTGAATATTTGTGACGTAGCAAATATGGCGGAGTAGGCCTACGAGATCACGCAAAGTATGTTTACTAGAATAATACACAGCGAATATTTTCGGTTTTATCCAATTTTATTTCTAGTTCAAACTTTACCTATTTTAAAATAAAAAATGCTATCAGCACCAATACCGCTTTTAAGTGTGCTGTGCTTAATAATATTCAAATTCTATTGCAGTTTATTGACCGTTATTACCGCGACAATCAAGGAGTCCTTCACCTTCCGATGATTCCACTTCGCGTCAGCGGAAAAAGTGTTTCATCGGATAAAACACCCAAAAAATACCCCGCCAATCTTTACGCTTTGTAATGAGCGGTTACGAATTCGTTGATTAAACTGTTAATCCCAGTGTTTTCTACATATCTATTTAGTTTAATAAAGCCTAGCAGTGTTATATATTTTTATTTTAATAGTTTTGTCATTATTAAAGCGTTTACAATAACTGTTGCGTTTTTTTTGTTTTGCTGCTTGTATATTTGATGCGCTCCCCAATAATAAAAATAATCGTGTTCCGCTCGAGTGCAGCCATGATGGATCCACGTATCGCGTCTTACTTGGAATTGTTTCAAGAAGCAAGAAGTTAATTAATTAATCATTGACGAGCTACAGGTCTTCGTAAATTGATAAATAGTTTTCTTCAAAGGCTGAGATGCTTGAAATTTTAAATCAATTCTATTGTTTTTAAATTTGTTAAAGTTTTATGGCGTCAATTGTAGTGTTGTAATGACAAATGACTCAAGTCACTGTTTTCAAATGACTTGAGTATTTTCAGCAAAATGACTTAACTTGAATTTAAGTCATTTTGTCAAATAACCTTGTCTAAAATTAAGTGTTTTCACCGCTATTCTAGAATACTACAACATTTTTTTACAGGAACGAAATGAGTTAAAACTTTTTTTTCAAATTGTTTTGGGATTTATTGCTGTGACTGTGGGCCCTGTATGGTATCTTAAGTTTATTCCCTTCCCCAAACAAAATCGAGGTTGAATAATTTAATAAAAATATACTCGCATTCGATGTTCTGAATACTTTATTCTAGATTCAAAATCTAAAGTTCTAGAAACCCCTGGGATTCTAGACATTCCAATAAAATATAGAAAACCCACAGTATTTATGCTTGCAAAAAAATTTGTTTTTTTCCCCCAATGGATACCTCCTCGTCTGGAAATGATAGCATAAGGTATTCTGAAATTGGTTTGATCGCCTGAAAATATCTTTGGTGTTAATTGTTGTCCAAAACCACGCCAGTGATGTCGTTAGGCATAAAATAATGCTGTGTTTACATAAAAATAGCCTTTTTGGTGTTTGTATCGCAGGACTTTGAGAAAAATACTTTACTTGGGCTCTTTGGCAGTAACCAACTATGGAATGCATTTGGGCTTGCCACTTGTTTACTGTATAAATAGGAGATCCCGGTATTATTGATTGTTTTTAAAAACAGATTGGATCTGTTAAAAAAACTTGTGTGTTTACTTGAAATATACTTTTCACAGTGAGTGGTCTTCAATCACAACAGTGTTTGTAAATTATTAACACTATGGTTTATTAATAAAAAATCCAATGTTTCAGTTTTTAAAATTAGTATTTAAAGATGTGTTTTGTTGTATAGAATCTAGTGTAGGCAATTAACTGCTTAATATTTTAACACCGATCTTTCAAAATGGGAATGCCACGAAAGAAGCCCAAGAACCCACCAGTGATGAGCCATGAGTTTGTGATACAAAACCATGCTGATATTCTTGCTTGTATAGCTATTTTCATTGTGCTTGGGCTAATATCAGAGGTAAGAGCCATTTAGTATTTGCTGCTTTTATTTATGTATTTTTATTAGAAATAGCCTAATATATCAGTTGAATGATAATATTCATCAAAATTCTTATCTGACTGAAGATTAAATTTTAGTCAATATTTTACGATGAAAATATTATGTAGCTTTTTCTAAAAAACAAGCAACTAAAGTTAGGTTTAATGTGTTAGCATAAAGCAAATTTACCATGCAAAATAAGAGTTGTATATTTAAATGGGTAGATAAATGGGCGCTCTTTCACTATTGTATGTGAAATATTATGCAAAAAAAAAAAAAAATAATACCGCATACCACAACGCATATTGTTTGGGTTAGGGTGCGGGTTAGCGTTTGGGTGAGGGTGGGTCAAGTAATATTATGTTTATTATTAATAATAACTTGACCCACCCTCAACCAAACGCTAACCCGCACACTAACCCAAACAATATGTGTTGTGGTATGCGGCATTTGAAGAAAAAAAAATTTTTATTAATTTTTACGTACAATAGTGAAAGAGCGCCGATAAATGCAATGTGATTTACATTATATATTTAATTAATTAAAGTTATTACTCTACATCTTAGGTATATATGAAAAAATCAGGTTTTAATCAGTGGCATTCACAACGAAATATAGCAGTTGGTCACTAATTTATAATGCAGACTTAAATCAATCAGCTCCAGTAAGATTCTGGCCTAGAAAATAAACTAGAGTCACAGAGCTGGCTTGTACAGCTTTGATACATAATATGGTAAAAATACAAAACAACATAAACAAATTTTAAATAGCATCCTATGTAAAGTATGTTTGCCAATATCGGGAACATTTAACTATTTTTTTTGGGCTATTTAGTATTATAAAATAGATTCGCAAATATTCTTTGCTGAGAAAGTAAGAGAAATAACATGACAAGTATGCCCCATTATTACAAAATTGAGCATAAAAATATTATTTAAATTACAGATAACTTCAAAGTTGAGCAAGCCGTTTATTTTCCTGCAATATGGAATTCAAGAGGAAACAAGTGAAGGAAAAGACAACGATGGCCCTGGTAAGCTTAAACCCATATGGACAGTTATTTCCTTTCCTGTGTATGCTGGAAACATCCCAAGATACTCAACATACTTTCTGTAATTTGCATTTCTCAACTTGGCAACATTTAATTTTTAAAAAACTTAGGTCTTACATTTACAAGGTGTTAGAAGATTTACTAATCACATTTTTTTCAAGATAAACCTTATTTTATGGGTTGCTTAGCAAACCACATTATTCATCAACCATTTTATTCTTATCTAAGATAGAATATTAATTACTGTAACCTATTGAACTTCTTATCTTGCTTATATATTTACTTATCTTGCAAATATTTATATATATTTACGAAGCTAAACACAGTAAACCAAACCCTACGTTAAATCAGTAGCCATAAAAATAAAAGCAAATGTTTTTTCGAATTTTTTTAATAAAGCACTAATTTTTTTTAAGCAAAATATATATCGGTTTAAATTTACTGACTTATATACCAGTAGAAGACTAAGTGGAACATCATCCAATATGGTTGGTTATAATATGCACCGATCTACT
The DNA here is from genome assembly GCF_963924565.1 of Ascidiella aspersa. Taxonomy (NCBI): domain Eukaryota; kingdom Metazoa; phylum Chordata; class Ascidiacea; order Phlebobranchia; family Ascidiidae; genus Ascidiella; species Ascidiella aspersa. Next base: position 26,028,330 of record NC_139454.1, read on the forward strand.
TTAAATTTACACCTTATTATGTTTTATATTTGTAATTTTAAAGGAAATTGTACAAATTTATTAAAATATATCTTTAATATTTTCTAGAACCAATTCCTTCTGAGTTTAACCGTGGCGTCTTGGATATTTTCTCTGTCATCTTTCAAGCTCTAATGCTTGCTGTCGTCCATGCTGTGATCCAAGAATATGTGATTGATGTAAGTTCATGCCTAAAAAGTAACATTTTTATTGTTTTTCACTATTTTTTAAATTAATAATTGCATCAGTCAATTATTATATATTATATTATATTTTAACAATCAGAAGCCTGCTAAAAACAAAAATAAGAAACTACGTATAATGTAGAATAATTTCTGGGCTGTTGCAGAAAGTATTTAAGTAATAAGTTGGGCGATTATTTTTTGACTTAAAAAATAGGTTATTTTGACCTGAAAATAATATATTTTTACAAAAATTTGACCTGCTAGAAATACATTGATTTCAATAACCTAGGCATCGTTAATCACACGTTTTTTATACAGTATATCGCTCTAATAAAGATTTAATACGTTTAAAATGACTTTGAACTTATAGCAAAACTAATTTTTTTTGATAAAATGAACGATAAATTTCAAAATAACTGAACGACCAATTTCAAAAAGCTGACTTTAGTTTTTTTTTAATTTTGTAAGCGATGTATGTGCATTTCTATTTAATTTTGACTTGAAAAAATTTTGACAAATTTTGACCTAACATGTAAATTTTGACAAAATTTTGACTTTTTTTGACAAGTCAAAAAATAATCGCCCTAGTAATAAGTAACAACCTAAATCCAAAAAAGTTTAAATTTCAATAAATCAATAAATCATCAAATTATTTTATTATAGTACTCCATAATACATACAACTATTTAGTTTCTCTATGCATAAATTGATTAGTTCACATTTATGAACTTAGTAATAAAATTTCACAAATTTTTTAATGTTTGATGCAGAAAGTTTCCAAGAAGCTCCATTTGTCGAAGACCAAGAACAGCAAGTTTAGTGAATCCGGCCAAATCCTTGTCTGGTGCGCCATTTCTGCAGGTTGGGGGATCCACCTGGTACTTAAGGTAATAACTGGACTTTAATGTGGTTTGTTATTTAGACATTTTTTGACTTAAAACTTTTGTCTAATTTTAACTAAATTGAATATATTTATAAATAGTGAAAGCAATGTAAATAATTGTGCATTTTAATACAACATTGCATATTATAAAGAGTACAAATAACATATGCAAAAGTCATTATAAAAACTTCATTTTTAAAACATCGTTTGCTTAAATATTAAATTGTAAGTTTGCTTCAATACATATTTTTCTCTTTTTAGAACGGTTACTTTGCTGATATTGCCGAGGTTTGGAACGGCTACCCACACACCGTATTGTCATGGGAGAACAAGCTATTCATGCTTATCCAGGTTGCTATTTTATCCATCATTGTCAAGCAGTATTTGTCTTAAATTTAAAACTAAAAAAAGTGGTAAGACCTTACTATGACCTGATGAAGCACTGTTTTGCGAAAATTCTTCAACAAATGTAAAATACAAGTTGTCAACAGTGCCGCTTGTTTTTTAATTTAATATTTTATCTCATAATTACATTTCTAAGCTGTCATTTATACGTACATTAACACCTTTGGCTAAATCCTGGCTCACAAGAGTCTTTCAAAATGCATTCAATGTTCACTTCTCCCATAACAGTTTTATGGCACTAAAGCTCAAGAGTGCTGTTTCATACCTTTTTTAAAAGAAGTATTACAGACTATGTAAGGTCAATAAACCAACATTGAATCTATAAAATTGATTTAATTATGTTTCTTTGCGTTCAAACAACATTTCACAGTTTTCCCTTGATTGGCGTTGAATTTCAAGTCTTAGTTCAGTGCGGTCTAACTATGTTTTGTTGTGGACCAACAGATGTAATTCTTTAATATGGGTGCCAAAGTTGCAATAGCACACCCCAATTCTAATTGTGAGGGGGCATATGTTGTCACATTTAAGCCACAATTCAAGTAGCTTTAAGAAAAATGCTGTTCTCAAGTGCAATATGTGGCTAGGTGAACAAAAACAGTCTTTTTGTTTCATTACCGGCCAGCAAAAATAGATTGCGGGCCAATAAAAGGAATCAACGGACCACATTTAAAAAAAAAATGGGCTTTATCTTTAGTTGGCTATTTTCAAATGTATTTTTCTTTTTAGATGGCCTACTGGCTTCACATGTACCCTGAGCTGTACTTCCAAAAAGCCAAGAAAGATGAGCTTCAACCACGGATCCAGTATTACTCACTACATCTGGTGTTTATTGCTGGCGCATACATATTGCAGTAAGTATCATTAGTTTACATATGTTTTGGTTTTTAAAGTAAAGAGGAACCCATTTAAATTGGTGTATTTTTCCGCCCTTGAAATGTTTTTTGGTGATATTATGTAAAATTATATTTAACTCTCTGTTTTGAATACACATTTTACATAAAAACCAACATTGTGTGAAAAAAAACAGATTGTGTGTATATATAGTATATATGTTTTTAAATTTATGTAAAAGTTAAAAAAAAAACAGACTTATATTTTGTCATGTTACCCACATGCAGCCTAAAGTAATGTTATGTGAAGTTATATATTAATTTTACTTTATAAATATCGGATTTAATCATTTTTGCACATTGTTAAAGGTCCTCAAAAAGTGTTAAATTTTTTTCTGACAGATTATATAATACACATTGCTTGTTGTATTTTAGTTTCTGGCGGGTCGCTATTGTAATCATGGCGTTGCATTATGTGGCCGAGGCAGTATTCCACGCTGCACGGATCGCTCACTTCTCTGAAAAAAGTGAAATTTCTAAGATTCTGTAAGTAATACACTTACACTTGAATTGCTGTCAAACAGTGCCACTTGTTTTCAGAAATATATAATTTACCCTAAGATTGTTTAAAATACTTTTTTATGTTTACAAATATGTTCAACAATGACACAAGCAACATGTTATTTTCTGTTAGGTTTTCCCTGTGGAAGATCTTGTTCCCACTTGCCCGATTCATCATCCTTACCTTGTCATTCCTAATGTTCTGGTTCGGTTTGGGACGAGCTGAAAATCAGGGACTAGACTTTTCGTCCGGGAACTTCAACTCATTCTTTGTCAGGTAAAGCAAAAGCCACATAAATACTGCTTTCTTACCAGTAGAAACAAAGTCTTTGAACCTTTAAAAGTCTTAATTGTCTTTCAATTTAAATAATCTTTGAAAAACAAGCTATCTTTTTCAGTTGTTTGAATTTACTTAGTGCGCAGCATTCATTTGAAACAGTGACAGTCTGTTAAAATTAAATTAATAAATATTTGAAACGTTAAAAATATGCAACCTACTTCTTTATCAGCGTTAATATTTACTATAAATTTAAGGCTATACTTAAACCTATTCAGACTCCTGTTTTCTATTGTTTTTAAAATAAATGTGTGTCTTGCAATAATATCATTGCTCATTGGTTACTCAATTGTGACATTGAGGAACAGGTTTTGGGTTTGATTTTTCAACTGTCCCTGTTGTTTAGGATGACTTGCCTTTCGAGCTTGTGTCTTCTACAAGTCTGGCTGATGTGGCCTTTCATTCAACTCCAGATTCGCAGGAATCGCGAAGAAAAAATGCTCCGAAAGAAACAAGCAACATTGGCAACTGTTAAGCCCAAAGCGGCTAAAAAATCTCGTAAGTTCTTCAAAACCTGAGATTTTATCACCTAAAACATCAACGTTATATCTCATAGATTTATCACTGTTGTTAGGTAAAGAATTTAAAATAATAAGCTTTTCCGAAAAACTTAAAACGACAGACCTTCGTTATCTTATTCCAGGATAGAAAAGTAAAAAAGTACATATTTTTGTAACAGTAAGCTAGATGTGGAATTTTAAGCAAAATATCATTGAAACAACAAGAAAAAAAATGTACAAAAATCTATGACATTGTTTTAATAAAGTTTAGGTTTAAAAGCAAATGAAAAAAAGATTGATAGCCAGTTTAAATTTTGATGATTCTTTTAAAATGTGCTGTTGTAGTAGGAAGACAGTTTTCTACTGATTATCACAAAAATGATTTAGATAGCAATTATTAAAGGATAATACACTAAATAAAACATTTGAAACTGGTAAATAACAAGTAAAGAAAACGCAAAAAGGGTTTAAATATGTCACTAAACACTAAACAGTGTATACTGTTGTTTTTAATGGTAACATGTTGACATATGGTAAGTTTTGATTACACAAATATATAACCAGTAAGTGACATTAATAAGCTTTGTAGGACAACTAAATGCAAATCATGAGGTAATTGAAAATTGCTTTGGAAAACGTACTGAAGAAAACGTTTTAGAAACTTTTTAACAAGCAATTTGAATTCAGTTCAGCAGCATTCTGAATAGTTCAGTGTTAGCAAAGTTGTTAAACAGTTAAGAGTAAGTTGTTAAATGCAGTAAGGCAAGCACTATATGTGTTGTTATTCAGTTTAAGATTCTAGCTTATCTGTATAGGATTCCATTTATGTACATGTGCAGTGTTAGGATAGTTTTTGTGCAGTGTTAGTAAAGTTGCCAGTTTTAAATTGTTAGACAGGGATCAATTGTATTGGTATTGGATTGTAACAATATTTAAGGTAAGATGGCTTACTGTGGGAATAGTATTACAAGTAAAATACATAATATTATTTAGCAAATATTGTTTCCTACATACATATATGTGCTCTTAGGGTTCATAGATATAATTTGCTGATTTCCTAAATGAAGCATTTTTACTATTCCGCTATAATATGCAAATTTTATTTTCTCAAAAATAATTGTTTTCACGTGTAGCTTCTCAAGACCATAGAAATTTTATTTTTCATCTTTTGAACATGCCTCTAATATAAATTTTTGCATAAAATGGTACGTCCTTGCTGGACTTTTTGTACACCTCTTAGCATAATAGCTGGAGGTTGTAGTTGTTAAAAGTTGTCCATACAGAAGTAGGTAGCATTTTGAACGTTTTGAGTATCCCTTTCATTTTGATCATAATGTTTCGAAACATTCAAAATGCTTCCTACTTCTACCATGGGCTTTGACATTCTTATTACGTCTACACTTATACTTATATATTACACCATGCGACTAACTTAAGTTAAAATGCAGAGAAAAAAGGAGAAGGCGACCATGACACGAGCAACGGCGCCACCTTGCGGTCAGGAAAGGCAAAGAAACACTAAGAGCGCTGCTACATGGCGCCAGAGGTGGCCGGTTTGTAATTGTGGTGACGAGGGACAAATGCACAACAGCGCCTCCTACCGGCGTTTTTTCAAATACAAAATTTCATGTTTTTTCTCGTTTTAGTAAGAAAGACCTGGATAATTTTTAAGGTTTGAATTTGGTTGCATTGAGCTGGTTCGGAATTTTTTTGTTTTTTGTCCTGTGACTTTGACCATAGGATCCTAGAAAAACGCTACTTATTAGCTATAAATTAAAATATTTAGCGTTGTCGTTTGCATGAAAAAGAAATCTTGATGTTCAACATACTTTATATAAGTAGGTTGTAAGATCACTTCTAGATTACCGACGGCATATTTGTACAAGAAATGGTGTGTTTTAGCCCGCGATGTGTTGTTTCGCCGCTTTTTTCTTGCAAAGAACCATCGAGAGCCTGTTCTGACCCAAAGGGCATTTTATCTTCGCAATTTTCATGTTTTTGCCTCGTTCGTCCATCCTGAACTAAAATCACCCAATCTTCCCTTTTCATTTCATGTGAGATATTTTTTTCGTACAAGCAAATGTGATATGACGCCAAATAAGTTTCTGGCAAAAACTATTTTTTTACATTCAAAAAGTATAATAGGCGATTTAGGTAAATTATGCCAAACTTTTATAATTTGGTAACAAACATAAAATGGTAAAATTAATTATATTAAAGTTAGTACCTGTTCAGTCAGTAAAAACTGAAAAAGTGCCACTTTTTGCGTAATGTTTTGAATAATTTAATGGAATGTTGTAATTTTTGCAACATTAACCTCTTTTATTTAAATGTGAACATCGCCAAATTTCCAACCCCATCGTATTTGCCCTTACCGTAAAAATATCTACTGTATTTATAAGCCATTTTTCTTGTAATCATTTGTATAAACATTAAATATATATATATATGTATATAAAAATATACACTATATATATATTGGAGTTGACGCATGATTTTAGTTTCACCTAATGTTCATGTAAATATCAGCAGCTGTATTGAGCATAATACTGGAATGTTGAAATCACCTGTACAATTTATTCGCCCCCAATTCCAAGGTCTTAAGATAATCCGCACCTTTTTGGAAATTGTATTCTCGACAAACTTGTGTGTTTAACGTGTGGATTATTTGGGGCAGTTTTGAACCTTTTTTTTCTTTTTGTAGACGTCGGTTGTTTTAAGCGCGATTTTTTGCAAGGAATGTGTGTTCAGCAATACTAGTTTGGTGAGGTAACGCTTGGATTGGAAATTGTTTGGTGAAATAGAGTGAAACTTTAGACGTAATAAGTGCAAAACCGGAACTTTTTGCTGCAAAGCTGTTTAAGAGATTGACTTCCGACAAAAACGCAAAATCACCTTAATACCATAAATTAATTTCTTGTGTGACGTCAAAAGTATGCATCAAGCCGTTTTATTTTGCTCCATTTTTAAATACTTTACTTAATATTTTTTATCTAAATTCGTGCGTCGACGGGACTCGAACCCTCAACCCCTGGAACTTTGTTGTTCCAGTGACTTCCCTGTGTACACAGAAGCACAGTAATTAGTCTCTCGACCGACACTTGCTACCCAAACATTAGGGTTTAGCATGTATCCCCAGCACCCCTATACCCACAACGGGGTTGTGTGTAAACACTCCTGCAGTACAGAACCCCACAACTAGATACCCGGGCTTGCCTCGGTCATTTTTTACTTTGCACTCCGCAAACGTTTACTCGCAAACTCGCGCTATAGTATTAGTTGTGATCATTTCGCAAACTGCCAAAATTAACATAAAACATGTTTTAATGATCTTTCTCTCCTTTTCAATCTTCAAACATTCAAAGAATAATTAACGTGGAGTTTAATATTTCCTCCAGGGCTTTTAAAAATAATGAAAAAAATACTAATATTTTTATTTTAGTACCAGATTAAATTTTACCCGTAATAATTTTGTTTTTGTGATGAAAGTAGAAATGTCCGATGCTTCGAGATCCGATCCCGAATGACGTCATCACTATGCTTAACAAGCAAAATAGATTAAATGAAAACATCCAAAGGTTTTATTCAGGTTGTTAGTTTACGATTTGCTCCGAAAAAAAAAAGGCTTAGTTACCTCCAGTTATTAATATATTATATTTGGGATACATTTACCTTTATTTCTTATATTAATTGGGTATCGGACGAGTATCGATACTAAAACTTAATATCGGGTATCGGCTTCGATCCGAGGTTATCGGACATCCAATAACGATATTATATCGTTGTCAAACGCACAAATGTATGGGCAACATTTCTAAACAAGCAAGGTGTCGAAACTAATCCATATTTGACGCCGAGCTTCTGTGCGGTTTCGCTAAAACAACCAATAGACTGCACTTCCCTGCTCCGGTGAAAGATTGTTCTTGCGCGTTTACTAAATAAAGCTTTAAAACAACATTTCAGTTAAAACACAAATCTTGTCAATTGGCTTGATTTATTAGATACAATCGCTATTACCTTTAGTCATCAAGGTGAATACACATTTATGAAAACACCGCAGTTATAAAATGCAATTCAATGTGAGCTAAAGCTGCTTATTGCGTAATTGAAAGCGGGAACTTTTAATGAATAAATTTATCGCAATCATGGATTATGATTGAATTTGTTTTATATTTCAATAGCTGCAAAAACCCATATATACGTTTTTCAAAAGGCACCGAGCCTATTATAATTTTCTGATAATTTATTGTTATTATTTAAAACCGCAACGCACACTACTTTGCTTAGCATCTGATTTAACCATAGTTTTATTCTTCCAATAAAAATGTTTATTTTTTTTAATTTTAAGATTTGAAAAAAACATAATTTTAAAATCAAGAAAAAAAAATTAAATCGAAAACAAAAAAAATATATTCAGAGGTGATAACCCCGTGACCTTTACCCTCACCCATGTTTGTTAGACCCACAATTCACCCACGCAGTGGCTTCCGGGGTCCAAATTCACCCAGCACATGTCGGACTTAGCGCCTCCCTAACTCCAGCTTGTTTGCTTCAATAACAAGCTTTCCATTAGCGATGTCTCGACCAGCTTTCAACACTTTCCTGGCCAAGTTTTACGGCCACTTATGAACGGGCCGGCCACTTTTAGGCTCAGTTTTATGGCCAGTAAACCGAGATGTTTGCACTCGAAGCGAGAATGGATAAACATTGTTCGAATTTCAATTTAACAACTTCGGTTTATTGTTCACCAAACGAAAGAACAACAAAATTTCACTAAAAAGGTCGATAACTGGAATTGACGAGTGCCAGATAGATTTTTAATTTATGGTCGCATTTAACGTTAAACTAGAAGTTAATGGAAAGAATATCCAACAAAATAAACATTTTTAGTCTTTAAAATTGTCGTTCTGGTACAAATGTATCAACATTTAACATAGATTTACATACAACAAACATCTGTGAATAAACCATTATTAACCGTTGTTTTTAATTTGGCTTCATGTCGCTTGCCAAAATATACTTTGCTGACTACTTGTCTCGATTCAAACGTTCCATTTATTGATTGTAAAGCTGTTCAACTATAATGTTGTTTCCCAAAACTTTGCACCTGTGATTTGTTATTCCTCAAACTCCACTAACTATCTTATCTCCTAAGTAAACTCACTCAAATCAAAGCGATGGGTTTCACAAATCCTACACTCTGTTGTTATTGTAGGTCCCTCTTCACCCCTAAGCCCCCTAAATAGTTGGATCCATCAACTGCCCCACGTTGGGGTCTAAAGGGGGTCATCGATGCTTTAATCCAGGTGTCACCAAAAAAGATAAAAGTATCCACTTTAAAATATTTTTGAATTCAATTTAAACCACAAATTATTTAAAAAACAAAAAATTAATTAAGGTTTCACTGTTTTTTATTGCTCTTCTATTTATTTTTCCTTCGCTTAACGATAATAGGTGTTTACAAAGTTCGACACAAAATCTTAAACCCGTCCCGCAATACCAAGCATTTACAGCTATCTGTGGCCCTTCATGCAAAAAGTTTGTTGATCTCTTCCCTAATCGAGTCCTTCTGTCTCACAAGTTGCTATTTTAAAGCTGACCTTAATATTATTTCGTCGGTTCTTACGTGACTTACGGGATTAGGTGAAAAAACTGTTAAATCACCGATATAATTAACCTTGCGGCGTTTATGAGCATTTGTATTGCGTTTTCTGTTGTTCTGGAAGGCAAACACGGAACTCCTTATTGTTGGTTAGCTCTTGGAAATGTTCGATAAGGGATAGCATTTAAGAAAAGTCTAAATTATTCACAGATTAAATTTTCATTCTCTATTGCGTATAAATTTAGGTGTAAATAGTATTGATATGATATTTTATTACCGCTTAAACAAAGGACAACATATTTGAATAATTCCGGACCATTTAGTTTTGCCTAATTTACATCTTTCGTCGTAAAACATTTGGCATTTTTAAAAGTTAAAGGAATAACAGTTTTTACAAAGCAATTAAAGTTCCACATTTGTTTGTAGTTTTAATTTATGAAGTAGAAAAGTAGCAACATTTTGGTGGCGAAATTACTACAAATGGTTCCATGTCCGAAAAAAAATTAAAAATTAATTTGTTTACTGAAAAATGGTTTCTCGACTATACTAACAAAAAATAGATTAACATCATAAAAATATACCACAAAATATCAATTTAATCATAAGCCAATAAAAGTGAATCGTCAATAAATCACCAAACATGTTTTCAATCGTAAAAAGATTCGACCAACTGGCCTAAAAATCTGACTGAATTAAAATGGCGTCGTTTAGTCGTTTGGTCAGCCACGATTGGTCAGTTGGTCAAGTACGTGGGTAAGTGAAGCGGTATGTTGGCTGTTTGGGGCACTTACCCCGGGGGTACTTGGGTGAAACCGGACACCAGAGCCCCCCAAATGTCGTGCGGACCCCAAGCGTGGGTGAAAAGCACTTGGAAAGTCGAAAGAAATATTTCCGTTTCGATTTCTCTATAAACTTTGTTTTATCTTTAAAATTGCCGCACACCAGAGATTTCTTCCAACAATATTCCCACAACCTGTTTACAATTTGATTCGCCGAACTTTTCAACTTTGTTTTGCCCTTTTATTTTTTGTGCGGCCCATGGTTAGACCCAAAAAGAATCACGGTATATAATCCCCTCTTCACCCTTCCCCTGCATAAAAAATATTCGGTATAACATTCGTACGTTTTAATACAATTTTCATCGCCCAATATTTGTTTCTTTTGCACAAAAAACGCTGCCATTTTACTTCGAATAACGCTTGCAGGAGGTAAGCTATAACATTCCCTTGTTTTTTTATTCTAACAGCCTATAAAATAACAAAAGAGCCTTTACTTTTTCAACCCCTGTTTGGTTTACCCCCCACGAAAAGCACAGCAAGTTTGAAATGCTGGTGACAAAGAAAATCTGCAATCATTTGTGTTGGTCACATTCTTACTTGTATATGACCAAAAAGCACGGAATTTTATGGGTTATTTTTGTAGCACACCAACCTATGATACCATTATAGTTTCGCTTTTGTAAACTATACTTTAAAATAAAAACGAAAAAAATGACTGCCCGGCCCCCAACAGCCCCCTACAAACCCCCTACAAACCCCTACAGCCCCCTACAAACTCTACAAACCCCTACAGCGCCCTACAAACCCCTACAGCCCCCTACAAACCCCTACAAACTCTACAAACCCCTACAGCCCCCTACACCCCCTACAACCCCTCAGTTGCTTGACCCCAGTTTAGCGTTACGAAGCAGTGCTAAGGGTGCTTAAGTTCACTTGATGCGTGGAGCGCCCATCTTTCACCACAAGAACCTTCGAGCATCACTTAGCGCCAAACTGTTGCGAAACCTCGCCCCAGTCGTCGCATCGCGCGTCGCACCATTGTTTCCCACCGCCTTTTCATTGTTTTTCTGTTTGCGAGGAAGTAGAACGCTTGTCAACCCCTTGTTCGCAAACAATCGCGATTGTCAGCGGGCCTCATGACGCAACAATGTTGGGTATGTATGTTTATTTGAAAGATACAAATGCACAACACAACTCAATATACAAAAGGTTAAATACAACATAATACATTGAATGCAAACATTTAGGATTTCGTGTTGGATCCGAGTTGGGTTAAACCCAATGCTGGCAATTAATATATTTGTCAATTTTTAATTAAAATTGCAGTTTTTCTTATTTTTGTAAGAATTAAGTAAAGTGTTTTCTAGTTATTATTGACTCAGCCGACAATTTCTTTTCTGTGTTGAGATGATAAGAAGGCAAGAAAGCCTAAAAAAATTACGTTTGCTTGGTTTAAAATTTGAGTCTACACGGCATCCATGTTTACAACGAAAACGTTTAAAAGAATTACTTTGCTATTGCTGAATGCGGGGTGCAGACCTAAAAATAATTCTAGTTTTATAATTCTTTAAACTAGAGTAAAATACGACTAATTCTAATTCTAATCTATTTCGAAAACAATGCTAATAGCCTAGCTCTTGCCTAAAAATCATAGGCTATATTAAAACGTTTCAAAATTATCACACGAATATTTACCATTCACATCCAATGTAATTCTAGTTCCAATTCTAATTAAATTTTGTTTTTTAAGAATTCGGTATTCTAATCTTATTTAAGAAAACTTAAGCCCAATAATCTACTTTTATTTAATCTAATTTAGCAAAAAACTCAAATGCTCCACTTTTATTTCTAACTTAATGTTTAAAAGCCAAAATAATTGTAGCCCAAGTCGTCCAGGGTGGCCGGTTTACTTGGGACCTTACAACAGAAAGATCGTGACCTTTTAAAGCAGGATTTGTATCGTTGTGTGCGCCAGAGTGTCAACTTACCTCGATGTTGACTCAAGAAGCATTAGCATATTCCGACAATAACCCCTCGCGCTGTTTGTCGCGCGATGCTGTTTGTTACGTAACAGTGGGTATCGCTGGGGGCAAACTTGGGGGTGTTTTTCTTTTGTGAGTTTTGACAGCCGTGACCGATGGCTTAAGGCAGGGGTCGTTTTGCTCGTCCGGTTATTTTGCTTTTTCTTTCTCGGTTTCCTGAATATTTCCAACGCAAACTGACTTTTGTCGTTTTGCTGAAATCTGCCAAAAAATTGCTTCAAAATTTTGTCTTTTTCGTTGCTTCAGGCTGTTTTTCGCAAATATAGTAATAATTCGTACAATTTCTGTGAACTCAATAAATTTGTTGCGATATATTTTTATTTATTTATGTAAACAAAACTAAAACATAATGAAATAAAGGTAAATCTAACACTAAGAACACGCAAAATATTGTTGCCAAAAAGTTGAATTGTTCCTTTAAACTTAGGCTTGTCATGGTTGAAAGCGGATCATTTTAAAAAGATTACCACGAACACAAAACTTGACGCTTCGTCAATTGTCCAGCGATGTTTATGAAATGGGATTCAATCCCTGGTTAAGAATGTAAATGTTTTATTGGAGATTATTATTACTCTGTTTATAATCCAGGGTTTTTTTAATGATGTCTCCCACGAATGCGAAATTTAATAATTTGAAAGCTACACTTTGTTTTTTTACAAAAAACTTTTTTCACGGGGTATTTACCAATGCTTTTTACGGGCGTTTGCAAACTGCCTTCAGCTTAAAAAAATGTTCATGGTTTCCCCAAGATGATTTGTAATTATTGACTATCAGTCGTTTTCATTTTTTTAGCTTGCGGCTCTTGAGAAAATAAATTCGCAGCACAGTTTTTACAAACAACAATAGATACATACCTTGGTAAATGACCTTAATACCGTCGATACAATATGTGAACACCTTAGCATCACAGAAATTTTGACTGAGACAAGAAAGTCTATACTGTTTTGCTACCATTCGAAGTCATCGTCGTCACTAACGTGCATTAGGGCGAGGAGATATCTTCTTTTTCAAATATTCGGTTTGCACCTTAACATCGTCAGTTTTTTAATAGATAGTCTCCATTCAGTCTCGCACGCACGACTATATGTTTATTTGTAACACAAAAAGTTTCTGAATTAGAAAAAGTGACACGGCACACAGTTACAATTCACTGCCTGTGGAAATCAAAAACAAGAAATCATCAAACACGAAAAATCCCAGGCATTCGAAGCTACTTGGTGGCCGATATTTTGCCGTCGTCGTAATGTTTGTTTACCAGCTAAGTGACTGTCGTGTTGCGATCTTGGTGGTCCAAATAAATCCACGTCCCAGGTCAATTCCGTGTCATTAATCCCCAGTCAGGAGTGCAGTGTGTTTACGGTGATTAACAGAGCAAGGTTCGAAATCCAAGAAAAGTTAGAAACTTGGCGAAAAGTCGGATTCTTTGGCGACGCTTTTTCTTGCGACTCCTGCCACCGGATCCGGCATTGTGAGCAAACAAACGAACGAACGCATCGCGCGTCAATTGTTCGACCCACACCTCTGACTTGTCGCTGTCGGGGCGAAATTTCACCAAAACTTGTTGACGTTTTAACTTTTCGGCGCGCTTTTGCCATTGGCGTTAAAAGGGGGGAGGGTTAACCCCTCTTTTTTACCCTGAGGGGGGTTGCAATTAAAACCTCAAATCAATCACAAAGAAAGTGAAATACATAATAACGATTTGTTTGTAATCTAAATGAACAAATTCTGTACAAAAGGATAGAATATTAAAGTTGAAGGCACAATGCCACAGTTTTTAGTTTTGTTGCAGATTGCCTAAAAGTTTCAAATCGTCTTTGCGTTTGATTAGGTGTTATTATTTTTGATATTTGCGTTCTAATGTTTTTCTCATATTTCACTTTTTTGGCAAATTTCAACCGAAAAAGTGACACCCATTTATCTTTTCAAATTCCTCCAATTTTTTAACAAATCTATACCTAGTATAAACGGACAAAGAAGACAGTGAATTACTCTAAGGAAAAACTTAAGATTGTTTTCAAACAGATTAATTTGCATCATAGATATATAAAAATCTGTTTAGAACATTAATCAAACCTTTTAAAAACTTTGAACACCTGTCGTGAAATCATTAAAAAATCATTTAAGTTTTGCGCAACGCTCGTTAATCCGTTTAGAATAAGTGTTACGATAATTTCCCGCTCACAAAAGCTGCAGAGTTTATGTTTTGATGAGATAACTTATCTCCGCTCTACGGTTCGTTGCAATGAAAACAACACGCCAGGGTCGACCTTCCGTAGCAGCAGTGGGCGAGAGAAGATACCCTGTCGCTCTGTGTATTTAAGCTCGCTTGTTCAAATTGACTTTAGCAAGTCGACTGGTCACACAAGATGCAAGTCAAATATGTACAGCCCTGCTAGTCGCGTGCCCCCTGTACTGCCAGTCAGTTCACGCCCAACCTCTCGCCTGATCGCTATCTGCTCGGGGTCGCCGACGCTCAATCTAGGGCCGTGTCAAGGTCAAGCGCAAGGACAACACGTGGCGGCCAGATTCGGAAGAAACGTGACCCGAGTCTTGTGTCGTTTTTTTGCGCGTTTGCGTTTTCAGCTGATACAAAGTTTACGTTGTATAACTGGCTGTTGTTTTTATATTATGAGTGTTACTCCGAGGTGTTGGGATTCAGTTTTTTTATAAAATGACAAATTCGCGTTCATAAAACAATATGTAAGTTGTTTTGCAACTCATAACTGTTTACTTTTTGCTACAAATGCGAACACAGTAGCGAAGGATCAACGAAGAACCATAAAATGGTTATCGAGTCAATTGAGATAAACAAGACTATTTTTTTGTTTTGATTAGACTAGAGCGTTCATTGCAACAATAGTTTGCTACAATCTATTATACTTTCACAAAATCACTTTTAAAGTCCAAAACAACCAGAACGTTATTTCCTGACTTACGTTGTTCAAAACGCCCGAAAATTCGCGGCAACTTTAAGAGTCGGTCGGAGTTTGGAAAGTTGACAATTGATCGATGATCGAGCCCGGAATTGTCCGCTTTTCACCGGCGCCGCAAATTTTCCAAATTCCTCGGCAAAGTCAAAATCCCGCGACGCTCGAGGCCAGCGGTCGGGTTTCAGTTCTGCGGCGATTTGAAGCTCGAATCCCCGCGGATCTGGTTACGCTGGAACAAGTGGCTCCTGTGAGAGGTTGTGGGCCGGCGGTCACCGGGACACGCTTTATTTAGCCTTGTTTGAGTGATGGCGATCGAATAGAGCGGTCAGTGCAGGCCACAGTAGCCGCTCGGGGCTTGGCTGTGCTGCTTAAGCCCCTGTAACGAGCCCACTTTAGTTTGTAAGCCTTTTCGCTGCTGATTGACTGGCCGGTCGACGCCACTACTTTGCATTACAAGGGTCGTGACGTTGTTTTGGCGCGGGCTGTGCTGAAGGTACAGTAGAAAACATGCTGGAGGTACAGCAGCAAAATTGTATAATATCTTTAAAAAAATGTTGCACTGAATATGTGATAATGGAAATCACCTTGACCCTTGCAAGATAAATGTCGACCTTAATTCCTGATCAGTAACAGCAGAAGAGTTTGGTAAAGCTAGGAATTGAGATCAGACACTAACTTTCAATAAAGTCTGACGTGAATTGCTAGCTTTGCTAGAGTATTCTGCTGGTATTTAAAAAAAAGAAATATTTACTGAATAAAATAGCACTTCACACACACTTTTTTAACCCCCTCGTGAATTGACTTTTTCTGCCTAATTCTCAAAATAAAACTATTTGAAATAGCGAGGCTACATATTTACGTCCAGCTTACCAACAATGCCAAATATATTTACAGTTGCACAAGCGTATATTGTAATACACTGCTACTGCGTTTAGTCAAGGACTTTTCAACATTATTAATATTACTTAACAACACTTGAAATTGAAACGTTTATTGAGGACAGCACAAAACAATCCCCCTAAACAAAACTTCATTATTTTTGGTCGCATATTTGGTAGTTTTGCGATTGTACATAAAGCTGCTTTCTCACTTGAAAACGACTTTAGCCATTTTGGTTGGCGACTCAAACTTTAACATTGCAAAATATTATATTTACCCACACAAACAACGCTATATGTGCTGCAAAACTTATGATTGTAAAGTTGTAATAAAAAACCTGAAGTTTTGTTGCAACTCGAAATTATATAGAACTTCTTTTGAATCTAAATTAAAAAAAAAGCTGGTAACATTTTTGTTTAGTGGTTCACAACATCGAAGAAAGGCTCTAATATAAGTTGATCGGTTATTTCGCAGAGTTTTACGATTTATTTTGTTCACCATAAGTTTGAATATTGTTTGTTGCTCTGTTTCAAGCAACAGTTGTGTTTGTGAAACGAAGTCATTCGCCTCACTTTTACAAAATGGCGCATGTCTGTAATATTACTGGTTTATGATTTGCTGAAAAGGCAATCGACAATTTTTCTGGATATGAGATTTAGTCAAATAACTTATAAATACTTTATGCTTTTGTCTTGGGTGGCAAAGTAATTGTTGTTTGTATACCTAATTGTTTTTCTTTTAATTGTAAGTATTTTGGGGCGAAATGCTCAAACTGAAACTGCAAATATTCTCTTGTTGTGTGAAATTCTGTTGGATACAAATTTTACTTTTAATATATTATTCATGCCAGAATAACGTTATTTCTAACTTTTGAAAAATAAACCTCTTAAAGAGCTTCTGGCCATCGAACGTTGGTATAAGGCCAATTGCCTCAGTTGAACTAAAACCTAAAGGCTTTATTATTTACTATGGCTTTTATTTTCAATTAAACTTTCAAAATCATTCTTCAAAACTCATGTTTATTCATAAGTTAATTCATTCTCTTGCGAGATATTTGCGACTTAATGCAATAAACAAGCGCTAGAAGCACAAGAAAAACAAAAAGGGCGGCTTAATACGGAACCAGTGGGTGGTGTGCGCGCTGTTTTACTAAGGCGTTCAATTGGTAGTTGGAACGTAGATATAAACAACGTGTTCAGCCATTTTTGTTGGCCAGTACCTTCAAGAAGGGCTTGATCAAAGAAAAAAGCATTGTGTTCATGTACGTTTAAGTTGCTGTAGACAGGGCTGTTGATTAAGGCAGTGTTTTCGCGACCCAACATTTTGCCGCCGTCTTATTTGGTTGGGTCACCGATTGCAGTAGAACGCATTGTTTAATTTATTTGAGATCGGTTCATGTAGTAGATATACGAAGGCATGGCTCATAATATTTAAAGTCTAATCTATCCATGGCAGTTGCCTTATGTTTTGTTCACAAATTCAGTGAAGAGAACTCTGTCGCCAAAGCTTCACTGTTACACTTACGCTCAGTATTTGGGTGGCCGCGACAAAAGAAACACTGCCCTAAGGCGTCTTGTGGAGGTAATTATTGTATTTTTGGCCTGCGTCACTATATTTATGGAGGTTAGCACGTGAAAACTATTCACAAACCTGCATTAGGTTTGGATAAAAATCACGTCAAAACATATCTTTAAATTTTATGCTCATTTGCTTTAAACCTGTGACTGTAATTTCACGGGGAAATAACGATTTATGTTTATTATAACGTGGTCATTCACCCTGAAGAAGGTGACTTCAATCGGTCGTAGAAATTCAGTACTTTTAACCGTAATTTGACAAACGTTATATATTGTCGTTTACGGTTCTAACTTCATATTTCGACCCATTTGGATGGAAAAGAAACTAATAAAACACAACCGACAAAATGGAGACTTGAAATCACTTAAAGAATAATCCGCATTTGAATAAAGAAAATGGTCGCATTTAAAGTTAAGATAACGACACATAGTGAAGTAGGTGAAAGTTCACGGTGACGTGCTGACTGTGCTGCTCGAACCTGGACTCGTGTCGGATTTAAAACCGTCCGATCCTCCGTCCCTGGCGTATCCTCGTGACATTACCGCGCACTCATCCGACCTGGCGAAACCTGGAGATAAAAGATGTTTTGTTGGAGATGACGTGGTTTTAAAGCAGGGGTTCTTAATCTGGGGCTGTGGACCCTATATGGGTACGCGGAATACTTTTAGGGGGTCCATGAAGGCCTAATGAAATCTAGTGTATAGTTTAAAATCCTGAATGAACTTGAAAAAAAATAGCGAAAGAAAAGCGATTAATTGAAAGAACGCTTTCATTCATTCTACTTCAATGAATTTAGACTGGATTCTAGCTGACGTACAAATTCGACCGAAAACTAGGTTTCTCAAGTCTACTAATTATGACGTCACCCTTGGTCCGCGCAACCTAAAAATGTATTTAGGGGTTGCATTGGAAAAAAAGTTGCTAATCCCTACCTTAAACACAAAAAACAACTGTTAAGTGAATCTCGTTCGTATTCGTTTAATCTAAGGCAGGGGTGACGAACACGTGGCTCGCGGGCACAAATGGCTCGCGGAAGAATTTTGTGGCCCGCGAAGCATTCGGGTGAAACAAATGCAGTCTTTGAAGTTTCTTTCACCCGCTTCTACTCTTTGCGATGCGATATGAAAAGCTGATAGCCTGATTGAATAACGCGTATATCATGCAGGAATCGTAGGAACTGTTGTGTAAAACCAAACAGTAACCATCAATCGAAATTTCTCATTGAGCAAAAATTTTCATTAAATGTTTATTTGTTAGTTCTTATTTACTATTTCATATTTCAATATTGCGTTAAATAATTTCAGCTGTATGGTTCGCATGGGTTTTAATTAGTAAAAAAAAAAAAAGTAAAAACTTGTGCGGCCCGCTTACTCAGAGGTAAATGACAAAGTGGCCCGCGACGGCAAATAGGTTCGTCACCCCTGATCTAAGGTTTAGGAAAATGTGTAATAAAGTTTAAAATACCTGTAAAAAAGTTGTTTTATAGCGTCAATAAATTGAATTGATATCTCAATGAAAAAATAGGCAAAATAAGACAAAATTACGGAATAAGACAACATACCAAATTAAATAACTTAAATATTAGGTTTCAATTGATCTCTAAAGATTTGTCATTGGCCTAAACAACTTTAACACATGAAGCACTGAAAGAGTTGTTTTAACTTTATACTTGGAACTATTACTTGGAATCGTTTCAACTCGGCGCGAAAAAAATGCCATGACGTGGTTCAAAATATTTAAAAATCCAGTTTGGAAAGAGTTTTTCCGTTGCAGTCTGTTTTGGGGAATAATAGTTTACATTTATCTGCGGTCCAGGTTATTTATCAAAAAGTCCCATGAAAAGAGCCGTAAGTTTCCGACCATGGACAAACACATTTTCTTCATGCCTTTCAATTTTTTGGGATTCTAATTTTGCTCTATTAGTAAGATTTGAATTGAACATTGGTTAGAGCTGATGTGCATAGTTAAATTTTCATATTCTGTGATGTTACAGTAAGCCACTACGCGAAAATGCAAGTAAGGGTTGCCCCGCAATCTATTTATTTTTGAAGTAGGTTTCCGTAAGTCAAAAAAAGTTGCGAAGAGCTGTTGTAAAGTAACGGTCACTTACCATCACTAGTGTCCAGTTGGTCAAACCTCTGCTGGACACAACCGAGTCTCTTGTGGTAAACATCAGGACCCTCTTGAAAGCTTCTTTCCTGTTTAAAATGCCCCCTGTAGCCGTAAAAGTCCCGTTCCACGCCGCTGCTGTCGTACAGTCTCCTCTGCCGATCGTAGGGGTGAAACCGATACCCCTGGCACTCAGCATCGGCGATCCCAAGCCCGTCCGAGACTCGACCGACCACGTGGTCACTGTTATGTGGGACTCTCTTGTAGTAAAAGCTGCTGGAATCCGCGCTGTTTTGCTTAATATGGCTGTTATTTGAAGCCTGGAGCCTCCTGTTCGAATAAATGCACGTTTCCGGGTAAAAGTACCTCCACTCATCCGACCTGCCGTCGCCCGAGCGTTCCTCTGCTCCGCTTTGATACGTGCGCGCGAATTCTTTGTTTGCGAACATACACGACGAAGATTGCTCGCTCAAACAGGCGGTTCGCTTCTCGGGGATTCCCCGTGACTTCTCCTCGCCCGATTTTGTCCTGGGGCTTGCGACCAGGTCGCTTCTCACGTCATCCTGGATGGAATCGTCCGAAGAGTAGTGAGAGGAAATTTTCTCCTCCTCTTCATTGTTGGGAGGAGAGGAGAGAGGAGCGCTCTTTGTGCTCTTCGTTTTTCTCTTCTTTGCCTCTTTTTCTACTCCGAGCAGCTTCTGTAGATTTTTGATGTACTGGATGGCACCGCGCAATGTCTCCACCTGGTGGGAAACGTGGTTTGGGTAAAATTTATATTTTTTGGGGGGAGGGTGAAAACTTCAGTTCAAAAAACTACTAAATTGGAAAGTTAAACGACGCAATGATCTGTTGGAGTTAGAGTTTGATTAATGCTTGTTTTTTGCGCCTTAGCGTTTCGACAAGATATTGTCGTTCACCTTGCTCAGTCTCTTATTTAAGGGTTGCATCAATACTTGTGTAAGGCAACAATCCCGGTTTGGCCGAGGTCGTCATTCCGAACCTCACTGCACAAGATACCTTAGGAAAGGCTTTATCAGCCAGCCTATTTAGGACGATGTGATGTGTGGAAGCTAGGCCAGTCTAGACAAAATACTGTGGTGAGGTTCGAACTCACGACCTCAGACGCTCTACCAACTGGGCCTTTCTTCGCGTTACTTGTTTTTTAAAACGACAGCCATTGATGTACGATTTAAACGGATACCGGTTGCGATCATTGTTTCATTACCAGAACCTTTTTAAACGTTTTTCATTTTTTTTCAATAGCCATCGATACCAGTATCGGTTTTAATCTGATATTATCGTTCACCTTGCTGAGTCTCTTCTCTGTGAATTCCTCGGGCAGATGTTCCCTCAGTCTCGCGTATCCATCGTTCACACACTTCACCCTCTGTCGTTCCCTCTCATTCCGTTTCCGTATAAAAGCAGGCTCAAAACCGTAATCGTAGACTCCGTAAGCTCGAAAGGGGAAGTAGGGAAGCCTGGAGGCGAAAGCTGCGGGGTCTGAGGCGTACTTCGGGTCCAGGTAGCTCTCAATGCCGCCGCTGAATGTCGGGTGAAGTTGCTGTAGGAAGAAAGCGTCTCGATACTGCGGGGTTTGGAAGCAGGGTTCGCCGCGTGGGTGCTGGACAGTGGCCGATGCCACCATCTGTTGCATCGCTGCTTGGTGGTGGTTGTAAGACGCTTGCTCCATGCTCGCCTGTGGAAACGTAAACGTTCGAGGTCAGCGACTTAAAACAACTGATAATAGCGCGCATAGGAGCCTTAAGTAAACAGATCATTTACGCTTATTTCGCGCTAAATATCTCGTAAGTGTAACAGTTTTGTGCGATAGTTCAATTAGGCCACAAATAGGGAAAACGCTCACCCTTTTTTTTCTGCAAATATGCCTTATCAACAAAATTGGTTATGGCCACTTTGTAACCACGCTAAGTAATTTTTTTTAAAAACACAACATGTATTAGGGCCCTAAAAAAGTTTATTGACACTGTCTTTTGTTATTATTTTGTTCGCTTGGCTTCAGGATCATTCCTCTTACATTTGCTGCATTTTTTGTTTTCTTGTCAGCTGTTTTTTATCGTTTGCTGACAAGCTGAGTCAGTCATCCATGACTCAGTACAACGATTAGAACGGCTTGTAATCCGTGTGTGCACCCATGCGGAGCCAACCGATCTGCTGATTAATTGTTTCGCCTCAAAAGTCGAATTAGTTTAAAACAAGGCGCTCACAAACATACAAATAGTTCTGTCACTTCGTGCTTCACATATGGTCGCTTGGTAATTTCTCAGGGTGCACTATTGAGCACAGTGTTAACGGGTTGTCAAAACCGTTTGTTACTCACTCTAAATAGCGTTTGTTTCAGTCGTAAGACTGCCACCTGATTGTTGATCAATCAATCAAAAAAAAGCTAGAAGTTTGTTCTTTTGACAGTCTGGAATTAAACGTTGGATTAGTTTGTCACCAGTGTTCCCTCTAAGGTGCGCAATCCATATCAGACTTTTTGCGTAAAAAATTGCTCACTTAATTTCATTCCCAGTTTAAAACTAAAAGATCTTTGTAATTTTTGAGCATTTCGCAAAGTACATTTTTCCATTAATATACTTAATTAAGTTTTTAACCTACTATTTTGTGACTTCATCACTAAAATTTTCGTGATCTTTACTTGTTGTTTACCATTCGGCATCGGATGCCCATTGCTGTATTAATTTAAACAGTTAAACAACTTATTTTATTTTTACACCTATGCCTAGTGTTGGTCAACCTTTTACAAGTAGTGGCCTCTTTTAGGATATTAACAGGCAAAACAGCCTCAACGTTCATTTAAAGTAACCTATATTCAGCGCAGTATTTCGGGGACTACATACATTAGTGCGTCCCAAACAGCTAAGCCAGTGGTACTCAACCTTTTTGTAAGTGGAAGACTCTTCATAAGTCCCAACACTTGTGCCCCCCTTGCTCACGTTTTGAAAAATTCGTCATTGAACGTCACAAGGGACGTCTATGATGTCATAATGAAACCAAAATTCAGAGTTTAGTGGATATCGATAGAAATAATTCTTATTATATCTCTCAGATAAACGAGATTATGAAGCAGTCAAAGAACATTTTTGTATGCGAAAGGCTTAACAAATGTTAAGACCAGCCCAGCATTACCAGACTTTGACAACTATGTAATTCTAGTTGGTTAATTTAATGAATTAGGGCAAAACTCTAAATCCCAAAGTTTGAATGGCCTGTGTAATATAATCCTAGTTTTAATCTTATGGGTGTTTTAAAAACATTCCGCTTTGCCCAGCCGCATTTAGTTAATACTCTTTGGTTGGAACGACTTGTTGGTTATTTTACAGTCTGTAAAGCCTTAAATATTTCCTAATACTTTTCCACCTTTCCTTGCAATTAGGGATATTTGATACTGGACATATTATTCCGATACCGATCCCATCCGATACCAAATGACGTCATAACTATGGTAAAGAAATCAAAATGAAAGTTAACTTTCTGCACAATAGATTTAAAGGTTGTTTATTGCTTAAGCCTCTAAGCAACGTAATATAGTTTATTTTAAACAAATACGACTAAAACTTATATTTGAAATATAAATTATTGACCTAATCTCATTACTGTTTGAATTTTCATAATTACCACATGCCTTTAAAACTTAACTAACAAGATAATTGGATTAATTAAAACATAATTTTTTTAAAAGTACTTGGTTTTTCGTCCCTTTTAATTTTATTCGTTGTTGGATGCCTTAAATACCAAGTTATTTGGACCTAATAACTAATTGGAAACCTCTGTTTTGTCGCTGTAAATTTTATCCATTGCCAAATGCCTTTATAACTTCTCTACCGAACTGTTTGAAAACTCCAGCTTAAACCTCCAATTCAAACTCAAGTGCTTCATTGTTTGTTATCAAACCACTACACCGAGACATCAAAGAGCATCAATCGTCACCGACAAGATTAATCACGTGTTCAACCGCGCACGATTAAATGTGCAATTCGCCGTGGAGTGATTTCAGCGGCTTTACTGACCTCAGGACTCTAAGGTCGATTCCGCCGGCTTTTCTTTACTGAAATCCGGTGGAATTTTCTTGTTCTCCTTAAAAGCAGGAAATGCTTGTCGCTTGATCCGTGGTTTATTGGAATTCGTTGTTTGCAGCTTGTAGTGTTATTAGGCCCCAAGCTTGAGATTAGTTGTTGTTTAAAGCGAACTCCTGCAGTAATGTTGACTGGCGATTGTCAGCTTGTAGAAAATGGCCGACTTTTTAGTCGTTATGCATATTTGGGTTTGGGTCGGCTTAAATCTAAAAAAAAATGCAACAAGAAACCAACAATTAAAAAATAAGGAAGGAAAAGACTAAAAATAAATAAAATATTAGTGAAAACTCGACTTGGCCAGGACAGTTATTAAAACCATCTTCTGTCATTAACTGTAAAAAAACGCTGACAATGTTCCACAATAACTGCGCCAGTTGGTCAAAATGCCCACCTCCTATTTTTTATGTAGTTGAGCAAACCTGGTTCTTAAACTTTTTTAACTTGTAACACACTAAGAAACTAAAAATTCGCGACACAAAAACTATAATATTATAACTTTAGAATCGCCCATAATAGTCGGCGACACAACAAGTGTACACATGAAATTATCAGCTATATAATAATTGGTTTGTGAGCAACACTAATTGTTTAGTAGCAAAAAAGTTACTTTCCAAAATTACAAAAGTTTTACACTTTAAATATTTTGAGTCACACAAATGGAAACCACTGCCTTAAAAATAGATTTTGTTGAAAGTTCAATAAACTGGTTTGCTACGAAAAATCGTGACCTGATTTGATGCCAACATTCGTTTTCTTGCTCAAAACACTGGAAAACAACGATCAGATTTCTAGTCACGACCTTCGTTGGTTTTTATTCGAGAAAGTTGAAATACAAGATCGGAAAGTTTGTGATTGGCGACACAAAACAGTAGGTTGACGTACTTTGTGATTCAGTATGTTGAAACATACAATACGCCTACACAAGGTGATAAATGTCACAAGCAACTGTTACAAAATGGTATAAACGGAGCTGTATTGCACAAACTGTAAAGGACCCTTGACTTA
The DNA here is from genome assembly GCF_963924565.1 of Ascidiella aspersa. Classification (NCBI taxonomy): domain Eukaryota; kingdom Metazoa; phylum Chordata; class Ascidiacea; order Phlebobranchia; family Ascidiidae; genus Ascidiella; species Ascidiella aspersa. The sequence goes on from NC_139454.1 coordinate 26,053,070, forward strand.
AAAATATCAAGAAAACTAAAGTTGAAAACTAGACTCTAGAACATTTTTTTTTGCTGCGACCCTACTACACTAAACTTAACTATAACAGCAGCAACTTTATTGGCGGCTTTATTCCATCTACTCAACTTTTTAAAAGCAAACAAGCAGTAAAGATATAGCATAAAAAATCGAATTTAATTTATTTGAGCGACGTCTTTGTATTCCTTCCACATTTTTCTTAAATATTTTGGCAATCAGGCTCAGAACCAATCCCAATAAACCTAACCTTGTAAACTACTGCGGTCGGCGACCCAACCAAATCAAACTGCGACTCGGTTTTGTTTCGAATTGGGTTCTCATGGGTTGAGAAACACTGATCTCGATCATTTTTTAGTTAGGACTATACACTTAATTTTGTTGTAGTTATACAAATATATAATTTTGTGTTGAATGAATAAATCTGCATGAATGTGAATGGTGACAAAAAAACGATCCTGGTTGAACAACAATGATAAAGATTAAACTAAGTAAAAAACTTGGAAAACCGAAAAAAAGAATCTAATTAAACAAGATAATTATAATGCTAATAGGAGTGAAATATTATTAACGTGTAGCATCAAAACAAGTTGATTTTAAGTTTTCTACATTCCGTACTTAGCTTGAACTTTTTTAGTGTTACCAATTAAAAACCAAAAATATTTTAACGCAGTGTCTACAATCTACCTGTGGATTAAACGTCATGTTTTTAATCAATTACCAACTGTTTCCAGCTAAAGTTACCCGAGGAATCACACCTTTGCTCGCTTGATACACTTTGCGTGTTATGAGTTGTAACCTCGCATTCGTTTCGCTCATTGAGCTAGAAACCCAGCAACTTACTTACAACCCGCTGCGATGTTGCAAAACTTTCTTGCAACTAAGTAAGTTTAGTTCACTATTACTTAGCAGTTTATCTCGATTATTTTGCGTGAGAATTGTAAAATTGAGACGAAGTTTTGCAAAAAGATATTCTCATTTTGTCAACTTTTAGCGAAATTGGTTCCTATTCTATTCAAGGTTATTCTGGTTTTGCAGCAAATTTTGGGAAACTAAAACCTTAAAATATATTTACTAAGGAACTCGACTCTTATAATATTCACAGAAACATCCTCAAAGTTTTCCATGTTTGTACGCACAACTGAGTCTACTTTTCTACGCACATTATACTTTTATCATTGTCGTTTATTTTTGAGCAGGCGATTAGTTGAAATAAATTATTTTTCACAATTTAGTCGTATAAACTGGAACAACAATTTCGCTGGTTGCAAGGAAGAATATATTCTCGCAATATTATAGCAAGGTTTTCTTAAAACTTCGAAAATTCAAAAATACATTGAAATGCAAACTTCCAACGAAAACCTGTCTGTTTTTGTTGATTGTGTTTTACAGCCTCGTATTCTGGAACCTAACATTGCAAAGTTTTCCAATGAAGCTTTACTTTACTTTTTGGGCAAGTTCTAACCGAGCAATGAGCAACCATAAGCCTTTGTATGCAAGCGTTTGGCTGGTCGATGCGATATCGTAAAATTAACCGCAAACTTTTAAATCGAGTTGAAATTTTAATAATCAGAATTTTTTTTAGAATAACATAATCTGCCTGAATCCGAATGGTGAAAAATAGACGATTCTAGTTGCACATCAATGATAAAGATTAAGCAAACTACAGAACTTAGTAAATCTATATCTCAGTTCGTTTGGATGCTTTGTATGATAAATATATTTCACTTCTATAAGCAATTAGGCATAATCAGCATCATAAGTGGTAGATATTGATGGTGCTCATATAAATGAAAAATAATTATTGTGCGACATCAAAACAAACTGAATTTTGTTTCACTAAGTTTTGCCCTTGTTTCAATTTATTTTTACTATTTTAACTTACTTTCACCTGAACATGTTACAAATTTGACATAAGACTAGTTTATTATTTAAAACCTGGCACTTATTCTTATGAAACTTTTACCGTTACTTTTCGTGATGCTGCCCCTAAAAAGCTCGTCATTTAATAACTTTAAATTTAAAAACTACAGTTCAAAACTAACAGCACCATCACAAAACCTCAAACTGCCTCACAGCCCATGAGCTGCCACTGAATGCTGCTTCAGTTGAGCCCACAGTCCGCTATACCTGCCAGTCGTCACGCTTTGTACGTTTTACTTCGACACAACCTAACACATCGCCACCATTTTTTTTGTTTCGCGTTTTAGACGTTGCTGTAGTTTTTACGATAAATTCGATTTGTTGACCATAAATAATTGGTTACTTGCTTTTTAAATCTGTGTTAAACGAATTTACGTGTAAAATTTTGTGTTTCTGTGCATTACTTTTAATTTGAACAATAAACCGACTTGAAGTGTTTTAGCACAAATATTAAATTATTTTTCAAACCAAAGCTTTTTCATTTTAACTTTATTTAACTTCTTAAATTGTGCGAGTAATTATCTTCTTACGACAAACCTCTTTTTTCGTGCTTTCATCCGCCATTTTGAATACCCCACAGATGTTAATATTTTTGTTTGTTAACATTTATACGTTTTTCGGATTTCTATACAAGGTTTTGCTATGATTTTTTATAAATATAATATATTTGATTTTTCTTCTTACAAACCCTTAACAAATAATTAGTTTTAGAAAATCCAACTGATTTTAAAAATTTCACTCGCTGTCGTTAAATTTATTCAAGTTAAAATAAATAAAATTAAAACTTTACAAAAATTGCAGCAAAAAACTAAAACAACTCCAGAAATGAACCAAACCTTAGATATTATAACAGTCACTTCAAAATACAAATATAAACTTAATTATTCTCACAGCCACAAAAAATCTTTCACTTAGTCGCAATATAAATCGCAATCTGGCAAAAGTAGCCAGAGTGTTTCTCTTGACAGTCATCGCCGTTAAGGAGGACATATTTGGGACAAATTCCCTCCAACCTGGGATACATCGGTCTCCTTTGATCGCCCGATAATCCACAATCTTCGCAATATTCCTTCACTTGCTGTTTACAAACCTACCACTTCACAACGACCGGTGCGACACAACACTCAGCGTAAGCGCACACCGGTCGCCAATCCGTGTGAAGTTAGCCCGCCGAACACTTTAAGGAAGCTTGCTTATTTTCACAACGCCCCGGACAGCATGTATATTAGAACAGCGCAAGTAGGGTCGTCAGTCGCTGTGAACAAGCCTGTGATGACGTGCCCCAATACCCGAGCCACAAACAACGATACGCGAGTTTTTGCTCAAGAGCCCTTGGCTTAAAGAGCCACCTCAGAAAGTCCGGCTCCGTTTTTTAGGCTTTTTTTCATAAATTTTTACCATTTTTGGGCCGTTTTCATTGTTTTTTCAATATGGCAGCTTAATTCTTAATTTCATGTATTTGTATTATTTGTTTGGTAAAATGGAATGGTACGAAAAACCATTGAAAAGACTTTCTATTTGTTCTTCAGCAAACAATATTTGGAAATTAATGGCTGCAGGTTGTAAGATGCAGAATGAATATCAAATCCCATAAAGAAGTAGGTAGCATTTTGAACGTTATATATATCACTTAATATATTTTCACCAAACCTCTGTGGCGCTAATAATTTCACTAAAAAGGGTGCGGGCCGGTTTTGAAGTGGCCAGATAAGTTGGCCGAACAGCTCTTAGCCTGAAGGGTCGTTGAGTGAACGAACGTTTGTAAGCAAGTGCTTGGGCCACTTTAGTTGTGTAATGCTGGCTCTCGAGCCGCTTTGAAACACACAAACGCCCGCTCGTCCCATCTCAAGTGATTTTTCATCTTTTATTGAGCTCGACTGTGATTTGGCAGATCCAGATTGGGAAAGAATGTTCGAAGTATCCGTCCCGCCATATAACAAAAATATGTTGTTTCGTCATAAAACGACGGAATTGTTCTATTAGTAAATATCAAACGCCAGTGCCTAATCAGTCATCTCAAGCCCGTTCAGATTTTCTTAACGTTTTGAATAACTTTTTATTCATTTTTAACATAGTCTTTTATTCGACGTTCTCAAAAGGCCACCTACTTCTGTATAGACCTGGATATTCATTTATTTTACGGACAGTAAACAGACAAAGATTTAAAACAAACGAATGATATTTCACCATATACTTTTTATAATAAAAGGGCCAAATAACTGTAAGAATTAAAGATCGTGGACCGGGAATAAAATGTTGTGTCGAACTTTATTACCTTGAATTTTTCTTCATAAATCGTATAATTATTCATCCAAAAACTGTAGTGAACTTAAATAAATTGTCGTTTGGTTTAAATTTTCATTAAAGTTAATGGAATGGTCGTCGACAACATTCTAACTGTATTTTATCTTCATTAAGTAAATATTCCGCGGGCCGGTAAAATGAACTCTGTTCGGTGACCCCTGATTTAAAATATAAATTAAGTAATGTGATCGTATCACAAAAGCAAACAAGAGTTTGAGTTTCTTCTCAAGCTAAAATAAAACCACCATTGTTTTGGTGACACCAGCAATATTTACATCAAACCATTTTTTGTTGATTCTTCACCAAGAAGTCGCGCCTTGTTTTTAACCGCTACGGATTAATTGTAACATTGCCCGACTTATCCCTTACTCTGTGGACACGGATTGTTGTCCTCTTCTCTTTCCTTCATCCGAGTTTTTTTTTATTTTTCATAAAATGTATTTGATAAAAAATATTGTCAGTCTAAACCTTCTTTGCAAAGATTAACACTTTGACCTTGGCCCGCTCAGATTCTATTCTGCCACGTTTTTGAAACTTTTTTACCTGTCAATCATTTTAATCCTCCTCTGTTACATAACATACTTGTATTTTTATCGCAGTTTCGCTGTTTAAAATGTAGAACATATAATATCAAAATCAAAGCCAAAAAGGTCGAGGAAATCGACATGATCTTGATTGAGACGTTTCGATACGAACTTGTATTATCTTCAAATAAATTTTGGCTTTGAATTTCATTACCAAGCTTTTTAGGTAGACATAGAATGAAAATCAAAGCCATTATAGAAGTATACCGAAAGCCATTGCATACTCTTCACCGAATCTGTCGATCAATGATGCAAGCAGGGCAGACCAGAAAAACAACTGGCCTGCAGTGAGGTTCGAACTCACGACCTCCGGTCAAGCCGGGACCGTCGCTCTACCAACTGAGCTATGCAGGCTCAGAAGGGAACGAGTCGAGAAACAAGCATACGCCAATGCTTGCTCAATCTGTTAGTACAAGCAACTTCAATTGAAGGGGATTCACAGTTATCATTAAGATGTCAGCTGTAAACACACATATGTATTTGCATGTTTCATTATAGAAGAAAGTAGCATTTTGAACGTTCCGAATGAATCTTTTTTCTTTTCAACATCAAGGTTGAAAAATAAAGATTTATTTAAAAAGTTCAAAATGTTACCCACAAAAACGATTTAACAAATTATTTTTTAAGACCTAGAAGCCCTGTTACACCCATTTTTTAGGCTTAGCGTTGGTAACTGCTAAGAAGTTGGAAAAAACAAAAGCTTTTTTTCAAGTAGGTCATAAATATAGCACTTATTATTTGCAGTTCGTATTTTAATAAACGATTTGATCTAATAAAAACATGGTTTTAACAGATATAAGGTGTAACAATTAATTTTAAGCCTTTTACCGACCAAACGTTTGTTTAGTTATGTTTTATGTCAAGTCAAAAAAACTCCTATACTTATTGTGTGAGTGATAAATGACTTAATTTAGTGAAATGTGGCATGCTTGCTGTTTAAGTGTGTCCACCCTGGAGTGTAGCAAGTGACACAGTTGTGTGTTCGTTGTTTTGCCCGCATAAGGTGTTTAGGCTGGATAAGGTGGTGGTCTGGATCAAGTGTTGCCATTTAAGTGCTTATCTTCACACTTAAACCCTCAGTTATAAACCATAGCTGCTCCGTGGGGGTGTTTACCCCCAAACGCCCCCTGTTGACCCCTAATAACCCCTTTGAGACTTCCTTGTTGACCCTGGTGCGTCTAATCTTGTACCAAAACAACGGCAAGGTGTTACTGCGGTAATTTTAGCGGCGTTAAGTAAAGAAAGCCAAGGTGATTCACACTAGGTACAACTTTGCGCTCAAAATTTGCTATTTTAGTTAATATATTTGTATAACATTATAAATACTTTACACCTGGAAACGACAGTGTTTTAAACAAGTTAGTTTGAAATTACTTAAGTCCCAGCTAAACATTAGAAAAATAACTTAAGTCCAAGTCAAGTCAATTGTGAAGTGACTTTAATCCAAATCAAACCTTATGAAAAAATAAATCCCAGTCCAGCCATTATTAAAGCAAATCAAATCACTTTATTAAAATAAAATATCTATGTCTGAAAATGCAAACGTCTTAATGGTATCAATACATTTAAAACAGTGCATATTCCAATCTCAACGCGTGTTGCCTATTTGTAATGCAAATACCTTATTTTCCAAAGTTGCAAACGTTTTAGAGCGCACTGAACAATCTCCCGAGACCCACACGGTTTGACAATCACTAATCTATAGCGCAATTTTAAAGAAATTTGACCAAGAGCTTCATATTTACATTAACGTTTTGGACTTAGTGTCCAGGCACCCTTGACGTTGACACAAAAGATTACCCTTCTTGGGTGAAGTGTTAGGGTTTAAGGGGATGCCCCTAGACCCCATTGTTTGTAGTCGGTTCGCGTCCAACCTCTTCTATTTTAAACAAGCAAGAAATTCTGAAAAGTTTTCATCACTGTGTTTCGACCGGAAAACATTGCAGGAGCTAAACGTTTATTTTCGCGTTATGCGACTTGAGTCATCCAACCGATAACAAAATATATTTCCTTTGAATAAGATTTTATTTTTACCCTGCGTAAAACAAAATCTCTAAATATGGTTCTAATTTTGTTCGAAAAGTCTAGTATTGGTATGCTATGTTAATAAATAAAATAATCTATATATGTGGTTCTCAAAGTGTTGGTCACGACCCAACCATGGCAGAGAGTAACAAAATTTGTCGCTCAAATACGATTAAATCTGCCACTAATTATACTGTTGAATTTTTATCTTTCTATCAAGTCGCTTCATCCAAACATGGACTAAATTACTGCGTCAGACTCATTTTTTTGGTTTCGTCTTTTGAAATAGGTCACGGGATTAAGACGTTACTAAATCAATTTAATCGATTTGCTAAGAATTGAGTAAATTCACTAGAATCTGGCACACCACACTATAGTTTTTCGTGTCTTGGGTAGAGAGGTTTTGATAAACTCAAATTTGGGTCACACATAAAAAAAAATTGGTGAACCACCGATTTATAGCCTGTAGGCACATTTGCATTTCTTTTGTTACTGATTGGTCATAATTTTAACCAATCGATGCTTGTGATTTGTGTGAAGTGTGCAACAGTTGAGCCGGTTTGGAATGTTGAACACTGACCCTTGGCATTGTTCAATCTTGTAATTAGATTAACTCCGAGCTCTTTAATTGCGAGTTAAGCCAAGAACTGCCAGGAATAACTGGTTGAATGAAACGAAGGATAATTCCTCGACTGTCCACTAATTCATCAACGTCGCATTGCAGCGTCCAGCGCCACAATTTACCCTCTTTGCTTGTTTGTTATGTAAGCTCACCCCGGTTACCCCTTATCAGCCCCACATCTGGGTTGCCGGACAGCCCCAGTCATGCATGGGTGAACCCTAGACAGCTTACCCCGTTCCGCCTCATCAATTCCACTTCACCCCACTGGACAAGCAACTTGGTGAAGCTCTTGACCTTTTTGCTTCGGACACCGACTGGTCAGTTAATGCGGATGTGGTCAGCGTGGGACAATGCGTCTTTGTGACGTTTTAAGGGGTTAATGCAAATCGACACAAAAACATTGAAAGTCAAAACGTAAAATGATTTAAGACACAGATTTTGTAATATTGTCACAAAAGGATTGCTGTTTTATACACATTAGGTAAATGTCGTTAAGTGTAAAACTAAATCTAACAAAAAGGTTAGATTTTATCTTTTAAAGCTATGAAGAAACTCGAATTCACTAATAAGCCCACTTCTAAATATATTATTAAAAACGTAATAATCTAAATACGAGTATTTGTGGGTGTTTGAAAATTGTTACACTTTTACTAAAAATATTTTATGTAGTTAATATAGCAAATCAAAATTTGGTTTTTATTACCGTTGTATTAGCTTTTGCGTACTGAAATTGTTATTTTCTCAGATTCTAGATATAGACATACATAGCTTCTAATTAAAAAAATATTTACATTTCAAATGTCAAAATTAACTGCTAAAAGGCCACCTGCAATACATTTGCTTCAAAATAATTAATCTCCCAGTCGCGGATTTAATTTCAGCTCTTTACTGCCATTTGTGTATGTTGGTATGGCGACGAAAGTAGTTCAAGCGTGACGTTAATTGTTTGTGGCTTTTCATTGAAGTTTTGTCACAAGATTAATTTACACATGTGTTTAAATGCTTGTATTTGGCTTGTAGCTAACTTCTATAGGCCGGTGTACCTGTTTATTAATTTGTACTTGCATTTTGTAGGTTGCTTTAGCGTTTCTTGTTTACTTATTTCGGCTAAAAGATGATAATGGCTGAAGTAGAATCATGTAAGTTTTTATTTGCTTTGTTTTAAATTTAAACCATTCTTTTTTGTTAAGATCTATTTAATTTGCTCGAGTCATTAGCCATCCTAATAAAGTTACATCTGCATAAATTAATTTTAACAATTTAACCAAACATTTTGCAAATGTCAAATATTTGTTTTATTTAATTGCAACTTAACTATAGGCTCAGGTCTAACAGTCATATTCGTTTTTTGACAAATTGTTCTCTAAATTAAAAAAAAATAGTAACACTACATTCTTTAAACAAAAAAAACATAAAAATAAATTCCATATTCGCCGACAATGCAGATGTAGCAATCTAGTATTAGGCTAGTGAAAATTTTTGCCCTACGCGAGCGTTTCATGGAAAAACTTACGTACAATATCATTTTTTACATATCAGTAAATGTAATCGAAGAGGAGTTACTTCCAAGTCTACATTACTATTGTCGTAAACAATCGTGAAACATAAGATTGTAAACAAACAATCGCACGCTTCCTTATATAGCTGTTTATAGACTTTTCTTGTGTCCGTTGCGCAAAGCGTAAAATGCTTTTATATCGTTCAAGTTACTTAAACTTTCATTTTCTAGGGTGCGATAAGACTTACAACGCATTTGGCTAAAATGATTTTATTAAATGGAATAAGACATACTGAAAACGTAATCCACACATTTTTATTAAAAAGTCAAAAATACAGTTTTTTTGGTGTGTGTGGGGGGCATGGGTATGTACCCTCCCTCCTGAATCCGTCCCAGTTAGTGAGAATTAACTCACGACAAATAACTAAAACTTTATTTACTTTGCTTACCAGACGATCGCACTCAGCGTATCAACAACTTGGCTCAGCACAAGAAAACACCTCCAGGCTTCATCGAGGATAGGAGGTCAGTTTACTGGGTCGACAAGATTCCGCCGGCACCCCCAACTAACTGCGGTAAGTAGGTTTATGTTTGTACACACATTTCACTCTTTGAAGGCGAACTTGTTTTTTGAGACCTTAAGTTGGTTAAGGCTGATCCCAACAGAGTTGTAAACAAGTCTTTTTAAACCGTCATAAGTCCCAGTCCGAATCAACTTCAACTCTAATCTTTAAAATAAAAAAATATATTAAACCAATAAAATTAAGTAAACCCATACATTATGAGGAATAGGTTAGCCAAAAAAAAAAAAACTCTACATATAGCAAGTTGTACTACAACGTTAAGCCATTATATCAAGATTTTTTCGAAACATTTACAAAATTCTGCGTACTTTTCCATGGGCTTTGGTATTTCTGGATTCCTGCAACCTCCAGCCATTATGGCCCTAAATGTCAATTACAATCGACCATTGCAGTTTTAACCCCGCGTCAAATGGAGCTTGTTCGTTGCAAGCCGATCGACCGCGAGTTCCAAGCTGACCGACCCTCGCCCATCTGGCAAGTAAGCCGCGCAGCTCTCAACTTCCCAGAGAGGGAAAGGCTCAAGCAACTCTCTGAGTCCAAAGCGTTCCACCAATCGTGGAAACCGATGCGTTCTGTGTACACTGTGGTGCCTGACGCTGCTAAGACGGCGACCCCAACCAAAAGGTACTAGCATGTTCGATACTTTGTATTGCACTGCATTGTCGCCTCTGTTAACCTTACACAATGTAGTATAAGTTCTTTATGGCTTATTTAGATGTGTAAGCATTCTGTAGCTCGCGATCAAAGGTCACTGAGCACATAGTGCTTCCAGATCGTAGTTGTCTTTACTTTAGTTGGTGTTACTCCCTTGTCGCGATAGGTGATCGCATTACTGCGTATTTGGTTCTATTGTGTCGTTGGTATTAAAACTATGGTTTTATAGATTTATCTGCTTTAGGTATGTTGCTTTTTAGGTCTTATTGTGTGTTTTCACTGCCTAGTCGTAGCAGGAGTTGGCGCTGTTAGTTACTTTAAGTGTTTGGCGATGATGGTAAGCCTACTCTGATGCTGTTTCTTATTTAATAACATTGTTCTGTATTTATTTACAAGTTATTCGAATGAGCTATGAATCTATTGCCTTATAAATAAATCCCAGTACCTTTTTAAAGACTTCAGTATCGGATCGGATCCATTAGTTTACATGGTGCAAATTTAATTCAGCAATAATATAGCCATCCAACTTAAAACCAAATACGTAATTTGTAAAGTAAAAAAAAACAAATTTGCAAGAAATCAAACTACATAAAATTTATATTATTACGTTTTAAATGAACAAATGGTTTCTATAGCGCAGTAAAAAGATTCCACACCTTATTCCCCTGTTCAAGCTACTTTGTGGGGCAAACGTGGTTTTCGGAGGCAAATATTGCCGAAAACTTTAACATAATCACATGAAACCAACGTTGATTGTTGGGGTACACTCCTTTGAGAAATGCGTTTGGTTTTTCTTTACCAAATTAGTTAATTGAAATTTTAGCAGCAAACTGTTAACTTTAAACAGTGGTCACGAACGTTTTCTCATAAAGGGATGGATAAAAAAAGTCTTAAATAACCTAATTCTTGATATACGACGGAAAATTAAAAGAACAATAACAAGCGTAGTTATAGCTTTAGAAAATTGTCCTGCATTTAAAAATTTCTTTAAAATTTAGATTTGAATTGCATCGACAACATTTTAACTGCTTCATTTAAAAAATATTTCGCCGTCTGAATTAATTGACCCGATGGTCCGTAGTTTAGTGACCACTGCCTTAAAACATAAAGGCCTATTTCTCAATTACACTGAAAAAATCATCAATATAAAACTATAGACACGCTATCTAACAAAAATGCCTTTGTTAAACCACTATTACGTCACAATAGGCTTGTGGAGCTGGCGCGCCCGAAGCAGTTTGACCCCCTGTTAATCAAGTCGAACAGCTCATGGGATTGGGGGGAGTGGCGCAGTGACGTACCAAGGGAATCACTCACCCATATGGCGTCTGCAAGGTTGGAACAACTGGCCGAAGCCAAACCAACTCCTGCGGCTTACAAGGACAACAGAACTGTCATGTGGCCAGTTTCAAAGGGGGCTAAGACCGCGCAGGTGGGATACTGTGAACGATATTACGGTACTCGATATTTATTAGATTCTCGATATTTGTTTGTTATCGATATTTGTCGAATAGTCGATACTCTGCATTTGTCCGATACTTTATACTCGATATTGTTTTAATAACCGATATTCGATATATTACCAATATTACGATACTCATATATTTTTCAATACCCGATATTGTCCGATACTCGATATTTGTCTGATCATATTGTCCGGTATTTGTGTAGTAGTCGATTCTCTGTATATGCCCGATACTCGATAAACAAAATATGACCTACCGGCTCACTACTATTCTTAATATTTTCCAAAAATCTTGTTTGATACTCCAAATATTTCATTTAATCCGGTACTAGATACTTGTTGTCTTCTACTCGATACTTTGGGTAATTAATATTTTGGGGCATTTGTCTGAATGTCCGAAATCATGTTTTCTAAAATGTGCATGGAATAATTTTTATGTCGTGTAACGTTTCGTTTTTTTTTTTGCACAAAACCTTCGAAGTGAGTCTTTAAATGCCTTGCTGGTAGTTTACCTCTGTTATTGTTTAATGATGTTTAAAATATCTTTAAATATCAAGCCCAGTTACAATTTTTGACGGTCAATCTTGCAAACCTCGTAAATTCTTGACTTTCGCCTTAAAACTAACTTTGATTGTGTCTAGCCTTCGACCAGGCAACAACAGCTTGCTCGTCCGAAAACCCGCGCCTCCCTCGACCAAGATTACGATCCTTACAAGGTTTCTTTCGCCGCTAGGAACGCTGTTGCTTCACCACGTGTCGGCGAACTCGCTACAGCCATTCCGCGCAAAGTCAGGGCCAAGAAGGCTTAGGGAAATCACCGCCCGGGGCATTTTGCAGTAGCAGTCTGTTTGTAAATGAATGTTGTTTGTTGTATAAAACATAGATCCATGTTGGCCTTGCTTTCTACATAAATGCCTGTTCTATAGTAAGTACCTGTTCATAGTATAGCATGAATTACTTGCCCGTAAACGTATGTTGTTAGGTAATATAGATATTTGCCAAATAGTTTAAACCCAACTTACCAGGGATGTAGTTTTGTTGATAACTTGCCGTTAAAGAATCAAAAGTGCCTTACCTAACAATCCGCTCTTACCTAATGTTATAGTGGTTTCACAAACCACTAACTTGATCGCATTTCGCTCATATGGTTCCACAAGAGGTAAGTAATACACATTACACAGCTACGCCAAGCCCAGTCCATCCTATCCGCTTTTTAAATATTATATTTTCGCTCCACGTTTTGTTATTTTCCACAAAGTTAGGTCCGATTTCAACACAGTTATAAGGTCTATGTGTAGTTGAGACGTATTATGTTGAAGGTTAAAATCTTATTTAAAAATCGTAAAGAAATAATTTATAGTTTTTCCATGTCTAACAAATGTCTTTCCCTCTACTTGTTTCATCCCAAGATTTCTGCGCTAACCATGCTTTAATGTGTGCTTTATGTGACGGCAGGATTACTTCACTGGGGCCATATTAAATCCCAAATCCCAGTCCTTCTGTTGGGGATTAGTTGTTCTAATCCACCTTGACCAATCCTTTCATCCAAAAACGCAGGAAAATCCTTTTGTGTGAGTTTCTTGCTTTTCCATGTTTTTATGCGACGAACAAAACTCATAGCGGTGCCATATTTTCCATTCTACATACTAATTGCTTATGTTTTTCCCGCAATCGCCTGCCTAAAAAGATTAAGTCCAAATGGTTATATTGCCAAACTGCATTTTGTTGCCTAACCTTTTAGTGCTTCACAATTATGAGATTACCTTCTTTTAAGCTGCGAACGAATGTTACTAGTATTTAAATTGTTTACCTTTGTTTTTCGTGGGTGTTATTTAGGAATAAATGTATATTGAAGAAAGTTCTTCTTTCGATTAAAATTAACATTTCATTACTTTAACAATACGATTTAATATAACTGCAATTATTGAGTAGTTAAAATAATTCTAATATCACCGTTAATATTTACAACGGTACTTGTTTTCGTTAAGCAAAAATATTATTTTTTTATTTCGTTCGAAGATATAAAAAAAATTGACGATTTAAGCATCTTTAAATATTTCTCGTTATGGCTTTCAAATTATCCTTCAAAACAATTTGGTACTGCATTGAAATCTATTCTAGTTTTAGTTTGTATGATATTTATTTTTTTTGCAAAGCCTAACATAAAAAGTATATTGCCTTTAAATGTGTACTTTACTTACTTTATATAAAACTTTTATGCCAATGCTAATAGAAACGTCGGTTAGTAAACAAAGTTCGTGTATTAAGCAGAAAAAAGCACGACGCGAATTTGGAAAGAACGTAATCGACGTAAATAGAGAAGGTATAGTGTTGACTTTGTACAAGAAACAAAAAGCAAGTTGAAGCAAATTTTTACAGCAATCCCATCTTCGGAAATTGGCTCAGCGGTCATCCGATATAGTGGTATTACCCTTGTGTCATCCGATCAGAGCGGTCACTGAATAAAAACAAAATGTTATTGAAGAGGTTTCAATTATTCGCAATTTACAACTTTTATGCGAAAAACTTGATATATTGGTTGATGGATAAGTGTTAGGGTTGTTCTGTGCTACAAGGAGTCTTTGAAAACGTGAGTTGTTGAAAAATCTTTGCTCAAGATTTTGACCTTGGTCAAGATATGAACTATCAAGTTGATAAAGACACAGCACACAGGTAACACCTTTTACTGTCTAGACTGGCAATAAACATAACAGTGCACAATTTGAGTGTTGTAGGCTAAAAATACTTTACTGGTAGAGAATCCTACCACGCATTCAAATAATTATCAAATCAACGCACATTTTTTAGGTTAGGGTCCGGTTTAGCGTTTGGGTTCGGTTGGTTCAAGTGTTGTTATTTTAATACTAACAGTTTGCGATTTACTAGTTTCGTTACTGAAAACAAAAGTGATAGGATTCTAAACCAAGGCCCAATACTCTGCTACAAATTTTACTATCATTAGTAACGCATTAATAACACTTAATATCATTAGTAAAAAATAATTGAATAATATAAACATTGCAGTATTTGGCCATATGCGCCAGCCCAGTACTATATGGCCATATACCAGTGTTTTGTAAATCAAGTTTTCTCACTTAAGATTGCAAAAGCAATTTTCCGCCAAAGTTTTCTAATCTTACATTTTAAAATACGCCTCAATTAAACACAAGCATTATGACGTAAAAATTGCTATTGTACAATTAGAACGTAGAAACAATTAGCCTTTATACGGTTTATGCTTTACTTCACAACACACAACAATTAAGCTTTTTGATTAGCAAACTTACTTTGGGTTTCTTCTTGCCCTGCTTGGATCGATAAACCCTCGGATTAGTTTGTTTCTGTCAAGCCAGTTCTGGAAGTACTTTGTTCTTCCGTATCTGCAACAAAACGAAAACCTTAACCCAGTTGCAGTTACGCATATACTCAACGCTAGAAATAATACCGAAAGGGTAAATTAAAATTGCAGTTAATTTTGCTAAAGTTAGTAAATCCTAAAACACTTTGAGCAGTTTAAAATACAAGTTTACTCTTTCGGCCGCTTGACCTAATAAGAGTTCGTTTAATTAACGTTTTCGCTTTTTATTTTTACGTAACAAACACTAAATTCTACTCTTACATGTTGAAATATACTTGCCGTAAAGCGTCATCAATTTCTGTTTAAGCCGGGTACGTTCAGCATTGGATAGCATTTGATGAATTCCATAATAATGTAAGGGTAGAGTTCGAATATCAAATCCTATCCAATGCCGAACGTATCCGGCTTAAACAGAAATTGAAAACACTAAAATATTCGTGGCTTCTTGTTACATTGATAATAAATGCGATTGCCGACTGCCGTGAAATATCGTATCATTTAGGCGATTTTTGTCTTTGGAGGATTTATAAAAAGGCCTACTTTAAAACCTAACCAAAACTATTTTTTTTAAGTTGATGAAACAATAAACGTTGAAATACTTACGCGTTCGTGAAAACTGCTTCGGGGCCAGACCGCTTCGTATCCTTTATGTCGTAATCCCTGCAAGCACATTAAAGTAACGGTAATACACGGGTTCTTAAGCTGGGGGGTCCGTTGACCCTTTGGGGTACGTGGAAGAGTTTAGGGGGCCCATGAAGGTATAATTGATTCCTAAATGTATTGTGTGAAAAATCTTATACCATTTTTCAGCAAAAAAAAGTTTATTTAAAAAAACATTTTGGCGCCTTCATCGTAGGATTTAAACTCTATTTTATATTTTCTTATTTGTTAGATGAAAACAGCAGGTTTCTTAAGTCTTATTGTTTTATGACGTCACTATAGCTACACAAAAGTGCAATACTTAGAACTTCGTAAACTGAATTTAAAAAGCATTTTTAGTTCGCCAATTGTTTTCTTTACATTTACATGTAAATTTAAAAGCTACCTTTGATGCATCATCTGCCTGAGCATATCCTGCTGCTTCCTGTATAGCAAGTAGCGGTTCAGGTAGTTGTTGTAGTTGTTGAGCTCCATCTGAGCGTACCTTTTGTCTACAACCGACGGTGGGTAGCCTTGTCTTGGGAAGCTGAAATAGTTCGGTTAGTTACTACGAGTTTGCCAATTTTTTTTTTTTGAAGTGACAGCGGTTAGGAGCCGATACCCGATGCCAAGTTTTAGTATCGGTACTCTTCCGATACTAGGGTGGTATGGGTGCCGATCGTCTACGAAATAATATAAGAGTTTCAACATTGATTTTCGATTAAACGCGATTTGAATTTAAAAAGGTATTTTTAAGAAATGAGTAGGTTAATGACTTAAGGTGCCCAAACTGCTAAACGTTAAAGTAAATTTTGATGTAATTCCACGTCAAAATTACATTTAAACCTTTTGATTTTACCTAATCTGCTTGAAATTTGAAGTCAGCTTAATAGTGACGTCATTTGGTTTCGGATCGCGACACGTTTCACTTAAAATATCGGGAATCATTATCGGAACAAAATTTCAAGTATCGGAAATTACTAAACCTGAATATTAAGCAAAACGGTCACCATTGAAACGAAATTATTGCCGATAAGTG
This sequence comes from Ascidiella aspersa, assembly GCF_963924565.1. Classification (NCBI taxonomy): domain Eukaryota; kingdom Metazoa; phylum Chordata; class Ascidiacea; order Phlebobranchia; family Ascidiidae; genus Ascidiella; species Ascidiella aspersa. The sequence continues at coordinate 26,069,780 of NC_139454.1, forward strand.
ATTAATATACTCACTTTCCTAAATCAATTAATTAAAAGGTTACAATTCTTCAAGGAAACACGGAATTAAGCCAAATTAAACTGGTTTGTCAAGTTTTGTAAATACTGGATTTTTTTAGTTTTGCGAAACGAACCCTTAAGGATTGTTTTTATTAACTACAACAGCCACGTGTGGCAGTAAAGAGCTTACTAGGCCGCTACTTTATTTTTTTTTAAATTCGGCACAAACAAGATGTATCCCGAAAATAAACAGCTGGTCAAATTACCAAGCAGGACAAATCAATGGCTTGGTCGGTTAATAAGCGTGCTATTGCAATCAAGATATCGGAAGTTGACCTGTTTAAATTGAAGGAAATGAAGGTAAAATCGAAAATCTGAAATTGTAAATAATAAACGACCCTTTAAATCGATGCGTTGAAAGCACAGCAATTAAAAAACGAACGGTTTTTGCGATTTAATCCAGGCTGGTTTGTAAATTTCAAAGAAATATTCATTTTTAATCGTAGTTATAAAGGCATTTAAACGCAAAAGCAAATTTCGGTCTAATTACACCGTTAAAAATATTACCAATAAACTTGGTAATATTTGCTTATCTTTTTGCTTATTTTTAAGTAATGACGACATTTGGTATCGGTATTTTACAAGTATCGAAATAAAACAAGTATCGAACACTTCTGCTTACTTGTAAGGTTGCTGTGCGTCCCACGGGTGATATGCGACCTGCTGGTCGTACATCGGAAACTCGGCCCCACTTTGGGGGGGATTTCCCGCCCCATCCCCCGCTGATTCATCGACCCCAGCCCGGGCCCAGTTCATCGCGTAATCCCTGTACTTTGGATCGACGTTCAGCGCTTTACTGCAAAATTTGAAAGAGATTTTCTGATATTTGTTCTATTTTCCATCTCTATATAATATTCAAAATGCAAATATTTTAACAATATAAAAAAGTGTTAGCAATTAAAAAAAAGTATTTTATAAGCTATGGCATGAAAAATGTTGTGAAAAGTATAAATAAAACACATTATAGCTTTGAAAATCGTAACCTTGAAAAAATCAACTTGTTTACTTTAAAACTGTGCAGTTAGAACGACTTACCCGACTGCGAAGCTGGTGTTTGTTAACGTCACAAAGATTACGACAATGGCGATTCTTCCCAGGTACTTTCCCTTGGTTGATCGTAAAATTTGATTCCATAAATTCATTTTGTTTTTCTATTTTACGACTTTTGACCAGTCAAAGGATAAAGCAGGACGTCTATATTTTGTTTAATTTACACTAAAAAGCGTTATTGTGTCTGTGAAAAATGATTGCTGTGTAAATTTGCTCGCTACCATATTGTAAGCACGTCCGACTAATATTTACTTCCGATAAGCAATGAAGGTTGTAAAGCGAAAGCGATTGAATGTATTGACCCAATTATTCAAGGTTTGGGTAAAAATACAAACGCCGCGCGCATGACAGACGTGAATTGAGATAGATCGTTTCGAGCCACCGCAAACAGGGAAGCAAATTTATATTTAAATCGGCCACAAATTGGACCGTTGTAATAACATGGCTCAGCAATCAGCGTAAATATAAATTTAGAGCCACTATACCTGCTTTTTTGATACAATACCAATTCAGCAGCACTTAGTAATTTTAAATACAATTTAACCGAATGTCTAAAGAAATATATTCTAACACATACTTGAACATTAGGCATTATGACGTTGACAATGCCTTTTGTTTGTTTACTTGGAACATTCGGACAATGCGATCCAGTTTTGTTTAGATCAGGGGTCGCCAAACTACGGCTGAATCCGACCCTCGACAAATGTTGTAAAAAACAAAATTATTATTAGATTTTAAACGGGAAAGTTTGTCAGATGCATGACTAAGCCAAATTTTGGTGAGGTTGCAAGTTAAACGACGAGTTAATTTGAAATATAGCGCTTCCTGTCATCTTTAAACTTTCCCATTAAACACAAAAGTATTCGTGGACCCAATTTGAAAACCACTGCTTCAGGCTTTATTATTGTTATGATCGATTTAATAGGTTTGTTTTGTCTTGCATCGTCTATATATGAAGGGCTTCTTAACTCTTTCTAATTGAATCTTAGTGTGTATCTAAAAAAGAACAAACTAATTTTTTAAGATAAAAAAGTTTTATTAAAAAAACGCTTTGGCGGTTTTTCCATAAATGTAACCCATTGCAGTTTCACATTTGCTGGAGCGAGATATTTCAACTTTCCGCGACCGAAAGTGTTTTTGCGATTTAGGTGCCGACGTTTTCCGTTACGCGTCTATTGTGAACAAACCTTTACTGTTTACCTCACAGCACCAACCATCAAGTTTCGACCTTCTAACATCCAGTACTTTTAAGTCTGTAAATTTATCTGTCGCTGTATACAAGGAAAGACTAGCTTTTCATAAATAGTTCGATTTCAAGAACTCTTGAAGGAGTAAAACGTTCTATTATTTACTAAAATATACGTCGAGGATAAAGTTGAACATTCCTAGCGGCAATTTATGGTAAGGCGAAATGACAGATTTCAACAACCATAATAAAAAAACTCATTTTACCACCGTCTGTTTGCCCAACACGTTGTTCACAATTCCATAGAAAACTATAAATAAATCGACGTTTATAGATTCCTGCCACTTTTTTACAGTAACGAAACTTGTCAAACTTAAAATTGCAAGGAAGAAATAAATATGATAAAACAAAGATAATAATAATATGTCTAATAACCCAACGCTGACTCTCACCCTAAAACAAATAATGTAAGCAATATAAAACCCCGAACGAAATGAGGTTCTGGACCAGCGCCTAAAAATTTGTTTATTTACAGTAACAAAATCAGGCGCCAAAGTTGGAGTTGCAAACTAGGAGAATAAATACAATAATAATACTTGACCCACCCAAGCGCTAATTGCATCCTATGGCCTAAAGAATGTAAGCAATATAAACGCTCTGACGAAGATTCTAATTCAGCGCTTAAAGTTTTACACGACAAACCTTTCGTTACTGCCAAAAAAATGTGGTAGGACTCTGGACCAGCGCCCTATACTCGCCTCCCGGTTAGCTGCAGCATCTGGCAACCCACAACCGCCACAATATACACAGTTCATCACAACCTCGATATTCCGCCAATTTATAGATCCGTGATCGTTCTTCTTCCTTGCGCTCTCTCGGCCAATCAGAGGCCGCCCTGGTCACCACCTGGTGGCAGCCTATTATGATTGATGTGACGCGTGACGTCACTGTTGCTAGGGCAACGCTTGTGCTGCGATGATTGATGCGGTTTATGGTGGATAAAAAAATACGCGCGATTTTAATTAAAAAAACAAATTGCATTTCCCTGGAAAAGATTTATAATTATTTAATAAAATCAGTGCGTTTTTGTTTTTTCAATGGATACATTTAACTTACGACCACTTAGATCAGACTAAAAATACAGAATCAATAAAAACATTGTTAAAACTTTGGAGCATAATTGTTTAAGGTTCAGTTGGACGGATTATGAATATAAAGCCGATTACTTAATATCAAAGCCCGTAGTTGATGTTAAAAAATGAACGAAGATATATTCCAAACGTTGAAAATGTTACCTACTTCTATAATGGGCTCTGCTGTCAAAACTTGATATGAATACATTGCAATGTTCCCGGATGAATCTCGTTAAACATGCTTTAGTGAAAAAGATGTGAGTGCTTAGGGCATTACGCTGTCTTCCTATTATCAGAAGAGTCATCAGAAAACGTTGTCGAAGCCACAATGTATGCATCAATTATTAATCGCCACCAGCTCCGTTTAATCGCGCTTGAGATTTCTCTTAACAGCCGCTTCATTACCAACAGATCGACAAATAATGCGCAGTTGAGGTTTATTAATATGTAGGTCACTTTCTATTCCCTCAGCGCATGGTTTTGTAGTTGTTGTTGTATGAACCAGGGGACATTAAACTTTTTTCATAAAGGGACGCATGTCGTAAGGCCTGAATATCACGTGCCAGATAACTGTAAGGATTATATATATTGCTGGCCGGATATAATTTTTGCGTTGAACTTTACTAACTTGATTATCGTTAGACGACAGAAATATTAATTACTTTTTAACAAAACTGAAGTGAGCATTGATAAACTGCGGTTCAAATTGAAATTTCATCAAAATTTAGTTGGAAATTCTATTTGACAACACTTTAACGGCACTTTATCTTGATTAAGGAAATATTCCGCGGGCTGTAGTATGGTGGCATCATGTAACGCATATACCACGCTTATAGGTTTGGTAAAAGCACATACCATGATTTAATTTTCCAATCACCTATTAACTGTGTAGCCTATTGGTTTAGCAAATCTGATACGTTCGAAAATACTATTTTTCTACAATAGCCGAAAGTTATATCTGACTCAACGAAAATAATATCATACGCTAATATAAACTTTTTAATTTACTAAAAACTTTACTTATTTAACGGGCGATTTTTAAAGTTCAGATTTGCCTTATTGAACGAGCTGACATTTAGCTAGGTTTACAGGAATAGCAGGTCAAAAGTCACACAACTGTTGTTTATCTCAACGTTTATAAAAAAATATGAAATTACGAACCCTTGAGAATTGTACTTTTCGATAATTACCCTTTGAAAATAGTTTCGGGAATGGACTGAATCATAATTGGCATTCAAAGGGTGTTTGTTTAATCGATCAATCCTCGGTAAATAGTCAATTGACCACACAACTGGTCAGTAGGTTGGTACGTGACCCACAATGGACACATTACAAGCTCGGATGTCGATCGCATTTAAACCCGCTCGAATCAAAACAAACATTTGATAACTGAGATTAAAAACTCTGCTCTTTAACGTTTTTGTGAAAGTTAATTTGCTAAATTTTGGTTAACTAAAATCTTCGGCATCCATTTTCAAGTTAAAAAGAATAATTTAACACTGAAACTAGTGATTTTGTCATATTTATCGAGGCGACATAAAAATCTGTACATTTTTACAACATATAATCGCAGCTACAAAGTGGATCTTGTCACTAATTTTTTTATAACGTAATTTAAGACATTTTCTCCTAACCAGATACGAATGATTAGATTTCGCGGAATCCCGTATCTTTCTATGTTTATCGCGAGGAACATTGTATAAATACGTTTTTCATGGAAATAGCAAAACACTTAATTTCCTAATCCTGCGGAATTTTCTTAAAATAAATTTTAAACCATTTCGAACAACTAACCCGCAATAAATCCCCAGTGATTTTCCCAAATGACATCATACATATACATCACCAGCGTATGACATCACAGGTCGCTTTATTTAATTGTGATAATCCGGTAAAAATTTTTTTTTTACTTACTGCCACCTTTCAGAGGTTTTATGAACCACTGCTGTTTTTTCGCTGCGAAATCGATTTTTAGACTGGGAGGATGGAAGATTGATTGCCTGTAATATCAAGTTTATTGCAGAGAAACCACATTGGAACGTTTCAAGATATCGGCTGATTTCCCATAAAAAGTTAAATCAACACCAGGATTAAATCAATAAATTAATACTATCATACATAACATACTATCGATTTTAATTGGGACTTGGGCTTTATGTCACATTACGCCTCATAGCACACTTTGCTACGCCCAGCGTACTTTGAAGCACAGACCTCCTGTTGTAATTGTTTTTGGTCCAGTCACGCAACTTATTGCGAGAATGATGTCTGTGGATATGTTAGACTCATTATTCTTATCGCCTTTTACTCGCGTTTGTGCTTCTATGCTTCGTGCATTTGAATTGCTTGCATTTCTTTGGCCTGATGAAGCACGGTTGTGCGAAAGCTTGTCGAGATGTCATGACAATTTGTCTTAACATATCGCTAACTAATTACCCTATCCGTTTTAGGTTTACGAAAGACGCCAAAAAACTAACACATATTTATTCCCGATTTTAAATTCTCGAATTAGATTTGGGAAGGTCATATGTAACCAGTTTAAAGTGTTAAAAAATTGGGCCTTTTAAACCTGTTTGCAAATTTTACTGCAAATAAACGAAATTACATTGTAATATAAATCAATTTTTTTTATTTATATTAATGGTAGCAACAATTTATGTATGAGATAACATTGCTTTATGATTATAATAGCTTGTGCTATTACAACATAAAAACTAATTTCTATTTCCAAATTTTGCGAAATATTTGTAGTAAATTTATTTTTATCGTAAGAGTTTTTTCATTATCGTTTTTCTTTACATCTAATAATAGTATTCTCGGCCTGAATCCTTGTCCTGGTAAAGGTGCTTTAACCTGCATTTGAGCTATTCCGAGCATTTGAAAATTTACAAAAAAACAGTTCAGGCATTTTTGGTAAATGTCATAATTTTCATGACAAATTTGTCCAAAGTATTTGCGAATATTTTTTCAAAAACCTTAAGAAGCCTTCTTACACAATACGTCTGACAATAAATGACGTCACCGAACCCTTGGCATTTGGCGGTCACCTAATCTATGATGACATCATTGTTATGACGTCACTTCCTTTATTCTTTTGTTCGGCACTTAATCAATCACATTCCCCTTAATCAATCAAAAAGTTATAAAAAGATCTTTTGTGATATGTTCCGGTCGGTTCATTGTGTTTTTAATTTTGTTGTATTTTTAGTGACGTCGTTATTCTGCATATCATTCCTTGTTTTATGACGTCAATGTTGTAGAATCACTTCCTTGGTCTTTTATTCAACACTTGAAAATTTGACTCGATGTTTATGGGAATTCGGTCGCTGTTTTGTGTTTTATGATTTATTATGGCGATGTTGTTATTTTACGTTTTTTTATCTTGATGACGTCACAACTATTGAATCACTTCCTGTGTCTTTTAATGGACACTTGAAATACGACATTTCAGGAATTGTGTAAAAATGTTGTTTTGCGATATATTTTTGTCGGCGTTTTCTTTTTTTTTTTATAGTTTATTATATTACAGTGATGTTATAATTTCATTTCTCGTTCCTTATTCTCATACGAGTTGTCATTTAATCACTTTTATTTGTACTTGGAAGGTGGGCGACGAAAAAAACTCACATAATATTCGAAGCTGATTATAACTTCCTAAACATGACAAAAAATAAACAAGAAGCAACAAGACATCAAAAACCGGCAAACTGAATGTGAAAGATATATCCTCGCCCTCACAGGTAAATAACCACAATCCGTACAAGTTAAAGTATATTCTTTAGACATTTCTGCCTTAACCAAAGTTATTTGAAATATCTTGCAATTTTTTTTCTGTTTAGTATAGTGTGTATATAATTAAAATATAATCTAGTTTGGTCAAACTAGGCATATATGTGCGCTGCAGCGCATTTAGGGAATATTATTTTGAAAGATTAAGTTAATCTTCTTGTTCAAAAACAGTTTTAATTTATAACTGATAGAAGAAATAAACTTATGGTAAATACACAATGATACGATAAACAGCTTTCTTATCAAATCCAATACAAAAGTTGGTAGCGTTTTGAACGTTTCGAACAAACCTTAAGATAATGGTTGGAGATTGTAGTTTGACGTAGAATGAATGTCAAAGCCCATACATAACAGAGGTAAGAAGCATTTTGTGAAAGTTTCGAATAAATCCTAGATAATTGTTTGAGGTTGTAGTTAGACGAAGACTGAATATCAAAGTCCGTATAGAAGTAGGTAGAATTTTGCACGTTTTCCATAAATCTGACGATAATAAGTACAGACATCATCGAAAACATCAGAAATAGATCTTAAGCTTCCGGGAGTCGTTTATTCGCAAGAATCATGTCTTGTTTGCCAGAAATCGCCGGTATTAGTGAGGTTTGGAGCGGCGTATATGATGGATGCGACTTGTCAGCCCACAATGAAGCCAATTCACAAGCGTTCGTTGTTGACTTCCCGTGTTGACCAGGCAAACACCCGGGCCATGGTTCCGCGCGGTTCCAGCGGCCCCTGGGCGCCCGAAAAGCACCTGCGATCGATCCGGTGCGCTAGAGTCAATCCGGTGCCACAGAAGGATCGGGGGGTTTCGGTGTTAATTTGTTTTTTTAGGAAGGACGCGGAAAAAGGGTGTTATGGTTAAATGTAACGTCGCCTTTTGTTGTTAAGGATTGTTTATTGTTTCGAGACTTTTTATTGTAGACATTTTTTACTTTATTTTTTTTTAATTTAAAGTTTGAAAAAAATTTTTTTGGGGGAGTGAGCTTTAAGTAGTATACAGCTCGATTCATTGTACGCTTACTATACATAATGTAGAAATAACCAAATCCATAATAATGCGTAGTGTATGTTGAACACAGTGTTGATATCATCTTTACAATTGTGTTTTAATATTAAATATGTTTGTTTTTTAAATAGGGAGATCACATGTTCGAAGAAAACAGAGTTAGTCCAGTGATTCAAGATCGGCCAAACAATTCTGCTGAAAGATGCGATTTGCTCAACATCAAGTGGAATATACAACAATTAAATAAGGTTTGCATTTTATTACGATTTTTTAACCTTGGTCCTTCGCAAGAAACCAAAGGATGTGGAAATCGATGCCCGATGCCAAGTGGTGGTATCGCTGCTGATCCAATACTAGGCTGGTATCGATACTTGTCCGATACTAGGCTGGTATCGCTGCTGATTCGATACCAAATTAATATGTGTGTTTTAGCTATTATTTGCAATCCAATGTTGGGTTTTCTATTTTTTAGGAAGTTTGAACTTATGAAAGTATAAAATTTAACTATTTACTTGTTTATCACTACAATGACATTTAGTGTGGGTTAGGACCGCGGTATTCAATGTACGGAACTAGCGCTAGATTAAAAGCGCGTCTCTCGTCACTTGTACTAAAATAATTTTGCGGTTACTATTATTGCATAAAAGTAGCGACTTTAAAACGTTTTATTAAAACTACCGACGTTTTGATTACCAATACGGTTAATAACAGGCGTCTCATGTTATTGCCTCGTTTCCATTATTTTGTTGTTGTTTGGCTGTAGTGTTTATACATCTTTGCAAACTGCAATTTTCTAGCCCCAAGAACATTTTTAACCTTCCCCTGTAGGTCTTTGGATCGCCTCAGCTTAATAATAATCTTGCCAGAAGAACCATTTATGTGGAGATTGGAATGAAATACGAATTATCGTGCATCGATAGTTAGTGCGCATATAATTGAACAAACCCGATTTCCACCCCGGCGCCCATTGTTCGGTGGCAACACGTGATTGTCTGGTGTTGTCACGTGAGCGATTGTTACACACGATTGTTTCGTGATAATCCATTATCGCATTATCGGTTCGTCACATTGGCTTTTGTGTACTGCTGGCCCAACCACAAACACCAGCTTAATCAAGGGATAGGAAAAGTGTTTTAAGGTTGTTCAAGTTAAAGTGTCTTGAGGGACCAGAACGGTTAGTCAAGTTTATCCGATGGTTTCTTCAAATATTGCCTACTTCTGTAGCTACAGCAACTATGTGATTATTACATACTTAGGTACGTGATCATGTTCCCCAACCGTAATTTTTCCTATTTTAACTAAAAATCTTAATTACGTTTCCATATCTTACCCCGTTTTGATAAAATCGTTTTAGCCCAAATGCATCGTGCTCCTCATCGCACAATCGAAAATAAACGAAAACTGCCTTAGTCCTGAATAAATGTAGTTTACCAAGTGTTTTTTTATCCGGTTGGTAAATACTCCTAAAGCGGAAATTTAACATTAATACAGGTTACTGCTGTTATTGACTGCTGAGTGCTAAAAACTAAAATTTGTAGCCAGCCTTCGAATTGGCAAACTTTTTTTTGAAAAGTAAATTTATTCATCCTTTTTTATTATTATTAATTAACTGATTGCAGGTTCAAAATCTTTTTTTTTTAAAGGTTGAATGTTACCAAATTTCCCCTGTAGTAGTAACTACCAAGAGGTGGAGAACCCCTGAGGTAAACTACATTTATTCACGACTAAGGCAATTTCCACAACAGCTTAAATGTAGCTTATGCAAATTGCAGACCCCTTATGTAGCGTTGGTTAAAATCCCAACAATTCTCCACAGCACGACACTAAAATATTCAAAACCCACTGGTTTAAAGCGATGGGCAATTCAAGTGTACTCGGCCCATTCATAAAAAACACCTTTATTTCTGATTGTTTTAATTATCTTCACATTAGCGCGTGATTATTACGTGGCAAATAAGCTCGTGAGGTCATAATTAACTCCTTGTCTCGCCACCTCCATAGCGCGATCGATTGTTACGTCACAGGCGTTGGACAAGTATGGTCGCTGTTTTTCTTTCGGGTTGTATCGAAGCTGACAATTGTTGCGTCAACAGACGAGCATTGTCTCCAACTCGATGTGTGGCCAAAAAAACAAGGTTCGCGTCCCAACCTCGCAATACACAGCTGGAAGCGGCACGAATAGAAACGGCCGGCACCTTCTGCAAAACTTGTTCGCGCCGGTTTTTCCACATTTTTAGGTATTTTATTATTATTATTGATTTAACGACAATCAGGTGGCAGTCTTGCGATTGTAGAAAACCTTTTGTCGTGAATTTTAGATTTTTAAGCTTGTTACTTTGTTGTAAATGACTTGTGTCACTGTTTTCAAATGAGTTTTTGGGTAAAATTACTTAATTTGGACTTTAGTCATTGGGGTAATCACCTTGGGTGAGTGTTTTCAATAAATATGTTTTAATAAAAATTGTGTCCCTGCGCATAAAACACTTTGCTTGTTATGTTTTGGCTTTCGGTTGTTTTTAGTTGAATTGCTTATAACTTTAAAGTTTAACTTTTTTTTACTTCACTGACTTGGAATGGGGCTTGACTTGTTATTTTTTGCAAAATACTCCACTTTGACTGTTCAGTTCTAAACAACGCCGAATAAAGAAAGAAAAACAAAAGTTTAAAGCTTGCCTTTTGGCCCAAGTGTAAGCAAGTTATTTACAAAAGAAAGTTATATTACAATGACCTTACTGGAACTTAAGTATTTTACAAATGGCTTGACAGGGACTTAAGTCATTTCAATATAACTTGACTACACTTGGGCCAAAAGGCAAGCTTTAAACTTTGTTTTTCTTTTTTTATTCGGTGTTGTTTAGAACTGAACAGGGTCTAGAACAGACCTGGCCGCCTTTTTGGCCACATATTCTGGCCGTTCGGTTGGTTCGAAGCCTTCTGTAGCTTGAGCCATTTAAAGGTTTCAAGTTTCATCGGCCGTAACAAGAAACGACAGTTTGTAACAAACCTGGGGCGCTGATATTTTGCGAACAGATTCCGCAGGCAACTCTTCGAGACAGCTTACACGGCGTGACAAATATTTAACTTTGCAAGCAAAACTTCATTAAATTCAAACTTCTTAGCAAAAATACAATGTTGTAAGCGTTGTTTCTTAATTTCTGTGTTTTTATTTTATAAATTTGCCTGGTGTTGTTATAAAACAGTGTAATTTAATACGCCGTGTTGCAAGTTACTTTTAATACGGCGTATTTATGTGACCTCCGAGCAATGGTGGGAGGCGGAGTTTAAGCTTAGCGGAGGTCGTGAGGCTTAGTTGTGGCCCAAGCAAGCAATTTTACTTGGTAGTTGCAGGATTTACAAGTTGTGTATTCACTCCTACTGTTGTTACTGAACCTCAAGGACTAGTTGGTGGATTGAGAACGAAGTTGGGCAACTATGGATCCCGAATTCGTGCTAGTAAACGGTAATTTGGTTATTTTAAGCATAAGTTTGAGAAAGCAGCGAAGTAGGTTATTGAGTTATAGTATTGGTTTATTGGTGAAGTAATGCTACTGATAGGTGGTGTTTCATCTACTTCTGTTTAACAATGTCAGTTGTTTTCATTTTATATAAAAATATTCAAATACGAGATTTGTTTTTTTAAGTAAGTATGCCTCGTCAGCCAAATTTGGCAGTACACATGTGTTTTTACTTTATTTATTTCGATATATGTTTTATGATTTATGTTACATTAGTGGCGTCAGTTCAGGTTCGCATGATAACAGGTGCAATTGTAACCTTACCCCTGTGATGTTTGTTCCACATTAAAAAGGCGCCTTCTTCACCCTACTTTTGATTCTTTATAAACACTTTTAATTCGATTCATTGAAAGTGCTTTTAAAGACGAAATACTCTGAATGGTTTTCGATTTTACTCAAAAAGATCTTTGCTCAAAAGATTTGTCTCTTTCAAATCCTGCCGTGTACAAAGTACAATAGTTTTGTCACACCGAAAAGTTTTGTTACACCGAAAAGCCATTGCAGACTCGCCGAATCTGTCGATCAATGATTCAAGCAGGGCAGACTAGAAAAACGTAAAACTAGCCTGTGGTGAGGTTCGAACTCACGACCTCGGCCATACCGGGACCGTCGATCTACCAACTGAGCTGCACAGGCTCAGAAGAAGCAAGTCAAGAAACAACCAGGGAACCGTTGCCTGCTGCATTCTGTTCGCAAAACTAGCCTGTGGTGAGGTTCGAACTCACGACCTCGGTCATACCGGGACCGTCGATCTACCAACTGAGCTGCACAGGCTCAGAGAGGAGCAAGTCGATGGATTTTATGATAAAATCAGTGAAAAATCTTAAACAACATTCTACATTCGATCGCATGAAATGGCCTAATTCTACATATTAATTTGTTATCGGGTCGGCAACGATACTACACTGTTAAAAATATTGGGTACTTCATTAAAAAAGTTTTGGGTAGTGCAACAGTTTACCCCGAAACAGGGCCAAAATATTTGGGTACCCTTAAAACCTACCCAAGTAGAATTGGGTAGCGTGTTTTTCTTAAGAAATTTCCCTTTTTTGTTGGGTAAAAAAACATGCTACCCAATTGGAAGAAAATTTTTTTTTTTTTTTTTTGGGTAGTAAGATTTCATACCCAATTATTCATGGAACGTTTCTACCCAAAACAGGAAAATTGGGTATTAATCACAAGTACCCAATTCCAATTTCTCGAATTGGGTAATCATAACACCCTAAAAGAATTAGGTATGAGCTTTTATACCCAAAACGCATGTACCCAAAATCGGTGAATTGGGTAAGGTTAACAAATACCTAATTACCAAAATGGGTACTCTTAACTTCCTAAAAACAGTGGTTTCAGCTTAGCATAAAACAAGACTCCAAAGCAAATTTTAATACGTATACCCTTGTATCGGACTAATACGGATTCTACCACTTAGCATAGGGTTTTGGCTCTGTTCCGATAATACCATAATTGCAAATATTTAATGTTCACGTTTGCTCCGCAAGGTTCTAGCGCACAGGTCGTGAAACATTTAGAGGGCCGCATTTCTTCGTTTAATTTATTTATTTTTTGTTCAGCTTTATTATTGATGTTGTATACTGAAAATATTTGTTAGGCTGTATTAAAACAAATTGCTATTCATAAAAGGATAATACAAAAAGTGAAACTAAATAATACCAAAAGTAACAGTTTCTGAGTCGGAAATAATCGGTAACTTTACGGAGCAAACGTACTGTACACTGTGTATCCTAAACAGCTCAAATGGAACATAAACGCAAGAACATTACGAATTGCGTGAACAACCACCATCTATATGGTTTACAAGGGTGGTCCAAACACAGGCCCGTGGGCCAAACCCGCTCCTGCGGCCTGCCAGTTTGATTTCTCCGGCCGAACATATTTCCTAAAACAAAGTATATTTTCCTAAAACAAAGTTTATTAATATTTGCCTTTAAACAGGAAAAGCAAACAAAGCTAACATAAGTTTTTATGAAATTTTAAACTGAGCGACAATTTAATAAAACTCGCAATATAAGCGGAAGCACATTCGAATGTAAGGAATCTCCCGCAGACAATAAAATGTAAAAGAAAGATCCTTGCTTTCGTATCAGATGACGAATAATCCATTTTACAGAAATCAATATTTCGCCCTATGAATAGGCATCGTCAGTTCCTGCTCGCTATATATTTCTTGATAGCTAGTTTTTGGTTCCCTTCGTTTCAGAAAATCAAGTCTATTAAGGTAAAAAAAAAAACTATATCCGGCAAGCGACCTTCTATCCTCATAGTTATCCGGGCCTTTATGAAAAAAGCTGGTTTATAACATTGTTGAGCTTAAATATTAATTTTGGAGTTAAATAAGCAATTTTTTGTGTAAAAATTTTACCACTTTTGAAAATTGCTTTTCAGACTGCAAATTATGGCTGAATCCGACACCACCAATTAACATTGGTTATTCGTTATGATCTGTTATTATTGGATGACAGGGTTTTCAAATTTTTAACGTGGTTCAAGAATTGTCTGCATGAAATATTTGTTAACAAATGTTTTGCCCCGGGAATATTAGCCTAGAAGTAATTAAGGTTAAAATGTTTTTGTTGTTGTTATTGGCAACAGAGAGTCTGGACGTCGACGAGTTCCTCAGTGACGTGTCAATGCACCTGCGCAGACGCGACCTGCGCATGTTGCTAGGCTACATCGGGCTTACATCGAGAGAGGTGGACTCGATGTTGTACGATTGCGAGTAAGTATCTTGAGATCCACTTTTTAAACTCGACTTTGTTTTTTGGCTCGAACCGGAACTAGACTTTTTTTAGTAAGTCGGTTTTCGGACTAGTGATTCCGATTCGAATTGTTTAAAATCGACTCCACAGTCATGTTTAAACTTTGGCTGTTATCTTAAATATTATTGGTAGAAAAAGTTTTTCTGGTTTATTTTAAACGCTTTTGCAGTTTACGCTTTTCGTGAAATTTCAATATATTTATAACGTGCTCAGTGCTCACGTTTAAATGGATGAATTTGGGGAAACAGTGCTGTGGTTCGAACGAAGTATATATGCATATTTCTTTAAAGATAAATATACTGTTGCTGCCATTGTTTAACTTAAAAATCGTTTTTCTGACCAAATTTATTGAAGTACCGACGTTTCGATCATCTTTTCGGGCATTTTTTTAATTGCAACTATAGGCGAGAAATATTTGTACCAGACAACAGTAAAAGAAAAACAACTTCTTTTAAGATTTTTTAATATTGTCTGACCTGAATTGCTAGCTGTGCTAGAGTATTTTAAACTGTTACTGATGAGGAATTAAGGTCGACATTTATCTCGCAAGGGACAAGGTGATTTCCAATATCACCTATTCAGTGCTACATCTAATATTGAATGTAAGAAGAACGATTTAAGTTCGCGACTGTCATCAATGTGTTTTAGTGTAACAACGTTAAACACAATACAGAGCTCTATTCTCAGGCTTCCATTGAACAGTAATTCGATATTGTAATAACACAATGATGTATAGCTCTGGGTTTTAAAGTGTTTGTAAGTAGAACACCACAACGTTGTTTTGTTGTTGTGTTACAAATAGAACTAATTACTTGCTTTATTCCTTAAAACCCTTGTTTTCAAAGAATTAAAATGAACGTCAAATAACTTTATCTATGTCGTTAAGATGCAAACTTAAGTTTAAGGTAATTTTTTTCAAAAAACAATTAAAGTCATTATTAGATCAAGTCATTTTAAATCAAGTCTTTAAAATAAGTAAAACTTTAAACCATTAAAATTGGTAAACTCGTGAGAATATGAGCAATAATTCAACTAAAAAATAACAAAGCAAAAATTATTTCAACCCAAGTTATTTGACAAACAAGCCAAAGTCAAGTTAGCTTGACCAACAGAATTAAGTCAAGTCATTACAAACAGTGGCTTAAGTCATTACAAACAGTGTAGTTTAAGTTTTGGTGCTAAACAGTAGTTTCATCACTTTATGTTGGACATGCTCCGTTTATTAAAAAATGTGTTTTTTGGCGAAATTTTAGCTTAAAATCATATTCCCCTCTTGAAGACCCTAAATCTGCACGATTGTTCAAAAAGCGGCAAAAAATCCGCATGAAAAATACTGTTATCTATCTCTGTCAAAGTAGTCCTGATAAAATTAGTGCTCATAATATGCCATCACCGAAATTAAAGGGAAAAGACATTACAGAAATTCGTTGCTTAAACAAAATACAGACAAGCATTGAAAAATATACTTTACCCCTGTTGTGCTGGTCAAAGCCTACATTCATAATTAGTGTTTCTCAACCGCGGCTCCTGTTGTATTTTTAGCGGCTCCCAGTAGGGTTAAAAAAATAACATGATTTATGAGAAGCATATTTGCACGCGAGTTCGCTCAACAGCAGCAGGTGTTATTACATTAATTGTTTGATTACTGAAAATGTTCAAGCCCCCAAAATAACAATACTGGACCACCCCTGCACATAACATACCGCGATGCCAAAACAACTTTCGAAGTAAATTTGCCTTATTTAGCAAGAAAATAGAACGTTTCAGAGTAAATGGTTAGATAAACATTTTGCCTTCTTTGATGTGGTTTATTAATTTTAAATTTATTTTCAATAAACTGCTTGATCTTTTTGCGGTTTTAAAATGGACAGTATAATTTTAACTCACATGCTTACAAAGATTGAGAACCACTGCTCATAATATACCGCCCTTGGAAACGACATTCGCGAAATTAATAGCCAGTTCTCGATTTTATTATGTTCCGTCAACCTCTGTGTATATATCTGGTTCTTAATACTTATCCTTCAGCCAATATCCTACACTGTACGCCCCGCCCGGCCACCCGCAGAGTCGCTGTAACAAGGTTGTTGGGAGAAATGCTGATAGGCAAACAGCTGATTCCAATAATTTCGTTATATACGAGACAAGCTGCTACAACCAGATGTTGCGAATGGAACAAATCTTGCGTAACAAACGCAACAAATTGGAAGCAAAATAATTGCATTAGGGTGGTCGATTTAAATTTGTAGTCGGTCATTACAGATCTGAACACTTAAAAATAAAACGCTTCAAATGAGTAACAACAAAAAACATTACATAAAAGTGATTTGAAATGCAATTGACCCCAATCACGTGTTGAGAGATGTCCGATAATATGGGATCGGAGCCGATACCCGATGCCAAGTGGTAGTATCGGTACTCGTCCGATAATATCGGATCGGAGCCGATACCCGATGCCAAGTGGTAGTATCGGTACTCGTCCGATAATATCGGATCGGAGCCGATACCCGATGCCAAGTGGTTGTATCGGTACTCGTCCGATAATATCGGATCGGAGCCGATACCCGATACCAAGTGGTAGTATCGGTACTCGTCCGATAATATCGGATCGGAGCCGATACCCGATGCCAAGTGGTTGTATCGGTACTCGTCCGATAATATCGGATCGGAGCCGATACCCGATGCCAAGTGGTTGTATCGGTACTCGTCCGATAATATCGGATCGGAGCCGATACCCGATTCCAAGTGGTTGTATCGGTACTCGTCCGATAATATCGGATCGGAGCCGATACCCGATGCCAAGTGGTGGTATCGGTACTCGTCCGATAATATCGGATCGGAGCCGATACCCGATGCCAAGTGGTTGTATCGGTACTCGTCCGATAATATCGGATCGGAGCCGATACCCGATACCAAGTGGTAGTATCGGTACTCGTCCGATAATATCGGATCGGAGCCGATACCAGATTCCAAGTGGTGGTATCGGTACTCGTCCGATAATATCGGATCGGAGCCGATACCCGATTCCAAGTGGTGGTATCGGTACTCGTCCGATAATATCGGATCGGAGCCGATACCCGATTCCAAGTGGTAGTATCGGTACTCGTCCGATAATATCGGATCGGAGCCGATACCCGATGCCAAGTGGTAGTATCGGTACTCGTCCGATAATATCGGATCGGAGCCGATACCCGATACCAAGTGGTAGTATCGGTACTCGTCCGATAATATCGGATCGGAGCCGATACCCGATACCAAGTGGTAGTATCGGTACTCGTCCGATAATATCGGATCGGAGCCGATACCCGATACCAAGTGGTAGTATCGGTACTCGTCCGATAATATCGGATCGGAGCCGATACCCGATACCAAGTGGTAGTATCGGTACTCGTCCGATACTCTGGTGGTATCGGTGCTAAATCGATATTAGAACTTCAGCCATATTTCGCCACCCAACGCAACCATTTTACCTTGCAAGGTAGAATTTTAAAAATACGGCATGCGATTTTTTTGTTGGTAGCATTTTGAGTTGTGACATTTTTCCAGGTTGAAGGCAGGTACAGAGCGGGGACTTCTTTCCACAAGCGGAACTGTGGTGGAGGGAAGCAGCTCCATCAACTTCATGGAGCAGAGGAGAGGAGCAATGAAGAGATGGTGGGAGCACGCCAGCAACACAAAGAGCAGGAGCACTCCTTCACAACAGAAAGTCAAGGTACGGGGCTTGGAGATGGTTTGGCTTGCGGCACCCTACAAAAATTATAAATAGTTCGCGGCACCCTTGCTCGTATTTTCGCTGAGTCATTAACTGTAACGTCACAAAAATTTGTATCAAGAAAGAATTGAAATCCTAAAAGAATTTGCAATATCTCTCAGCACCCTTAGGCGTAGAAAATGGCCGCCCTAGAGTGCCGCGGCAACCCAGTTAAGAACAATTGACTCGGAGTTTTAGATCACAATAAGGAAAAGTAGGTTGTTTGGCGTTTCAAAGGGCAATTTCGTTTTTAAGTTTGGCGTATGATGAATATTAAATCCCATAGAGAATTAGGTAGCATTTTTGAACGTTTCGGATAAATGTTAAGATAACGGAGGTTGTAGTTGGAAGTAGAATGAACATCAAAGCCCATACACAAGCAGGAAGCATTTTAAACGTTTCGAATAACTCTTTATTCAGTTTTTTTAACGTCACCTATACTTTTGTATGAGCTTAGATATTTATTCCACGGCTAACTACAACCTTTGCCATAACTTTTTACACCTTCGGCCGTCTCGGATCTTTTGCAAATGTTAGTTTTCAGGAGAGATTAATATGTATCTTTTAGAACAGTGTTTCGCTAATCTCTACCCATGGTGCACGTCTCTAAATTGGGCAGCTCACGCATGGATAACTTTAGTCTCACCAACAAAAAGTTGATTTTAGAATTGGGTGGTCAAAGCTTCGCATTTGGACTTACGCTTTTATTCTAAAAATTAAACAAATTTCCTAATTTTTTTATCATCATGCAAAGTTAATATGTTTGATCTTTTTAAAGTGGTTTAATAAATAAAGCAGTTAAATGTTATTTGGATTTCATTTTCAGTTAATTCAAATTTTGACACTCCAGGTATATATAATGCTGAGAAACACTCTTAGTATAATACCTATCTTTATCATGCGTATTCTATGTTAACATAAGTCATTTCTCACCTGTTCTTAGGTTGTGGAGTCGAGCAACTACGTTCTGCCGCAAATACCCGAGAACGGTGACGTCGGTGCTGGTGACGTAGGCCATGTTGTGTTCGACGTCACAGCAGCCAAGTTCCCCCCGATCACGCCCTTCCACCTTCGTAACGACCCGGGTAAGCTGATGGTCCAAGATTGGAAGGATCTGAGATCAAGTATTATTTGCGCATTCTTGTCGGCCGCACACTAGTGTTGTTTAAAAAAATAAGTAACGTTATTATAATTAAAGTTATTACATATTCAGTTAATGCGACGGTTAATCTGATGCACGAACGGAGCGTCTAATAATTACAACATTCCTCTGTAAGTAGTATATTTTTTTCTAGGGTAAAGAGTTATTTGGCTGCACAGTGTACATGGCTTTATAGACCACCCCTGCTTCCAAATTAATGTTCGTTTTAACGTAAAACAGCAAGGTATTTCTCCTGTGGGTCGAATCATATTTCCGATATCTTGCGATTACGATTTTTAATTTGTGTTTAACGCAATCTCAGCGTAGGATTTTGCGTGAAGGCTAAATAAGGCTTAGTAAAAAAATAGTGGACCACGTATTGATTGGCTTAAATCATTTATAAAAAGCATCAATTTCTATCGCCGATAAACCGCGTCATTATACGTCATAGGTTAATCAGGTGTCACTATAGAAAGACAAATTGTGTTGATTCTCGACAAGCTTTCCGCACAACAAAGCAATTAAAATGCACGAGTTGCTTCCATTTCCACTTTGACCTACAAAGAAGCACGGTTGTACGAAAGCTTGTCGAGAATCAATACACTTTGTCTTTATATAGTGCCACTAGATTACCCTATTTATAGAATTGACGCATACACCCAAAGATTATACGTCATGTCATCATGACGTCATGGATTAGGTTTCCTATTTTTTTTTGTAATTCTACAATTAATATATACTAATGTAGTTGTGATCTTTTTGTTTAGATCATCTGTTAAAGACTTCAGAAATTGTTCAGCCTGGCACCCCGACGATTGTCAGTGACATCTCTGGCACCATGCCACTCGTCAGTGACGCACAGGCAAGTAACATCGAAGTTTGGTGGCATGCGGAAGATTTTTTCGCTCTATTTCGAGTTGCATCACAGCCAAGCCCTATTAAAACTGAAATTAACTCAAAATTGGCATGGGGGTATATTTTGTGTGTTTAACTCTTGTATTGAATCCTACTAGACGGGCCCAGCGATATTCGATTTGAAAGCAATGCTCGCTGATTTCTCAGGTTTTATTTATTACAAAAAGTAAACTTCCCCACAGCGTATGCGTCTTTTAGGTAGCAGACAAAAATTCGTAGGTTCAGACGCAATAACCTATAAGACCAAAACATATGACTATGCAGTCAAAAGTTCAACTATGGCTGAGGCTAAAAATTTAAATAGAGGAATAGAAGCTTAATTTTTTGATGTCTAAATTCACAAGCGTTTACAAACCGACTTAAATTATATTTTTCAATGCACGAAACAACACTAGTTTAGAGTTTAGACTCAGAGTAAGTTCTGCTGTTGCGAAGGGACTAACTAATATTGAGCGGCAAAATAAAACTATGTAAAAACTCGCACATAATTATGTTAAGCTAGAAGCTTCCCACACGTAGAAATCACACCATACTTGCGTGAGATCCGAACTTTAGACCTTTAAAAGATGCTTACACTAGCCACCTTTTAATACTTTGATAAAAATACTCGTTTATAATTATAATTTATATTTTATTTTAGCACCAGGCCGGGGTCGGGCTGATTACCCCCACAGAAACGGGGACTTCCCAACTGCTGGAGCCCCCTAAATCTGCAGGGCCGGTTGTTCAAGTTCCAATGGCGGAGGTAGGTTGAGTGAATTGCGTCCAAAAAACGCGATTGCGTTGGAAGTTTATTCAAAATTTGTCACAATGACCAAAGAAACATATTTAAATGGCGTTGCGCGTTTAGTGAGCTACTTTCGAATTTATAAATTTTGCTTCATTAAACACAATAGGAAACTATTTGTTATTTATTAAATCTCACGCAGATCACAAATGGTTCAAACACAATAAAGTACACTTATTTTAATTTTATATTTTTTTAACAACCAGTAGTTAATTACTGGGTACAGTTGCTTGTATGTTTGTTGATAAAACCATAACTTGGTCAAATTCCAGGGCTTTTTGACGCTCAACCAGAAATTGTAAGAAGCATACTTGTTTACCAAACGTCATATGTTCCTCGTTCACCGTTTTTCCACAGATGTTGGGTTCGAACCGCGCCCCTCTCACCTACGGTATGTCGCTAGAGGGCGCTCTTACCGTGGACCGGAGCCAGCAAACGGACGTCACAGGTTGTGACGTCATGCCCGACCAGGTGGCAATTTCTGGAAGCAACGTCACACTTGAGGTTCGGTATTTTTGATATTTTATTCCGATACGCAGTATTGTTGACAAAAATTATCGCCATCTAATTAATACCAAATGATATGATTAATATTTTCAAACAAGCAAAACAGCGAATTAAAACGTTCAAAAGCCTTTTTCCAGGTTGTTAGTCTAAATTTGCTTTGGCTTAAAGAAGTTTAGTTGCCGCCTATTAAACAAAATGCTTTCGAGGTTGATTTGCTGCCTTGGATCGTTATTATGGCTGAAGTTTCTATGTTAATTTGGTATCGGACGAGTACCGATACTACCCAAGTATCGGACGAGTACCGATACTACACTTGGCATCGTGTATCTGCTTCGATCCGATATTATCGTACTTAATACAGAACTAATTTAAGTAACAACACAATATTAGTAAAGTGTCTTCTGTGTTATTTCTCCCAGATAACTTCGTCTAAAAAACAGGATGTTAAATGGTCTTTTCGCCAAAATGCCAAATTTCGTTGTGACGTCATCACAAACGTCACATGTCATGAAGCGCTTAGTGCGGCATTAAGTAACAACAATCGCCGGTTGTTCGTCATAAACGCCGGCTCTTTTATCGTAAACAATGGCCATTGTTACGTAAGAATCATCGCGTGAATAATGCAGAGCGACAAAATTTGACGATGCATGAATTAATTAGCATAACGCCATTCGGTGGCTGTGTAAAAGGAAATACGAGACAACACGTCCTAAATATTTTATAGCGCGGATTAAAATCGCTGCATAATTTATTCGAACTTGCGACGATTTGTGATTTTTTTTTCGTAAATCGCGAATCATCGCCGCGATTTTAATGAAAATCAATTTGTTGGCGCTTTTTGCAACATCTGCCCAAAACGTCGTCGCTTCTCTCGAGACTCGAGCTTGTTTTGCAAGTTTGACAAACGTCAGAATTTTAATGCAACGCATATTTTCCGCGCCTTGAAGTTAAATTCAAACTTACTTAAATTCTTAAATTTGGCAGTTCAGAAGAAAAGGCCTTTCGACAAACAATATTTCGACATAACTGCATTTTAAAAATATTCAACTTGGAGAGCTGCATCTAAATTTAATATTACACTGATTACCAGTATAAACACTCGTACCAACAACTACAAGCACATAAGCTGTCATTTTGCAATTAAAATATGTTTAGAGATCCTGTGAAATGTTTTTCCAAGAAAAGTGAAACTTAAATGAGGTCTAATTCCGTTCAAGGAGAAGGCGCCAAAAGTTTTTTTTTTAAATTAAGTTTAAAAGAAATTAATTTATTTTTTTTTAAATATACTAAGATTTTAATTAGGCCTTCATGGACCTACTTAAACTAGTCAACCTGCCCCTAGGTGTCCACGGACCCCAGTTTGAGAACCCCTGATCGAAAATCTCGTGACCCACATCACGCGGCCAGTAATCTGTGACGTCATTATATAACGTCATCGCTGAAAATGATAGCCGACCCTGGTCCTTGTGTACATTAGGTTTGATGACGTCATTTTTACGTTGAAGACGTCAATGTTCCGTTTGATGACGTATGTTGTTACGTTTGATGACGTATTTTGTTACGTTTGATGACGTATGTTGTTGCAGGAGCTGCTGCGCAAGTTGTGGAAGAGTCTGCAAGCTTGTGGGTTGAACAGAGTCGTTGAGGATTTGCAACAGAGGTGGCTTATAAGGGTCGACGTTAACCAGGGTGAGAAGTAACTTATGTTGGTTTTGTGGGTTTTGTGCTTTGGGCTGACAACAATCGCATTAAGATTAAAACTGTGCTTTTCAACCTATTTTTAGCGGCGCTGGAAAACTAAGCTTGGATATAACAGCAGCCAAGTTTTGGCGACACAATTCTCTGAAATGAACTTGTGAACAAAACATCAGACATTATCATTGATAAGTTCGAATTTAATCATTATGAACCATATCTTTGTATTGCCTTTTTCCCAAATTTTAAATAAATAATATTCAGAACCAATCCTAATAATTCTAACCATATATAACTAGTACAGTCGACGACCAACATTTAGCTTCCAGTTATTTTGTTATCCATTTCTACAATTTATAAGTTGATGAAAATCGTAGAGTTGTTCTTCCACCTATTAAACAAGCTGCTTTATAAAGCCATAATGCCAACTTTTACAATTACATTAAGATTTCTTGCTTCCCATATTATTGAAGCTGTACAGTAAATATATTCCATGGGTCAGTGGTTCAAACCCCGCCTCAACCAATCACGACTGTTACCTTGCAGGCCGGGCCGACATGTTCCCCAAAATGACGTGGGGAACCCCGATGCCCCCCCAAACCCCCTTCACGTACCCCCCTTACAAGAAGATCGGCCACCTTGCGGTCATGGGATCTACGATGAGTATTGAGGCCAAATCCTACAACTTCCCCCAAACCGAGATCACCAGCTCGAGAACCGCGCGCGTTGCAGACAATGGGAGCATTGTGACGTCACGGAGCCTGCCCGTTGACGGGGGAACCCCCCGATTTTTAGTGAGTTTATATATTTTTTTAAATTAAAATTTGCAGCGTTTTTTTTATTTTTTTCAATGAAGTAATATATTTAACTCACAAAAAACAATTGTTGGAATACCTTTAAAATACCTAAACAACGTTTGCTTTAAAGCTTTAGGGATCTAAACACCACATGACGTCACACGCACGCCAGTGCCGACGTTAAGTTAAACTTGCGTCACATATATTCATGTTTGTTTGTTTATTTTACCCCCTCCCCCCCTCAAAATATTTTAAACTTTTGTATATTCACTTTTTTCTCCAGCCCAGCGCCATTCGCGATCGCCTGAAGACACGTTCGGCAAAATCCCGGGGTGGTTTCACTTCTGTGTCACTAGATGGCGCCCCTGTGTCCTCCTTTCCGTCACGTGACTCATGGAAGCTCCGCACTGACACCGTGCGGCGGAAAGGAGGTGAGAAAAGTTTGCTAAAAACAGTTTTTGCCGATTAAGTAAGTCAGGTATAATAAGCTGGGTTTATTTAATTTCAGTTTGTAAACAGGTTAGTCTCGGTCTTAGCCCCCATTAATCCTAAATAGCAAATTATGTCGCATTTTGTTTGTACAAAAGTAAATGTGGAATTACAAAAATAGGTTAAAAAATTACATTACAGCAATATTTAGCCAAAGCCGAAAACCAAAGAAATAATATATTTTAAATTTTTCTTTCGGAAAGATTTTAATAACGCTCAACTTTTAGTTGAGTCATTAAAACAGACATGAGGCAAAATGTTGTTAATATGGTTCGGAATGTAAAATAATTAACGACGATTGATATGTATTGAAAAAGTATATAAACATTTCGGAAAATAAAAATTAAATTAAACAATTAAATAACTTTATTCTTATTAAAAAAATTTATCGTTTTTTTTTCAGCCGCGATTTCGATCCACGTGTCGGTCGATGACGTCACACTTCCGGCTCACCCCTCTATGACGTGGGGTTCTAGCTTGCACGTGAGTGGCCAGCAGTTGAGGGAGAGGGTGGGGAGGGTTTTCTTCACCCACGTCACAAACGAGTCGCGTGTTCTCTGCCGAACAATCGACCGGTGAGCAATTAGGAGTGTACGATAGTATCGTATCGTCACCCATAACCGATACCAAGTGTTAGTATCTGTAGTGGTATTTCTTGGTTGAACACACTTGTTTTAATACCACTTATAACTCGTGATTCCAGCAATCATAATTTGCGATTTGCATATTGCTCGCAGTCATGGTCTAATCAAAGAAATAGCAATTTGTAAAGTTTATGAGTCCACAGCGCAACATGTTAAAGTGTGCATAAAATACCTTTGGGCTGAATAAAGTTCCTTAAAACAATCAAAAACATTGCAAGCCGGATAGAACTTAAAAAGCGTAATTTTTAAAGCAGTTGGTTTAAAAAATGTTTTTTTGGATTTAGTTCCAGCGCTCGCTTAAAAGGTGCTAAAATTAGGTTAACAATTGGATAGAAAATTAATATAGACTTATTCGAAACGTTCACAAAATGCCACCTATTTCTGTATGGGCTTTGATATTCATTCTACGTCTAACTACAACCATTATGCTCCAAAACTATATTTTATTTTGCATTTTTCAAGAATCGAGAGAATCCGTGGTTTGGTGGTGGAGAACGCCCTCAAGCGGATTGGCGGTGGCGGGAACGGCATAGAAATCACAAGTTCCCAGTTGGTGTTCCAATGCAGATGTCTTCACCCCGAGACCGTAGAGCAACTGTGGCTTCTCTATCAGGTGTGTTTATATATTTTGGATAGTTTTTCGTATTTAACATTTTTAAGGTTGCAAACACCGTTTAAAAACAATAGAAGAATCTTAATAGTTTAAAAACTATTTGAAGCAAAAATGGAGTATTTTTAGATCCAGTCTGTAGTCGTAGTGAATTGCCACCATATAAAGACACCCCCATACAGAGACAGGAACTAAACATACTTTATTTTTGCTCCAAAATAGTTCTTAAACTTTTAGGTTTTCTTCATTGTTTTAAACGGTACTTGAGCAATTAAGAAACACAACATTTGAATCTAAATTTAAGGTGGAGTGTTAACTTTGCAGCATTTTTTCAATCAATTTTTTATGGTGTCACATACACAATAAAAAAAAAATATCAATGTAAAAAGGAACTACTACAGTAGGCGACGGTTCACTATGATACGTAAGCCGTAATCGTTGGTGCGCAGTTGTTAAACACGCAAGTTTCTTTCCTTGACCTCATTTATCTCACAGTTTGCAGAAAACAACGCTTTGGTTTCTTCTTTAAGGTGTTTAAACTTCATTTCAGCTTCACGTTTATTGGGCCAAATAATGTTTCCAAGTCTACTTGTTTTATAACGTTATTTTAATAATTGAGTGCCGATCCTGGTCTTTCAGTACACTTTAATAAAATAAAATAAAATAAAATCAGGTAAAAAAAATGCGATTCATAAAAGGTCAACGGGAAACAAAAAATAAAAAGCGAATAATTTTTTTGATTTGTTTAAAAGGCTTAACTCGTCAAAAGGTAAAATTAAGATTAATCTGATTCAGTTCACAGCTTAATTGTTTTGCAGAGCGGTCAACTGCGGGAGAACTTCCAGGCAGGTTTGGTGACGAAGCGAGCGAGGCAAGCTTGTGCGGTCGACTTCATCCAACTGAGGACTTCCATCACTGAAGAGGAGTACAGGAGAGCTCTTGGTCTTCTAAGGAGGAAACCGATGCCCAACACTAAATCAGGTCAAACAGTAGATCAGGGTTCAGTCCTTCGGGAGTCGTACTGACCAACAAAAACGACACAAATATATACAGTACACTACATGCCCTCCGAAAAGTATTCAAAGCTGACCATAGAATGTATATGGAATTTTTACTTCCTGATTACGGGTTGTTGGCCCATGCAAACGAGGTTTTATGTGCGAACATGATGCAGCAGGCAACAGTGTTAGGGTTGTTTCTCGACTTGCTCCCCTCTGAGCCTGTGTAGCTCAGTTGGTAGAGCGACGGTCCCGGTATGACCGAGGTCGTGAGTTCGAACCTCACCACAGGTTACTTATACAAACGGTTGTTTCTCGACTTGTGTGTAAAAACTCAGTTGGTGTAGCGACGGTCCTGGTTTGACCCAGGTTGTGAGTTCGAACCTCACCACAGGCTAGTTTCATTTACAGGACGCAGCTGCTAGCTCAGTTGGTATAGACCAGTGCTTCTCAACCTTTTTTCGTGGCGACCCAAATATTAGGCGTAAGTATGACGACTGAGCTTTGGCGACCCAATTGTTTTTCTTGTAAGCGAACTAAAAACTAGCTTCTTGTAAGCGAACAAAAAATAAGCATTAGCATAAAGAATTTCGAATTTTAATAATTATTCTAAGACATTATTTGTATTGCTTCCTTAATTTTCTTAATTTTCCAAATTTCTTTCTCAGAACCAATCTCAATTATTATAAACATGTGAGCTACTGCAGTCGGCGGCCCAACCAAATCAAACAGCGACCCAATTTGGGGTCGCGACCCATAGGTTGAGAAGCACTGGTATAGAGCGACGTTTTTTAGGTCTTTGAAAAGCTATAAACTTTCTAAAAATCTTTGAATGTCTATTTCGCTAGTGTGTAATTTTGCTACATTCTCCCCATTCATGTTATGATTACGCATCATTAATTATTGATGACGTCATCATTAGGTCGGTTCCACGTCACCAGCGGCACAGCGGGTGTGGTGGGGGGAGGAGGGTCGTTGGCGCATGCGCAAAACCGAGCCCTGATGTCAGTGACGAGATACTTGAAGCTTCCCGCTCCAATGCCCAACACACAGGTGGTTGTAGTATAATGCTGAGTGTGATTGTTTTTGTAATTTTCAACAGGAGTTTCGTGGGACATCACAATGGACTTTTTTGTTTTAATATAAGAACTATAAAACACTGCTGGGACTCATAAAGTCAAAACTGTGTGTTTTTCGTATTATTTTAACTAAATCAGTTTCTGTTGGACTGCGTATTAAAAATTAAACGATTTGCAAAACTTTCAATGAAACTCTGGACTCAATACCAGATCTAAGTTAAGTTGTTTGCCAAAAGAATTAAGTCAAGTTAAGTCTAGTCATTGACTTAAGTCATTCCAACACTGCTGATTTGGTTAGTCACTTCAAATATCCCGGTTTAAAGTTTGGTTTATGACGTTCTTTAGCAACGTAACAATGGTCGTATTGTTGCAGAACCCTCCCCCGAACCCCCCAACAACTTCGATGGCGGGAAACGAACCGGGGAGCAAAACTTTGGCGTCGAAATCGAAACCTCGTCCAACTGGAAATCTTCTGCATAAGGTGAGGACAACAAGTGAATACTTAAACTTATTTAATCCAGTAGCCCACTATACTTCATTCTGTACAAACTTATAGTGTTTTGCCACTTTTGCTTCGCACAAACTCGATTTAAACGAACCTACTTTGCCGAAGCGTCCTTTGAAACACAATTAAATTAATCCACTTCCTTGTCTGATATTAAAAAATACAGTATTTACGGCAGCCTCTATTTTTCATTGAAATAAACTTCATTAAACTCCACAAAAATTCTGCCACTACTAGTTACACAGGTTGAAAGTAGGTAGCATTTTGTGAACTTTTTGAATAAATGTTTATTTATTTTTAACATGGTCCACATGTTGATATTCTTACTACGTGTAACCTCCAACCAAACTCTTTTGTTACTCGCTGTGAATTGTGTCACAAAAGAAAGCATTCTTTAGTCGTTAGACTACCACCTAAATATAGTTAAATCAAAAAAGTGCATCCTTCGATTATTCACGTAACAAAGCGTTTATGACGTAGGTGCTTGTGAAGGAGCTAGAGGGGCTCAGACAGCGACTGCGCATGTGCGAAGACGACTGGTGCGAGTTTGCCGCCAACCACATGGCCGTCATGCTCCGCTGCGCAAGCCACGTGATGCAGAGGCGGGTCGTTGGCGCCACCACGCAGATGCAACGCACGCCGAGATGCACTTCGATAAGGTGAGTGCTTTGTGTGTTTTTGCCTGCATTATCTGTACGCCCCACGCCCCTGTTGGGAGTAATCCGCCTTTTTATGGTTGCTAGCTATGTTTTTGTTAAGATGGGGGAGAGTATTATTCTTATACTTATACCTACAAAATCTATTTTCTTGTGCCACTTTTGCTGAGTTTGGTTTAGTAGTGTCAACCATTAGGATTTATTACAGTTGTAGTGTCACTTGACTTTCAGCTAACAAATAAAACAACTGCTGGACCCTAATTAAACCGTACTTGAACTTTCCAGTTTACTTAGCTTGTTGCGAAACTTAGTCGCTTTTCCAGCAAAAACTAAATCAAACATTCCAAAGTGAAATGCATTTCAAAATATTATTACATTTTCTTTAGAATTTATTTTTTTCTTCATAACTTAATTTTTTCTTAAATATTTTTTAATTTCTTCCAGCTTACTTTGGTCGCTATACAAAGTTCTTAAGTCCAGCAACAAATCCACCCCTCCAAACAAAGGGGTTTCCCCCCGCGCCCCAGCCCACCCCGCGCATCACAGCAGCATCGCGCTTTACCCCAGTGACGTCACGTTCTCGGGCGTCGACCTGATGACGTCAGTGGACGATGACGATGACGTCATCAAGCTCCGCAAGCAAGAGGAACGCGACTTCGTGCGCGGGTTTGCGAAGTTTTGCGGTTTGATCGGGGAAATTGCGGCTTGTAGAGTCGCTTTGCAGGAGAAGATTGTGGCGAGGTTGACAACCAACCCGACTGTAGCTCCTTCCAAGCACCTTTACCTCGCTAAGGTCAGTAAATATTACACCAATACACACATTATAGATGTAGGTTGAAACTAACCCGACTGTAGCACATTTATTTCGCTGGTGTTAGCGTGAAATGATTTAAACACAACCCTATTGCAGGGGCGGATCCAGGGGGTACGTGGCCACGCCCCCCCTCAAACTGCATCTTTTTGCCTATTTTAATTACATAAATGCAAACAATTGTCTACGTTTCTAGTATGTAAAACCCTAGTCATGGAAAAGATGATTTAAACTCATTCCCTCCCCCACTTTAGGACGTTTACAGTCTGATGGAGCGTTGGCGCCACCTGCTGGGCCGTGAGTTCCACTTCGCCCAGGATGAACTCGTCCAGCGATTCAGCAAGAGAATCCTCTCGGATGAAGTTGTGTCGTCATCCTTCGATCCAGGACTTCAGGATCAGTTCCCGGGCATCATCGCACTTCTTCCAACAATGTTCCACATCTCAGAGCAAATCCTGAACAAAGTAAAGGATCTCATACCAAGAGCAGGTAAGCAAAAGTTTTAGTAAAAGTTAAGGTGTTCAAAATCAC
This sequence comes from Ascidiella aspersa, assembly GCF_963924565.1. Lineage (NCBI taxonomy): Eukaryota > Metazoa > Chordata > Ascidiacea > Phlebobranchia > Ascidiidae > Ascidiella > Ascidiella aspersa. Next base: position 26,100,208 of record NC_139454.1, read on the forward strand.
AGACCTGGATATTCGAAATTATCAAAAGGTTTTTCATCTTGTTTGAGACTTTCTCAGTTCTACGCAGAATAAATATCAAAGCCCATCGAGAATTAGGAGCATTTTGAACGTTTCAAATAAATAATTCGATATGCTACTTCTGTGTGGGCTTTGATGTTCAATCTACGTCTAACTACAACCTCCAACCCTTATGCTCCAAGCTTTCTCAGATTTATTTGTGTTTTATTTATTTATTTCACGACAATCAGGTGGCAGTCTTACGACTGGAGAATACATTTTGTCGACGGGTAACACCAGTTTTCAGGAACAACACGTTAACAATGAATCAATAAAGTACACTGAGAGGAATTTACATCAAAATCTACGAGAATCAACAGGAAGTGATGCTAACCCCCACAATGCTTTGCGCGCAGAAGTTCCGTCAAAGAACCGGATGTACTCCTCGGTGGGGAATCCCCGAAACAGCTCCCGCCATCTTTCCATCTGGCTCAGCGCGTGACGTCACTTCCTGGTTATGACGTCACACCACTTCCGGTCGCTGCCCGCCAAAGAATATCCGATAAAAGATGTTTAGTTACAGTTTGGTTTGTGAAGAATCACACTTACCGGACAAATCCCATGATATTCCTAGTACTTCGGAAACCAATACACGTTTTATAGTTATTTACTAAATTCCTTTCCATTAGTATTTTTATTGAAATTCCAGGAGCTGTTTTAAGTATTGTCATCTTTCCAGTCCCATATTGTGCGAAGAGTTAACTCCTGACTCACACTTTCAAAACGTTTTTAGAAAACCTAGTTATCTGTTTCAAAGTCCTTGCGATGCTTATAGCAGTTGTTTATCTACAACTGCCCAGAACTGCCTTTAAGTAGTTTTGAAACATTGTTGTCAGGTTCTATTGGTGTTCGACAAATTATTGGCTGGAAATTTGTCAAATTATATAACGCCCCACCCTACCACACTACACTAGTTTGTTACATTATCTGACACATGTGCAGCATAAATTCAAAAGTCAGAGATATAACAGTTTATTTCAAATATAAACTACTACCAGGCATAATCAAACAGCTCCACTAACTACCAGAGGAGTATGATGGAACATTCGGAGGAATTGACTTTGGCTTTAAATGTTGATATTTGTTGCGTTTTTGTGAGATGTATTATAAGAGAAGTTGAAGTATGTCGTGGTTGTGAAACGGAGGAACTTAGACAACCATAAAACACGAACATTGAAAACATTCAATGAGATCACCACCAAGTAAAGTAAGAACTGGGTATAAATCTATACATTTTCCATATTTAGACACTGAATTAATATATAAGAATCAAGACAAGCCAAGTGCCAACATTAGTATTTTAATCTACGCAATATTTCAAATAAAATGTAGCTGATACCGTTTGAATGGACATTTATTAAGCGTGAAGTAACTGATCAACAAAGCATAAAATGATAACCTTGCTTATATTGTTCCGAGCAAAATGAACAAGTGTAGAAATGGATGATAAATCATAAAAAGTTCCTTGATTGATACAAAAATGTTGTTGAATCCCATAAAGCAAAACAGATTTAGTGAATTTATGCAGCAACATTTCCTGTCAAGGCCGCCTCTATAAATATATAAGGATAGTAGTGTGAATCGAACAAAACACAAACTAAATATTAATATTTTATCAGCTATAGCGGGGTAAACGTTTTTAATCCATTTCTAGCACGTTTAAAAGCGCTACCAGTCAGTTGATACGCGCGTTTATTTATTTAAGGTTGTTTGTTTAAAAAAAATCTTGATTGCGCCACAGTCGTTTAAATTAAGCTGGAACGGTCCGGAAGGCGTTCGGTAAAATAGGTTTTGCAGATACGCCGTACCGGTAAAAAAATTTACTAGGGCATTTGCTTGAATGTATTCAAACTCGAACGATAATCTCGTGTTTCCTAAAGTTACTTATTTTAAACATCCCATTATGACGTAACTTTGTGATCTTAATAAAATGCCCATACGTTCTGGTACGAATTGAACTTCGACCCCTGCTAGAAACTTACAAAGTAATTGGCCACCAAACTCCGCAAAAAAGCTAAGCACAAATAATTATGACCAGCAGAAAATAAAAGTTGCCGCAGTTCAAACTCTAGAACTTTAAATATAAAAAGCATAATTGAAAACAGCGCACTAACATAGAAACTACACGTTTTCCGCGGTAAACAATTCGCCACAACCTAAAAAATGATTTCTGCAAAAACCCTCGCCAGCAGGGTTAAGGCTGTTGCGAGGCTACAACCACGTGATCAATGCGCGGGAAATAATTCAAATGACGCAAAAGTTTAACCGCATGAGTGGTTCGTTGCGATACACAAGAACAAGAAATACACACAGTGAAGAAAATCCGGAAATATACGGCCGTTTGTAGATTGCACTTGGATCGACTTTTTAGAGGCGAACAGTTCAAAAAATACCTCATTTTTAAAGAACATTTTTGATGTTTAACCACAACAATAATAAAAATGCGGAAAACTATAAAAAATGAACTTCTATTTTTGATTCTTGAAAATTTTAAGTTAGAATTGGTTTTCGAATGCTTTTTCATCAAATATTACAGTAAGTTGCCCATTTATTTGCTAAACTTCACCAGGTTGGTTTGACATTGGGGAAACACTTCAGTGGATGTTCGCTCGATTTAGGCGTTGTGACGTCATACAGCTGACACAGTGACGTAATAAAAATAAAATGCCCTTTAGTCGGCAACACACATTAACAAAATCGAACCGCTTTAAAATCCACCGAGTTACGTCATCAAACGTTTGGAACAGTTTATGACATCATGGAAATGCACAAAACCGTCAGTGACGTCATAAAAATGTTGTCGACGTCATCAACACTCTGAATCTTCGGCGAAGAGCTGATCGTAATGCTGAAGCAGCATCAACGTGAAGTTGTTGATCGGTGACATGGCAACCAATGACGCAACCTGTGACGTCATAAAATATGCTTATTTATTCGGCGTGACGTAACAATGCAGAAAAAGTGTACAATTGGCTGGAATATCCGACTTAAGGGTAAAAAAATTAATTATGAGGTAAAAAATGGAACCTTCAGGGTCTAAGAGGCAAAATAAAAAACTATGGGTAAATATAAACGAGATTCGTGTAAAAACTTTCATATTATGAACAAGTATGAATTGCAAAGTCAAAAAAGTCGAGTAGATCGACATCATCTTAATAAACTTGTATCATCTTTAGTTAATGCGACTGACAACTAAATCAAAGTATCACTTATAAAAGGTGGGACGTAATTGTTATCATGATTAGAACAATTTCTGTTCACTGACCTCATCGCTTGACCACACCAGGTTTGGCCCGAACACCACGGAGAGGTTACTAGCGGTCATCTTGTTGACCTCTGACCTCGAGGTGACCTTGACCAGGAAGTCGAGCAGGTACTTTAGCGCCGCGTAGTTGTCACGTGGAAGCTTTTGAAGCAGAGATGAAACAACCCGAACTCGAGTGTCGGGTTCAACGTCTACAAGGTCAAGCAAAGATCAAATAAAAAAAAGCCATTTTAATTAAAATCAAGCGCTAAAGCTGGACAAAGTGTGTAAATATTAAAGCACAAAAATATGGGACGCTATGGTAACAACTAAAACTCTAATATTCGGTGTGGATTAACGGTGTAAGTTGTTTCGCATTTAACGAAAAAATATTTCTAGTAATTTATAATACCGAAGACTCAAATATTCATCCAAAACGACATTGGTCAGAAACCAGTCACGGCTAAAGAAGATTTTTATTATGTTGTACACTCACTAAACATTTTTTATTTATTGTTACCAGACCTAACATTGCCTTTCGTACAAAGAAACCTATATTAAGTGCAAAGATGCAATTTTATTGGTTTGGGTAAAGTTAAACAAAATATAATTTTACATCATGGTGTTTAATTCGAATGGGTTTTGTGTGCTAAAACTTATGTTAGTTTGGGAACCAATTACACAAACTGGACAAGTGTTTAAATTGTTTGAAGTAGGCCTGAACAATGTGATATTAAGGGTGGATTGCACTTGTATATTTGATAAGTGGGTCAAAATGTGACGTGGCCATTGTGGCCTTACCGAACTAGTACCTTAATATGCCCACAAGAAGGAATTTGAAAAAATGGTATTTGTAAAGGTAGCCCCTGTTATAAACTTACGGTTAATGTTGAGTATGTACTCGTACAGTTGGTATGTGAGTAGAGGTTCTGGTAATTGACGAAGAAATGTCTTGAGTGTTACTGCCGCTAAGTGGGGGTCTTCAAACAAGACCTGCAAACAAATGTAACACTTGGTTAAAAAATACACAAAAAACATTAAGTTTAAACTATGGATGTCCAATAATATCGGATCGGAGTGGTAGTATCGGTACTCGTCCGATACTAGAGCGGTATCGGTGCCGATCCGATAACTTATTTAAGTAATTTCAGCGATGATTTGCCGCCAAAAGCAGTGACTTCTACCTTTAAAGATAAATTTATCAAAATTAATTTGTTAACAACTTGGGGTAAAGCAAATTTTGATAAACCGAAAAAAAAAACATCTTAATTACTAAACAGGATGATAAAACAAAAATATTATTATTAAGTATTTTAACGAACTTATGATTGTTGAAAACGCAAACATTTTGCGAAACTATAGTATCTGCTCTTCTTGAATAAAGTTGTTTTAGATCTTTTTTATAACCTTTATTATTCTGTTTGGGTCACTAAATAAGGGTGTTAGACAAATGGTTAAGATTTCTATAAGGCGGCACTGCTATGATAATACGTACAGGAGTGCCGGCGTTGTAGAGAGCTTGAACTTCCTTTATTGCGAGCGCTGAAGCGGAACGACGAAATATACCAACAGTTTCCAAACCTACAACATAAAGTTCCTTGTTTACAAGTTGAACACACCTGTTTGACACACAATGAGCACTTGATACAGTTCTACATTGGCTGGTGGAAATTTTAAAGTAAAGTTTATCATTATTGAGCGATTAATTTGGATAGATTTCAGTCACATTAACTGATGATAATGCAAGTACGTAACGAACTGTCTTTATCAAGGTAATGACGATTTACTCGCCCTTTTTGGCTTTGGCATTGGTTTAAGCTACATTAGAGATCCGTGCATAGTTTACCTACGATTCAGTTATATTACAATAACAGTGACACAAGTTTTTATGCTTTACAATACAAAATATGTTAGTTGAATAGGAATATAGTGTACATTTAAAACAAAATTACAGTCAATTTAGTTAAAAAAAAGTATAACACATATTCAAAAAAGTTTACCATTTTCTGTTAAATAAGCAATGGTCTCCATCATAACTTTAGGAACAGGTAAGCCTGGGTTGTTCTCCTTCAAACTGTAAATAAAACAATGCTTTATTTTAGAACATAAATGTTGGGGGTTGTAGTAAGGCGTGGTAGGAATATCAAAGCCCATACAGAAGTAGTTAGCATTTTGAATGTTTCGAACATTTGAACGTTTGGTTGGACAACAACATAATAATGTTATTAATCACGAAAGTGGGATTTTTACGTTGGTATGATCATAAATCAACCAGAACTGCCTTAAAAAATGGTTTTATAAAAAAATGAGAAAATGAATACGTGGTAATCATTAAATTAAAATTTGTTGCAAAATGCTTCAAATAAGGTTTGGAAAAGAATGCACATTTAGTTGTTTTTCTTTTGCATTTTGTTCCTTTAGGATCAATATTTTCACAGGTTCATATCATTTGTTACCCAAAGCCAAGCTGAGTTTAAAACATAAAATATTCACAAAAAAACTACGCAGTTGAAGATTACCTTACAACAAAAAATTACAAGAAAAATAATTACAGAAATAATATACAAACAACTTACAAGCTTAGTGAAACTTTAAATTGTTGAGTCGGCAGATGTTCCACTGGTTTGTCGCTGTCCGAAGCATCTCTCGGTCGAGTTCCAGCCTTAAAGTTCTTCGACGACAATTCCCTGTCGTGTCTGGAGATAACAAGCAACTTATTAACTAAACAAACCAAAATATTAAATGAAATAAAAAAAGGAACAAGCAAGACATTGACAATCATTAAATTATCTTATATTGCAAAAAGTTAAAAACATTTCATTTGCATTCACATATTTGTAATGTATACATATGCTACCAAAACAACTATAGGGTAATAAAATGCATGAAAAAGGTTTTTTTTTATAATATTTTGTTTTGACTAAATAGTTTCGTTTTTGTCAAATTAGACACAGAACATAAAATGTTGACACTAAAAATTGTTTAAACAAAAACATTGCTAGAGCTTTTAAGTTTTTGTTTAAACGCTTTTAAGTCAATAAAAACAATGATTTATGACAGGACAAACATTGCCTTTAAAAAACAGGGTTTAAAGCATGATTATAACACACTGACATTCCTCCATTTATAATGGTAAAGAACCCAATTTTTGTGTTTTAAAAAAAAATATTATTGGACGGGTGTGCACATGTTTTAAAATAGGCTTTTAAACAAAAAACAACATTTTATTTTCCAATGACAAATTTGTTCAAACATGTTTAAGATTGACAAGATACCAAACTAGTTTCATTTGCCACTTTAGTTTTAAAATCGTCAAACTTATGCTTGTTCTGCAGAGAACAATTAAACGTACCTGCGCACATCTTCAGGTATAGGCAGTTGGTCAACATTAACATAATCTTGCAAGTCGTGGAGGTAATTGACATACTCTATCTTTCGACCAAACTTTATGCTTATTATAGGCTTGAGTACATTCAGCAATGCTCTTATGAACAAGGTCGGGTGAACAATATAAAGCTTCTTCAGATTTTTCTTGTACCTTGAATGGATAAAATGGAAATTAATGCAAAATTACCATTACTTGTTCTACCCTGGCTTGCATGGTCCTTAAATGATCAATTTGGTTGGTCTGACGAAGAATGAGTGTTACTAGGAAGCTGTTATCAATGTTTAAAAACGACTTCAGAATGGCTAGATCACAGTTGTTGTACGCATTGTGTATGTATCTTTTAATGTATAAATGTTTTTTCAACCTCTGTAATCTCTAGGCCTTATGTAAAATTAATTAAAAAAAAAAAAATATATATATAATATATATATATATAGCGAGTTGTATTTCGTCTCACATTTTCAGTTACACCTATGTTGCAAGGATGCCTAAAAGAGAAAAAATCTTATTTCCACTACATTCACATAATATGTATAATTGTATATGCTACCTTATTTAAACATAGGGTTTTACTAGCTCTGAGAGCGATTTCTATCTATTGACATGTTGCTGGGTGCAGCTAACTCTATCTTTATAGGTTTTTACTATTTGTATGTGTTCAATTTGACATCAACTGTTTTAGGATAAAATAAAGTTCAAAACTTCTGTCCAGAACATTGGTATTTTCATACTAAAATTGTGTGAAAGACAGTCACAGATGTACTTACTTTCTGTCAAACTCTTTATATGCTTCTCTGATCCACGCGAATGATGGTTTATTTGTGCTGTTTAGACCGTAGTGAAGATAAACCACGCTGTAGTCCGATTCCACATATTTGTCAAGAGAAAACTTTAGGTACCTGCAAATAAAAAGTTCGTAAAGAAAACTTGCTACACAACTTTTGGTAATTTAATATATCTTTACAATAGTAAGTTACTCAAAACAATCATTTGCTCTGGGTTAAATATATTTTCAGATTTTTTTAATTACACCAAACACGATTTTAATATATATAGTAACATTTCTTGCGTTTATATGTTGCTGACCTAATGTTTGCTAAACATAGGAAAAGTTAAATTGCTCCTGGAACGAAAATTGCTCCTGGAAGTCAATAAAATAGCATTTTAAAATGTAAAGATAAATTGTTATATCAGTTGTAGTTCATTCCTACTGATATAACTGCATCTGTAAATTTAGTTGAATAGTTTTACTGAAATGTTACTATGAAAAATGATATAGCTTTTCCCTCAAAAAAATTAAAAACTCCTAGTTTTTAATTTCTTTCGAATTTGTGATTTGCTTTTATTTTTATAGTAAATAGATCGTGTAAATTAAGAAAGAAAGCCAAAGTATAAATGAAAAGGTAGTTGAACTGATTGCAATTTACATTTATGTTCAACTAAATATAAACCTAAAATATTACTGTATCTCAGTCATCTAAAAAACGGTTATCGGTTTCTGGATTTACTTAGCAAAAACATAAAACACCAGTTCAAAGAATCAGTCCAAAAAAGTGAAATCGGTCAATCTCTAATAAATTCCCAGACATATATGCCACTTATGTAGCTTACCTTAAAAGCTTTTTTTGGTCGAGTTCTTTGGTTGGAGGAAGTTTTGAAGCGCTCACCACGATGACAGGTCGTCCGTTAACATCCACACCTGACACCTACATATACACCTCAATCAACATGTGGGACCTAAGTTGCTCATAGCAACTAAACAGACATATACACAATACATAATGTGTATTCTGTGATCAAGCTGTGAGGCTTTAAAATACTGCTTCCTATTTTTACAATATTTTCAAATGGCAACAGATACAATTTTTTTATCAAAATTTATTGTTTTGCTAGATTTAAATCTGTGCATCTCCTTAAAAATTTATTTTTTTGCTGTGTTTTATAGAAAAACTTAATAATGGTGACATAAAAATATTGCTTCTATTCACCATTGTATACTTAAAGGTGAAGTTGCCTTTTTTACCTCCACAATGCCGTGTTTAGCCACATCTTGAAACTCGGCGATTGCATTGGCCTCCGTGTCCATCCAGGCACCTTTTGTCATCTCATCTCCGTGGTTGTCTCCAGTTGCACTGTTCACAAATCCATGGCTGCCGTTGAAATCTAACAAAAAAAATATTATTTAAGATTTTAACACGGTACTATAACCAGATTTTTACATGAACATGTTTTTTAAAATCAGTGACAACTAAGAACCGCATCTATTTTATTTAGGAATTAACTGCTGATTCGTTGCTATAGTTACAGGAGGCTGTATGTTGCGATAAAGTTTGTAAGAGGCTGTTAATCCATCACTAAATATTTTTCCACAAGCTTCTATTATCTTAATTTTGTTCTTCTTTTGAATCAATTAGAGGGTCCACAACTATAAGCCTAATTGCTCATTTTGCTGTACTAAAAGAAAATAGGACATATATTTTGAGCGACGGTTTAAAAAAATTTAAATAGTATTTAAGTTGCTCAAAAACACTGTGCATTAACATTTTAAAGACCAGACAGCTGTGATAGGCTCTTTTATTACAGGTGATTAACAAAGCAACTGAAACAGCAGAGAAATATGAATAATACAAATAAAAAAAAGCTCCATTACCAGAGTAGCTGTTTTTTCATTTGTATTACTATGCTGGTAGCAACAGTTTATAAATATGAATAATGCATAAAAAGTAAACACTCCAGGCAAGTTGAATTTCATGGAAGCTCTGGCACTGTTTAGTGTTTTTGCTTGTGTCTTCAAAGTGGTTTATATTAAACCAGTACAAAAAATATCTTCAGATACAGTTTTAGTTATGTTAAATAATATTTAACCCTGGTAGCTATTTAAAAGCTTCGAACATTGTTATTTTATTCTAGCATCATTTTTTAAATTTCATGTCATTTCCTTTTTGAGACCAATATACACACAAAACATCATTATAAATTGTTGGTGGCAAATTTATTTAAACACAATTCCAATCTAAATTACCAAGTGGTACAACTGAAGAGCTTTTGGTGCAACAAACTCCCATTTTGGCTTCATCCTAACCGGAAATCCATAAAACTTTTAACAAAATCCTTGTGGTTTACCAAAGCAGTAGCACTGTAGCTATTAACTAACTGAAAGCATATTGCATTAAAGTCTTTAATCAGCCCAAGCTAATTCAAACAGCTATAAAGAACTCTAAAACACCATAAAGCATTACTATACAAAACAGTGAAAGACACACACAAACATATGTGTTCGACAGATTCGGCGAGTCTGCGATGGCTTTTCGGTGTAGTATACAAAACAGGGTTCAATTAGGCTTATAACCAAGTAACAATGCTATGACTACAATAATAAAAGCCCACCGGTCCATTATTGAAATAGCTTTCACTTTAGCAATTGTGTTACAGCTATTGTCAACCAAACAGTTGTGCTAAGACAATGTTGCTAAGACAATGTGTGCTTAAACAACACGCAACGTAAATCCAACACTTAAACTTTACCATATTAACAGGTCCCCGGTTCTTTAAAACCTTAATCCAGATTAAAACAAAGTTCCACAAAATCGTGTTTATAATCGTGCGATCAAAAGAGGGTTGAGCAAGGCTAAACACATTATTACAACAGTCACCTTGCTAAGTACAGCTATAGTAGCAGAGTAATTCGAGCGCAGACCCAACACATTTCTAGCCTTTGTACATAACAACGCGACAAACAATAGCATACATTGAACGCTGAGCATTGATAGCCAACATTTCTCGTAGATCGTTCAAAAGGATACAATAGGAAAAAAAATATTAGGAAGACTTAGTGGATAGTTTTACAGCTAATTGATTGGTTCTGGCACCTTTTTTAATAAAAACATCAAAAAAAGCTTAAACTGCTCGATGAGACCAATCGAAAAGGGTGCTAGCCACAATTTAAATGGCACTATGTAAACATTCGCACTGCTTTCGACATATTTTGTGTCGTTACTCTTATTTTTTAGTAAAGCCTAGTCTTTCTGTAACACAACACACGAAAGGTGTGCATCGTTTAAAAAAATCAACAACAGAAAGCATTGTTACGCCACACACGTCCTATCTGGAGACGATTGTGACGTCTGATATTTCTCGACGACCGACTTACGGCGTTACGACTGACTGACCACGACAGAGTGAAAACAGCTTGTTCTTTGCTGAGGCGATACGCGGTCTGACGGTCTGTTTGGTGGTGAGACGTTCTTGGCACATTAGGACCGGTTTTACAAGAGAGAAATACAGGTTTTTCAAAACACATTAAATCGCACAAGACAAGATCACGCTAAATAGCAGAGTTTGATGTAATTAGGCTATTTTTGGCGCCGATAGTGGAACGCAGAACACAGATATCTTTGTAAATACCCACAAGCGCATATTGCGAACACTTTCGACAGGAGTATTAACACCTTTTTTAGTCGGATGAGTCGAGAATTTGTGTGAACTACAGCCAAGTAAGCGCGGTAAATTATATGTAATGATAAAAACTACACATTCATTCTACACCGAAAGTATGCGGAACTGAACCTCTATGTTGGTCTGATATTTGTAATAATAAATATACCATTATATTGATTTTATTGAAAAAATACATTTTATCGACTTTTGTTTCGCTGTTAACATGATTTTCGGCTCGATACAGCAATGTAAGCTGAAAAATATTACAATTTAAACAACGAGCCCCATATAACAGTTCTGTTATAACCCGACAACAACATTTCTAATGCCTATGTTTGTTAATCCGAATCCGCTATTCCAACTGGCCTGCATATATTGTATGTTATCAATTAAGAAAAAAACAATGATTTTCCGAACTTCAGTAAATCAGCAGTTAAGTTATTACGCTGCGTTACAAAACCCGCAACTAAAACTCAATAATTATTCTATAAAGCATGGCGGTGTAGCCTAAAATCTATCTAGCAGTTATCAGTGCGATTTCGTTAAAAATATAGCAAAGGGTTCCGTAGGGTAACTGGTGTAAAGATACAGCTAATGGGTTACAGAGTTTTTGCACAAATAACTGCAAACTGGCGTTGAATAATTCAGTAGGAGTTTGCCAGCAACTAAATACGCTGAAGGTGATTGGCGCAGTTTTAATCCAATAAATCGACAGGTGTATTTATGTCGTTTTTTTTAGTACGTGGTTATACGGGGAGAAATTTCGCAAAAAAATATATTTTCAACTTTTAAATAATTATTGAAATTACTCTTCCTAGTAGAATAACATTTAAAAACTTTGACGTCGCAAAATAGTCGAATAGACTAGCGCGGTTCGCGGGTTATACTTTTATACTTTGTAGTTTTATACTTTGTAGTTTTATACTTTGAAGTGAGTCTTATACATTTTAAAGCGAATATTTCATCCTTAATTTGAGGCATGAACAAAAACGAACGAACACGGTCTAACTTGTGTACAAGCAAACACATCGACGTATATTGCAGCGGAATCAGTTCGTTAGATATTTCAATCGACAAACGTGTCCTGTGGCAATAACTTTGTTTATACCGGGTAATCAGGTGGCACTGTATAAAGACAAATGGGTTGAAATATTTACAAGCTTTCGCACAACCGTGCTTCATCAGGCCAAAGTCCTTCAGACTAAAAGTTTGTCAAGATTCCAATATATTTTGTCTTTGTAGAGTGCCACCCGATATTTAGAATTGAACAAAAACGGCGTGTTACAAAGATTCGTCTAAATTCGGTCTTTGCAAAGGCAATGCATTGCTTGTTGTCAAACCGACATTTAACTAACCTATACCAAGCTACACCCTTGTAACACTGTTGCAGTATCAAGTACATCGTCGGCTTTAGCTAAATCGGAGCTTTTGTGGACTTCTAGTATTGCATACGATTAGAAAAGGTCGCTAAGGTTAGGAACTTTGAACAGCAAATAGAGTTTTTAAACAATTGTGTTATAACAGAGCTATGCGTTTTGCAGATAAATTTCCGTTTTTCCAGGTAGTCACATCATTATTTCACGCCACGGCAATTCTAACAGTGTTATCACTCCTAACTAGGGAAACGCAATAAAACCTACAAAGGGTTTATGGTTATGTGAAATGTTGTATCTAGGTCTTATTCTGACCATTAAGGTCTTATTCCGTCTATTTAGGTCTTATTCCGTCTATTTAGGTCTTAATCCGACGATTTTAGATCTTATTCCGATTTAAACGGTATTATGACTTTTAGGTATTAGTTCTATTTTTATCTTATTCCGAACTGTGTTTTATTCCGACGTTATTCTAACGTCGATCTTACAACGGGGATGTCCTTTTAAAGTCAATAGTTGGTCTTTAAGCGTCCCTTTAAAACGGCCGGCTCCTTTTATCCGTTTTCGAGCCGACCGTTTTTGAAGTGGCCGTTTCAAAAGCCACTTATTGTTCGATCGATGTTCGGTTCAACGTGGAAGGCCGGAGTTCCTGATTAGCTTACAAGTTTGAATCGACTGACTTCCGTGTCTGCTAAATTGCTAAACTGAAGCGCTGAGCAATCACATTCTGCATTTGCGAGGCTTTATTTGCCTTCGTTGTCATTCCAATTTAACGGGCGATCGCGTTTTAAAGCTATAGGATACCTTGGTGCGCTAATATGGATTTTGGGGATTTAATTTCAAAAGAACGTATGTTTGACATTAAGATTTCAACAGGTGCTATATACGGAAATTGATATTGATTTTGTGGATCCATATGCCAATAATTACATTCATCACAGAAGCCGTTCATGCAACCTACATTTTAATATAAAATTCCATTCCACAAATACGTTTTGACATTTCAATACACAATAGATGTTTAACTCTATTCAATCAGACCAATAAAAACAAGATTCAAAATGAGCATGGTAAAAATTCTATGTTTTCGTAGGGGAAACAACTAATATTTCAAGCCTTTTAATGCTCATTGCTACAATTAAATTACATTACATAAATATGAACAAAAACATCAACTTATATTATTATCTAGGATACATATACATTCTGGGTAGGAACATGTAGTTTTACTTCAACTTTGTGGTAAATTTGAAGCAAAATTTCATACAAATTGTATGGTTTTAAAAAACTCTCAGTAAAAAAATTCCTTTTCATTTCTTTACACTAACAAGGTCGATAAAAAATAAATATAATACAGAAAGCAACCCGGCTGTGTTTGACTTATGGGTGTGGTTTATTGAGGGAAGTAGGTTTTGTTTGGTTTTGACAGATTCCTTCAAATATGTCAAGTTATATATTTATTTATTGGGGCTATCACAATGGTGAAAGTTGGATATCAAACACATAATAAATCAAATTAAAAATATTATATTTTACAAAATGATTCTACAGACACAATAACAAATGACTTAAAAAAAGGTTTTCCTATGGCATTATATAAAAATGTAAGCTAAACTTAACATAAAATACATTGAAAGACTCTGTAGGATCCCTGCAAGAATATTAACTTCAGTTTTTAGTGACAAAAACATGAATAATCTGACCTAAATGTGTTTCAAATTAAAATTGTTGAAGATTTTTTGGAACTGAAGCCCTAATATAATCAGTTAATACATTTAGGACTGTCTGCAGTCGGACAAATTAGCATATATACATAGGACCAGTGCCTTGTTAAAAATTAATAAAGAGATATTTAAAAGATTGAAAATGATACCTACTTTTTAGATTATTTCTATGACAAATTCCAAAATAGCTTTCTAAATACTGTTTAGGCAAGTCTGGTTGTAATAAAAGGACCTTTTATTCTTAGGTTTATTCTTTGCAAAATAATAACACAGAAAAGAAAAATATTACAGTGCCAAAAATACATATAAAATATCACTAATTATCAAACAAAAGCACACAATTATTTAAGGTATGAAGCAAAAAAACCTCTAAAAACTACCAACAGCAATTTATTTTAGGGTTGTGTGAAACAAACCTTGATTTTTCTTGGCTTCTTCTTCGAGTTGAGCTGCCATGGCAACATCTTCATTTTGTTCATCTTTCGACGAGTAGAACTGGGTTCCTTGAGAAACATCTCCATCAACATCAACCAAAAGTCCGTCAGAATCTGCCATCGCCAAACTTACAGAACTTTTTTATTTTATTCAACAACTGAAAACTGAAATATGAACATTTTATAGACTAAAGTTCTGCATTGTGAATATTCATTTATTATTAATAAAGTACAGAATTTTTAAGGAAATGTAAACAAAGTACATATTAGGAAAAAAAGTTACAATATAATACACTATTAAAAACGGAAAAAGAGTAATGCTTTAGCAGGATAGTACAAGATTGGGCGCTGGTCTAGAATCCTACCACAACGAAACACCATTTGGGTTAGCGTTTGGGTTAAGGTGGGTCAAGTATTATTATTAAACAAAGAATATAATAATACTTGACCCACACACACCCGAACGTTAACCCGCACCCTAACTCAAATTTTGTGCGTTGATTTTAGAACTGCGGTAGGATTCTAGACCAGCGCCCAAGATTGTCAGATTTTATGTGAATATTTTCTTTAATAAGATTATTTAATATACAATGATATGGACATGTTTGGGTCTACTTGCTAACCTAAACAGCCAAGCTCTATCCAAAGTTAGCAAGGTGGGCTAAAAAAAACTAACACAGAGTATAAGGCTGTGCTAGTAAAAGGTGGCCTGATTTTTGCTATTTGTAAAAGTTATTAGCATCTCGGCACCGATAGGCTTCGATCATATAACATAACAGATTAGATTAGTGAAACTGTAGAGTAACTAACTTCTGCTGTGCGTCGTCAAAAGTGTATGCTGCTGGTTACGTCACTTCTTCTTCCGCTATGTAAACAAGCTAAATCACTTTGGACGACGAATCATAAAACGTGCTAATGTTTACCTTTCTAAGTCCGTTCTAATTATAAAAGTACATTTCTTCCACTTCTTAACTTGTAAACTAAATGCGTATTCTGAAATAAACCAAATAATAGTTTCATTACTTTTGCCGATGTTTTAAAAGATATAATGTGTGCGGCACGCCATCTAGGGTCAATTCATTTTGGAAATACCAGACAAAGTAAATAGAGGTTCTACGTTGTAAAAACGCGCAAAGCACTGTCTTTTCAAATGAAGTGTTAGCTCACTTTTATGTTTTTTAAACTTTATACCAGAGCAGTAAGAATTTTAAAGCCCATACGGAAGTAGGTATCATTTTGAACGTTTCCAACAACTCTCTTTATTCATTTTTAACATCATATACTACAGCAGTGGTTCGTAAACTCCGTTACCTGACGAATCTTATTTGTTTTTTTGTAATAGTGACCCTTTAATTTACAATAAAAAAATTACAAAAATAAGGGAAAAATAATTCATGTACCATTTAAATCTGTGCGAACTACGGGGTTAAATGCTGCTTATACTGAAAAGCAAGCTGATCCTGCCTGCGCAAAAGTTGAAATATTTCAACTTTGACGCTTTCGGTTAGAAGCGAGGAAATTTGCCGTTAACGCTTGCAACGCGTTATGTGTGAACTGGACGACGTCAGACGCCAGACGCTTGCCGTTAACGCGTCTAATGTGAACCAGCCTTTAGTCTTTAAAACTAGCAAAATAGATAAACGTTTCTAGGCGTTTTTGTAACGTTGATCTACATCCCACACAAACATTCTCTATTAATCCGAACAAACCATAAATGAAAGTTGCTTGCTATTAAGGCTGGTTCACACTAGACGAGTTAACGTCTAGCGTTACGGCTGACGTCGTCCAGTTCACACATACGCGTTCTTCGCTTCCAACCGAAAGCGTCCAAGTTGAAATATTTCAACTTTTCCGCAACCGAAAGTTTTAAAAACGTTTTACGTTAACGCTAGACGCGTCTAGTGTGAAACAGCTTTTATAGCACTATACATTTGCAACAAAAGATGGTCTGAACTGATAAAAAACTTTCTGAAGCCTTACCTATATATTGTCAACAACTGCCAATACAGTGACACTGCTGGAAATGTTAAACCCATACGCCATTTGTCTGTACCTAATGCTGTCATTAAATTTGGTTTATTTTTGTGATTCACATATTGACAATGTTTCAATTGAAAGTCTAACGAAAAAAGGCAGTGTGATAAAATTAAGTCTCCAGCTTTAGCATACAGTTCCACAAGAAAAGTATATAGAAAAATCCATACATATGAATCTAAAACACTGGCAATATTGCCGGAGATTTAAAATGCTTTCAAAAAAATATTATGGTACATCAAATAAAACATAAACCATGGTGGAGATTATGTTGCGAAATCATTCCCAGTTATTGCAAAACAATTAAACACAAGTTCTACCAACAAAACGCATTTTTAGAGCAGAGTGAAATTGAAACATACACAACATTGTTTGAGATTTACTCGTGTGCATGCTTGTGCTTGCTGTGTTTCTTGTGCGACGATTTGTGAGACTTTTCAGGAGGCGAACTGCTGCGACTGACGTGTTCGTGTTTGTTTCGCTTGTGACTTCCACCTGAACTTCTGTGGTAAGATCGCTTGTGATCGCGACTCTTCGATGACGACTTACTTTTGTGGCTGTCGTCACCATCGTACGAACTGTACGATTTCGGCAAGTCAAATTCCGGTGGTGGTTTGTTTCGACTGCTACTGCTCGGCCTTGACTTGGGACGACTGTGTCTGTGCGGAGATCGGTGTCTTCCTGAATCCTCATTATCATATTTGGAGTGATGAGGAATTGAAGATGACCTTTGATGTTTGCTGGAATTTGCCGATGAACTTTGTTCCGACTTTTGACTGCTCTTTCTCTTTGACTCATCACGGTTGTCATCATGTTTTGAAGAAGCCTTTTCATCTGACTTTTTATCTTTAGGAGAAGCAGCGCTGTCCGACATGGATCCCGCGTTCTCAGCTTCAGCCGCAGCTGTTGCTGCTTCTCGAGCTTTAATTCTTTCATCGCGCAGTTTCTGTCGACAAGCTTCAAGTTTGGTGTCCAGTTCATCCAATGAAACTCTTTTGCGGTGATACACCTGAAGAATCTCAGCGGATATCTTCTGTATTTCTTCCTCAGTGGCATTAAACAGGTAAAACCAGTGCGGTTGGTTTGGCAAAGGCACCTGTAACACCCTGGCGGCCATATAAATACACGCACATGCAATCGTTTCAGGTCTGTACTTGACAAAGACAGTGCTCCGCAGGGAATCGTTCATATAGTTCCAGGAAGTTTGGACAAGGTCAAGATTTCTTTCCATATCCAACTGCTGCAAGTAGATGACGATTATTTTGTGGGGGTGTTTGACGTGGACGCAAAATCCCAGCTCTTTGAGCAGCTTCTTCTCCAGTTTAATGACGTTGCTCTTCAGCGAAACATAGTTTCCGTCGAGCTGTAGCGGTGCCGGAGAGCTCACCTTCTTCTTTCGTTCCTTCATGTAGTGAAACACGTTCAGGACGTCTCGAACTCTCCGTGGTGCTTCCTCAACTTTCGAAGCGAGCCAAATACAAGCCATCGCCGCCTCCTCCATCTTGAACTTAACGAACGACTTCACGAAGAAGAATCGGTGAAACAGGACCTGCGCAGTTGCCATAGCGACCTGTGGCAAGCGCAGCATGATGCCGGCGATTTGAATTGCTTCGCAACCGAACAGTCGTAAATCTTGTTCGGCCAATTCGTCCAGTCCATCTTTACTCGAAGGAGTCGGAGTGAGCATTTCCTCCGGGAATAAACAGTTCTCCAGGGTCAGTTGGACCCCTGCATATTCCTGCTTCGGAGCCGGGGCTTCCATGATCATCTGCAAACAAATATAAAAAACAACATTAACACTTTGTATAACAGATAATATCTTAAAATTAAGACTTTACTTGCTAAATTTAATCTGTTATGGCTAAGTAAAAAAAAAAAGTATGGGCGCTGGTCTAGAATCCTACCACTTTGTTTTACAATAACGAAACGAGTTGTCATTAAAGAAATTTAAAGAAAGAAAAAATATAGGTGAATAAATATAATCATAATAATGCTTGACACACCTAAACCCAAATGCTAACTTCCACCCCAATCCAAATAATGTTAACCAGCAATATAAACCCCCGGACGAAAATGTGATAGAATTCTAAGACTAGCGCCAGTAAAATTATGTAAAGTTAGAATCTATTTTACATTAGATGAATTTTAACGTTTTTTACAACTAAACATGTTACTATTAGCATTGTTTACCTTGTTAAAGCAATTCTACCAGTAGCCAACGAGTAATAATGCAAACAAAATCGTTTTTTTTAGTAAGCGTTTATTTTTCTAATTTTACAGAAAGTTAATAATTCAAGATGGTGCGAACAGAACACAAGTTGCTTATTAAAAATTCTTTATTAATTACAAAACTTTTAACAACTTAAAACATATTCTTTACAATCCAACAAGATTTAATATACAAAATATATTTGTACTCTACTATTTTAAATATTGAAAAGTATGTTCAACGTAATAGTGGAATAGAAAAAGGTAGAAATAGAACTGTCTTTGGAGAAAAATATTTTTCTTACACCTGACGTTCGAACGTTGTTACGGTTGAATGAGGATATGACGTCATAGCAATATGGTGCCACCTTGAATACCACAACTTTACGTAACCTTTGCCGAGTTTTTTACTGGACTTATATTTTTAAGATTTCAACCCCCGTTTTAAAGCCCATTTTATTAAGAAACCTTTCCTAGCATGGCGTTAATCATTAATAATGATCAAAAATGTAATCTCAACATAATGATATGTTTCCGCATTACGTCACTTGGAATGTCCCTTTGTCAGAGAGTTGGCCTTGGAAGAATGCTAGCTGGGATGTGTGTTAGGAAACCAACAAGCCGGTTAAATTCCTTGTAGCTGTATTTTAATTGTAACCGCAAAAATGTGATCGCTTAAGGAAGAAAATGCAGTTGCATATTGCCAATGCAGCATTTTTAATAAACAATTCTGCACTTACTGCAGTTGTTAAATGTTATGAGTCATCGTTTGGATAACTTATTATTGTATGACGTAAATGATTAAAACTGCTCGTGATAGATTCGTATTTGTCTCTGTAGTTTGTTTATATAAATATATATATTATTTGCAGTAAACCTATGTTGTTTACTGGGCGCTGGCTTAGAATCGTACAACAACATACATCATTTGGGTTAGGGTGCAGGTTTGGGTATTTTAAGCAATATGATTAAATAGCTAACGCAAATATTGCTTTAATAATTGTTTCAAAGCTGTGCTTTGATTCTGGACCAGCGTTGTTTACTGTTGTGTTATATAAGCTATGTTTTTTTACTTCTGATTATGTGCTAAAATAACTTGAAAAACATAATAATCAAAAGTATGATATTAGAATTTTTAATAAAAGCTTTGTCCTAACATTCATTATAAAATATTTTTTAGCATATGTTTAACTGCAACATAAACATCTAGCAGCCCTTTTTGCAATTGACTCTTGAAGTGTGATATGCATTAACGTTTAAATTACACTCAAAGTCATCGTTCTTCAAGTTTTGCTTTCTACTGCTTCATTCTGGAATTTAAACTTAAGGTTTAAAATTTGAACTTGAACTGTTGAAGTTGTATTTTGTGTACCATAATAACTGCACTCAGTACATCATATATTATTTGGGTAATATTGATAATTTATGATACACAGAAAATGTGGTTGGCCATAAATGTTTGTTATTTGTATTGTTAACACAATACTGTATATCTTCATTTAGAAGCTAAAGTGTTATTTTATTTTTGCTTTTTATTTTTTGTAGTTCTGGAAAGGGGGCCTCAACTTTATGAAAATGGAATGGTTAATGGGGTAAGAAAAGCATGCTTTTCCATAGTAATACAATAGCAATACTGCCAAATGATATTGTGGTGTTTAATCAAACAATTTGTTGATCTATAAACAACAATATGTTATTTGTAAAATGCTGTTTGTAAGTTTTGTTTGGTTAATGCTATTCGAACATGTAAACAACATGTATTTTAAATTTATATAAAGGATAACAATAAGTGTTCACATGCAATTGTTGTGTTTGGTATATAAAAGCAATACTACTTTTATTTATTTACATATTTTTAATATAAATTATTCATAATCTTTTGATATATATATATAAATGCATAAACTGTAAACAAAGTTGTTGAATCCACTAGAAACTAATTTACATTGACACAACTTGGTACAAGCGTTAAATAGAGAAAGTCTCACACAATTTCCAGTGAAATCAATGGATGGATCTGTGAAACAGGGAAAATCAATAAATCAATAGATGCATTGCAATTCCTTGTTTTCCTACTTGGCACATAATTGTGTCTGTTATGCCTCGAACCATACCAATGGATACAGTATAACAGGCATTTATATTTATGCATATTAATTGGTATAAAAATATTTATACAATACAAACAACTATGGCTTGTTTCATGCACCTTTGCTTTATTCAACAGTTTGCAATTTTATTGTCAAATTACATATATTCTAGTGTTCTAGGAATGGTTTTACACACACAGTGTGCGTTACATTTGCAGCCAAAGGCTTTCTGCAAATTGAGAAAATATTACATTGGCATAATCCAATGCCTGTAAAAGTGTTAAAGTGCTAGAATATCTTGTAGTGTTAATACCAGGCTCCATAAATTAATCAATACATAACAATTGGTTAAGCTTTATTACAAATATATAAGCAATGCATGCATGATCTATGGTTGTATTTTTAAGTAACCCAATGGGTTTTCAAGATTGTTGAAACGTCATTTAAAGTGTTTCATCACTCCTACGTAATAATATCACGTCATAAACATGAATCTAATATATGAAACGTATGCAATGTACGTAAGGTATATGTCTTATGTATTGTATTGTAAGTAATACAAGTAATGTCAATTATGTAATTTGAATTTAGCATTCCAATTTTATCGTTTTTTCGAACTGAATCTAAACCAGGAGACAGCTGACTCGATGAACCTTACGTTTTTTGTTTTTGTTTATGTTTTTTGACGTTCCAAATAAAATATTATCCTTATAAACACCCGCGCAATAAGTCTGGGAACGCTTTCCACGCATTTTTGCAACATTAGGCATCTACTTTAGCGTGAGATGTGTACGCTTTATTCGACGTTGTGAAAGCCCCGTCTCCGATACCTGACCAGCATGGCGCACCTTGTGTAAACATCGCTGCACCAAAACAATAAGCTCCACAGACCGAATAATAGAACCGTAAAAAGATGGCGGCCTTTTCACGTCGCCACGTTTCTTCCCAAGTCACGCTTGCTGCTTCTAAGCTGCAATTTGAATGCTGGTTTCTAGAACCGAGGCCAGTGCGGATTATTTGAGGCTCAGTTTTACCCGTCTTATTTCATGTTTTGTCGTTTGTATTATTTATGCAACACATCATTTTACGCGCAATTCGGTGACGGTTTTGTCACTTAAGCCTGTTGAAAAAAGTTAGATGTACTATTCGAGTACGGTTATTGTTGATCAGAAGACAACTTAGGAAGGGCTAGATCGTTGTACACATGTATATTTTATATGCATGTTTTATTTCATCTTAATTTAATAATCTAGTTTTTCAACATTGGTTTAAGATATTCTTTGGCTAGCGTTGACGGCTTCTCATGTAACCGTGTTTTTTTTACTTGAATTTTCCATCGTCGTACATCCGACTTTAAACAAACAATGTCCCATTTCCTACCACGACATTTTAATTTTTTCTTGGATTTATAGCGGAAAACTGAACGGTCAATATGGCGACTGTTATCTAGATATAGCTCTGTATTTGTATAGTAATCTCTGCACGCAGCGAAGCTTAACTGGCGCTTCTAAGGTTGGTCAATAGTGAATTGATAGCTGCCAAGTCACATTGAGAACTTTGTGAATTCTAAGCGAAATACGATTTGCTACGACTAAGGTTTAGGTCATTTTCAGTAAAAGGTTTGAAAGGTGTGTGTGTCTTTATCCGCATCTTTCTGTATGTGACGATAGATTGATTTAAATTATCGTGATACCTCTTCACACTTAGAAGCAATATATCGCACCTTAAACACTAGTTAAACTGATATTTAGGTGAATATTGAGTTGCAAAGACGTATATGACTTGATAGAACTACAGTACAGTTATCTTTGCTATCGTAATAGTGTTTATTTACCAGGAGTTGTATATTAATGTGGATTTTTCATAGACCAGGTATTTCTTAAAAAAAATTCAACCCGGACAATTTAGGTTTGCGTCTACAAGGTAGGGCGTAAAGTGTTCGGAGATGTCGTCGTAATTCCAGTAGACTTCAGAAACCAGCCATTTCAGGTCGTACTCACGTGCAAAAATCGCGTCTAAATATATTGAAGGATGCGGTAAAGTATTTTGTATTTATTTATCTATTTTCCTTAGAAAAAAAATATAAAATTTACACTAAGATTGCAAGTTGCTTTCACGGACCCCTTACAACTAGTCCACATACTTCCAGGGGGTACATGGGCCCCAGTTTAATACCCCCCTGACGTTTATGGTGTTTTCCACTGGAATCGCATTAGTTGTAATGTGAAGAAGCAAGTGGACCCAGCCCTTTGTGCTTAAAATTCCAACTTTAACATAAAGCGGGTTGTTGTTGAAAATGGACACAAGGTTGCGCGTTGCTCTTTTGTGCTTTAGTCTTATTGCTTTTGTTAGCGGCTTCGCGTGGCTTTAGGCTTCTGTAACTTAGCACCAATCAGCGTTGGTGGTTTGGCGCGAGAGAAAGGACCTCGAGTTGTTTGTTATCATTGGCGTTACGTGTTGCTCTCCACAGGTGCTGCTCACATGTGCTGACGAGTTTGTCTATTTAGCTGCTCTTCTATCTAGGGTTGAAGCTTCAGTTAGTTAATACAATTGCATTGCAGAATGGTTGCGTGGACAGTCAGTGTGTTATAGATATACCATCGTACAGGATTGATAGATAGATTTCAATTTATTTCGGGACAACGGTATAAACATGCAAAAATTGAAACAATGAGTACATGGGTGGGCAGTTATTTTTGAATAGCCTAAGCGTATTTCGGTGTTATACAATTCACCGTACAATGTGATTTATTTTTGACTGGGAGTCGGATAGGAAACAAAAAATGTTGTTGTTGGTCGGACCGTAACATTAAACTTAATTCAATTTTTGATTATTTTTCAAAAATGCTATTGCTGCATAGCATTGTCGTAAGTGCGATTGCCTTACACGTGTAACTTAAATTTAGGGTAAGCAAAACTTATTGCAAATTTTTGCTGAAAAAAATTTATTGGAAATGTGCCGCGGGCCGGATTAAATTGTTTGGCGATCCGTAGCTCCGCCATAATACCTACCATAATTTGAAGGGCGGCGTAGCTTGAGCGTATTTCGATTTGATGAAAAACCTCGATCACATAAACTTAATGAAATGCTGGAACACGTGGCAGCCGTGGTGAATTTTTAGACCCTTAAAACATGTACAACACTTTGGTTTTACTAACGCCTTTGCCTATAGACCGATTGTTTAATTGATTTGGTTTAGACTTTGCGTTTGTACGGTTTGAATATGTTTATCATTTTGACTGTTTGCCCTAGAAGTGAACACTTTTGTGAAAATCTCGCTTTAATTCTTTGTATTTGGAATTTTCTATTCCTTTGCACAAATCCAACTTGTCGTTATTTTGAGCCAACATTGCATTTAACGTTTTGTTGCGGGTTTTCAGACAATTTTACGAATTCAGACAAGAATGAAAAAGAACAAGAGGGAGCATAAGTTTTTAAGGTGAATACCAGTAATGTGTCGGCAAAGGCTTTATTTTATCAACTTCTTGTGCTTTTACTTTTACCTGATAGACAACGTTAGATTACAGCACGTTTTGAGTTCTACCTGACGTATAGCGAGAGTAGTTGGGCCTTGAACTGAACACACGCACCATCAGTCATTTCCACCTCTTGCTGCCGCTCATTCAATATACACCTGCTTCCTGTATATGCAGCACATCAACTAGCAACTATAGCAACCAGCAATGGCAAACTGAATGTATAAAATTTTAAGAGACATCTCGACCTTATACGTAAATGACTTTAAACGGGTGCCAATATTCTTTAGATTTTTCTGTCTCGGCCAAAGCCATTATTAAGTTCTAGTCATTCAAATGATAATAATATTCGCCACAAAATAAGGCATTGTCACTCTCTTATTCAAATAGAATCATAACTGACTTTTGACCAAGACAAGTATAAAGTAGATTTGCAGCGAGCAGCTTGCAACTAGCACCCTTAAGCAGTTCAGCTGCAAACTTTTTGCGGTTAGTTTGAGGCGGTGCTTTGTATATTGCTAAAGTTTAACATAAAACCTTCAACATTATCGATGCAATTCACAAATTAATTCTTTGATGTCCTCTATATTTATCAACTTTACGCCTACGACCTTTTGCAAACAATTAACCTTATTTTTGAAGTTTTCCACATTTTAATTTTTGACTTATAACATTTAACAATGGCATAATAATGTTTAGAGTCGCATTTGCTTGGTAAAACACATGATTGTTTGTGTAAGCAACTAGATTTGCAAAACTTATGTTGCGCAACTTGTTTGCAGCCAATAATTATAAGCAAAACATCAACATATCAACTCGTACAGTCACAAACAAACCATAGCTAAGTAATGCTGGGTAGGCGCTATACTTAATATACAGTCGACCAATACCAGTGTTAACTAAAAAAATTATGCCTGAATAAAACGCGTGGAGCAATATGGATGGAGGTTGTAGTTAGACGTATGGATATCAAAACCCATACAGAAGTAGGTTGCATTTTAAACGTTTCTAACAACATAGTCTGACCATGTTGAAACTGAATAAAGAGGTATTCGAAACGTTCAAAAACAGGATTGATTCGGCAAGCTGGTTATTGTAGCTATGCTGGAGTCGATATAATCGCATTATTGTCGTTAGGCTTCGATGCTTCAGTTAGACTCAAGTTAAACTAAACTTTGCACCGCTAGCCATTTTATATCCTTGAACGGCCGTGAAAGAACTTTTTAGAAAAAAACGCGCCCGCCCTATGCCCCTTTATAACGCCCAGTGATATGCTGTCAAAATATGTTTTAGGGTCTCGATGGAGCAGCGCCGAGACGTTCTATGTGTGTTTTGGGCAAATTTACTGCCGAGTTTTCCTTCCCTGGCTTTACGAAAAGAATCCGATCGAATAAAACGATTTTATATCTATTTGCTCAAGTCTACGTTTCCCATTAGAAATATAGTCTCCTGAGGTTAAACTTAGTTGCGGCAGGTTGAGTTATTGTACCTGCTTTGATATTAGCTCGAACAGGCTTCAAAGATAGTTATTAGTCCCTCTTTATATGTCTCAGCGTAAAACTGTGCTCACGCAAATATAATTTAACTTAAAACTCGAAAAATTGAAGTTCATATTGTTGGGTTAAAGTAATAATTATTTCAGGTCTTACTCATTTGGCTTCAGATTTGAGCAAAATTATGTCTATATGTTTGGGCAATTGTGAAGGTAATATTTATTTTATGCCACCTTTGTTGGCAGCAAAAAATGTGTGCTGAATTATGCCCAATGCCCATACTATAGTTTTATAAATACAAATGTATAAAATAGTTCGCTTATGTCTAGTCCAGCAGTTGACTCCTTTTTCACAATTGCAGTTATGAATTTCAATGGAAAGTGACGTTCGCCCCATTCTTTTAATTTAGGAGTTTTCAAACGGCATATTTGTATGCGGCCAAAAATGCGGCAAGCTTTATACAACCGCGTTACTTCCAACGAAACTTTAAATTAACAATCACTTGATGAATAACACTGGTTTGCAAAATAACAACAAAAAACTAATGGTTTCATGCTATTTACAAAACGGGACTTATTCTGATTAATTTGTGATGCTGATTTCAAAAATAACCTCCGTTTTTTCTATCACATTATTTTTTTACAAAACTGAATACAATATTTTGATGATAGAGAAGAAAGAGTTGAAGCAAAATGTACATTTTCGACAAGACTGATGCAGACTTGTGTAACAGTAGATATACTTGTAACGAGCCCGAGTCCTTGAGTTTGACTTGCTTTAATTGTTGTTAAAAGTTGCTAGTTATCTGCCCCAGTGGTCGCCAACCTTTTTTTTATTGATTATACCTAAATTATACACAAGTCTAGAGATCTGGGGCTATACACACGTGTACCAAAATGAGAAGGTTAAATTACCGCTTGGATTTAAAGTTACCAAAGAACACAACAATATTTGTTTTAACATTTTTCGTATACCTATTGCACTCCTTTAAACGGCAAGCCAATTGAAATCACTAAAACTGCAGGAATTGGTGAGTGATGGCGACCCCATAACATATTTAAGCGACCCCACATGGGTTCGCGACCCATAGGTTGGAGACCACTGCTCCACCCGGACTAAAAACTTGAGAAGTGCTAGATTACAGTTGTTTAACACGTAAGTGTGTGTATCTCTCACTAGCAGTGCATCGATAAAACATTTACAAAACCCTAAACTCGTGTGAAAAATCGCGACTGTGTTTGTGACGACATACTCTAACGCGCTAAACTTGGTCACGCATGATTGTTTCTTACCTTGTGTACCCTTGTCTGCTTAGGCCTACTTGCCTGCTTTGCCTACTGTACAAATTTGCTGAGACGTGATGTCGCTCTTAAATAGGGATGCTCCATAACAGTGCTTCTTAAACTTTTTTAGTTTTTTTCACCCCTAGCATATATCTCCAGATTTCATTCACCCTTGTCTCATGATATGATAAAACTGTCTCGTCTATATATAACAGCACAACATGACTTAGGTTGCAGGGTATTATCCATTTCTGACGGTTCACCCTCATTCACCCCTTTTGGTTGGTTCACCCCTGCAAAAATTGTATTCACCCTGGGGTGAACCATTCACCTGATTAAGAAGCACTGCTCTATAATATCGGTTCGGAGCCGATACTACCCGATGCCAAGTTGTAGTATCGGTACTTGTCCGATACAAGGTTGTGTCGGTGCTGATTAATATATACGAGTTTCAGCCATAGTTTACTCTTTTACGTTGAGTTGTCATTGATTATTCCCCAAAAGTTAGCGCACTGGTTCCAAAATCTACAAAAATGTACACAGAGCGTAACCAAGTCTGTAAATAAATAAAAATACCTTGAGTCCGTAAAATATAAAGAAATTACCTAATATACAGCCACGTTTATTTAGTTGTATACTTGCTACGCTTGCTTCCACACACCTGTTTTGGTTTGTGTTTAAGACTTAAATCCCGAAAACCACCATCCTACCCCAAATATGCCGCGCAATCCATATTTAAAAACCTCTGGTATGCAGCAAAATCTTGCCGGCAATTTAAAATCTCAACAAAGTTTCCTAAACCTCTTCTTACTTCACTCTCTCTATTGTTATTTTGCGATGGTATCCGGCTTCCTCTTTTTAATTACGCTGGGGTGCGTCAATCTTCCGCATAAAAACTCAACGTTAGAACGAGCTCCTCTGTATTACAGCCACAATCATGTTGGTTAGTGTTTTGGGATGGTCTTTTAGAGCTGTCCAAATATTGTGAGTGTATTTCTGGTTGTTTGTGGTTATTTTGTCAAGGGCTGTCCCAGTTTTTTACTGTCGATTGCCATATTACATATAAAGTTATTTAGTGCTGTTTTTATGACTAGACATGTGAGCTTGATATTGCCTAGCCCTAGAGGTTTATAGTAGAAAGTATAAGTCGAAATTACGCTAAGTATTTTGGCCGCCGCGAAAAAAGTTTGAGAAACTAGGTAAAACACAAAGACAATATCACTTAGTTTGCGTTGTCCAATATACTTTGGTTGTGATCCTTCGCGAAACGGGCAAGTCAGTGAATCGGGGGATTTTCAAACCTGCTTCTTGTCACCGAATGTTTGCAGCCGAATGAAGGTTAAGCTCACTTCAGCAAGCTGTCTTGGCCGCGCTTTGTAAACTATGTAATGAAAAACGTGGACGAAAGTTGTTTTTTACAAACAGCCTTGTAGATAAAACTTACTTTGTCCGTAGTTGTGTTTTTCAAAACATACAAATGGTTAAATTTGCAAGTATAGGAGGGTTTAATTAAAGTTAAAGGAACGAGAACTATTTTACTTTGCGCAGTGTTGTTCAGTTGTTGCATTCCCTGATGAAGGCTCCCTGTATATGTAGCTGAAGCTTGGGACAAAAAAAGGAACGGAAGAACTTATTTTTAGTAGAAAACTATTGGGCTTAAATATTCCCCGTCGTTGTGCGTTAAAATGATTTTGTGCAGTCGTTTTCAACTCCTATCAGTAGCCGACGTTCATTTTAAATGTCAGTCAGCATGATCTAAGGTTCTTATATAGAGGGTTGTTGGTTGGTATCCATGATTGGACAAAATGCAGCTCTGGTGTGCACTTATTTGAAGTTATTTGCAAACCTATTAGTATTTAAAACTAAAAGGCGAATGCTATTCCTATAAAGTTATATAGCTTATCACATATTGCGTAGCTTTATTATTGCAAAATAGTGAATGTAAAATGCAGTGTCCGATTTTAGAACTCAATGCCATATCCGCGCGGTCATTGCGCAACCTTATTTGTTTTAAATGGAGGGAATTTGCATTACGCTTTTTTTAAAAACAATTTAGGATATTATGTTTCTAGTGTTGATATTTGAATTAAATTGCACAGAAAAAGAAATCATTGATTTTTGTCCACTACATTTCTTACGGCTGCTGTTTTACTAAAACAAAATAAGCACATAAAAAAACTCTTTAAAATCGTTTTAACGATGCGAAACATTTGCCAGGTGCGAGTTTTTAGCTTGAAACATGTAAACTGTAAGTGACCTTCTGCGCTTCTCCCATGTTTACGTCGCTGAGAGCCAACCACGCAAGGGCGCCAGAGGGTGGCTGGCCCGATTCTGTGACGTCACGAAGCGCCTACGTGGGAATGACGTCATCGATGAACCTCAAGAACTTTCCCTTCAACTGCTGCTGGTTTGTGGATACGATTTTATTCGATTGTACTTTAGTTGGAAATTAGGAAATCCCTCCAGATATTCGGTTAGGAAGTTTATTTTGACGTAACAAAAAGTTTTGTTTTATCAAAATGTTTTCATTTCGCTAAACCGTAAATTTTTTTAAACAAAAAATTGGATATTTTAATAAAAATTTGTCGAACGTTTTTCATGCTAGTTCATAGACTAATGGGTCATTATCACGGAGAAATACATTTATCTTTCAAATTTTTTTAGAACATGGATTTGTTTTGGGATTTTATTCTGTCTTTAACTCGAAATGTCGAGTTTGTGCAATAAAGTAGAATTGATTGGGTGCTTGTTGCAAATTAGTTTAACTTCAGATCACTGTTTCTATTCATTTTGGATAAAAAAAAGAGTTGAAAATAAATGCTCTTTGTTTATTCCATCTCAACTTAGGAAGTTTGCTGGCATTTTTTTTCCCTTCTCAACGTGTAATGTTTTTTATTTGTCTAATGGTGGACTTAACAAAGAAAAAGTAAAGAAAGTAGGTAAGGGTTGTGGCTAAGAAAGTTGCCTTTTGAGCAAAGTCAGTAGTGGTGTGAGCCCAGTCCTCTGACAACCTGCCTCCACTTGGGAGCAGGTGCCGCATCGCAGCTACGAAGGTAAAAAAGCCCAATAACCTCTGTGTATGTTTGGTGGGCATTGACCGCTCGTATAGCCTCCCTACATTCCAGCACAGACTGCTTTGTGTTGATAGGTTACAGCGGGTTTATATAGCGTTTCTATTATCGGCCAAGTTGCCTTTTTCTCTCCATCTTTTTGTTTCTAACTATCCATGTTTATAGAAGCCTGACATTACACAATACAGGCAAACCAGGGTCTGTATTGGCATTTTAAAGGCGTTTTTAAAAGGTTTAACGGAAATTTTGAGCCAAATGCTTGAAAACGCAGTAGGACGTTAATAATTCACCAAGGTCGATTGAAGTGGCAGCATTTGCCCGAATGCTTTGAATAAAATTATTTTTTGAATATTTCGTTTGTTGAGGTATTCTTATGAATGCAAAATAGATTCGATTTATTCGATTTTTTGCAAACTCATTTCTATTTTATTGCTAAAAAATACTATTTTCTCATAAAAACCTGATCATTCCAATTCTATATTGGTGCCACATTTCTATCGTTCTGCAATCTGCTTTTAATAAGTTGCTGTTTACGATCACCAATCAAGGCGAAAAATTTTTGTATCTATTTGGTCTAGGAAATTCTTATTAAATGGATACCAGCAAACATCAATCAACTAATTATTTGAAATCAATTTTGTAACGGATTAAATGCCTTTATTAATTCGGTATCGGGAATCGGCTCCGACTCTGATATTATCTGACAAGTACCGATACTACCACCAGCAGCGATGTTAAGGTGAATAAAAAAAAGTTCAAGAAACACTAGTTACACGGCCACAGGGTGCCGCTGTTGAGTAACCATTATTTCCCTAATTTTTTGTGGCTCAACTAAAACCTTTGTACTGTTAAGGAATGGTTTATATTGTTTGAAACAATGTAATTGTTTAAATGTATCTTGATTTGAAATTGTTTTTATTTATGTTACACCGCGTATTTGTGAAAAACGTGTCCAAATACTACAGGAAAATCTACGCATAAAAAACGAATTATTATTTCAACCGGATAATAGAAATATCTGTCCGCACGTGGGCGCTATTGACACGCCATCTTTCCACTTTTGTTGTGAGATCTCGCAAATCTGTGATAAAAAGTGTTTTTCACCCTTTTAGTCAATTCTTGTTGTAAGTTTAGGCAACACAAATTTACAAACTTATTCAGAATGGAAAATTTCCATTTTTATGTTAAATTCTGTTTCCTTTAAAGAAATAATTCGTTTACAGATCATACACCAATCTCCTAAACTAGTCCATGTACCCCGAGTGGTCAACGAACCCTAGTTAAAAAAAACCTGACCTGGTCGGTGTTTACCAATTTAACAAGCACTCATACAAGTTTAGTTTTGTTAAAATCAACTTATATCACCACATACTGCATTTGTATTCCCAAATCACTAGTTGTCGATAAATTACAGCCTCCTTACACGAGAACTGGTTTACGACCGCTGGGGCTAACGTTACCCATGAATTACCCCTCTCTAACCCACCTTTTTACCCCCTCTGTAACCCATACTTTACCCCTGTTATTCACCCACACACTAGTAATAGAGCACGCGTGCCTAGACCCAACTTTACGCTTCACTGCACTTGCTGTCGCGTCCACTAACTACCACTTAACAAACTGAAAATAAACTTTAAGTTTTGGTGCGTGCGGGTCGCGCTGTCTAAAGGGCGTGAGTAAGTCTTAAAATAGCTCATAGGATCAAAATTGTTAAAGACCATTTCCCTTTTGGTTTAAATAAGGTATTTTTAGTTGTTTTGGGGGTTTATTGTTGGTAGGAATGATTGCCACATTTAAAGAATGAAAATGATCAATTGACCATAAAAAATGTGGTTTGAAATTGTTTTATCTTTCAGTTTTGGAAAAGAGACTTTTGGCAAAAAACTAACTATCTTAATATCATAATTTTTAAACACAAACTTATCAGATTTAAAACTTTATTTTACCTGAAAACGCAAGTGTAATGATCATGTGGTATAAACATTGTATCTCATCACATCACATTCCTTAAAAGAATTACAGTTAAAAAAAATATAAAATAAGTATTATCTGTGCGGATGGTTCTTTATCCAACGAAAGTTGAATAAATAAGATTTATTTCAACACTCCTATAATGTCACCTACTCCTTGTAAAGGCTTAAATATGTTTGTTAACATTCATTCTTTGTGTCAGCGCTATTCGGCATACTTTTAAAATTTTGACGTCACCCCTAGGGAATAGAAATCAATCGTAAAACTAGGGTAAACATTAGGTTCAACTCTTGCTGACATCTGTTAGATTAATTGATATTCGTTCCACTAAAGACTGGTCCCAAGACAAGAAAATTTCAGATGCAATATAACTGAATGGTTCATTCTAATTATATTCGAAGTAATTTTTGCTGATTCCTTATGCTTTGTTTACAAAAACTTCATTCAAGAGAATTTGGTCGCCTTAACTTAACTGTTTAACTTTTGCTATGTATTTAAGTCGCCGCGAAAAAAGACTAAAGAGATGCTGATTTAAATAGTTTAGTAAAAATTGCAAGTTATATTGTTCTACAATCCGCCTGAAGGCAATTCCAGTCGCTTGTTTTGCTTGGATGAAGCAATCTGTCGCTGGAATCTTATCTTTATATTTTCTCCCACTTTGCTTGTTTATTTATCCTGCTAACCTCGGTGGTAGGGCGAGACCTTCTCGGACACTTTTTAATGCGAGTTTAAAGACGTCCACATCTATTAAACAGTGCTTTGTGTAGCTATTTTGTATTGCAAGGTTGGCAGCTTTTTACTTAACATATTTCTATAGGCGCATTTGAACAGTAGATTGAATTACAATTCTGCATTTTTTTAAAGTCAAATTAAATGGAAGAGCTATAGAAAGACATTTTTTGCTGCCCTTGTTCTATTATAAAAGTAAAATGTAACCAGGGCTGTTAACTGTTGCTTTTCCCTATGTTGAAGCACCACTTAATTCCTGACAATAAGTAAACACGTTCTTCTAAACATAACTTAATCCAAATTCTTACCGGGTTTTGTCGGCCGTCGTTGGTTTGTCGTTTGAAAGTTCTTGTTTGGATTTAGCGAGTTTAGTTCTTTATTCATACAATTAGGACACGCTGATTATAATTGCTGAAAAATGTATGGAAGAAAAACTATCTCCTAATAATGTTTCCCAGCAATTTGGGAGTTTGTTTATTTTTTTGCCAAACAAAAAATCTTCAACCGACCCTAACCTAAGTTCTGATAACACGTTGTAGTTTTCCTTTCATGGAACTTGGCCACAAATGTCAATTGGAATCAATTCCATCAAAAACCGGTTGCTCTTTTCGGCCGAGGAGCCCTAATTCACTTGATTCTTTAGAATTTTTTTTACTAAGGAACCTCGATGATATACTGCGTGTTTCGCGTTTTTGATCCTGCATACGTCGCAGTCAAAATAACTTCCCACCCCTGGTTTAGACACTGAATATTGTTTTTGAGAATTTAGATACTTGAACTTTTGTGTTTGTAAGAGGGTAGCACGTAGCACTTTACCTTTGCTTCTCAAGAAGCAACTGTCTCTTTTTACGCTTAAATTTTAAGAGAACAAGAGATAAAAAAATAAGCGACCTCTTTAAGCGACAACGCAAGTTGGCGAACTTCAGTTGAATTTGTTGCAAAAAAACTCCAAACTTTCTTTCAGGCAAAATTAATTGCCTTAAGTCCAAGCCAAATCGTTTGTAAAAAAAATCCAAGTCGTTGAAAACTTCAAATTAAGGAACGTGGGACAATTATTGTTTGTTTGCGTCATAATAGATCGGCGATCTGTGGATGACACCTGCTTGACGTAATTATGTCATTTCTTAATCAAGTATTAATGATGCGTTACGTTTGTGACGAAACATTAGTCATTATATAATTTACGTATTTCAGTTGTAAGCGAACAAAAGTGAGTCACGCATGGGTGGAAGTTATAACTGTCTATTTTTTATGTCGTTACTCCTAAAATACATGTAAAAATATAACTAAACGGCACAAATTTTAATACTTATTATTTTTGTTGTACTATGTTTTTGCTTTCAAATTCAATCACTTATGCTGCACAACTCTAGATATTCGCGAATATTGTATATTGAGTTTAGGTTTAAGCAAGTTGTTCCCAACTAGAGTCAAAAGATAATGCAAATGATTTTTTGATTTAATTTTTTATTCTTTATTGCAAACTTTTTTATAAGCTTTATTTAAACAAATTTTTGTGCAAATCAAGAACAGATATGGCTGGTATTAAATGCTCCGATAAATTGAAGATCGAATGAAGATATGAGATCATTTGAATCAACGCGTGTTAAAAGGTTCCTGTAGATTGGAACGAAACGCTAGGAAACGTGCACACCCAACCTTCCATATGCTCACATTGTGCTTTGGATGCTCGGTTGCATTACGTAATGCTGGTGATGTCATCTAGGAATTGAAATTTGTCGAGCGACTAGAATCTGTTCGTTGTTATCAACCCAAGACTTTTAGGAAATTTAAGTAGCTTAAACATTTACATTAATGGCCAATTTTTATTCAGTTGAGTAATAAAATTTGATCGTTTTTTTCCATCACATGTGCTGATATGAATTTGCTTTTTACAACAAAGTGTGGTTTATATTATTGCATATTAAATCGTTACCATTTTAATCAAACAGTTTATACTCGTGATGTCATTGCGTACATTCGAGTAATATATGTCTTCCAAGCAAACCTTTATTTCATTCTCCCATCAGTAAGTTACTCATAGCCTCAAAAATTCTCCCCTATTCTTCATTTCATTCCGAGTCTTTGTCCGGCGAAATACGAATTGATTCAGTTTCTAATCCCCTCCGCACAGACACTGGCCATATATGGGCATCGTGGATTACGCGTGGTCACAATGTTGTGAGAAACGACCCTTAAGTTGTGTGAATGTCCAGGTGTTTCTTCTGTTAGCTCGGTGCCTTGTTTAGGGCCGGCAATTCAGTCTAACGTCTCTTCCTTTTGTAAACTCAAGCCTCTCATGTAAAACTTTATCCTTCTGTATATAAATGTCTGGTTCTGTGATGTCTGAGTGTGACTTTAGGTTTGGTTGTTACTACAATCGTCCATGTATGGTTTCCTTTTGTGATTACATAATCGTTCCTAGTTCTGCCACCAAATTCATTTATATATATTTTAGTTTTTCTTGAAAGTCTAATGTCGTATTTAAAGCTCCAGAAAATAATTTCAGTACAACTTTTATAGTTTTAGTTGATTACGCGTGATTTAAATTTCTTTAAAAATTTCTTGTTGCTCTATTTTAACTGTAAGTTGGTGCAAAATTTTTGGATAATTTTAGTTTCGTGACATTTAGTTTATTTATTTTTATTTAACGCACTGTTAGCGTAATTTAGGTTCAATGATTGAACAGCAGAAATGTTTTTGACGCCATAAAGCAAAGTAAATATTGTTGCTTTGCGCCAGCGACTTTTACAACGGCCCGGCTATTTTTAACCTCTCTAACTTCCTCAGTGAAAGTATTATGTTGCCACGCCCCCCTGACAACGCCCTCCTTCCTTTTGACCAATTATAACCAGGTAATGGCCAGCCTGTTACGCCGGTGCATTTCTAAACTTCTGTGCCTTTTGTGCGGATCCAACCGTCATCTTTTGTTTGGATGCCAACTATATCATGGCATAACTTTATCAACTTATTGGCATTTTTTTAGTAACTTTTTTTCGTTTTTTTTTTCGTTTTCGAATTTATTTATTGGACTGATTTGAATTTATCGGCATTTTTTTTTTAGGTTGTACGTTTTTTAATTCACTTCACTGGGCTAATATGAACTTTTAGGCATTTTTTACGACAATTGTTTTGTTTGCTGAGTATGTTTTTCACCAACAGAATCTGGCCCCTGACAGAACACATTATGTCTTTAGTAGAAGTTCTAAAAAAGTTCTAAACATATATATTGTATTTTATAAGTTATAAAACCCTGCTAATTTTTGTTTAAAGCAAAATTCTTTTACTTGGCTTATAAGACAACCCAATTAACAATTCTATATCGAATAGTACTGTATTTTTTCAGTTAAATTCTGTTTAAATTTTAATTCTGCACATAGTTTTTTAATTTGAAATTTTACAAACGCGGTTTTCAACTTATTCAAAATAAACTCTAAATACCTGCTTTAAAAACGGAAGCTTATTTGTCTTGATACAATTTTGCTTTAGATTCGAGCAAGAGTTTTGTCATGTTTTGTTGTCAGCAGAACTGTTCAGCTTTCCCCAACCGAAGCTTGATTTACGAGCGGCGACTGCAGCAGTTAATTGTGATTTGTGGGAAGTTTATGTTATTGCCAGCGACTCCCAAACAATACTGGAATGAGCTGCATGCAAAACAACATGCTGTTACACAAACTTAAACCACCAGCAGGCATGTCTGATACATTTTATTCCCATGCACGATATTTTACACAAATGGACTGTTGTGATACCAAATGCAGCATTACTATGGTCTAATAAGCTAAATTGATATTTTGGGGGTTAAAGTAGGATTTGCTTTGGCGTAAAGGAGTTTAGTTGTTGGTTGCCTTCAGTTTTAATCTACTATAATTTGGTAAATCATTTTTTAAAGGTGAAAATACCTGCGTTGGATTGCAAACCCTGTCAAATAATTTGACCCATGTTATTAGTCTTGCAAGTTTATACATTAAATAACTGGTAAAAAAGCTTTTTTGGCCATGACCTTGTTGTGGTTTTGCCTGTGACGGAACAATTTATCTGTTCAATGCAAAACATGACGCTTACAGAGTTTACAGACGGCATTTTATCCAAATTTCAAATCTAATAAAGATTCAAATTTGCTTTGCATCTTGCTCTTCCATTATATGTGGCTTTTATTGTGACGCAATAAGGCCGTCTATGACGCACGTGGGTCAGTGGTTTATCGATCATTGGACAGACAAGAAGCAGTTTGAAAACATTTAACATAGTTAGAAAACCAACGTCTTATAATGGAGCTAAAATGTGGAATGCGTAGGTAGGTTTGCCGATACGCTGTGCAAAATGCTGGGCTTAACCCCCTAACAGTATGAAGACTGTTTTCTTATTGATTTTTCAAATATCTTAAACGTTGTTTGAAATGACAAAAACACTGTTTTCTGTTCCTGATCATATTCCGAAACCTCGGTTCTTTGTGAAGATTTTTAACCACGCCGAAAAAAAAAGAAATTTAAATGGGAATTATTTAAAAATCGTCAATTTAACGCAAAGGCCGATGGATATTGTATTTTAAGATAATGGCTGGAGGTTGTAGTTAGACGTAGAAAAAATATCAAAACTCATACTTACAGATTTATTCATTTTTAACATCGTTTTCAACATTTACGTCAAGTGATTATTTTTTCATTTTTCTATATTTTTGCACTTGATTTTCACACTTATGTTGTCATGGATTATTGCCGAAACGTTTATGAACAACAAAATGTCGATATTTTTTAATAATTCAGTGAGCTGAAGTAAGGACATTGTCGGTTGCACGCAAATGTAGGGAAAACAAAAGTTTGTTTTTATTACCGTTTCGCCATTAATTTAACACCAGAAGTTATATCACGTACAGCAGCTGTTTGCTTAACCAAAACAATATAGAAATTACCCCAGTCGGGTGCCCACTGCGCCAACGACATGTTTGTGTTGTCTGATTTATGCGCTCATTACTTGTTTTAACGAATATTTGTCGGGCTTTAATTTTGTTGAACAGCCGCTGCAAAGTTTTGCGTTTGACGCATGATATTGTTTTTGAGCTGATTACAAATTAAAAAATCGAATAATTTGTCACGTTATTTTATTTTTATAAGCATATGGCAAATAAATAGATGAAATCGTGACACGTACTTATTATTCACCATTAACTACAGAGCGATAAATAGTGCATTAATGTGACATTTCTGCACATTTTATTAATCAAGGTATATAATGGCTAAAAATATAAAAATGAAAAGGGCGATGATATAATACTACGTATTCATAAGTTAATTGTGATAAAAAATAAATCATCTAATCGTAGAAAACCTTCTATAAAATAATAAAAAACAATTATAGAGTATGAATGCGGTTGTTGTGCATATTTTAGGCAATAGTATAATTATCAGCAAAAATATAGAACGTAATACTTATAACTAAGTAAAGAATTGTTCGAAAAATAGGCGACCTAGAACAATTAAAAAACAATTACGTGTCGAAAGATATTTATAATCGGTATTTTGTCATTAAGGCAATATTTAGCAAACATGACATTAAACAAAGAAATTGTTTCTATGTCCAACAGTGCTTCTCAGGCATATCACCTAGCAGGCTCATTTTGATTCTCTGAGATGGTTGAGTACCTCATATATTTGGAAAATAAGTAAATTATGAACTTACTGTACAACAATTAATCTTAAGATTCAAATCAATAGACAGATATGCTATACTGCTAAAATCAGGAACAAATTGAAAATCTGTTTGTACGTACGTGATCGGTTCTAGCACACAAAATCACTCTGAAGGCAGACCACGCC
This sequence comes from Ascidiella aspersa, assembly GCF_963924565.1. Classification (NCBI taxonomy): domain Eukaryota; kingdom Metazoa; phylum Chordata; class Ascidiacea; order Phlebobranchia; family Ascidiidae; genus Ascidiella; species Ascidiella aspersa. Next base: position 26,139,037 of record NC_139454.1, read on the forward strand.
TTCATCCATGTTAGCTGTTTGTTGTTTGTCACAAGCTGCTTATTTGCGCTTACGTAATGCTTATGCAATGCATCCATTAGGTTGTGGGCAGGTGGAGTGTAGGTAGGTGGTAGAACGACAGTTCACATTATATGGCAGGCGTTATGGAAATTCTTTGTTTTATAAGTTTTCAACGAGTGTTTGAGCGTATGGTTGTTAAACCTTGTAGTGGATAAGAAGTAGCAGTTATTGCGTGAGGAAAAATAACACAGATCTATTCTACTTTCGAGTCAACGCATTACACTGAAACTCTTTGGTTTTGCTTAAAATGTCACAATTTTGATGTGTTAACTTCTATGTTTGTGTTATTTCGCAAAATTAAAGCCGTTTTCCTTTATTCAACTTGGCACTAGATTGAAAAAAAAAATAGTATTTTTTATAAGAGCTGTTTAGTTCCTCACATTTTGACGTTACATATGATTATGCAATACAACCTTGCTTTTGTAAATGGGCCTTATTCCCTGGTGTACCGACATTGTATTTCGCAAGCTCTTTGACTTATTTGTTGTGAGTTGTTTGTCTGTACTTGGTTCAAACTTGCAATTCATTAACTTCACTATACGAGCTCGCTGTTATATTGGAATAGTGCTGGTAGCTTTGGGAGAACAGCTCCGTTCATAAATTTGCCACGAGTGTCGTTTTATTTGTACAAGGTAATTTGGAGTTTGATGTATGGAGTTTTTCAGATGTAGTATAAATGGCAAGGCGAGATAACGCCAGTAACGTAAAAATAGTGTTTATAATAATGTTTTACGTTGATTTATTCTAAATTAAGTTGTATATGGAGCAGCACAATGTTATTGAGAGAAAACAATGTTATTAAGAGAAACATTGTGCTATTTTAAAGTAGGTCTCGGTCTCACATTTGCTCTCTGGCAAAATTGACCAAGGTCGTCCGATAGTATCGGATCGTAGCCGATTCTAGATAACAAATTATAGCATTTGTATTTTTCGATAGCTACTATGCGGTAGCATTTCGGTTCCACACTCATATCGTGAACAGCAAACCAATAGATTCATTACCGAAGAGAGATCATATCTCCATATCTTGGTTTACATGACATTTGGATTTCTAGTTTTAACTTAATCAGCTTGAAGAAAAAATCAAACATAAAAACTCAATTTTTTTAAATTGACCGGACGTTGTAATTTTTGTTATGATATCAACAGAAAGAAAAAACTATGTAATGGGGTAATGCATCAGAAATGGGATATCGGCAGCAGATAGTTGGAAATATCGTGTATCCCCGCATTGATTGAGTCGAGCGTTTTAGTGAGTCCTCGTTTCTATGCAGGGCACGTTTTAAATGCCTTTATTTACTGCCTTCTAATCGCCGATACAACTGCGGTCGTAATTGGTCTACATCTGTCCCTGCTTGCTTTTCCTTGTGCTATAACACGAATGTCGGCTGGAGGTTCAAATCGTGGTAATTTATGAAGGTCGTGCTTTTAACTGGCGACCAACGGGTAGATCCAGCCAAGCGTTTTCATTAACAATAAAAAGCACTTAAATATTCTTTAAACATATTTTTTCGGCTTTCTGGAATGTTTTATATACACTGCAAAATATTTTGAAATTTTAATGACATAATGATTTTTTTTGCAGCTTAGCTGCAGTGTTCAACTTTATTATTTAGGAAATACGGAGATAAAAAAGTGTATTTAGCGTCCAAATAAAGCACAACTAATAGACATTTATTAACTTTATTGCAACCATTTAAAAAGTGGTTTGCTAAATTGTACAGGTGTTCATGGAATTAGCAAGGCTTGCAGCGCCTACCCCTGCTTGTATAGACCAGGGGCTGTCTGTCTGTTGCATATTTTGCTTTTTTCGTGTCGTGGTGTTGTGTCTGCATGGCTCGGCTGCATCGTACAGTTGCCTGCAGCTGAGATGGTGATGGCAGCTGATAACATGCTTGCATTACAATATGTGTTGAGCTTTAAGGATAGTTTTTAAAAGCAGATGTTAAACTTTTATCTGAAAATATACAAGATTTAGAAACGGTATTAATTTATTTTCCTTGTTGTGATGAATAATATTTACCTACACGGTAAACGTGAGTTCAGATATTTTAATATACTCAGTTGGCTGTTTAAATGTAATCAAATTTCTTTCCCAATTGAATTGCACAGTTGTAGAACAAATCTATAAAGTATTAATTTCAAAAAGGTGGTATTTCATTTATATATGTTGATTGTTTACGCTAAACTAAGTTTGTTTAAAATGTAGGCCCACTTTTAAAATATTTGTATACTTAACTTTACTAAGTAATCGAAAACGACGTACGTGAATGGTTATTATGAACAACGGTGTTCGATTCCATTGTCAGGTTTCGAATAGGATGACAATGCTTATTGTGTTAGCATTCGTTGAGCTGTTGCTATTTGTAAGTGATGTGGTTACGGCTTTGTGCAAACAGTTGCTCTGCTTGCTTTGCTCAGGCTTTCCATCATTGTGTAACGAACGCCTCTCGTAAAACTGTCGTTAACCATGGGCTACAAATAACAAAGCCTAAAAGTCCCCTAGCGTTATTGACTTTTCCAAGCAGTAGTTCGCAAACTTTAACCGCCTTCCACCCATTGCCTTAACAAGAATTTAAATATTTTATTATTTGTGGTTAACTTTAAAATTACCACCTTACCTTTCCCAAATCGACGTATATATGTGTTTTTTCACCACCATACCTCTAGGTTTTAAACGTGAGAATGTTTTTTTCTACCGTACCTCCACGGTTTAGACTAGCATGTTAATACAACAAATCCCCAAGTTGCGCTTGTTTATGAGCTTTTCCTCAAAATGAATTCTCAACACAAGTAACTCTGCTAAACGCATAGCTTTTTTGAGTATTTTATTCAGCATTCTTTAAAATGGACACCCTGTAATAAATGATTTTTAAGCATTTTCCTATTTGTTGTTGCCAGATCTTTTTGAATCTGCAGTAAAAAAAGAAAAACAAGCGTAGCTTAGATTTTCCTGTTTGAGTTTAAAACTGCGTTGCCGACTTTCGCATAAAACGCCTTAATTCGAAGCCCCGCTTATTTTATTGTATAATTACAATCGTCCGCTGTGTTTTGTCATTCAAATGTTTGCAAACAATGGTGATTGTCGACCTTGCCTTTGTCTCCCCTACATCAATGGACGTCGCGCGTTTGTTGCAGGAAAAGGTGCTTAAGCGCGACAAACTTCCTTCCCCCACATTTCCACACCCCCACCCTGTGTGACGTCACAGCACGTGCTCGATGATTGACAGGCGATAATTGGTGGGCGGGTGATAGGATGACGTCACTTCTTCCCAAAACATCGTGTTTAGCTTCGAATCTAGCTCTGGTTTCAATCTAATCTGAGGTAGCATGACTTAAAATTGCTTAAATTGTTTTTGAGCTCTCCCTTTTTAAATATATCTAGTTGCAAGGAGGCGATTGGGCAGTTAAGTTAGATTCCACATTTTCTATGACAAAACAAGCTCATTTTTTATGGTTTGCATTGACTTTTTGCTATTTTTTTTTTTTATTATGCAAAAATTAATTTATTTTTTATTTTGTAAATAAACACGGCGACCCCCCGAAAAAAAAACCTTTTGGGAGGGGGTTATCACCAAGGTTTGGAAGCACTGTTGTATTGTGTATTGTTGACATTAGTTTTAAAAATTGCTCACAGATCGCATTACAACAGTTGGGCATTTCTAATGTTATCGAATGTTCAATATCGATTGTAGTGATGTTGCAAGTTCAGCCTTGGTAAGGCTTTAGGCGTAATCATTCTTAAGAACAACGTTTGCACAAAACTTAACAAAAATCTGTTGAAGGGAACATAAGGTGTGTTGCAATAAAAATCGCCGAGTAAGTTAGTTGTAGCTTTTCTGCTTAAACTTACACCATCAGTTTTACCATATGTTCCCGTCGCTGCTGATGTTGTGCTTTTAAATGTCACTTTTAAAAGCCGCCAGCATAAACACTGCGCTCTGTTCTAATTCAATTGCGCATTGATTTGTCCTTTAAACCCGCTTTTACACAATAGCTTGGTTCAATGGTAGGATGTGGACTGGCGCGGGACGCGATACCATCAATGCACCGCAATTTATCCTGCGGTGCAGCACCGGATATTGCGAGAAGTTCGACAAAGTGTTGACAGACTCTGGTCCTTTGTGAGTTGAATGCGGTGGCGACAGTTAAAGTTGTCAGCACTTTTGCAGATGATGAGATAAGTTGATGAGGCGTTTGTATTGCGGCCATAGGCAAGTTGCAGTAAATTGAACTTCGCTTAACAAGAGCCTAAATGGTATTTCTGTTTTGCTTTTTGTTCTCCAAAAATATCAGCAAAACCTTGTTGAACGTTCTGTGAAATCTTATTGCATTATTTAGGATTTCTTTTCTTTTTTGTTGTAAGTATTTCAACAATTGGGTTTCAAATCTGTTTTTTGTTTTTGTTTTGCAAATAGCAAGAGTTTTATGTGTTTTTTTAATTTAATTCGCTTGGTATAGCGTTTAAAAGCAGTTTTAAGTAGTAATGCGGTCTTAAAAGCAAATATCACTGAAAAAATATCACCTCAATATTTTCCCATAGCTTTATCTTTATTGTACTGCTTTGTATAAAACATGGCGGTATTACAGACGAAAGACTTATAAGTAGATATAAAACAAGCAGAAAATAGTAATTGTTGTTTTCCAATGCAAACTTTTTCCAACATGTCTGCGCCCATTTTTAGTTAATACAGGGTTGGGTTTAAATTTTCGGCTGCTGGCATTCGATGCCAATCATGTTAAATGCCGCAAAAATAAATATCGCACTTCGTTGCTATAACGGGGTGGCCACAAAGTCTTTATAAATATTTAAATGTCTTTGATTTTTTACATTAAAGTTGTCTGGCAACCCTGAAATAAAACCCACGCGACAGAATGTTTCTCGTTGTATGCTTTGAAAGCCAGTTGTTGACGTAATATCAAGTTTCTGGAAATAGTTAAGGCATTTGCTAAAATGGCAAAACTTTACCTTATATAGATCATCGCTTTTTAATTGTCTTCTGCGACCCCAAAAGTTTAGAAAAGTCCACCAGTTTAGAAAGCCTTAGATATAACTTTGTTGAAACGAGTCTAAACTACCTTCGTAGTTCGTCTATGCTTTGACTAATGGTGCGTCAGAACACTTGCACCCCCAACTATGCGTCATGTCACCCCCGTCTGCGGCCATTCACGTCCGGTCATCCGTTATAACGCTCCTTTAAATGACAGATCCCATGCGCGGAAAATAACCAGCTATTTCCATCGCCGCTTTATTTTTTTTTTAATTAAGAAGCTAACCTGTTTTTTTCGTGTCGATCGCGTTGTTTTGTGACGTCGACAATGTGATCGTTTTCCACGTCGTCTGCGAACATTATTCCGGGGATTTTTCTAGAAGTGTCACTAAAAACTATCGTTTTTTTATAGTGCGTCTCGACACCCTGGTGCGTCGTTTAAACTTTCCAAGGGCGTCGAAAAGTTTCTAACCTTAATTGCCATCTAAATATTATTATCCCCTAAATGTGCGATGACTTTTTATACAAATTAAAAAATAAATAAAATAAAATAAGTTATTTTCATTCGCTTGGTGAGTCGCACAATGATTACGTTTGAAATCTAAGTAATTGCGGCAATAAAAGCTTCCAAATATTAGTTTCTTCCGACTATGCGTTCGAGATCATATTTACGAAAAACTACAACAATTGATTTTGATATTTTAATATAATAATTAAAAACAATTAGATTCCGACCGATCCGTGAGTCGCAAGTCCTGCAAGCTGTTTAAGGCGCCGCAAAACAAATGTTCAAGACCACTGACTGAAAGCATTAAACATCACAGATGTCTCAGGTTGTTTTAAGATGTTTTGTTTCACAGCTTAATCACAAAGCCTTTGCAAACCGAATCGAGTTGTTTAGTCGAGCAAGTGGAACAAGGGGTGAGTCAGTCCCACGCACAGGGTTCGACTTGGTTGGTTTGTGGATAAGGAACTCATCTGTTAAGGAGTTTGTTGTTTTTGCTTGACGCCGCTGACGAATGTCGCGACACAACTAACTTCACGCCTCGCTGGGCTCAAACAGACCGGAACGCACGATTGTTACGTCAGAAAGCTGTTGAGCTTGATTGACATTTTGACAGAAACTTCCTCCTAAAAGCTTCGTTTTGCAAAAGATTGTTTTCCTGACTTTTAGGCCGGAGTTCTTTTTAATTTCATGAAAAATATTTTTTTTTTGTTATTAGCGTTTTTTTTTTGTTGCTTAATTTTCTGCGTCGTCATTCAAAGTATATATCGGTTTGAAATTGGACAACAGAACTAAAAAAACACAAAGTCCCAAGGTGCAAAATATTCTCCTACATAAGAGTTAGTGGTTATTTTTACTGACTTACATGTCTGTTATAAGCAACCCCTGACGTTTTATACGATACCAGCGTTCATTTTTCGTCCATATTACTTGGTAGCATGAATCGCCATTCAACTGTTATTACAATGCTAATAATGTTGCAACTAACGAGTATAAAAAATTGGAAATCATGTTCATGGAAACAAAAACAGCAATTTAGTCTAACAAGACTTTTTTTTAAATTTGATAAAATAGGCATGCGTATATTCCAGAGACTAAATATTTGACATAGAAAGCTACTTAAACTATCGGTAAAAGTGTTATTGGAGCTTGTATGTTGGTTGCGTGCCAAGACCTGTTAGTCACCGCCACAAAAGCCACCAGAAATGTCAAACTTCCTATGTTAACTATTTTGAGCGAAGCAACCGTGAGCCTGATTCGAAGTAAGGTCGATTTAAATATAGTTTCACTCTAATCCCAAAAGTGCTTCTAAAAACATCTTCAACGACCCGTAGCATTTGGCCATATTAAGAGGCCAATATAAAGCGGCCGGCACCATATTTAGCCTGCGGTTAAGAACCTTTTTTGGCCCTTTAAAAGATTTCTAAAGAATTGTGGCCAATTAATTGATTTGGCCTAAAATGAAACAACCGCAGTTAAAATTGAAAGTCAGTTATTTTTTAGAAAATTAACTTGTAAAAGAAAAGTTAGGGTATTTTTTAGATTATTTGAAGCTCAATTTACCGTTACGATAATAGAGACGTTGGGTTAAAATTGCAATAAAAATAGAACACAACAATATGAGAAATTCAACCTGTTAATTTACCTGTAAATATTATAAGCTAGCAATTTTATCAGTGGCCTTATGCCCAAGAAAGTATTCGTCTAATTAAGTATAAGTTTATAATGGCACAGTGCCCTACTGACTCCATATTCATATCCCAGGTCATTATTTCCACCTAACCAATAACCATTATTTGAGGAAATTGTCTGGAGTGTTCAACCATGCTTTCAATGCTGCTCCATAAATACATCTTCAACTATATTAGAACTTCTGTACAACCTCGGTAGCTTTGTGTGTGTATAAACCACCGATTGTGTGATTGACTAAAAATGTATTTACTTTTATTTTATTCTTAACTTAATTCGTGTTAATTTTGTCTCAGAATTCTCTTGTTTATTAATCAAGCACATAGTTAATTTTGTCTGATAAGCTTTCTTGTAGGTTTCACCTTTTGTTGTGCTTTTACAAAGCATTACATTTTAATGTTACTACTTCAACGTTATTAATATTAATTTTGATTAACGTAAGTTCTAGTGTTATAGCTGCTCTGTTTACTAAACTTCTGTCTACTCGCTTAATGCTGCAATGCACCACACAAAGCAATTAAAAGCACTTATTCGTATGCATATTTGGACATTTAAGTGCAAAAACATCAAACTCAAAACAACGTTTTAAATAAAGCTAAAGGGAAATGTAACTTACAACACCCTAAAAAAATATATTGTTCCACCAAATTCGTCCCACTTGAATCAAAGCTGTAAAAACTCTTGTCCGGTTTTAATTCGCTCCAACCATCTTTCTATTGCGCTGATTAGAATCCACCTCGTTGCAACTTTGCGACGTAATTGCCCCCCCCCCGCCAAATCAACCCCAAGTGACGTCATGCCACCCCTAATCGTCCTCTCCATTCCTTTATCCAATTAAGTGTATTTCATGGCCACAGGTGCAATGTATTAACAAGTTGCTGAAATTGCTGAATAATCTTGTCTGGATCTGAATTTAATTGCGTCTGCAATGTTGAACATATAAACCATTGGAAGCTGCTTTTCTTAAGCATTAAAAATCTACGTTCTAGGTGAATATTTTTCTAGGCATATAAATGCAATCATTCGGAATTCTGTAAAAAAACAATAACTTTAAAAAGTTTTATAAAAAATGTTAACCCATTATTTTGTTAGTCTTGCGAACAGACCGGGTCAGTAATTGTTACAAACCTTTTGAAAATCAAAAATCCCCTATCCGTCCCAATTTTGCAAAATAGAAATGTTGCTTTTTTTTCAAAAATTAATACTTTTTTCGTCGATCAAAGTTGTATTGTTGCGTCACAAAAACCGTGACGCGGTTCGTGCGCGACCTTGGTTACGCTTGAGTGGTAACTACCTGCAACCTTGACGTATTAAGCCTTTCACTTCCTTCGAGGCAGCAACCCTTTGCACGCAAATCTCAACTTCGATCACGCCAAATTGTTGGATTCGGCGCAGAAAAGCGGAAAATCCGACAGAACGATTGAAAACTTTGTCCTTCTGTAAATGCGTAAACGCTTTGATGAAGACTTGAAGAGTTGATGCCCTGCGTGCGGTGATTACTTTAAAAGTCGTCCCAACTAAAATACAAACATTGTTTAATTATTAAGTAGTAAGAAATTAAATTTCGCTAGTACAACTGTATAGTGGGTTTGGTTGAATTCTTGGGCCAGTTTTCATGGCCTATAGAAAGTGCCGGCCATATTTTCAAAAGCTCTCAAAACGGCCGAGATTTAAGGCCGCCTTTAAATGTGTGAAGATAAGTTTCCTTAACAAATAAATAAATGTAAAAATAGTTAAAAAAAAAGGCAAATTGTGCATTCCCAAAGTTAAACTTGGCCAAAGCCGTAAAACAGAAGAAAAATGAACGACAAAAAAAACGACCTCGCGTCGCCCATTGTGCTCGCCGCCGTTTTGTCACGTGACTGGCTGGAAAGCGTCGAGAATGTTGAGAAGAAGGTTTTGTGCGAACGTCGCGCGACTCCATTGTGACGTGCGCCATTAGGGAGCGCACTGCCAGACTGTGTGAGCGAGTGAGCGTGGCGCGTGAACTCAGCTTTTCGTGGAACTGGCTCCCCGGCCTACAGTTGCTTAAGTTGCTGCTTTTAGTGTCTGGTATTCTGTATACATGGTTGTACAGCCTTCTTTTGGCGAAATATCCTTTTTATATTGCCCTAGGTGCAGGTTTTTTAAATACTCAAAACATAAGTGTCTCGTATTGTGTAGACAAGGTTGTTAGCTTTTGCTTGATTAAAACTGCTAGTTTTGAAGTTAAAACGACGCATATTCAGTGTAAATAATTCCAATGGGAGTAACTTAGTTTTAACTTTCACGTACAAACAGTCTGTAAAGTAAGTGTAGATAATATATATACACAAGTGCAGAAGAATGCACCATTGGCTAAACTTAGCGGCATATTGTTGGCTGGAGGTTGTACTTAGGCTCGGTGAGAAATATCAAGCCTATACAGAGAAGGTAACATTTTAACATTGATGTTGGAAATGAATATGAATTCAACAATGTAACCTATTTCTGTATATGGGCTTTGATATTCCCATCAAGTAAACTGTTTTTGATTTACTAAAATATTGAAGGCTAAGTTACAATTTCCACACGGTTTCGCCAACCCAATACATATTTTAAAACTTCTCCAGTTAAGCTTGTTGTTCGATGACCTCAGTGTCGTTCGTTTGTTTGTAGCAAACACGAACGAACCACGTGAAGTGATCAGTGGCAACGCACTCGCTAATATTTAACCTGGAGCATCGTGTGCTGTTAGGCCGAGCTAGCGTGGAAAGCAGACGGTGAGCTGAGGTTTCAAGGCGCTGTCTGTGATTTTAACGGACGGCTGGTGGACGATTAATGGGAATTAAGACGGCGTGAAATTCGTTTCTTTGTACGAACAAGATTAGATACAATGGATGGCTGCTATTTTGTCAAATCGGCGATGTGTTTTTTCTGTGTGTTATCCACGAAAGTATAAGCCGCTTATAACATCGGTGTTCTACCACAGGCGTGTCTTTATATTTATTGTAGGCCTACAACCAGTGGGAAAGTAAACCGGGGCGTAACGACACTGCTGTAAATAGAACTTTTCCAGTTAAGGCCGTACCGGTAAAACAAAGGTTATTTTATTACCAGGCTATCACGCCATCTCCTTGAATATATTTAAACAAGGATTTCAGTTGCATATTTGTGCACGACGTCGAATGATATGACGTAATTTGTGACGTAATCTCTAAAAACTTTGCAGCGTTCCGGTAATATTTTTTTTCGTTTCGTTTAGATAATTATTCTACTTTCACAACTGAAAATAAGCTTTACCTGAGTCTTTAAGGCCTAAGAATATGTCGTTTTAAAATCACAAACATACAATTTAATAAGGAAATTCCTATGACCTTTTTTGGTTAAAAGGTGTTTGTCAAAATTGATCTGATCAGGTCAGTGAGGATTTGACTTTGCGCAGTTTTATTATTTTCTCATATCTTTGCAAATTACGGGAAATTTGCTAAATTTTAATAACTTCAAAATTGATTTCTATTTTTTTGTCATTTCAAATATACGGACGCGTACCGCAGTTACCAATTGAATATCTAGAGCCAAGTGAATCACACTTTAAACACCCCTATTTCACCCCCATTTCACCCCAAAACAACACTGAGCCCCTAGGCGCTTGGAAAGTTATGAAGGTGGTAACACAAGGGCATTATAAATTCCCTGGGAAGTCGCCAAACATCTGCCTCCATCATTAAGCTAAGCGTTAACCGCGGGTAAATGCCAATGTTTCTGGCGTTAACATAACAGCTGCCGTGTCTCTCTAATTACGGCACGACTATACAGCTAGGGACGACCCTGTTTTGTCCTCGCTTGCTGGCGAGTCAGCTAGAGACCTATCTGCCTTTAATTGCGGCAATAAAGCTGAGAAAGCAATTGAGTTGTTGACGCAACGACCAAGTGATGATTAAATGCTCCAGGGATTAATGTTGCGCCATTTCTCCGCTGAATCATTCGTTACTTGGCCTTGGAGATATTGCGTCAACTTTTCAGTTGTGTATTGAGCTTTCTGACTCAGTTATAATTGCGTGAATCACTTGCAATGGTTTGAGATTGTGCTGCTCTAGTATGGACAGTTTAGTCAGGTTTTTGCAAAGGGAGCAGTCGATAGTTTTTAAACCTGGCTTATCAACGTCGCGTTTCCATTTTATGTAAGCATTGTAATAAAAAAACTTGTAAAGTTAGCGTGAGATTTATTTTGTGTTTACTTTGTATTTAACTGTACAACGTGTTGGTCGTTATATGGCTGCATCATTTCTCCTTTGCAATTGAAAGTTTGTCAATTTAAAACATAATATGTATTCCTTCTAGTCGCTGCGTGAAACTATTGGCGCAATTAATCCCAATTTTATTACGATTTACACATTTGAGCACGAGTTTGATTTGATACATCTCTCTTTGTCCTACCTGTTTAATGTCTCACCCTTCTTTCAAATACTTTTACTAACGACTGAATATTTGCAGCAGCGTAGCATAAGTAGGACTTTTACAATTTTAACCGACGGCAAACGTTGCTGTGAGTTGAAAGAAATGACAATGCTCGACCAAATTCTACAAATCCTCTCGCCACAAAAGGACTACGACAAAAGCAAGAAGCAATCAGCCGAACACAAGTTTAAAAGATCCAAAAAGTAAGTTCGCTCGCCCCACTATGACGCAACAATCAAGCGTCGCGCGTCAAGTGATTGTACCGCGATGTTGGCCTCCAAAGATCGTCGATGTGATTGCTTTTCCACAGGGTTGGGTCGGTTGTGGAACCCAGGTGTTGCTAGTTTAAAGGCTGCAAGGACGGTTAGTGTCCGACCCCGGCCAAAGCACTGAATCCGAGTCTGCCAAATGTGAGATTTTGTGGAGTCCGAGTCCGGCGCCGATTCTACAGCAGCATGTATTCCACCTATTTACGTAACTATAGGCTTGATTTTGAGCAATTCAGTTACAGGGGTGTTATATGTTTCCTCACACAATACATATAGTTTAAATATAATAATAAAAATATACATATTTTAGGGTTACCTTTTTGGCTTATAGGTTATTAAGGGCTCGAGCCATGTTGTCGCAAAACGGTAAGATGCTCTACTTTTCACAGAAGTTGTAACTTGCAGCAGTGAATAATGGAGTGACAGTACACTAAAGGTTAAGCGCCATATTTGACCTTTCGCTCTCGTATTAATCACCGGCCCATAAACTGACACACTTCTGCTAAGTTCTGCGCCAAAGCGGTGCTACAAAGGCCAATGCTAAATCGGGGCCATCAAACACGCTATATTTACTCGGTGCTATTTAGGTGAAAATTTGTAGGGCTTTGTAAATACGCTGCAGGAAATATACAGGCGGTATTGCCAAGCCACGCTCCCCGTATACAAAATCTCTTTAGTTGCTGTAGATCTTCTTTGCTGACAAAAAATAATATAGACAGAAAGTCGAGCCGACCCCGTTTTGGGGTAAATTTGGCGAAAACTGAACCGTTATTGTGCGATTTTTAGCGTTGAAAAGTGCCAACTGATTTCAGGTTAGCTTGTGATAACATCTCAAGTGTAGCTCGTGATATTTCGCTCGTCTAATGTGTTTCACCTCGCAAAAAGTCGTCTGTGGCCTCAGGCGCTTCCAAAAGTTTTTAATCTGCACATTTTCGAGTGCATTTTGTTCCGAAGCTCCAACAAAACTTCGCCACTCTTTGGTGCTTTGCCTAAGAGCGCCTTGTGCAAAAAGCAGGATTCTACTCGCGCTGCAACTGCTGTTGCATTTTACTTTCATTATGTATTTTCTAAGCATAATGGCAGGAGGTTGTAGTTAGACGTAGTAAGATTATCAAAATCCATACAGAAGTGGGTAGCTTTTGAACGTTTCGAATAACTCTTTATTCATTTTTAATGTTATTCGAAACCTTCACAAAATGCTGCCTATATTTTGTGTAAGTTTAGTAATATAATAAGGGCAATTTAGTAATCAAGGATTATTATTTTAAGCAAAATTTTTTTGGATATCTGTTTAAACGCACATTTAACCAATCCCAAAAAAACCTTTGCAGTGTTTAGTGTGCAGCTTTATACAGACAACCTTGATGCCAAGGGCCAATATTACAAATCGAACAGCCTTAGCTTTCCAGTGAAGTCGTTCTTGATTGAAACATCGATCGCCGATGCGAAAGTTAAACGTCATTGATTTGCTGAACGCGCTGTTTTGCTTAAAGATGCTAGCTTAAAGGAATTTAGAATACTCATTTTAATATTTACTTTAGCTATTCTGTTTAGCTTTTAGGAAATAACGAACAAAAATAAATTCGCTATACACAATCGTTTTGGTTAAAACGTAAAAAATTTTCAGTGGTAACAAAAATTCCAAAATAATCTAATTCCCGCGCCTACTACACTTTAAGGCAGCGGTTCCCCACCGAAGTGTTATTTCTAATCAAGGATGCCGAGAGGTTTTTAGTCTTTGAGAATTTTTATTTTTACTATTATTGGTCAGCCTTTCAATACAACTCTTGTGTCTACGATTAGAATACAAATTATACTCTCTACGTTCTGTAGAGTTGTTTTCATTCTCCCAGTTTCGCTAATTGGGGCATTGTAGTGAATTACTAAAGGAAAATTCTAGTAGGGGTTCCGCAAACTATAAAAAGGTTGGGAACCACTGATCTAAGGTTTTTAACTTCCACCCAATGCGGTGCGGTTAAACCTTTGTGTGTCCGTTTGTAAGTGCAAATGCAGCACAACGTTTCAGCTACTTCCTTCATTAGTGTGAAGTGGCTGGTTGTCAGACCTTGCTTAATTAAACACCCCACTACAAATAATACATCAGGGATAGTGGCAGCATTTACTGGGAAGTATAGTGACGACATAATGACCAACAATGGCTTTGTGCTCGCGCGTTTCCATTATGAAACCACCGCACAATACACCGACCCCCTCCCTATAGATAGAAGCTCATTGTGGCAAACTGTTGGCGATGTTTTCCTGTTTCCTAATCCAGCCGCAAAACGTAACAGCAAGTGTCTTGTTACGACAAATTGTCGCCACACTTAGACTAATTTGGAAAGGCTGATTGGACATTTCAGGCAAAATTGAAAAAGGTTGAAATCCCCAGAAAACGTGTTTAGTGACTTAAAACTGCTACCTAGGTCCCGATAGGTTGGTTAACAATTACAATTACCAGGGGAGATGTCTTTGATCATTATGTTTATTTAGTCACTTGTTTTAAGAAACCTTTTCCGTCGTCAACAATTCTTGCAGTTGGAAATAAAAATAGCCCGAGTGAGCATTTTGGCATAAATAAATAAATTAATAATTGATGAACTATATTAACAATAGTAAAGGTGTGTTGCGCCACCATCTTCTTATATTTCATATTTCCATATACACTGTCCGAATAATTCCATCAAGGTTTAAAATGGCCCAAACATCAGCCAGAAAAAGGGTGCCGACCGCTACAATTAGGCCAGTGGCTGATGCCGGCCGTAGACAGAGTACTGGTAACTAGTAGCAACCGCCAGCCGTCTTATCCCATGACGTCATCTCTTGGCGAAGTCGCTTTCAAAATAAAATGCGTCATTTTTTTGCGACCGATTTAAGTTTATTATCGCGCCTTTGTTATTTCCAGCTCATAGTTTAGCAATAATTTTAAATATGCTTCCAAGTTAATTCGCTCTATGTTTGAACACATGGTGGCGCTGTGCCAGATGAGAAGTAACAAACACTTGATGGGGAAATTGCTCTGTCGGCTGAATTCCTTGTAAGTAACATGTTGTTGTCAGAAGAGCTTCCGAAGCAAAGGCTTTTCATCGATAAAAATGCAGTTTATCAGCAAACTTTTGGGAAACAATATTTTCGATTCCAACACACCATTGGTGTATGATAACAAAACCTTGAAAGTAACTTCGAGTGCCGAACACTTAGTTAACAAACGTGAACTTTTATTCGGAGAACACAGAAAAGTGATTTGGAGCGGAATGGAGCTTGTCACAGACGTCAAATAAACATCAAGGCCTTAAAAATCAATTAAGATTTATTCAAAACATTCATAAAACGATATCTACTTCTATAAGGGCTTTAATCCATTTTAATCGTAGTTATACGTCGATAGTTTTTAACACCGGCCACACTTGGCTTAAGTCTTTCTGCCCGAGGCATCACGTGACCAGTTCGTCATGACGTCATCAGTGTTAATTTTGATCAGTATTTTTGAATAAGTGGACGCCACACAAGTCGCTTATTTTGGAGACATATCTTTTTATAGAATTCTGCGCTAATCGTTGTCACATTTAGCGTCCGGAAAATTCCGTTCAAGTTTTTTTATGAAGTTTTCACGCAAATTGAGGGACGTCAAACTATTTAAAATATTAATTTTAACCTGCCTATTTACGGGCGTCTAGGTTACCGCTAATTCTGCGGTGAGAAGTGCTTTATTTGCGATATGTGCGACGGTCCGTGATTACCGTCAAGGGTAATAACTGGCTGGTATTTAATCGATGTGTTTAAAGGTTGCCCTTTCTTAATTTAGTTAGTTAATTATTAATTAACTATATAGGTTAATGCAGTAAGCAGGTAAGATATCAAACATAAATAAAATGCGCTTCAAACACTTAAGTTAATTTCTGAGCAAATTGAGAATCTTGTGTACTTTTTTTTTAGTTCCAAATGAACTTGGTTTAATGCAGAAGTTCCACCAAAATACCTCACTTTGTTTTTGACTTAAGTAATTTTGAAGCAATATTCAGTATATTTTAAACAATGTTAAACGCTTGCTTAACCTTGCAATCTTTAAAATAATTTTTTTGTATTATTATTTTTTTTAAAAAACCTTCATTGTTTGTGTTAGATTAAGTTTTTGTGTCTAATTTCGAGCCCTGCGCCCGATTCCCCGCTTTTTTCGGTCACGCCATAATCACGCTGTTTTTACGCTGACGTCATCCCGGCGTGCGCGTGCGCGTGTGCGTGTGTGTGTTCGTGCGTAATACTATATCGAGCGTGGGTCGGTGTTTGCATTCGTGATGTTGCTGATTTCCCAGCCTTTGTAATGAGATTAATTCTTTCTCTAATGCGAATCGTGTTTTTTAGGTGAATAAGAGGAAATATTTTACGTGTAATTAACCATGGTTTCGCTCAAGCACATTTTTAAAAGGGTGGTTTTAAACGTGAGTGGGCTGCGGGTTAAAAATCACGAGTTATGCGGCAAAAAGCGAACGAAACTGCGGCCACAGTTGCTGGTTTCACATTCCAGCGCTTAAGGGGCTTCAAGGTGGCGCCTTTGGGAGAAAATTCGCCCTGAATTCTTAGGAACAAGAAATCGATTCTTTTGCGTTTTTTGTTAATCCCACGTTTAAAGAAGCGAAACGCGCGATTCCCGAACAATGCTTGTTTGTCTCTGATTCGTGACCCTTGCCACTTGTTCGAACAAACGCATCCGTCAAAACAAGAGAATGCGAAAACAACAAAATATTCGCGGAATTTCCCGAGGTTTGAACGTTTGACCCGCAACGCTCCACTGCTTCTGTTTGTTGGATAAAAACTATAGTTTTTTTGTAGTGTGGTGTTTTCGGCATTTTTTCAGGGTTATATATTGTTTAAATTTTTTGTTGTTATATGGAACCTGGATCCAACCGAGATATGTCCCCGTGTTTTACCCACTGTATGAGAGGCTCCAGTCACCATTTGTTTATGTATTTACCATATGTATCTGTGTGTGGCGGCAGCGAAGGTACCGCTTTTGGCGCTCTCTATTGTGACGTAATAGCTGCCGCAGATATCTTACTCAAAGCACCGGAAGGCTTCCTTGAGCCGATGTGGGCAGCCCAAGCAAATCAAAGGTGCAGAAACAAACAGGCCACAGTAACATCACGATCCTACGTCTATAACCGCCCCTCTCACTCTGCTCTCTTACGCTCCTCCTTCTTCTCTCTCTCTTAGTCAGCTGGTTGATTACGTCACTCGGCTTGCTGGTCTTCGTGTTATTAATCCATTCGTTGATGTTAGCTGCTGCTATGGCTGTTATGGCGCGTTTTGTGAAATGAGCGCTGCTGCTGGTTGAAGGTATTTTAAAGTGTGACCTTATGAAGTATTTTAGCAACCTGCGAGTTGATGATGCTAGAAATAGAACAAGTTGATCTCTACGAACTTTGTATCTAGGTGTATCTAGACTTTTTAGTTTAAGAGGAGCTAAAAATGATAGCAAAAGCAAGTTGTTATTAAAACCACTTAAAAGTGAAAATTGTAATTTAATATGTGACGGTTTGGGTAGAACCAGATTTTTTGCTTAAACCACAGGCGCTGGTCTAGAATCCTACCACATTTTCGTCCGCGGGTTTATATTGCTAACATTATTTGCGTAATTTTTTATTTATTCTCCTAGTTTGCTATTTAAATTTTGACAACTCGTTTCGTTATTGTAAAAAAAATGTTAGGACTCTAGACCAGCGCCTTTAGATTGGAAAACTAAATTAGCAGGAGTCTTTAAATTTTGAAGATTTAAAACTTGGAGAACTAACCCAGGGACTTGTTGAGAACTAAAACTTTGACCTGACTTGCCACAATAAAGCCAGCAGCAAGGTTAAAAGTCGTTGCTTGTGAGTTAAAGTTGTTTTGTTGTGATTAGTTGAAGGCGCTAAGCGGCTTATTGGATTTGTCCGCTAATGAATAATTCACCTCATTTTGTTCGAGTTGTTCAGGCGAACGGGATTTGCTCAGCGGTTGTCTATTAACGACAACGAATAAGCCTTAAATTACACAAAACTTTGTAAAAGGGAACCAGTTTGCTAACAGCGGGTTGGCTGGGCGTTAAGATTCTCTTGGGGATAAATTTGTTTAAAAATACAGCAACTTTATGCTTTGTTTGCATTCGTCCATCTGCTGACTCTTACTTTTGCCCCTTTTCTTTCCCAAGGAAAAATAATTGTTTAAAAAAAACGGAGTTTTACGTTTTTGCTACCCGTTCACTGTTACTTGTCTTGTGCTGTGAAACTAAACCACAAATACAACTAAAAACTCTGGCAAATTAAAGTCACTGTTAAAAACGCTATTTACATTATTCAAGTCTAAATTCAAGAAGTTTTTTAAAAACCTGATGAGTTAAACCTAAACTGGCGGCGTAAATCTTGGTGATTTGACTCTATAAGGAACGCTTCTCTCGATTCTCTCTGGCCAGACGAATGCACACAAAAATGCGCTGACCTTGTAAAGAACGTCAAGCAACTTTTAACGTCTTTGAGCTTCGAATAGTCCAACTTTTAACGGGCTAACAAGCCTTTCCCTTCTACAACCCTTGTAAGAGCGGGTGCTGGCGCGAGCAGGTTATTACCGCAATAAAAAATCACTTCCCGGATAGTGCGTGTAAGGCTTACTACCTCCACGTTGTTAAACTTCGCAGTAAAACCAAGAACAACCTTCAGCATAGTTCGCCACTTGCACTGTTGTTGCCAGTCGAGTTGCTGCTGAATAAGGCTGCTGCTGGTTTAGACTGGTGTTTAACTGATTGTTCTGGTTCGCTGCTGGTTGTAGCTGCTCTAGGCTGGTGTTTAATTAATTGCTGGTGTATGGCGTGGTGTTGTTGCGAATGGAATTGCTGATGCATTCTTGGAATGGACATGATTAACTTCATCATCAGGTAGAATACTAGAATAGCGTATCTCGCCTTTATGCCAATTCAATAGAGTTTTTCTGTATGGGCTTTGATATTCTTACTGCGTTTTACTCTTGTGTTCTTGGGCATTTTGTGAATGTTTCGAATAAATCTCATGATAATGGTTGGAGGTTTTAGTTGACGTAGCATGAATGTCAAAGCCCATACAGAAGTAGGTTGCGTTTTGAACGTTTCGAAACGTTCCACTCTTGTTTTCTTGGGCGCCTCAACTCCAGCCCTAGTTAGCTTTAAACTTTCACCATTATCGACTTGCTAAATATACAGGTGCCAAATGCGGACACCTTCATCTAAAGCTGCTATGACGTAGTTGTGACGTAATGTGGCCTTTACTGAGCTTTTATTGTTATCGTCACAAAGACCCTGGTAACCTCGGATTAACGATGCAATTAATCTGGGCGTTGTTGCATTATCGCACAGTTGGCCGTGTACCTATTTTTATCCATGTACTCACAGAAACGACTGTTTGACAGAGTTCTCTATTACCATATTTCTATTTGTTTAAGTGCCTATTTTCAGCATTTTTATGATTTGTGTGAAGTTTTGTTGCTTAAGAATAGCCTGGTTGGTCCATGCAATGACACGGTTTTTTAGTTTAACGTTTTCAGCTTTATGATTTACGGCTTAATGCCAAAACTCCCAATGTTCCATTTATTATTGCCAGCGTGTTTAGGCTTCCTGTGGTTTAAGCTCTCGGTTGTGAAAGGCGGAATGTGAAAGTTTCACCCTCCTGCCATTTCGGCGCAACGCAGCGGCCCGGAAAAAGTTGGCTCGCTCCTAATTAACTCAACCTTCGCCGTGTTTTGCTTCAAATATCACTCGCCTTGTTTCGTAACAAACAACAATGGCAAGAAACAAACGACAACGGCCTCGTGTTTTTTGCGTTTAAATGTTAATTCCAGCGCAGATCGTAACTAATTGCCAGAACACGGTCGTTTATTGCTAAGTTTGGCGCTGCAGCATATTAACCACCTGTTGTGACATTGTGGGTATTAAAAACACCATTTCTACATTTCTAAAATAGCCAGCAAAAATAATTTATCCCCATTAGCTGGTTGATCTTTAGTTATTTGTGTAGTTTTAGCGAATAAAGGACAATAAAGCCGCAGCTTAGATCGCCAATATAGATCCATTCTGACCCGGCCAATCTTGTTTAAGCTTACGTTTTCAAATCTGTGACATTTACATTCGGCTTGGTCCGTGTTTGACCTCCACAATATATCCATCTGCCGCATTTGCCCACAGCCCTTTGATATATGGCGACAACGCGCTAATATTGACGTGTGGTAACTGTGTGCTTAACGCCATTAACATTTGTCGCCCGTAAAATCCCTTTTAAACGCCCAATCGCTCTTCTTGGGCGTTTTCAATCCCAATGGCTGCTAATCTCCGTAGTGACAATGCTATTTCGTAATTCCGTTAGCGCTTTTTTGTGCATTTAAGGTTAAAAGCGAAATTATCTTTTGTTTAGTTTGCTTATTTGATAAATTATTTTGCCCATACAGAAGTAGGTAGCATTTCAAACGTTTCGATTATCTCTATTCATGTTCAACGTTGTGAGAAGGCACTGAATAAAATTTCATTGGGAACAAGAAATGCTTTAAATATCTTTATTAAAGGCAAATTATGACAACCTCTAAGTGCAATTCTGCCCCACACAATAGCAACGTAACATAACATTCGCCAACGTTAAGCCGGTGTAATCAATTCTTGCGGTTTTATCAGTCCACAGAAGCTGAACAGAAAGGCGTTGCATTTGAAAGACCCCTTTTTCATTCGTAGCTTCCCCAATATCCACTTTAAAACCAGGGTTATGTCATTCTAAGTTGGTCCACAGAATAGCAGCTCACCAAGTGTGGGTTAGTGCGTTGTGCTTCCTGTGTTCAGCTTACTAGTGTCGGGTTAGAGTAGGAAGATTGTGTAATGCCTCCCTGCCACCTGTGCGTAACATCCGCTCACGTAATGCTTGCTGAAAAGCTCTTGCTTCATGTGTGGGTGGGAAGTTGTGTTGTGCCCTGGCCACTTTGCAAACCCCGCTGTCATCCGCGTTTAAATCGACCTGTTTACCGCCAGTTTTGCGTTTTTACGCCTCTGTGTTTTCCTACGTTCGACTGCTTCACAGTTATAAACATTGATTTTTATTTCTGCTCAACCAAGCGTCCCTGTCTTTTTTGACGAAAGATTTTCTAAAATATTTGCATTCTAATAAAAATCGCACGCTTACCCCTGATGGCTTGTTTACCTACAAGCTACAGTTCATCTGCTTCAAAGAAGGGTGTTTTTTACTCATGATTTACAAACCCGACATAAAATCCATGTTTCGTATCGTATGGATTTGTTCGGAAAATTTTGTCAACACGCAACATTAAATTGTCGTTAGCCCTGTTACACAGACACTGCGAAATACAGATATTAAACAAAAAAATAATTACGCATTGTATAAGAATATCAAAACGGATTCCGTTATTTTTGCTGCTAATTTTTCGACGTGCGTTTTTCAGGTTTGAAACTATTTTGAATTTGTTTTTTGGCGATTGCCTTGTTGGATTTGAGGAATTGCAATGCAGATATTAAACACAAAATATATAAGAAAAATAGAAAAAAGATTAAGCCTGAGCACAGTTAAATTAATTTTTCAAAACAAAAAAGACAGCAAAAAAATCTTTAAAACAAAAAAGATTCATTTTTTTCCAAACCTTTCCTAATCCCAAACTCCTAAAATTCCCAAAAAATCTAAATTTTAAATATCTTTCGTTTACTTTTTAAGGAAAGGGAAGAAAAACGAAAAAAAGCCGGTTATCGAGGAGAAGAAGCCTTACCTTGAGGCTGACTTGTGCCAGCAGAAGCCAACATTCGAGCTGATGAATGTTGTAAGGATGCCAGCGAAGATGGACAGGAGGGAGTGGGTGGCGACACACAGTGAGTAACGTTTGTATTCATCATCTACCAGTGAGGTGTGTGTTTGTGTGTGGTTCGCAGATGTATTTCTTGGTATTTGGTGTGCAATTAACAGACTCGATCAACGAAGGGTCCTGAGTAAATTAAGAAGGTCTAAATGAGCGTTGGATTTTTTCTTATGTGTATAGTGCCCGGATGAAACATTTAACAACTCAATTTTTTTTTTTTTTTTACTTTTTCATATTAAATTAGAAATGAAGTAAACTTAAAGCACTACAAATTTCTGATTTACGAAAACATAAAATAAAGATTCATACTTTCTTAAACGCAAAACAAAGTTTTGAAAAAAAGTTGTCCAGAAAATAAACAAATATAAAGTAACGAGTTGCAAAAACTACTTTGGTGCGAGACAAATGTGATCCTGCTTCTTCTATTCACTCACTTGTCCCCGAAACACAAAGGTTGTTGTAAATAAATTCCCCAGGACACTGTAGCCCCAGCAACCCACTTATTTACCGTCATCTTGCACAAACACAACCCCCCGTCTCGCTTCAACGCTGAAAGGCGATCTCCGCTGCCCCTTGTTACGCAACAATGGACCAGACGCGATAGACAATAGAGCGGGAGAAACCAGTTCCATCGTCGCGTGTAGACTTGAGGCGAAGGTTGTTTACAGCGAAACTTCTCCCTCGTGGATTCTGATCCTCTGGGAGACTTGTTTGTGTCTCGGCGTACCAGGGAGTCTTTTTTCGTTCTGGGGGTTTCGGTCTCCCCTGGGGCTTGACTAAAACTAAAACCCTGCACCCCCGCTGAAAATTGGGGGGGGGGGGGGAGATTATGATAAGCCAAAACTCACAATTAACCTTTTTACCCTCCATGGCTCCGATGGTTGCATCACAAACACCGCCATAGTTATTGATTGTTCCTTCGCATTATGACGTAATATAGGTTAAGTTAAAAGTTTTGTTAAATTCAGGTTTATTAAACAACTTCATTTAAACTCAACCAAAGCCTTGGACCTCGTTGTTGTTCTTATCTCCACACAAAAGTGATATTTTTGAGTATCGATTTTTGACTTCTGTACGAAGTTTTTTTCTTTTGGGGGGGGAGAAATCAATTTTGTTGCTGCACCCCCAGTTGAATGTTTGGGGGGTACGCCAAATATGACGTCAAAGTTAGTACAAAAACTGAACTAAGTTTTCTGGAATCGGGATTTGAAGCTTTTTAAGGCTTTTTTTATTTTTTCTTATCACAGCCTTAAGAGCAGTTTCCACTTTTTGTTGAGTACCTTTGCGACTTTGAATCGACCTTTGAAGCGTCCTTGCATTGTTGGGGTGTAACTTCACACTTCTTATTAAGTTCGTACTGTTGGTCGATCTTTTGTTATGGCGGTAAACAAGCTATTCTTTACAAGTTGTTGCTACAACCAAATCATCATCTCGAATTATGCCGGGGAATGTGGCTTCAGGTTTCAAACTGCACAGAAAGAACTCTTCTATGCAAACAGGTTCCTTGCTAAAAAACAAATTGTGCAATGTTAAAAATAATGGTCTTAGACATCTTTGAAATAGCTCGAATAAAATTTACTTTCTACACAAAATTTTCACTCCACAAATAAATTGTTAACATAAGTAACTTTTATCTTTAAGCGATGACTTCGACGTAGAATAAATATCGAACCCCTAGTAGGAAGCATTTTGTGAATGTTTCGAATCAATCCAAGATAATGACTGGAGGTTGTAGTTGGACGTATAATGAATATCAAAGCCCAGAAGTAGGGAGCATTTGAACGTATGTGTCACCTACTTGAGAAACACGTTTAACCAACGACTTGGGGACATCATCATGACATTATTACGTAACAAACGAGCTTTATTCTTAACAGGAAACCACATTTCCCGCCAAAATATTCAGGAAGCCCCATTATATTTAGCAACCCCCACCCTAAATTACCCCAAAACATAACCTTTTATGACCCAGCCGCCCCAAATACGCGATAAGTGAACCCAGTCTAGGATCATTTCCAAAGGAAATCTTTAGTTTTGCCGTGAAAGGCGCTGTGTGCCAGTTACAACCACACCCAGCAAACTTTTGTCCAAAAACTCGTTTGCTGCGCAAATGATTCGCTCCAGTGATGTTAAATTAAGTCGGAGGTAGTGAAACGAATCTAGGAAAGCCTCCAATTGCAAATGTTCCCCAATACAGGTCGCTTTATAAGGTTATTATATTTTGAAACTTCTGGCCATCGTTGATGAGATTTAAAATGAAGCTATGTCCTAGCCCTACTAAATGATTTAACCTTATGTTGTAACTTATAAGTTGTATTCATTTAAATGGAATTGGTCGTACATCAAAATCTCAACACTTGTGGACCTACACAATAAACTCATCAGCAGCAATATATGAAACTGAATACATTTCTAGTAAGGAAAAAATGCAAAAGAATATGATGATGGTACGTTTCACAATCGTGCGACTTTATGCGGGCAGGTTTTCAAGTCACAAAACATATTCTAAAGCGATTATACCTAACCTATTACGCACAATGTTTAAAGAATAAACCACGGTTTAACTCTAATTTATATTGAGAATAATGTTCAGGAAATACAATAAAAAACTTCTATTGAAAAGCATAAATATTGCTTGTAAAAAAACTCCAATAAGAATAATCCAACTAAACGTGAAAAAACACCTTACCCAAGAATCCAAAATCCCCCTAGACCGCTCCTTGGCTCGATATTTGCGTAACCCCACCCGCGTGAAGGGTGTGGGTGAAGCGTGGGTTGACTTTTGGGGCGACGCTGGGTTAAAGCGGTTACCCCTGGGTCAAGCACGACTGAACGTCTAAGCACTTGCCCAGTTTCCCAACAATTCGTGACAAAAATCACAGACTCGCCAAAAAAAGGTGAAATCCAAACCTGTTGAGTAACCTTTAACTTTTTTCCAAATCGCGAAGCACAGATGAGAAATGCAAACTCATTCCTTCAAAATTCGTGATAACTTTTCCTCTTGAAATAACCCTATTCCTTCTAGCCAAGCTATTACCCAAACCCATGGAATATTAAAAAAATGAAAATTAACCAAATAATATTTGGCATTTTTTTATGAACTGCGTCTTAAAAAATTTTCCAAAATATTTATTTTATATTTGGCGTTCTCTTAAATTTATCCTACGATTTAAAACCTTAGCTTTGACCTAATTTTATCCCGCTAGTGCAGACATCCTTGCGGATTGCGTATTATTGTGTGAGATGATTGATGCGACATCCCGAGCAAGCTTCTGTGAATTTCTTATCGCGCATCTACGATTCCCGCGGCGCCCGCCAAATCCATTATGACCACACAATGTCCTGACAATGGATAAAATGTGGCGTCAACAATGGGATATTTTCCATTAAATTTCGCTTATCTACTTCTCACAGAACGTGTGCATTTGCAGCCAATTCACGTTGTAGACACAGCATTGAATGATAACACAGCCTAATGTTGTCTCCAAAGTAGTGGCGCTGTTCATTGATCTTAACTATTTGTCAGAACATTAGAACGCCAATCCTCGTTATTCAAAATTGAACCAAATAAATAACAAGCAACTTTAAGCTATTTTCAACCCACCCTTGTGATTTTTCAACTCCTTTAAGGCTAGGAGTCATTTTTTTATTGATTTAACGACAATAAGGTGGTATTCTTGAGGAATACCTTTTGTGTGTCGCCATTTACAACGAGTGACAAACGGTTTTTCGGAGCAACACGTTGGCAATAACTCTATAGTGAACACTGGGAAGAACAACTAGGAGAAATTTATCACGTTTCAACACCGCACATTGGAAGTGCTTCACAAATACGATGTAAAATGCTTCCCTAAGCCACCAGCCCTCGTATAAAGCCATTGCTCTCAACTCTTTGTTGATATGACCGGAAAGTTTTACCGCAGTTGCTTATGAACACAGAGATTGAAAGCTGATCAAACAATAACTTTACGTTGGAGCAAATGGCTGGAGGTTGTAGTAAAAATACCAAATTACGTACAGGAATAGGCAGCATTTTGAACGTTTCGAATAAATCTTGTTTGTTAAAAATAAATAAAAATATTTTCGAAAGGTCAAAATAATACCTACCTCTGTATGAGCTTTGATATTCTAATATCTTTACGGTTTGTGAAAATCTCAATGTGTCTGGACATTCGGCGTCATTATGTAAGCATAAAAACTTTTTAGCAGCGTTTTTAATTAAAATCTTGTAATGTATAAAGATTTTACTGCCCTATTGAAATAGTGCAGTCGCTATAGCTTTAATTCACAAGGGTGAACTCCACACGACTCTTAGGTAGCAACGCCCAGCTTATTCTTGTCTGTGCTTCGATTATGATTGACCTTCACAAAATGGTTGTGATGACCTTAACACAATGAAACTTAAATTAAACGGGCTTCTTTAGACAAAGGAGGCATTTTGCAAAACTATCAATACAAAGGACTTTCATGCCAGCCTAACTTCTGTGATTCTTCGCTGTTTAAATCACAAAAGTTTGAACTGTTATTAAACCCCATCACGAATTGCCAGAAACAACATCCATTGTTCAGCCGTTCTTAACGAGTCCACGTCAACAATTAACGTTTTTTACGTCACAATCCCAGGAAACCCATCACTCAGCGCTGTCGTCCGGTGTTTGACCAAGTGACACATGCTTAGCATAAGTTTGCCGGGCATGACTACACGTGATAAATGATCACATGGAACGTCACATGTATTTTGCTAAAAGGACATGTCACTGGTCGTAACAGGTGAAATACAGTTTATGAATCAATAACATCTGTATAAAGTGGAGGTTTTAATCGGCGTCTTTCCCAATAGTTTCTGATTATTAACGACTCTTGCAAAGATATTAAAATTTAGTAAACAAAAATATATATTATTTGTTAAAAAAAATATGAAAAACGGTAATAAAAATTATATTGTAGTAAATTTATTAAAAAATATTTTAAAATATGGTGACACATTCATTGGACGATAACATGGGGCACACAATACCCAACAGATGATACAATAATACATCGAATTTCTTGCAGAAATGCAACACGAATTTACTTTAACACAGACATTTTTTTTTAATTTATTCTATCTACTGTTTTCTTACAACAACAAAAAGTATTTGAGATGAATCTTAATAAAAAGAGGAATACTGGCACAAAGTTTGCTCCCCTCTGCTGTAGAACCCTAATGCATTGGTTGGTTGCAAGCAGCTGTCGTGTCGCGGCATGCAAAGCGTCGGGGTCACCAATTAAGCATTACACCACATAAGTGACATAATTGCCTTATCGCATTCCGGACACCGCGCCACGCAAGATCCAGACGTGCTTTGTGACGTAACACACGCGAACGCTCGATCACGCATTCCAATCTATTATGACGAAAAGCTTGTAAGCTCATCTAGGGTTCTCATAAAATCTTAAAAGGTCTTTGAATTGATTTAGTTATTTAAAAGTTCTTTTAAAGTTTCCAAATAATCTTTGGATGTATTTTATGTTTAGCTTAATAATTGTGTTTACAAAGTTCCGTAGTGAAACAAACTTTTAAGCAGTTTGTTCTTCCGCTGAGCATGGAATTTCTACTGTGTTGTTTTGCAATCACATTCAGCGTCGAGTGATCAAATATCACGTCTTTGACACCTATGACATTTCTTTCAAACATATTTGGAAAAGATTTTCCAATCATGTTAAGAAAGAATAGAGGTATATTCGGATGTTTACAAAATGCTGCCTGTTTTTGTATGAGATTTGATATTCATTCTTCGTCTAACTAAAACCTCCAGCTATTATGCAATATTTTGTCTTTGAAAAAAGATCAAGTTTCCCAATAATCTTTGAATGTCTTTGAATTTATTTCATCAATACGTTTGGTAACCCTTTGTATTGTTGCATCGGGAAAGCACATCAGCTCTGGGAGATACTTCGCCTGAAACCTTATACTTCTCTTCATACTTGCGGAATTTTATTTACCACCGCTTTCCCTTGTATCCCTTCCAACCTTTCATCTCTCGGTTTCGTTGGTGTAAGGTTTCTATGGGTCCATTCAGTAGTGACGTCATCACATGAAACCTTAATCCCTGGGAAGTTTGCTGCCAGGTTGTCGGGACGCGAAAGTGGCGCCGATATGTTTGATCGGGACACGCCCGATATTTCACACGATGTGCTGCTTTGTGGGCGGGAAAGGGGCGGGGCTTGTCGGTGGCGTAAAAATACAAAAAAAGGATTTTAAATTTAAATTTAATCTCCATCTCGTGGAATAACTTACCTAAACTTTTCCATGCATTGTAAAAGTCACATTTTTACCAAATCGCTTGCTGTTAAATTAGGGTCTTTTTTTAAACTTGAATTTAAAAATAAAAGCTTTGTTTGGCGCCATCTTTATTATAATATTATATCAGTTTGCGTCCAAGATATATTCCAGCCTTGGGCTAAACCTTACGCCAAATTTAATTTCCCGTCACATGACATTTTCATTTGCAACCGGAAGTGACGAAACAGCTTCCGACCGCTGTGGCATTATGACGACATCCGCTTGGAATAGTTGTGGCGTCACAATAAGCTGCCATTGTGGCGCAATCCACCGACGCCCATCATAAACTCTTAACGACTTTTGCTCCGAAAACACATTTTAAGGACAGGGACCTGGCGTGGCGTGGGCGTGTCGCTGCAAGAGAATAAGATCTTTATGTTTGAACTTAATTAATCAACTTTTGGGTAGATTATTATTATTAGGGCACGTTTCACTCTTTTAGCTTGATCAATAGAGGGCGACCATAGCAATCGTAATTTATATTTTTTTTTTCATTTTGGCAATTTTTTCGCATATGTTTTTTGTACAAATACTGATCACTTGTTTGTCGTTCTATTTGCTTTATGTCGACAAACATTATTCGAGAGTTTTTATGTTGACGTAGTAATCTGTTTGTTTAATGCGTCACAATGACACGATTGTTGACTCACAGAACTTCGCAAATAATGGCATTGTCAAACGCTACACGTTTTCAGATGTTTTGCAAACTCTATATTAAAGTTCTCGTTGGTAATAGGAAAAAATCTTTTGAAAAACTATTTTAGAGATTGCGGCAAAGTCTTCGAAAATCTTAAAATTTCAATTTTGTTTCAAAAAGGTTAACCATGGCATTTGTACGTTTTTTTCTAGGATCCAATTTTAAGTTTTGTAAAAATAAATAATAAATTGTCTTAAATTTTAAATGCCTTTTAATTTTTTTTGTAAAAATTATTTTATTACAAACCCTGTAATTGCTGTTTTTCTTTTTAAAATTCCATTAAATAGTTTCTTTTTGCGCTAAACGAACATTTCAAATGATTTTGTGAAAATATTTTGCCTTTTAATTAAGTTAAACGTAAAAAGTAGTAAAAGCACAAACCCACATTCAACCTTATGCCGCGAAACGATCTTATTCCAGAAATAAATTTAATCATCCTACGAATCACGTGGAATCCACCCAAGTTTATTAGAAACGAACAATAGTGAATCAATAGTTGCTTTTATTGCCCACACAAAAACATCTGGCGAAGCAGCAACCAACATTTACGATCCTGACAACAACCTTCTGTCCACCGTGGCTTTATTGCTACTTTACAACTCCATACTTTCGCCAGTATTGGGTCTAATAATAGCTGGCATACTTACTACCAGCGTTTGAACGAAATTGCGCGTAATCTCGCCGCCTGGTGTTTAATACCTAATATAACTGGAACTTAATATTGCTGATCTGCGCCCAATTAACTCGGTTTAATGAACTCTATGTTCGTCCATACATTTGTTAACGTATTTGTTTACAGAAAAAAATTATTTCAAGTTTAACTGAAGGAAATTCAACGATTATTTTCCCATAGATTTTTAAACTAAACTTGCATTTGCAATATTTTTTTAGGTTAGCCTTCCATTTTCTATACTTTTAAACTCAAATTATTATTATCATTTCTAGTCATAAATTCTTAAACTTCTGATAACAAAATTCAGATCAAACTTACAAAAAGAATAAATAAATAAAAATAATTAAGAAAAATAAAAATAAAAATAAAAACTACTTTTTGCTCCATTTTATATTAGCTAATGTGTTGTCGTTTACAGCAATATCCCTCTTCCACAACGTGAACCTCTTGTACGGAACGGTGTCGGAGTTCTGCACAGCCGAGTCATGTCCGCTCATGCAAGGACCTTGCCAAACGTAAGTCTATAACACAAGTTACTACTTCTGCGATATATATAAGTTAATATCAAGTTGACCGTTAGTTTATATGTTTTATTTTAGAAACTCTTAAGCTAATTTTGGTGCAACTAAAAATGTCTTGCCAATAAAATATTCTAATTTTCTCGTATACTTTGAAAATTGCCTTTTCGGATAATATGTATTATAATAGATATTATTTAGGTCTGAATGGCTTTAGCAAACACTAACATTTGACCATTAATAAGCCGTGTACTTAAATAGTTATTCCGAAGAGTAAATGAGGTTGGTGCCCAAACTGATTGATTTCAAGCAATGAAATTTTTCAAAAACATCAAATTATGTGGTACCTTTCTTTATCAAGATGATGTCGATTTACTTGACCTATTTGGCTTTGACTTTCATTAAGCATTAGTAATCCAAGTAATTTCCAACCAACTTATTCACTTGTGCAGACAATACACGTGGATCGAGGAACGAGGGAAGAAGCTCAAGTGCACAGCTCCCCAGTACATCGATTATGTGATGACTTACTGCCAGAAGCGGGTCAGCAACCAGGACCTATTCCCCACTAAATACGGTGAGAAGCTAGTAAAAACTTTGTGTTCATGTATATTGTACTTTTACTTCTATATAGGCTCTAATATTCATTCTATGTCCAACTACAACCTCAAGCAATATGCTTCAAAAAGTATTATAACATGCAAAAACTCATTCCATTCCATTTCCAGCGCAAACCTTCACTGAGAGCTTCTACTCTGAGATCCGCAAGATGCTCCGCTTCTTCTTCCACGTGATCTCGCACCTCTACTACGCTCACTTCGCCCGATTACGCCAACTCGAACTTCACACTTACCTTAACCTGGTCTTCAAGCACTTCACTCTATTCGTGCGCGAGTTTGACCTCGTGGACCGCAAGGAAACAGCGAGCCTCGACGACCTGGTCGACGTCATGCTTGACGTCACAAACACGCCTGCCGACAACGCGCTGCTGACGTCATCAGCAGTGACGTCATCGCCTGCCAGCCCGAGCGGCCCGCAGTTCCAGCAGCAGAACAACTTCCAACAGTTGGTGAGCGCTGGTCGAGGTAATGGAGCCGCTTCGCTGAGATTTTCGTCGCTCCAGGATTGCGGTTGATCGTGGATCCCGAGCCGGGACTCGAACCCCCGACCCTCGGAACAATGGCGCAGCGCTCCCCGGCCAGGAGAGAGGAGAGGGGAGCGTCCGCGCATGCGCAGTCTTGCCACACAACCCCGGATATTCTGCCGCTGTTCTTTCTCGCTACCGTGGTGCTACGGATCGGCGCGGAAAAGTCTCTCGTTTATTTTTATCCTTATTATTTCTCTTTATTTTTTAATTATTATGAATATTTTCGGAACCGGGAGATTGTGACAGTAAGTGTTTATCAATTTTAAAAAATCATATTTGGAAAAACCTTTCCTTTCGAACAAAAGCAACACAAACCGGTTGTAATTTGAAAAACACCAGCTGTCTATTTTCCCGGTTTCGCTGTAACGACTTAGGTTCGCCCAGAGCCCACAATTGTCTGTAGCTTTAGATTTTTACTGGATTCGTTTGTTTTAGCTTTTCCCGCAAAGGGGTTTCCCCCGATTTGCCGAGGTCAGTCAAGCGTGAAGTGAGCGTGTGGCGCCCCTAGTGGCGACAGCGGCGATTTATTTTTTATTGAAAGGGATTTGCGTTGAATTTGTTCTTCGTGAAAATGACCTGATGTTGGTTGAAGGTCGATTAACTTTCGTTCTTCAATCAAGAACGCATTAAATAAATGAATTTTTGCGAATTTAAATGCATTTTTTCTATTTATTTAACAAAAAGCGATTTTACAAAATGTTAATCAAATCTACTTTTCCATAAAATTTTAACCAATTGCTTAAGTCGCTTACTGGCGCCACCACGCGGAATAAACTATGCAAAAGCCGGGTACGTTTCGGGGGAATCCCCGATTAAGTAGTGACGTCATTAGTTGAGAGACAGCGCTGAGAAAGGGACTTTCCCTGCGATGATGCGCTGAAATATGTGTTTGTGTTCAACTTGCTTCACTGTATGAACTTCCCGGTGACCTGGAGTGAACCCGAACGATTAGAGGTTACTCTTGGTCAAAGGCTGGCAATTGGAATAACGATGTGCGTTTATTTATTGGGTCGCTTATGTTACTGGTCCGTGGCGAAAGTAAAGGTTTGATGCAAATGTTAATCAACCTAGCTTCTCTGCAAGAGTAAATACACATTACTGTAAATCACAAACATTTCGAAGCTTCGAGTAACAAAGTTGTCGTCCAACTTGCAATTTGTTCAAACTGAGGCTTTCTGGCGCCAAACCGACTTTTTACGTTGTTTTTACGCCCGCTTGTTTTACTTTGCTCGCGAAAGCACCGGAACCTTCCTCGCGGCAAGATTTCTATGAAGCGAAGCTCGTGTGCAATTCTGTAATTCCCGCTTCCGCAAAAAATCGCCGCCGACACTCTTGTCTCTAGCGCGGGAATTCCCCTCTTCAAAGCCCGGCCAGCGGTGATTCCCCTCCCGAGGTACCTTGTTCCGTCCAACTTGACCTTGAACCTTGCACTTTCAAGCAGCGCAATAGAGTGGCCAGCTAGTCACATGGCACCTGTCTTTTCTGAAGTTGTTTATTTAATTATTATTAATATTATTATTATTGTTTTGGAACGCGCGGCGTCCATTGTTGTCTTATTTGTTTCGATCCTTTATTATCTTTTCTCTTTATCTTTTCACGCCAAGTAATACTAATAATAAAAAGTGTACTGTCTTATCAGCCAAAGTAGTCTGTGCTTGAAGGCAAAGTGGTTTATAGTGTTAAGCTCAAGGTTGAATAGAAGCAACCGAACATACACAAGATTGTTTGGTTTCTGCACAATTCCTGGCGATTCGAGTTGGACCCTTCGGTGCTAGTTGCAACTTTAACCGGGAAATTAGGATTTTGCACAGAGCATAACATTTGTTAAAGCATCGAATTATTCCGACAAATACTATTTAAATTGTGGAGCGTAATGGCTAGAGCAGTGGTCGGCAAACTTTTTGTCGCGGCCCAAAGTACCCTTTTCAGAGCTATTGAAGGCCCACTACGAAAAAGTAGCGGATTGAGGTTATTTGATTTTAAGGTAAAATATAACATGGCGTCTTGGTGCCGAAAACATTGACATATCATAATGTAAAACATACCATAAAACAAAGAATATAAAAAAAATTCAATTACATACAGTTTAAGTTGGCAAAAACTATAGTTCGACAGGCTTTAGGACCACATTTGGCACGTTGGCCTTTCCAAGCTGAGCAAATTTAAAAAATTATATGACACACCAATTTTTAAAATAAAGTTCAATAAACGCACGGCCATCACGCGGCCCACAACTACTTCATGAAACTAAGCTATTCAAAAGTAACTCGCGGACCACTAAAAGTGGCTGCCGGCTAGAGCAACCTTTCTTAACCTGCAGTAAATTTCCTCGTTTCAGGGGTTAAATAAGCTATCAATCAAAATATCCACATCAGTTAAGGGGGCAGACAAACATGTGCCGGTTGTAGACATTGGTATCCCACTTTCGGAGTTCAGATTAACTGCTAATTCGAAATTAGCCTACAGCAGCCTATTGATTCTTTATCGTCTACCAGTGTGTTGTTATGCTTCTCTAATTGGTACTTTTTAGTTTATGGCAACATCATTGTTTTTAGTTACTGCACTGTTGCGTCATTTGCATGCTCTCTCGTATTTTCGACCTGAGAGAAAAAGTTGGATTGTTTTTAGTTGCAAAACAAAAAAGTTAGGTATTTGTGATGTTACGTGTTTATCAACACTTAAACAGTGAAGTAGGATTTTCTATATTCGCTTACCCTGCTGATATATTTAAAGCATTAAATCAACAAAATATTACATATTTTTAGAGAGACAAGCACTGCTATCGATAAAGAATGATAGAGGGCATAGAAATGATTTTCCAAAGCAGTCATTCTATTGAAAAGTTAATTTATATAAAAGTAGTTGGTAAAAAAACTAGAGGTAAATAAACTTCTTAACGCCAAGCAAAGCGTAGCTTAAACACCTAAAAATACCTTTTCATCAACTTTGCTTGTTTGAGGATGGTAATGACGTCATTTGATATCAGATCGCAATACTTTTGTCCAAAATATCGGAATAAAATGTCAAATATCCTGCTTTATTCGATCAAAGATTTCGTACCACCACTTTATTAACGCAACTTATTGCAACGTTGAACGCATCGCAACTAACCAATAATAAATATCAATGAAATAAAAGCAAGGTAAGGGTAAAGTTCAAACCAAATGCAACGAGCTCAAATGTTAAATCGCAAAAAGAAACACATTTTGTTGTCTTTCATATATTTAAATCGAGTTTAAAAACATTGAATAGAAATAAGCAACTAAAGAGAAAAATACTAGTTTTATTAATAAGTTTGCAAAGAACTTATTAATCTGTGTTTTTTGCGTTTTTAAAAGGTCAATAAAGGCTTGCTGGCAATAATACGTGCAACATGTAAGGCGGTAAAATTCTTCGAACTTTTAAATAAAAAAGAGGCAGAAATTTTGCTGATTTGAGTTGTACCACAAAGTTTGGTTGCAGATGAATAAAGAAGATGTTTAGGAAGGAGTTGGCCAGCTGGCGAGCCGCTATCTCTTCATTCGCAGCTTATTTATACTCTTAAGTGTTTTCGCCATCATTGGGGCGATTCGGGGAGCTGGAAAAATGTATATTTTGAATTAATCGTCTGGTTGGATTGCCTGATGGAAGCTAACGGTGTAATACGTTGATATGTAAACTTACAAGTCATTGTCTTTTTCGAGGTTTTCTGAAACATTTAATCAGTACAATCACCCTTTTACAACCCATAGTTGTTAGTCGTCAATAGTCGGCGTGGTTTAAAACTGGCCGATTTATTAATACAGGAAGAAGCAGTTGATCACTCAAGAGTTCTAGCTATGAGGTCACAGGTCACTTATTAATAACATTTCATTTTGGTTTTGTCGTCCAAGATTGTGATATTAGAGTTGTGAATCAGGTTGCCACAAAATTATGCGAAAAAATATTAATTTTATGAAAAACTTAAAGACTTTTCAGATAAAAGTTGCAGGCTAAAGACCTAAAATTGGGATGCTCTTAGAGCTAAGTTATTTTTGATATAATTCGAAAACAAAACAAAAATGTCACGTTTAATATAAAATAAATAGTTCGCTTTCCCAACAGCACTTTCTAAATACATACCTTAAGCTGGGCATAACATAAATTAAACAAACAAAGGGTTTTCAAGACTTTTCAATACGTAAATGAATTGAAAGGCACCCCAAGAATTTATGGCGCCCCAATGATTTACTCACGCGCTTTCTTGCTTGGCGTCCTCGATGAACTGTGTCCATCCACGCTCGCAGCCGTTATGCTTCCTACAGGGACAGAAAGTCGCATCTCGGTAGTTCGTTGGCGCAAGGACGAAGCGGTTGGTGCTGCTGTGAACACAATGCTCGTTAGAATACACGAACAACATCATACATGTTAAAAAGATTGTCAGCTTCAAGAAAACAAAAGTCCTTGGCAAAACATATTCATGCAACCTGTGAAAAGGTTTTCCGTAAAATATTGGATTCAAATTTGTAGATGATTTATGGTACAATTTTAATTGAAAAATAGTTTAAAAATTATAACCGTCAAGACAGTGTAATGTGGTAGAAGTAATATAACACGGTGATTAATAGACATAAACCCAGGTTATGCTACTTGCGTTTAACATTGGAACCCTGCACGCTTTAGATATTATTGAATAACACAGTTGCTTACCGCTAGCCGACGGAGTGTCGTTGTACTTCTTGCCAGCTGTTCCGTACTTCATCTGCGCGCGAAGCACATTCCGGGGGGCTTTGGCCTCCCCTATTCCAACGTAGGCCAGCTTCGTTCGCTTTGCTGGTGAAAAAAAAATGGTTACACTATGCACGAATCTGTAATGTTGCTGTAACACTAACTGATGATGATACAAGTTCGTATCGAAACGTCTTAATCAAGATGATGTTTAAATCAAGATGATGTTAAATTTGAAGGTCGGGCTATTTGATAACCATGTTGCAATTACTAATCAGTATTGTTCAATGCGTTTTTATGAGTCGAAGCGATCTATTGAACTTCTCAAACATCCACAAAATATAGGTGTCTTCTGTCTACAGCTGAGAATTAACAGTTTGTGATAGAGTCGAGGTCTCTTGGTTGTAATGACTTGTACACCTATAGTTTACTGTTTTTCGAATAGCGCAAATTAATCCTTGAGAGATCTTGATGTTAAAAATGCATAAAGAGTTATTCGAAACGTTCAAAATGCTACCTACTTCTGTATGGGCTTTGATATTCATTCTACGACTACAACCTCCATTCATTATGCTCCTGGTGTTTTGTGTTTTTAGTTGATTTTCTTACCCAGGGGTTTTGACTTGACAACTTTTGCTTGGATTGATTGCGTGAGCCGAGCCAACTTTTCCTCACGGGCGTCGTGGAGTCTCTGAACATAATGTTCAACAATTAACTGTGTGTCCTATACTTGTTGCTTTATTCCGATAACCGACGTCTTGGGTAAAATGTACGACCGATCAAACCCGCTTCAAAATTAAGTTATTTAATAAACATTGGAGGTCGTGAGTTCGAACCTTACCGCAGGTGAGTTGTTCTACTAGCCTGACTTGCTTGTATTATTAAGCGACGGATTCGGTGAGTCTGCGATGGCTGATGCATTATAAAACACAGTTGGCAAAATTTAGAAATAAAAAATATATTTGTTTGACTAAAACAAAAATATCTTTGTAAAAAAGTTGAGTTACTCTTTAGTTTATTGTTCTGAAAAATTGATTCAGTTAAAATCGCACAGATAAAATACTTAAGTAATTTGATATCGGACCAGCACAGATACCACCCAAGTATCGGACGAGTATCGATACCAGGTTGGTATCGTGTATCGGCTTCGATCCGACATTATCGAACATCCCTATTAAAAAGTCGACCACAGGTTATAATCACCAGGTACAGCTCCCTCCATGATTCCATCTCGTCCGGTCGCTTTCCGCGGAAATCTTGGTTGGTTAGCTTCTGCCAAAGCTCGTCTGTATCATCCAACAAGTACTGAATAAAAAGTAAAAAATACCATCGGGTTTTACACTTTTTGGCAAATCCAACAAACTATTAAGCCATCCAGCTATGAAAATGAAAGAAAATTACAAAATCGAAAAAAATCTTTAGTAGAGTGGATTATTTCGCAGATAAACCTTACTCTGTTGAAAACAGTTGGTTTTGGTGTTCCAGCGGTAATTAGATGCTGGC
The DNA here is from genome assembly GCF_963924565.1 of Ascidiella aspersa. Lineage (NCBI taxonomy): Eukaryota > Metazoa > Chordata > Ascidiacea > Phlebobranchia > Ascidiidae > Ascidiella > Ascidiella aspersa. The sequence continues at coordinate 26,176,359 of NC_139454.1, forward strand.
AGGGGCGGAACCTGGATTTTTGTTTTAAGGGCATGACATTTTTAGGGATGGCGTCACAAAGTTAAGCCAAAACGTGACGTCATGAAGCACAAGAACGTGATATATTTTTTTGTTACGTTATTTATTTCGTTGAAAAGGCGGAAAATACTCACGTGCAGAGCAACAATGCTTCTGTATACAGTTTAACTTGCCAAACTTGTAAGACGCACAGCGCCCCCGGGCTACATTAGTTGCATTTACAAGTTAAAATATGTGAGAATACAGCTCCCCACACCCTGGATTCGTTTCTGACAGTTGGCTATGAAATATAGTGCGATTTATTTAATGACTACTTAAGCCTTGATAACACAAAACAAATATATGTCCAGGGGCAAACTACACCTTACTCAATCACCTAATTATGTTTAGGCGCCTCGATAGGTGTGAGCTTACTAAATAAGTGACGATTTTCCCTAGCTTAGCATTTCGCGACTTTATAATTAATGTAGGACTGTGAAATTTATCACCAATTTCCATATGCCTAAAAACATGTTCCTACTACTCAAGGTTTACAAAGTTAGCTCACTTGGTTCACATCTTCAAGCCTGTAAAGTTGCTCAGCTGTGCATTTTTCAAGCACGGGCTTTATGATGTCATAAGGTACTCCGATTGCGTCAAGCTCTGAACAACGTAAGCAGAATTTAATGAACAGGCGAAAAATTAGTAAAAGTCCAAAACAATTGTACTTACTGTCGATGTTATTCAATAGCACTCTCATGCACTGACTATATAAGGACATCATTTCTGAAAAAATAATTAAGTTAAAAAGGTTATTAGTCAAACAAGTTATACTACAAACTGGTACACGTGTACTGTATATGCTTTAAGGATGGGTGACTTTAGACTTGCACTGGCCAACAATAATTCCATATTATTAGAAAGCCAGAGACTTAAAGTTTAAATTGTATCGTAAAGCGAAAAAAAACTTTATGTCAATGGCAAATAAACGCATTTAAAACTAGCCTAAAAAACGTAGCAAGGGTTAATACACTGAAACCCATAATCATACTTGGCAGTATTGAAGTTTTCTGGCCTGAGTAGATTTGCATTTTCGCCTTGCTTCTCTGTGTGTGCAGCGCAGCAGCCATCTGGTCGGTCATCTGGTCTAAGGTGGGTCCTTGTGGGTCAGGTGTCGCGTTGTGAGAAGGTAGGGGGCGATATGTCGGCTGTTTGGTAAAAGTTTGGGTTAAGGAAAGCTACGTTGTTTGTGCATTACTATTTGAAATGCTATGCTTAATATTATACATTATGCTGTCTTAGTGTTTTTCAGCCCCTTTTCGCGTCGACCCAAATACTATAGATGTGAGATTGTAAGTATAACACCGCATCGGGGCACAAATTATATTCTCTCAACTCATCGTACGCCAAAAGTGAACTAAACACAAATAGGGCATTAGCATAAATGAGTTTGAATGTAATTAATAAGAGTCATGTCCAGTGTTTTTTTTAAGGTGTTTTGGGGGACCGAAACGGTCCTCCAAATTTCTCCAGCGGTTTCCCAAATTTTGGACTTGCAACTTTCTGGTATTTAAATGAAACACTTGCGGTCTCTTAAAACTACTTACCGGTCACCCAAACCAAACCTTAAAAAAAATCCTGGTCGTGTCTTTGTATTTTCCTTTCGATTTTTGGTGAAATTTTGCTCACAACTTTCAATAATTTTAAGCATAATGAACTTTCTACGGTGACCCAACCACACGCCAACCGATTTTGAGGTGCGGCTTAAAGGTTGAGAAACATTGTACTGTCTAGCTTCGTTATGTTATCTTGTGGTCCAAAAGTCAAATTATGTAAGCTAATAGTTTAACTTACTTGTACTTGTGGAAGGTGGAGTTCAACTTTTGGTTTGCTTGGAGATGTTCCATTCTAAAAAAGCATTGAAAAATAAGTTTAACAACAGATTCAGAAAGATAAAAAAACATTTAAAAATAATGCTTTGTGTGAAGATCTCTTGAAAAAAAATATATTGCATTTACAATTTTCTTTTTTGTTAAAAATCCAACAAAATACAGAAGAAAGTTCCATTTTTTAGAAAAACTAAGAAGTTTGTAAAAAGTAAACCTTAAAAATAAGGACAAAACTTAAAAATAAGTCTGATATGTCAGCTCTGGTTGTGATTTAAACAATGCAGATATAGTTACAAGACAGACATTTGTGAAACCGGACTTTAACTTCAGTTTTAAGTGTTCTTACCAACAGCCCACTTGTGCTGGCAACATTTGGTATTTTCTTTTTCTTTTTTGCTTTTTTTGAAGTGTCCATTGTCATGAAATCTTCAAACGACATGTTACTCGATGACGCTGTATAATGCATGAAATAAAATTATATGTTGTTTGAATATGATTCAGAATAAAACGTAATATATATAAGACAGCCTATCATACATTTTTCCTTTTTCGTTTTTGACTTTTTTGGTTTTGAAGGGATATCGGAATCACTTTTTCTTTTTTTCGAAACTTCTTGCTGTTGGTCAACTGTGGGTCTGCTTTCTTGCTTGTCTAAACACACAAGTATATTCTTTTCATATTTACAAAAACGCTTAAAAACCAAAAAATTATTAAAAAAATAAAGTTTATCTAAAAAAGTGTACCAAAACTTTTTTTAGCGAACCTGGTCTGTACTTTTTCTTTTTATCGATTTGTTGTGAATTAGATTTATGGTTTTTAACTCTAGGCCGGTCGTCAAGTCGTTGAGTTCGGCGGTTATCTTCCAATTGTGCGTTGTTTTTTGATTTACGACCGTCACCCTTTGTGTAAAGTGTAGTGGATTGTACGGAAGGAGCGTTGTGTCCGTTGTTAATGTCCTCATCAGAATCATCGCGGTGGGAGTTGTTACTTGGTACGTATCCATCGTCGTAAGCTGGCTCCGGTGAATAGGCCTCAACCTCCTCACTTTTCTAGTTTTTTAATTTACAGATAATAACAGTCTTTACAATAATTTAAATTAATTTTAGAACAAAGCATGTGTTATTGGAGCCTTTCAAAAACTATCAATAGTCTGATGTTGAATCTCAAAGCCATTAACCTCAACTTTATAATTGTGATGGCTTCCCATAAACCTTGTTTTTTTTATCAATAACCACTTCAGTGCAATAATTATTACAACAATAGAAGGGCTTTTATTTACCTCCTCCATTTTCCAGTTTTGAGTTGGATCATACGCATCACTTTTGTCACTTTCTGGAGAATAGCTCTCTCTCTTTTTCTAAAATATAACTTAATCAAAAAAATTACCAACAAAAAAACATTAACAAAATTTTGATCAATCGAAACCTTCTGCTCTTGGTTTTTCATCTCCCAGTTTTCGGTTGGATCATATTCGTCATTGTTCGTAGACTCGGTCTCAACCTCATACTTGATCTTTTTTGAGTTACTTTTTGGCTTTTCGCTCAACAAAGACTTCCATGAGGTGACAAGTTGCTTGGCAAACTTCCCAACCTCGTCATGTTTCCTCAAGTTGTTGACGATTTTGCCAACACCGGTGTCCTGTAAAAAAATCACTGGTTTATATTTATATAAAAGTTGGCGCTGCTCTACAATCCTACCACATGTTTGTCCGGGATTTATATTGCTAACCTTATTTGGGCTAGGGTGCGAACTAGTGCTTGGGAAATTATAAACAGTTCGCGGCACCCTTGCTCGTATTTTTGCTGAATGGGCAACTGTAATTTTACAATGAACAAGATTTAAACAGCACGTCAACTGTGCAACAAGGTTGAAACAACCTTTTCAATTTTTCATCAAAAATCTTGCCAATATATAGCAAAAATTGGAATCCCAAAGAATTTGAAATATCTCTCGGTACCCTTGAGCGTTAAGAACGGCACCCTAGAGTGCCGCAGCATACCGGTTGAGAACCACTTTATTATGGCAATGCTTAAAAAACAGTGTTGTAATGATATTGTTGCGACAGCCGATGCGCTGAGTGCTTGTTAGATATTTAGGTTGTTTTCCTTAAACCACGAAGATTAGGGTTACATAAAAAGATTAGGCTTTGTTATCAAACATATTTTCAGGTTAAATAGTCTAAGCTGTATTTGTAGTTTTATTTATAATTAGCGTTATATTCCCAAGTAATATTTTTATTCCTCAATATTCATTTATTTATTGCAATTTCAAATTTGACAAATCGTTTTGTTGCTGTAAAAAAGTGGTAGGTTTCTAGACCAAAGCTAAAAAGTTGTTTTTGTCTGTTAGGGAATTAAAAACAATGATATACAAAAACCAAACTGAAAATAGTTTTGAAAACCTGTTAATGTTTAAATTAGACTTAACCCTCTTAGGGTAGTCATTTGACTAGTTTTTGTTTTAGTGTGTGCACAGTTTGTGATGTAACAATGGGCTGTTTATGATAAACAATGTGTTAATTATTCATGCGATGAGCAGGTACAATAAAGCCAATATAATTGTTGCATTTAAAGACTACATTCCACTTTACAAAAAGAAATGATTAGCTAAACAAAATACAAATTACAACCAGAGCAAATCTTTAAATTCAAGATGGTTTACAAATAAAATTAATTGGTAAACCTGCAGAATTTGAAGGGTCATTTCAACCTCATTAAGTTTTTGAAGGGCTCGTTGGATCTGCAAAAAAAAAAACAGCGAACATTACAAACTTGCTTTTTACTTAACTGATAATATGTATAGTAGAAAGAAACGCTACGCACCGATCTATAATGTAGCTTAAAAACGAATGTCAAAGTCCAACAGGAGTAAATCGACATTCTTAGTTTTTATACGCACTTATTTCATTATCTGTTAATCACATTCTACTCGACCTATTTGGCTTTAACATTCATTTTTAAGAAATAAATATAACAACAGTAATTATACATAACTCACCTTTCTAGGGTCAATGTCTGGGTCTAATCGTGACAAATATCTGTTGACTATCTGTAATTTCTCGTCATGGTCGGACATGTTTCAGTCTATTTAAATAAGCTAACTCTAAGGACGAAAAAAGAAGCTTAACAAACATATTTCAGAGCACCAGCCAAAGACAAAGCGACTAACAATACCCAGCAATGGGAAATTATCTTTGAACACATTCCAGTTACAATAGTAACAACATAATTTATCCCTATTTACAATAACTTTCAACTTTATACTTGAAAGAAGCAAAACATCTGTTTTTGCAGCAGTTAACCAACCGTGACGTCGTCACGATTCGATGCGTTTGACACAAACGTGAACTTGTAAGATGTTTATGTTAGGAATATTTAATTTGTTTGGAAAAAAAATATAAAACAATATATTTTCATACCACCTATTGAATTTAAAATTATTTCACAAGGAAATACTGCAAGGAAAAAATCATTTACAAAAACAAATCCCGTTGAACGAGCAACTGACTTTTAGAAAGACTGAAATGAAGAGAGTATTAATAATGTATTACTATCTTGAATAAAATAGTGTGATTTCAGTTTAGATTTATATATTTAAGTTTAAGTTGAAATATTAAGTTAAGTTTGTTTAGAATGTTGCTCATCATCTTTTGTGATTGATTTTTAAAATTAATTAAAAGAAAAAAGCAAACTGCACTGGTACGGATGTAAACAGACTGAAGGATAAAGGATCAGTTAAAATTCGATCCACGTGTTCAAGTCTTCAAGTGGATTGATTTGTAGCAGCTGTATGATCTCTCTGCTGTCCTTATTTTCCCGGCTCGTCAAAGGTGAACCCAGCAACCAAGAAACAACAATGGAGCGCAGCTTTATCGCAATCAAGCCAGATGGCGTCCAACGTGGACTTGTTGGAAAGATCATTCAACGATTTGAAGAAAAAGGATTCAAACTTGTGGCCATGAAAATGCAAACGGCCAGTGTGGACCATTTGAAGCTCCACTACGCCGACCTTTCCAAGAAGCCGTTTTTCCCCGGTTTGGTGAGCTACATGGCTTCCGGGCCAGTGGTCGCGATGGTTTGGGAAGGTGAGGGCGTTGTTTTGACCGGCCGGAAAATGCTCGGTGAGACCAACCCCAAGGATTCTCAGCCGGGAACCATCAGGGGCGACTTCTGCGTCCAAGTGGGCCGCAACATCTGCCATGGTTCCGATTCGGTCGAGTCGGCCAACAAAGAAATCGCGCTCTGGTTCACCGAGCAGGAATTGAGCAACTACAAAAGCTGCCAGGAATCTTGGGTTTACGAGGGAAACTAAGTCCCACCGTTTTAACGCCAGCATATCGTTATTCACAAAGTTATGTTAGGTAAATTTTGCGAATTTCTCTCTACTAAAATAATCGTGCTGTTGTTGTTATATTTTATTTGTGTTTCAAAGCAAGCATAAACCTGTACTGCTATAGTTCACGATTTATCATTTTCTTATAAATTCAAAGTTGTCTATCACTTTATTGTGCTTTTTTGAAAGAAATTAATGCAGGGTTTTTGAATATGTTATCAGTGCAGTATTTTAAAAGTAAATTAACCTTGATGTCAACACCAGAACAGTTAATAATGGTTAATGGGATATTATGTTTTCAGGCCAGGGTTGAAAAAATGAGCTGCCTAAAATTAGGATTACAACTGAAAGTTAGCAAATCTTTACTTAACAATATCCACCATCGAATTTTGCACTCCAGTTGTTGTCAACTGCAGCATAAATCAGAAAAACAATTACCCAAAGCAGATAACAGCAATTTCAAGCAGTTTTACCGATGCCCTTCCATAATCCCCATCAGAGCTTTGTCGAAAATGAAGCTCTACCAAACTGCGTTCCTCGTCATTGCGACGCCAATACTTTACGTCAGCAGCCCGTTAGCATTGGACTACATTCCCCTGGAAGAAGCGAACGCGTTCGCATTGGCCGGAAGTTTTGCAACAGCCACATTGTTTTACTTCGCTTATGTTACTCGGAGGCTTGTGGGCAGTATGTGGTTGAACGAGGTCGATGACACAGTTAAGGTTGCCTACCTTACATTCTGGGCACAACGAAAAGACGTAATTCTGCCACTTAAGTCGATTAAACTTATGGACAACCCGGAGCAAAACTACGTGAAGCCGTTGGTGAAACTAAATCTAAACGATACAGACGAGTTTTACTTTTTAAGCCTTCGCTACGGCCAGATAACTGAATCGAGGGCTTTCAAAAAAGTGTTTGGGAAAGTTGCACTTGATCAATTAAAAGTATTGGGAAAGAAATGAATCCATCTCGAACTTACGAAAATATTCAATACTTATTTTCTTCAGTTATTCACTAAACCTTCATATTTACCGCAATATATTACACGTGTTTAACTGGTCTTGGAAAAATCGAAACTGTAAAATGTAGGACCCGAAAAATGTTACATATTTAAATTAACATAGTTTTCGTTTCAAATCTTGAGTTTTCAATAAAAATGAGTGTTTTTATTATATTATGTTTTAGTGGGTCTTAAATTATGAGGTCAGTTAGAAAGAATAAGGAGTATGCGAAATATTTTAATTCCCTGATAGTTTTTAGTAGAGGAGCCCATCCGCCCAGTATTTTCTTGTTATTTGCAAAGTGTGGCGCGCAGTTGAAAAAGAACCACTTTTTTGTTAATATTTGTTCCTACTAGCCTAGAAATGCGTTTTTTCGCCGTCCCGAATACATTCAAGCAAACAAACCAACTGGTGTGATCTGTTTCCCATTTTACGAATTGGACAAAACGCAGGTAGCACAAAAACGAACTTTCAAACTAAATACACTTTTCAATAAAGCAATCGTAATGGCAGTAGTTTGTAGCAGCATTGCGAGGTAAATATCAGTTTAAAGTTTCACTTTCCTCGGCCACAAGTGACGTCACATTGTTGCCAGGGTCCGGTTGGTCAGGATTCTCAGCAGTTTCTTCACAATCACCAGCATCAACATCATTGAGGGATGGGCTTTTCGTGATACTTGTACAAACTGTGTCAGCCTCTGCTGGAGGGTTGCCATTAGTAACGCTACTGACGTCACCGATCTGGTGGTCGTTCCGCATGAGTTGCTTCGCGTCTTGGCCGTCTTGAGCGTTGTCGTCTAAACTTTGGTCGTTTGCTAGCAAATCACCAACAACCTTCTCCCCTTCCACGCTTACATCGTTAACCTCCTGCACTGATGTGTCCATGCTCTCCAGCGAAGCGTCCAGGTCCACAGGGGCCGGGGTACGTTCGACCCCCTTCCGGGGCCTCCCCCCACGCCCTCGCTTGCCCCCTCTGCCCCTGGTGCTCCGGATACCGAGGAGTGCTTTGAGTTGTTTGCGTCGCCTCCTTAAGAAGTCGGGGTCGGCGTGAGTACAGCGCGAGCAAGCCCACACACCTGCGCGGGGGATTATCAGTTAAATCGAGTTTTTGTGCAGGCTTATTGATTGACCGAGGCGACACGTGGCCATAAATACCTTTGAAAGTGAAACACGCAGATTTAAATCGTAAATCATGGCTGAAATTTTTATATCAATTTGGTATTGGGTCAATCGAGATACTATCCTATTATCGGATGAGTACCGATACCACCCTATTATCGGATGAGTACCGATACCACCCTATTATCGGATGAGTACCGATACTATTACTTGTTATCAGATATCGGCTCCAGCCCGATAATATTGGACATCCCGACTTCTACCATGAAACTATAAAAAGTGATCGACACATAAAAGTGACCGACACTTAATAGTGACGTCACAAACCTGAAGGAATGGCGCGAAGGCTGACGCAGAAAGTGTGGTATCCTCGATCGCACCGGTCGCAGAACATCATGAGATCTTCTCTGTGTGGGAGACTACAGATTGTGCAAGTCTTGCACTCCATGCACTGCCAGTTGTACGTCAGCATCACCGACACAAGCTCGTCAGACATCTCAAGACACGAAGGGTGACCTGGGGTAGAGGTCAGGGGTCATAGGTCGCGACGTGATACGGTAATCAGCATTATATCAGTGATTTAAACCTGTGGGCTGTTTGAGATGGGTTGGTCGCTAACCACAATAGTGATTGGAGTTATTTAGACTGGTGTGAACAAGATTTTTGTCACACGAAGACATGGTTCATATTTATTTAATTCAAACTTATTTATATATGTTTTGCCTGGTGCTTAGTTAACTTTAAGCTCACATAAATTTAGGGAATAGAATTGAATTACAAAAGCTTTGCTGTTGTTTGGTCGCTTGGTTTTTAGGAGAAACACTGGTCTCAATAAATCAAACTCTCGCACGCTTGTGGAAGTCAAAATGCCTAAATCTTAATTGTTAAATGACTTGACTTAAGTCATGACTCATAAGGTGATGACCGGAGGGCGTGAGTTCGAACCTTTTTTTCTAGCATGGCCTTACACTATCAGCTTGAATAGGCGGACTAGTTCATTAAACCTTTCTGATAGCATCCGGTGTAGCATATACTAAGTAACAAGTGAAACAGGAATAATACAAAAGTACAATGTAATCAAAGTTTTGTTTTCTGAAACCATAAAGGTAAAAAGGTCAATAAAACCCAGTGATTATCCAGGGCCTTACTTAAAGCTAACTTTGAATTGATTTGTGTGATTTAGTGTAAAGTAGTGAAATAACGAACCGTGGTTGTCGCATTGCGAACATTTGATCAAGTCCTCGGCCACATCTTTCTTGTTGCTCGTCTCATCTTTCCCGCAGATCCCGCACACAGGATTAAGAGGTGTCTGCGAACCACATAACCAGTTTTGTTAAACTTGTAAACCAATCATTTTGATAAGACTTAAGTCACAGTCAATTCACTTGTAAAATAACTTTAGTTTAAGGCAATTCGTTTGTAAAACTTAAATCAATTTTTTTGAATAAATAACAAGTCCTTGCCATAAAAAACGTTGGTCATTACAAAACTTCACTTAGTACTCATGGAAAAACGAAACTACAAGATTCTTTATGAAATATACACAGCTATATGAATATACACAACAATACATTTTACTGCTGGATAAGCCTTAACATTTTTCCTCGTCCAACTAAAATATTCGAAAACGAGATTTTAATTTGAAGGCTATCTGGCGCATACGAAAAGTTGTTGCGTGAATCTAGGCAAACTAATTTAAACCAAAATGCAACTTTGTCGCTCCGAATTGCAATTAGGATTTATTCCACGAAGATTAATTTTAAACCTTTCTAAACAAGAAACAAATTTCACTTCTTTAATAAAGTGCAGTCACGAAACCGAACAACATCAAAACCTCATGGTTTCAATTCTTTCTTATTTTAACAACTGCAGTTTGGTTTAGTGACACACTAGTGACGTAATAATATTACGTGAGTGAGGATGGTGACGTCATAGTTAGAGTAAGACCCAACCTACCACGTCAGCGACTTCGGCGTCAGCGTTAGATTCTTCGTCCGAATGATGTGACGTCATCGATACGTCATTGTCGGCGTTTACGGTAGCCAAGGTAACCACGGTTTGGCGAGGAGATGCTGAAAGTATTTTTTTGGAGTTTAAAACTTTATAAGTTGAGCAGTTTGACAGGAAATTTACACGAACAACACGAAATAACCAGTGTATTCTGTAGTGAGGATATCAAGCCCATACAGAAGTAGGAAGCATTTTGAACGTATTAAATAAATATTTATAAGATACAATATATTCGAAACGTCCACAAAATGATACCTACTTCTGTATGGGATTTGATATTCATTCTATGTCTAACTATAACCTCCAGTCTTTATCTTAAGATTTGTTCGACACCTTCAAAATGCTACCAACTTTACACATAGGTAAAATTAGTTTGAAACTAAAATATTTCATTTAATAGTTAGGATATAGAAATAGATCAACCCACCACATTTGTCTTTGTGTTTCCCCGATGCAACCGATTTAATGCTTCTTGGAGCGGATGACATCGTCGTCACCGAGTCCGCTTCCTTCAAAAAATATTTAAAATCAGGTCAAATTTGTTGAGTCACTTAAACTTGTAAAGTTGTAAGCCTTCATGGTTTATAAAGTACTCTGCTCACAAAGTTACTTTCAATGTTAAAACTTGGCTGAAATTTAACATACATGCATTTTTTGAAATAAAAACAAGAAACATAAATCTAATTTCGTTCGACCACAAACAATTGCAAGAAATCGCTTTTAAAGCCATAAACTCTTGCTTAGAAAGGTCGCATTTTAAAACCTTATCTGCTAATTATTCTGCAAAACACTTTTTCATAGTGTACCAACAACTAACGTTTGTTATATTAAAGCCAACAAGCTCGATATGTTACAACTTTTTACTTACCGAGTCAGCCTCTGAACCTGAACTTTCCACCTCAATGTTGGGTTCTGCTGTATGAGGTGGTCCGTACAGCGAAGTGTTGAGAGGGAGGTACATCAGGTCGTCCTTTGTGTAGCTGGAAGCAGAAACAACAGTTAACGAAAAAAAATTCTATCTTTTAATAGAAATAAAAAAAAAGAAAAAAAAATAGGAGTGGCTTTATCCCATTACAATAAATAATGTAATTGTCTGATCAGAAGTTCATTTAACCTTTTGTAGTATTCTTGGAACTGTCCTGGGATCAGTGTGCATGGGTACAGACTCGGTCTAGTAAGCTCTGGATCCAACTTCCGCACTTTGTGCTTCGGATATTGCAAAACCTGTAACAAAACAAAACACTATTGTGCGCAGGTAAATGTTAGATTACTTACACCAACAAACCGTCATAACCAAGTGCTGAGACTTATATGGCCTAATTAAATATGCTATGCAAAGTGAAATATATTAAACTATAATCACATTGAGAGTCTCAGATTAAAATAGGATTCTATATTCTATTCGCATATAAAGCTGATGGTGCCATTATACACTTATTTCTCCTTACATCTTATAAAATTAACCTGCTTTGATCATATGAGAAAACAAAAAAATACAGCTGTTATATAAAGTCATTGATATTATTAGTGTCCCAGGCTTGGTGATATCATTTTACACACATTGAGTTGGCGAAAATATTTAACAGGGTTATATATGTCATGTGTACTTTAGTGACTTGTTCCCAAACAGATGGAGCAACATTTTATCTGCTTGCTTAAAGTGGCACTCACATTTAGACTTGGACAAATAGAATTATTTTAGCTTTATTTAAATTAGATTAGAAATAAAATTAGAGCATTCAAGTTTTTCAAATTAGATTAGAATTAGAATGACCGAATTCTTAAAACAACGAATTAAAATGAAATTTAAACTAGAATTACAATTAATTATTTAAAATCAAAATCGCAAATTATTCTAATAAAAGGTGAATGGTAAATATTTGTTTGCTAATTTTTATACGCTTTAGCATATGCTATTAAAAATGCTGTTGGACAAATAGCATATTTGGTAAAACACAAAATGATTATAACTAGAACTAAAACACACTTGTAAGCAATTCAGAAATTAGATCAGAATTAGCCGCATTTTGCTCTAATTCATTGTATTGGAAAACTAGAATTATCTAGTTGTCAAAGTTAGCTCACATTGGTTGTCATGTCGTAGTAGACGGAATATTCCTCTTTTCTCTGTCGATTCAAACTTGCATTATAGAAAGCTGCTTGACGCATTGCCTTCTTCAGGTGTCCTGGCAGCTGTGACTTTTCAACGACCGTCGACTGAAAAACACAAAACTAAATGTACAACAGATCGGATGTCCGATATAATGCGATACATGATGCCAAGTGTTACTATCAAGACTTGTGTCATACTTATCTTTGTCACTCCGCAGCCAAATCAACATAGAAATTTTAGTCATTATTAGTGATACAATCTTAAAATGCGAATTTATCAAATAACCAGTGCTAAACCGATGAAGGACAACTTATAGTGGCAATGGCCTGTCAAACATATATTAAACTTTATCAATGATACAGGCATTCAATTCCTTTCCAGAAAAAAAACACTAGGTATCCTATGTTTTATTATTTACTACTTTGATTTACCCCGCTGATAGAAAATCAAACATTCAGGAAAAAGTTGACAAAATTAAAAATAATATATGTAAAACTGCAATCGACACATCTGCGCCACCACTGTTATAGACAAAGTCATAAGAAATCCAGGTAGTCACAAATTCCTCTGCACCCCCACGATGGGAACTTAGGATCCTACCTGTGCATATTGTTTGTAGTTGTTCTTCAGCTTTTGCTTTTCTCTTTCCTGCATTACTTGGTGATATTCACGGAACTTTTCCGGGTATTCTTTGGCCATCATGTCACAAACATCGGAGCTCTTCAAAGCTGTTAGACCTTCAATTTTAAAGAGGTGTTTGTGAAACTTAAATGAACTTTTCAGTTTATATACCTATATTTATTAAACTCCTTTTTTGCATGTTAACTTAACTTGATACTAAATAAAAACATTTTTTTGGCAAAAAAATAGGAAATTTGTTTGTTTTTCAGGAAAAGCAAACATATCATATCTTTATTGGTGGGAATGGAAACAGTGTTAGACACACACTGCACTATTTGATATTGAATCAAACATTGTCGCAATATTGAGCAAAACATTAACCAGTCAACAATTTAAACTGACCTAAAGTAACCTGAACCTCACTAATCACATGACTCGACAAAAGGTGATTGACCTCTGCAGGATCAAGCTTGCGTCGTTGAATTTCTAAACAAAGTTTTAGTTTTAAACCAAGTAAAACTTTGATTAAATACTGAAATGAATATTGTGTAATTTGTGGGATGGATAACAACCAAAACATATATATACATTTAAAAATTAATTACTATAGCAGTGATTTCAAACCTTTTATGCGTAGCAACCCAAATAACAAATATAAGTTTAACAGCAAATTTTTAGCATGTATTCCTTTACTAAACTTTTTACATAAATCCAAATTTAAGTGACATGAGCGATGTCTTCGTATTGCCTCCCAACTTTTTTAAATATTGGATACATTTTTATCAGAATCATTTAAAATAAATTTAATCATGTGAACCACTGCATTCTGCGACCCAACCAAACTAAATGTCCTCACAAATTTGTGTTGAGAAAAACTGTATTGTACAATAGCAACAATGGATAGAAACATAAAAAATGTGTCAAAGACCAATCATGTCAAAATCAACTTATGAATGGATACCTGGGTATTTCCTTTTAAATGAAGTGATGCTAAGAAAAGTGCTAACTTGTTCTTGCAACATGTAGTAATCGCCAGAACTATCAGTCGGCCATTGGTATTCAACCAGGTTTTCCGCACTGATAGCTGAAAATCTATCAAAAAATGCTGATTATTAAAATCGGTTTTTCAAAAATATTTTTTTTTTATTTAATGACCACATTTTTAATACTGACAAACTTTAAATCCATTTTTGTAAAAAAACTTAATTAAATAAACAAAAATGTTACCCAAAAAATTTACCAGAAATAACCTTATTTTCAGCATATACTATGCCTTGTAGTGTATTTATACACTTACATGTTTTGTTGCAGACAGATCGGGTCAATTATTCTTCCTGTAACACTGAGTCCAAGTCCGGGTGCAATTTTTATTCCGTTGGTTTTGTTCTGCTTTACCTTTGCGTCTTTTTCCACATTGTCACTCAGTTCTGTGTTGGAAATTTGAGTCAGAATCGATGAAAGAATATCTTCAACCTCTGCATCGTTGGAATTATTCCGAGCGAGATTAACAGTCGGTTCAGATGACTGATTGTTGTTTGAAGTTGCCTGACTGCATTCAGTTTCCGACATTATCGCCTTTGATTACTTAAAAAATGTTAAACAGCCACCATTTAATGTTAATGTTTTCACTGTGATGTAATTAAACATGTATATAAGCAATTGTATAATTTTACACAAATCAAAATAAATTTGATAATTCCAAAATAGTAAAAAGTAACACCTTGTACAATGACCAGAAGAAAATATTCATACAGTGTCACAAATAAATCATGTATTATTGCACAAATATGGAAAGTTCACTTTCAATTTAAATATATGAATCACATAACATTTTTACTCACAAATTTAACTGCATAAAAGCTACAGCATATTGCACAGTTGAACAATAAAAAGTTTCTTAAAAAAATCACAAAAACAACAAAATACAAACATGTTTACAGACATACGAGGAAGCAATGTTGATTTAAAGTTGTCACAATAAATTTATAGTTCATTATTTCTGATAAATCTGTTTCCTTCAGAATTCCTGCCAACGTAGGCATAGCGGAGTCGGCCCATCAATACTTTCCTGTTGTTGTCATTATCTTCCGCAGTTTCTTGCGATGTTGGTGGCTCCATCGGTGAAGACCCAACCAGATTTTCATCGGCGTAGCTCAACAAATTCCTCTCCAAGTTTGTAACGGGTTTAAAATCCAGGAATTTTAGGTTAGGAAGGGAGTTTGCCACTTGGCAACGATAGCGCTTGTATTGCTCCAGTGTACACGAGGTTTCTAACAGATTGCTGGGACAAGCTTTGTTTCCAAGAAGGCTGAGGTACGAAAGCAAGGGGAAACTAGCGGAAATCTTCTCCAAAAGCAGCGATAAATCTTCCAGCTGATTATTATTTAAAGTTAAAGTTTGAAGGGAGGTCAGCTTTGGGAATATTGACGTGTCGCATATAGCGTTGTTGTCTGCATTGAGCTCCTTTAAATTCTTGAAAACCTTCAACTCCGCCAAGCAGGAAAGGTTGTTATGGCTGATGTTGAGTCGCACAATTTCTTCAGGGTGTTTTTTCAAGAAACCTGGAATAGATTCTGCGTCGTTTCCTGAATATGAACAATCGGCAAAGTTCCACGAAAATTCTTCCATCTCGGAATTGGAATTGCTCATTTCGTTTGCGTTGTATTCTGTGCGATCAAATATGAACGGTTTTGGTCGCAGCATTAAAGAGATATAAGAAAAATATTCGCAACTATTTTATCCCGCTACATTACTCCAATGTAAGAGAGTCAGTAGCAACCCAAGAAAAGATTTTCGTGTAGCAGTTTATAAGTTTTATGCCGATGCAAAATAGTCACGTGAAAAACAAAAACTATTTACATAAACTTTACAAAATAAATCCACATTCGAAAACAATAAATGAAACATTTTTGTGGCAATAATAGAAAATGTTATTCGTCCAAAGCAGATTTATGCAAATACGAACAAATAAATTTGCCTATTTTACGTCACGCTTCAAAAGTTACGTCACAGGAGACACACAAGACGCGAAATGCGTAAAACCTTGGTTCGGTATCATGTTCAAGTGTTGTTAATTTATGTTTTAGTGAATGATAGAATATTATTCCTATTAATGTTTTGTTAAATAAACTTATTTTTAAAAGCTTCAAGTTAATTTTTTAAAGATTTTTTAGCATCGTAAGTGCATACCGTAATTATTTGGGAAGAGGCTCTTAACTCGAAAAAAGAAGATGTTTAATTTGAAATATATTTACTAATGCTTGTTTTACCACCAAGAAGAGCGGGGTAAATAGCCAACAGGCACTTAACTAAGGCTATTTATCCGGGGCCGAAAAATTAATCAATGAATTTTATTTAATTATTAATTGAAAAATAAATCACAAAAATATACCAAAGCTTGGAAATTTCACTTAATAGCTCACAACCCAAACCAAATCTATGTATAATTCAAATTCGAAACTGAAAGCCATGGCAGACTCACTGAATCTGACATTGAATGATGCAAGCAGGGCAGGCTAGAAAAACAAGCTTGCAGAGGGGTTCGGACTCACGACCTTCTGTCATACCAAGACTGTCGCTCTACCAACTGGGCTACACGGGCTCAGAGAGGTTTAGAAAACTCAAATTAGAATCTTTGGATTTTGCGCAGGGTAATGCTATGCAGCTTAAAATTGCGCTGCTGTAATAAGATTACTGCAAACATAAAAAATTCACAACTCTAGTTGAAAATTTTCGCAGGTGTAATAAAGTTATTTCTAAATTTGCATGGCAGTAAAGAAGTACTATATCGAAAGATGTTAGCCATCTATGTAAATTACCACTTTCTTATCAATTTTCTTGCTCAGCAACGTTTCCTTTTTTGTTGCAGTTTAAAGTGACATTTTTGCTGCTTTACATTAGAAGATGATGGAGACTTTACACACATACACTATTTCATCTTCATTAGCAATACTAATCCTGTCAACAATGCTAAAACTTCTGTTGATGCCGTCGTACACTTCAACTGATTTTGAGGTTCATCGCAACTGGCTGGCAATAACACACAGCTTACCTCATCATTTGTGGTACTTTGAAGACACCTCTGAATGGACTTTGGACTACCCTCCCCTATTTGCGTGGTTTGAATGGCTCCTTTCACAAATTGCAGTTTATTGTGACAAGGATATTGTGAACATTTCAAATCTAAACTACAAAAGTGTGGCTACTGTATATTTCCAAAGGGGCTCTGTAATAATATGCGACTTTGTGTTGTTTTATGCTACTTACAAATGTGCAAAATTTCTTCACCCAACGGTAAAGTCCAAAGTAAAAAGAAATGCAGGCAACGAATATGACGTCCAGGTTATATTTTTTTCTCTTATTTCATTTAGCTGTGGACTTCTCATAGTGGACCACATTCATTTTCAATATAATGGGTTTTTGTTTGGAATTCTTTTTTTGTCATTTGCTAATATGATGAAAGGCAATTTTGTGTGGGCTTCGCTATGGTTTGCCATCCTCATCAATTTTAAGCACATATTCTTCTATATCGCCCCAGTTTATGGAATCTATTTGCTGCGATGTTACTGCATGGACAAGTGCAAGACTGGATTAGATGCATTAAAATCTTTTAGTTTCAGCCGTTTATTTGTTCTAGGAACTGTTGTCTTGAGCATTTTTGCGATTACATACGGCCCATTCATCGAACATATTGCTCAAGTTGTCAGCAGATTATTTCCCTTTAAACGTGGCCTCACTCACGCTTACTGGGCTCCAAACTTCTGGGCTCTTTATAATTTTGCCGACAAACTTTTGCACCAAGTAAACCTAAAGTATGGCTTTCAAAACATCACCAAAGCAGGTTCGAGCACGAGTGGCCTTGTGCAGAATATAGAGCATAGTGTGCTGCCATCCGTTCCACCGGTGGCCACCTTTGTTCTAACGTTAATTTCTATTGTCCCATGTCTCGTTAAGATGTGGGTTAGTCCGTGCAAAACGGATGGAAATAGCTTTAATCAGTTTTTACGGTCGCTTGTCTTGTGTTCGTTGAGCTCGTTCATGTTTGGTTGGCACGTTCATGAAAAAGCAATTTTAATGGCACTTCTGCCACTAACACTTCTGGCCGTTAACGGGTCAAAAGGTGATGCTGCTGTATTCCTAATATTGCAAGCTTGTGGTCATTATTCTTTGTTTCCACTTCTTTTTACTTATTTTGAAACCGTAACAAAAATTTGTTTGTTTTCTGTTTACATCATATTTTCTTTTTTATCAGTCGGTTATATTCACAACCATCAATTTGGATTGAAATCTAATCTTCCTCTTTTAAATTATGTTGAATCTGTTTATGTGTATGGCCTTATTTTTGTGGAATTGTTTTGTGCGTTAGCTGCAACTATCCCGCAGCTTAAGCGTTTTGTCTACTTGCCACTAATGGTAACATCTGTGTATTGTGCTGTTGGCGTAACATATTCTTATGTGCTTTTGTACAAGCAGTTTTTGTTTGATAATGTCACAGAAGTACAAACAAAAACGTATGCAAAAAAGATGAAATAGTAAAAATGCTGTAATTCCATGTTTCTTTATTACTATGCATACCTTTCATGTTCAAAGTTTGCATTATATTATCTTGGTGCTAAGTAGGGATGTCCATATCCGGTACACAATGCCAAATGTTAATATCAGTATTCATCTGATACCACTGTGGTACCAGTGCTAATCCGATTCCAAACTTATAAAGGGTTTAAGCCATGGTTTACGATCCAACTAGTGTCTTTTATCTTTTACTACAAAAAATAAAAATCAATAATTTAATAACAATCAAAGAGAACTGAGTTCCTAATGCAAAAACAAATTTGGCTTAACACTAGAAAACATTAAATTTTATATTTTACCTAAAAATATATATAAATATTGTGGACAATAGTAATGCTGTCATTTGGTATCGGATCAGGTATTAATACTTTCTCCAAAATAATCGAACAATCAGAAAAAACCTAGAATATTGGACATCCTTGGTGTTCAGCGCTAAAAACGTTTTTTTACCTAAAAAAATTCTCACACGATTTTCCTTCATTACAGGTTTAAGTTTTGTAACTTGTTCAAAGTAGAATGAAAGATGAACCCAAGCAAGGACAAATTAAGACTGAAGTTAAATGAAATAAACAAAGCGCTCCTGAAGGACCCGGCGGACATAGTTACGCTTCGACGCCTTGCTATTGCTCCCGGTGGGCTTGTGTGCAGTGAGGCGCGAAGAAGGGTATGGCCCCACCTATTGGATGTTTCTAAAAATACCGTGGCGCATCCCAAAGATGTGAGAAGCCACAAAGAGTACCGGCAAGTGGTTTTGGACGTTGAACGCTCAGGCAAAAGAATGCCAGAAAATTGTTCGAAAGACGAGAAAGTGGCTCTGGAAGAACGTTTGACTGACCTCATCCTCTCTGTGTTAACGCTGCACCCCCAGCTTTGTTATTACCAAGGTTATCATGACATTTGCATCACGTTTATGCTTGTATGTGAAGAGGAATCATCACTTGCAATGCTGGAGAGGTTGTCCACCCACCACCTTCGCGACTTCATGGACCCCACAATGGACAGTACCACCCACATTTTAAACTACCTTATTCCCATTTTAAAACGCGCCAATCCAAAACTGGTTGATTACCTCGAAAAAGCCGAAGTTGGCACCGTGTTTGCGCTAAGCTGGTTGATAACCTGGTACAGCTACGTTGTACCTGAGCAAAAGGACATTGAACGCTTGTATGACTTTTTCCTTTCCTGTCATCCGCTAATGCCGGTGTATTTTGCCGCACAAATTGTCCTCGCCAACTCCGACCAAATTCTTCACGGCGAGTGCGACATGCCACGAGTTTATTCGCTTCTGCTAAAGTTGGCGAGAACTCCTGACCTTCCGTTGGAAATGCTCATTCAAAAAGCGTCAGACTTTTACATTCAATTCCCTCCTTCATCGTTGGCAAATGAGGCCGCCGATTACTACAAGAAGAACCTCGCCATTTCGACATTCTGCGACTTTGCGCTGGTTGCGAAACACGAAGCGCCAGACGTTGTGCTCGAAAGACTGGGCTTGGTTGAGAAAAAAGTAGCTGAAGTCGTTGAGAAGCCATCGGTGGATTCAAGATGGAAGCAGTCGACCAAGACGGTTGCTATCGCACTAGGTGGCGCTGTTGGGGCTGCGCTCATTGCAATCGGGGGAAAAGCGCTAGAATGGGCTCCTGAACTTTTTGGCTTCTAGTTTTGATATCAGCAGCACACCAAATATTTTATATAAACTGTTGCTACCAGGCATGGTAATATAAATCAAAAACAGCTCCTCTGGTAATTTTAATCCTTCGTCAGGTGAATGACACTGAACGCTGTTACTCACAAAATAGTTTGTTTGATTGATTAAATGATAATCTGGTGGCAGTCTTTCAATTAAAAAAATGTCTTTTTGTGACACTACTATATTTGAGCGACATAAAAATATTGACATGCAAAGGTTAGTGCTAAATAAGAATATATATAATATATATCTATCCTAAAAGCTACTCATTTCACTGTTAATTTTCTAACCCTAATAAGGATTATTTCACGAAAGCCATTGCAAACTTATCAAATCTGTCTATTAATTATGCGAGTAAGGCAGGCCAGAAAAACAACTAAGGTTTGAATCTTACCTGGTTGTTGAACATGTGTGTATCTTTTCATACATCCACTAATAACTAATTATATAATTTTTTGGATTTCTTGGTAAAACTGTGGTTGGTTTATTAACCAAGGATAGATAGAAAAGTGGTAATTTCTGCATATTATATTCTGCCATAGTATTTTTTTAGGTGTCATGATTTATTTTGAATGTGCAATGAAGTTGTTATTTTAATTCTAAATATATATACTGCCTGGTTATAGATTGAATTGATTATAAATATAGCTATTTTACTTCTGTCACTGTGATTACCTTGGTTTTCCACTGACTAAATTATTGCGCTGGATTTGTTTAGAAATTTATACCAAATAACATTTTTTGATGATAAATGTTTAAATTCAAAGAAACTAATTTCCTTATAATGGCACGATATTTTTAAGCATTCCAATTTGGAAAAAAAAAGTTGTCTGTTATTTTTTGTGAAATTTGAACATAGCTTGGTAATAAATTTCGAAGCAAAAAGGCCGAGTAGATCGGCAGCATAAATTGATAAAATCACTATCAGCATATTCTCATGTGATGCTGAGTACCACCTACTTTCACATTAATCTTCTCCTTTTTCTATTTCTTCTCGCACCAGCTGCAACAGTTTGGAATTCCCCTTTTTCTGCGCAGTTTAAATGGATCGCCAACCTTTTCCTTCCTCTTGTGTCACTCAAGGCACTAATGCAGCTTGGTTGATCTTTCTTTTTTCGTTCAACGATTTATTCAGTTCTTCTGTGGTTACTTGACTATAATTTTGGTGGCGTCCTTGGATAGCAGATTCATTTTCTTTACTGACTTTTTTTAGATCAAGGTATTTACCAATGAATGTTTTATTATTGCATGTTCTGATTAAGCAAGATGTTATGCTAGGATTTCAAGCCTTTTAACATTCCTTATAGTGCTTATCACTACTAAGTGGAATTTAAATGCAGCCTTTTGTGTTTAGTTAGTTGTCAGTTACTGTAACCAAATTTATTTTTTAACTCTAACATTTTTAACATGTTTTTTTTTAGTCGGTGAGAGATCTACAGACTCTTATTCAGTGAATTTTTTAATTTATTTTAAATCCTTTTAAAAATAAGATAATTTTTTGTTTACCTGTTATGTATCCTACAAATCGTTAAAAAGTAACTTGTTGTGCATTATGCTGTTGTTTAATTTGATGCAATTCGTTTCAGTTTAGACTTTCAAACAAGCAAAAAAACATTTGTTTTATTTTGGCGTACAACCTGTTTAAAAACAACGATGCCTGAACACTCGCTACGGGCAGGAAAAAGAACGACAACTCCTCTAAAAACTGAATCTTCAACCTCGATACTTAACCTGGTTTATCAAGTGGCAATATTACGTTCCATCATCAAGTGGCTTGTTCGTGTTGTGACCGGAACTTGTCAATTGCAAAGAATTATTCAGAAGCACAAAGATGGTGTTTGTACTGTGAAAGTCGGTAAGTTTTAAATTGCATTTAAATTCCTGTGGCATAATTGTGAGCTACAGGTAATAATTTGATGCGCATTTTCAAAAAGAAACAAGCTTTTGTTTTTTTGTGTATATTAAATAATATACATATTTTATAATAGACACACTATAGCTGATTTACAAGTGAGTAATTTTTAAAAAATAGATATATTTTTTAAATTGGTTTGATCTAGTTTTATAAATATTAAAATGCCAGTGCCTTCACTTCACTTCTTGTGTTGCTTGGACTATAAAAAATAATAAATGTATTTTTCAACAATTTGCTTTTTTTGATAATTAGGCATTTCCACCGTCTATAGGCTAGAATGAATATTAAAGCCTAAATAGTAATAAAGTAGAATGTTTTCTTTTTACGTTTTATCGCTTTTATCTTCACTTGATTTGTACACTGATGATCGCATGAGTTATTGCTGAAACGTCTGTAAATTGCGAAATGTCGATTTTATCGAATATTATGGATTTGATATTTTTATTGAAAGTAGAATGAATGTAGCATTTTAAACTTTTTAAATATAGCTTTATTCATTTTCATTATATTTAAGTTGTTGTTTATATGATCACTTTGTGTTTATTAATATTCGAAGCATTTAAAATGTTATCTACTTCTATTATAAGGTTTGTCATTCTTACTATGTCTAACTACAACCTCCAGCCATTATTTTTAGAGTTATTTGAAACGTTAACAAAATGTTACCTACTTCTGTATGGGCTTTGATATTCATTCTCTGCCTAACTACAACCTGCAATCATTGTGCTTTAAAATAAAGTCATCGCTAAATTTACAGAGGAATGTCTGAGGAGATCAAAGCGTGTTGAACTGCGACGAATCATCGAAGAGGAACCAAGTGACATCGAAGCAGCCGTCAAGCAAATAATGCAAATCAAACACATCGTGGAGGAAACAAATCCAAAGTGCGACGTTTTCCCAACTTAGTTAACAAATTTTCAATAGTTTAAAATATTTGCCAAAATAATGCAATTATTTATGTACCAATAATTGTTTTTTAACTGAGTTAGGAAAATTTTGCTAAGTTAGGAACAAAAATCATTTCAAAATCAGTGAAATGTAAATAGTTTTATTTTAGAAAAGTTGGTATGTGCATAAATTTATGTTTGATGAAATTATCAAAATTCTAATGTGTTTTTTTTTTGCCAAATGCATATAAGCCTATAATGTTTGTTTTTTAATTATTTACACCCAAGGTTTTCTCTAACTCTGCGTACTTGCTTGGAGCAAATTTACGGTTATGAGTCGCTCTTTGGAGATGTTGAGGCACTGCGAAGTGAAAAGTACGATTGTAGCAACAAGAATCACGAAAAAATGCTTTTAAAGGTGGGACAATAGCGAGTGCTCTGGTCTGGTTAATATTTTTACATTTTTCAAGAAGTTATTTCACATTCACCTGTATGTTTTGTTGGGATTGGTTACAAATTTATTTATTCCCAATCATTAAATAGTTTGCACCAGTATGGCAGAATGTCGGTTATTTAGCAACTATGTTAGCTGAAGAATCAGTCAAAAAAACACAAAACTTATTGCTAAAAAAGTTGTGAAGCGTGTTGTTTAGTGCAAAAAATGCATTGCTGGTTTATGAAGCGTTTATTTTTTTAAATCCACTCAAAGCCGATGACTGTTTTCTTTATTATTTATTTGCATTCAAAATTATTAAAATATGTTAACTCTCAGATAACTATTTCTTGATTATCGTCTTTGTACATCGTCTAAAGCTGACAAGGTTTATACATTCCTTCGAAAACACAGCGTTTAAATCAAGGAGAGCAGAAAATTATAGGGTGCAAAAAAATGCGGACAATTTTGTCACCAGAAAGCTGGAAAGATTATGCCAGACTGGGTGCACATTGTTTTATAAGTAGGGCGATTATTTTTTGACTTAAAAAAATAAGAAATTTTAACTTGAAAAATTAAAATTTTGACCTGTTAGAAATAAATTGATTTAAACAACATTTTTTTTGTTTGAAGTACTGTATTTGTATCTTGGCGTCGCCAACCACACATTTTTGATGTTTAACCGACTACAAACCGAACGCAATTATCAGTTATTTTTTCGGGTAAATGCTGTTGAAAATACTTGTTGATATTTTTGTTATTTCAAAAAGACAAACAGCTATGAAATTGCTGAATTAGAAAAATGTGGTGTAAACAGTTGAAATACAACAAAAAAATAATTGCATTGTCCAAATCAGAGATGCCTTGGTGGTTCATTCTGCTCGCGTATACTGTATTTTGCTCTCATGAAGATATAATACTGTTAAAATGTCATTGGATATAAATCAAAACTAATTTTTTTTGATAAAATTGAAATAAAAAAAAAACAGAAGATAATTTTAAAAAGCTGACTACAGTTTTTTGTTTAATTTTGTAAACGATTTATGTGCATTTTTATTCCAGTCTGAGTTGAAATAATTTTGACAAATTTTGACTTTCACATATGCTATTTCACGACAAGTCAAAAAATAATCACCCTAGTTATAAGCATAATAACAAACTTGCCCCTCGAACACCACTGTACCCTCTTAATAATGTCACAAGGTTTGACGCATCTTTAATTTTAGCTTCTAATTAATCCCAACAGGCAGGCGCTTCCTGTCTTTATGATGAAGTAAGGTTTTTCCAGGCCACATTAAATGAGTCATATAAGGTCTAAGAATCCTTAAAGTACTTCCTTGCTTTTATTTGCCTGCTAATTTTAACAGGTTTATTTTATTTAACTGATATTTTTAGCTCAAATTGTAAATTAAAATTAAAACTAAATGTTTTAATTTTTTTAATCCCCACAAAGGCTTAATTTCATGAGGTTAATGTGTTTAAATTATCCTTTTTAATAATGAATATCTGATTATTTGCGGCCATCAGTAGTTCAACTTTTTTTATTAAAGCCTTTTATTTTATGCAAACTGTTTGGTAATAATCTTGTACTTTGGAGCCATTAGATCAAAGAGCATTGTTAACATTTTTTGTGCTCCTTGGCCAGGTTTTATTGTTGAAACATCCGTGTTTTTTCCAAAACTAAATTTCATTTGGAGTGATAAAACACTTGATTAAATGGAACGATGTTAGAGAGTTCATTCAATTAATATCGATTTATTTAAAAAAAAATGTGTTTTGGAAAACAGCACAATTTCTAAAGTAAAAAGCGTTTTTTTAGGAAATATAGATAAAAGCCTGTTAAACCACAATATTCAACCCAATTAAAATTTACCTCACACTTTTGTGACATGATTTACATTATTGTTTCTTTTTATGAAATATATATAAATGCCTGTTAAAACCAATTAAAATATATTAAAATTTTACTTGATTCATAATTGATTTATTTGAATCAAGGTAAACTGATGATGCCATTCATTTACTTGGAGAAATATATATTTATTTCTTTCTTTTTGCTTAGCTTTGGCAACTTTTGCGTCCCGATGAACCTCTGGAAAGCAGAGTTTCAAAACAATGGTGTAATATTGGATTCCAGGTAACCAACATGTACAAGTATTTTAATATAAAGTTGGACTGTTAGTGTATGAAAATAAATAAAATTTCGATAATGGCTGGAGGTTGTACAGTAAAAATATCAAATCTTATACAGAAGCAAGCAGCATTTTAAACGTTTTAAATATATATATATATTTTTTTTGACATTGTGAAAAGGTACTTTTTTTCTGTATTATTATCAGATGAAGCATGGATGTGCGAAAGCTCGTCGAGAGCTCAATACAGTTTGTCTTTATAGAGTATAATCTTGTCTTTTTATTGTATATCCTGATAAAAACACAATCGGATCGGATCCAGTAGTTTTTACTAGTTTACCAGAGTTTGTTTTATGTTAGGGTGACGACCCGAAGACCGACTTCCGAGGTATGGGACTCCTCGGGCTCTCTAACCTTGTTTATTTTGCTGAGAATCATCCCCAACTTGCCACACAAACCCTTCAGCACTCCTTCCACCCTAAACACGGGTAAGAACGCATGATTTAAGCCCAGAATTAACGATGTATACCATTCTGTGTCACAATTCTTTTGTTTCAATAGTCTGCGTCTAATAGTGTGGTTGATAATAGCTGGAGGTTGTAGTTAGACGTTGAATGAATATTAAAGCCCATTTAGAAGTAGGATTTTAAACGTTTCAAGTAAATCTTTATTCATTTGTTCACTTTTAGTAGTATGTTGGAAATGAATAAAGAGATATTTGAAAGGTTCAAAATGCACCCAAAAATGTTGTCACGTTGTTTGTCTACACATTTCCACCACACACTTAAGCAGATATTATTTTTCAGTCGCATTTTGCACTAATACTTGGAACTTTGCGCATCACAATTGGCAGGAATTAATTTTGTTGAGTCATTTTGAAAACAGTAACTGAACGGCGAGACGCGATGCTTAATAGGAAAAAAATGAAGTGTGACTCATAACTTTGTAAAACAATTTATATTGAATAGGTTTGGTTTAAAATGCCGTTATTTCGAGCAATTTACGAATCTCTGTTATGTGCCTTTAATTGTAATGAGTTGATAAATGACTTTATAGTTTTTTTTAAAATGCATTATACTGTATAGTCGAGTAGGGTTTCCTATGGAATTTCTCATTAGACGTGATGGTAAATTTTCGAGAATTGAGAAGACCTCTTCTATTAATCAGATCCTTCCCTTTCAGTTCGCCAGAAGGGTTGTTATTATTAATATTATGAATTAATAATGATATCGATTTTTAAATTCACTCAGCGTCCACACACAGCCTGCTGACCAATTATTTTTATGGCTAGCCTAAAGTCAAATTTTGTCTCAATCGTTTGGTAAAATTTGTTAAAATTTGTAAATCACACGTTAGGTAAAATTTGTTATTAAAATAAGTTTGTAGTCTGCTGACTAATACGTCTTTGGTCGTACAACGTATTATTATAAAAAAAATCATTTTATAGTCAAATTAGTTTACACCTGCAATTTAGGTGCATTGTTAAGCCGTTACCGCGTTTGTATTGTCTTCGCTACTAACTTAAGTTTTTAGTTTAGCTCAGGGTCACCTAACTCTTTTCATAAAGGTCTGGATAACTGTAAGGATTGGCGATCGCGTTAGCAAATTTTATGTCGAACTTAAACTTTATGTTTGTTAAATGAAGAATAACATAAAAAAGTATTTACAAAAAACTTTATAAGTTCTTGCGAAATTGTCGGTGGTGATTCGCAATAGCATATTTCCGGTTCCAAATATGCGATCTCTGTTTTGATTTCGTGCCATTCGAATTATCCTGAATGCAACTAGATATGTACGGTAATTGACATTTTACTCCCAAACCCGATTTGTTCTACGAACAGTATCGCTATCTGTTACCAAACGACACCATTACCTTGTTGAAATAGGCATATAGATGGAAATTCAATTTGCTTTGGCATTAGAATGTTTAGATACACCGAGTTGTTGACCTACTATTTAAATATAAACTCACCTTTTAAGGTAGAATCACTTCGTTGAATTGAAGTTTAAGCTGAAATTTTTATTTTTACTTGGTATTGGACCAACCAGGTACCGCACTAATACTGGTGCTACCTCTTCAGAACGGGTATCAGCTCCGAACTGACGTTATCAGTCATTCCTAAATGTAACTATCGGTTTTCAAAGCTAACTAAAACTCGCATAAAACTTGTTGGAGAGCTGTTGGTCAGCCCTAGACTTCAAAGTATAACTAGCAGTTGTAGTTTCTGTTCAGCGTTTTATTTTAACCCTGTATTCGGCCAATGAAACCCTGCTTAAATGTATACAGAAATATTTTACAGCTATAAGCAGCTTGATGATTTGAAAACGTGTTTGGAAATGTGATTTGGCTTCACGTATTTAAAAGTTACACATACCAGTCGTACACATGCGTATAATGTGCTTGGTACAGTGATTCTCATAGTGGGATCCATTAGGCAATTTTTTTGGTTGTGCGATTAAAAAGCTTTTCAGTCGTACAACCAACCAAAAGTAGATAAATTGAAATAGGCGAAGGAAATGAACCCGACTAGTCATTTCTTTTATCACGTGTTTTACTCAAGCGAATATGTTGTGATGTTTTCCCCTTCCAAGTTATTTTAAATACCAGGAACGCGAAACAAGTTAAAGCTGAAAGTTACTTTATTACTTCGGTACCTGATCGTCACCGATACCAACCAAGTATCGGACTAGTATCGATACTGTCACACTTGGCATCAAGTATCGGCTCCGATCCTATTATCGGACATTCCTAAATGTAACTATCGGCTTTCAAGGCCGACTAATAAGTCGTATACAACATTAACGTGTCGCATAAAATTTGTTGGAGAGCTGTTGGTCATCCCTAGACTGCTAAGACTTTAAATCCGTAAAAACCGAAGTTCCATATACTCTAGCAAATCATTCACTTGCTTATAGCTGTAAACGTATTTAAAAGTTCCACATAACAGTCGTACACATGTGTGTAATGTGTCAGCTACCATCTGCTGGTGATTCTCACACTGGGGACCATTAAGTAATTTTGTGCGTTTCGCAAAAGAAAAGTTTTTTTTTTGTCTTAAACCAACCAAAAATAGGTAAATGGAATTAGGCGAAGCAATTGAACCCTACTACAAAGTTTATCACGTATTTTGATAGGAAATTGTAACACTATATATATATATATATATAATATATATATATGGATTTTATTATGTTTTTTGTTCGTTTAACATCGATATTTATGTCTTGCAAGTGACGGTGAATCATGAAAAAGTGAGTTGTGAACACGACTGGTCTGATTAACCTCGTGAGTGAGTGTAAATCTTTCGTGATGCAGGTATTCATATGCGATCGCCGGCATCAACATCACGAGCATGACTCACGAGCTCATGAGTGACGGAAGACTGAGATCTCACTTCTTCAACACAGTCATGGGGAGGCCTGACATGAAGCACTTCCACCAAGTATATTGTGAGTATCCTGCTACAAATACTAGCATTTGTGTGAGGTATTGCCTCGAAGTTGAAATTATCAGAGAACCTTATTTCAAACAAACATTTATTTCTTCGTTTTAAATAGGGATGTCCGATAATATCGGATCGGAGCCGATAATACACAAGTGGCAGTATCGGTACTCGTCCGATATTGGGGTATCGCTGCCAATAACTAATTAATATATAAATTTCGCAATTTCATCTACTTAGCTTTTTAGCGTCGCAATTTCATCTATTTAGCTCGTTTCGTCATACTAATGACGTCATTTAGCTCGTTTCATCATACTAATGACGTAGTATGCATATTGCAAGAAACCTATTTTTAAAAGCTTTTCCCACTTTTTAAAATTACAAAACTAAATTGATTAGCTATTGAATCTGTGAGTTCTAAATTTTTGTCTTGATAAATATTCTTTTTCAAGCTAAATTAGCACCTTTAGTGTTTGTCTAGGTTACCTTTTCTACGAGTTCGACAAGTTTTGGGTGAAATCGGAACCTGAAAACGTGATGGCCTTCAGCAAAGTAAGGTCCCAGTTCCTCAAAACGGTTCAAGATATTCTTACTTTTGTGCCGTCTGCCAGGCTGGTGATCGAACATTGAACCCTCGGAACATGTCGACACAGCTAGTTTTTGTATTAGTGAATTGAATTGAACTTTTTCCTTGACATGTTTGAGCTATTGCTTCCTTGTGAACTTATGAGTTACGGTTGCAGAGCGCAGCAACACTTGAGACATCTGTGGTGTTCCATAATCGCGTGGATAACTGTGATCTGGCCGGACCCTTTTGTTGTCGTCTCCTGAATAACTAAAATAGCTGAAATACTTTCGGAAAATACAAGTCTGGATATCTTTTTGCTTACAATTTTTTTTATTTTTGTACATCTCTAACAAAACTCCTGGTCTTACAAGACAAACCATTTGTTTTAACCTTATAGCTACCAATTGCTTATTTGGCAAAGTTTGCCCGCCGCCACATGTCCGGTCGGTCGCTGGCGTGTAATCTTAAAGAGACAGACAGAGCAACGTCACTTATACTGCTCCATCTTAGTCGAGAAGCCCGGCGATATGGTAAAATAAAAAGAACCTAATGAGCTCCCAGAAAAAACTAGTCTCTTTCTAGGATAGAAAGTCGCGCATCTCAAGCGAGCGCCGTCGCAAACCGGTCATGGGTAAGGTATTTTTGTTTCCAAAGGGTTTTTTACGTATGACGCAATTTGGTGCCGAGATTATTTGCTTGAATATTACGCAAAAAACAAAAAAATGTGTGCCATAGTCGGGTGTTTTGGCGTACCATTTAAGAAATAACACGCAACGCTGCACATTGGTTGCATGTCAAATTGTCACAATCGTTTTTAAACCATCGGCTGTAACATGCGGCTTCAGAAAACTTTTATACCACACCAGTCGAGAAAGCATTTAGTTAAACCATTTCACTCACAATCAGTGGTCAATAGTCAAGGGAAAATGATCTTAAAGAGACAGACAGAACCACGTGGCTCATATTGCTCCCTCTTAAGCGAGAAGCCGGTATATGAGAAGGAGAGGCGACGTCACACTGTGCGGGTTAGGGAGTGAATCGTCTGCTACTAAAGGAACAGCGACGCCTCACTTCTCCACGACATTTCGTAAAACTCAACTTAACGTAACCGCGCAAAACTTTTTTCAAGCGCAATTAACTGCGTGAAATTTGAATTTGGTATATTGTCTTAATACAGATTAATTTCGATGTTCCCAATTTAAGATATATATGTTTAAGAACTTTTTAAAGTATGTTACCCAGCAAAATTGAGGTAGAGTTCGCTTACGTCGGACGCAGTATATTTCGTTACGTTGGAGCCGGTTGGGTTAGCGCCTATTTACTAAACCATCCCGAGAATGATGTAGTGCCGGAAATACGTATTTGTTAGGGCCGACCATCGTCTTCGCTAAATATTAATAGTGTTGCCACTACAACACTGACTGTACCCTTAAAAGATTTTATTTTAAATATTGATTTCGACGACCTATTTTAGACACAAAATACGGAACATTAACTTTCGGTTACATGCTAAATTACCATAACTAAGTTTTAAATCATCGGTTATAAAGAGAGATATAAGCACATTGACACGTTATATGGGTGCAGCTTGGTAGCACAGAAAGTAGCATACAATTCAAGTATATTGCCTTAATGTGCACTTTCGTTGCATGTTAAATTGGCACAATGTTTGTTAAACCATCGTCTTAAACATGCGACTTCAGCAAACATTTATACCACACCAGATTAGAAGCCGCTTCCTCACATGCCGTATCCTTATAAAGTCTTATTGTGGAAAAGCATTGTTTAAACCAGGGATGTCCAACCTGTGGCCTACCACTAATTCTCACTTTCAGTAGCCTTTGTTAAAAACAATTGTTTCTACTATCATCGAAACGTGTAAAACTCGCAGTATTTGATGTAGACCTAATCTTATGTTTTATCTGAGACTATAATCAAGTCTAATGACGCATTTAACATTTATCGAACACGAGGTGTACACACCATTGCTAAGCAAGATGTGTGTTTTTCTAAATGTGTATTTTTCCGGACCGTTTTAAGGAAATTTATCAGCTCAAACATGTAAAAACAAAATTTACGTGCTTCGCCATAATAAAAATAATAAATAAGGTTGAGAATATTTGCGCATGGGTTCACTCTTGAAGAGCGGGTGTTTATAAGTTAGGTTATTTGATAACGTCACGATATGACGTAACTTATGACGTCACCCCTTTAATTTGAGAGGTTTTGCGGCCCACCGAAATTTTTTAAGTGGCAATGCGGCTCATTCTGCTAAAAGGTTGGACATCCCTGGTGTAAACCCTTTCAAACACAATCAGCGGTCAACAGTCAAAGGACGATCATCGCCTTTTCTGTTTTGCATTGAAAAACGTTTCTCCTATCACAGCGAAATGAAAAAAAAACAGATCAAATATGTTACGAAGTTTGTATTTACCGAACGTGAAGCGCCAATTAGGTTATTGTTTAGGCGTAAGAAAAAATATATATTTATATTTTCATATTTATTTATCCCTCTGACGAATTCTTAACATCCCGTTTTGGTTACATGTTAATTCCCACATTCATCTTTCATGGTCATGGTTTACCCACGAGGTAAAATTTGTATGTTGCGTGCCAAATTTGTTATTAGCATAAGGAAGCCCAGTGCCGTTTATGTTTTACAATAGGCTACGCGTAAACGCAAAAAGCACTTCACATGGTATGAAACCTTTTGTTGTCAAACGTGTGCAACGTTCCAAGTAAGTTTATTGCAGTATACAAATTAAAAACAGCTTCTCTGGTAATTTAAATATTTATTACTATGACTGGTAGCAACAGCTTACTTATTGCAGTATGTTTAAAATATCGCGTTTGTTGTCGCAGTTTGAACAGCAAGCAGTTTAAATGTAATAGCCCATTATTGTAAAAATGATTGTGGCAATTAATATATTATCAAAAAATGATGTTATGGATAGCGTAAGATCTTCGTCAGAGGCATAACTAGTGCGAAAATATTTTTTCAATTTCAAATCGTGTTTTTGTGCTTAACGCGGTGATCGAAAGGCGACTACACTGTAAAAAGCAAGGCTCTAGTCATCCCCAGAAGTGTGTCTGAAATGGGTAATCTTAATGCTTCCCCACAATCTGAGTTACACCTTACAGCGTGCGTGAAAGCGACATTAATGGAATGACGGCTTTAATTATATCGAAATTATCTGCGTGGCTCTATAGATTATAGTTATTTATTTATCCGTAAATTGCCATTCATTTTTGCATTTCGTTAAAACAGTGTAAAAAATAAAAATAAAATAACGTATAACCTTAAAAGCAGTTTTGTGTGTGAAATAGGTCACTAAAGGAAAGGCGCAAACGCGCTGTGACCATTTAATTACTAATTCACTTGGTACCAGCCTTGTGTTAACTTACTTAAGCCGCATGTTATAGCCGATGATTTTAATAACTATTGGGGTATTTAACATCAAACCAAATTGCAACGTTGTGTTTTTTTAAATGAAGCTACTAAACACACAACCTTGGCTAAAGATGTGTCGCATAATTTACGTAAATCCCGTGACATATATCGATCGAAAATAACTAATGCTGATAGGTAGGCTAACTATACTGCGTCCAACTTCCCATTTTAAAAGTAAATTAGTAAGTGTTTTGATGCCTCATGAAATAATGTTAAGGAAAACGCTACAATAAACGCAATATTTTGCGAACTTAGACTATCTTTTACGTGGTTAAACAAACTGCAAAAAGCTAATAAACATAAAAGTATAAACTTGCAAAATTAAACTTTATTTTTACCAAGGCAATGTACTTGACTTAAAATGTTGGGAAACGTTTTACCTTTTACGTCAAAAGGTTTTGCGAGAAGTCGCACGCGCGCACTTTGGAGGGAACGTAACTTCAAACCCCACCCATTAGGCTACCCACCACTAACCCAAAGCAGGGAAAACAATGCTAGAAGAGCGTCTCTCCAACAGCGCCTTTACTCTGTTTTCAACTAGAGCCCAAACGACACCAAAAGAACCCAGATAATGACCCACGATCATCCCGTATAGCCGCACTATATTTTTAGTCGTTATTTTGCTAATTTATAGGCCGTATTTCCATGAACTTCGGAATTATTTCGACAGATTTATGTAGTTTTTAGACTATTTTAGATCTTATTCTATCGTGGTTGGAAAACAATTGCTGTATATTTATACCCGTGTTATTGAGTTAGTTAAAACCTGGCTTGACATTCGACTTGCGGCGTAGCATAGGTTTTAGTTTGAAATATTAAGGAAAATTTAAAACGTACACCTTGAATATTTCATAAAGTTAAAATGCCTGCCTCGATATATCATTGTCGTTTAATTCTACTTAAAACACCGCAACTAAACACCTCCGGGAACGTCACGGCACACCAGTGCGATGCGGCCCACCGGTTGCGTAGCACTGATCTAACATGTTGTAACAGACAGAGGCTATTATATGCTGACCGTTAGTACTGGACCTTAAGCTATTCCTGTAAGTTGCTTGCCGTTTTGATCTTATTCAATAAACACAGATACGTTTAATACCTTGTTGTGGCTAAGCTGTTGGAACACGCAACCTTCAATAACCTTAACAAATGGAGTCGTATTCACTCTTAGCATAAACCAGAATCAGCCTTTACAAACTCAGTTCAGCCCTTAACCAACAATCCAATACTCAAAATTAAAAAGTGCAATTTAAACACATTAAACTGTTAGAACTCATAAAATATTGTTAAGCATGCTTTTGTGATGCGTGGGAAATTTTAAACACTTTGTTTTAATTTATTATACAATTTGAGCAAGAAAATTTAGTTAAATAAAATAAACCTGTTAAAATTATTTAAAACAAGGAAGTAGGCCTACCTATGGTCTCTCAGAGCTTATATGGCTCATTTAATGCGGCCTGAAAAAGCTTATACTTAAAAAAAAGACAGGAAGTAACTGTTCGTTGGGATTCAATAGAAGGTAAAATTGCACATAGTCGAACCACGATACATTATTAGCATGGGTAGGCTACAGTGGTTTTCTAACGGCAAACTTTTTGCTATGCCTTTAACAGAATGTGTGGATCCAGTCTGGCACAATCTTTCCAGCCTTTTTTGCACCCTATAATTTTCTGTTCTCCTCAATTTAGATGTGTTTGATTTGCATTATTTGCTTGACGGCTGCTTCGATGTCACTTGGTTCCTCTTCGATGATTCGTCGCAGTTCAACACGCTTTGATCCTCAGACATTCCTCTGCAAATTTAGGAATGACTTAATTTTAAAGCGCAACGGTTGTAGGTTTTAATTGGGCGTTGCAGAAATACCAAAGTTTGTATAGAATTTTTTTAAACTTCTTCAGTTTGTTTGCGAGCGTTTAATCGTTCTTATCCAACGCCCGAACAAAAGCAAAGCACTACTTGATGCATGGATTCCATGTTTTGAAATTGGTCGTATTATTTGTGAATAAGGCAATTTTGAAATGATTGAAAAAGCATAAATTAAATAAGTGTTCATCTTGCAACCGTTCTCCTACAAACAGCAACTTGGTTTGGCCACAATACAACGAGACAAAAAGTCGTAGATAGTAAATAAAGAACTTGAACATTTTATAGCTGAGTGGTTTCGTTCAGACTTTCATTAACCACGTACCTTTTGCGAGTGATGAGATAACCGATGTTTGGACAAAAAGTGTCCGGTCCAATAACGTCATTAAAATGCTCAAACAATCAAATCTATATAATCAAAACAAAAAAGGAATTTTTCCAGCTTGTTACCCCAATATTTTCTTTAGATTAAGGTTACCCTCTTTTTACTATTTTTTTTTATTGATTTTAAGAATAGCTGCTTTTGATTTCAAATCATGACTGGACATTTTATAATAATTTGCAATCGGATCGAAGCCGATGCCACGCTAGTATCGGACGAGTGACGATACCACCCTAGTATCGGACGAGTACCGATACCACCCTAGTATCGGACGAGTAACGATACCACCCTAGTATCGGACGAGTAACGATACCACCCTAGTATCGGACGAGTATCGATACCACCCTAGTATCGGACGAGTATCGATACCACCCTAGTATCGGACGAGTAACGATACCACCCTAGTATCGGACGAGTAACGATACCACCCTAGTATCGGACGAGTAACGATATTTTGCAACTTGGTATCTGGCGAGTGATCTGTTATTATTAAACTATTTTACTTTCTGCTAAAGTTTGATGTGCCGTTTTATTTGGCCGGTGTGATTTTAAGGTCGCAAATAGACACATATGTAAATTACCAGAGGAGCTACCTTTGTTTATTGTTACGATGCCTGGTAGCAACAGTTGCACATTTGTAAATAAGGCTTATAGTTTAAACCAGTGGTTCTCAACCTCTTATGCTTCGTGGCGCCCTTTGAAAGGCTCTCAACCCTCGTGGCCCCACTGTTCATAAAAATGCCTAGCATTTGTACTTAACGTGTTTTCACTTGTTTTACTTTTCGTTTTACAATGGAATGCTTGTTTGGCAACTTAACGCCCTTTAAGGAAATATCTGTACCTGGCATTCCACGTTAGTTGCTCGCCCAACTGCATTTGACGGACACCTAATGATTAGGCGAAGGTTATAGGCCCGTAATTATTAGCCAGAAAAAAAACCAACGCCGCATAATATGGCTGCATTTGAAGCTGCAGCACAGTGATTGTTTCGCCACAGCGATGGGCCGCGTTAATCCAAATTTTCCGCGATAAAACGAATAAATTATATCGTTTTCAATTACCCGACATAAACGGAAGAGCTTTTGTAATACCGTTACCTAGGTTGAGAGTTATGCCCGTGGCCCCCCAATCACCGCTCAGTGGCCCCCCCCAGGTGGGCCGAGGGCCACGGTTGAGAAACGCCGGCTTAAACCAAGACTAAATTAACCTTATCCTGGCCGAACACTTCTCATTAAAGACTAAATTATTACCGAATTTATATTAGCAAATTTTAATTGTGAGAAACAATATCTTCCCAGAAAAAAGGCGAATTTTTACGGGCTAAAAGAAATCAATTCAATTCTATGTCCACAAACAGGACAGCAATAATATTGATTCTGTAATTCATTGCATAAACCAGGAGCCATAATTCCGGCCCGCTTAAATTTGCCCGGCCACTGCATATTTGTCTTAACAAAGATAAAATACAGTCGAAATAAATATGTTGTTGCTACCAGGCATAGTTTATACTGAAAATATGCTGCTCTGGAATTTATTTGTGACAAAAAATATCAGAAGAACTTATTTTTAATAAACAGTTAAAATGTTGTCAGAGTTCGAAACAAGATGATGAAATATCCAATTAACGAGAAGCTACAGTTGTTAAATATAGCTATTTATATTCAAGGGAAGTCTGAATTAAAATTTTATTTTTGGCTTGCGATCTTCAATCCTTGCACTTACCCATCCCTTTATGAACAAAAGTGTCCCTGGCATCAACATAAAACTGTGTTCATAAGCAGTATATTACCATTGGTTTATATCGCAGCCCCTTCATGGTGGATTTTGTAATGCCCGATTTTTTGTTTGATGTTAAGGATGAAAAATCAAACCAAATACGTTTATTTATACTTTAGCGCTACCTAGCGGTCGTTGATTTATAAAGAAAGGTTCGCAAGCAACCTGTTTAGTAACTAGACGGGGTTGCGGCTGTTGTATGTTTTGTCGAGGGGTATGTTTCAGGGTGATATAAGTAGTTGGGTCGTTAAAACTATATTTATTTACCAGGTTATTTCTTGTTGCTGTGATTTGTTTCTGCAAACATAAACAGATATGGGCCGGAAATTTCCTGCCTTCACCTTTACTGATGCAAAGGGGGAAGTTGACCAAGAAATAAATTTATGTTATGTTTTTTTGTAAAGACTATGCAAAAATCATTTGCTTCAGTCTTGCCAACCACGCCCCTAAAAAGCTCCTCTTTTAAATATTATTTTCAGCGTTTATTGGAATACAAACCCACTTCGCTACTACAAAATGCCTGAACAAGTCCTGTTTATGAGATATCGATACCGCTCGATAGGGGTATAGAGCTTGAAGCGCTTATACGATGAAACCAGACTTATTTTACTCAGGAGAACAAGAGGTAGAGTTGGATGAAGAGTAAGAGGAAAGCAGTTAGAAGAAGATGCATCAAATTGCCCCGTTTGCATCACCGTCTCCTACATTCGGTATATTAAACCGTATTTACAGCAAATCTTAAATATATTCATTTCTTAGCTGAAATAACGGAACTTAATTACAACTAGGTTGAAAATGAATAAAGAGTTATTCGAAACGTAAAAAAATGATACCTACTTCTGTATGAGCTGCTATATTCTTATTACGTCTTACTACAACCTTCAACCATTATGCTCCAAAGTTAATCACAACCAAATCAACATACAGGCGGGTTAGAGCTGGCAAATATAAAGTTTGTCTTCAAGATAACATTTCCTCATTTCATTCTCTGCTCGAGGAAACAAAATATCTGACGGTCGAGCTAGAGGAAAATATATCCCCCGACAAGCCCATACAAAATATCCTATTCCTCGTGGTTACAGTAAAGTTCACGTTCGACTGAGCTGCTACACCAGTGCTTGTCAACCTTTTTTGGAACAGTACGCACTTTTACGTTTACTACAGAACTGGTACACCCCAGAGTACGAATTGCAGCAAAGTATCTCACAATAACAAATATCAAGAGAAATATTTTGGTTACCAGTCAGTGTGATAATAAACCTGTTTATTTATTAGGATACCTAAACATAGGTTTATTGTTATGTAGTATTTTGTACTCCCAAGTACACCCCATCAATGTGGTACATCCTTTATTCTGGTACACTTGGGGGTGTACAACACCCGAATGAAAAGCACTATGCTACACAACAACCTCATTCAAGCATAGCTTCATCCAAACAACGTCTAGCCAGGCTTATTTAATGCAGTACTTTAAACAACAATAAGCCATTTAAATCAACGTATTTCTAACCTGGTCAAAATTTTGTCAAAATAAATTATTTTTAGGTAAAAAGTTGCGAAAATTTTAATTTTTCAGGTGAAAATTTCTTATTTTTTAGGTCAAAAAATAATCGCCCTAAAGATAATGTTTAAAACATAGAATAATGTTTAAAAACATTCGCTACAGCCTAATGTTGAAAAACTAAAAGACTAACTTTCCTTGCGGACCCTCTGAAACTGCTGTACGGACCCAGTTGGTCCGCCGACCCCAGTTTGGGAACCGCTGGTTTAGACAAACTTCGAATATAAATAATAAGGAGAAACAAAACGTATTCTACAGCAAACTACATTCGCTAGATTTAAACTGAGTTTTTAGCACATCGTAAATATTTATGCTGCCATAGTTAAAAGTACGAAACACAATAAACCTAAATTGATTCAACATACAGGCGAGTTAGGGCTGACAACTATGAAGTTTGTCCTCTACAGAAAAGTTTCTAATTTCATTCTCTGCAGAAGTAAACAAAATATTCGATCGTCGACCAAGCGTCAAACATATTGCTCAAGCAAAACATCAGGTTCTTTCTTGTCACAGTGAAGTTCACGTTCGGCTGTGCTTGGCTGCATTTCGTGCAAGCTCCATTTGTGAGATAGCGGCAAATTGGTTAAGTTCTTTTAAAACAAGAAGACAGGCCCGACCCGTTTAGTAGGTTCTGTTTCGTTTGACTTGTTCATTACAGGGTCTGACGCCAACCGGATTCTGTCGTTAAATCTGTTGGTGCTCAACGAAATGTCAGGTACTACAAAATATTGTGGCAATATTTTCAAAGACTAAATTTGTTTACAATTGTCCATTATGTTTTACCATCGCAAGCGAAACGTTTTGCAGTTTTTGTGTAATGATTTTTCCAGTTAAAATTCAAATTTTTGATTCTTCCTAATCCTTGCGAATACGTTTTCATGGTAGTGTAGCAATAAACAGACGTTGTTGTGTAATAGCAAGCGCGTCGAAGCTTTCCCATTAGGCTTAATTCATTTCGATTAGTTTGTTACACTATTCTTTACATATTTTTTTCAGAGGGTGGTGGGCTTGGCAATTTGCTAAACCCCCATTTGGTTTGGGCTCATTACTACCCTGATGTTTGGCATTTTATTTTTAGCGAAAAAGGCATTTCAACGGGGCAATAGATAATAATGGTTTGGCTTTGTTTTAAGGATGCCATGTTCCCTTGTTAGTCTGCGTTTGAGGTCCCTATAGAATCGCATCAACTGCAGTTTGTACGCGACTACAAACATAAATCAGATTACGTCACGACTGTGACATAATGGATAAATGACGCTGATAAATTGTATTTTTTACTTTAAAGATGTTTTTTCCTAAACTTCAGTGACTGCAACTGTAAAGCGGTGGCCGCACATCTGCGACTTGGCATATTATGCTGATATTATTTTTACTTAAGCAAATTCATTTCCACTTAAAAACAATTTTTTACTTAAACAAATTCATTTTCCACAAACATTTCACATAATATGCTGATATTAAGAACACTAAACACGGATCTGTTCATAATCTTCAGTAGAAAGAGAGTGGCCCAAATAATAGATAAAAGATTCATTCTTTTATTAGCAAACTTTTCGGCAATTTCTTTTGCCATCATCAGTGCAGTGAGTGAGACCAAGATAAAAACGAGTCACTATATATACGCTCGGACGTTTTAGAACGCTAAATAAACAAAAAAAGGAAGTCGCGAAGTAACGGTGATAAGAACTGCAACGGAAAAGTATACACGTGTGGCGAAAGTAGTGAGGTCAATGGGAAGCAACAGATACACGTAAGAGGGAATTAGTAATAAAAATAAAAATAAAATAAGAACTCGAGGATGGAAATGCGCGAATATACCATTTCAAAGTGCATACTGTCAGGTCGCTTATAGTCTTGTTGTACATTTACATAATTTAAGAAGAGCGACTGCGATGGTGATTAACTGAGTCGAAATGCCGACTGGATTTGCCAGAACGGCCAGGAAAGGAAATGAGTATCGAGGTGAAATATTTAACACTTTGCATGCATCGTTCTCTACACGTATTAAAAAAGTCTGCTCACTCTTTGCAAGCCACACGGCACAGCTTGCCTTTTGCCACAGTATGCATGTTGCATTATACAAATGAGTTCAATAGGTTTCCTTAAAACCAGGGTTTCTTAAACTGGGGTCCATGGACCCCTTAGGGGTCCGTGAACTAATTTTAGGGAGTCCACGAAGGCTAAATTGAAATACTGGTGTATATTTAGGAAGTAATCAATTTTTCAAAGTAAGTTTAATTAAAAATAAAACGTTTTGGCCATGTATTTAGACTTTATTTTATCATCAGCAAAACGAAGCCAAAAAAATTTAGGGGTCCACGGTAAAAAAAGTTAAAGAACCCTTCTTAAATTCTTAAAACGGAAAATAGTCATCTATACCTTTCAACTCGTTTTACGAATCCTGAAAACTTATTTTTTGTCGCCTATAGGTAAAAACCTAATCTGACTAACGTTGTATTAATCCTGGCAGTCGAGAACATTCACCTGGTTTAAGGTTTAACCAAACTAGACTGATGCTTAACCGTTCAAATATAACGCAGGAGGCATTTGTATGATAACATATTTATAAATGTACATCGAACAACATTTGAAAAACAATTGTTCATTAGCAACAGATTTTACATTTGGTTCATTACAATGTTAACACCATCATTATTTCTTTGCAAGACAGAGGTTTTAAATTTCTCGAAACGAACACAACATCTGTCTATCAATGTGGAGTAAAGCAAGGGGTTCAATGCACTGTTAATGGGAAGCAAAATACCAGCACTAATAAGATAAACATCATTGGGGAGTGGAACACCAGAAACAGCCAAGTAAGCAAGCACACACATTGGGATCCAGCAACAGAAGTCAGTGATAAGCAAGCGGGAAATACGTTTTTGTAGGTTAGTATTAGGTTGTTTGTTCCTTGCATTAGCCATTTTGTTACTTTGTACATAGATAAGTATGTAAGCCACAAGCATAAAAATGAACAGCAGAAAGTTGAGTGTGATAAGAAACACAGAATATTGCCAAGAAGCGTCATTTGCAGAGGCGAACAGTCTGGGCATGCAAACACTAGTTTCACCATAATAACCGAATATTCCTTTTATCGGTTGGTTTGGGAAAGTATTGTGGATAATTTGGGTGACGTCATACCAAGAAAGTGACGTCATGTTATCTAGTGTGATATTATTGGCTAAATACAGCATTTTTTGTTTGGGGACTTTGTCAGTTTTAAAAAACCTACTGGAAAACCAAACATGAGATACAAAATATCCTGAATTGTAATTAACTAAAGGTATATTGGCAGATGTCAATGCAAACAGCCAAACACATGCACATGAAATGTAAATCCATTTCAACTCCAGGGTCCTAGAAATGTATGGTTTGTAAACTGTTGCAAGTCTAAACGCTGTCATGCCAGCCATAGTACCCGAAGAGGCCATGGTAGCTACAACACACAATGCCCCGAGAATAGAACAGGTGCTACTTGTGCGCCAAAGTGCGTCAAACGAACAGTAATCCCCCGAAAACTGTAAACCGTTTATGCTTATTGCAATAAGATAAATGCCCATGAGAAAATCAGCAGGTGCCAAACTAAGCAAAAATATGTAGGTGCTTTTTGTGAAATTATCTGCGTTCTTGTTATTCACAATGTCCCTTATAGTAATAGCGACAACCGCTAAATTCCCAAAGCCAGCCGCAAACCCCATTAACCAGAAGAAGGCTCTGTAAACAGGATTGGCGATCATTTCCTTTTGATTTGAGAAAGTGGAACTTCGCTTACTTATGGGCGGGCATTCGTCACTTCCGTCCGAACATTGAGGGAATCCATTTTCAACCAAGTTGATGTCGACCGACAGGGGCTTTCCATTGCGACAGTAAAACCTCGTTTCGTTGCATCGCGTCCTATCCTCGTCCGATCCGTCGTCACAGTCTATTGTTCCGTCACAAAGGTTGTTGACATCGATGCTGGTGAGCGTTCCGCTAGCGCAATCGTGACGCTTGGGGCACAATCCACGTTCGTCGCATGGCGGCCATGTATAATTCACTCCCTTACATGCTACTCCATACATGGATTTATTACCCATGCACTTCACATCGCAGAACTTAGGTCGAGGCTCACAACCATTGCATTCATCTTTCATGCCCCAACATTCAGGCCTGCCATCGCATTTCGTGGCGCGTGCGGAGCGTGCACCGAAGTAGTCTGATAGGCAATACATATGTTCTCCTTTACCGTCATTCTGTGCTAGTCCGCAATATTTCGTGTTGTATTCTCCTACACAACTGACTTTTTGGTTGCAAAGCACTTTGTCCATATCCACGCAGTCCGTTTCACTTTGGCAATGCATTTGGTTGGGAGGGCAAGTGTGTCTAGCGTCGCCCAAGATATCATGGCAAACTGTTTGGTCGTCGCACAAACATTCATCGGAAAGATCATAGCAGTCAGCCACCCCGTCACAAACTTGTTGCTGAGAAATAACCAGTCGTTGGTCCAAACACAAGAAGCAAACGAATTGTCCATCAACGAAGCAAATATCTGACTTGTCAGCGCATTGAGGTTCATCGTCGTAGATGTTTATCTGCGGTAAAACACAAATTCTTGTTCTGCTTGTTCCCGAGCATTTAAATCCCAGCCCGGTTTTCATTTCATCATCATTGCAACCCATGAAGTTGTCGCAATAACGATGGGTGGAAATGAGATTACCATTACTGCACCGCGACAAACTTGTGTGCGTTCCCTCCTCACAAACCCGCTGTCCATTCCCACAAACCCTGTCTCTCCGCCCTTCACACGGCCCCATAAGTTGGCGGCAAGTCGTCTTGTTGTGGATTGCTTGAAACTTGGTTTTGCTTGTCTCGTTTGAACAATGAGTTACCTTAACCAACTTATCTCCGACCCAAACAATCCGATCTTCACAAGGCTCCTTTCGTCCGACGCACTTGATTCTACCGTCAGCCACTTGTTGCTGACAAGCTCTGCAAAACCACTCGTCGCTACCGTCCAAGCAATATGGCCGACCATCACACATGTAAACCTTACTCACACACTGAAGCCCATCGTTGCAATGCACTGCGTAACTTCCACAACTGCTACA
This sequence comes from Ascidiella aspersa, assembly GCF_963924565.1. Classification (NCBI taxonomy): domain Eukaryota; kingdom Metazoa; phylum Chordata; class Ascidiacea; order Phlebobranchia; family Ascidiidae; genus Ascidiella; species Ascidiella aspersa. Next base: position 26,220,196 of record NC_139454.1, read on the forward strand.
GTTCATCTCATTGCTCCTATCGTAACATGCTATATACCCATCGCACCATTCACTTGCGCGAATACACCTCCCATCATCGCACATCTTCGCTCCTCCATTGCAAGTTGTGCAGTTTGTCTCATCATCACCAGGCCAACAATCCCTCCGCCCGTCGCAAACTTCAGTTTGATTGATACACTTCCTCTCTGACTCGAAATGACTCCCAATATTTCTTCTACACTTAAACTGATCTTTGGCGCATCTTGCGTTTGCTCCAATACACAAGGCGAGCAACGCACAAACAAAAGCAAAACTTTTTAGCAACATTTTATCAACCGTATCTAATCTAACCAAAATTAATAAAGGTTTGGTAAGTCATGTATGATTTTTTGCGGGTCACTATTATAAGTGATTGATATAAAATCCACCAAGTGCAACAAAACAAAAATATTTATCCACTTTTTCATCTATTTTAGAATTAACTCATGATTGCGATTAACACACCCGTTTACCACCCCAACTAGTTGACCCTTAACTGCTTTTAGTTTATGCAAAAGGCGCAAAAAACAACAACATTTCAAGCCCAAAATTGTTGCAAGTTATACAACAAAGACATTCAATGTATTTATGTCTTATCACTCGTTTAAACTAAGCTAAGGCTCACCACTTTGTGAATCATCTCGCATTTCTTGTAAATAATTAGTTCTAACTTAGTCATTAATGACAACTGTTCACTTGAAAGACATTATAAACCTTTCATTTGGAAAACTTCAAGGCGAAAAGAAGTCAAAGCTAACAATTCTAACTAACCTAAAAATCAAAAACAGACACTTTTAAATGAATCACAATTTGAATAAAGGAAATAGCAAAGGTTTACTTCACCAAGATAGACTCGTAGTAAGCTTGTCCTTGTCGCTGGTGCAAGAATAGTTCATGTAAATCACTTGTTGCGATATTTTGAATCATTCTTTTGTAATTGCCACACGAGTGAGATAATCTTGGATCAAACCAAGCTTAGCAGACCTGTGCATTGCGCTCGTATACTTGGAACAAACAACTCTCAGTTATATTAAGCCATTATGTAAATTAACGCGGTTGAAGTTTCGGTCGTTTGTTGTTCGATGCTAATATCACAATGTTATTTTAAAGTAAGAAGCTATTTACCCGATAATAAAGCAATTTAAATCAATGCATAATCACCAATGGATGTGTGCGTATCCGAGCGAGTAGGACAAAAAAACAATCACACATTTATTAAGAATTTAACCGAATAAGAAAATAAATTTTAAAAACAAAACAAGCTTAGAATGATCTATAATTGTCAGTGGTGAAAGTAAACCGGAACGGTGGGAAATGGCGTTTTCAAAACACATTTTTGCAAGTACGCCATACCGGTAAAACAATGATCTGTTTCACCGAACCATCCCGCCATCTCCTTCAATGTATTCATACTAGGGTTTAAGTTGCTTATTTGTGCACAAAAGTGTCTCGAAAGTAGAAGGACATTATGGACGGTGTTTCTTAAATGTATTTAGACTAAGATTTTGATTGCATATTTGTGTACAACATCACGCAATAACTTCAGGTTTTCAAATGTTAATTGTGTTAAACGTCCCGTTATCACGTGACTTTGTGACGTCATCTGTAAAAACTGTACGTCTTTCAGAAAGAAAATGATTTTTTTCATCCCCGCTAATCGTGCAATTATGCGGCTGGAGCGATCCGAGCAAATAGCCGCTTCCTTAATTTGGTTTAAGCGAACGTTTCTTTAATTTCCAACGTTCTGACAAAAGCAAAGCACTACTTGATCCACGGCTTCCATGTTTCGGAATTTGATCGTATTAATTGTAAAAAGGGCAATTTTGAAATGAATGAAAAAGCATAAAGTAAGTAAGTGTTAATCTTGCAACCGTTCTCCTACAAACAGCAACTTGGTTTGGCCACAATACATCGAGACAGGGATATCTTAGATGAAAACTTGTCCACTCTACAGCTGATTTGTTTCGTTTAGACTTCACTAAGCCTAAACTTTTGTTAGGGATGTCTGATACTTGACATTACATTCCTATAACCGTTTTTTGGACAAAAAAATTCCTTGTTATGCTCAAACAAACAATAGATCAAATTAAAACTATGAAAGGTCTTTTTTCAGGTTATTACGCCAAAATATGCTTTAGCTTTAGAAAACTTACTTACGTCCTTTTGTTAATTTGAATAAAGGAAATAGCAAAGGTTCACTTCACCAAGATAGAATCGTAGTTATAATAAGGTTGTCCTTCTCACTGGTGCAATAATAGTTCATGTAAATGCCTTGTTGCGACATTTTGAACCGCTGGTTTGTAATTGCAACACGTTTCTTATCTTTTGACCGAAGATTTCTAGAAATATACCTTCCTCAAACTAAAATGTAGCAAAAACTTTGCAATTTACTGTAATTTCTCGAACCAGAGTTTTGTAAGTTTTTTACAGATTAACAAATACCGGCCAATATTTTCTTGTTTGCCGACAATATAATAAAGAAACAAATAGGTGGCCACTTTGGACATAAATAAACTTTTTCACTAGTTAACTAAAATGCGCTAAAGTTAATTTAGAGCTGTTGCTTCCTTTTTTGAAATAGTAATAAATTTCACCAACGTTTTTTCATAAAAACGTGTGGCCTTTAAGATTTTTATTGTAATAAATCAGGGGCGGAGATATTTTTTATGCGATTGGCGAAAAAATGCGTTTGTTTGTTTTAAAAAATTTAGAAGGGGACGTGGCACCCTGCACACATTGCTTATCATATCGTTGTTATATGTTTAAAATAAAAAAGAAATGCATCCGCGAAAAACATAGATTAGGCTGTTGGAGAGTCCCATGCCACTAGCTAGAGTTCACATTTATAATTTACACTTAAGAGTTTACATGCGTGAAAAAATATTGGGGGTTGATAAAGATTCATTGAAAAAGCAAATCGACTTCAAAGTGAAATAAGATTCACGCAAAGTGCGAAAATATGGCGATTGCTTATTGCCCAGATTGTAACATAGATCGCGAGGGCTGAAGGCTGCCCACACCTGCAGTAAAGGTTCTGGGTTTGGTTGAAGTTTCAAACAACATTGTGACGTGTTGTTAAGGTGAACTTTTAACCCCAAGTGAAAGGATGTTGACGAGATTGAATCTTGGAAGTCACAAACCAAGCTTACCTGAGCAAGGAGCCGCGCTAACCTGAGCTTGCGCTTGTATATTTGGAACAATCTCTCAGTTATATTAGGCCATTATGTAAATTACCGCGGGTGAAGTTTCGGTCGTTTGCAAAGCAATGAAACACTTGCCCTTACTCTCACCTTTTCGTGTAGTTTTGTAAAAAGGTTAGACTCTAAAAATAGTTGGATCCTTCTGTTATATCGGGGTTGTGAGTTCGAATCTCATCGTAGCCAAGTACTTTCTGGCGGCCAACGTCTTGCTTACGTACAAATCCTTGTTGACGGTGTAGCGCTATAAGTTAGCACATATATTGGCACAATCAGGTGTGCAATTATGATTAATTTTTACTGTTTCTTGTTCGATGCTAATATCACAATGTTATTTTAAAGTAAGGGGCTATTTACCCGGATAATAAAGCAATTTAAATCAATGCATAATCACCACTGGATGAATGTGTACCCGAGCAAGCCGGACAAATATCCAATCGCACTTTCTGAAGCTATTTACCCGGCAAACAAGGTAATTTACCAAAATTAGAAAATAAATTAAAAAAAACAAAACAAGACTTAGATTAATCGCTAATTGTCATTGGTGAAGTAAGCCGGGACAGTCCGGAATGACGTTGCGACAAATCACTTTTGCACGCCGGTAAAACAATGAGCGTTTTTCACCGAGCCACCCGTCATCTCATTGATGTATTCATACAAGGGTTTAGTTGCATATTTGTGCACAACAGCACGCGATAACCCCAGGTTTTCAAATGTTACTCGCTTTAGACGTATCTTTATGACGTAACTTTCTGACGTCATCTGTAAAAGTTTTATGTGTTCCAGTAAGAAATTATTCTACTTCGATCTCTGCTAATTTGTATTTATGTGGGCCGAGCGATCCGATCAACTAGTCACTTCCTTATATTGGTTTATGCGAGCGTTTAAAGCTTTAATATTCCATAATATGTATATTATATTGTTTAATGTTAAAGAAGCAAAAAAATTGTTACGTTTATTTATTCTTTAGCTCTACCTAGCGGTCGTTGAATTTTAAAACTAACTGTGTAACCCGGGTTAGTAATTAGCGAGGCTACAACGTAAAAATATATGGTGCGATTAATTTCTTTAAATATGGATTTGTCAAATGACAATCGCTTTTTAATTTGCTGAAATCTAGCTCGGGTATTTCCAAACGGCTCCTTGAAAGCCTGAATATATTTAAAAATTAAGTGCGGTTACCAGCATTAATTTAGGCGCGGCGCGAAATTCCAAGTTGATTGCGATCAGCTGATCGAGGAAAGCGCCGCTGGCTTTCTGGAAACGCCTTCACAAGGAAACTGGAGAGCTTCAAGTTGGACGTGGAAACAAGTTGCCGGTTTGAAGCAACTTTGTACATTTTGTTCGGGTGATCTCGTTTAATACGCCACTGGGGCGTACAACTATTACGAGGTACCAACTAGTGGCTGTCACGCGCGTAAATCTCGGCTGTGGGAGATAGGCTTTAGTTTTAACCTCTTTTGACGCAGGGAAACCGCTTGGGTCAAAGCAAGGTTCGGGCAGGGAACCTTGCTTGATCTTGGCGGTGCAACGTAGTTCTGGTGCCACGAGAAGGTTAGGGTGCGTTGTAGGTGGCCCATAGAAGAGCTCGTGGCACAATTTTGAATAAATAGGTTGCTTTTAGCTTCGCGTTACAAATAGTGGGATAAGCCGCCACCAAGTTGCCTAGGATGTCGTAGAAGTGTGGCGGTTTTAACTGAATAAGGACTTTCGTGCTAGATTCCGACGGTTGTGTTCACGGGCTTGTCTTGTGTCCGTGTAACGCAAGTCGATACAAACCGGTATTGGCACCAAACCTCGCGTAGGGCATAGGATCCCCGCCCCTGGCTTTAGCTCTAAATGCAGATTAAACGGCCATTTGTGTCATTTTGTTTGGGTAAGGGTGTTGAGAGTTAGAACGGTGCTGTGTGGATCTTTCTAGGGTGGCGCTGTTTAGCACCGTTCTTATAAAACCGTGTTAAAATCAAATAAATATTCTTTACACTTTTTCTCCTGGAGCTAATTGACCGTTCCCTAATCACTGTTTTTCAAGCTAGTCAGTGGGTTTAGCCCATTTGTAAAGTAATTGCTTGAGATTAGTGTAGGCCTTGTCCTGGCGTTTTGGCATAAATCTTCCCTTCCAATCCCTGTGACTAAGTAGCAAGAAGTGCCGGACAAGGCTAAACGCTTGAAAACCAGTTTGAATCTGAACGTTGTAGCTTTTATGAAACCTGCGCTTTGATTTAAACCAAATTTTGCCAATTAGGGTCCACGTTAAACGAGAGTCTTACTGCAAAGCTCTCGTTCGGTCAATAGCTCCATTTTCTTGTGTTTTATGATAAGGTAGTAAATAGCTAACAACTGCCCCACAGTCGCCTTAGACGTTGCCAAAGTTGCGAACATATTTCAAAAAATATTTGTTAATTTTTTATCGTTAATATTCGCAACTGGCCAATTCGCGTGACAGCCACGCCTTCTGTTGTAGACGTTTTGCACATTTATAACTTCTGATAAGCAGAAAGGGTCAGGATTGGTTCAGAGCCTTTTCACTATAACACTGCACTTTTACTGTAAGCACACTGCACAGCTCTGAACCTTTAGCGCATTAATCGGCAAGCACGTGTGTTTGGTAATTTGCATGTTTGGTTGAAATCCGCCATTCTGAAGATGAACTAAGAACTCATAACCATTAACGAACTCGGAATTGAATAACCGCGATGCGACGAGACGATGGAATCGGACCTAACTAAAGAACTGTGTGTTGTGTGTGCACTTAGTAAGTCTGCTACATACAAATAAACCCTAAAACAAACATTTGAGACAGTTTACACGCCTTGGTTTTGCCGAGTATAAAAGAGTAAGGAAGTTGTAGCAAAAACAATTATGTTATTGGGTGAAGGTCTAACGATTCCTAGAAAAATCTCAATCTTTTGTCGCTTCAGGTTTTTTTGTCGCTTCAGGTTTTTTTGTCGCTTCAGGTTTTTTGTCATTTCAAAGTTCAAATGGTAAGTTTTGGCCGCTTTGTTTTTGCAGGTGATTACAAATCCACAAACCCACACACAAACAGAACAATTATGAAAATAAGGAACATTAAGGTGTAGTCTTAGAGAACAAGGGCGTAGGTTTAGGCTCGCCAATACACTCCTAGCTTTAAACAGTTTTTAACTATTTGTTTTTGTACTTTTCATGTAAACGACGTCACTGGAAGTATTCGATGACGTCGTCATGACGACATTGTGCACGGACAAGTCATTACGTCATCAAACTGTCACGGGCAAAATGGACAGTTTAAGATCACCCATCGTCATCTGCCATCTTATAGCGTATACCTTTTCCATGTGAAGCTTTATGTTGTAATTCTGAACTTCAGTAAAAGTTGATTACTGTCTGTAAAAATTATAATATTGTGTTTTAACTGTAATTGCGGTGCAGGTTTTTCGTATATTGAATTTTATGATCAACATTTGTGATTTTGTTTCAATTAGGAAAAATTACACCAGAGTTCACAATAATGCCTTAATTTATGTAAATTAAGAAGAAAGTCTTAATGTTTTTTTAATTTTCGACTTAAAACTTTTTGCGGTTAATTCGCACGTTTTAGAATCACCTTTAAACTAAATTACATAAGAGGCAGTTGAAAGCAAAAAAGCCGTAAGATTCTGAAGGTAATTTTTGTATAAACTAAATTTCAAATTTGTTCACTCGAAATAATAAACTTAACCTGTAAGAAGTTTGAAAGACACCAGTCGAAATTTAAAGAAATAATAAAAAATCGATTTATTTGTGAAACAAACATTTTTTTACACAAAATCTTATAGTGAAAATTTAACTTTAAACATTTTTAATTATACTACGGCTATATGCTGACAAAACAACGTAAACTAAGTGCTCGCTTGGTAGGATTTGATATTGTCGGTTGAAATTCAAGTAAACTTTGCTACTCACCATAATAAATTCTAAATTATTGCGCCTTGTACAGATTTATTGTGACTTTGTATTAAAATAATTTACATGGCAGAATACAAAGGCAAATCGAATGCTTTGCCTTTCTATCGTTATTTCCAAATTGTTCCAAAGGAGAAGGTTAGTAGGTGAATATTGAACGGTTGCAAAAAACCAGATAAAGCATAACAAAAGAGGAAGCCTTATTAAAACGTAAATTCTAGCTTTGATTAGACATACACATCTGCTTTAAAGGTGGCATCTTATCGAAAAAAATGCAACGAAACATATATTTAGGTGAAAGCGCACAATCGACCTATTATGGACTTGCAGTCCAGAAACATATTTCTGCGTTTGTAGGTTTTCCGTTGGATGTGAAACGGTTGTTAAAAACGAATGCGCAGTATTAACTAAAACTGTCTCAGTGAAAATAAGTGTGTAGGCTAGATCGTCGCAACCTTAAATTGACCAATGCCTAAAAAACATTTAATAGGTTGAAAAAATGCTAAAAAGAAAAATGTTTGACGCTATTATTATGTTTTGTTCTCGGCAAATTCGGTCTACGGAAGAATTAGTTTTGAAGAACAATATAGTAGACTACTTGCCTTTAAAAAAGTCTCCGCCAATTAATGTAGCCTTGAAGAAACATTTTGGAACAAGATAATTTTTGCAAAGTTTTCTAAAAATAGATTTCCATCTTGCAAATAGATGGTTTCACAAACTACCTAGTGGTCATGTGCTTGAATAGTTAAAAAATCAGATGTTTACCGGATTTCTGCACTTTTTTCTAGAAAAGGATTTTTTGCATTGGTAGTTTTAATGCGTCGTTGGTTATGTTTCTGTGTAATTAAAAAAAACGAACATTTTATTTAAAATATTAAAAACAAAAACTGAATAACAGAATAATGCTGGATCACAGAGATCGTTCAGCAGTGTAAGAATTGAGAATAAACGTATTTAAACGTATAGGCGAGCTTGTTATATCAGTCATCGTCTTAGAGTTATATTATTCATGACATATAGATTAAAAAAAGAGTTACTATTTTATTATACCAACTAATAACCATAAAGAAGCAAAAACTTTACCATCATACGCAAAGCATATTTGTTTCAAAGATCGGGTTTTAATTTAACCAGAGTTTTACAGGAGACGAATAAAAAAATCGGACGTTTTTTTAAATTCAGGATGAATCAAATTTCTGTTTAACGTGAAAATAAAACTCGTTTTCGAACAAAGAAAAACGCAGTTCCCTCCAACGAAGGCACAATCCAAGTGACAGAAATGAAGTTGGCCACGAACGAAAGCGCCGGGTTCGAATCCCGCCTCGTCGAGAAGTTTCTAATGCCGCCTTTGCTCGTTCTGTCCAGCTACTTGCTCATATGCTCGCTCGTCTACCAGTTCATGCAAGTTCGCTCAAGTCAGGCCACTTCTGCAAAGCTCAAGTGGAGCGACCGCTTTTGCACGCTTGCAACTGCTTCGCTAATGATCCTAGCTTGTGTACAACCAAGTGAGATCTACGCGAGCAGCCACATCAACGCTCTGTGTAACCTTTACTTCCCCTTGGTCGCTTTCTTGTGCCATTTCAGCCGAACTTGCATCCAACTTGTGTTCTGGTGCCGCCAGAGAATGCTCTTCGCCAACCCCGCGCTAAGATTCAGCCCCGCAATGTTGACAAGTGCAAAGATAGTTCGTGCCGCTGTTGTATCACTAATGATCGCCCATCCCGTCTTCAGCTTGGTCTTTACGGTTTTCTTCGTCAAGAAACAGGCGTCGGCCGGAGGTTGCGAAATGATGCACCAGCAACTAAACGTGGTGATTAGTGTTTCATTTGCGGTTGACTTTATACATAGGCTTCTTGTAACTTGCCTCACATTGGCACCTCTCATGAAACTGAAGTCAAGAGCAAAAAACGATACGAAACAGCGAATAATATCCACCGTAAATCACACTTACATCTGCATGATAACAGCTATGATTTCTGATATTATTTTAATTTCGCTCGCCGCCAAAAATTTCGCAATTCTGCAAAGGTCAGCTTTATCGCTACTGATGAGTTATTCCAACATCTGTAACTTCATAACAATGTTGTTAACGTTTAAAAACTCCAGCACGCGCTTTCTTCCTTGTCATTTTACTGATTATAACGAAAGCCCGAATTTGGGCTTCGTTACTTTTTTTACCACGACTGATGTTTAAGGTTTTCCCTCTTTCTCGCTTTCTTGTGTTTAGGGCTTTAATCATTTTTACTTTAACGTTTACACTTAAAAGTGTTTTTCAGTCACTTTTGCAACATTTTATTTTGGGGCACCCTTGTAACGGCTTAGTTTGATCAGTGTATCAACTGCATTGCTGCTTTGCCGAAGCCCGCACCTTTCTTGGACTAAAACGATGGAATTGACACCAGTCAACTGAGTTTAACTCGGGTTGTGTTAACCGACTCCGTCGTTCCGGAGAACACACTAGATATTGTCCCCACTTTTGTAGCAATTGATTATGTGACACCCTTTGTTGCTGTTTGATCTGCTTGTACTGTTTTAATTGTATTGCTGTTTCGTAAGCCGTGGCGGTATCAAACAACTTTAAAAGCAAACCACTAGAAATATATGATCACTTCTGGACTGTCACGCCAAAATTGGTCCGACCGGATCGAACAGATTTGTCTAGGGTTAGGGTTAGGCCGGACCAGTTTTGGCCTAGCCGGACCTGTTTTAGCGGCTGTTCCAACCTCAAAATTGATCCGACAGGATCAGTTTGGGCCCCGTACCAAATTTCGCGCTACAGGACCACTTTAGAATGAAACCAACTTTATAACAGTTTGATTTACTTAATATAGTGCAGCATTGGCAACCCATGGGCCTTTGCTTGTGTAGCGCGGTTAATGAAGTTCATTTTGGAGCATAATGGTTGGATGTAGTAGTAAGCCGTACCGTACTGAATGTGAAAGCCCATACAGAAGTATAGGTATTATTTTGAACGTTTTGAATAACTCTTTTTCAAGGTTGAAAATGAATAAAATTTGTTCGAAACGTTCAAAATATACTTAATTCTGTATGGGCTTTGATATTCTTTATACGTAAAGTTCATTTTATATTTTGCTTAAGAAATCCCAGCGCACACTTTAATAGTAAATTATCACATAAAAGTGTTTTTCAGTCAGTTTTGCGTCATTTTATTCTTAGGGCACCCTTGCAACGGTTTGATTTGCTTAGTGTATCACCTGCATTGCTGTTTCGCCAAAGCCCAAATCTTTCTTAAACTGGAAAGATTTAATAGTTTCCATTTAACTGAATTTAACTCTGATTCCCATTTTTAGCCGTTACGATGAAAAACCAATGATATCAGCCAAATGATATCAGTGTGTTTTGAAAGTATGCGCAGGAAACAGTAAAATGAAATGACTTTAAAACGTCTGATCAAAAATCATGTTTTTTGCTGTAATACACTCGGCATAAGCTTAAATGTCGCATTTCTACCTTTTGTGGAAAATATTTTTATGTAGACCAATCATAGCGTATTTCCATTAAAATTGTGTAAATGAGCCTTGGAATCCACATAGTTATATACACTGGTGGGATTCAGCTGGTTCGCACCGATTCTATAGAACCGTCTCGCGAAATTTTATGAGATCAGCCACCGGTTAACATTACTGGCTATACTGTCAATCGATTTTTGCATCTTATTCCATGCATTGATTTTGAAGGTCCAAGTATCTTACGTGTTTATTTTTTTAAAAATGTGCAATGGTCAAGTTTGCAAGTAACAGTTTATGCATTGTGTAATGTGTTTTATATTTGTAGTATTTTTCCTTTTGTAATTGTTTGTTTAAAAATTTAATTGTTGCGTCATAAATGCAAGTCATGAGACGACTGTTGCTTTTTAGTGTTGCTGTTAGCACTTAGCAGTGATGGGATTCAGACGGTTCGCAGTTCGCTACATTCCCTGCAACTTAGAGCTGTGCATCCTGTTCTTGTAACTACTTTAATTATTTCCCAGAAAATATGACTTTGCAAGCCTAAAGCTAGAACAACGGACTAGCTTGCGGTGAGGTTCGAACTCACGACCTCGGTCAGACCGGGACCGTCAATCTTCGTTAGTCAGCTAATTTTAGTAACAACCTTTTGTGTCTGGTACGAGGTACATTTTTGTACATATTAAGAAATTACAGACATATTTTAAGTTCGACAATCACTATGGACGTAATTTATCCTTCTAGAAGTACTAGGAGCTAGGAGATATGGCTTAAAAAACATTTTTGTTTTGGTTCACCTACAGCTATTTAATACCATGTCAGTCATATTGCAACCCTTTTTACGCGATGAACAAAACATCTTGGCATGCGGAATGCAGGGATGTTTTCTGTGTTTTACTTCTCAACAATGAATTTATCGACTGACAACCACAAAGCAAAAAAACAGCTCAGGATTTTGTACAATAGAGGCGATGAAAGAAGTTTTAAATAAGTCCTATACATACTCACGTCCCCTTATGCAAATACAAAAAATGCAAATACAAAAATGAATAATTATGTAGAGCAATGGTCGGCAAACTTTTTTTGTCGCGGCCCAAAGCCTTTTCAGAGCTATTGAAGGCCCAATACGTAAAACCACTATGAAAAAGTGGCGGATTCGGGATATTTGACTTTTAGGTCAAATATAATACTGCGCCTTGGTGCCCAAAACACTGGCACGTCATAATGTAAAACATAATATAAAACGAAGAATATACTCGAGAAGCGCAAAATTTTTTTCAATTAATTATATAGTTGGACAGGCTCCCACATTTGGCACGTGGGCCTTTCTAAGCTGAGTCAATGTAAAAATTATCTGCCACACCAACTTAAAAAGAAAGTGCTATGCACGCACGACTATTACGCGGCCCACAAATACATTATAAAACTAAGCAATTCAAAAGTGACTCACGGGCCACTAAAATTGGCTCTGCGGCCCTTTTTTTGGCCGACTTTGCCTGAAACTTTTTTACAAACCTAAAAAAAAAAAAAAAAAAAATCACAAATTTAGAAAGAAACCAAAAGCAAGCTTTCGCATTTATGTTTTCAAATTTTTTTTTAAAAACATATCTGTGTAATTAGTTTTTTCCTCTAGACCACCAGTATATAACAATGAAAAATAATATATATACTTCTCCTCGAAATTGAACCTAACTTGCGTTATAAAAAAAAAAAAAAAACTCAGCGTCGTCGCTTACGTGAAACGTTGTCATTTTAATAATAATATTTTAACGAGAACCAACCAACAAACTGAAGTTTAAACGCAGATTACTTGTTAACGAAAAACAAATTTTTAGTCGCTTCTTGGAGGCCCGACAATAAAAAGTAAACGAGTTTGAATTTGTACAGTCGCGATATCGTAGCTGCTGAGGTTTATCCGAGGCGCGATTATTACTAGTTAAAATAAAATAAAGAAAAGATAAAAATAAGTTATTATACGGCCCATTAATTAACGAATAAAATAGTGTTATATGCCCATTACATTGAAGACTTCAAAAGTAACGTTTTAAAGTAAAATTCAAAGTGTTTGTTTCAACTTTTTAGTCAACCGGCCTAATTTGCTTCAAACTATAAAAGCGGCTTCTGCAAATATATAAATGTGAAAAACAAAAGAAACGAAATAAACAACTTTGAATTCTCACGGTCTGGTTTCTCTTGCTGAGAAACTAAGCTCTTCGTCGCCAACCAACAAACGAAAGTTTAATCGAGGATTACTTAAAACGAAATCTAAGGTTTAAAGATGTCTTCTTCAAGATTGGCGAAGTGCTGCTTGACGTTTACGCCAAATCGTCAAGCCCTAAGCCTTGGGTGAGCTTGTCCCATAAGCAACTTCGAGCTTGGTTTGAACTTCTATGGGCGGTTGGAAGAAGACTGCTCGTAAGTCAAGTGTCATTATAGTTAGTTGGTTGCAAGTTGATTGTTGTTGTTAATTACTACTCTATAGGAACGAGTAGAAATCACTGAAAATAAACGAACAACGTCTTTTTCTACATGTGTCAGAATACTACTATACTAAAGTTACAAACATCGCGCCTACCGGTAACAACTCACCAAAAAACTCGGCTAAAAATACTTCTATCTTCGCGAAAACGAAATTAAATTAAAAAAAGTTACAACAAATATATTAGAAAAATAAAATTTTTTTTATACAAAAAAAAAAAATTTTTAGTCAGCCGAAATATTGGCAGTTTGTCCAAACGCACTTGGAGAAACCGCAAATTATCATTTATTCATTCTGAAGTCATTTTCACAAAAACAGTAGCGTTTGTGGATTCTAAAGATTGGTTGATAAAGTACTTTCATAAGTTGGATTTCAAAATCAACAATTTTCCCAAAACGACTTCTAAATAACAGATTGACGACATGAAGCTTATCGCAGCCTACAAATAGTTATAGGAACGAGATTTGTCTGTTTGATATAACGCTCGACTATTTATTATAGCGCATTTCACATCACCAGTATTCCCTATTTTATAACATAGGGCTAAATCGGCAAAATTGGCCAATTTCGACGCTCATATACCAGCGATTTTTTTCGAATATTTTTCGAACTGCTCCGATTGTGCTGAAATTTTCACACAAGATGCGCTAGGACAATATGAATCCAACGGTGATACTTATATAGTCCAATTCTTTATAATTAACGAGAAAATGGACATTTTTTATAAAAGTTATCCAAAAATACGCGATTTTTGGCATTTTTTAAAAATCGACCTTCTCCGATTTGAGTGAAACTTTGTGTGTAGATGCGCCTTGGGCGTAGAAACAACATGGTAAAGTTTCAGTCCCCTAACACCTAAAATAAAGCTAAAAATCGACTTTGAAGATTTTTTGATTTTTTTTTTCCATTTTGCGAATTTTTGAAAAAAAATCCCCAGGGATTTCCCCGAAAAAAATCCCGCGGAACCTTTTTCCAATATTTATCGGTTGTTAATTTTATTTATTATTCATTCTGACAAGTCAGATTTTCTTCTGCGTGCAGATTAATTCACCGCCAAAATTTGATGCTAGCAAGCAACAATTGACAGTAAGCACTTAACCCAGTTGCCAAATACATTCCCATCTAGTGAAGCTCTTAACGGGAGCAATTTGCTGCGCCCAAAAGCCACAAGACGGGTGTTATTAGCTTGTTGTAATGCAAAACCTCTATGTTAAATTAAGGTTATAAACTGTAAGAAAAAACTTTCGTTTGTTGGTCGAAAGTGGAGCAAAAATTAACGTTCTGCTTTAATGAGTTTGGTAAATTGTGATTAATTTATTAAAGCAAACCATTTGAAAAATTCAAGCCAAGATAGTTACAAAACAAATCTCAACATACATTTTAGTTACCTGCCGTTTGTTGCAAAACAAAGTGCGTTTTTTCAATTGACTAAAGACCGTAAAATTATTTTTTTTCTTCGTCTGCTGAACTTAGCTGATAGAATGTAAGTTGTAGTAATCGTTTTGGCTCGATTCTTCCAACTGAAGAAAAGGGCCGGAAATACCACAACACGGTTAGTGATGGTCTGAGCCAAGCCCTTTATTAAACCTGTCTCTACCAGGGAACAGGTGCCACCACGAAGTTAGGGTCCGAATTGTTAAGCGGAGTAGGGGATTTTTGTTGTTGAAAAATAGCCAACGTTTCGTGCAATTCGCAAATCTAGATATGTTTTTGTACCGAATAAGAAGTTATCTAAATGTAAAAAACGCGTTTGTATTATCTCTATACAATAGCGACAGTCTACATTTTTTCAAATTAAAGGTTAAAAACACTAAAAAATGAACAGGCAGTCAGAAACAGTCTCTGTTTTCTTCAAATAGTTTAGACGGTAATTCCAAGTTTCATCATTCTACTTTTTTTTTGTTTTTTTGCTTAAAGAAAGCAAGAGTAAAGTAAAAGGGGTAGTGGTTTGTCTTCCCATTGGCCAAAAAGGAGGCCGGGAATGTCTGAAGGTCAGTAATGGTTCAGGCCCTCTTCAGGACAACCATTCCCAAAGGGATATGGTGCCGCCACAGGGAGGTAGGGTCCGAGTTATAACTGCGCACTGGCAGAAGGTCAACTTTTCGCCTTTTTGTTTTGGTGTAGGTAGAAGGTAAGTGCCAGTATTGGTAATAATTTTAGTTTACAGTTTCACAACTAGTATGTTCTGTTAGGTTTGTTTAGTAGGTAGGTATAAGAGGTAAATGTTTAAACCTTTTGTTTGTGGTGGAGGTGGTACAATTTTGACAGCTCGTTTTGTTACTGTAAAATAAAAGTGTTAGGATTTAAGACCAGCGCCCTTTTTTCACAAGACCATTGTTTTTTATAAGTTTAATCACTTTTACCTCGTAATTTCAATAAATGCTTTATTATATAATTGCTATTTACAAATACCGCCGACGGTTTTAATAACGGTGTTAACAACGGAAATTACCCGGAAATTAATAACACAGTGAAGCTCTAATTGTGTATTATATGCGCGAAGCACGAAAAATTTTGGGTTTACATATAGTTAAAGTTGGCCAAAAATATAGATCGACAGGTACTCAGGACCATATTTGGCACGTGGGTCTGAACCTCGCTGTGAAAATATAAAAGTTCTAAACCACATGTAGTTTTAAAACAAAGTGCAATAAATGTACGGCTATCACGCGGCCCACAACTTCATGATAACACTAAGCTGTTCAAAAGTAACTCGCGGCCCACTAAAAATGGCTCTGCGGCCCACATTTGGGCCGCGGCCCACAGTTTGCCGACCACTGATGTAAAGAAACGACGCGTGTCTGTTTGTGCTTGTAATTATAGCGTTGCAGCCTGGTAAAGGGTTAAATCGCAGTCGCTCTTGTGCTATATGATGTCACGCTACTGCTGGATAAAAAACGGCAGTCAACGATGCACTCCTGGATCTTGTGATGCCCGGTTTTTATTTGATGTTAAGGATGAATAATCGAAATAAATACGTTTATTGATTCTTTAACGCCATCTGGCGGTCGTTTTATTTTCTTAAATACGGATTGGATACACAAGATTCGCTTTTTAATATGCTCGATTTTTTCTTGGTTATTTCCAAACAAAAATTCCAAAAGTGCGGCGCGAAATTCCAAGTTGATTGCGATCAGCCGATCGAGGAATGCGCCGCTGACTTTCTGGAAACGCCTTCACAAGGAAACTGGAGAGCTTCAAGTTGGACGTGGCGAGCACGTTGTCGGTTTGGAGCAACTTTGTACATTTTGTTTGGATGATCTCGTTTATACGCCACTGGGGCGTACAACTATTATGAGGTGCTGTAACAACTAGTGGCTGTCACGCGCGTCAATCTCGGCTGTGGGAGATAGGCTTTAGTATAACATCTTTTGACCCCGGGAAACCGCTTGGGTCAAAGCAAGGTTCGGGCAGGGAACCTTGCTTGATCTTGGCGGTGCAACGTAGTTCTGGTGCCACGAGAAGGTTAGGGTGCGTAGTAGGTGGCCCATAGAAGAGCTCGTGGCACCATTTTGAATAAATAGTTTGCATTTAGCTTCGCGTTACAAATAGTGGGATAAGCCGTCACCAAGTTGCGTAGGATGTCGTAGAAGTGTGGCGGTTTCAACTAAATAGGGACTTTCGTGCTAGATTCCGACGGTTGTGTTCACGGGCTTGTCTTGTGTCCGTGTAACGCAAGTCAATACAAACCGGTATTGGCACCAAACCTCTTTTGTCGCTTCAGGTTTTTTGTCGCTTCAGGTTTTTTGTCGCTTCAGGTTTTTTGTCGCTTCAGGTTTTTTTGTCGCTTCAGGTTTTTTGTCGCTTCAGGTTTTTTTGTCGCTTCAGGTTTTTTGTGGCTTCAGTTTTTTTTTCTAATGGGTAAGTTTTACCGCCTTATATTTGTAAAATACACAACAGAACACTAGGACCTAGATCCGATGAATTTATGTAATTTTTCCCGTAGTTTGTCTGAACAGGCTCACCACTCTAATAGGCCATGGATCCTCGATGTTATTTAACCATTTTTTTTTGTATTTACATGTAAATTACGTCACGGGACAAACAGATGACGTCATTGCCAACATATTTTTTTCGCCGAGTGAACACAACAATCATCTCCGATCTTGTTGCATCAGTGTTACGTCACAACATGCTGATTATATCCGAGTGCGGTCGTTAGTACTCGTTACGTCACAATTCAATTTAAACCAGTTTAAAGCGGTTCTAACAGGTCTCCGATGAAAAGTCCGGTAAATTTCCTACAAAAAATGAATTTCTTAAAATTTGTCAAAAAATCGAAAAAACATCAAGGCTGTAGCCTTGCCAAATTTTTAAATTTGACCCAAAAACTATTTTGCTTTTTATTTCTTTAAATTGTGGATTAAACCAGTTTAAGGCGGTTCTATCAGGTTCCTCTTGTTTTAATTGTAACACTTAAACCAAATATTTTTGTCGTAAAACTCTCTAAGAACCGATTTGTCTAGTTTCAAAATAATCACAATATGATTTTCCGAATAATTCCATATTAAGCGCAAAACGTTCGAATGTTCATCAAAAATGATTTCAAAACAAATCTTTAAATATCATGACGTCATTACGTCAGGCCGTGCTTTATGATAAAACAATGCTTTCGTAAAATTAACATTTTTGGACAGTATTTCCTAAACGCGATTTTATGCGTCAATAAACACTACGCTGTGACGTAATAATAGTGCAACATAGCGAGAAGTTGCTTGAGGTGATGATCTTCGAACGCCGGCTTTAATGACGTCATTGACATGAAAATAGAAAAAGGTTAAATGTTAATTATCAAGGTTGGAGCGAATGCATTGGTGAGACCGAACCTAACTGCGCTTGATGTTTGATTTCAAATTGCTTGCCTGAAGTTTTCGGGCGAATCACTTGACAAGCCGGTTCACAAATACACACACAATGACGTAATAATGTGACGCTATAAAAGAAGTAAGATAAAGAACCTGTGTAAGAGTAGAATTTATATGAAAAACGAAAGTTCGGCGCGCGAATCGATAAATTGCAGCTATTTGGTTAAAAATGCAATTTTAGATATATATTTCGAGAAGGACGTGACGCATTAAGCAGAGATAAAAGCAAAACAAAGAAAAATGGCGAATTTATTAAGAAAATCGGGCTTGGCTTAAGCCATTTAGTAAAATATTTTCTAAAATAAATAGCTTTGATATTCTTATTATGTCTTACTAAAACCTCCAACCATTGTGCTCCAAAATTGCAAGATCAAAATGGGGGGTGTATAACAGTTATATAAGTTGATTGTGATTGTCCGCCCTATTTTAGTCACGTGATTAGGTGGAATACAGGGTCATGAACTTTACTTAACTGAATAAATTCTGTGTGTTATTCTATTTTCTTTTTACAACTTTCAAATTTTTGCTGACAACTTTTGTGCTGAAGCCCAGAACCAAAGCTGTATAATTATTTATGTAGACATTATTTTTTACGCGGAATTTAGTTCTTCAAATTTTGTTTAAAAACTATTTGAGAAAAGCACACGAGTTTCGTTGGATGCCATTTATTCCGACCAGCCATTTTCGCCAAACACTAAAAAATCGCTACAAAACACAGCAACATCGACCTCCAGCGGCTGAAATATACACCGAAAAAGACCGCAAGTGGGCGCACGTGTGCAAGCAAAAGCGACAAAAACACTCGGGAAGGTAGTTTAAGTATTTGGAGGAAGAATTGACCAAGTGAAGCAGCTCCGAGGTTTACTTGGTCACGTGATAGTCGTCGCATTGTTTGCGGGGATGACGTCACAAAGGAGGTCGGTAAAATCATTAAAAGCAGCACCTATGGGGGGTAAAACTGGTGATGACGTAACAAGGGATAGTGCAATTATCGACGTCATCACATTCGCGTGGGTTTGTTGACTTACAATGGTGAACACGTGGCATTCTGACGTCACAGAGACACACAGTAGAAGTTAAAAGTTCAGGAAATGCAAAACAGTTGCGGGTTGGAGAGAAACGACATCGTTGTTTTATTGAAGAAAAGTTAAACGAGTTTACTCGGAATTCGATTTTCACTTGTCCGATAAATTTTACTATTTTTGCTCAACTCTTGCCAAGCTGGAATGTAAATGATTGGGTTTGTGACGAAACAATAAAATGCAACAAATGTCAGAGGCGCTTGATTGTTGACGTCAAGATATTGTTAAGCGTATGACGTAAGGAAAGAAACACCAAAACACAATCACTGATATGAAATAATCTTCGCTTATTTTTTTATGACGTAACAATACCAAGAATGTATGACATTGTGGAGATGAATAAATGCGACAAATCAAGTATCGGCGAAAATATGTCTAATTAAGTAATGATTGATGACGTCATATAGTATGCAACAAGCGATTTTGCGACAAATTAAAGCTAAAGTGTAAAAACGATTGAACAACGACTGAATCACCTTAACAATTACGTCACAATGACAGACAATACGTCACACATGGTTTTGGTGGTGACGTCATCATGATGATTGCGTGTGCGGGGCGAGGGGGGTTCCCCTTGCGCTGAGCTTCTCCAGGAATGTCGGGTCGACCAATGAGAGCTTGGCAGCGAGGAAGGAGTGGACGCAGAAGAGGAGAGAGTGGGAGGAGGAGCAGGAGAAGCTCTGCGGGGTCAAACACAGGTCAGAGGTCAGACATGGGTCAGTTGGAATGCAGGTCATTTATCGAAACTTGCGACTAATGCGCTTCATAGCCACAATGATCAGCATTAAACAGGCAGATGTTAATAGAAACACAATTAGTACAAAGAGGCGCTTAAATGTGAAACCCGATTATTATGCAAAAGTTTACTGTGGCTTTACTCAGCTAAACGTCAGTTTTAGCAAATTAATTATGTAAGCCAACATATATAGCATATCAAAGTTGTTTAATTTTTTGTTTGTTGGAGAGCCCCACTAGATATTTGAGCCTTATTGGCGGCAATAAATTAAATAATCTGAGGGTATTTTTACCAATCTAGCAACACGCTTATAGTGAAACACCAACCAAGATCGCAACTTAAAACTAATGTGTCTGACCGATCACTGGGATGAGCTTAGTTTAAAAACTTAGAACACGTTGGTTGGAATTAAAAAACAGCGTTTTTAAGCGATGGTGAGGGATTCCATTAGAAGCCTACACCATGACTGTGGTCGAAGCATCAATTAATATAAGTGTTTCAAAAAGACAATATACAGATGTATTTCATTTAGAAAAATCATACAATTGCTGGCATGTATTTTATTCTATACCTATCTTTTAAGATCATTGCTCTAAGATTATCAATTAGAAATCATATATATATTATATTTATATTACTGCCAAGTTGCCATATATTCACCGAAGAAGACTAGCCGTGGTATAAGACAGCCCAGGTATATAGGTATTTCATGGCCCACATAAGTAACGAAGACAAATATTTTGAATTCAATTGTATGGCTAAGTTAAAAAAATAGAAAATTTTCTGCAAATGCTTCGTCATTAATTGGCAACCAGACGATTTTTACTGCTACCTCTAGATGTCGCACCTGTATCTCGAGCTGGTTGGTCGCTCGGTTCTGGAAAGTGAAGGTGATGAGCGACTTGCCGTCATCCGCCGAACCTTTTAACTGCGAGAACTTGTATTCCCACAACGAATCCTGTGAATTAATGCGACATGAAAAGCTGTTACTTTGTAGCAGTGGCTTATGGAAGGCGAACAACGTAAGTTTTTTCTCGCTCGTGCCTAAAGAAATTGTTGCTAACGTTTCTGAGATGGGCGAAAAAAAGTTGAAACTTACAAATTTTATCGCCCAAATTAAAACGGCCATTAATATGTTTTTGCTACCAGGCATAATATACTAAAAACAAGTTATTCTGGTATTAATTTACAAATATATAGCCGAAGAATTTATGCTATACATCAACGCCTTATAAGTCAAACCTACCCAGCAATTTACAAAATTTTAACCCAATTACTGGCATGAATCATCAAAACGATTTCATATGCGCATGACAATGGTTTAAAAACTATTTGCAAGGATTTCATTGCCACAATTAAAAGACCGAAAATCTACTTTTGTGCTGTTCCATTGTCACCGTGTGTCGTGATAACAATTTTAAGATGCCATACATTGGTATTTTTGCAAAATTCGCCAAATATAAGCGCATTTAGATTTACAGATAAAGCAACAAATGAACATCAAAAGGTAATGACATCACAGAGAAGTTACTTATGACGCAATAATCACCTTTGTTTCGGCGTCGACCATCTTGAATCCGTGGTTGAAGTGAACGACGAACTCGCAAGGTTTTCCCTCCACCGTTCCGCATGAGTAGCTCTGCGTCTAAACAAACTCATGGTTAGAAGGGGGCGTGGTTTTGTGGGGGTAAAAAAATAAGCGTAAATAAATAAATTAAATTGAATCATGAGAAATATGCTTTACGAAATTACTTAAATGATTGGGAAATTATTTATTGTTTTAAAGATTCAATAAACAATATCCAGTGGCCTCTCACTTTGGCCACCTTAATCTTGTTTATCTAGTTGTTAAAATTAAATGTTTACTATACATGGCTTTTAATCGTTTATTCCAATTTGGAAATCGCTATTCTAGTGTAAACAAACTGTCAGCTGGTATTTGCTGCTGTCGATTTATACTTCGTTTACACCAGAAGAGCGATTTCTATCTATTGATATGTTGCCTGGTGAAGCTAACTCGATTTTAAAATTAATTTGAATACACATAAACGCGCAATATATTTCAACAGTTCAAACCCGACACGAGTTTTACTGCTACAATCCCTTCCAACTTATTTGAAAGATGCCGTCGTATTGTTACGTCACACAATGTGTGATTGTGGGCAATTATACACGTGTGCTCTTTCAGATAGTGCCCGGCATTATTACGTCATAGAAATCCCGTCGCTATACCGCGAAATTTGGCGCGAATAAAAAGTTGGGAGGCAAATTGCTTGGGAATCTTTCTGATGCTAAATATAAAGGAATAAAGAAAATCAATGTTCGTTTACAAGCAAAAAGATTACTTCAATCAATGAAGACTAAAATAAAAGTTTTAACGTTCCAAGTTTGACTAGGTGCGCGGATATAGTGTTTCAACAAGTATTTTTGTCCCATTTTTTTAAAATACCCCCTAAAATGGCAAGTTAGACTTCTCTAAGTAAATGATTCACATTAAGTAAATCCAAACGCAGCAATTTACACTTTCATGCGAACGCGTGAAAATACAAATTAGCAATAGTCGGCTTGATTTTAAACAGCGCTAGTTTGAAACATAAGCACATTCGGAATAGAGCGAGTGTTATTAAAACTGGTCTGGCGGGTTGGGCTTGGATGTAGCGCTCGTGACCCGAGGGCTCAATGTGGTGCGAGCACAATGGAGTGAATTAGAAGGCTGGTCGCTGCTCACAGCACCTACAGTGATACTAGACGACTCGCTGTCCCGTCAGCTGAAAAGCGGAGTTTTTTGCGACAAAATTGACGTGTTTTTTTACGTAAGCGAGAAGTTATCCAGCCCTGAGTCGGCAAAGTCGTATTTTAGAGTAAAAAACATCAATGATTTTTATGATCATGAACAGGCGAAGACGGTGGCAATATTTTCCTGGGTTTATTGTGAGCCAGAAGTATCACCCAGGCATAGTTAAGCTTGTTGAAGTTTTAGTTTAATCGAACTCTATTTTTGTTGTAACTTGCCAGTGTTGAAAAAACAGAGGTTTTAAAAAAATCCAGCATGAAACCAAAAAAAAATAGGTTACTGGCTAGTTTTGATTTAGCTGCCGTAATAATTTGAAGGGTAGTTATGGCCGTCACTTAAATAATGATCTGGCAAGTATGAAACCTTCCCCTAATTGCTGTTGAGGCAAGAATATTAAGAAGTTGGTGATTAGTTCAGGAAGTTTCAGCTTCTCAAACTTTACCGGTTAGTGATTAGCAGTTTCATGTAAAGACTCGCGACAGATTTTGGAAGGCGAATGGAAAGAACGACCGCTGTTAATGTTCCTAGTTATTGGATTGGTCAAAAAAGCAAGGAATAAAGTAGATTGACAACTTAAAGCAAGACGTAAGTTAGTATGTCAGAAGCAAGTGTGTAAGAAAGTTATGGCAGATCTGATGAGTTAACAACACTTTATAAGTTTATAAGCTTTGTTTGTCACAGAGTTCGAAGCCAACTTTAACAGAAAACCCGAAATATTTAGGTCTGTTGTTTAAACAAGTTGTTCAGAAGTGTACTATTATGATTTGAAGAATAATTTGATTTAACGTTATCGCACACATTTGTAGAGGAAAGTAACTGTTAAATGATTAATAATAACCAGCTAAAAACTTACCAAAAACTAAAGAAAGGTTTGGTTAAACTGTACTTAGTAATTATTACACAGGTGTTAATATAGCTCCATCATTGTCGTACGTGTTTGGTGTCATACATTATTCACTTCTTTATCGTGTAGAAGTATTTGTAGGTCGCCACTAACTGAAAAAACTCACGGAATACGTGTTGCATAGCCGCGGGCGTCCACTATTACGTCACAAACCTCATAAGACAAGCAGAAGCAATTTGCCAGCGAGGCACATTTCCGCCTACAGGTCACGCACCAAAGACAATTGGCCGCCATTATTGGTCGCAAAATGAGCGATATGAGGGGATGGTTGGGTTTGTTGGTGGTGGTGATAATTGCTGGTGTCTGTAGCGGACAAAGCACCACAAGCAGACCTCAAGCGCAATGTGCAAGTTACTTGAACCGGTACACACAGGAGAACCAGTGCATTTACAGGTGGGATTCTATTGCTACTTCACCGTTAGATATTTGGAAACTTTTCATAGAAAAATGTTTCTGGGCACTCCACATGATTTGAATATAATCCTAAAACAATAGTAGTATAAATGCCAAGTTCACAAAAACCAATAGTTGAAAAATTGATTTACTACGCCACGTTTAAACATTTCATTTAAAATGCACGAAAAATTAATTCTAAGGCTATTTATCGACTTTACAAAAACTTTTCAAACCGAAAATAAATTCAAAGCAAAACCTGAACTTTATAAAGGAAACAAATGCTTTAAACCTTTGGTTAAAGGCCTGTCTCTTAAGAACGCGTATATCACGTCCGAAGCTATATCAAGGGTGCTTTTTACTTGGTTCTCAATTATGGTTTACGTCACCCAGAGAAATAATAAACATTTTGCGACCCCTGCTAGTAATAATTAGCGTGGTTTGCTGTGATGTCACAATAAACGGAACTCGAACAACACAATATAACTTATAACCAATATTAGAGTATGAAAAAACAACAAGACAAAAATATTCCTAAATATTTCGAAAGACCTCTCGGCACGGCCAAGCATTAGAAATGGCCCCGGTTGGGAACACTTAAATAAACCAACAAGACGTAGAAAAACGAGTTGTCATTAACTGGTTCTAACATAGGTTATCCACCACAATACGCACACCCTGAACTGTTGCTACACCAATAAGGGCGCCCTGTCTATTAAGTCCTGTTTTATATTATCATGGGTAGCCACACTATGAGCTGCAAGTATGGGACGTTTTTATCCAAGTATTCAAACAATATTCTTTATGTTTTAGTTTCATCGTCCCTAAGAAGGACAGCGATCATTGTCCTGGTCTCGAGGATCAAATCAGGTCACTACAAGCGATTGTACAAGGTAAACGACAACATTTCTAAGTTCAGAGTGTTTGTGGTAACCCTGGTATAGCAGTTATTGTCAGTGGAATGAAACGTGTTGGACAGCCCTACATATAATTGTGGGTTAGAACTAGGGACGGACGAATACCTATACTAGGGTATCGGTGCCGAGTCGATTCCAAAAAAAGGCATTTTAACTGTGGTTTGCGATCCAAGCAGTGTTCTGCCTTGGAGTAAGTTGGAACAAAATAGTGAGTGTAAGAAATCCTACGGCAGATTCGGCAAAGAGTAGATGCGGGGTTGCCACACAATTTTATGAAGTAAATTCAAATACATTTAGGCTTTTACTTAAACTTGGACCTATCGACAAGTTTTTAATACAACCTGAAGCTTTAGAGTATAAATGCCATGATTAATACAATAGCCTGGTCAAAACACAAAAATTAAGCTGAACAAAATATAAATTAACGACTCTTTAAAGACTTTTTAAAACTCAAATCAATTCAAAAACGTAGTAAGAATACAAAAGTCCATACAGTGTATCATTATTTCGAACGTTGAAAATGCCACTTATTTCTGTATGGGCTTCGATAGTCTTTCTACATCTAACTACAACTTCAAATCAATATGCTCCAAAATTTAAAACATTTCAATATTGAATGACTTTGTTGCAAAAATATCTCCACCCTTTACTTTGCAGAGATCCAGGTCTAACTACAACCTCCAGCCATAATGTTTCAAATCAAAAACAAGACATTCTATACTTTGCAGAGATCCAGGTTCGTCAGAACCGAACTGACGAGCAGATCCGCAACATCAACAAGAACGAGGAGAACTTGAGGAGGATCGGAAGGTTGGAAGCTGAGATCGCGAAACTAACACAGGAGAAAGCTGCAAGGAAAGATGAGTACGAGGACCTGCTCGCTCTATCCAAAGAACACGAGACTGAGTGAGTTGGTTCACCAAGTGGAAGCGAGATTGGACTCCATTTTGTGTCCGATATAGTTGTGTTTTGGCTTAAACTAAACATGCGGAGAAAGTCAGTTTTTGATCATAGCAAAAGCTTGTTTAGCTTGGAAAAGACTTCTAGTCTGCTGGATTTAAAAAAAATGGTTTCCCATAATAAATATGGAAAACAAGTTTCTTCAATCAGGATATTACTGAATACAGACAAAGTAAACCTTTCGTTTTTATTGACCACAGATTTTAACTTTCTCTGGCCTTTTTCAGATAAATAGAAGTCCAAAAGTGTTCGGGCAGCTTTCGCAATTAAGATTTTTATACGTGAGTGCTTGCCTCCGAGCCACAATTGCCCAGTTATCATCAATTCATAAAATGATTCCGGAAATCCAGAGATTCGCAAATATTCAACAAAACAACTTCTTTCCAATACATTTTATTAAAGGGCCAATATACACCAATAACCCCCTATAAAAACATCCTTTTACCCCCCAGAAAGGCGCGTCTTACAATCCAGCTGACCAACGCCGAGGACGCCCTGAGGGGGGCCAGAGGGCGCCTGGTGCCCTTAGAACGGAACCACACCGCCCTGGAGGGGGACTTCATACGAGTGAGGGACGACCTTGCCAACTTGAGGGCGGAACACAACAATTTGAAGATGGCATTCGCAGCTTTGCACGTAAGGGATCAATTAATGGGAGGCTTTAAACTGTGTGTTATCCCAACGATCATTTTTTGTCTTGTTGCTGGAGTTCTTTTTTTCTCTAATTTTTAAGTTACATAATTGTTGGTAATTGTGAACAGGTTAAGAACCAATGTTCTAAAAAAAAATAAAATAAGTTATTTGCGCTGTAATGACCCAAGGCCTCAAAGACTTTAGCTTGCTATAAGTTTTTTTTTTCTAATTTTTAGCCAAGTTAACGCTCCTATTCGGTCGAGTTAAGAAATTTTAAACGTTAACTTTTTATTTTTAAATCGATGGTTTACCTTGCTATAATAATGACTTATTTGCAACATTGACTTATTGTGTGTAACATTTTAGACTATTGCACCTTCACCTGTTTACAATTACCAACAATTATGTAAATTAAACCAAGAGGCAAAAAGGATTTCAGCAACATAACAAAAATTAACATAACATCATCGTCTGTGTGAACTTTTCATTTTGAATGTTTGTCGTAAAACCTTTTAAAACTTCCCACTTCCACACAAAAAATAATTTCATCAGAAAACGAAGAACTGTTCTGACGTGAACAAGCACCTTCCCTCTTGTGCCGTCATAAAGGAGTGGGGTTACACGAGGTCAGGTGACGCGATGATCGACCCTGATGGTGAGGGGGGCGTCGAACCTTTCCTCGTTTATTGCGACATGGACAGCGACCCTTCAACAGGAATCACGGTCGTGAAAAACGATCACGCGGTGAGCATATATTTCCCGAAACTTGTGCTTTCTTTAACTTTCATTTCCTATTTTTTTCGGAACTAATTTCACTTTTTTCTAGTGGCATTTGCGATATAAAGTTGACAGTTTTGCTGACCAAGATTGCTTTTAACATGATGTTTATAAACAGGAGGACTCCCCCGTGTCGGGTTGTGAGGAATCAGGTTGCTTCACACAGAGCATAAAGTACAGAGGAGCGACTGTTGAGCAGATAAGCACGCTGGTCGACATCTCGCTCGCGTGTGAGCAAGGAATAAAGTACAGGTGCTACGACTCCAAGCTGCTCAGGGACGGTGAGTGGCACAATGTTTGAAGCAAGGTCGCAAACTGTTGGCAGCGCCCAATATAAAGTGTATAAGAAGGTTTTTCAGGCGGTACGTAATCATTCCAGTTCGCAGTCCTTTATTGACTATGAAGAACGTTTTAATACGAAAGCATTTTTGGGCTGATGTCAAAAAAGAGATATTCGAAACGTTCACAAAATGCCTCCTACTTCTGTATGGGCTTTGATATTCATTCTACATCTAACAACAACCTCCAGCAATTACAAGCGTATTATTAAAGTTGTTCTACGTTTGCTACATTGATTCGATCTAGAAAAGTGCTTATCAACTCATTGGCCGCCGACTGTTGTAGATCACATGGTTAGATTTATTGAGACCGGTTCTGAGTAAGATTTCTCAAAAATTTGAACAAGAGTTTTAAAACGTTGTCGGCAGGCTTTAAGCAAGATATTGGCGTTAATAGATTTTTTTTGATGACGATTGCACAACAATAGAGAATATTATTGATAGCTAAAAACAGGGCAGATTAAGGGCTACTAACTAAAACTTCTAACCGATTTTATTTCACAAGAGAGTGGATGAAAATATGTTTTTAAAAACAGTTTTAATTTAAACTTCCTTAACATAGAACCATTTAAAGTAATTTGTTTTCCCCAGACACTGGTTGGTGGGTTTCACGTAATGGAAGCAAGCAGACCTACTGGGGGGGCGCACCCCCCGGGAGCAACAAATGCGCTTGTGGCGTCACAGGAACCTGTTTTGACCGCACAGAAGTCTGCAATTGTGACGCAGATGCTGAGCAATGGCTACAGGACGAAGGTGAGTTGCTTTCTATATTTTCTTTGGTTTGTGAAACATTGCTTTATAACAAAACACTTAGGTATGTTTCTTGTTTATGATTTCAATGAATTTTTTTTTGATACGTTTTAATTTTTTTTCAAATTTTTGTATGTCCTATTGTTCCTTATTTAGTTCTATTATAAAAAAAATAAAATTATTATTTTTGGATGATGCTAACCACAACTTTTTGTTACATTTTCAATGTTTTTTTTTTATTTGTTGCTTAACATGTTGATAAAGTGCCCCAGAGTTTGGCAAAGTTACAGAATTTCTCGCACATTTGCGATGTTATGTCAAACTAAATCACAAAAAGTTTTCCTCAATTGCTGTTTTATCTCGATTATAATTTTGCGATGTACTTCTTGCGTTGAAAACGGTAGAATGGATTCAAATTTTGTCCAGCACATAGTTTGGAAAACAAACCGAAATCTCAACAAAACCACAACATTTCCATAGAATTGATTTCAAGATGTTCAGTGCTTTTTACGTTAAAGTGTGAATATATACCCAGTGTAGTAATGACACTTAAGCTGTATACGGTCAAAAAGCGACTTCAGATTACAGTTGTTGAACACATATGTGTGTATATTTCATAGTATAACTGCTTTATTCAATATTAACCCCAAAATCGACACATTTGACAAACACACAGAATCCATCAACCGCGTAAAAATAAACTCCACTTCCAACAACAACCCAATATATTTGCAGGAATGTTGCTCGACAAGGACTCACTGCCCGTAACCGCGCTTCGCTTCGGTGATGTTTCGCCGCGATCGAACGAGAAGGGCAACTACACGTTGGGGCCTCTCAGGTGCAAGTGGAACGTCAACCAGTCGGTTCCTTCATGCAACGCGCTGCAGCAGGCCGGTGTAACCAGGTCAGGCACCTTCCTGGTCGACCCCGACGGTTCCAAGGGCCCCCAAATGGCGCTCCTGACCCACTGCAACCTGGAAACGGGGTCCAATTCAAGCGTGGGGTCCGTGGGGCCGAGGGGCGACCCTAACATGTACGTGTTCTCTGATTGTGGAAAGGAGCCGGGTCGTTTCGGTCCTGACCAGGACGCCTGTAATAAGAGCTACTTCGGTGGTAACGTTTACGTTCGTGTGGTCGAGGGAATCCAGATGTGGAGAGTTCCAAGGGATGGGAGGTATCGTATCACCGCGTACGCCCCTAGTGGACACCACAGCACGCCCGCACTGGCCGGTAGAGGCGCTATTGCCAACGCGGAGTTCAAGCTTCCGGAAGGAACGCAAATGAAGGTGAGGTTGAACAACTTGGACAGAAATGTTTTTCACAAATTCCGATGTTTTTTGGCAGAAAATTTGAATTCGGATTAGTCAACCTTTTTTTTTTTTAAATGTATTCATCGTCGAAATTCTCTTGGTTTAAATTGTCCCACAATCTCAGTAGATTGTCAATTGTGGAAATTTTTTTGTGAAAGTTTGAGAACAACATCCAAGAAAACATATCTGCTTAAAATCACCTTTCTGAAAACCAAAAATAAAAATCTAGACAAATCGTTTACAAATAAAACTGAGCAGAAGAAGGTTGAGCGGCCATTCATTGATTTAAAACATTTTGACCATGATACCGCTCAAACATAAAGAAAAAACGCCATCTGTGTTAAATACGAACTGGCATTGTCGTTTGTTTACATCGTAACATTTTACAAATTTTGTGCCCGGAACCGAGGGGTGGTTTTAGGGGGCTAAAAGTGTCATTGATGTCAATTTTAGTTTTAAGCTTGTTTTGAATTAAAAAACTTGTAAAAAAATCTGATATAATTTTGTATGACGGGTATGGGTATCACACACAATGTTAATGAAGCAACTCTATTGTAGGTTCTGGTTGGACAACAGGGTCTACGGACGTCAGGTTCGGGTGGAACATTCGTTATAAGGGTGGAAAAAACTTACACAGACATTCCTTACGTTATAGCTGGTGCTGGAGGAAGCTCAACTGGAAGTACGGCAGCTTACTCGGTGAGTTTATACCCTGGGCTTGATGTTTGTTCTTAAAGTTACTTCAGACTTGATACAAAAAGTTCGTTGTTTTTGTTTGAAGCAGCCAGATGTTGTTTGCAAAATGCATGGATTTTTAGATTTTTGTGATATGTGGACAAAATTAACCGGTGCATTCTTCACTCCGTATGTCATAAACTGCCATGGAATAGTTTCCTTATCGAAACTTGTTATTGCAATTTAGACCGCTCTGGACAAAATCTTACAAAACCAAATAAAAACCAACTATTCACACAAAAATAGCAATACAATTAAGTTTTACAAGGTGCAAGAAAAGTTATTTTTTGACAGTGAAACTTATCATTCCCGAGAAACCTCAATTACCCCCTAATAAAAGGTTACAATCGAGCAGGCGATAAATATATGATTGCTCACAACAACCGGTTTATGCAAGCTACCCAACTTATCACAAAGTCAGTTCCGTAAGTATAGTACAAGAAAAAAGTGTGTTTACTATTGCCTAAATTTCAACGGCCCCTTATGTCACCAACCTCTTATTTCACCGGCCTATTTTTAACCAGACAGTTATTTCACCGGCTTTTTATTTGACAGGCGACAGACGCTAGTGTGACAGCTGACGGTAAGAACGCCCTCAGGTGGGCGGCCAACATCGGGAACGGAGGAATCGATGGAAACGGGGGCGACAGGGGCAACAGACTTTCAGGGGAGAACACCCCAGGTGAGCAAATCCAATGAGCGCTAAGCAGGGGTCACTTAATGGGTCTAAGGGTCGCGTTTGAGCGAAATTGCGTCACTTGTTTTTAAACTTTAAAAATTATAGTTGGAAGAAAGTCTTTAAAGTTCTATGAATAATAATTGATACTAATACGATTATAATTGGTTTAAAAGGTCGTAGTATGACGTAGAATGAATACCATCAATAAAAGTTTTTACCTTAAACCAATTTTTAAACGCAACCTGGAAGCCAAAAATGAATAAATAATTAATTGAAAACGTTCATAAAACGCTTCCAACTCCAACATCGACATTTATTTCGCTACTTATCACAATATACCTCTTCCATTCCATCTATTATGACACAATAGTAGATATTGTTTATGGAACTTTTTTGTAATAACGAAAAACCCAAAAGTAGAAAATTAAAAAAATACCTTAAACAAATTGATTAATAGCGAAATTGTTTGGCAAGACTAAATACTGAACCAAAAAATGAACGACGTTTGAAAAAAGCTGTTATTTTTATTTCAGGCGGCGGCGCAGGTTTCAAAACAGACGGAACCGCGTCAGGGGATCAAAGGTTTGGGAAGCCCGAGGCGGCCAAAGCGGTCAAGGGTTCCGGGAAAGGCAAGTTGGCCCCAGGGGTGGGGGGTAGTTACTCGTACCTCAGCACTAAGTACGACGGGGGCTTCGGGGGAGGCGGTTCCGGCACCAAGAACGGCCCAGGGGGGGCAGGGGGTTATTCCGGGGGTGGTGGGGGAAGTTCCGATGGCCATTCGGGGGGAGGGGGCTCCTATGTGCATTCTGACGCAATAAACCGAAACCTTGAAGCGGCCAATAGGGGTAGGGGAAGGGTCACTATCGAGTACCTGGGTCCAGCCCCTGAACTGTCCGCTTGAATGTGGTAAAGCGAATCTTAATTTTCCTTGCTTATTTAAGAATGGCACTAAGCGACGCTTTTGCGTGCAGTTTTGTGCTTTTTGGCGGGTTTTGCCAGTTCCCTTTGCCACAATAATGTGCATATTTCATCTTTTTAAGATTCTGGTGCTTGGGATTATAATTTAAACACTACCTAACACGAAATGCTTTCATTTATTTATATCTTCTGCGAAAAAGGACAGTTACTTGTTGTTTGTGATGATTTTGCACGTTAGTATATTTGTACACAACAAAGCCGGTTTATCTGTTCGTCTCATTGGTTAAAGTTTACGAATGCAACCTTGTTATCATATTTTCGATCGCTTAAAGAGCTTCTCAGTTACTTTGTGCAAACGCTTTGCGATGTTTTTTGCATATGTCGACTGTGTACAAAATAAAAGCGCTACAACAACAAAAATGTTTAAATTTCAAACAAAAGTTAACATACAAAGTTAACAAGCTTCTAAATAGGTTCAATTTTAACCGCTCTAGCTTTTTAAACTGCCTAATATATATTTAGGGATTTTTAGTATGTTTCACTGAAACATTTATACACGTGAGCACAACTCAGAAATTGTGCTGTGATAACGGCACCAATCATAGCACGCCGGTGCATTTAGAGGCCTATCCGAATAAGTTTTATTATTATTTACCTTCAACTTTATTTGTTGGATTAAGCCTCGTATATTTATTTTAGTTTTTACAAATTAGATTTGAAAACCAGAATTCAACTATAAGCCGACTTTGAATTACATTTCATTAATTCACAATCGCAATTTATTCTTACAAGAATGTGAAATATTTCTCTGCTAATTTTTTATATGTTTTGAGCGATGGTAATTATAAATCCACCTAAAATTGGTTCCGACTAAAAAGTAATAATTCAAATTAATTGTTTCGATTAAAAAAATGCCGTTGGAAAAAGTAGTATTTTTGGTAAAGTTCGAATTAGGTTTAGAGCACACAAGCAATCAAAAAAACAGATTAGGATTAGAATTATTCGCATTTTTCTCAGATTCATTGAATTAGAAAACTAGAATTATGTAGTTGCCCAAGTGGTGCTTAGTCATATAGTGTGGGTCTTGCGTAGGAATTGTTTTTTTGTACGTTTAGAGCATTAATTCGAATTTTTTGTTCCGACTAAGTAGCTAAAAAAATTCCGTTTGACAAAGTAGCATTTTTAGTAAAGTTAGGCTTATATTAGAACTAGAATTGGCGCACAAGCAATTGACAAATTAGATTAGTATAAAAACCTTTTGCTTGGATTCATTAAATTCGACAACTAGCATTATGCAGTTGTCCAGGTTTTGGTAGCACGCCTTACAACGCAGTTCTATTGTGTAGGTCGGTGTAAACAAGAGGAACTACTCAAGCGAGCAAACGCAAATATTTGCTTCTATTGTGGGCTGTGAGTAAGGTGTTGGTGGAGGTATATCTACCTGGTTGATGTAAATGTGCGGCTACACATGCAAGCTATGGGAATCGGGGTTGGCACCAATTAATGTGGAGCTAAAAAAGCGCCAAAAAGTGCGATTTAAAAACAACGAGTCGCTTCGACCAAAAAATATTACTTTAAATGTTTAGTTTTGACTGAGAGACTAAAGTAATATTTTTGATAACCAAATTAGATTCAAACTAGAATTAGCGCACACAAGCCATTCACGAACAATTCTGCAATTTAAAACTATACATGCGTTTTTTAGAATTAGTTTTACATAATAAATGTTTTTTTTTTTAGTTTGCCCAAACCGCAGCTAATGATAAAATACATAAAAACGTGGAACCAAGCGGAAATGTTTAAAAATGTTGGCATTTTATCTGATATTTCATGAACACCTAAAAGTTCCTGGTCCTAAATAAAAGATACGCAAATCTGTGTGTCAGTTTCATATTTTTAAAAAGTATTAAAAGAGTTTAAGGGTCAAGAAAATGCATTTAAATATTTATTTCGAAAATTGTTTGGAATAGTCAATTGTCTCCAAATTAAAAAAAAATGGAATTGCGATGGATCAGATTAAAATAACTTCACAATTTATTTTAATCAGATCTTTTTTCGCTTTAGCTTGGTTAGAAATATCAAACCACGAGCAAAAACAACTAAATAACAGCTAATCAAGGAATTTGTTTTTTTGTCATAGCTTACTTGTGTATTTTAATTTAAGCGCTAACGGAAAAATAAACATTACTAAGGCACATTTTATAATCCTACTGCTTATCGATCTTAATTAACTGGAATGCCAAGCGGGAAGCAATTAAACGATGGAATCGTTTCACCATTATATAAAGCAAAAATATACAATGTTTGCTGGTTAATGTGGAGCAAGTAGGTATTTTTTTATTTTTTTTTATTCCTGGGGCATAAGTTTTGGCAAAAAGAGATCTTATTAATGCAATAATTAAGGAATGGCGACAAAGATCATTTAAAAACGATTCAACTAGAGGGTTGGGTTCTTGAAAGGTTTAGATGAAAGCTCTTTTAATTCAGTTTAAGTGAATTTATTAAAATAACGGAAGCTAAACAGAAAAAAACAAACAATTATGCCGAAGATATTTTCTGCCAAAACAGACTTCTGTGCGTAAACTAAATCCCGGGACAGATTTTTGCTGTTAAGTTCATTTTTACCGAGTTTTGCGCAAATTTTAGCAACAGAAGCGATTCAAAAACACGGCTGCCACAAAAACAAAAATTCAAAGACACTTAAAGACATTTCAAAGACAATTTATGGCTTTTAATTGAATCGTGCAACGTTTTTTGAATATAATTTAAAACAAAACAGTTTTAAACCATAACAATAACAAATAGTTGAAAAATTGGTTTTACAGAGGCACTATCTGCACATAGAATGCACAAAGCCTGTTGGTTTGATGGCGACAAACAAATCGATAAGGTTGGCGGAAATAATCCACTAAGCCCGACCTGTCTATTAGCATCGATCCTCACCAACAAAGTCCGCTCCATACCACCATTACTATTACATGAAAGCTTTAGGGGTCTCTGGAGCTTTTTGAACATATTTGGAAGAGTTTTTGAGTTATATTGAGATGTCTTTGTAAAGGTAGCAAAGCCCAAACAGAAGAATGGAAATAATTTTGTCCAACGTTCAAAATGCTTCCTACTTCTCTATGGGCTTTGCTATTTATTCTACGTCCAGCCATAATGCTCCAAATACGTCATTGGTTTTACATATTGCCAAAATGAATGTTTGTTTTGTGCTTCAAAAAAGCTTGTGGAACAAATTGCATTCGAAACCTGTAGTAGTGTGTGACCACAATGCAGGGACAAGAAAATGTTTGATTGAAAAGTTGCCAAAGTTGGATAAACGGCCACAAAAAGGTGCCGTCGTATTTCTAGATTGCCACATTATGCTAAAATGTCGTGCTCTGGCTGTATACGATGCACATTAACCCATTCCACGTCAATCTGAGGTTATCATAGCGGAATAAAGAGTGGAGTAGCGACCAATTGCTTTGGAATTCACTGTTTCCAGCGCATTTCGCCGAAAATTGTAAAAATGAACCTAGATTTGTTTTTGTTCACCAAAACTCTAAAAAAGTTATTTAACTTCAAAAAGCGAACTTAACAAAAAGAATCGACACAAAATTTACACCAAACTTGCAGCAAAATCAGGCTAGTAAAAACGAGAAACGAAAGTGAAAATATTTCTCCTAAAAGCTTATTGTGTGCTGATAGTTTATGTATGAATTGCACGCCTTTCGATTTACCTTGTTGTTGTAAACCTGATTAAACATAACAAAAGACCAAACCAACAAAAACACTATGCCGGTACTTGTTTGGCAAACTGACATTACGCAGCTTTTTTTAGTCCTGAATGCGGAATTGACAACTGACCAACTTATACAACGGTAATACGTTAGAGTTTGGCAATCTAAAGTCGTTAGAGGTCACTTGGAAACCCTCTCCTATATTTTCGGACCGGCACCGCTTTTAAACGTCCACAAAATTGCCTCAGAATAAAAAGTCAACAAGTCGATTTATATCTTTGCTGATAACCTTATTTCTGTGATTCTAAACTAGGAAATCTGGTTGCACTGCTCAACGACAATTTGTATTCAAATGTTGACAAGCTTTCGCACAACCGTGCGGCATCAGGTCAAAGCAGAAACTCTACCATATGTTGTTCCAAAGGTAGATGTTACGTTTTTTAACCGGAATATAAAGTTCAAATTTACCTGCAGTTTGTAGACCGAGTCGTGGGTTGCTTTCTGGACACTTTCCTCGAGAAGAACAAGGTCGCCTGCACGAAACATCAACAACTTTAACGATGGTCGGTCGTAAAACTTGACTAAGTTGTTCATGCGTGTTTCGATAGTTTTTAAATGTCCTTGATGTTTCTGTAATCTCAATTCTTGAAATACCTAGACTGGATTGAGGCACCCTACCTTATCTCCTAATTTACTGCTACGACATATGCACAGATCAGAGATGTCCCATAATATCGGACGATACCCGATAAAAGCCGTGGTATCGTGGTATCGGCGCTGGTCCGATACAATGATGGTATCGCTTTATACCAAGACAACAATAATGCGCTTGCCTGAGTTTAAAATAATTATTTTGAAATCCATAATAATGCGAATATTAATATCGACTCAAATAAATTACTTTTTTCGTGATTCTTTATTTACCAAAACAATGAAATGTTTGACTTTTTTTGCTCAAAATATCTATTTAAAAAAAGGATATGAATCACGAATCACAAACCTACATAAAAACGAATATTCGGAACAATATTTTCGGACATTGAGCAAAAGTCACGTCAGCATAAGCGTAAGCACCGCGATATCGATCGCGCAACAATTAGTCTTTGTTCAATAACAATGTTCCTTTATTTGCATAAAGCGCATAATGACAATGGAAAGGGGATTTCCCAAGAGACGCATCGATCGAAGATTGCGCAATAATCGAACAGAATTACGCAATAATCGAACTTAACCGGATCGCGTCTTATTTATTTGCTCTTTAAGCTTAAGTTGAAAGTTAATAGCGTCGCACATTATGACCGAACAATCGAATGAATGTTTGTTTGTAAATTAAATGTGCATTTTTTGGAATTGAAGTTTTTTTTATACGAATTTACAATGTTTGTAAATCAAATCTACATACTCGCACTGTGATTTTTGGTCCAAAAAGTCCATTTAATACCAGCAGTCTTTTCAAAATGAGCACAATAATCATTTCATGCTTTTATAATTTAAATATTTATTCTACTGATTCATGAGGTTTGTAATTGATTAGCGACACTACCAACTCAATCTTAAAATATATTCATGCCAATTAAACAAATATTTGCGCGTTATGCAGTTTGCACAGGGATGTTAGTACACCGGGGACCTACACACTGTGACAACCAAGCACTACTACGCGTTTATATTTAGTCCTGGTTTAAGTGGCTGATATCTAGGGATGAAAGTTACTTTATATTTTATTACGATACCAAATTACGTCATTAATATTCTTAAATAATCGAAACAGATAAATTCGAAACATTTAAATGCATTTTTTCAAGTTATAAGGCCAAATTTGCTTTAGCGTAAGAAATTTAATTACGTCCATTACCGCCCTAGTATCGGACGAGTATCGATACTTTCGCTTGACATCGGGCATCGGCTACGATACTATCGGGCATCTCTGCAAACTTTTTAAATGCGCTCTTTGTGCCGCACAAGTTTAAGTTATCGAAAACGAGGAAAAATAAATGTTGGTGTGTGAAGTGATATGAAATACAGTGTTGAATACTAAGCACTATAAGCCTTGGTTATATGTTTACCCTTCATAGCTATCCACTCACCCAACGTCTGCAGGCTGCAGTAGATAGGAGGTTGTGCTGAATGTTGGATGCTGAAGCAGAACTCACGTTTGTCCAAAAGTTGCTTTTCACACAGGTGGGAACGACACAAAGATTCGTGCAGCGGGTGGACACGTGAGCAGCTCGTCCAATCAGAACGCGTCTCCTGAGAATTCAAATAAATTGGACGGCTGGATCGAATTTATGCTGTTTTTCCAGTATTTTCGAATTTAAAACAATTATAAAACAACTGGTTACAAATTCATTTTTATGATTACTGTAAACCACTATAAATTACAAAATATGACGGGATTGCGTTTCAAAGCACGTGTTTTTTTTTCAAGCTTTACTGCAATTCTTATTTTTTTTAAAATTTGGTATAAAACAGTCGAACAACTTGACAAATATGACGACTAGTCGGTTTAAGGACTAAGGTTTTAAAGCCAAGCAGGAATGAAATGCTGAGAGTGGATCTATTTTTTGAAACAACATGTTACACAAAAAGGCAATTTTAAAACTAGGGTTTTAAAGTTACAAACGCTAATTTCTAAAGGCACATGTAATTTGTTGTTACCAGTAAAGCAACACAGAGAAAGGTTATTTATTGCTTCACATAGGATGTGTATTTAGCCATTAAAAGCCAAATCACTCAGCAGCTTAAATTTATCGACGCTTAAATTGAACTCTTTGTTCGATGGTGAGCAAATTTAAACAACGCAAAGTATACAGAGGGCTTATGACGCAACAATAACTCTAACAATGCAGTTTGGACAGTAGCAAAACGCTGGCTCAACTCAAGCTTCAAAAATTTACATGACGTCATTAAACGAGAAATATCGTGACGTCATCAGTATTAGGACAGTTTTTTTGAACCACGACAAGTCCGACAACTTTGTCCGATATTTCACATTTTGTTCCGATAGCGATATTTCAGATGACCGTACGGCGGTTCAAACAGAATGACGTCATTACAGTAATAAAAGCAAAATTAATAAAATTCAAAAGTTCAAATGTTATTTTTTTGGGGTATTAGTATTAGGCCAAAAATCCGCTTTGGCATTAAGAAGTTATTTACCGCCTGTTGTTAACCGACTGCTTTTGTGTTTTTAGTTTGTCCTTTAAAGTAGAAATCGCTAGTTCGATGCCCGCCAGGTGTTCCCTCAATCGCCCATACCCACAGTTTTAGATTCAGACGATGTAGATCTCACTCTGTTGTAGAAATTACTCCGTGTTTGACTTTATTATGTAGTGTTTTACATGCGATGGTATTAAATATAACCCCGCTTTAGAAATTGTTGCTCTGTAGGTCATATTGTGTGCATGAAAATATGAATCCAAGTTTCGTGGAAGAAATAAACTTTTGTTGAACCCTCACATCTACTACAAAAAACAACGACAACAGCGTTCAATATTTACTATTTACTAAAAAGAAAATCGAAAACCCTCTCCCTACAGTTTCAGGTGTTATTTTGTCTATTTAGGTCTAACTCGGTTGAATGAATTGCATCTAAGTGTCAGGGAGTGAAATTTAGAAAAATCCTGTTTTAGAAAGAAGTTAAAGCCCGGGTCATCATGGAAAGATCCAGGGAATTTTTAGAAGGGGGGGATATTTTGGTTTTATTATACTGTGGTATGGTATATATAATTCCGCTTTAGATATTGTTGCTTCACAGGTCCTATTGTGTGTTCCTAAACAAGCACTAAAGCCCTCACAACACACACCGGGCAGTCGCCACACAATACACTAGGAAAGCGTTCAATATCTACTTAAAAGAAAATCATTGAAGCTCGGGACCAGGGTTGAGTGGGTTGGCATCGATTCGCGCAACAATCGACCGCTCTGACGTGACAATGACTGATTGTCTCTGGGAGTTTAGGGCGGTTAAGACGGAAAATCAACTTTTGCGCAACTTAATTTATATGAATACATTGGATGGCTTCAAGCTGGGATTAAACCTACTTCTGGCTTCAAGCTGAATAGATGCTGATCTACTGAGTAAATCAGGGCGGGGCACCGAGGCCATTCCTCATATTTTTTGGCTTTTTCAACTAAGTAAACGAAAATTTTTAGGCGCTTTGTGCAAATCTTGTTCCTGCATCGAATGTAACTTGTGTTTGCAGAAAACTCCTAAATTGCAAAATAACCCTAGTAGTATTATCCCTGGCTAACAGTCGTTGCGGTCCAGAGACCTTTTTGAGTTTGGTTTTGCCCGCGACTAGAAAAATGTTGCCGACCCCTGTCGAAGATGGTAGCAAGTGGCTTGTTGGGGCCACGATATTCGACTCGCGATTATTAATTTGGCAATAAAGGTAATTTTGCTCAGCCGCAGACAGAAGTGAGAATTTTAAAGTTCGAAACTCATAAAATTACTTTAAGTAAGTTGGGCATCCAGTGATTTATTTTATTAGAAAACACTCCTTTATTTTTATTTGTTTTTCTCCATAGCCTGTGGCGAGGTTCGAACTCACGACCTCGGCCATACCGGGATCGTCGCTCTACAACTGAGCTACACAGGCTCAGAGGGGCGCGAGTCGAGAAACAACCATAATAGCACCTTTGCCTGCTGTATATTACGCCCATCTATAAGACTTTACTTAACACACTTACCGGCACTTGGTCATAAACCCTGATGTATTTCCCGCAAACGACGACGAATCTCTCCCTCCACGCGTTGCTGTGGTGATCGTGACGTGATCCGGCTCGCTCCTCCACCCAGCCCATGTAGCTAATGACGTCATCGCTCGGACTCTGCATCTCTCCCGCCTGGAAACATGTTGCGTTGTCTTTTTTAAATAAAGACCATTGATTCGACCTTTTTGACTTTGAAATTCATTATCAAGCTAAATTACAGATCCGTGCATACTGCACTTAAATGTGCTTTATTTGGTTCAAGTATGATCATCGTTGTGTTTTGCCTTAATTTCAAAAGGTTTCAATTTAGAGTAAAGTTGTTTCAATTTGTTTTAAGTCGGATGCGAAACAACATTAAGGGAAGAGAAACAATTACAGAGAAGAGAGTATTGACCCTAAACACGATAATTGCGAATCAAGGTAAATTAACTCCCAACAACCGGTAACTTCGTTTCATTCCAAATTAGCTAAGCGCAAGCTGGTTTGGCTTCAAATTTCTTGGATGGTTTTACCAAAGGAACAAAACTCGAGTTCCACTCAACGCTTTTAGGTAAACTTTTCTAAAAGTGCGTTGGACGATTAAAAATACTTGAATATTACATGCAAGAGAAAAAAATCAGACAGTCATAAAGACTTGAGCAGCCAAAAAAATTTGTGTTCAAAGCCCTTTGTCAGTTTTCTGCTAAATTTACTCAGCAAATATTTGTTTTAGTGATCCTGAATTTTTCAATGCCGAGTTGGCAGATTGTTCTCGAATCGCGTCGCATTGTCGACGTCACGTACTGTTGGTCACGTGACTCGATTAAGGCGGGAAAAGTCGAACAAATGCAATCAAGCGTATCACCACTGTGTTTTGAGGCAGTGATGCGTAACCAGCAAATGTTATGAAGCCATTAATATTGGCCGGAACCTTTTTGAATGCGGTTTTCGAAGCAAGCCATTTTTTAAATCCAATAAAAGCTGGACGCTTGGTTGCGCAAGTCGCTTGCCGCTCTATTGCGTCACAATGGTGGTTTGTTTGTTGGTCAAAGCACAGTTGCCCGGAAATGCGGCCAGACTATTGGCGCGGGCTGGTACAAAGTGCAAGCAAGCCGTGTGAAATGACTTAAGTCCCAGTCAAGTCATTTTCACAAATTGCAATCAAAGTCCAAGTCATTGGCTTTCAAGATAATTATTACCTAATACAATTGGTAAACATGTTCCGTTGTGAGCAATATTTCTCATGGCAAAAACCAAAATAAATATCAAGTTAACCTTTATTACATTTAATGTTTCACGTAAATAACCCAATTTTACTATTTAGTTAAATCACTTAAATTTAAGGCAAAGCATTCATGTAAAACATTAAGTGGAGTCATTTGACAACAGTGACTTAGGTCATTACACTCCAGGTTTCTACTACATGTTGCTCTCGACCAATGTTCCCTACAAATTGAGCAACTACTCGTACACAAGTAGAATCAGATTTAAACCAAACCACAAAGAAGTTATGTAGAAGTGTGCAGCGCCATCAGAACATTTGCACAGTAAACTTGCGTTCAAAACGTACACATGTAAGTCATATTTAAATTTATATGTAGCAATAAACATGGAAAGGGTACCAACCACTAAGAATCTATGTGAATTTATCTGTATTTTGGTAAAATTGTTTCCTCTATTTATTTAAACCACTAACTCCGCTGTAAATATTTATGCTCACGGAAACTAGCATTTGCTTACTATTGTAATTTC
Organism: Ascidiella aspersa; assembly: GCF_963924565.1. Taxonomy (NCBI): domain Eukaryota; kingdom Metazoa; phylum Chordata; class Ascidiacea; order Phlebobranchia; family Ascidiidae; genus Ascidiella; species Ascidiella aspersa. Next base: position 26,262,244 of record NC_139454.1, read on the forward strand.
TCAGAGAGAACAAACATTTAGCAATCAGCTCCTTTTGTAATTGCTAAACATTTACCAAGTATAGCAATTCCTTATCGTACCTGTTTCATGGTGGCGTTGTGCACGGCTTGACTGACGGCGTTCACCCAGTCATTAAGCTCCTTTTGGTTGCTGCAGGTGATCAGACCTGACCGCTTGCCTTCGTTTGAGATCACCTCAAAACAATCCTCCCTGACAGAAAAGCACACGTTTATCAGGTTGTAATTAATCGGACAGGCCTGATACTCCACACCAAGTAGTAGTGTTGGATACAAGGGTGGAGTCAAAGCCGAGAAATTAATATGGGATTTCAAGCCATCGCTTGTGATCCAATACAGTTATTTATTTCTTCAAAGGTAAATTTATCCAAAAAAGTTGGTTAGCAACTTGAGGTAACTAAACTGTTTAATTATAAGGCAAATTTTTGGTTACTTGCTTTTTGCTTTTTACCTTTAAACGTTGAGTGTCGACAGTAGTTTGTTACATATATATACACAAAACTTTAAACTATATTTCATTATTACATTTAAATGCACTAAAATGCCATTAATTGCAAAGCGCTATAATTGAAAATCATTAAAATTAAAAATGAAAGAAATAAAAACTGTAAACAAGGGAGTGAAATAATAAAACAACTGTTTTACATTTACAATTAATTGGTAAAAAATTGCTTCTGAAAACAGGTAACTTTTGTAAACTAAAAAAGAAAATTATTACTAATTTAAAAAATAAAAGCATTAAAATAAATTTGTATTAAACTTGATAATTGTAAAGCAAACGACCAGGTCAGCTTCTAGTGAATGATGTAATGTAAAGACGAGAATAGATTACAACCTTGGATCATTTACCTTGTGGTTTCCGTCGTATAAAACAAACACTACAATGTTGACTCTAGAGCAGAGGGTCGCCAACCTTTTGTATAAAGGGATGGATAACTGAAAGGATTGACGATCGCGGGCCAAGATAAAAAACTGTGCGGAACTTTATTAACTATTCATCATTAAATCAAGGAAAATTAAATGATTTTATTTAACAAAAACTGTAGTGAGCTTTTGTAGTCGTTTGGTTTAATTAGTTTAGAATTAAATTAAAATTTAGTGTTAGGCATCTGATAACACTGCAACTGTGTCTTATCTTTAAGGAAATATGCTATGGGTGAGTAGAATTGAATACGTCTTCTAACTTTTGTTGTTAAAAAGGTTTTGTAATACTTTTTTAACTTTTATTTTTTTATTTTTTCAAGATTTTATGACAGTAGACTGCATGTGAATAGAAAAATTTTTGACATGGGGAGCATCATAAACCCCTCTGGGTCTGCGGCGGTGCCAGGGGGTTTCTGGGGGGTACATGAGTCTTTTTTCAGCTCACCGTCTGTGATAATTAGGTGTACATCGGGTTGTACACAGAGTTATGGTGCTATATTTGGACTGTGGGTTGGTAAATTAAGCAAGCAGCATCTTAATGCAGACGTAGTTTGGCAACCCCTGCTCGAAAGTTCAAACAAACCTCACCTTTTAAGGTCGGTTCCCTCGTGGTAGCACTGAACCCTCGCTAAAGCTAACGGAATCACGACCTCGTTCCTCCAAGTCGGGATCACTGATTGGTCGAGCTGTGTGCTCTGGTTAAGATCGGCTGCTGTGATTGGTGCCTTTATGGGCGTGGCAGATGATTGGTGCGCCGCGCTGGGGTTACTTGGGGTCGCGGCAAAGTTTTGGACAGGGGTGTTTTGCCCCGGTGAGTTAATTGTTCGTGTGACGCTGTCGGTCGGAGATTTTGGCGAAAATGGCTGGTCGGGGCTGGCGGTTTTACTTGGCGCTACAAACAAAAGTAAACTAAATTGATTTAAACTTTATTAAAATAAAACATCAACAATTTTAAATTAGGTTTGGTTTAGTTCATACGTTACAAGAGTAGACAATTTAACGACAACCTCTGCAAAGCAAATCGTTTTATCTTTAGTAGCTAAAATCAAATCTCTGTGCCAGTTTTGAAAATTATATCAACTCACAAACAGAAGAACTGAATAAAATACAAAAAATCATAGATGCTTAAAACCACAACAAGCAAATTTTACCAATTTTTATATTACATAAAAACTTCTTCACTTGGTTAAAACTACAAAAAAGTGTATGGAAAAACTAAAAAAGAATTTCAATACCAGTTAAAAAATGTAACTTGGATATTTAAATGTTGTCAGATGTGGAAAATTACTTAATAGCAGTGTGGAAGCGACACTGGTTGACACACAGTGGATGTTGGTAACTCGATATAGGGGTAAACAATGAAGGAGCCCAACACAAACACACAGCTCGGTGTGTAAAGGATGGAAGAGTAATCAAGTCATTGTGTGGAACAAACAGGAAACTTACAAGAGAGTGTGTCAAAATAAAATCATCATTGTTTAAGTTATATCTTTTTGGAAGTAAATACACTTTTTGATATACATGAAAATTTCTTGCTTTTAATAACCAAAATTTCAAAGTTAAAAATAAATCCTCATTATCTGTTACAGAACTTTATCACTTGGGATTTAATGGATAAGCAGCAAAATAAAACAATTTTAAGTATTCCACCATAGCACTCCAACTACCTTGTGATTTCTACTTGAAATCAGTTAACTGTTAGAGATTAGAGCTCAGCACATTTTATGAAGCTACATTTCACACAAATATAATCTCCAAGAAATAAACAAAAAACAGTTAAAATTTTGCCACTAAATTCATTCACTGCATCATAAGTTTAGACAGCATTTTTAAAACTTCCCCCCAACAAAAGTCAAATTCTTTTGAATTAAAAACTGATAAAGACAAATTTAATCAGCGATAAAATCACTCACTCACTTGCTGAAGAAGATGTGGTTCTAAGGACGTGGTTTGCCCCGTCGTAAGCTCGGACTGTGAGCGACACTTCCGGCCCACAGGAGCGTAACTCGGCAACTACGTCGTCGTGCATCATTGCATCCACACGCTTGCTGTTCACGGCCATAATCGCATCCCCCGGGTGGAGCAAGTGAGTCTGGTCCGCTAAAAAAATTGGTAATTTTCTTTAATTTGGTTTAGTTTTTTAACTCTTTACTCTGATCGGCTAAAAAAAATTTAACTTTTTTTAAATATTTTTTCATTTGAACTTTTTACTCTGGTTTACTTGACTAAAGAAATTCTGTTAACTTTTTAGTTAAATCCTTTCTTCAACGAGACAGCAGGTAATACATTGCTTATATTTTTCTCTTATAAATAAATCACACTAAATTTTTTTGGGTAATTTCCTTAAAAATTTTTGTGCAGCACAATGTTAAGAATTGGGTATAATGTTTTTTAATGCAAAGATGAGATTATCAATCTTTATTTTTAATGTGAGCTAATGATTTGAAGAATATTGGTTTTAGATTTAAAAAAAACCCTAAAAAATCACTAATCACCGATGTAAAGCAATTATGGAAAACTAATTTATCTAAATTCCTTTTGTTGAAATATGTATTTAATGCAAGACTGGTAATGGTAGAAAGAATTTTTGCAAACAGTTTAAAACAATGATATCAGTTGTTTCTCCTCAAAAAAACTAATGCAAATAGTATGAAACATCAGTTTACATCATAGCATCATAAATATTAATAGTACAACAATGTTGTAACACTTAGGGTCAAGCTTTCTGTGGTGAGCACAGGTAATGATGTTTTGATTATGAGCGATTGAGCCGTAGTAAGATCTAAATAGGATACAATTACCAGGAGGATTGCTTGGCGAGGTTGTGTAAGGTGGGTCGGGCAATTTCCACTTAAATGTGCAACAAAAACATATTTATAGAACCACATTAGACACATTTAATATCACAATTGCCGTGTGCTCATGTCCCTATTATAGCGCTGTATCACCCACATATGAGGTAAGAAATTGTACCAAAAGTATTGAACATTATAAGCTGAGTTTGTAATATTTAGTTTGTATTTTTTTGTTATTAATTTTCTGTAATTTTTAAAACATTTTCTTTCCATCGTAACAGAATCCTAAAAATGACACAATGTCAAAAAAGCATAAATTTTCTTCCAACAATTGTGATTTGAAATAAATAATTTGAATTTAAACAGAAATGCTTTATGCAACACAATTTATTCCTAATTTAATAATATTTAACATTCCCACTTATTAATTCACCACAGCAAACGCCATATCACATTATAAATTATTAAAGAGTATATTTATGAATAGTTCCAGTAAATTGGATGATTATACTGCTTTCTGTGTTTGAGATATTTCTACAAGGAGCACTTTCATCTATAAGGGCACTTTATAACATTGTAGTTTACTCATAAGTACACAATTTCGCAATATTTTAACTGTTTTCTCTTCGCAAATTTGCGATAGCATAGTGATTAGTGGGTTATAAGTAAGAATAGCTTTTGTTGTTTATCAGAAAACATAAAAGGGTATTTGCAATTATTGAATAAACCTATTTTACATTCTACTGACTGTAATACATACAATAAGCTTTAAACAAGAAATAAAAAATATATTTCTGAATTGCTGAAGTATAGAACTTCCAGTTTACAATAAACACCTTTTAAGGTATCCTAGCTCCGGTAATGCTTAAATAGCTCCCAATGACACATAACTTAATGCTGCTTCAATCATGTATAAGGTAGAGGTGAAACACAATAGACTGAATGGGATTTAATTGAATACCAAGCAATTTGGTTTTGTGACGCAAAGTAATTATTTAATTAACCTTTACAGGTGTTGGATTTTATAAATAGTTTTGTGCCAGTGTGTTCAACAAATAACTATGTTTCTAATACAAAAGCCAAATATATCAGGTAAATAACAATGTGACAGTTTTTTTTGCAAAATAAATATATATTATTATTATTATATTGGGGAAAGATTTGTTCAAAATATAACAAAACGTTACCAATCTTGTAAGAATATCAAAGCCCATGAGAAGTAGGTAGCATTTGAAACGTTTTAAATAACTTTATTCATTACCATTTTTATACAGGCTTTTTAATACAACAGCAAAATATTATGCTCAGAAAGTCTAGTTTAATTTCTATAAAATGTAAAACTAATATAAAAGGGACAATTTCTAAATTATCATTTAAAATGAGAAATCTACAAGTAAATAGAAGAGCAAAAAAAATTGGCAAAAATTGTCGAATGAATAAAAAATATCGAGCACATTAAAAAAGGTTTGTTATGATGTTACTCCATGTTTAAAAATAAAAAAAACTATAGGCAATGAAAAAAAAAAAATTAGCTTAGTCCAACTTACTCAATATATATAAAGCCCAAAAAAATAAACTAAAAAACATGAGGTGTATTAACAAATCTGTACAATACCAAGTTGCTCTACGTTATAACCAAACAACAAACCTGCTTGGCCACGAAAGACGCGAGAAATGAGGACGGGAATCCCATGTTCTGCGCCCCCCTTCACGCTGATCCCAAGCCCCCCTCCTGGTTGACGCTTGATCTTTACGACGCGTTCTGTGCTGATATCCTCGCTCGCAGGCTGCAACAAGAAACAACAGGCAATGATTGGAACAGTGGATTCTGTGAGACTATGATTTTTCCATACAAAGCTGTACCCAGTTAAATTATACAATTTTTCTCATGTAGTGGTTCTTACACTGTGTCACCTGATGTGGTACATTGATTTAATTTTCCAAGGGCATCGCAAAAATGCTTCTGGTTACATTATCCTATGACATATTGATTATGTCAAGAATCTGCACCAAATGATTATGATTTTGTGATTATATGCATAAATAAAAAAATAAAAATAAGTAAAATTACTTTTGCTGGGTATATCGTAAATCCAACATGCTTTTCCAAAAACGTCAAATCAAAAAAAAAAGTTTGACTACCACTGTAGTAATGCACCAATTGAACAATAATTGAACTTTAAAGTTGACGAGCTTTCGTACAATAGTGCTGCATCATTTAGAGAGCACTTAAATAAATGGCTGTAGGTAGTCTTGTTTAAACTGGAGTAGAAATTTATTCTTTTGTCTAAGAATATTAGGTGTAACATACCATGAAATAGAATAAAAAAATAAAAGTTTTCAATGAAGCAATTTTATTACAAAAGACAGTTCACAAAAAGACAACAAAATATAGTTACCATAGTGTTTGAAGAGTTGTTGCTTTCAGTGGAGTTGATTGGAGCTTCTGTGCCAAGTTTTTGCGCAACTTGTGAAGATGATTCGGTGGACGATAAGGAGGCTGTGGTCTGTGGATGGAAATAAATGATTATTAACTACAGCGGGAGCCTATAGGGGCTGGCCGGAATGAGTTGATCGATCAAGCATTTCATGCAAGCAAGGTCAGGCAGGGCTAGAAAAGAACTAGCTTTGGTAAGGTTTGAACACATGACCTCGGTCATACAGGGATCGTCGCTCTACCAACTGAGCTATACAGGCTCAGAGGGAAGCAAGTCGAGAAACAACCATAGCACTGTTGCCTGCTGCATCCTAGTCATACAAACCACTTCATATAGAAGGGATGTACAGAACCATTTCAAGTCACTGAAACATTGATACACAAGTGTGTTCAACTGTGATCTGCTGTTATTGTTGGTCAACAAGAAAGGCCAGATTGTATTACTATATTGTCAAACATAAGTTAATTCTATTAGGTTATTTATTTTAAACCAGAGTTTTTCTTTCCAAGGTATTATATTGCAAGAGAACTTCTTGAAAAAATTATAAAAGTTTAAACCATTGATGTTAAGTTTTACAGTACAACCAACAAATGAATCACAACAAAGATTTGTCTTAAAATGCAATCTCCCACAATGAAAAATTACACCATAAAAATACTATTTCCATTAAGCTTTATTAAAGTCATACAATTTATAAATTTACATTTGCTTTAGCTTCATGATAAAATAAGTTTAAAACACCTTGAAATTACCCTTATAAACATTACATGCAGGAGAATTATAATTACATAATGATGCAGTATTTTAAAATGCCATAAATATTAAATTTCTAGCTAAGTACATTGTCTGGCTGGCTTACCACCTGTCTGTGTAAAACACTGGCTTAAAAAACTAAATTTTGACATTTTTGTCTGACTAATGCCAGAACTCAAGTAGATGTTAGGACAACAAAGATTCAAATAATTTTAAAACCGCTTAAACCAGAAACATACATGGCGGGAATTTTTAATATTGAGTTTCAAGAACACAATAACTAGCCAACTAAGATTATATCAAAATGTTTGAAGAGGTTTAACGTGATACACATATAACAACAAGTGACTTTATCTGTTTTTAAACCAATTCCTTTACATAAGTTGATTTATTCATTTTATTTATATTGCATACTTAAGATGTTACAGTAAGTTACTAAATATTTGAGCAAAGTGCAGCAGCTACCACTAAACAACAGGAATTGATTTGTTCAACATTAACAGCAAAATAATTAACTTTTTTCCCAGGGGCCATGCAATAATCCACAAAAGGAAAACAATTATTTTTGATTGGTGCTCTATTCCAAGTAAATGTTTTTCATGTTTTAATTTATATAAGTTAAACTCCAAACTCCAAAATACCTATCTAGAAAAAAATAATTTCACACCAGGGCATTGTGTACAATGGAATAAGCCAAACAGTTGCTCCTATCCCCTAATTAAAACATTATATCATGTAAGCTGAAGAAAGCTATATAATATATATATATGCCACATAAATAAATAAATAACATTCTAACCTTTAATGTGTCCCTAAAATATTTTTTTTTAAACCTGTCTAAAATGCACTGTTGGGAGTGAACCATAGGAAATATTACCAATAAACTTATATATCCATTTATAAAGAATATAATAAATTAAGACAACAGTTCTTATTTTCTGATATAAAAATAAATAATGAAAACTAAAAAATGTATTTAAGGTTTCATTGTAACAAACCTGGCAGGAAAAAGATTGGTTATTATTGCTGGTATGAATAGGAGAGTCGATAGAAGTAGATGGAATGGGTGAAGACTGGTTTAAAATATCGACATCACACAAAATCAAGCTTTCGTCGGTGAGTTTTACTGAAACACGCTGCACACCACTCCCGTCTCCATTCTTCACACTAAGGATTGCTTCTTTCATTGGCAGAAAACAACACTAATTGTTGGCGCAATTTTTATCAACAACTTAACCCTAAAGCCTGACAGTTAATAAATAAATAAAACAAATTTTGGAGAATAATAGTTTGAGTTGTAGTAAGAATATTAAAGCCCATAGAGAAGTAGGTAGTATTTTGAATAAATACTTAAGATAATGGCTGCAGACTGTAATAAGACATAGAATAAATAGAAAAGCACATACAGAACTTCTGTAACAGAAGTAGGTAGCATTTTGTGAAGGTTTCGAATAAATCTTTACATAATTGCTGGAGGTTGTAGTTAATCGTAGAATGAATACCGAAGCCCATACTCAAGAAGGTAGCATTTTAAACATATTGAACAAATCTTTTGATTTATTTTCAACATAGTTAAATAATTGTATTTTCAACATAGCCAAAATTGTTGTTTATTTTTTAAATGCATTTTGACAGTCATTTAAAAAATATGTTTTTTTGGATAGTTTTTCAAATAGCCACAAATGCATTAATAGGCTTTCACCATATCAAAGAATAATATATTTAATTAATTCCAACATAAAAAAAATGGGCAAAATTTATATGAACTATTAAAGAGGTAAACACCATTACAATAAAACAAATGAAAAACAGCGAATCGATTGATGTAGATTTTTTTATTTAGGTCGAGACTCAAATTTTAAATTGTAGGTACAAATTTTGAAAAGGAGTTGAAATAGTATCTGTTGCATGTTTTTTTTTTGTTTCTCTTTGAAGCTGTCTGTGTATACACCTGGATTGGTAAATTTAACAACTTAATTTCTGAAAAAAGTTGAGTTTTGGTAGAATTGCAAAATTCATGTGTGCATAAAACCTTTGGTGCACACCTCAAAATTTTGCGCTAGCATCCCACCACATTTTCGTCTGGGGGGTTATATAGCATTATTTGGGATGAGGTGCTAATTAGCGTATGTCAAATATTATTATATTTATTCTCCTATTTTTATTCTTCCTTGCAACTTACAGTAAAAAAAGTGGTACATTTCTAGACAAGCGCCACAAACTAATAATTTATTAGGTAATATTAGTGAAAAAATACAGTGAGATAAGAAGAGCTGCACAGTAAAAGAAAATGTTCTACAACGGTACACTTCTAAATAAAATTAAAGCTATAAAAAAACGAAATATTTAAACTATTATTTTAAAACACTTTCTCTTTACACACGATGCAAAAATTACACTACAGTGATATGCATATCACGCAAAGAACAATTACCAGTAAAAGCTAATGAAAACATGCGTTTTTAAATATTTTCATTAATTCAAAGTACCAAAAAAATTATAATTTTAAATTAGAATCAGATCAAAAATTGCTTTTCTATTAATCTTTACTATTTGCAAATATAACATTTTCAAATTAAATAAAAGTCATGAAACTGCATTGGTGAACGCATATTTACTACGAAGTCATTAAATCGAATAATTCCAACCTTCTTTCAACAACTTGAAACGCGATTCCAAACAAATTATTCGCGAATGACGCCGTTGGAAGCAGCCATGCGTGACCAATGCAGCCGCTTTTATTTCAGCAAAAAAACAAAAATAAGAGATAGACAAATTATTAAGTAACTACCAGTTTCTTACGTTTTTAAACATTACGTTTAATTTTTCTTCTATATGTCAAGCATACTAGCAAAATAACCTTTTTTTATGGTTTCGTGTTCATAAAATCAACATTGGTAACATTTTGCTTAAAGTTTTAGGTTTTTTTTATTTTGGTCAACTGTTGTGTGGGAGACTTATTTCCAATTAAAACGTGTTTTTACTTGTGTTAATAAAGCAACGTTATCCCTAGTTAAAGGGTTAAATAATGGGCAATGCATTTTGTTTCCGGGATACGGCTATAAATTTATTAAGCCCTTTAAATATTTTTAGGCCTGCATTATTATTGTGCCCGTTCAACGTTAAAATTATCTTAACAGTTTCAACTCAATAATTTCGTAATCTTTTATGAAAGCAGATTATTTTTTACTTAATATTCATTAATTTCTAAAGCGTTTCTCAATTGGACGTTTGATAGTTAAGTCGAATGATAAACGTTCGCTCAAATGATAATAACCTCAAAATCTTCTGAGAAATATTTCGACGAAAAATCACGCAAACCATTCGTAGAACGAAGTTTTATTTTTGGAAGTGGCTGAAAAAACCAGCTAAACAAATGCATCGCGGTTATTACATAGCAGATAAATAAGAACGTTTTGTGATCTCTACATTTCAATCACGCTCGTCGCTATACAAGCAAACACTAGAGGGAAACACGAAGCGAGAAATTACGACAATTATTCTGAAGTAACTCGAAAAATTCAGAACATTCTGAATAAGAATAGTGTTTTGCAAACAAGTGAGCGTTTAGTTGAATTCAAAGCGTCTAGTTTTAGTGTCATGCAAAAAAATCCGAGCATTAGAAGCACAAGAATTGCTGATGGATTTGACTTTGAACGGAACGCACCGAAAAAAAGAGAATTTTTTCAACTTTGAAGAAAAAATGCAGCATGAAACATGGGTTTACTGAAGCGGAACGTTCGCTTGAATCACTCATGCATAGAGATGCGAGGATTCAGCTGAAAATCAACAAGAAGGTTTATTTGGTTCAAAACTTGAAGTATTTACATTCAAGCAGGTTCAAGGTAAATTTAGGCTCAAGTACGTTTGTCAAGTGCGAAATACTCCACAAATACCAGAAGCGTAAATCCGAAATAAGAAAAGTACATTTTAGAACACGAACAACTTTGTCGATTGAAGCCAATATTGCACACTCAAGAAAGAAAACGTTTTTAACCTAGTCCCAAAAAAAAACAAAGAAAAATAAATCAGTAAATTTTCGATGATCATTCCATAGCCAACCACAATTTGGTGCGACAAATACAAGTAGGGCAGAAACGTTTTATTAATAAAGATATAGTTTTTAAACTTGTAACTAATTGCATAATTTGTCACATTATTGAAGTCTAAGCCATTTATAATAGAACTTGAAACGACGCTAATTATGTTTCACAAACTAAAATGAATGCTTGATAGATTATGGATAGTGAGAGCTGGTGTATGGGTTTGGATTGGAAAGATTATATGAAAGGGTTATCGCTAGAAGTTAGTGCAGAAATCCTATTAAATATATCAAACAACTGGATTTTACAACAGTGAATTAGAACATAACGTAATGGATTTATAAACATCCCTTAACTCTAAGGGATGAAATTACCAGTACAGGCATTATGTGGATTATATAACATGTAGGTTATATGGATGTCCGATAATATCGGATCAAAGCCGATACACGTTGCAAAATATATCGGTATTTGCCCGATACTAGGTTTGTATCGTGGCCGATCCGATATCAAATATTATGGGAGTTCCAGCGATGACGTTTTATAAGCAGCGTAGTTCAATTCCACAGAAATAATAAATTAACAATCAATGGTAAGTCAGACGTAATAAGAATATCAAAGCCCGTATGGAAGCAGGTGGCATTTTGACGTTTCGAATCAATCTTCATTCAATGTGAACACACTGAACACTACGGGCTTTGATATTCTTAATACTTCTTACTACAACCTCCAACCATTATCCTACAAAGGTAAGTCAGCTTCTAACAATGAAGTAAATTTTGCTTAATAACCTGAAAAATATTGCCTTTGTACGTTTTATTTCAACAATTTTCTTGTAAGATTAGAGTGATGCTGCACTTTGTCGGATCGGACCACGATACCTTTGTCTAAAAATATCGGCAATCGAAGTATCGAAGTATCGGACACCTGTGTTATGTAGACGAAGATAAATACCCTGTGATACACGTATGCTATAAACCAGTGTTTCTCAACCTTTTTAGAGCGACCCAAATAGTAAGCGCAAGTATAACAGTGAAACTTTGCCGAATCCAGTATGCACTGATTTTTTTAAGCTTTGAAAGTAAGTTAAGAAGAAATAAGAGAGTAGCCTTAATAAAGTCAATTTTATTAAGTATGGGTGATGTCTTTGTATTGTTTCCACAATTTATCGCAAGTTTTTTAAGAAATTTTGCTCAAAACCAATCCTAACAAATCTAACGTTGGGGCCAAACAAATCAATACCGACGCAATTTTGGGTCCCGCCATAGAAAGGTTGAGAAACACTTTTATAAATAATGAAGAGGATTGATTGAGTTGCTTCCAACGCATTGAGAAGCCTTGGGTTCAAATCCCAGGCGGGCCGTTGGGTGTCACAGTTTACACGAAGTGAACCTTCATGGGGCTAAGTGACCCAGGTGATTCCCCAGGGGCCACCGACCCCGGTGGTTCCCCAGGGGCTTTCAGCTGACCGCCACCTTCTTGTCCATCCTGGGTGAAGTTGTGTTTGGGGTAAATGGGGCAAGCCCGAAAAGATCCGTCGATTCCTGGGACTTTATAGAATCACCAGCTTTTCTGGAATAATGCAAAAGAAAAACATTAGGAGAATGATCTGTAAGTTGTGCTTTGTCTACTTTAATATTTTTAGTATTTTTAACCATTTGTGTTTAGTTTAGTTTTTTTAACCAGTGTTTAACCCCAAGAATGTTTTTTTTTAAAACACTGGTTAAAAATACTAAAAAATTATCCCGAGGAATGTTTGTTGAAAAACACTTTTGGGGTTAAACATTGGTTAAAATACTAAAAAAACCCAAGGAATGATTAAAAATACTAAAAATATATGCCCAAGTATTTTTAACCAGTTTTAAATTGATCCCAGGAATATTAAAAGTTCTCTCAAATATTTTACACTTAAGTGACAACAACACTCACAGTTACACTTAAGTGCCCCTCACCTCGCGTTTCGAGCTTTCGAGTTTTGTTTCGACTTTCTGCTCCTCCCCCCTCCACTGCTGCTATTACTACTACTCCAAGATGAGCGACGTTGTCGATTACGGCGGGTCGGGGTTGGTCCCAGGTTCTCGTTGTTATCTGCAGCGAAGTTCAGTGGTTCAAATGTACAACTATTAATCTAATTGTTTTGTAAACTAGTGGACGCGATGACCAAGTGTTTATCAGTGTACTTGGATTTATTTGAAGTATTACTAAAGTGAATTCACATCTTATTTTTTCAAATATAAACAAGTCGAACTCCTACCGCTACAATGTAGTAACACCAACTGCAGTAAACTACAATGTCAATGCACCATGTGCTCAGTGACCTTTGACTTTAAGCCATAGAATGCTTATATAGTTAAATTTGTCCGAAAACGCTCACAATTAAATGTGAAAGGTTAACAGTTTAATTAATTTATTCTGATAAAAGTTACTTTTTTAAACATTAGGCCAAACCATATAAGGGCAACATAATCCCAAGTGCTTATTTAGTGCATTAGTGAAAAATTGCGGAATAAATTTCTCTTAAAACTACCCAAAGGTGATAAAAGTTATCTCAAAATGAATTGGCCCTAAAACTTCCCAACAGAGTTTTAAAAGCACTGAGCTAAAGCGTTTAATAGTGCGAGCATGGATACTGACCTCTGTTCTTTGCCACCTTCACCCTCCTCGCCCCACCCTCATGTTTGACCTCGACGTGGTGATACCGAACCGCAGCTTTACGGTTAATCTTAACATCAGACCGGTTCACCACTCCTCGGTTCGGCTGCGAACAAACGCACAAGTTTCCTTTAACATTTGTAAATACAGTGAGCTATTTATCTCAAGTTGCTTGTACAAACAGGACGCAGCAGGCAACGGTGCTATGGTTGTTTCTCGACTTGCTTGTTGTGTGTAAAGCTCAGTCGGTAAAGCGACGGTCCCGGCTTGACCGGAGGTCGTGAGTTCTAAGTTGTTTTCTAGCCTGCTCTGCTCGCATCATAGATCGACAGATTTGGTGAGTCTGCGATGGCTCTCGGTGTAATAAAGCAGTGAGTATATTTTTAAGATCGGTTTACCACCCGCGGTTCGGCTGCAACCAAACACGGTAGGTTTATGAGGGGCCGAGACCAACACGGTAGGTTTATGAGGGGCCGAGACCAGGTTTTTTTGGACTTTTTTCACGCGGACACCTAAAATACTTCTTTTGCACGGCATTGCGCTATTTTCAATTAAACTCTTTTCTTAAAAAAAAATGCAGTCTATTTTTTTATAACTATCATTTAAAAAATTCCTTCAGGACTTCTTTTAATAAGTACACTTCCCCAATGGGTGCATGGGCCCCAGTTTAACTCCCCTTGAAAAAAATCTATGACAGGGTTTAACCTATATAACCGGGTTTGTTTTACAAGAACTTTTATGCAAATGTGGCAAACGAAGCTAGTAAACAAATTAAAATTGAAATGGTTTCAGAATAAACTAGAACTAAAAGTAAACTTGTAAAACATAACTCTTAAATTATCGAAACATTTGTAAACAAATAAATATGTCTATTTTATCGAGTGTTTTACTTTTGGTAATTTTATTAAGATTAGCCAAAAACAAATTATAAATCAACTAAATCTTACCAGGAAAGGGGAAGCCCCGAATAAATCGGTCCCCATGTCTTTGCTTGATCGCTCAACCGTGACGATGGTGGTTTCGGCGAAGTTGGGTTCATCGGGCGCCACAACAGGGGCGAACGGCGCCGCGTCGAAGGGGTCTGGGGGCGAATCGTCAGGGGGGAGCGGGTCGGTAAAGGGGGTGGCGCCAAACAGGTCAGAGGGAGCTTCCGTAGCGGGGTCAGTGGAACCAGTGGGTGGGTCGGTGGGTTTGGAACCTTGAGGGAAAGTTGTTGTTATTGGAAATTTAATTTGGAATCGGGGTCCAGTGTTTTATCATGAATTTTATATTTTTAGGTTTCTTTGTCGTCATGGCTTAAGTCAGTCACTTGACTTGAGTGCACTTAAGTCACTGTTTGAAATGCATTGACTTAATTTGCTTTGGTAAATTAACCGGACTTGTGTCGTTTTGGCAAAATGACTCGACTTGACTCAAGTGATTGTTTCAAATGCATTGACTAACGTCTTTTGGAAAAATAAATCAATTGGAATAATAAGGTTGGGGATTATTTGTGAGTTATGTTATGTTTTAATTGGAGGCATCAAACCAGCACGATTCAGTTTTGTTTAATCCGAATAAGATGGCGCTGTATAAATACAATTTGTCAAAAGTGTCACTTGTTTTTATTTTTTTTGAATAAGTGGCCATCAATGTTGATCAATATGACAACAAATCTCAACGAAAAGTTGAAAACTTCCGCGAAATCGCCGGAATAAATGCTCGCCGTTATTTGGTGGGTTGCTGCGCGACGGCAAAATTCGTGGAATCAGCAGATTTCAACTTCAATGGCGAATTTACACAACAAGACAAAACTCTTCAATTTCGGTTTTTAAGTATGGCACACTTTCAACCAATGTTGGACAAACAGTTAAAACATTATTTTGCCACTAGTTGCCTCAAAATATGGTCAGAGACGATCGAGTTAAACTATTTGTCTTGGTAAACTAAATATTCTAAAAAGCAATGTTTATTGTTTGGATTGGCTAATTTACAAGCCTGAATTTACGAGTTTAATTTGTTATGGCTATCAACAAAGATTTTTGTACAATGCATCATAATATTAATAATTTGAACCTCCAGCAACTCACCTGCGGCGAACGGAGCATTGATGAAGATGTCGGAGCCGAGTGATGGCGACCTCTGGTGGACAGGAGGAGCATCGGTTTGTTCTTGGAAGGGAGAAGCTCCGAACAAGTCAGTCGCATCCTCGGCTCTGAGGAGGTTCGGGATAAGGTCCGTGGGGATTGGAAACTTATAAAGGCTTGAAATACGAGCGAGTGCGTTATGGCAATTGACTCGAGGTTGTGAGTTCGAATCTCACCTTAGCATATTTTTTCATCCTTGTTTTGTTAGACTAAAATTGACCAATATATTGTTTTTGGGCCGTAAATGTAATTCATACACAAGTGTGTACAACTGCGATCTATGCCTTCAAAAGTCTCACTGGCCACACACACACATCATAACACACTCTGTTGGCATAACAACGGTCCTTGTTTAGCCGAGCTCGTGATTTCGAATCAACTGATTTCGGTTATAACCTCTTAAGGCTCTTGTGTACTATGATATATATGCGATTATGCGGTTATCGTAGGTCAGTGCTTATTCTCAAGGGCTAGATTGCAGTTGTCCAGACATTTTCAGGAATGTTTTGGTTATTCGGCAATAAAGTTTGGGTTTTATCGTTAATAAGTACAATACAAATGGTGTAAAACAGTTCAGTTTGCAACTAAAAGTGTTTAATTAATTATCGATAATATTAAATAGTTTTCAATATTTATGGACTATATTTCCCTAACCACCAGTCTATTACCAAAAGGTTGTAAAACCATACAAAAGCGAAACAAATATAAACCCACAATTCATCGTTGTCTGATTCGAGCAAATGCCTTGAAGTGATTTCATCATCTTTATCCACTTGATCCTCATCAGAGCTCGTGAACTCAAGATCCGACGAAGCTGCCCTCCCATCACCATCGTATTGTGTCTCTGGATGTTCTAAAAATATAAATGTATAAATAAGGAGTGTACGATATTTTGGATTAAAACTATCGCAATTCCATAATGACGTCATTCATTAGTTACCTTCAGTTAAATGGCAAATCATGACCGAAATCCACATATTAATATTATCGGACGAGTACCAATACTTCCACTTGGCGTTGAGTATCGGCTCTGATTCGATAATATCGCCTCATTACAAGTTAAATCCTGATTCGCAAATCGGATTCAATAAATTTAGATAAAAAAATTGTCATTGGACTCATATCCGTATAGCTTCATATTTCAAGTCAATGAAGGCTGCATGGTTAAAAAATTATTCTTTTCACCAAAAATGTTCTTTTTTAGAATATTTCTCATACTGAGCCCAAAATCATTGTTGAGCTTCAATTTTCTAATAAAACCAAAAAAAATCACAGCCAACTTCATAAACCATTTTATAAAGGATTTTCAAACGACTGTTTTCATGAACTGTTCAGTTAATCTTAAGAGGGTCAAGATATTTTAATAATACTATACTTAAAAATGTTGCTGGACAGTTTTCATATTGATACAATGTATGGCAGCAACAGTACATTCATATAATTCTTACCTTCAATGGACTGCTCGAGGCTTGCGTAGCCGATGACCCCGAACACCCGCAGACCTTGCGATGAAACCCCAGACCCCACCTTAGCTTGACCCAGAACATCCCCATTGTTGTTGACCGCATCCAAACATTCCTCCATGTGCTCGGGATCCACACTGCTGACTCCAGGGGCGGCGTGTTGCGACTGCTGTGTGATGTTGGAGACTACGGGAGCCCCAACATCAGCGCTCAAGTTTTTTGAGGCCGTGGATTGCTTGTTTGAGGATTGCTTGTCGGTTGGTTGCTGGCGGATTATTCGCTGGTTGTCGCTCGACATCGCTACGTTGTTGTTGTTGTCGTTGTCTTCTGGGAACATAAGAGGAAAGTTTCTCATTAAAGCTAAATATCGCACAGGTCTTTTGAAGCATAATAGTTGAAGGCGGTGGTAATGTAATAAGCAATTAAAGCTGATGCAGAAGTAGGAAGCATTTTGAACGTTTCGAATAAATCTTTTTTTATTCATTTTCATCTAATGTTGAAGATTGAAACAACAACTTTGGAGATTTGGTTTTGTTATTAGCAGCCAATAATAAATTAATTAGTGTTACTATATTCCAAATCAGGGGTTATTTTTTCGTGTGGACCAGGCTATGAAATTTATTCATTTAAACAACGCTTTGTTGTATGAAGTACTGCTACATTAATGTATTGGCGTCGTCAGTCACTTGTTTTTGGTGATTTACTGTCAATTTCTTTGTAGAGTGGTAATTAGCTATTCAAGCACCTTGATTATTGTTCCTACTGGTGAGAAAATCATCAAACTCCTTGTCGGTGATGTTCCCTTGCGACATTTCAACAAAGTTGTCGCCGTCGAAAGGATTCCACACCGCGAGGTCAGGGGTCAAACTGCTGCTGCTTGGGCCTGGAAATGCAAGCGATCAGGAAATGCTTGGAAAAACAAGTTATAAAACAAGGATGTACGATTGTACGAATCTGTAAAGTAGCAGCTTAACAAATAAGTCGATTAGATCAACTCCATCTTGGTTAAGACATTTTATTATGATGGTAATAGAAGTGCAAATTGAAAATGTTCTTATTAAAATAATGTTCATTTATTTAAATTTTTTTTACCACTCAAAACAGTATCGCAAATTAAAATTTATTGCAAGAGTATTTAATCAACATGCGATTAAGAAGCCCTTATATTTCCTAACAAAAGTATTTCATATTTTTAAGTGAATAAACTAAAAGTTGTAGCCTTTTATTCAACTAGTGCAGTGTTTCTCAACATAAGGGATGCAACCCAAAAGTGTATCACTGTTTGATTTGGTTGGGTTGCCGACTTTTGGTTCGAAGCAAATTTCTCCAAAATTTGAAAACTGCAACGCAATACTGTGATAAAGTAATCTTACTTTTTTGCATTTCAGAAGTTTTTGATGGCATGTTTGATGACGCAGCGAGCTGGTTTCGTCTTTTCTGGGAAGCAGCCATACCTGGGCACAAAAACAACAAATTTGTTGATAAATAGTTAACGTTGCACCATAACATCCAACCAAGAATCTAATATGTGCTTTTTATATTTAAAAGTTGAAATGAAACCGTGCAAATTATATTTATCAAATTTTGATGCATTTTCAAAAAAGTTAATGTAATTCTCATGTACAATAAAAGTCTATACGAGTAATTTGGACAACAAGAAATACTTCAAACAAGTTTGTACTTAATTATTTGTTCAATTTTAATGACATTACCTAAATAATGAAGTGTCTGGTGTAAATGTACTTTTGCCCGAGAAATAATACACTAATTTTCCTTCATAAGTACATTGAGCACGTATCTGTATTCTAGCATGACAATAAATCTCAAAGCAAAATGTTGAGTAAATTGACATCATCTTAACATTACTGCTTTGATAAGCACTTTTATCATCTTTAGTTAATTTTGCCTTTTAGTGTCAAAAACTCACTTGTGACGTCACTTTGCGCCCTCCGGTGTGTCTTGTGACCTCCGTCGCTTGACTCGTGACCTATGACCTCTTGAGTCGGGGACACGGTCAGGCTCCCCCCGAAGGTGACGGGGAGGACCCGATACTTGTTGTGCAAACCTGGCCGACCTTGCCCCGGTTGAACCGATCCTGGTATTGGGGGGCGCTGGTCGACAAAAGTCGTCTGTTGGACAATTAGGCTTAAAGCTGTGATAGCGATGTTTGAATCAAAGTTGTTGGTAGCGGTATTATAGCTCAGTTGGTAAGGCGACGGTCCCGGTATGGCTGAGGTCATGAGTTGAACCTCACCACAGACTTACAAATAGAATGCAGCAGGCCATGGTGTTATGGTTGTTTCTCGACAAGCTCCCCTCTAACCTGTGTAGCTCAGTTTGTAGAGCGACAGTCTCGGTATGACCAGAGGTCATGAGTTTGAACCTCACTGCAGACTAATTGTTTTCTAGCCTGCCTTGCTTGCATCATTGTTCGACAGATTTGGTGAGTCTACAGGCCCCGGTGTAATTGTAGGTGGTTAAATTCTTAATTAAAGCCCTTCGCAAGAGGCAGGCAGACATTTCAGGTGGTTTTACTTATATTAATATGAAATTATTCAAACACAGGTAAAACAACAGTTTATTTAGAGAACTAGCTACTTTAGAATTAGCTAGCCAGTTTGATTGTTGAATCTCACAGCAAGTTGGCTTTACTCATCAAATTATTTTGGTTAGCCAGGTGACACAATGTTTACCTACTGTCCTTCAATCGTATGAAATAATGAGAAATTTAAACCTCTTGAACTTTATCATACTAAAACATTTCTTACCTGGCTGTTGCTAGCACCAATTGATTGCTGTTGTTGCAGCTGCATTCGTTGTTGTTGTTGTTGTTGTTGTTGTTGTTGTTGTTGTTGTTTTTGTATTTCTTGTTGTTTTTGCATCTCCTGTTGCTGTTGCAATTGCTGTTGTTGCTGTAATTGTTGTTGTTGCTGTTGGAATTGTTGTTGTTGCATTTGCTGTTGTTTTTGCATTTCTTGTTGTTGTTGCAATTGTTGTTGTTTTTGCATTTCTTGTTGTTGTTGCAATTGTTGTTGTTTTTGCATTTCTTGTTGTTGTTGTTGATTGAACTGTTGTTGCGCAATTTGTTGTTGATGTTGCGCAACTTGTGCATTATGCATCTGGTTTGTTGCTTGTTGCAATAAAACCTGAAAATATTTTACGAAAGTCAAAATAAAGTTGTTCTTTGGTCTCCATCTATAATATTCTACTAACACAAAGCAACTAACAACAGTATTTGTAAAACTATCTGCATATTATTAAGTGTTGTCTGTGTGTATTTTTCTCTGTCTCTGTGTGTAACGATGTATTTCTGTGTGTTCACTGTGTGTGTTTATTTGTGTTTTTAGTGTGATTATGTTTATGTTTTTTATCTGTTAGCTTGTTTGTGTGTGTTGTTGTGTGTTTCTGTGTTCTTAACAAAATGTAACTTTTTCATAAAACAATGGTGTTCATATTCGAAGTTTTTTCGAACCATTACTTACTGACTTTACAACATTTCAAGTTTACCAAAGAGATCCACCCATATTTCTTTATTCAGGGATAACTGATACCTGATTTTATGTTTTGCCGAACAATACCCGATCCCACTTTTTTTTTAAATACCGGAGATACAGTAAATTAAATTTACCAAATAATACAAATTACACCAAGTTTATCTACATAATTATACATGTCTTATTTTCCTGGGTTAAACTGTTATAAATCAGCAGTGGAATATAAGCCTATATTATCGGTAAACCAATATACCAGTCATCTCTAGTTTGAAAAACAAAGAGTGAGCAAGCATCGGATTTGTTAGGCCACATACATAGTGTTGGTATGTAGTAAGGCTTAGCACCTGCTTAATTTGTGCCAGGACTTGCTGTATTTGCTGGAGCCTTGCATTTGCTTGCTGGAGAGCCTGGTTTGTGGCTGCCCCCTGCTCCTGAAGATGGATTACTTGCGGCTGAAAACAAAAACAAGTGAAAACACATTACAAATATTTTAGTACAAATACAGGTCACAAAAAACAGTTTTTTTTATTCACATGACGATATACTAGCAAATCGTATTTAGCGATGTTTTGCTGAATCTTTTTGAACAACAGGATTTTTTACTATTGGTATTTTTATTGAACATCAAACATAACTTAACACCTAGATTGACGCCAATAAAATTTTTAAATCGCCAGCAGTGGTAATCATGAAAAGGACTATGACAAGCAGAATATCATATCTAAATATCTGTGGTTGAATAGTAAACGAAAAACTACTTTCAAATTATATAACTTTCACTTAAACTTACCTTTCTATACTAGATGCGCAGAATTCGGTGGTCAACAATTTAGAAAAACAATAGATCGATTTACAGACCATCAAATATATATATATAACATTTCCATTCTAAGGCGAAACGCAGTATTAATGGCTGAAGCAATTCATTTTTGGCAGTAGTTTTATAAACTATCGCATAGAGAAAATACGGACTACATCTTTTTATATGCTTCATTTCATCCAAGCTATCAATATACACTGCCAATGTAGTAGTAACTTTTTGTAAATGCAACTTTCGGACGCTAAACTTCAATAAGTCACTCTATAAAGTGATTTTGTTTATCTCATTAAAAGAAAATGCGTTTTAAAAAAATGAAATTTTGTACACTTTAATAAACAAAATGTGTCCATTATATGAAGGGAGCATCTTGTAACGCACTTCTCTTAATTATTTGGCAAAAATGAAAAAATAGCACCAACCCTTATCAAGTGCATTAAGGCTGGTTGTTGCGCGGCTTGTTGCTTAAACGAGTCCAACTTTTGCTGGATGGCCATCAATTGTTGCTGCATCGGGCGAATCTGCTGCAGCACTAATCGATGTCCTTCCTCGGTTAGTTGGGTCTGCTGTAGCACCAGCTTAGGATCAATGCCACCGTGGCCCTTCAAACAGGGTGTAAACGTAACTGTTAAAACACGACTTGCTCACAACCTTTATAACATAGCAATTTGTCAGTACAGCTGCATATCAATTCACACTCAGTATTACAATTATATTAACTCTACTTTATAATATTGATATGTAAAGTTTAAACTAATCCTTAAAACATTTAAATTACGACAAGAAATGTACAAAGAAGTAGACAACAAGAAACACTAAGTTTATCACTAAAAGGATTGTGAAATAAAGTTTAAAGAATTAAAATTTGGTCGCAGACTTGAAAAGGAAAGTACTGTATTAAATTTTGCTGTTTAAAAAAATTTCTTGAGCACAATATGTAGCCTAACTGTGAAATACATTCTTTTACTTTAAAAATCATACCACAAAAAATCTATTGGCATTGACTAATAAGTTAAAAAACTACTGAACAGGAATGTGTTTTAGTGCGATTGTTACTGTGTTATATTTTTTAAAAATGTAATTAATTTTTACTATCCCAGAACATTTCCTATGGTACAGGCAACATTAAATCTTGACTAGAGTTTACTAGTGTTGGAATAAACAAAAAGGTCACCAGGTTTAAAGATGCAAATAAATGAGACTTGTGCCTTCCATATGCAAATAAACCTCATGGAGCTGTTGTATTAAGAGTGGGGCAAATAGGTTTAGTGCCTTGTATGGACAAAATCATACCTGTAAACATAACTGGCTTTGCACAATAACTATTAGTTAGAAACTAATGTAGCAATGTCTGGGCAGCATAAACTCAAATTAGTTGCAATTGAGATTTGCTAAATATTTGTTTTCATGTATTTTCCAATTTGAATATAGCAGCCACAACTTAAAACAAATCATTTTTTTTAGTTTTCAAAGATCTCCACTAGTTAATTACTAATTATAAACCACCTAACACTACACATTTCTTTGGCCATAATTATGCCAGTTTACGGAATGAACCGCTTTAAAAGCATAGTGACATTGCACAGGCATAAGAAACTAGAATGATGTAACATTGTTTTGACATGTTCGTTTGATGTAATGCCCACACATAACCCTGCTTGGGTGCTTTCAAATGCAAAATATGCAATCTAACAAGAGCATTGTAAACAAAAATGATTAACTGAGACAAAAATACAAAATTTATTTTTTAAGGTGAAATTAGGACAAAAGCAACACTTATATATATCTATATATATATAGATGTATATATACTTTTCTATTACATATTCCCAAAAAAATAACTCCATTTATGACTTCAATTAAAGCATTTAACTAACAAAAGTAAAAAAAAATCCTATATATAAAAATAAAAAATCTTGTAAGATAAAATAATATAGAGACATTTAGACAGCTTCTTTAATTGATGCGCAGAAAGTACAAAAAGATAACAAATTGAGTAACTTGAAAACAAAGGTTACTGTACACTTCAAAGTATCAACATAATGTTCATTAGTTTGTGGTTTAACTCTTAATGGTTTAATGACATATTTTCTTTAATTAGTTCAGTAATTTGTCACATCCTGAACAGTGGATATCCACCATTCTACAATCTAGTGCTGGTTGTTCAGCCTTGGTATAATTTTTATAACGTTAAGGCATTTCATATTGACCCTACAGACTGACAAGTGGCATCAAATAAAAGCAAAATATGTGGATTATTATTTAGGCAGGGGTTTTACTCTTGCAGTTGCAAATTCAGGCAGTGCTTTTACAGATACATGCAAGTGTTTAAATTTAAACTTTTTTAAAATCATTAGTTATGCCTTCACATAAAACAATCTTGCCTATTTACAAGAACATATCACTTGGGGAATGGGCTTGATTCAGCTCCACATTGTAAGGCACTGTAAGGCTTGTAGCAGATATCAAACTTTACTCTTAACTTATTTAATTTTTCATTGCATTCCTTTCATTGCATTTAAACTTTAAGCCCATTTATTATGCTTTTTTTTAATTAGGAGGCATTTTAAGGATTAATGTGGTAATGTTTAAATACTTTTCCGTTTATTCAGTGACTTTAACCAACAAAAGAAGACCGACAAAATAAATGTTTTACAATGATTTTGTAAACTGCTAATCACTAACAGAGCAGAATATTTTTAGCTGTGGATTCGTCTGTTCAATGATTCCAATCAGTTCTCCTGACAAGCTCATGCTATACACTGTATTGTTGGATATATTATTAGACTTTATGTGACCATCCCATAATCCAGATGCTACGAAGTATGTTTGGAGGCAAGTTTCAACCAAGGATTATCTCACTAATCTCACCATTTGCTTTTGCACAGCTGGTTGAGGCTTTTGTGGAGTTTGGATAAGGTTTGGATTGGCGGCGGCAGATGGCGGTGGCGCACTGGCAACCGCCACTGATGGACTTTCCACCGACTTCTGTGTCTGAATACATACATTATAATAAAATTAGTAATTTCAATTTTTTTTAAAAACATGTCGAGAAATAATTAAAGTATAAACTGTAGCTAATAGGTCTAATATAAATCAAAACAGTTCATCTGGTTATTATATTTTGTTACAAATACAATTGCCAGAAGACCTAATTAAATTACTAGAGAATTTGTGTTTAAATTGTGACAATATAAATAAAGCTGGTAATAAAATGTTAATGCTTATATATTAGATTCACATGAATTTTATTTCTATTCCTAAAATTATTCACCTATCTTAGAAAAGTGTTGGCATTTCAAATTTAAAAAAAGTGGAACAAATATATTTCTGACAATACTTTTGTTTGTGTTAGGCACATCAGTTAACTTTTTTGCCATTTATTTCTTTTCACATCGGTTGAATTCTTGGTGATCTATGATTTCAAACCTGATTGGCATCAAAGTGTTTCAGTTTATTTAAGCACATCAGCTGCTAATTAGTGTATTACCCTCTTTGCTAAAATGTTTATTTTCTTAAATCACAGCTTTAGAATTCATGGTAGATGTAATTTCAATGGCAAACTGAATCAGTAAGATAGAATAAATTTCCTCGCCCTTACTCGTAAGTGACGACAAAGACCTCAAGTGGGAACAAAAAATCTTTAGACTCAAACGACTGGCTTTGACCAAGACAGGGAAGGTCTAAAGAACATCTGCAATATATTTCACACCTGCTTGGCATTGGTTGGTGGGTTCCTGTGTTGTCTTGTGGGTTGTGCCAAGGCGTGTTTACCCTGGGGTCGTTTCCTGGGCATTATGCTTGTCTCGGTCGGTCCGTCACCCGACGACATCCCAAGCTTCGACTTCATTTCTCTGCAAAACAAACACGGCTGCATTTGTGACAAACTCCTAGAACAGCTACCATGATGTTGCTATTCTGGAAGCTTAACCTGGTACAACAAAATACCAGGATTTGGCCCGCCTGGTCAATTAGTTTTTTTTTTTTCGACCTGCGATCATAAATCCATACAGTTATTTTGTCCACGGCGGACAGGCCTTACAGTTATCAGGAACTTTCAGAGAAAAGTTTGGTGACCAAGTTTATGTAGAAAAACATGTCAAGCGTTGCCACAAAGTCACATCAAAAATAAGGTCAGTGGCAGGCAGTAGTGTAACATAACGTCCGGCATTACAAAGTAGTTTATACAGGGATATGGCAATTTGTCACACTTTTAAAGTACTTTTATCAATATATATTATGTCGTGATTTGTTGATAAAAAATGGTATAATGTTTTTATATATTTTTTTTTTAAGATTTTAAAAAAAGAATGCTTTCACAAAAAAAGATGAAAATGTTTTTTTAAACCAATATATTAAAAATTAAAAAAAATGGGCAAACACAAATAAGAAAAACTGCCTATTACAGACGTTTTACTTAATATACACAAACAGCTTTTTGTTAGTACAGTAATGTTTATATGGATATGTTAAAGGCTATTCAGTATTTTGATGTTAACATGGGTAGGTGAAATACAGTAAAAATAAGAAAAATAAAACAAACACGCATATGAAACCAGTGAATTGTTTAAAATATGAAACGCTGACACAAATTGTTTTTGTACAAAGTTCAGTTCCTAAAAAAAGAACTTAATTTTACATTGGAAGTTGCATCACAAGACAGGTCATGAGACCATGACATAATTGGTGGTGTCATATTGTTTTAACAATATTATAATATACCACTACTTATTTTACAATTACATTATAGAAAAATATTTATTTTGTACTTTTAATGATTTGGTTGATTTAAAATTATCAAATTTACATACGACACATTACAGGCAAAAGCACAGATCAATATAGCAGTAAAAATATATGTATTTAATTACAAATTCGTATCTTATAATTAGATTTATTTAATGAGGAAATGATTGTTGCGATTAAATTTTCACAGCAAAATGTTTTAATTGCGTTTAACCTTTCACACCAATTAGCATTTATCAACAGGAAACAGGATGTGTGAAGGAAACAATATTTCTGTTCACGGATCATTGGCCAGCAGCTTTTAGCACATTTATCTTTCTACAAGTTTGTGTCTTTTCTCAGATTTATTCTTTGGCAATTCACCAAATTTTCTTTTTATTTTACTGAAGAATAATTTTGTTTGATGTAAATAAGATGGAAGGAACAACAAATATGTGAAGTGTTTCAGTGAAACATCAGTTGTTCCAGGTTTATGAAACACTGTAAAGCCATTGTTAGTCAAAGCACATTTTGTGTATTGGGGAAAGTTTTCTGTGAAATATGTGGTTGTGTTTGTGTTTTTAGCTTTCTGTTTGTATTTTAGCAAACTTTTTCCATATAACAAAAAAAATACTATATGTGTTTTAATATTCGTACTAATTCCTTAATGAAAAGCTGTTGGTCCTTGTTTAAAGTTGAAAAACCCTGCAATTGGCAAATATATAACTTTTTATATTGTTGAATATTTGCTCACCTTTGTTTAATAACTTCTTTCATTTCTTCGGCCTGGCTCCGAGTCATTGGGCACTGAAGGCTTGAGGGGATGCGAGAATTCTGCAAAAATATCGGGAATTTATCCTTCTATTCAACTTCTTCGTGCAAAAAACAAACAAAAAATAGCGTGCTTTCTAGATCAGCATAGGATTCAATAATAATCTAAATTTGTTTGGAAAAAATGAAAAAAACTTGTTACGCACAATTAAAACAAATGTTTCTTTAAAGTGGCATTTAACACATATGTTATATTTAAGTAAAAGCAAGTGTATTTTGGTAGCATTTACCACTTGTGCAATCTTGTTGTTAGATTCAAAAGCTTTCTATGTAAATATTAAAGAGAAAGTGGTTTAAATGATTGTAATTCCCTCTAAAGCGATATTAAAGCCTGCCAGTGACAATTCAAACAGCAGAAGATAAGGCGTGTGCTGTTGTTGACAAGATGCCAATATAATTATATTGCAGAACTGTCAAGCAATATATTCACATGATTACATCATAGGTGACAATTTAACACATAAATAAGCTTAACACTTCTGAGGTGTCAATTCATTCCACAATGACAGGTTATATACCAAGTAATAAAAGTTATGAATGGGGATTTTTCTTATGGAAATACACCAAGATTGGACAGACACTGGTATTAAAGGCCAATCATCCAATATAAGAAGGTTTGCCAATCAAAGTATTAGAATACAAAAAAATTAAAATTTCTTTATGACATGTATTTTGTTATATTTCATCCAAAAAATTGTTTTTTGAATCTAAGTAATTATTTTGCAGTCTATATAATAATGTTTCCTAAAATAATGTTTGATGCAATTATAGTAATAAAAACAAATGAAGTTTAGAAAAAGAAAATTTAACAACTATGTGACTGTTATTTTCTTAAACAGAGTTGTTTACAGCCGATGTTGTTTAAAGATAACTTAAGAATGGAACTTAATTTGTTAATTTGTGTAAAAAACTTACTTGGAATATAACTTGTTTTTAACCTTGGTTAAAATTGAATAAATATCTCATTAAATAACTTTCCAGTTTGCATAATGTTTCTAACAACAGCAATTGCGGCAATCACAGCCATAAACTTACAAAAAACAATTTAATAAAATACAAGAACCCTGATATGAAATCTCCAGCATTGTTCAGCAACAAGCGAATCGCAACTTTACATTGAAATGAATCGGAGCATTAACTCACGTTGGTGTTGAGGACGGGGTTTGGAGACTTTGATAGTTGGAAGGCAAAGTGGGCAACCTGGTGAATATCCGGCCTCGAGTCGGGGTCCGGCTCCAACATGTACCCTGGGTAAAGGTCAAAGGTCAGCAAGGTAAGTAGTTAATCAATGAGGGTACATTGGTTAGGGTGCTAATGAAATTTTTATTTTTTTTGTGCTAATAATATTTTTTTAATTTATTAATGACAAGGGATACACTGGTTAGAGTGCAAATAATAGTATCTTCAGATTTTTCTGTTATTTTGACGTTATAAACAGGGCAACCATGACTCTACTATTCAGAATAAGGGCAATTTGAAAAACGATAAGTCAAAAGTCCTTGGTTTAATACAAAGTGGACTATCTGCAACTTTTAAATTAGTGTCACTTTTAAAACAGGTTTCCATGAAATTAGGGTACACAGTCGGCAGATAATTTTAAGACAAGAAAAAAGTAAGTATTTAAATCGATTGTACAGTGTACACCAAAAGGCAAACTCAAGCCAAGGCTTTATTGTTATGGATTTCATGGTGATACCAAAATGAGTTTCAGCATAAGTTTCAATGGAAAGTCAACCGCCCAGTTTAACTCTTTAAATTAGTGACTAAGTTTTAAGATATTTAAGATAAGAAATTTTAAGCTAGGAAAACATGTAAATATTTAATTGTCCACTTGGAGTTTTCACTCTTATGAATTTTTCTATGTCTTAACATGAGTGTTTTACTTACTTATCAAGCAGTGAACTTCTCGTGAGTATTTTGACTCATCCGGTATCGTGAGTTCCCCGCTCTGTATTGCAAGGGTACTCTCCCCAAACGGCAACTCGAAAAAGCAGAGTTTGTACAGAACGCAACCAAGGGCCTGCGATAAAAAAGTGAGGTTTATAGCGAATAAATACTTGTAAATTATCCAGGGGACAGAAGAAAACATGATTGTAGACTTTTTGGCATAATGAAAGTCAGTTAATTAATTGTATAATAATTCAAATCAAAAAATTATATTTTTTTAAATGACCGATTATATGTGAAGACATGGTAGTAGTCAATTACTTATACTTATATGGGCAAAAAATGTATGTTTTTTTATACTTGCAATTCAGACAAAATGCCCGTTTTTAAATAAATAATTTGAATAAGTCCTTCCAAATGACTGACTCATAAAATGAAAAATCATCTCACCCAAATGTCAGAAGGAGTTCCAATTGCTTTGCCCATAAATAAGTCGACCATTTCAGGAGATCTGTACGACAACGTGGTGTACCTAAAAGAATGACAACAAAGGTAACATGGTTGTGGAGTATATACAAACAGTGTTTTTGAGAGATAAAAATAATTCAACAACCATTAAAATTTCTACAACTGCCACTCAAAAAATCAGACATTATTATTTTAGATTCTTGGTTGAAATAGTTTCTATATCTTGAAATTCATTGGTAGTTAATAAAGTCAAACCTTAAACAAAATTTGTATGAGCAGACAAACATGGAGTAAAAATTAAAAAATAACATAATTATTTTTTTGGTTGAATGTAGCAGTGATTTTATTTACCTAGCTACATTTTTTTGGAATTCTATAAGCATTTACATCTTTCCATACAAATAGTAATTTCATGATAGGAAACACAACAGCATTAAATATGGGCAATATTGTGAACAAGAACAAATGGGTTTGATGTAAAAATAAAGTTGTACACTGTTTGATTCTAATAATTTGACCAGCGGAGCGTTTAACAACATTGTGATGTTTTCCTGTTTCTTTGCTGCTTTGTGTTCAACTAGTTTGACTCCTGGGAAAGCTTTTCATAAAAAGCCATGGCACAAATCCACCTGGTGAATGGTGTCCTCTTTTAAAATGCACCCAGAACTTAAATATCATTGATATTAGGATTATTGAAGAAATTATCAAATAAACAAATATATAAAAAAACATAAATAGCTTCCCAAAATAAAAAAAATCTGTCAAACTTTGACTACAAAGAGCTTGAAATAATATCAATTTATTTTAGACATACAATAAAGAGTTTAATGTGGGCTGCTTGAGTCTGTTTTATGTGGTTAAAAACATTTCAAGCAACACTTTGATCTGACTCCTTTAATAAAGTTTTACCACACGTTGATGTCTCTTACTTTGAAATGTTGTCTTCGATTCGTTGTCTTGACGCTTGGTCGATGGGAAGCATTATTTCGCTTGTAGCACTCCCAAAATCACACAGAACATAATTGCCAGAGTCATGCAGCAAAATGTTCTCAACCTGAGGGGAAAAGCAAAATTTGTGATTTGTGTAACAGCAAATGGCTGAAGTAAGCCAACCAGCCTTTGGGTATCATTACACAAAAAATAAATGTATCTTTCAATTTGTTTTTTAAACATAAAAGTATGTTTTTCAACCTAAGAAAAAATAAAAGTAAAATTTTAATGATGCGAATTGGTGACAACATTCCCTTCAATGGGTAAATGAATTTTTAAATTGTTGTTTTAAACATGAAACAGTTCTAAGAAAATAATAGATTGAAGTTTGATAAAATGTTTAAAAAAAAAAAAAGATTGCCTTGCCCTTTCAAGCGAATGACCACAAATGCTTAATCAAATTCCATAATCAAAGTCAGTAATTTTACTACGTAAATATAAAAACATAATTGCCGACAATGCCATATTTAGTCTCTTATTTCTTATTTAGTCTCTTACAAAGAGTAAAGTTCGTAAAATCGCCCGCAAACTTATATTAAACCTATAATTATGTTTTACATGATTTAGAATTGAACTGCTTCAGCGAACATAATTTGTGACATTATAATAACTGTGTAAAACTGGCTGCTACATATTTTCAAACTGTACATGCATGTCAATATGTAGTGTAGCAGAAAAGTTTTGTAGAAACATTACCTTTAAATCTCTGTGTGTGATTGGGGGACTCGAATGGTGAAGAGATGCTACAGCTTCTAAAACGTCGCAGAATATCTTCATTACTTCAATTTGTGAAAAACCTGAACCTAATCTGTTGTTCATCAATTGCACAATGTGGCCACCTGGTAAATAACACAGCATAATTAAAGTCAGGAAAATATATTGCCAAATATTTATATAAAAAAATGCCACATAGATCAGCTTCATGTGATTACAGAAGTTGGTCGACACAAAAAACAAATTTCATAAAAAAAGGATTTAGTACACTATGTACGGATCTATAATGTAGCTTACTAATGAGTTTAAAGCCAAATATGTGAGTAAATAGACATAATCTTGTACAATTATCAGTTAATGTGCTCAACATCATTAACTGATGATAATACAAGCAGAAGCAGGTATTGCAATGCCTTTAAACTTTATAAAGATAACAGCAATTTACCCAATCTTTGACATCAATTAAAATGGTTGGATTTTAATCAGGTGATTAAAAAAAGTAATGTACTGGATTAGCTTGCCACTTTACATTTTAGCAATATACTTTGAATATAGTTCCATGTCGTTAGTATATTAACTGCAAAGTATGTCTAAGTATGTTGGCTTGCACATTATATAAGATCAATATCTGACCTCGACAGAATTCCATGAGAATAAGCACTTCGTATATTTCTGGATTGTTGGGTGAAGAATTTATGCTTGCGTCCAATAAACGAACAATGTTCTTCTTTCCGTAATGCTCTTTCTGCAAATAAGTAAAAAGCTATGAACTTTCCTGGACGGTATTTACTAAATCTAAAATGTTTTCCTGTTTGTATATATTCGGCTGAATACTTAAAAGACATTCGTAATAATGACAGGCTTTTGGCACAGCCATATTTAATTAGATCAAAAAAATCTATTTTCATTTTGATCATTTGTTTTATTAAACATGATTGTTCAAATTTTTTTAACACTTTTGTATTATTGATTGCCGCCTGGCTATAAAATAAATAAGTTTTTTTTTAATTTGCATACCCCACCACAAAAATTTAGATCAGGTCTACTGATTGGGCTTTTTTTTAAATAAATTTCCTAACAGTGTATTAAGTATTACAAAGAAATTTGTTATAATTTACCATTATGTCGATTTCACGTTGGCAGACTTGCAGATCCACATTGTTGTTGACGTACATTCGCTTCAAAGCAACTTTGTGGCCATTGTGTAGTTTGCCAAGAAACACCATCGAAAAACCACCTAAATAATCGCATCAACAATATTAAAAAAATTGTCAATATAATAAGAAAATTAAAAAATACATTTTTAACCAGATCCAAGTGAATTACATGGCCAGACCTTTGTTAAAAGGATTTTAACTTTTTTACTTTTACTTGACTTATTTAATTCTTTAGTTATATTCATTTTTAAAATTTGAGTTTAATTGTTTACATACAGTAAAGCAGAAACCGTCTGTTAACGGTTTGGGATCCTATAAAGATAGACCCTTTTTATTTTACATATATAAAATAAATGTATATTTATATTATGGAAGAAAGTAGATGTAAGCTTAAACATGAAAGACTCCAATTACAAAGTTTTAAATGCATTAAAGTACAACCTATAGCTCTCTAATTGGACACAGAGAAGATCTAATTATGGACATGCTCTTAAAATTAATGTTTGGTCCACAGCTGGTGTTTACAGATTGAAGTGATTGAAAACTGGTTTCAAAAATACAGGTGTGGAAAGTAAAGTGGGCAGCAGAGCACAAATGTTGTGCACAGGAAACAATTAAGTACACAACTAGATGTTTGTTGCCTTCACCGTACATGTATTTAGACTATACTTCAGTTTCATATTTGTTGGACTAAAAACGACAGGTTTCATAAGTCTACTTTTGATGTTTATTGCACCATTTTTCAAGCTACATTACATATCTGTGCATCGTGTCTCACAATGTTTTATGTAATCTCTAAAACTTCTATGCCTACCCTAGTCCAAACCAATAATCCAATAGTTCAGAATAAACTAAATGTATTGAAGACGCTACCTTCTGCCAGAACATCTTCCACAGTTACGTGGAAACGACTGACTTTTAGAACTTTGCCGACAAATTCACTTCCGGCAGTTTGTGCAAAAAACTTCTTCATCTTAAGGTTTAATTCCAATATTCTTTGCAGAAGCACCAACAGTTTTAAAAAGGTTTTATTCTCTCATTGTTGTGAGTTTGAAACAATGATGATGAATTAGTAAAAGCCTTATATTCACTGGAGATACATAAAAATATATTATTAAAGATTGCAGCATAATGGTTGGCGGTTGTAGTCTTTTATTCGGGCTTTGAGATTCTTACAACATATTATTATAAAGATGTTTGTTTGGCAAAATCCTTATCCTATTACCCATGTATCGCACTTCATTTTTTGAAATACTGCCACTAGTTTTAGCAAAAAATCGCAATGTGGTTTTCCAGATCCTTGGACATTCAACAGTAGTGTGAATTTAAAATTCAGTATACAGGCGAGCCCTGAAAATAGCCTCTTACTTCAAATTAGTGTCAGTATTTGTTAATATAAACATTTTCGTAAAAAAATAACATAGTTTAGTGCCCTTGGTATGGTTGGTACAAAATTAATCCAGCAACTTGATTATTAACTTAAATCCGTCCAATGACTTATTGGCAATCGTACAACCTTAACAAACACACAAGTTACACTCAGCGCAAAATATACATTATTCAGTAAAACAAAAACTTTTGCTAGAGTCAAACCATTAGGATCTTACTTAAGCTACAGCTTTCTTAACAACAGGGTGTCGTTGAACTAGTTTGATAAACGACTTCGACACTTATTGACATTTCAATAAAGATGTCATTCAATAAAATGTCATTCAACAAACAAATCGTAACTTTTCTGAGATTTCCTCATCTCAAACAACGGCTATTACGTCGAGTATATAAGTATGCTACAGGAAATCACTTTGCGTGGCGTAATTAATTATCCTCATAATTTGTTTTAAAAAACTGTAGAAATACAAATATTTTCGAATTTGCAATTTTGAAAAGCCCATTCATTTATAAATTTGAAAAGGATGCATTAAAGTTCAAAAAATTAACTTTTTGATTATTTGTTTAGTAACCATCTTTAAAATTTGACGTTTTTGATAAACTTCTGACTGGCTCTCTGCTGACACTTGGCGGTTGTCGGTGTGCCAACTGAGCCAGAAAAAAAAGAGAAAAAAGTAAAATATAATGTCTAAGTCAGAAATATGTTTATTATGATTTTAGTAAACAAATTTTGTCATTGTTTTTTCTTCTAAATAATTCAAATACAAATTTTTACTATGAATGTATTTTACGACAAAAAGCATTCCATGAAGCAACAAAACTGACGCATGATTGAGTTTTCTGTAAACAAAAACATCTTGGAGTGATTTAAAGACATTTTCTTGGTTTATTTAAGTTGAAACTTACCAAATGTCTGTGAATTCTTGGATTAAAACTCGCGAACGGAATTACAAGTGTAACTCTCTTTCGCTAAAACGTCAATTGTGGAAAACATTGTACAGAAAATCTGAGGAAATTGGAAGTAATTCTCATATCGGTTACAACGGGATATTTGGACTAAAGTATTCGCCAAACGGGTAAAAAAATGTTGTTAAATTATCCCTGGTATTTACCACATAATGTATTAAAAACATAGATATACGAATGAATTAAACATTTGTATGGCTTATATGTTCGTAGTAACGGTAAATTTGTTATCTCAAAATAATTCATAAAAGTTTGACAAAAACATTGACGCTTGTCTAGAATTCTACCACAATGCACAATATTTGGGTTAGGGTGGGTTAGCGTTTTGTTCATTAAATTAACTTACATAAATATTAAAAACGTTCAAAACTAATCTGTTGTAAACGAATATTATGCTGCAGAGTAGTTATGGGTTTACAAACACTTTGTTTTCCAAACAAAAATATTTTTTGCGACAGTCGTTATCTGGTGGCTGCTTGTGAGAAAGATGCCATCGTTGTAATTGACCCTCACACCAGCAAAATTGTCCAAAATCGAGTTAACGTTCACACAAAACGATGCAACACCGTGACGTTCATCGACGACCGATTGTTCGCGACATGCTCCGACGATTCTAACATCTCACTTTGGGACATCAGGAATTTATCGGAGGTAGAGTTTGGTTTTATTTTAATGTTTTTGTCAAACATACATTCCTTGCCTATAATCACTGTAACTAATTTTGTCATATTTTATAAAAGTGTGACAGTTTATTGCAAAAAGTAAATTTTATTCCAATAGTTTTCATTTTTTATTGAAAAGTTATGAAGTTTTCCCAGTAATTCAATTATGTTATTTTCAAAGCTAAAAAAACTAATTGTTTTATGGTGTGTAGGATTCGTTTGTTTTTTTAGTTTTTTTATGTGTTGTAAACCTGCGCATACGCATGTAGGACTCTGGTGGTGTTACACAGTCTTTGCATTAAAGTCCGACTCCAGACAAATAAGTTGTCTCCTTCGAGACCCAAGTCCGACTCCAAAACCCTGTTTTATCACCTTGTAATAGTTTACACTAATAATGCTAAATAAGCATGGATTTAAATAATATTATTCTGATCAACTACATTTGAAAACAGGAGGTTCTTCATCTTAATGAACACAGTGGTTGGGTGAAAAATGTGGAATACCACAAACCAACTAAATGTCTGGTTTCTGCAAGTTTTGACGATCAAATCTTACTCTGGGATATCAACAAGTAACAATAATTTGCCACTAGGTTTAGTATTGATTAATAAAATATTTAATTATACTTCTATATTTTTCATGCATAAATTTGTAATTTTTTATTAGGAATAAAACATTCATCATAAAAAAACATTATTGAGGAAAATAACAAGTATCTTTCCAGGTGCAGTGTCTAGTAATTGCTTGTATGAATCAATTTATTATATATTACATATTCGTATATTGGAAAAAATATTCTTTTTTACATTAATAGTGTTATATTTGTAATTTGCTTTTTGAACTAAAAAATCATCATCTATCAATAGAGGTTAAATTTATAGGGAAACATGATGTTTACTGTGTAAATATATTTCCCTGTTTATTTAAAGTGTTTTCTCGTCACTAAATCACTTTCACTATTCATTTTATGTTGTTTATTCAGCCCTTCACCAAATGGGAAATGTGAGAGCCGTCCTCTGTTGAAATGTGCCAACTTAATGCGAATGAGGTTATCACCGGATGGTGAAAGCATGTACATTAGCACGATGCAAACTGCAGATCTCATCGCCATACATAACCTCAATGTACGTTCTTTACAATAAAACCATACTTACATATGTTAAGTAATTAAGTTACATCGGTTGATTTTCAACCTTTTTTGCTTAAGTCACTACAAAAATATAAATAGGCTACAGAAGTCTTGTTAAAATTTTCACTGAGTGGCTTTACTTTGATTTTGCAATATACAGGTCTGTGAATTTTAAAAGTCTTTGAACAGTCAGTAAATTTATTATATCTCTAGTTTTATTATGTGTTAAAAGTGTTAAAAAATAAATACAAAAATATTTGTAGTTGTGTAGACCGTTACTAATTTGTTTTCGAATTAGATCAAAAAAGCCAAGCGATCAAGTTTTAGGTTTTTAAAATCCTACAAATTCTTTTAAAGTTTATTTTTATTTTTTTTATTAAAATTCATTTTATTAAATTTTGTGGCAACCATGAAGCCAAATTAAAATAACACACATTAACATTGCACACTAGGAAAATATTTCTTCATGTATTGTACCCAAGTAACGCAAAAACAATTATATCAAGAAGCTTACCAGAACAACGAAAAAGTGGAATTATAGAGAAAATAAATTTTAACACCATTTAGCTTGAGAATTTTATTTTTTTAGTAATAGAATTTCTATGAATTTTAGCAGCCTTTACTTTAAGAATCATCCCCAGTGTGCTGCAACACTCCGTTGGAAACCAGTAGGTTTAGATGTCTTGCCACAATCCTTGGGTCTGGGGTTCGTTTCTCAGCTGAGGCCACTTTTATCTTTACAATTTAAAAAAAAAAATTTGTGGCAACTTACAGTATATTGTTAACCATTTAAAAAAAGATATTCAATGAAAATAAATTACTTATATACAGAAGTAAGAAATTGTGTGCAGTATCAATTTTTATCAAACCTTTAGCATCAAATTTTCATCCTGGTTTGACATTTTTTTACTACAACCTCTAAATAACCGCCACAAAAATAGTTTCAATTTACCTTTTCATGATGTTTTTTATTTTCAGCTAGACACAATTCACCAAGACATCAATGAGATAAGTTGTGTTGGTCAATACGGCGACCACTCGATTGCTTTCAACAACCGTGAAATCATGGTGGACAGAACGGACAAGTATCACGATCAGTCCCAACCAATTTCAGGGTAACTAAAACCAATGTTTAGCGGGTCCAACTATATTTAGTCTCGAAAATATTATACAGCAGCTTTAGACTGAACATTCGCTTTCCATCATGCATATTATACTATAAAGTTTGATAAACCGTTTCCTACAACAGAAATAAAATTTTATAATTTTTTTTTCTCCGTTTGCATTTGTATGGTTTGGTTTCTAGTCTTCAGCATCTTGCAAAGTTAATATGCAAAATAGAGTCATATAATTAAGTGGGTAGATAAATGTAATGTAATTATCATTGTATAATCAATTAATCAAAGTTATTACTGAACCTTAGATAGGTATATGTATAAAAATCAGTTATCGCTATCGTGTATCGGTTGGCACAAACTTAAAAAGTTGTGTGTTTGTATCATTCCAAAAAAGTTATATCGGTTGATCTCTAATTCTTATGCTAAATTTCAAGTTATTCTTTTATTTATGGCCCTGCATATAGCTTATAACTTGTGTGGTTAATAAAGTTTATTTTCAGGCACAACCATTTAGAGTTGTACTACGGTTACAACACGGATGAAAAAGTGCCTTGTACGGTTTTCTGTCAGTCGATCGATGTGCATCCCGATAACCTCGCTATTGCGCTGAGATACGACAGACTATCAAGCTCTGTAGATAAGGTAAAAAAATAATATAGTAACAGAAAATATATACAACTAAGGTAAAACCCATTTATAAACTCTATTTTATGAGTGAAATAAC
Organism: Ascidiella aspersa; assembly: GCF_963924565.1. Classification (NCBI taxonomy): domain Eukaryota; kingdom Metazoa; phylum Chordata; class Ascidiacea; order Phlebobranchia; family Ascidiidae; genus Ascidiella; species Ascidiella aspersa. The sequence continues at coordinate 26,300,526 of NC_139454.1, forward strand.
TTTTTGTTGCACATGATTAAACATGTTTTCCAACACATTTTTTAAAATGCTTGTTAAAAAAACAGTAAAACTTTTCCTGCATGAACAATAGTCAACATGTTTTTTTTGTTTTTGTTATGTGATTACTAGTGTTCGTACAGCCATATTGTATATCCTTTCTGCCTCATTGACTAATTTAAAAAGGAATAAAAAATCCTATATTTAAGTTTTTCTCTCTTTTCATAATTTTAGACCCATAATTGAAAATTTTAATTTCTTCACCTTCCGGAAAAACATTCTAAATAGAACAACTTTTTTGGTCTGTTTTTTGTTTGCCAGCTAAGTGCTGTGTGCTTGGGAGACTTATGATTGTTTGATAGTTTTGAGAATTTTCTCACTTACATGAGAAAATGTATATTAAAGAAAAGTTTTTTTTTTCCACTGTTGTACTTTGTTAAAAATAATTAATTACAATGGTAGTAATTAAATTGTTTCAATCTGCCTAAAGTGTTAGTTTTCCACAGTATACATCGATGCACAACACTTGGTCGTTCTACTCCGGCAAGCGTAGCGGCAACAACTCGTGGTTTGACGACGAGCAAGCTTCGGAAACCAACCTCCCCCTCCCTCGTGGAACGGCCACCAACTTCGCACGGGAGGACAACACCGAGAATGTGGAGTATATCCAGGAGATATGCTTCTCTCCGTGCGGACGACTCATCGCCTCCCCGTTCGGATACGGAATACGGTTGATGTCGTTAGACGCAAGTGTGCCGGACTATCGCTCGCACATCGCGTATCGAACTTCATCGACACACCAGTGGGATGAAACGTCGGATAAAGTGACCCCCGCGTACACTGATATCGAGCCTGAAAAGTTTACGGACGTCTTGTACTGTTTCGGCCACCGTAGCATGGTGCTTTCTACATGTTTTTCACCCATTAATATGCAGGTGGCAAGTGGCTCGAAGAACGGAAAGATTATTATTTACGATCCCATTTTGTGAATTGCTACGATTTTCTTATTGTTTTAACTTGTTACTGTGGATAATAGTGACTATTACTTTTCTGTCAGCGTTTTTTTGAATTCCCTGTTATTTTTTTATTATTATGTAGTTGCAAACAATTGCCTATATGTACTTTGTGTTGAATCACAGGCCTCATATGTTTTTTACAGCATTTTTGTTTTTTTCTTGCCAAAATGATATTCAACATCAACCTAGATTGAAACTTACCAACTTTTAGAAGTAAATGATGAAACCGTACTAAATTATGACCTAAAAATTAGAATACAGTAACAATGCTTTTGTACTGTCCTAATTTTACTTAATTTGCTTCAGAAACATTTATAAATTAATTGAAATGAACTGGGTGGAATTAGAAAGCAAATGGTCATCGGGAAATGTGGATTCGTTCTGTGAAGCTGTTAATGTCTGGATCAAGCGTCCGAATGTTTGCAGCAAAATCCACAGTTGTTCTGTCGTTACTGAATTCAATCACAACCTAGAAGATTCAGTTTCTGTTAAAACAATTGATTTTGTCAAGAAACTTGCTACAACTTCAAATATTTGTCCAAAATGTAAATCTGTGCAGCCGTTAAATTTTGACGAGGTTGTTTTTGAGTTTCGGAAACTTATTCCAAAACAACCGGAACGATTTCACAAAAGTTGCGAACTTATTCTTGTTTTTCCAAACGCTTTTCTATTTATTCCTTTGAATCAAACGATGCCAGATTTTGACAAGACAATATACCTATTGTTGCATCACAAATGTGAAGTACAATCATGTGAAAACACCTTCATTATTTCTGGCTTTTATTTGGACACATCTGAAAGTAATAAAAATCCTTCGGAAGTTCAAGATTCAAATGTGAAGGACTGCTTTGTAACTGAGAAATGGATTGCATCAGTATTAATGCCAACTCTACAGAAATGGACAAACTTTCAACCGAACAAAACCTCAAATAACCTTCCTCATTCACTTTCATTAATTGAAGGTGAAAAATATTCAATCAAGTATAACTCCCTCAAGAAAAAATACGGCTTACATCTGGCAAAGGTTTCTATGTTTATTGTCACAAATATTACAACACATAGACTTGTGTAATCTGTTAAAAAAATGATTGTTCGAAAAGATATAATTAAAATAAATAAATTTTAAGAATATTGTTAGCCAGGCCATAATTATCCAATTTTATTCTCAAGCTTTAAAATGAATATTGTTAATAATAGCGACGATTTTCTTTAGATCTGGCCTGAGGTCACCGATCCGCAGAAATACGTTTACGAGGATGTTGCCATAGCGACGTACCTCCTTGTTCTTTGGGAAGAGGAACGGATCAGAATGAAGTCGGACGATCGGCAATCTTTCATCGACCTCGGGTGTGGAAACGGGTTGCTCGTCTACATTCTCAACTCTGAAGGGGTACGACAAATTAAATATGCTGGCTTTGTTTGTGAAATTGAAAAACATTTTTCTAGAAAGTTGGTTTGTATTTGTTTGGCAGTTGATAAATATTGTAGTCCAAACCAAGAAAAACAATAATTATAAAAAACTAGTACCTAATTCAATAAGATAAACATTTAAAATCAATAATTATTTTTTTGAAGTATCAGTATTAATTAAACCACAGTAAGTAAAATATAAGTTTTTTATTATCAGGGCTGATATTAAATTAAGATTTATACTTGCCAGATCTTCACTGGTTTAGTTCTGTAAACGTTGCGCAAAACGTTCATGCAATATTTGACCTCCATTCTTCGGCTTTATTTTTTTTAACATGATACTTCAGATTAAAAAATTAAGTCCAGTAGGTCTTGATAACAACAACTAATTTTTGCTTAGGAAGCACTCGCATTAGCGAGTGGGCGAGAGTAAAATTCCGACCCTGTAAAGCAGTGGTTCCCAACACGTTTTTAAGGCGACCCATTTTGAAAAAAAAATTATTTTGTATAATCTTGCGACCCAAGCAAATACAAGATTGCGTTGCAAACAAACTGCACTACAAAAACAGTTAATTTTTCCGAAAATAATATGTTTATTAAATCACTAATGAGATAGTTGTGCTCGCTTGCTCTCAGTGAGTTTTTGAAATCGTTATTTTGCTTGAGCATATAGAGTCACGCATGTCAGCTTTAACTTCCAGCCGGTTTCGCTGTTTAGTGTTCATATTTTGTGATTATGATTTCCAGTTTTGTGAAAAGATACAATATGCCTGAAAAACAAGCGACCCCCCAAAATAATCAGGCGACCCAACTTTGGGTCGCGACCCATGCGTTGGCAACCACTGCTGTAAAGTATACCAATGATGAGATCTTATGTTGTCAGCGTAATTTGTTAATAATATCCTGTATGTAACATGCAGTGGTGGTGAATACAACCAGGTTAAAACACCATAAACAGCATAATTTAATTTAGCAGCCGTATAAAAAGTATAATTTTGGTATATATAACTTTTTTTTTATATAACTTCGTTTTTATTGTTTAAAGCAGGGGTCAGCAATCTACGACCCGCGGGCCGCATCCAGCCCGTCGATGTAATTCATCCGGCCCGCCACCTCTATGACAAATTAGACACCATTTCACATACTTTTTGACTATTTTAACTACAAAAGTGCAAAAAATTTTAGCGCTTCGCGCGAATCATTTTACCTACAGTTTTTTTTGATTTGATGCTGTCTTTTCAACTAGATCAGCACTTCTTTACCGTTGCGCCGTGGACAGCTGCCAATTGCTTCGCGAAAAAATGGAAAACGTATTCAAAAATATTGGACATATCTTTGTTAGGATTTTTTTTTCGGCAATGTAATAATAAAAGAAATGCCGGTATACCAAAAAAAAAATCGCCCTCGCTTCGCTCGCCAGGTGTGCCTTTTTCCGCGCTTTGCGCCAACACTTTACTGCCTCCTTAAATGCAATTAAACACGTTTTTAAGTGCAAAAACGATCCGAGCCCCGCCTAATTCACAGTTGTTCTTACATATTAATAACACAATTATTAGTTAACATTTTGTGCGGCCCGCAGAGACCTTTCTCAGTTTGGTTTTGACCCGCGACAATAAAAAGGTTGCCGACCCCTGGTTTAAAGAGACTTGTTCCTATTTATCTTTTCTAGAAATGTTTTTATGTTCCATGTGTAGCATCCAGGCAAAGGCGTAGATGTTTGTCGTCGCAAAATATGGGAAATGTACGGATCCGACGCGAATCTAACGGAAGATACGGCAACACCGAATGACATCGACATGGTGCGAGGTTACGATTGGATTCTTGGAAACCACTCCGATGAACTGACTCCATGGATTCCTGTGATGGCTGCGAGGTAAAACAGGTTTAGCACGAAATGCTTCCTACTTATGGGCTTTAATATTCTTACTATGCCTTACTACAACCTCCAACGATCATGCTCTACATGGGCTTTATTCCAAAATTATTAAAAAAAAATAGAATAAAAACTTTATTATTCAATTGATATTTACTGAAAATTATTTTTGACACAAAATTGTTTACTAGTTTATCTAATACACAGCCTAATGAATAAAGTAAATTTAAAAGCAATACATGGGTTTTATTAAATGTTGTTATTTTGATATTCCTATTAAATCAGTAATGTTTGTTACTGTTTTATAGGATACTTTTGTAACAGTTTTTTCATATATGATGTTTTACTGATTTTTATTTTTAATGTTTGGTGCAAACCTCTGTTTTATGCTACATTTTTTTTCTTGGAGCACATTCGTAACAGTTTCCTCTGTTTTTTCAGAAGTAGTTTTACGGCCCGCTATTGGGTCCTTCCATGTTGCTTCTTTGATTTCTATGGAAAGTACGAGAGGAAACAATCCACTAGTGGTCAGTATAACGACTACTTGGGATTTGTGAAATCTGTCGGTGAAATTTGCGGCTTTAGAGTAGAAGTAGATGTGCTGAGGATTCCATCGACAAAAAGGGTAAAAACAGAAGATAAGTCTAGAATTTTTGGGCATAAAATAATAGACAGTTATATATCTGTTTTAAAGTTAAAGGTAAAATAATCTCTAAAATGAATAAAATGTCTAGTTTGAATTAAGGAACGTATAAATAAATGTTAACTAATTGGGTTAATCTAAAACAAGTGAGCATAAAATAGAATGGACATGTTAACATAGAACAGTGTTTCTTAACCTTTTTTACTTGGGGCGCACCTAGAGACATTTGAAAACGTGGAGACGCACTTTTCGAGCGCAGCGAGCGCGAAATTTTTCAGGTGTACCTGTTTCTCTCACAAAATTGTTACCATTTTTTATTATATAGGCTTTATAGTTGCATATCTTTAAAGAGACTGCAGCCTTGAGACCAAAATGCAAAACAACGTCAACTTCGGAACAAAACACAGTTAGGAATAAAGAATAAATAGGATTAATACCTACTAATAGTCGTAAAAATGACGAAATCGGAATCAGACCTAAATGGCCAAAATAAGGCCAATACAACCTTTTATCTAACCCCAAACACCATCCATAACTATCACTAACTGCCCGAATATTTTTTACCCTAGCCCAATTCCTAGCACCACCTATAAGCCCAAACAGGGGCGAAAAATCCGGGGCCAAAACAGCGGTGCCCAAATGTCGACCGACAACAAACGGCCAATGCCACACAGGTGTCCCCCAATCATCCCATACCCTTTTGCTACAGTACTAGGCGTAATTTTTGTCTTATTTCGATTAGTTTAGGTCTTATCTAGACTATTTTAGATCTTATTCTGTCTTGGTCATTAGTCTACTGCGAATTTGGCGTTATTATGTCGGTGGTGTTAGTAATATAGTATTGTGGAAATTCTGACTTTGTTGCTTTGTAGGTATTCTTGTGTTTTCTACTTAAAAGTACTGTGGAATCAATGAGCTAAGCCTTATAGAAAAGTAAAAAATACATGTTTTATATATTAAATTATTGTTTTCCTTTTGCTCGCGGCGCACCTGGCAGCCTTCCATGGCGCACCGGTTGAGAAATGCTGACATAGAACTTAAAAACATGCTTTTAAATACAGAGCAGGGTTCGCCAAACTTTTATCATAAGGGCCAAATAATTATAAAGACATGGCAAATATAAATTTTTTTGTTAATCTTTGCTGAATTTAGTATTTAAATAAATAAAGGAAAAATAAATAACTGTTTAGCAAAAACTGTAATGACTTTATAGAAGTTGTTGGGTTTGCAAGATTCTGACTTAAAATAACTTCATAAGCAAAAATCGTGGTCGTAGCTTTGTGAGCCTGCTCTGGATCTGGGTTCGCTAAACTACATCCTGTGGGACGAAACCGGCCCGTGGAGTTAAATCTATGGGCCCTGGGCATATTTACTTAATGAAAATACATGTTATTTTAAGAAAAAAGTACAGTTAAATGTCGTCGGATGCAATTCCAAAACTAAATCTGAAAGACTTACATTAAACGGTTTTATCGAAACTCTCACTACAGTTTTGTTAGGCAGTTATTTATATTTCCTTTGTTGAACAATAATCAATTCAACAAAGTTTGACTTAAAATGTTATATCAGGCTCGCAATTGTCATTCCTTACCTTCCTTTATTAAAAAAGTTTGGTAACCCCTGCTCCAGAACAACGTACAAATTAATGTATTGACTCAATAAATTTTTTTTTAGCAAACTTTTCATTGACACCGAGCCAACACACAATATACTTGGCGTATCTGTCTATTTACCAGGTGTGTCATGTTGGTGCAACAAGGACGTACTCTTGTACTGAGCATGAAAGAATGTTGGAAGTCATCGAACAATTTGTTGAAAGTGCGAAAACCTCGTCGTTATCAAACTTCACGATTCGAGCAAAGCGACAAAAAGTTCAAAACTGCACGAAGATGGATCGCACTTTGCAGGAGAAGATTGTTTCAAAACTTGTCGCTAAACTGTTGGAAACTGAAGACTTAAAAATAAACCATTTGGGTAATTTAAAACTTTTTCAAGAAAAGCGATTTAAATATTATTTAGTGGCACTACAAGTTACTTAGCCACAGGATGCACGGATCTGTAATGAAGCTTGATAAATTGAATTCTAAGCCAAAAAGGTCGATTAATAGACATCATCTCGATTAAGACGTTGGACATTAACAAATGGTGATACAAATGCGTATAGAAACGTCATTATTAAGAATTAAGATGATGTCAATTTAATCGACCTATTTGGCTTCGAAATCATTTGGTTTATTAATAAAACTATCATTAAACATTTTAAAAAATCATCAGAAAACCATATTGAAAAGTGGTGCTTTATTATGCAAAATACTTTTTTCACGTTTGAAATTTTGACTAAAAATAAATGTTCTTATATCATGCAATAATTTGTTCACTAATCCATTTCAACTAAAGTTATTAAAATATGAGTTCTTTCGAAGGTAAAGCGTGGAATCGTGGGGGAAGGATTCCGCTAGGTGGGGCAGTTTCCCTGCTGGATGTTAGAATGAGGCGGGAAATGAAACAGGAATGCGGAGGATTGCAAACTCTGCTCAGAAATCATCATCAGGTAACAACCTTGTGGGGCGGATGATGATATTGGGTCAGGGGCCAATACCAGGTACCAAGTGGCAGTATCGGCACTTGTTTGATGCTTGGGTGGTACAACATTTATTGTTAGAAAAAAACATAAATAAATAACTAAAATAAATTGTTATAGCTTCCATTTATCCTAAAGAAATTTGAAATGTAGAAAGTGCACGGCCCACAGATTGAATAGCTGTGTACTAAAAAAGTAATTTTATGAGCTTTTTTAGTTGCTTTGTTGTTAAATAAAGCACTATAACTGTTACATTTAAGTTGTTAATCTTTGCACTGAACTAAATAAGTCTTTTATTTTAAAAGGCTAATATACATATCACGATCACCTTCCTAAATCTATATTTATTGAGTAATTGACATTTATAATAAACATAGCATTAAATTAACTCAAGTAAAATGTAGATTATTTCGGACTAACCTTGTTGACCAATAAATTTGAAACAATGTATAAAAATCAATTTCCTTCAGACATTTGAAGTTCGTCAAGGACACGTGTCATTACGTGATTGGAGCAAACTCGAACCAGCGCCAACCAATCACAATCAAGCTAGCGAGACTTTTCACAAAACCAAGCTTTGTTGGTTTTACGTCAATCACCCCGGGGGATGCCCCAGGTGGGTGAGGGAATGCCCCTTTGCCCACGGAGAAGCTGATTTAAGAAAACTTGGTCCAAAAAGTGACAAGCCAGTAAATGTATCAGAAGCAGTGTCATAAGTGAACTCGGTGGATGTGTTCTTCACAAAGATGTCATGACATAGCTCGGTGTGTGCGTAAATGGCGTTTTAAGCTTGTTTACGTTTAAAATAATTTTCTAAAACTGTGATCTGTGACATCACGCCTTCCATTATGACGTCACTTAAAAACACGGTATTTTCAAAATTGGAAAAAAAATGCTTATAATACTAGTAAAATATTTGTTTATTTATTTGTAGGTTTCTTGCAATAAACGACTTTAGAAATGATTTCTTACGTTTTATTATTAAATCACAGTGAAACAAATAAATTCACGGGTAAGAACACAATTGGATTTGACGGAAATAATAAGTGCATCAAAGTTTGGTTGATAAGTGCTATATACGACGTTTAGGCAGAAATCAGGATTGAAAAAGTAAATTGTACACTAATATCTGTAACACAAGGTAAAGTGACAAAAAGCATAAATTGAAGAGAAGGTAAGATGTTTTATATAACAACCGGTCAAACTTTTAAAGTCTTATTTTAAAGAATCAAGTTGGAATAGAAGGTGAAAAAGTTTCAACGTAACAATTGACGCCATTTGGAAAACATCATAGGAAAAATAATTCAAAATTAGGTAAACACGATGCAAAGAAATCGGGTAGAATCAGGAAAGTTAGCATAATCAATATTATTTATCGATTTAGGTAATAATAAAAATATTAATAATTTAAGGTAAATAGAAAGATTGGAACAAATGGTTCCAAACATGTCACTTGTCAAGGTAAAAATTTTAAATTAATAAAACTGGTAAACTTTAAAAGTCCTGAGTGAATTTGATAAGCTATTAAGAAAATCTAAACATTTTGCAGAAAACTGTTTTACAAGCGGAAATTGTGGATAAAACCAACCAAATTTTACGCCTTAAGTCCAAGTCATTCGTCAAAAGGAATTAAGTTTATGGAGCGTATTTCACGCCATGTTTTAACGCTAAACAGTAAAAGAAAATAATAATATAAAAACGTTCTAGTTCAACATAGTCATTTTAAAACAGAGACTTAATTAAGTGCATCAAAGTCCATTAATTTGTCTAAAAGATTTTCAGTTAAGTCATTACAACGCTGACATTAACAAAAGGCGCACGTGAAACACCATATTGTCAAGAAATATAAGCAGGAATTGCGGTAAAACTAACGAAATTTTACGCCCTATTTAAGCCCAAGTCAAGTATTCCAAGTGCAAGCCAGGCCATTTAAGCACAGTCAAAACCGTAAGAAACATCATGTTGTCAGTCCTTGGTTAGAAGAAGCTGCTTGCGCTCGTCAGGTACGACCTTGAGCTGTCAGGTCTGCGCATGCTTTTCGCCGACAACCTCAACTTCTGCACAGATGTGGACACGATGCGGTATTGTGGGGAGGAGTTGGAGGAACAATGGGAGCGATCACGCATCTTCTCAACACTAGAGGGCTTCTTGAAAGTGCTCGACGTCTGCGGATGAGAGGAACAACAAGTGGATGAGAGGAACACATGGTTCACAGATTGGGGTTTTTCAGTGATGTACAATATTTTTTATCGAGAAAGAGGCTTTTGTCAAAAAGAGGTTTCTCAATCGTGGCCCTCGCCCATTTGATGCAAAAACATAAAAAATCTTTGTAAGCTTGATCAGCCCAGTTGAGCTTCAAAAGGTTCGCACAAGTTTTACAATAAAATAAAATGTGCAAATAGTTCGCTTAACTTTTTATTTATCAATCCAAGTCAACTCAAATATATCATCTTCAATTGGGATGTGTGTATGAACAGCATAAAATGGCCCTATGTTTTTTGTTTTCAATTGGTCCAACCTAGTCAGTTTAGCTCAGTTGGTAGGGCGCCGGCCGAGTATATCCGAGGTCTTGAGTTCAAACCCCCGTATGGGATGCAGCAGGTAATGGTGTCATGGTTGTTTCTCAGCTTCCTCTGAAGCGTTGTAGCTTAGTCGGACCCGGTATGGTCGAGGTTGTGAGTTCGAACCCCACCACAGTCTAAGTTGTTGAATGAAGGGTTGTTTCTCGACTTGTGTGTTGTGTAGAGAGCTCAGTTGGTAGAGCGACGGACCCGGTATGGTCAAGGTTGTGAGTTCGAACCTCACTCACAGTCTAAGCTGTTGTACGAAGGGTTGTTTCTCGACTTGCGTGTTGTGTAGAGAGCTTAGTTGGTAGAGTGACGGTCCCGGTATGGTCAAGGTTGTGAGTTCGAACCTCACCCACAGTCTAAGTTGTTGTATGAAGGGGGTTGTTTCTCGAGTTATGTGTTGTGTAAAGAGAGCTCAGTTGGTAGAGCGACGGACCCGGTATGGTCAAGCGAAGGGTTGTCAAGGTTGTGAGTTACCCCACCACAGTCTAAGTTGTTGTACGAAGGGTTGTTTCTCGACTTGTGTGTTGTGTAGAGAGCTCAGTTGGTAGAGTGACGGTCCCGGTATGGTCAAGGTTGTGAGTTCGAACCTCACCCACAGTCTAAGTTGTTGTATGAAGGGTTGTTTCTCGACTTGTGTGTTGTGTAGAGAGAGCTCAGTTGGTAGAGCGACGGACCCGGTATGGTCAAGGTTGTGAGTTCGAACCCCACCCACAGTCTAAGTTCTTGTACGAAGGGTTGTCAAGGTTGTGAGTTACCCCACCACAGTCTAAGTTGTTGTACGAAGGGTTGTTTCTCGACTTGTGTGTTGTGTAGAGAGCTTAGTTGGTAGAGTGACGGTCCCGGTATGGTCAAGGTTGTGAGTTCGAACCTCACCCACAGTCTAAGTTGTTGTATGAAGGGTTGTTTCTCGACTTGTGTGTTGTGTAGAGAGAGCTCAGTTGGTAGAGCGACGGACCCGACCCGGTATGGTCAAGGTTGTGAGTTAGAACCTCACCACAGTCTAAGTTGTTGTATGAAGGGTTGTTTCTCGTGTTGTGTAGAGAGCTCAGTTGGTAGAGTGACAGTCCCGGTATGGTCAAGGTTGTGAGTTCGAACCTCACTCACAGTCTAAGTTCTTGTACGAAGGGTTGTTTCTCGACTTGTGTGTTGTGTAGAGAGAGCAGCTCAGTTGGTAGAGCGACGGACCCGGTATGGTCAAGGTTGTGAGTTCGAACCTCACCCACAGTCTAAGTTGTTGTACGAAGGGGGTTGTCAAGGTTGTGAGTTACCCCACCACAGTCTAAGTTGTTGTACGAAGGGTTGTTTCTCGACTTGTGTGTTGTGTAGAGAGCTGCTCAGTTGGTAGAGTGACGGTCAAGGTTGTGAGTTCGAACCTCACCCACAGTCTAAGTTGTTGTATGAAGAGTTGTTTCTCGACTTGTGTGTTGTGTAGAGAGAGATCAGTTGGTAGAGCGACGGACCCGGTATGGTCAAGGTTGTGAGTTCGAACCCCACCCACAGTCTAAGTTCTTGTACGAAGGGTTGTCAAGGTTGTGAGTTACCCCACCACAGTCTAAGTTGTTGCGATGGCTTTTCGGTGTACTATTGATACGGAAGCCGTAATCGTTGGTCATAAAGCAACTTCCGAGGGGCTAGATCACAGATGTTATTAAACACATATGTTTGTGTGTGTCTTTCATTGTTGTACGAAGGGTTGTTTCTCGACTTGTGTGTTGTGTAGAGAGCTCAGTTGGTAGAGTGACGGACCCGGTCTGGTCAAGGTTGTGAGTTCGAACCCCACCACAGTCTAAGTTGTTGTACGAAGCGTTGTTTCTCGACTTGCGTGTTGTGTAGAGAGAGTAGAGTGACGTACTAAGTTTGTGTGCCCAATGCGCCACGTCATAAAATGCTCCAAAGTCAAACGTTGTTTTAGCAAAGTTGTAAGTGAAAATTTATTACGGCGCGCCTGAGTTTTGTTAACTAGGAAAAGTTTACGGACCCCTGCTTAACCTTTTAAGCTAATTGCATTGGTACGGTGATACACCAGAAGGCATCCCTTGTCATATTGTCAACCCACTAACCTTTATCTCCCGTCCCCAGGGAGAAGACACCCAGGATGAGGATGCTGTCCTTCTGCTCATCGAGGTCTCTTTGTTCCGGTGGATGTTGCGGCTGGATGCTCCCGTGGTGAGGCGGACGTTGAGTGATGCGAGGACCTTGGATGCCTCCCTAAACAACAACTTGTGTTAGTCTGTATTTAACATGTGCATATGCATGCAATACGTAGAGGCTTTTCGCGTTTGTAACAATGGCAACAATTCCTGTAAAACCGCGGACAGCTGTTATGAAAATAATTAGCCGTTAACCTTTACCATATGTTTTTTTTGCTAAACGGTGAAATACAAGATGTTTTCCCGTGACAGCACTCCTATTATATACCCTAGGTACGAGGCTGCGGTTTACATCTGCTGAGGCCAAAAATAAGCACGATGATGTGCGATGACGTAGTAGTTTACCAACAGTAACTATTTATTGCAAGATTTTACGTAATTCTTCCAGCGAAAGGTTTGGGTTTAACCTTTTTCAAATGTCAAACTTTTAAGTAACACCTTATAATGGGCCCCTTTTTATCAACTGGTTGAAAACATTCTTAGAAATAAAAAAAAAAAGATAAACTGATTACATAACTCAAAAATAAGTTTCTTAGAAATAATCACGGAAACCATAACGCACAGAACAATATTCCAACATTACTTTTTAATAAGGCAACCCCCAAAAAAATCACGTAGAAAGAAAAAAAATGATAGGAAATGATGCCGCATTTTTTCGGCTAGACCTACATTGTAGTTTGGGGGGTAACTGACCTGCCGAGAGCCCCTCCTGTTTTCTCTCTCTCCCTCAGTGCCCTGACGACCCGGATATCTGTGATCCCGAGAGAGTGGAACATCCTGATGATCTGGAACAAAAACTAGACTTCAAATAAAATATTTAACAAACACCTCGGGGTGCTTTAGCCACCAAAGTTTATTTGTTCTTACTACAGTTTCTCTCATTGGCTGTAAGCAATGTCGATAATATTATATCGGGGGCCGATACCCGATAATACCTCATGGCTTATTTAATTACAACACATAGTTCAACTGCAGTTGGCGTTTAAATAAAGCCGATAACAAAGTAAATAACAAGCAGTGAGTAGCACAATACAACCTTGTAGTGCTCATACACATTTGTTACTCTAGTCTTAGTGAAGAAATAACTGGTTTGTAAATAGAAAGGTTGTACTTTTTGCCAACAATATTAAGAATCGGAATAAAACACACAAAAATTCATTGTATACATGGGATGTAACGCAATGAAGCCCTTCTGGACTCGTACTGGCCAGCGATTATAGTACATAGATGCCTTCGGGTAGAATACCGAAATCATCAGTCGTACTACGAGTATTTCCAAAATGCACCGCTCCACGCATCACCGATCATGCGTTAAGCTCACCTGCAGCCTGACGTAATCGCTTGAATCGAGTCCGAGCATTTCGACGAGGAATCTAAGCGTTTTATCGCTTCTTATCCCGGCAGCTGACATCGACATGACCGCCCCACTCCGCACCTCTGCACTACCGTCCTTTATACGTTCGTCCAACGCCTCAAGGAGCCTGTGTGACGTCACACTGGTCAGTGATTACGAACAATCGGTGAGAATGCGGTTTAGTTTAAAACGTTTTTAAACCCTTTCACCGAGATAACACTCGCATGTTTTGCATAAAATTCATTTTTTTAAATATTTATAAGCGTGGGTTAGTTGGTAAATGACGGAATAACTCCAGAAGCCTGTTGTGACGTCACACTGCTAATTGATTGCACACACTTGGTGGGAATAGGCTTTTGTGAAACTTGGGATTTTAAGTTGGATAAATATTTAGCAGAGAATGTATAATGGGCCCAACTCTAGGATTGTTTCTTTTCGCCGCATTTTTAACAAAACTGTGAATTAAAACAAAATTAATCTGTAAGTACAAAAGCCGTTATGAAAAATGGAAAAAGTCTAGTACAACTCTTAACCGTTGGAAGCAATTCCTCTTCTTAATTATTTTTAGTCGCCAAATATAAAAATAGGAACAAAATTGTGTAAATTCAATGACGTACGAAATAAACACATTTTACCAATCGGTTTTAATTTTTTTTTTTTAATTCTGTCTCGAAAAATTAAACATATAAGCTAAACGAAATAACTTAGCAGTTTTATTCACTAATATGACGTCATGATTACCTCTGTCTCATGCCGAGTGACGTCATAGCATGTGAAACCCCGATCCTGACTTCCCGCTTGGGGTCGTCCCAGAGCTTGTGGTCCAATATGGAGAAGATTTCGTCCTCACTCAACATCCGGAGGATCTGAGGAATAATTGGAGTTAAGGGAGTACAGAAGCAAAAAGATATTCAGAGTCACTTTTTAAAATTTCTTTTTTATTAACTAAAAGAAAGCAAGGGATAAACCTGTGTTCCAGTCCTCAACCATTCTCCATAAGGAGACACATTTGGAGGTAGGGCTGGAGTTAAACTTTGCATCGGTAGAAGGTATATTAACTTTTTGTTTATGGTGTAAGTTTAATGTCAACATAAATGGGTGGCTAGTATTTAAAGCTTTAACCCAAAAAAACTCGGTGCTACCCGGGAAAAAAACAGGATAAGCAAGGTTGGGGGGTTGCGCATGCGCAGTTAAGGCACAGCATGTAAAAGCTACTATTAACCTATAACTAATAAGCATATTATGACGTTAACAATAGACATGTTTGTAAACATTAGCGCCCATATGGGTTTTGATTAAGGATGTCGATAATATCGAACCGACGCCCTAATCCCGGTGCCAGGGTGATATTGGTCCCTACAGTGATAAGTAAAAAAACTCGTCAGGCAAGTATGTTGCGCATAATTCCGGGCACGTGGTAAAAAAAGTAGTAACATTGTCCGTTAACAAATTTAGGTTTCTTTACAAAGCACTAACTGAAATAGGTCAATATATCAGTTCATCGTTAACATCGGCGGGTATTTTGCTTCTACCGATATATCGGTATCGGTAAATTTTGCACGATATTTTACTATAAAAAATTATATAGTTTCCTTAAAATCCAATAAATTTCCATTTTGGTCAATTTTTGTTTTGGCAAGCAATGTCTTGTTTAGCATCATGCAAAGTTAATATTCAAAATACTATTTTTACATATAGGTTGATAAACTGAAATGTTATTTTGATTTCCTTTGAATTGATTTAAATCTTGACTATGTTAAAGGCAAAACAACTCGGCATTGACATCGGTCGGAAAAAGTGATATCGGCCTATTTCAACACAAACCCTCGCAGATCCGATGAAACCGATCAGAAGGGCCGCAGCCAGTCTGTCCTGCCACTTGGTGGCACTGTTAAGCTGACGGATGATCGACTTCACGGTTGTTTCGTCATAATGGTTCAGCCGCCTCACTAGCACCTCTAGTGACTGGGCGATCCACGACCATTTGGTGGAAGTCTGGAAAAGTTTAGTTATTATTAAAGAATTGCAACAAAATGCAAAATAAATTGTTTTGCTATTCCACCAATAAAGCTAAAATACATTTTTTTATTAAATGCAAATGAAAACCAATTTGTGATGAAATTTTTATCTGAACAGCAATTTTAAAAAACTTACTAAATATTGTGTAAATAATTGTTTTATTTTTTCCTTCGTTTACCAGTGATAATCAAGTTAACAGAGTTTGGCCAAATTTTTATCTGGCGATCGCCAGGCTTTACAGAATTATCCGCCCATAATGAAAAAAGTTTGGTGACCACTGATTCAAACAGATAAACAGGCATAAAGTAAAAAAAATGCAAATTTAAGTTTATTTGTTCTTTTCAGATAATTGTGAAAAATGTATTTTTTTTAATTTTATATTACAGCCTATAAAGATACAACACAAAATTTAAATTTAAGTTGATTCTTTTGTTGTTCTTGATAATTTTTTTGTTGTTCTTGATATTTTTTTTGTTGTTCTTGATAAATTTTTTTGTTGTTCTTAATAAATTTTTTTTCGTTGTTCTTGATATTTTTTTTTGTTATTCTTGATATTTTTTTGTTGTTCTTGATATTTTTTTGTTATTCTTGATATTTTTTTGTTGTTCTTGATATTTTTTTGTTGTTCTTGATAAATTTTTTTGTTATTCTTGATATTTTTTTGTTGTTCTTGATATTTTTTCGTTGTTCTTGATATTTTTTTTTGTTATTCTTGATATTTTTTTGTTGTTCTTGATATTTTTTTGTTATTCTTGATATTTTTTTGTTGTTCTTGATAAATTTTTTTGTTGTTCTTAATATTTTTTTTGTTGTTTTTGATATTTTTTTGTTGTTACCTGAATGACGGTGAGTAGTTTGTGTGTCGTGATGTTCGCCGATGTTTCGTCGTAAATCCCGCACAAAACACCGAGCGAAATGGAAGCTTGGAACGAAACCTCGTCATCGTTGTTTGGGTTCATGGAAAGCTCTTGGAGGATCTGACAAAAATAATGGCCAGGAAAAAAGTAATAATCAATCTGCAAAGCCCACAGAGAAGTAGATAGCATGTTGAACGTCTCGAAAGCCCACAGAGAAGTAGATAGCATGTTGAACGTCTCGAATATCTCTTTTTCATTTTCAACATCATTAGATGTTTTGGTTCGTTAATGCAACTTTTATTTTGTTAAGGTCGATCGGTAGTTTTTGTGGTAAAGTTCTTTGACTAAATATACAACTGAATAATAAGCATTTCTCAAATTTATGATAAAGTATAAAGTGCTTTAAACTTCAAAGTTAGACGTAGAATAAATATCAAAGCCCATACAGAAGTAGGATACATTCTGTGGACGTTTTGAATTAATTTTTAGATGTTGAAAAAGAATAAAAAAAATTAAAAAATTTGCCACACCTATATCAGTATGTGTTTTTTCAATGACAGAAGTTTATTTAAATTATTTTAATATTTTCCAACCGACCTCAATGAGATCCCTTAGTTCTTCCATCTCATCGATGTGGAGGTGCATTGTGGTGGCGTCCTGGCTGCTGGCCAAGTGTTCCAGGAGGTCCGATTGAACCGAGGGGGAGCCCCCCTTCAGGTGCCGGACCACCTCCCCGATGGCCAAGTGGTTCCACTCCCCTGAAGTTGGAATAAACATTAACTTCAACGAGGTAGAATGTCACTGGCTGTTGGCTTTATTGATTAGACGTGAGAAGTTGCATCCAGAGCAAACTATGGCGCTAATTAATCCGGCAGCGGATCATTTTAATAAAACTTTTCCAGGCAAAAATAAGCCTTAACATTTTTCCTTGTTTCTTTACATCAAAAATCGTTAACGCCCTTTTTAAAAGTTCTTTTAAATTATCAATAGATTATCTAGGAACGAAATGGCACTTCAATAAAGCATTTCAAGTTGAATTTTGAATAGAACAATGTTAAGTTGATTGTTAAAAAGTGGCAAACAACACGAACTATTAAATAACTGCTATTAAAGACGAAATACAAAATAAACCATCAATCTGGTGGTTGTTTGCAAAACTGAAAATTACCTAAATTGATATAACAAAAAAAAACGTAGTTTATTATTCTAAAAAAAACTTTTTCCAATACATAAACACAAAGTAAGAATGAATTATTGCTGCCCTATATTATTATAAACAACAGAAACACCAAAAAAAGTGTGATACAAGTTTTCCAAACGCACCTAGATTGAGGAGGGCTTTGGCGATCTCGTATCGAACCGAGGAAACTTGTTCGCTTTTCAACTTCTCGACGAGAGCCGGAGCCACCTGGTCCGTTGCAGTAACACCTAGTGAGGAAAGTGACCGCGCAGCGTAAACCCGGTCATCGACGCGCTCCGATGTGAAAAGGTTCTCGATCAGATGCTGAAATTTGATATATTTTGTCGATCAGGGCGAAAAGAAATTTATAATTTCGCCAAAATAGCTTTCATTTAATGTTTTCCAAAAATGATTTTCAAAAAAAAAAAAAAAAAAAATCAGGTGAAAACCTCTTCAGAAAATCAAGCTTAATTTTTTTCTTTTTAAACAACTTTAAAATGGTGACAAAGTTGTTTAAAAGAAATCCACATAATTTGGGTAAAAGAAATATAAGTATTTCAACTGAGCACTGACACTTTTAAGGAATTCTTAAAACTGAAAAAAAAGGATTTATGACTAGGAATGTCCAATAATATCAGACAGTAGGGGATACTAGGGTTTTACTGAGTAATAATTAAAGTATGAAAGAGGCTATTCACCCAGGTACCAAAGTAGTTTAAAATCGACGGTCAAATAACCTATAAGCCCATCCTGAGGCTATTTACCCGGCTAACAAAGTTTAAATTGTTTTCAGAAAAAATATAATACCGCCATCACCTTTTGTCAAAACGGTTCGCTTCTCAAGCTAATATTGGGCATAATGTAAAAATAGCACAATTAAAAAAAACAATAAATTTTATAAAACAAGTGTAAAAACATCAATTCTCACCGCAATCCTGTCTTTTTGCAACTCAGATAGTGCGTTTCCACCGGAAGACTTGAGCTTTTCAACAAAGCGAACGGTTGTGTTAACTTTGCGAAAGGAACGGTTGGAAGTGACACTAGATGGCGTGATGAGGTCTCGGACAACATCAGAACTAAAAAGCATAAAAATATCTTATATTGAGAATTACTTGTCTTTATTTGTGCTTTTTTTAACAAGTAGCTTATTTATGCAAGAAATAACAAAAACAGTTGTTTTTCTTTAGCAAAAATTAAATATTCCATTAGGTAAAACGAAAATTTAAGCTTGCTGTTACATTGCTATATATAACATTTTATTATGTTTGTTTAATTTAGCTCATAATTACACTTAGTCAGGTTCACTATGTTCAATTTTATGGTTTCGTTGGATTTTTGTGGAGATTTGCAAACCTATACATTTTTGGAAAGCTTAGGACATCAGGAATCCGAAAATCGATGTTCCCATTTGCACAAATGTTCCGAAGGCGGCCATTTCGGATATTCAAGATGGCCGCCAACAAAAACCTATTTTTCGCAATATCTCGGCACACGGGCAACCTAGAGTGTTGATTTCAAGACCTTTACCTACATTTTTGGGGTCAAGGAATCATTTGAGATCATTTAAAATAATGTACAAGCACCCAGATGTCTCTTGTGATGATTTTTAAAAACTTCATACCATCCAAACACTATCACCGTCACTGAAAAACTGTTTCTCACAATATTCCAAAAACAATGATTTTAATACTGTGTTATTTTATCATTCATATCTACGATATTGGGGATACAGAGTCACCTTAGATCACCCAAAATGATGCAAAGACACCTGGCGAGTCTCTAAGATGACTCTCTCAGGATTGGTTATATAAGTACAGATCTTAAGGAGATTGTTAACAAATACTATTTACACTGAATGACGCACCAGCAAATAAAAACAAAATCACACTGTCCATTTAAGATCTATTTTCAGGTGTGGAGACATATGAAATTCTGTTTTAACTTCCAGCTGAGATTTAATACCAGATGGACCATCATGGAATAAATGATCTACTTGTTTTAGATCATTATTGTACATAAGGAGCCAGTGTAAGTTTCCATAATTTCAGGTTGTGAGACAAATCAACGGCTGAAAGTTAACAATATGTATTACAAGATAAATAACTAATATAAGGATATTTCTCAATGACATTTAGTGTTATTGATACTTACCCTGGTCATAATAATGGTACAAAGATGTAGATTGAAAGCTACTCATCTCCCTTTTTATATTTGCAGGTTTTAAGTCAAGATGAGTGAAATTCCTGCACGGCATTCATACAATCCACCTGGATCCACCAACTGGCAGCAGTGCGTGATCTGTCAAACATTTTCAACTAAAAATGGAACGCTTGTGAAACAGCCCAAACTGGACTCATTTGATTGCTTGCTAGAAGCAGTTCGTGATAGGGCAAACTTCCATGATGGAGAGTATGTTCAAATAGACAGGCGGTTAAAGGATGAAACAAGTGACAGCTTAAAAGCTAACAAGGCAGTTTGGCATCGTCTTTGCTATTCAAATACAACATGCAAAGTAAAGATAGAACGTGCCAAAGAACGCCATGAGTACAATATGTCAGTTGGAAGCTACTCGGAGAAAAAACGTGGACAGAAGAGAAAAAGCATAGATATGGATGAGCCATCAACGTCCACCTCCACAAGTCCATTCACACGCTCTGCAACAGCTCCGTTCAATAAGGAACATTGCTTTTTTTGCCAGGAAAATAATGAACAACAATTATACACTTTAAGAACAGAGAACTGTGGGAAAGCACTACGTGAAGCTGTGGAACTTTCAGAAGATCCCATCTTGCAGACTAGATTAAACACATCCATCTCTCCATCTGATGCACACGCGATAGATGTCCAGTATCACAAGCGATGTTGGACCAAAAAGGTATTCCATGTTCTGCGAGTCAAAGGTAGCAAGGACTACACAGAAAAAGGCTATCCATTACAAACATCCTGTTTGATTGAATTGATAAGCCTCATCGACAGCCAAACCCAAAATAAAGCAGGGAGGGCACGGTGCAGTACCAAGTGAAAGACAATACCAAGATTCAACACATCACCATGAAACGGTTCCTGTCTCATGATCAAACCAAAGCTGACTTAGCAGAATACTTGGCAGAGAAAACATTGGAATACAACAAAGATGCGTCCAAACTTGTGATTGTGTGTGCAGCAGGAAAGGCTAGGAGCAACAGTGACTTGGAATTCCAAGACAATAACCACGAGGAAGCGGACACATTGATGATACACCAAGCAGTGCTGGCAACAGGCAGGAACCCAAATGCAGCGCTGCTTACTGTCTTCTCCCCTGACACAGATGTGTTCATCCTGGTCATAGCAAACTATGACCTTCTGATCAAAAACACATGCGTCTCGTTAGCATCAGGCTCTGTACTAATAGAGCCCATCTGGAACAACCTAGGTGTAGAGAAAGCCAGAGCATTGCCAGCTTTGCATGCTTTTTCAGGAGCGGACAACATAGGCAGGTTTTCTCGCATAGGTAAAGCAACATGGTTTCAGGCTTACCTCAAAGCAGATAGAGATGTGATAGAAGCCATTGCATTGCTTAATGAGGCTGCCGATGTGACAGAGGATCAGATGTCAAAGCTGGCAAAATTTGTATGTACTGTATACTCACCAAAGGGACTTCAGATCGACAACATCCCTGAACTGCCATGGTACCTCTTCTGTAAACACATGGCCGAAAGTCACAAACTACCTCCGACACTCAGTGCTCTAAACCAACATGTTGATCGTGTACATCTCCAAGCAAGAGTATGGGCTCAGGCTAGTGTTGCACATCAGGTGTGTTTGGATCCGGAGAAGCATGGCTACTACAAAGACATCAATGACCAGTTGAAGCCAGTAATGACAGATGTTGATCCGGCTCCCAAGGCCATCATTGAGATGGTGAGATGTCAGTGCAACGGAGACTGTTCATCACAAAGGTGCTCCTGCCGTTCTAACAACCTGACCTGCACTGACTTATGTTTGTGCAGCTCTCAGTGTGACAATGATGAGGACTGTCAGCCAGGTGGTTGCTCTGACGATAGTGATGATGACATTTGAGTAATGGTCGGTGTGGTGCTCATAATTATGTTTATCATATGGAGTGTTGTAAGTTCAATAAATATAATTTCAATTGAAATTTGTTGTCTTCTAGTTCATTAGTTGTTCACCTAAATCACCACAGCATGCAGTCTGATGATGTTCATGAATAGAGTTGTAGTCAAGTCGACAGACTGGGGACAGGTTTTCGGATAATGTGGAATATTGCTTTTAGCATATGGCTACAGTTTTTAGCAAACTGTTACAACCAATCTCCATGTGCATATCATGTTAGATGATCTACTTGAAAAGAAGTAAGAGTAGATGGTGAAGACATTAGATTGCTGATGCAAAACAGACTTTTAACTGTACCATTATATTCAACCGATTTGTTGTTGCTTTAATTTTTACCTAAAATCATCATAGGGGGAATTTGTGTACCCGTACACCCTTTTATATGGTCCCAAATGATTCCTTGTCCCCAAAAATGTAGTTATAGGTCTTGAAATCAACACTCTAGGTTGCCCGTGTGCCGAGATATTGCGAAAAATAGGTTTTCGGTGGTGGCCATCTTGAATTTCCAAAATGGCCGCCCTCGGAACATTTGTGCAAATGGGAACATCGATTTTCAGATTCCTGATGTCCTAAGCTTTCCAAAAATGTATAGGTTTGCAAATCTCCACAAAAAACCAACGAAATTACATAGTGAACCTGACTAACTTTAACTGTTTAAAACTTTCAATTTTTAAACCATTTTCTGGCAGCTTACTCAATTATCTATTTACAGACAAAAAGGAAGCAATACTTTTTCGTTTCTTTTACCAACTGGGTTTAAATAATACTGGTCTAGGTTTATGTTATCACATTTAAAAAATATTTTTGAACATAGCTTATGTATGCCAAAAGTTAAAATGTCATAATCCATTTTTTCTTTAGCAAAAAGTAAATATTCAATTTGGTAAAAATTTTACCAAAACATTGAGCTTACTGCTGTATTGCAAAATTACACCTAAGTATTTGTACAAAAATTAGGACAAAATGGAGCTGACAATATGTAGCAACATTTATTAAACACATTATTGGTGTAAAATTAAAAGTAATTCCTCCAATTTTCTCCACAATTATTTCTTTAAATATTTGTCACATATGTTTCCCAAAATGCAAGTAATATGTTTTTTGGTAAAGAAGCAGTTGTTTTTTTTCTGCTTACTTGTATTTACAAATTACAGCACATAAATATACACAGCACAATATATAGCAGAGATTAATCAAATTATTTGATACAATTAGGTTCGTCACATTTGGTTCATACTAGTAGCATTATCACTACTTCTTTCCAAAAAATTGGTTTTAAATTTCTTAAATCGAGCACTACATCTTTCAATTAATGTGGAGTAAAGCAAGGGGTTCAATGCACTGTTAATGGGAAGCAAAATACCAGCACTAATAAGATAAACATCATTGGGGAGTGGAACACCAGAAACAGCCAAGTAAGCAAGCACACACATTGGGATCCAGCAACAGAAGTCAGTGATAAGCAAGCGGGAAATACGTTTCTGAAGTCTGGAATTAGATTGTTTGTTTTTCGCTTTAGCCATTTTGTTACTTTGTATATAAATAATTATGTAAGCCACAAGCATAAAAATGAACAGCAGGAAGTTGAGTGTGATAAGAAACACAGAATATTGCCAAGAAGCGTCATTAGCAGAGGCGAACAGTCTAGGCATGCAAACACTAGTTTCACCATAATAACCGAATATTCCTTTTATCGGTTGGTTTGGGAAAGTATTGTGGATTATTTGGGTGACGTCATTCCACGAAAGTGACATCATGTTATCTAGTGTGATATTATTGGCTAAATACACCATTTTTTGTTTGGGGACTTTGTCAGTGTTGAAAAATCTACTTGAAAACCAAACATGAGAAACAAAATATCCTGAATTGTAATTAACTAAAGGTATATTGGCAGATATCAATGCAAACAGCCAAACACATGCACATGAAATGTAAATCCATTTCAACTCTAGGGTCCTAGCAATGTATGGTTTGCAAACTGTTGCAAGTCTAAACGCCGTCATGACAGCCATAGTACCCGAAGAGGCCATGGTAGCTACAACACACATCACCCCAAGAATGGAGCAGGTGCTACTAGTACGCCAAAGTGCGTCAAACGAGCAATAATCCCCTGAAAACTGTAAACCCTTTATGCTTATTGCAATAAGATAAATGCCCATGAGAAAATCAGCAGATGCCAAGCTAAGCAAAAATATGTAGGTGCTCTTTGTAAAGTTTTCAGAGATGTTTTTTATCACCATGTCTTTCACAGTAATTACCACAACCGCTAAATTCCCGATGCCAGCTGCCAACCCCATTAACCAGAAGAAGGCTCTGTAAACAGGGTTGGCGATCATTTCCTTTTGATTTGAGAAAGTGGTACTTCGCTTACTTATAGGCGGGCATTCGTCACTTCCGTCCGAACATTGAGGAAATCCATCTTCAACCAAGTTGATGTCGACCGACAGGGGCTTTCCATTGCGACAGTAAAACCTCGTTTTGCTGCATCGCGTCCAATCCTCGTCCGATCCGTCGTCACAGTCTATTATTCCGTCACAAAGGTTATTGACATTGATGCTGGTTAATATTCCATTTGTGCAATCGTAACGCTTGGGACACAATCCACGTTCGTCGCACGGCCACCACGGTTCAAGCTTGTTTTCAACCCCAATGCACGCCACACCATAGGTAGCTCTCCCACGCATGCATTTTACATCGCAGAACTTTGGTGGAGGCTCACAACCTTCACATTCATCTCTCATGTCCCAACATTCAGGTCTGCCGTCGCATTTCGTTGCAAGGACAGCGATGGAACGGTTGAGTGACCAGCAATACAGTTGACCTGCTTTACCCACATCCTGTGATTTTACACAATATTTGGTGCTGGATTTTTCCGCACAACTAACTTCTGGGTTGCAAAGCACTTTGTCCATATCCACGCAGTCTGTTTCATTGCGGCAATGTATTTGGTTGGGAGGGCAAGTGTCTCTAGCATCGCCCAAGATATCATGGCAAACTGTTTGGTCGTCGCACAAACATTCATCGGAAAGATCATAGCAGTCAGCCACCCCGTCACAAACTTGTTGTTGAGAAACAACCAGTCGTTTGTCCAAACACAAGAAACAAACGAATTGTCCATCAACAAAACAAATATCTGACTTGTCAGCGCACTGAGGTTCATCGTCGTAGATGTTTATCTGCGATAAAACGCAAACTCCTGTTCGACTTATTCCCGAGCATTTAAATCCCAGCCCTTTTTTGATTTCATCATCATTGCAATGTTCAATGTTTTCACCGCAGTACTCTGGAATTGAAATCAAACGACCATCACTGCATTGAGTCAATTTTGTGTGCGTTCCCTCCTCACAAACCCACTGACCATTCACACACACCCTGTCTATTCGCCCTTCACACGGCCCCATAAGTTGGCGGCAAGTCATGTTCTTGTGCATTCCATGAGTATTGTTTTTGCTCGGACAAACCTTGATGTTCACAATGATACCTTCGTTCCACACGGACTGATCATCGCAAGGCTCCTTTCGTCCGACGCACTGGATCCTACCCCTAGACACTTGTTGCTGGCAGCTCTTGCAGAACATTTCGTCGCTACCGTCCAAGCACCTTACTTCACCAAAGCATACTTCCCACTTCTTAACACACTGAAGCCCATCGTTGCAATGGATTGCACCACTCTGACAGCTGCTACAGTTTGTCTCATCGCTCCAATCATCACACCCAACCAGCCCGTTGCACCACGATTTATTTGGAGCACATCGAAACCCATCGTTGCACATCTTCGCTTCCCCGTTGCAAGTTGTACAGTTTCTCTCATCGCTACCATCGGGGCAACCAAGTCGCCCGTTGCACCAATAACTTGCGCGGACACATTTTGTTCCATCATCACACAACCTCGCTCCCCCGATACAAGTCGTGCAGTTCTTTTCATCGCTCCGGTCGTAACAATTCCGTCGGCCGTTACATCGCCAGATTTCGGGGACACATCGTCTGTGGTCGTCGCACATTTTTGCTCCTGGTTTGCAAGTCGTGCAATATCTTTCCTCGCTCCAATCCCCGCAGTCGTTGTAGCCGTCGCAAACTTTAGTTTGATTAACGCAAAACGTTGCTGGTTTTTTACATTCAAACTGATCATCCACACATTTTCCTTTGGCTCCAATGCACAAAGAAAGTGAAGCGAAAATGCAAAAGATTTTCCACATGTTAAGTTATTTTGTATACAAATCTGGCAAAACCAACAAAAAGTTGCAACATTTTTATGTAAGGAGGATTTTATTATAAATTAATATATCTCAAAATGAATGTACCTATTTCAGTCTTACCGTGGTCAGTATGTAGGGAATTGAACTGGGTAATAAAAAACTGCAAATCAAAATTAAAATCATTGTCTGTCAATCCACTAAATCAATGGTTCTCAACCGCTGATCGCGGACCGGTGCCGGTTTACAATCTTAAATCTCAACTACAAAATGCAAGTTGCTGAAGGCTTGTCCATCAAATTTACTTCGCCAGCTCCGTAATTTGCAACATTGTCACGAAACATAGAGTTGATGGTCTACTTTCAACTTTATCGTACGTCACAATGCTGCAAGTGTTTTGCCCAAGTGTTTAAAAGTAGGCTAGGCTCGTTTAAGATTTAAATTTTAGGACCAGTTGTATGTGAAAAACTTTAATAGAACCATGTATAACACGTATGATATCAAAAAGACAGCAGCAAATTGATCATAGTCATTACATTGAAGTTTCCATTCTTTGCTTTTAAGTTCATATTTTGTCATATTTGCATTTTGGGTTGATTTTGATTTTTGAATTTGTTTTTAAATTTTACCGGTCCGTAAGCTAAAAAGGCTGAGAATCACTGCACTAAATTAAAAATTTAGCAAAACTAAACCGCACAGAAATACCTTTGACAATTAAGATAGTTATACCGATAACAATATTATTAACTATTGTTGCTCTAATGTAATTTAAAGTTAGGTTAAAAATAAATATCAAAGCCCATACAGAAGTAGGAAGCATTTTGTAAACGTTTTAAATAATATTTATATATTTTTGACACCTCATATCTGAAATTACTTTATGTCTAATTACATCCTTCAGTACACCGAAAAGCCATCGCAGACTCGCCGAATCTGTCGATCTATGATGCAAGCAGAGCAAGCCAGAAAAACAACTGGCCTGCAGTGAGGTTCGAACTCACGACCTCCGGTCAAGCTGGGACCGTCGCTCTACCAACTGAGCTATGCAGGCTCAGAGAGGAGCGAGTCTATTGATACGGAAGCCGTAATCGTTGGTCATGAAGCAACATCCGAAGGGCTAGATCACAGATGTTATTAAACATATGTTTGTGTGTGTCTTTCATTCATACATCCTTCAGTGTTTATCTTAAGATTTTTTAGAAACATTAACAAAATGCAACTAACTTCTGCATGGGCTGCAATATTCATTCTACGTCTAACTACAACCTCCAGACATTATATTATAATAAATAATTGAAAAATCCTACAACTTCTATATGGGCTATAATATTCATTCTCATCCAACTACAACCTCCAGTCATTATGCTGCAAAAAATACAAAAATTTATATTGGTTTAAGTGCAAACATTTGAACATGTCAGCTGTCTGATTTGTCACAACAATCCACCAATCACTTGCTTAAATGCCAGGAAGTGTGGATCAAGCAACACATAAACCCTACCCTGAGGCAATCAACATTTCAACCATGTTTCCTCTAATCAGGCTTGTGGGTGATTCAATGAGATTATATTTCACCACATTGGACCACACATAATGCACATATCAACTATCGTGGCCACACATAATGCACATATCAACTATCGTGGCCACAAACTCACATAGACATCAAATATCACATGGAACCATCCTTGTGGTTCGGCAACAAGATTATTTTACATAGTTTTTAATCTTTCCTGAATTGCAACTGGAATTGGACCAACGTCAATGCAATTAAGCTAATAGACAAAAAAATAAATCTATACAATGTGGCTAAAAAAATCCTCAAAAACATAAATAAATAATGTTGTAAAACACAGTGTAGATAATTAATGAATTACACGTTGCAAAAACACAAATAATTGAATGTTTGCCAATCCAGGATACAACACAATTGGCAGCATTTAAGGGAAATCAATCACAATAATCAGTTCCTTTTAAATAAAAAAGTCATTTTAAGGTAAGACATAGTGAGAATATCAAAGTCCTACTACCTTTACTACAACCTCAACAATTAAGCTCAGAAGTTTAAAGGCAGTTTCCATGTTTTGAAATATCTCAAAACATAAATATTTTTAATATTTACACATTCAAACCTTTTTTTTAATCTTTTTGGAACGAACAACCTCAGCTTTGTTTTATTCTTAAGGTCACGCTGATCGACGATCGTCGGTTGCGAAGCTATGCTGTCAAAATTAGGTCGAAGGTCGCACCAGCGATCGCTGCTGTTTGGAAACTTTTTGCCCATGTTCTGTCAAACATATTTACTTTAAAATAATTTCAATATAAGTTTTAAAGATTTTGAATTCCTAATTAAATCATGTTTAAAATTATTTCCATTAAAGTTTTAGAGGTTTTGAATGCCTAAATGATGATGTTTAATTAATACACTGAACATTGTGGGGTGTTGGCCATTTTTCACATTGTTATTCATGCAATTTTAATTTTTTCTATTGACTGTGTTGCAGGAAAAGTACAAAATAACCATTTACAAAAAAGTCCCAATTAAACTGCACAAGACCGTTATAGCCTTATATGCAGGTTGTTATTTTGGTTGTTTTTTTGGAATAATTGTATTAATTTTTTACAACCATTCACAACAAAAAGTATATTTTAAACAAGATTGTAGATATTTATAAATGTGACACAAACGTAAAGAGATAAAGCTTGAATCACACAACGTTGTAAAACTAACTAACATTAAAAAAAGTCCACCTGGCTTAAATAACAGATGTTTGGATCAAACAAAAGGTTTTACTTCCGATGTGTAAAGTTACACCTTAATCTTTTGTGAGTTATTGTGTTGTGGGAGTAATTATAAAAGCTCAAATACCCTTTGTTCGTGATTTAAAGCTTAGTAAAGGCACATATTAAATAGATGAGCTTTAAATGCTTATATTAGTCGCACATGAAAATTTAAATTTGAAATAACTCTGTCCTTAAACAAAATTTTATTTTGTTTTCAATATTATTTGTAACTGCTTTTGTTTTGTTTTTCATTAAAAACACCGTTTAAATGTGACTCAGCGATTGTTTGTCTCCTTATTAATAAAACATACATAAAAAAAATTAATTTTTTTACTTGACTGATATTCATTGCTATGTTTTGTCCAACCTGATCCTTGCACCTAATTTTTACCCGACAATAAAAATTCCCAGAAAACATATTTACCTACCTCAATTAAAGCAAACACTTTCTCCACAAATGAATTTAAAAATTTACAGTTACTTCAATTTGAACCGTTTTGAAGTTTGTTTTTTAAAGATTTTAATCATTATTGCTTTTAAAACTTGTAAAAAATGTTTTACTGGACACATATTCATAAAACACACAATACTTACAGTTCTTGTGAGAGGGAATGCAGCTTCTTCGTCGAAAGCTCCCGGTATGAAATCAATACTGGGGGGCGACTCAGGGCTGCTGTTTGGTGAGGCCGAGCTCGATATTCGAGCCAAACTTCCGGCAGCAATCGAGCGTGACAAACCTGGGGTGAAAAGGGTCAAAGGTCATCAACTGATAAAACTTTTTGGGACCAATACCCAATTTTTGAGATTTGCAAAACAAAACCAGTAATCTTTTTTTATGAACTTGGGGATGGTAATAAACTGTAATAATTAAAAATAAATTGCAAATAATATTCAGGTAATCAACCTGTTTAATAATAAAAATATTTTTTGTATATTAAACCAAACACTTTGTCAAATCAGTCAGCATTGAAAATAAAAGCAAAGGACAAATTTGCAAGTTCAGAAAAAACAAAGTTTGTATTGTTAAGAATAAGGTAAGCAATATTTTCATAGTAAAGATTTAGGCCAAAAATTTACAGTTAGAAGCGGAGTATTGTCAGATGTCATTAGAAGATCATTGTATTGACTCTAGTTAACAGATGGACCATGGAGGTTCAGGCAACAAGCCCTGTGATGTACTTTACACTACAAAGTTAACAAACACTGAATTTACTATTTGTTGCTTGCAATGTGCCAGAAAGATTTCTTTAAAATAGCGAAAACACACAGAGTACTGTTATCAAGTCTATTCATGACTGATTTTATAAATTTACAGGTTAATTGTTACTTTAGTGACAAATTGTTTAAATGGTGCACAGTTAAAGACCAACACCACACAAAGCATGCTGCTTGCATCGCCAAATATATAAAGTGTGATGTGATTGTTTGACCTCTCACCTCCTAACCCTAACCCTCTCCTGTAGAGGTCACCGGTGTGCTCAGGTTCGGTGGAGTGCGACCTGCAACAAAATAACAACAATTCCTGCCACACATAATGTTTCCGTTAGGCTTAAAGCAGTGCTTTCAAAACCGGGGCCCACAGACCTCTTGGTGTCGTGAGAAGGAAGGGGTCCGAGAATTTTATAGCCTAGTAATTATAATTTATATTAGTCAGCATAGTTTTTTTATTGAATTTTTGTCAAAAAATAATAAAGTAAGTATGAGTGCAGAAGCGAATGTTTAGACTTAATTTTTTAGTTGTTCAAAACATTGGGCTCTACCAACTTTCTTGCTTTTTTTGCTGGGTTACCCCTGGTATAGTGGGAAAACATATTTAGGTTATTATAAACCAGTGCTTCTCAAAAGCGACTTATATAATCATGATATATTGCACACAAACCCACTTGGCTGTCTGTTTGAATCTCGGCTTAAACCCCTCGACGATGGTTTTTCTGCCACTTGGTGGGGCTGAAAGTCCACCGATAGATCGGCCGCCAAAAATATTTTTTCCTGAATGCGATGGATCTTCTTCAATAACTTCTCAAGGTCATCTCGCTGAATTTGAGCAAATTACAAAATGTTAACACAAGAGTTTTCAATTATGTTGTTTGTGGTATGCTTGTCACAGAATTAAGAAAATAGTTAATTATTACCTTTACAGTAATTTATATAATTTAGTATTTTTACAAGGTTTTAAATAAATTTTGATAAATAATATTGGTAATACTTTATGTCAATAATCATCTTTTTAACAACTTACAATTTAAAATTCAATGCTATTATTACTATTACACTGACAGCAAAATCGTTTCGAGCATTGATTGAAAGACGTAGTGAGCAGCAATTGTTGGCCCTGACTCATCTAAATTGAGATAATTCTACATTCATTTAAAAACTATAATATATTTGTTGAAAGGCTATACACTACATCCAATCAATCCAATTAATAGTTTTAACATTGTTTATTTTTTTTTTCGCGGAGACCTTAATACTTAAATATAAGAGCAAGATTTGGTAACACAATTTCATACAGAACTTTTGGAAGTGGTCAAAACAAAAGACAAATACATCAAAAAGAAAATTTGAATAATATTATTCATATCAATGTATTGCTTTTTCTTATGCAACGGGTAAATCTTGCACAGAACCAACCTGAATTAATTTAACAATGTGAACACACAGTCAGTGACCCAACTAAATCAAACAAACAATTCGGGAAAGCTCACTATGGGTTGAGTAATACAGATTTAAATTAACATCAATAAATGATATTCCACCTTCTAATGCAGCAACACTCACTGTGATATCGAAGTTTCCCCTCATTGGATCCTGTTCGCTTGTCCAGGGGAGCGGTGCCGGGGCGGAACCGCCAGGGGTGAAGATGCTCCGGTCCACATAGTTCCCAGGGACAGCCAGACCGATGTTGTGGTACGATATTGGGTTCTCCTGTGAAAGAACAAGTTATCAGTAAAAATAGTAAATTATGATGTGATTCTTAAACTGTGCGTCAAAATCGTGTTAAGCAGAACTTTGTGCATTACTAGAAAATAAGTTTTCCTTCTACAAATGGAATTCGTGCTTGACTTAAATTACTTGAATGCACACTTTTTGCCCCTTCAGGAGTAGGCAACATTTTGAATGTTTAAAATAACAGTTAAGATGCTGCTTCTATAATGGCTTTAGTATTTCTACAACCTCCAACAATTATGCTCCAAAATTTAGGTAATGATTGTAAATTTATTTACCTCCAGCAGCGGTCCCATGTTTTGGGTGTACGAGAAGCGATGGTGGTCACCACTCCAGTAAAGGTCGGCCTCATCGAGTGTCGGAAACGACTCGGACACAACTGAAATAAAACATGTTGGTCTGTGACTGGTGGTGAAAAGATTACAGAGGAAAGACAGAAACATTTTAGAATGTTAAGAAAAACACAAAGAGTTGTCAAACCTTAAAAGCGTCCTTTTTGCCTAACCTACCTACTTTTAGATTTATGCACTATAACAAATTTCAATGGTCAAAAATATTTGACAATAAAAACAGAGGTATCGCCGACTAATATGTTTGGTCCATTAAATTTAATTAAGGCTATAGCTTAGTTACTAGAACATCAAATAATAAATCAATAAAAAAACACATATGTATTGGCAAATGAGATGTGTAGCTTAAAAAGAGACACAGGTTATTTATACACTTTTAAAGGAGTTTTTATCTCACCATCCTCGCGAAGTATCGGAGGGAGAGTGACGGCTTTACGTTGTTGGAAAGGTGACCTTGAGCTTACTTGAAGTATTGACTTTGGTGGAGAGGACGTTTCTTTGCGACGAACCTATGAAAAATTTCACTTATTATTCCACAAAACAAACAAAAGTCTGGGCAACCTTTATTTCAAAAAACATGAAAAAATTGATATACTTTATACAAAAACTTACATTCCCCTCAAGCTGTTGCTTACTCTCCTTTCCAACTAAGTTTTCTTGGTAAAGTAGCTTTTTGACATCAGGGGCCTAAAAATTTGACAACATTTAATTAAATAAAACAATCTGCATGATCTAGGTATTTTAAAAAAAAAGATGATCTTTGTTTAAAACCAATAGATAAATGTAGGCTGTAGATAAAGAAACAGTGTTAGATAACAAGAAACGTGACAAAAGCAGAAACTGTTTATTTTTATCTAATATTTTCCATATTATATTGCATCTGTTGAACTGCCTAAAAGAGATTATGCTTTAGAACAAACCCAGAAAACTTTGTGTAGATTTTCAATCGAGTTATCTTCGATGATTTTTTCAAGTCTACGTTCCAACCAACGCACTCGATGACGGATTAATTCTGCATCCTGGTTCAAATAAAAAAAAAATTAAAAAAAAAATAGTAGTTAGCTTGGTTCATAAAATAACAAAGATACTTAAATGTGTTGTTAAAATCGTAGCATTATTAGAGTGAATCAGACTAACTTTCACAGAACTTGTCAATTTACTTAAAACACCATTCAAAGAGTGGTTGCTTAAACAATAGATACGTTCACATTGGTATGTTAAACATTAAAAAAATATGCCAGATGTTTGTCGAAAAGTACTTCTTGGGGCTAGATAACAGTTATTGTACACATTCTAATTTACCTCACTATGCATATTAATTGCAACATGAAGCCTCTCTCGGCCAAATTTTATTTCTTTGTTGATTTTGTCCAAAATTTCAAGAACAAGTTTGAGGTGTTGAGCCTGAAACAAAACAAAAGTAACTTACAAGTATCATGACAAACCACTGCAAAAATAATCTATTCTTTTCTGTTCAATATTATTTAAAAGACGAACTAAATGTTTATAAGCACATCTCTTTGCCCTAGAATTAAATAATGACAACAACTTATACTTATAAAGCAAATACAAAATAAATGACTTTGATCACAGAAAAGTTATAAAAATATTGTACGAATTCATACTAAAATTATTTTTTTAAATGACATTGTGTTTGTACAGTTGATATCTATGTTGCTGCAATTGAGAGTTAGATAACGGAAATCAATTTCGAAACACTAAGTTTTTTTAATTTAAAATGAAATCAGTTTTCAAAATGCAAATCAACAGATTTTTTTGTGGCAACCCTTTAGAATCCTAGTTATATAAAAAAATCATTAACTCACAGCTCTATTGTAAATGACAATTTCTTGCATGAGATCTTCCTTCTCAAACAACGTCGGCGACTCTTCAAATTCCGAAACTACCTCGGCAAACTTGTGAATTACTTTTTCAGCAACCAACAACTAAAAATAACAGTTTTACATTAAAAACTTGGATCGCCAAACTTTTTGTATGGTGAGTTGATTTTTATTATTGTTTTTCGTTTGTTAAAACAAAGCAAACCACGGACCTGCTTTTGGTAAAGCATATCGGAGCGATGCAGCAACTTTTCAGGAGGTTTTTTGCTTCCGTGTAAGTTTCCAGATCCCCATAAAACATCGACATATTTTGCAAAGTTTTCTTTCTTTCGTAATTCCAACTGCGCCATGATTGTCTGACAAATATCTAAAAATATTTTTTGATTAATAATAGATTTATCATCATTTATCTGCATGCAAGCATCTCCCTTTGGCTTAACATTTTGTTTTATTTTTACTCACACTAGCTATAAGCTTTTAAATAAATGAGGATAAATTCAGGATTGGTTTATAACGAAAATTGAAGTGTGATTATACCTAGCTAAATAAACAATAAATAAGGCGCTAGTCTAGAATCCTACCATTTTTTACAGCAACAAAACGAGTTTTCGGAATTAAAATTACCAGCAAGAAATACATGTTGGAGAAACAAATATAATAATATTACCTGACCCACCCAAACCGGAACACAAACTCGCAACCTAACCAAAATAATCTTAGCAATAAAAAATAAGAGTTAGGATTCTCCTCAAATGTATAAGGGCTATTTACCTCAAGCTAATTTGTTGTCATGCGTTAGTGTAAATCCACTCACAATCACAAAGTGCACTTAAAAGCTTTCAACACAAGAAACCAGGGTTACCGCGAAATTTCCCTGCAAATCATCAGCAGCGGTTGGTGGAGATATTATAATTAAACACTTACCGCTAGACGTCGCTGTTAATAATCAAGATTGACTCAATAGCGCATCAAGTGAACTAAAAATTACAAATGAACATCCGTTAGTGGGCGCGTTTTAGACGAGAAATACTCAGTAGCGCTGCAAGTAGTCAAAATATTTTTATTTATTCGCCACTAAACGTCGCTATTTGTATCTTTTGTTTGTTTACATCTTTTCGAAATAATTTTGCAATTTGTTATTGGCAAAGAGCTTGTTTTGTGAGTCAGACTGCGAAGTTGTTTATGTTGTAAAATCTACAAAACACAAAGCAGATCTGTACGTTTTTGTCGCGTTTGTGTAATTTTTACAAAGTTATATCTAATCTTGTGGCAGCAAAATAAATTAACCTTAATTTGGAAATGAACTCAATTACTTAATAATATAGATTGAACTTGTTGTGATGATGTTCATCGTACAAACTTTAATCTACTCTTATTTTGTTTCTTAAGCTTAAATGGTGCGATGGAAATTGGACCAGAACAGATCTCAGATTTTAGAAATCAACTAAAAAATCTTCCTGAAGGTAGGTTAAGTATTTGGTTTACAATATCAAAACGAAACAAAATGAAAGCTTTTCCATTTATTACTGCCTAATTAACCTAGGGCGCTGGTCTGAAATCTAACCACAACATTGTTTGGTTGCCGGTTGGCGATTTGGGTCAACCTCAACCCAAACGCTTACTCTCACCATAACCCAAATATTGTGTGTTGATTTAATAACTGTGGTAAGACTCTAGACCAGCGCCAAACCTTGTAAAATAGTCAGATACAAATTGCATAGCTTTATTGAATTACATAGTTTGGTTCAACAGTTTAAAAAAAATATGCTACATGTTTACATAAGATTCTCAATCATTGTTTAGCAACAAGCACCTAGATTTTTTCAGACTGCTGTACTACTTAGCTACATTTTTTCAGCAGTTAAAGATGAACAATTTATTTTGTTTGTAGAGGAAATTTCAACATTTGATCAGCGTGATTTGGATCGCGTTTTGAGCAATGACAAATACGCGTTATGCTTTCTGCGATGGAGGAAAGGCGACATTGAAGCTTCCGTGCAACTCGCAACACAGGCATTTAAATGGAGGAATGAAAAACAAATCTATGGTAATCCAAATTAACTAAGCAAATTGTATTTGTTAGGTGCGCAAATATGTATAACCTGTTGCTTTGAGGCATAGTAATAATCAAAAACAGCTCTTAATGTTTGGGCAACCTATTCAAGTCGCCTTATTCAGGGTGAATGACACACATCACTCGTTGTAAAACTCATAGCAAAACCAAAAAAACGTGAGCAACAACACAATAAGACAATTAGTGATAGCAAATAGCTTCTAATCCTTCAGCAAGTGTCTGTAGCATGCCGAGAGCATCACGTCTGTTTTGATGTTCATGGTGTGAACCTTCTTGTGAATTATGTATTTCATGGTTCTCTGTAGACCTAAAACCTGATGATTTTGATGTGGATTTCATGAAAAGAGGAATTATTTATGTTCGCGGAATAGCAAGAGATGGAACAATAATAGGTATATGTTTTTAATTTACAAAACAGATAAGCCATATTTTGTTGGCAAAAAAGGTTACACTTTTAAACCACTAATATTCAAAAATGGAATTTTCCTAAATACAAGGGATTAAAATGGTGTTCAAATTACGTGTTCGCATAATTTATTTTACAACATATGCTATTTTATCATCTGTTTATGTATGTTTTTTTCATTCTGTGTTGCAAAGTGAGTGACAGCTTTTTATAGTAACAGTGAGTGGGCAAACTTTACAGCTCACAAGCCGCACAACTAATTTATTGATTAAATAAATCGCTGCATAGAGTGAATTAACATGTGATGAATTTATGTCTAATAAGAAAACACAACACAGACAGTTATACGTGATTACACTGGGTGGGTTAAAATGTTTTAATAATTAATAATAAACAATTTTTTTCAAAAACATCGTATAAAACCCAAAACATTGTACAGGTTTGCGGACTTAAATTAACTGCAATGTTACATCACAATGCAATGGCATACTAGGTGAATAAGGGGATAAAAAAGTAGTGTGTTTTAATGAGATATCACCTCTCTATAAATTTGAAGTATACTTTTCAGCTTAATTAGTATCAAAAACATGTCGGAGTATATCAGTTTGCCCATCCTTGCAATATAACATTAAAATACTTAGGTATGCACGGATCTGTAATGTAGCTTGATACTGAATGTCACATTAACTGATGATCATACAAGTGAGTATTAAAACGTTGTTACAAGATGATTTTGATTTCCTTGACTTTTTTGGCTTTGACATTCGATATCAAGCTGCAGATAAATATGTTTACAGAATACAAAAGAACAAAAGCAATAATCATCAAGATAAAACTTTGACCTTTGTTCGCAGTTCACTTCATTTCTCGTCAGCAAACCAAGGACATGAAGGCGCAGGTTCAAAGGTTATTGTCGATGTGGTTGGAACGGATCCAGCAAGCGTACCCCGGCAAGCACATGACGTTTCTACTCGACGTCAGCAAAGCAGGGTTGAGCAACGTTGATGTCGGGGGAATAAGATTTATGCTCGATTGCTTTACAACTTACTTTCCCGGGATGCTTGGTAAATATTTTTTATTTTATTACTTTATAAATGAACCCATGTAAGCCAGTCTGGCTCCCAAACTTTTTGAAATACAGCGCTCTACCTTAAATCATTATATTCTGTTGCACTCTTACGAGAGTAGTAGGAAAAATGTTTTTCTGTAACTTCACAATAAACAAACTAAACATTGTGCACAATGTGGAAACATATTTTATTTATTGCACTTGTCACCAAGAGGCTTACCAATAGAGCCAAAATTTTTAAAATAATTCTCGGCATACTCATGCATTAGAACGGGCTCAAAGTACCTACAAGTACCAAAATAAATTGAACAATGAAATAATGGGAACACACAATAGACCTACGAGGCAAACAATATATCTAAAGCAGAGTAATCTATAAAACAATAGTATTTAAGACCAACGACATAATAAAGCCAAATACGCAATAATATCCACTACAGAATGAGAACTTAATCGTCGGAATAAGACCTAAACCTGTCAAAATACGTTCTAAATTCATCGCAAAATAGCCTAAATGACACTTACACCTCTAGTTCGTCGGGCACCGTTAGCGATGTATTTAATTTAGGGGGGGGTTACAGGGTTACATGAAACACTCTATAAGCGGCATTACAACTGTTAGGTTATTAGTCCAATTACATGGTCTTATTCCGACATGTTTGTTGTTCTATTTCGGTCTTATGGCTTGAGTCCAAAATAACGATATGCTGACACCGAAATAGTTCTAATTTAGTCGACTGGAGTAAATGTTTATGCAAAACCAATGTACAGAATAGCAAGGACCACAATATTACAGGGCTGCAGCTTCATGCAACTGCCAAGCTTATCTAGATATTTGAATATACAAAATTAAGTCCTTTGTGTTTGTTTTTCAGAGCGAATTGTGATTGTTGAGATGCCATGGATTATGAACGGTAAGTTGAGGTATTATATATATACATAGGTTTCTTACACATCTAGTAGTGTGTCCAGCTTTAAATTTGTGTCACAAAGCCCAAAAAATAGAAAGAAAATTAACAAAACTTTGGTTGTAAATGACATCAATAGAACAAAAGCTAATTTCCAGCTTTATTTTATTTCTCTTTGTTGGACCAAAGCTTATTATTCACCAACTGCCGGGTCTATTTCAATACTAAGTTGAATTACTAATTGCGCACAACTAGTAACAAATGTGCATATTTCAATATTTATCAGCTCATTGTACTATATATACGAGTGACGATATGACAAAGCATTTAAGTTTCACAATCACATTTAGTTGAACTGCAATGCATCACAGATTTCAAAGTATTCTTCGTAAAGTTTATAGAACTTTCTGTAAAGTTTTAGGAAGCTATAGGTTAAATACCAATTGTTACTAGATTATGGAATCTGACACATACAAATTGATTTCACAGTTGAGTTAAGTGGGCTTCTGCTACATTATTCATGCTTACGGAAATGTCACGTTGTTTTTTCAGCGATTTGGAAAGTTGTAAAGCAATGGATGACTGAAGAGCAACGCAATCGAACAAAGTTTGCTTCGTTTAAAGAACTTAGACAATTCTTTGACGCAGACCAGCTGCTAAAGTACATGGGAGGCACTGTGAGTTTGCTGTGTGTAAGAATATTGCTTTTTAAGAATGAACCAGTGTATATTTTAAAGGGAAAAAAATGTTGGATTGACACTTTAATTTTTGACAACGTTATCTGTGGTCTGCCAAACTTTTTGCATTTGCCTAGAATTGGTTGGTTTTATACAGTATTAGCACACCATTAAACCCAGGAAATCCAATAAAAACATACAACATACCCTTAGAAAGTTTAACCAGCTACAGAATATTAACAAATTTAACATCACAAGAGTTCATAGTTTCTACCGAAAAAAAAACCAAAATCTGACATTCTTGGAACATGCAATATTTTAAATTATCTAATTATAAAAACAGAGACAAATTACCAGCTTAATGCATTTCGTGTTGTTTCAGGATGACTGGCAATATAGTTATCCCCCATTCCCAGATGATATCCCCGATGTTAAACAACAACAGGATTCTATCTCCGTGTTTGAAGACACTGGTAAAATGTTGTTTATACTTCACCTAAATTTTTTCTTGAAATTTTTTTTTCTTGTCCGGAATGAAATTTTTCGCATACTGGAATCCAGGGCTTTCTATAATTTTCAAACTTCATTTAAATTTAATAAACTTTTCCTAATTGTTTGACAGTGATAAAAAAATGTTGTATATCTTAAAAAAACAGTTTGAGATTCTGTTTTCCATTAGTGTTGACATTTGCTTGCATATTTGAAGCCCGAAATTTTAAACATTTTGTGTGAAATTGAGCAAGACTAAAGGTCACAACCCCCAGTTTTGTAAGCTCTGTTTAAACCTTCTATATCTGTGCTTACATGTTGCTTGTGTGCTAAACCCCTCAAACTCCCCAGCTGACAACGTGAGTGTGGGCGAGGATGAGTTTGTGTGAATTTGAGTAAAACTAAGGTGTTGACCCCTTTAAAACCTGTTTAAACTTTCTAAACTCGTGCTGACCTATCGCTTATGTCCAGCTGACAACGTGAGCGTGGGTGAGGATGAGTTTGTGGTGACGGACCTCGAGATAACTGCAACATCCGAGGTGGTGGTCGGTCCTCCGCAGGATTCTTCCAGCATCAACCAAGAACAAGGGACGTTGGACGAACAAAACGAAGAATCGGCTCTGCAGGAAGAGGTGGGAGGTGTTTTAATATTTTCAAGCCACAACCCCATTAATACAGTCCATCACCCCATAGGCAAACAAATTATGTAACAGGTCATTTGATAATGGCCCTAGTCTGATTGCTTTGCGAAAAAAAAGTTTGGCGACTTTAACAGAAAATAATTGTCTTAACATATTTTCAATACTAATCAAGAGCATTATGTCATAAAGCAAATTTATAATTTAAAATTAAGTAAATATTGTCATTTCACATAGGTTTGTTAATAAAACACTCACTTAATGATGAAAGCTATTTGTAAGGTGGTACATAATTTCATTGTGATAGGAACAAGTGTTAAAAGGTAGTGGTCAAGGATTGAACTTACAACCATAGTGTAAAATACAAAGCAGTGTTTTGCCAAAACAAATTTGATATTTGTTAAAATTAAAACCCAGGAGGCCAGAACCTTTGCATTTGTGAACCAGCTTTTTAAGGTTTTATTAAAAAGAGCAGTTGGAATTACTTTGCACTTAAATTATCGTGAAACTGTCAACTTATACAGTGGTTAAATACAAAGCACCTTGATGTATGTCAATCTATATTGTTGGTTTGCTCAGCAGATGTGTTGAACAGAATTTTATTATTTCTTAGATTTTGCAACAAGCAGCTGCTGGAGATGGTGCACCCCCCGCTGGGGAACTCCCAAACGGAGGTGTGAGTTTTGTGAATGAATCAGAGCCCCTTATACAACAAGGAACACCCGAAGTTAGTTCAGGCTCAAGTAAGCTAGCAGGTGAGTGCGCTGTGGTTATTGTGGGGAAAGTTGCCTATGCACAAAAGTTTAAACAAAGATATCCCAAGATTTGTGTGCTGTTGTTAATAGTTTATTAGGCGAAATGTTTGTCTGATGTAAAACTAAGTTGAATGTTGATGGAATTTTAAACATAAAGATATTAGATAAATATAAAATGTTTCTTTTATTTTCCCTCATTTTATTATTGTTAAGTCAAAAAGGTTTATATCATGCCACAATCGCCAGTCTGAGTTATCTGGCTTTTAAAAAAGTTTCATGACCCCTGATGTAGACCAAGTTGTAGTAGCTGCTATAATTGATAATAATAGTACAATTACAAACCTATTAAAACAGTTTGTGTGGCATCCCCGGCTTTGCTTTTTTTACTATGACTTATTATGCTCCAAGGCCAAGTAATACATTGTGTGCTGTCACCAATAAAACATTTAGGCACCCTTCTTCTATTACAGAGAAACAGAAACCAAAAAGTCCCCGAAAACCTCCACAGTGTGAGGAGATTAAGTTGGGAGATTTACTTTTCATGAGGTGAGCATGAGTTTTGTTACAAAGGTGTTCTGCTTGTTTGATAGTCGAGTTTGTACACCACCATTTTTATGTTATAAATAAAAGAATAACCTATTATAAAATATTTTTAGGTAATTTATAGCGTTTTGTCATTTCAGCCAGTGACAACTCAATCGCGTTTTTGTTAAAAATATAAAATTACATCGTAAGAAAGACGGAGGTTTTAAATTTTAATGTATTTCATCACAATTTACTTGATCTATTTGGCGTTGACCTTCATTTTCAAGCTACATTACAGATCTGTGCATAGTGTACTGAAAAAATATTTTTTTTTGTTCCAAATTTAGAATTTTCTGTGAGTGCTTAGTCCCCATTTGTTTTTATATTGTATTTAGCCCAGTGTCGGAAATAGTTTTCAAATCTCCGCCCAAAGACCAAGCAACTTCCCGATATCACTCACTGATCACATTACGAAACCCAAACAAGGATGGAAATGTGGCGTTTAAAATCAAGACGACCTCACCCGAACGTTACCACGTTAAACCAAGCACTGGGATGGTTTCTGCAGGTGCGCACTGTTTTTTAATCTTCTTTTTATTCCGAAAGTACTACACAAAGTATGGCAGAATTCTGGTGACTATGTCGACTGAAGAATGAGCTTAACCAAAGAAAATTGGTGCAAAAAAACAAAAAAAAATCGTACACTTATTCTGCTTGTAAATTTTAAAAGCACAGTTTAAAAAAAAGCCTATTTATTTAACAAACGCAATATGTCTTTTCTAATACAACTATAAATAGCTAAATTGGTTTATTTGACTTCAAAAATTATAATAAAAATGCTCATTCCATTTTAAAATTTAAACTCTGTATTACTCAAATAAATAAAGTTGCTTACAAAAATATAACATTTTCCATTTAAACTGTATTTAGTCAAAAGCAATGCACAACTTACAAGTCGGAAGGTTGCTGTTTGAAGTGCTATTATGCTGTTGCTTTTAACATTTAGAAGAGACCAGTGAGATACGGATAAGCCTGTCGGATGGATTGGAGGACAAAGTGGAAAAAGATCGGTTTCTTGTGCTTTATCAGAAGATGGAAAAAGGGGAAGAAATGCAGGGATTTTGGGCCAAACAT
Organism: Ascidiella aspersa; assembly: GCF_963924565.1. Lineage (NCBI taxonomy): Eukaryota > Metazoa > Chordata > Ascidiacea > Phlebobranchia > Ascidiidae > Ascidiella > Ascidiella aspersa. The sequence goes on from NC_139454.1 coordinate 26,343,078, forward strand.
GCAACGAAAGAGTCGCGATTGGAACACCGGTAAAATATTTGTACTTTTCGCTATGTAAGGTAGGATTTCTAAACCAGGGTTTGCGAAAACTGTTTCTATGGGGGAACTGTATCTAAACTCTTGCTATAAACGCGACATTTTACAAACTCCGTCAGAATTTTACATGGTCAATGGTCATTCATAGTATAAAAATAAAATAAGTAAAAGCAGACATCTTTCACATGTTTAGCCCCATGTTTTTGCATGCAATAAACCTGTGTTATTTATTAACAGCATTGTCATTTTATGTATGGGTGAATTTACAAGGCAGCGACACAAATACACAAATTATGACAAAGCTGTTTCTTTCCTTAGAATCCGCGTCAGATTTGACGGAGGGCTTTCACCGAAGAATCAAAATACCTCACCCAACAGCGTTATAACGCCATCTAGTGGGGCTAATGTGAAGCCTCAAGTCCAAACCGACGTTGAGTTACAGCGATTAAGTACAGAAGTTGCAAAGTTAAGGAGACAGGTGAAGTTTATACTTATTTGCAAAAGTTATTGCTGTTTTATGCAAGGTTTGGCTAATATTCTGTATCTCGACCTCAATTGATATAACCTAGTTGAGAAATGCGTAATACAGAAATTACAAGTTCTTTGTAATAAGGTAATTTTCCCCAAAGTTGCTCACAACCTGACAAACCAATAAAAGCTTTTTTTTACCTCAAATCATAGTTTTGATAAATCTGTCTTTTATTGAATGTATTTTTTTAACCCATAAAATATTCCTGATGAACATCCTTTGTAGGTATAAACCTAAAAGTTTTAAGCAGGTATACTATGCGCGGATCTGTAATGTAGCTTGATAATGAACTTTACAGCCAAAGTAGTCGAGTAGATCGCCATCATCATAAACAAAGTTTTTGATATTCCCTTCTACCATCATCAGTTGAATAAAAGTTTAAATATTTTTCAGATTGTTGAATCGCAGTCGAGCCACGATTTGCTGAGGAGCAGATTCAAGCTCTCACTTTTCCTCCAAACCCTGCTCATTCTGCTCCTACTCTTCACGCTTCACCGCATCTCGCTGGTGACAGTGATCGCTGATATAGGTAGTGGACGGAGTGGGTTGTGAACTTTAACAAAGATCCGTGTAATTCTGCCACAAATAAGAAGCTGACAATAACCGGCCACAATTTCAGTGTTTGGTAAAATGTCAGTTGTCTAAAGGTAGTTAGGGTCAACTTGTTTCTAAATATGTGCAAACGTCAGAAGGTATTTTTCGACAGGCACATTGCTGCCAACTAGTGGTTTTATTAATTTCGCCGTACATAAGATGCTTTTATCTTGCAACAGTTTATGCTTAGGTATTTAATGATACCAACAGTCTTTATTTCCAGTTCAAATTCTGGCGCTTTACATCATTGTTTAGTACAGGCTTGTCACTAATCTTTGAAAATCCAGAAATTTTCTTTAAATATTTTTTTCATAAAATGTGTGGCAGTTTTTTTTCATAAAATGTGTAAAAACTCTCATTTAAGTGGTTAGAGAAAAAATTCATCTTGTGAAAACCTTGCTTGTAAGTTATTTGAGGTGCATTTGAAGTTTGTGTAAAACTTTGTTGCTGATGTACTAGAAGACTTTAACACCATTTTCTTGTGTTTGGATCAGTTGGTCTTCATTGTGCACTTGTATGTCACTGTGCTCCAAGGTTTGATTCAGAAAGTTGCATACCAAAAATCTATGAATGTTGCCAGTATGCTAGAAATTGTGAAACAAATGTTAGTACTTTTGCCATGTGGGATTTACATACTAGGGTTGTCCAATGCTTGATATTTTATGCCGTTGCCTATATCCTATATTTTTGACAAAAAGCTTCACGATCCAATACCAAATGATTTCATTAGCAAAAAAATAACGCTGGAATTCTCAATATCAAGTTGGTATCGGATCAGCACCGATGCAACCCTAGTATCGAACCAGTACCGATACTACCACTTGGCATCGCGTATCAACTACAATCCGATATTATTGGACATTGGTAATTTCAGCAATATTTTAAACAACGAACAAGTAAAAAGGAAATATATGTTCTGGGTCACATAAAAATACTTGCACTTCTCTGTGCAATGAGTATGGCTTGTCATAAATTCAAAACTATTTTTTTGTTTCCACCTTTAAATATGCAAAGTTAGGTTTTTAGTGTCGATGTTACTCTGTGTTGTTTTGTATTATTACTTTTATCACATGTTTTAAACAAACTTTTGGTTGTTTTTTCAATTTAAACTTCTGTTCGGTAATTTCCAATGTTGGACTTTATTTAGGATTGCTTTCTAAGAAGTCAAGTTGTTTTATTTCTAGTATTGAAGGAAATATTTGATTACACACTTTTACAAATGTTTTGTGTAGAAACATTCATATTACAGTTACACCAATAGTACATCTGTGTGTGTTATAACCAAAGTACACCTTGTATGAAAGAACACGTTGTATGGAGCAGGTTTTTTGTTCGATTTGGTGTCAATTTACCTCTGGTATGTCAGTATAGTTCACATTATATCAATAGTTGATGGAATATGAATATCTAACCAACTCTAAATATGCATTTCCCAACCTGCTTATTGATTCTTTTACTTTGTATATTGTTGTTTGTGAAATTTATATTTTTAGGCAATTATTTATTTTATTGATTCCTGTTTGCAGCATAAAGGTCTATAATTAAAAGTAAAGCTTTTTTTATTGTCACAATTTAATGGGTATTTTTTTGTTTTGTATGTTCTCTATGGTTTACTTTTATCATTCTGTATTTGACAAAGCATTTGTTTGTTTTATGTCCATGGCTTTTCCTCAATTTAACTTGGTTTAATGTTATTGTTAATAAACAATTAATTATTAAAAGCGTTTGTTTTGTCATTGATTTATTGTCAGGGGTGTAAGTTAAAATAGCTGTGTTTAATATTAAGAAATAACTTTTACTGTTTGTTAGCAAAATTGACATTCAAAGCATTCATAGTACCAACCACTCACCACTAATGTTAACTATTGGCAAATAGAATAATATTATGACGAACCAACGCATAGTTAATATTGGGCAACATTTTACCCATATATAAAAATTTATTCAAAAAAGCAAAACTTATTGTGATTTGCTCAGCATAAGATTTACTGGTGTTTTAACCAATGCAATTTAATAGAGCCCTGATAAAATGCAGCCATTTCCTTTACTTCTAAACAAAACAACAAACGCATCGCTTTGGTGGCATTAGTTTCCTGCTAGTTGTTTATGCAGAACAGCAATGAAAGGTTTGACTACTTGTTTAATACAAATGCTACAATATGGCTGTTAACCTGTATTGGTGGAATGTTGTTGGTGGCTTTAGGTAAATTAATACAGACTAGTTTGTTTTAGTATTGGGTGTTGGAATTTCGGCAAACTTTAAGGCTTTATTTATTCATAGTTGACAGATTTACCTAATCAGCCTTCACAAAAATATAAACTCTTTACAATTAGGAGAGACCTAATTATAACTGTAAAACTTGTGTCTTTTTCTAGGAGTCTTGTTTTTATATTAATGATTTAACCTATCAGTGTTAAGCGTTTTATGTGTAATTCATAGATCTATTTTTTTCAGGCTCCAATATTTTTCTGTTTTTGGCCAACATCTTGGTCGGTTGGAATGGATCGGGTTCGATATCACAGCTACCAACAAATCGACCGCTTATCATTGCACACCGCGGAAGTTGTGGTGAGAAAATATCAAGAGAATTGACTTTATCATTAAAACTTCTAATGGTAAATTTTTTTAATTTATAATTTTACTTGAATTTAAAAAACATTAGTTGGGATGTCTGATAATATTAATAATAGTGCTAGTATCGTCACTCATCTCATACTAGGGTTGGATCTTTGCCGGTAACAAATTAATATTTAAATTTCAGCCATGTTTTGATCCAAGCAGTGATTCTACCTTAAAAGGCGAATTAAATAATATTAGGTTAGCAAGTGGAGGTAAATAAACTTCTTAGCGCCAAAGACCAAATTTGGGCGTGATAATCTGGAAAAAATACATTTAAATGTTTCAATTTCATCCATTTTGCTTGTTTGAGGAAGTAATAATTCATTTGGCATCGGTCTAAAATATCGTGGACCAGAATAAAATGAAATATCAGACTTATCTAGTTACAAGGTAGCTGTTGTAAATGCACACAGCTATAATGCCCCAAGGCCAAACTCATCATTAATTTACTTGCTCTGTAATTATTGCTTAATTATATACTTTGTTTAAAGGTTAGTATACTGCTTTTATCTATGAAGTGCGTTTAGTGCGTTTTAAAGTAGTGAATTCCCTTGGTTCTTCTGCTTGCCACTATATTTTGGTGCCACCCCAACAATTTATACCCTACTTTGATTGTTTGCATTGGTAACTAGGTTTAATATTGCCATCCTATGGTGTTTTTCATGCTCAATTTTTTTTCATGTTTTTCATACATAATTATACAGCCAAGCTACTAGATTAAATTGCCAATATTTGCTGAATTGATTAGGAATGCTTCCCGAACATACAGTTGAAGCGTACAAGTTGGCGATCGAACAAGGCGCAGATATCATAGAGTGCGACCTCGCAATTACAAAGGTAACAAGTTTACAAACATTTATGGCTATCACATTTTAAAGCAGTAAATAAAATAGAAAATATTGTCTTTTTTTGTTTGTTATTTAGTTTAATACAACAGAGAAGTGTTTTTTTGCAGATTTTTATTTACATGTCTTATTTTTAGTCTTAAATTTCCAGGACTTTCATTTGATTTGTTCGCATGATGCTTTCCTAAACGCCACGACAAATGTTGCGTCACACCAAGAATTTAACGACAGAATTCGAACTTATGTCATCAAGGAAAAAACAATCACAGATTATTTCACAGTTGATTTTACATTAAAAGAGCTAAAAACGCTTCGCACAGTAAGTATGTTTTTTGTAAGTTTTTTTTAGTGTTTTTTTTTTTTAAGTTGTATGGTGCTCAATATTTTAAGTCAATTGATAATAGTCAATAATAAATTGCCTGGCGCAAGGAATTTTATGTATATTTGGTTACAGAATCATTTCTGCCGTTTAAGCCATAAGCTAATCAATGCTATTAAAATATTTGAGTAAGCTTTGTGTACTAGTTGCCCAAGGTACATCACCAAATTTGCAAGAATTTACCTAAATGAGGACTTAGGGGTTGGTTATTTTCTGTTGCAAATTGTTTGAAAACAAGTTTTTTTTTAATTTAAATCAGATTCAGCGGTTTCCATTCCGCGACCAGTCCTACAACGGGGAATTCCCCATCGCCACATTTGCGGAATACCTCCAAGTTGCGCGGAACGCGACGCGAAAAGTCGGAATTTATCCGGAAACCAAAAACCCACGCTTCTTTAATGACGTCATGAAGCGTAGGGGCTTCCCCCGGACCATGGAGGACATGCTCATAGAAACGTTACGCAGCAACGGGTACAATAATCACAACGACCCGTGTTTTATCCAGTCTTTTAGCCCCGAAAGTTTGTTTTACATTTCTCCGCTCACCAAGCTCCGACTGGTGCTTCTGACCAAGGTTGAGATGTCCGACCAGAATATGACCGAGTTTGCTTCTATTGGTTACGCGATTGGCGCGAAAAAGCAACTTATAGTTGAGGTTGATGATCACAATAAAATCGCACGGAGAACGGATTTTATAAAGAGAGCGCATTCACACGGACTTAAGGTACTTTACGTTAGAATATTTAGCTAATTTAAAGACCAATAAAGCGAGTACACTATGCACTTATCTGTAATGGAGTTAGTGTTATGAATGGAAGATGATACAAGTTCGTAACTGAACTTCTTAATCAAGTTGATTTCGATCTACTCGACCATTTTTGGCTTTGAAATTTAATTTTAAACCAATAAATCGGTTTCAATATTGTCCATTTATAAAATATTGCTTCTAATATAACAACATTTGCTTACTAAAGTTCATTCAGCACATTCAGGCGCGTTTCCGACAATATATTAACGACTCAATATTTGAGTTCTAACTAACGTGCAAATTTCTGCATTTCTTACAAAGCATAGAAAGCTTATGCTTCCACAATAACATATTGTGTGAAAAAATATAACAACAACATTAACCCACACAACACTTTTCAATAAAGGTCCACAGTTGGGTTTCTAGGAACGAATACATGTATCTACCTTTCGACTACGGACAAGACCCATACCGGGAATATGACGACCTGACTGCACTTGGAGTTGACGGACTGTTCACGGACTTTGCCTGGTCGCTAGCAAACTACATGGAACATCACTACTGAAATGTTACACCCCGCCCGCATTGTGAAATCGTGTCGTTTAGTTTAATTGTGTATGAAATAAAACGCTACATTATCGCATCTCAGGCGTACTGTTCAAGTATAAATTATATTTTAAAGGAGTTTTAGGTTGGGCAAGATGAAAAATTAAAGTTTGATGTAAGATACATCTTTAAAATGAGACGCAAACAAGCTTATATTTTAGGTCACAATTGACTTAAGGATAAAAAGAAATACTAATGTGTAAAACTCAATCAACAATGTAAAACAAGAATTGCTCACGTGCCCCCAAGCGGCGAGTACATTGATTTTTGTTACCGCTAGGTGTCATCGTTGAGTAACCAACTTAGTCCGGTGCAGACAAACATTTGTCTGTTGAAAGCACAATTCCGTAATAACATAGATATTAAATAAAAACAACCTCTGCAATATTAAAAGTAGCTATATTGTTTGTTATTTTCAACAAAACTCATACAGTTAAAAATAACTTTATGATTATCGCTCGAAAACTAAACCTTACGAAACAGAAACTTCGCAATTAACTAGGGACGTCCGATAATATCGGATCGGAGCCGATGCTAACTGGTAGTATCGGCACACGTCCGATAGTAGGGTGGTATCGGTGCCGATCCTATACTTTTATTTATCTAGGCATTTAGAGAGATAGCTGCAATAAAATGCAGCGATTTGTACTTTCAAAACTCAAATTACGCTATAGCAGATTAAGGTTTAATCAGCCTGTTCACAATATATCTGCACAGTTTTAAATTTCACAAGTTATTTTTATTTGACGATAGTAATGACGTCATTAGGTATTGAACGCGATACTTTTTGCCTGCACTATCGGAATGAATCACAAAATATCGAATATTCCTGTAGAATTGGCCTTCTGTGGTGGAATAAACTAAACAAACTAAAAGTACAATCAGTAGCCGACGTAATCTAAGTCCTACAATTGTAAAACTAGCAGGTTAAAGTGAGATACATGATTAACTGAACCTCTAATTTCACCTTGCATCCAAACCTCACCAACATCGAGTGAACGCCCACCTCTTCACAAATATTCCAAACCAATCACCGGGCAGTAATCAACCGCCGAATGTGCTACGAACCGGAACGACGTTAAAGGGAGAGGTTTTGAGTAAAATTTACTTTAAGTTTGAGAGAAAAAGAACGTTCTTCATTAAATCTTGTTCTGAAGAAAGCGTTTAATCAAACACTGTTTTACAATAAATATTGAACTGACAACTGATCGGATAGACTAGAGCAATGGTCCCCAACCTGTGGGTCGCGATCTGATGTGGGGCCGCCTAAAATGTTTGTGGGGTCGCCATATTCCACTGTTTTAGTACGATTTGTGTATTTCGTACCAGGTAGCGGACGAATAGCGATAACTAGCAATGGCCTCCGCATTTTTGCGAAATATATATTTCTAGTATCTCCTAGCCCAGTGGTTCTCAACCGGGTGCCATTTCTATTTCTCAGGGGTGCCGCGAAATATTTGATTTTATATTATTTAAATTGGGCCGCCTAATAAAAAGGTCCACTAGAGCATTGCAACATTCAGTAAATTTATAATGTCAAAAAAAGGTGACGCTTTTAAATTGAGTCCAACGTTTGCACAATAAACTTAGCTGGTGGTCATTAATTCATTTAAAAGTGGAATTTATAAATTTGCTTATACACGAGAAAAATAACAAAAATTAATAGTACAGCAGCCGTAATAAATGAAAAAACATTTCGGTTGAACGTACATTACATTACACAAGTTAGCTAGGCTAAACAATGTGTTGCTATTGTATAAGAATATGTGAACTAATATTACATCAGCCGTAATAAATCATCAAATATTTGGTTGGAACGTACATCACCATTGCACAAACTAATGAGGTTCCGCTTGTGTGTTCCCTTCTGATTGCAAATTATCGCAGTCGTCAGCCCGAAGCATACAAGCACAGAGCATTAAACACCAGGCACGATGTAGATTCGTGCTGTGAGCTGCGTTACTCATCACACGAAACACTGCGCTTCTGCCAGCTCGTGTTAATATTGTCGGAAATAATTGCCTTGTAGCCTCATCATCAGTCTATTGTGGGAAATTTGGAACAAATTAGACAAGACGGACTTTTAAACCCGCAATTAAAGCAGCATTTTCTACTTTTAACTTTTTTTGCGCTGTTTTGCGAAAATACATTAAAAGCAATCAACATAGTCGAGATGCACGGATATATATTTTTATTTAAAAATCCCGACAAAATGAGTACACGTAAGAAAATGGCAGTTTTAAAGTTAAACAACATTAAAATACATTATGTGAACATAATAAATTCACAGACAAGCAAGTGAAATTTATACAAAGTCATTAAAACATAAGGGGCTTCAAACAGAGCACGACAAAAAATACTTGGAACAAGAAGTGACATAAATGTTGGAACCTTGCGTAATTGCGTCACTGAAACTTGATGCGGTGAGGAAATGTTGTTTACCTAAATTACGTCACCAATATTACACAGGTTCTTAAATGCTTCAAGTTAGTTAACAATAGATTTACTACGACGGTTAATTTCTAAATAATTGCCTAAAAGGCATATATTATCAGGAAACTGGTAAAATAGTGTAAAAATTCCCTAACAATAAGTGCTACAAGTTAGTTGATAAAATGGAGCGATGTCAAATGGTTTAAATCTGTCTTGCTTTGAGCTACCGTTTTAATAATCAGCTTTATAGTTTTAAAGTTTACATTTCATTAGTAGTCTTATTAACTCACATTTTTTAAGTTAAACCCTATTAGTTATTCAATGGGTAACGCTGTTAACATTGCACATAAAAAAATGTTAATAAGTACGATAAAACGTGAACACCAATAATGTCGCGTGCGGTTTTACTTTGCACTCCAAGCAATTCCATAACAACTTCAGTATTACACTGTGGGACGAAAAAAAAATACTCACCCAATATTTGAAGGTATAGCAGCTAGCGAGTCTTGTATAACACGGTTAATATTGCACATTTGAAATATAAAAAATATCAATGTCATCATTCGTTTTTGACAACGGGTCATCAACATGCAAGGCTAAACTTAAGTGACCAATGCAAGTTTCAAAAGTTGGCCGCCCGAGTTTGACAATTTATTTTAAAAAAGAATTCTAAAAAAACAAAGATTTACTGGAAAAGCACTAACAATTGTTTGTGTTCCAACATTTGCGTTAAACTATTTTTGCGTTGAAAACTTAATCCACAAAACATGATCACTTGAAATTATTTAAACTGGGAAGCTACATTACTTACAATAAAAGATTTGGTAAAAAACCGGATTCCCGACCCAGTTAAACAAGAGGTTCTTAAATTTTTTTTAACGCGGATCGCGTGGATCAGAGTCGAGTTGGAAATTCTAGAGATGACGTCATCAATTGACGTCATAAAACAAGTCGCAAAACAAGACTTAGGAAAGTTGCTGTTTCCGGTCCAACAAATGTGAAACTGAAAAAAAGGCTGAATGCATTTAAGGATAAAGCGCCAAAGCGTCTCTTAAATTAGACCTTAAGATTTTAATTAGACTTCATAACTCCCTAAAACTAATCGATGACGTCAGTGGATGACGACGATGACGTCATCCCGCAAGCTCAAGGGGTACACGGATCCCAGTTTAAGAACCCACAAGTTAAACTTTCGTTTCTTGCTTCTTTCCTTCCTCCACAACTTCAATCTCTTCATTAATGTTCTCCATCACGGACACAAACAAGCGATCCGCGTTTGCATCAATGGCAAATGACTGGAAGATCGAGTCCTCTCCAACCTCCTCTTCAGTCTTCCTCTTCTTCTTGGGGTTCTTGACGTACTTTGGCTTGTATCCGCTCTCGCTCTCAAGGATCGTCGAGTCCGCTCCGCTCCTGGTGGAAGCCTCCGGAGCGCTGCTGGAGGACGCTTCAGAGCTCTTCCCGAAGACGGAGGTGGTTTGAGCGTTGGAGGATTGTTCCGTGAACCTGGTGGCTGTGGTGGCTCCCGACTCCCGTCGGAGCTTGGTGGTGGAGGTCATCTCGGAGCTCAAACTCTTCTTCCGTCCTCCATAGGTCGTTGTTATGGTCGGGATGCTAGAGAGTCTTCTTCTTCCATCGTGGGCTAGTCTTCTCGCGAGGTCGTAGGTGGAATTCCAGCAGAGAGCCAGGCGAGTCCTCCGAGCAACCTCCTTGTAGAGAACTCCCACAGCTCTCTTGAACTCCCGGTTCCTCGCGTTGTAGATGAAGAAGTTCCACAAGCTGTTGGATGTCAGAATCACCACAGTCGCGAACTCCGCATCCTTGAACGCGGAGAAGGCGCTCAACCGAAAGTCCTCCGGAAGATAGGCGTAGATCCCGGGAGCTCCTGAGAGTCCAGCGATAATAACAACAGCTGCAGGTAGGAAACTAGCAGTGAAGCATCCCACCATGAGTGAGAGAGTCCTCGCAAGTCGGTTCTCCACGGATCGCGTTTTGCTCTTGGAGTCCTTGGTGAGGTGGCTCCTTGCTTGAGCATGTCTCCTCGTCGAGATGTAAGTGAGGATGGTGACGACCCACATTATGAGGAGCGGGATCACGAATCCCACAGCGTAGAGGATCAGCGCTCCTGTGCCTCCGGATGCGATGAGGAAGGACACGATAAGAGAATACTCCAGGGAGGGAACGTAGAATGGAAGAGTGGCCACCAGGATCCCCACCAGCCAGATCCCCACGCACAACCTGACAGCGAGGCGCTTTGCCTTGTCCTTCCTGTACCTAAGCGGCTTGTAGACTGCTGTGAGTCTATCGAAGCCGGCTATTGTGAGCGAATAAACCGAGACAATGAGTGATAGAATGGTAAAGAAGCCCACGAAGTTGGAGTAAGGGATTCCGAGGATGTCCTTGAAGAGTCCGGAGGTTTGTCGGATGCTCAGAGAGCTTAGTTCCTCGCTCAAGCTTCCGTTGACCTTTTGGTAACCTTTGACCTTGTCGTATGACCCTAGGAAGTGCGGGGTCAAGGTCAGTTTGGTGAGTGTTGATATGAAGGTGGGGAATACGATGAAACCGACCAGGATGTCGCCCAGAGCGATGGAGAGCTTGTAGATGGACTGGCTGTGACGTAATGATGGGTTACTCACGATCACGAGTATCACGGTGAGGTTCGCGATGCTTATCACGAGGCCAGCCAAGCCGCAGAAAACCATGATTGCCGTGACACTCGATCTGCAGCTGCGAGCACAAGTGGGTGATTACAACGAGACGGAATTCTAGTTGATTTGATTAATTTTAACCTTAAGAGTGCACTCATTACGTCATTTGCTATTGAATTATTATTGTTAATATGCAAAAATGTAATAAAATGGCCTGTATAAAACATCCCTAACCAGCGATTAGTTTTTAACTTTTCAGTTTGATTGATGTATTTAACCGCAAAGCACAGTTGAGGGCTCGAGTTCGAAAGTATTTAATCGTAATTTTTCACAAAAATAAACAAACAGAAGACAAATTATATTGTTTAAGTATTCTTCGCAAAGAAACAGCTTTCTAAACACTTGCATTTTAATGTTGTTGCGGCTGAGCTTATTCATCTCTAATGTGTGACCTTCAGGCCATGTTCAAAGTCAGTCGAAAGACTGTTTTTGAAATTAAAATAAACTACAAGCGTGTTAAAAACTGTCGCAAGAAACACAGAAAAATATAACTAAATGGGCTTAAAATCAAGGATAGGGCTTTCCAATGATCCACAAGGATCACCGTTTTTCCGCGCTGAACGCAAAACTAAGTTTAAGGTTGTTTTGTAATTTAACAAATAAACCATTTCAAGGTTCAACAAATGCATAAGACCCCCCAAAAAAAAGGGATCAAAAAGCCAGAATAATCAACTTTAGGCCGAAACGATTTATTCTTTTACATCTTTAGCCACAATCACAATCTTCCACCTGCAGTCTGTGATCTATGACGTAATCATGACGTATTTCCATGAGAACTTTGCTCTAGGTCAAAGGTCAACGAGGAAGCGATGACGTCAATCAATTGTGTTGCAATAGAAAGGGGGGCTTTTAGCAATTTCAACGAGGAGAGAATAGAAAATAGGGGTTTGCGCGATTGTAAAATAGAAATGTGACAGCTTAAACTTACTAAAATTAACCACAATACTCCAATCACCTTTGATCCATGCACGTCCACGCCGACACCCCCCCTCCCCTCAGTGTATTTCCGTCGAACCCACACCACACGAGGGCGCAACCCGGCACGTCAGAATGCACGATCTCGTGGTAGTCGTCATGCTTCAGTGGTTCCGCTTCGTACAGTGCGATTTGGACACAAGGAGCTACAAGGTCACGTGGGTCCAAGCTCACTGAAGCGAGACGAGCCGCTGCGTAGCTCCACTCAACCGAGATGTTATTACTGCTGCTGTTGCTCATAGAAATCACACTTGAGGTGTTGTTGCTGGTTGCGGCCGCTAGGTGGGGTTGAGTGCTGTGATTTTTTTCGGCAAGGATTTTGTTGACCTGTGTTGAATAATTGAAAGATTAAGAACACATATAAGACCTACAAAGCAACAATATCAAAAGGGGAATGATCTATTATACCGTAGTATTACAAACAACGACATAATAAAGCCATATACACAGTAACATCCACGACATATGAAGATGTTTTAACAACCCATCAGTTAAACTTTAATTTGTGGTCCTTCTTGTAACATTTTAAAATTTTTGCTGTTAAGCTCATGGAAGATTAGGAACCACTGGGCTAGAAATTACTGAAGTTATCATGTGTTTTTAGTAAAATAAACAAAATTGATACATTTATGTCGAAATAAGTTATTTGTACAATTTATTTTAAACGCTCAATACGCGCAATTAACAGTAAATACCCTATGCTCTTATAATGTATAAAAAGTGGGGGTGCAACTATTTGTTCTTCTATTTAAATGTTTCTTTATTCAAAATTAGGAATAAACATATTTATATCGTTCCTGTGAATTTAAGGCAGTACTATACCAAACAAATAAATTAATTGACCTTTGTAGAACATTTTAGTGACAATTAGTGAAATTCTTTTCGCTGGCCGCAAGTCGCATATTTTTTTTAAAAATGCGTCGCAAATGAATCTTGAGAACCACTAAGTCACGTGACGTAAATCATTGTTTCAGTAATCCTAAACACTGCCAAAGAGTATTTTACTTAAATCGCAGTTTTAAAGTGACGCTTTAATACTGAGGTGACCCGGTTATTACGTCACACACGAAGACAATAGAAAGGCGTCGTTAAGACAATGGGATGCGCGAGTTCCTTCCCCGGGTGACAGCTCCCCATTCAATGTTGTGGAGGTAATTACACGATCATACGAAGATAAACTGTCGCCGAAACATGTTCAACGCCTCTCCATTCACCCTTTATTACGTCACATCACGCACATAGTGACGTCATATCAGCTTTAGTGACAATCGCCGACTGTGAATATTTCCAGCACGAATTTTATAATTATGCAAAGAATTCAACAATTTTCGCAAAACAATTCAATAAAACAAAAATAACTGTTTTCTTCTTTAAATTATAAATAAAAACGCGGCGTGGATCTAAAAATGCTTCAATGTTTGGTAATTGCAATAAAAGAAAGGTAGTTTGACGCATAGGCGCCGTTATCGTTGCACGTTTCAGCAAAGTAGCAAGGTGAAATGTTGTGTATAGTGGATGTCGTTACACGAATTTTTGCTGGCCGAAACAGTAATAAATATCATTCCTATCAAATTTATGTAACTTGGGCGTTCAAAAATAAGAGTTAAAGTGCAATTTTAATGGGTTTTTATCATTCACCGTCCCCGAATTACCTTGGTTCCCGGTGTAATCGTCTATACTTACCAGATTTGCAAAACTTTATAACTATTTGTCTAGGTCCAGTTAATTTTGGATTTTTTGCCAGTTCGTTAAACATAAAAAAAGCCCAACTAATTGAGAGTCTTTAAATCTTTACTTTTAACCCGATTCTAGTTCGAATTTAAAACAAAATTTTTTTCCGTGTTTTTATATTTCCCGTATAACCCAGAATCAGCCGACCTTATGCAAGCACTTGTCGACCAGGAAGCTGTGGTTGCAGAATCGGTCGTACACCAAAGTCGTGAATTCGTTGAAAGCGTAATATCGACGTTTGCACTCGCTTTCGAACTGGGGGCATTCCCACACAGTGAGCATGTCAAGAAACCTGAAGAAAACAGTTTTTTTATTGCTGAGCTGGAACGTAATAAGAATATTAAAGCCCATACAGAACATTCTGAACGTTTCGAATAAATCTTTGAATAGATATTCTTAATTACGTCTTACTACAACCTAAAGCATTTTTCTACAAAGCTGAAACATTTTTGAATGTATGGAATGTACCACAGACAATGAAATTAAAAGAAAGATTCTTGCTTTAAAACCAAAGGATATTTCGACCGTTTAGTGTAAAACATAAAATCATTTCCTAAAGTGTTACAGAAATGTTTTCGCCATTATTATCTATGCTTTTTGTGCAGAAACAGACGATGCATATTCCAAGGGTGAAATATATATTTCTGTAAAAATTTAACAAATTATTTTATGGATTACACCTTTTTGTAAACAGTCTAAATATCTAGATTTATAATCAAAATCAGTGGTTGTCATTTTTGTCGCATTTGCTTTAGCTGCATACCATTCATTTTATTACTCATTTTACCCGAATTCCTGGGGGCAAAGAATATTATTTAGCTGCCTACTGGGAACGTCTTAGAATATTTGTGTTAGATGTTTAAAATAATGAACATTCACCTGGTCAAGTATTTAGTTCCAAGGGCCCACTCAAACCTCATATCTTCCACAACTTTAGCACAACATTCCAACTCCCTTTTCCTGCTTCCAAGGTACAACCCTGGAACGTGGATGCATGACGCGTTCATGACGTCACTACTGGCGTTGACGTCACTCGATGACATCATCGCGGTCGTTGGGTCAACAGTTTGGTTGTTAGGAGTTGAAACAGCAATTATGGACGGTGTGACGTCATTTGTTGCATTCGGGACCACAGTGACGTCACTCGCCATATTGGTTATGACGTCACTTGATGTGAGCTTAGTCGTGACGTCATTGGTTTTGAGGGTAGAGTCTGTAAGAATGGTGTTGGAAATTGTGTTGCTCGTGGAAGTGTTCAGAGCACTTGTGACGTCAGTTGTCACGTTATTTGTGACGTTATTAGTTACGTTTGACTGCGCGGTTGCCATGGCGACGAGTGCTGACCAAAGCAGAAGGGATCCAAGCATTTTGTTTTTCCGCAGATTTTTATTAAGTTTAGAAAAAACACGATAAAAAATTGCTTCTGTTCCTGTGTTTCATAAAATGATGACTTACAGCAAAATGTGCAACAAACACAGCAGATGTCATAAAAAATTAATTTGTTGGTTGAAAAATAAAAGTTTAAGGATTTATTTACGTTGCTTACGAAACTACGTTATTTTTCAGTAGAAAATTGCTTTTTCTGGCATTTTTTTAACCATGGTCAATACACAAAATAATTTAGCGCCTACTCTATAGTAGTAATATTAACACTTATTATCTCCGATCCGATTTTTCAGGTAATCCTTTACCATAAAACTAAATAATACATTTGATAAACATAAATTTATTCCGCTATTTACATTTATCTTTCTCTGTGGAAAAACAATTTTTAAAGCCCATACGTAAGACTTAAACGGGCAACACTCAAATCATTTTAAGCAAGACCAATAATAGATCTATAAGCGTGGTGGTTATGTAAACTTTTTTAGTTCGTCAAATAATATTTTTACAAATTCCTTACAAATCGGGCTTTTGATAAAATAAAGCCGACTAGAAAAAAAAGATATTCCACTTTTTGCTTTGGTATTTGCCAACTTCTGTTTAAAATGACTAAAGTAATTATTTGAAACGTTCAAAATACCACCTACTTCTGCATGAGCTTTGATATTATTTTCTACTTTAAATCTAACAATTCTAACTTTGAACGATTCTAACTTTTAACTGTTTAAATAACCAAACCGATTTGAATATTTGACATAATTACGAAACCTAACTCTTTGTGCAGGATTCTAATATTCTAACAAATATGCAAATTATTGCATCTAACCAAAATAGACCAAACCTTATGCGCTCAACTTTTACCCAATCATATCAGCTTCGTCGCTAACATCGCCTTTTATTCGAAGCGCAACGTCCGTTGTAGTGTTACGTCATAACATGTTTTTGACACGTCATAGAACGACTTTAGTGGGGCGAGCGAAATAGGCTGCGCGAAATCATCACTAGCTTCGCGCGTGAAGTTTGTTATTGTAAAGTACAATTACCAAGATGCAAATATATTTGAGCTAGGGGAATTAAGGAATAATATAGAGCAGGGTTTCCGAAACTTTTGTCTGCGAACCCTTATATTTAAACATTCTGCAAACCCCTAGGTTTAAAAATTCTGACCAAACAATAATTGTGTGATAATCAAGATGTCATTTATGCCTGGGCCTTCCTAACTTTTTAGCCAGAAACCCCTTTTATTATATTAAACTTTCCGCGACCCCTAGATTTAACAGTTTATAACATGTCATTTCTCGTTGTCTGCTTTGGCACACATTTGTTGAAGTAATTTGCGTTTTAAGGGTTTTGCGTTGCATTAAGTTTGCCATTAGCATCAAACAGAAAAAATAAAAATTAGAGGTAACACTTCGTATAAAAAATTAAACCGACCTATTCGCGGCCCCTTAAACTAGTTGCGCGGCCCCCAGTTCAGGAAGCCGTGGTCTAGCGAGCACATTGGAGAACTTTTGGAACAAGAATTATTTTTCCAGCCCCTAAAGGTAAATTCTCCCCACTGTACATTATTGGGTATTACGTGTTTCGTGTCAACCGTTTGGTATTCGTTGTAATTAGTGTCACGACAAAAAGTATTCTTAAGTCGTAAAACTGCCACCTGGCCGTCGTTAAAGTCTGTTTGGTCAACTTTCGTGGTTTAAAAAGATGGCCGCCTTTCAAAGCAATGTAGGAAGGCAATGTAAGGGGCGGCGCTAGTGCTTTCGTCCAAAGACTTGGATTGAATCAATGAGCCAACTTTCTCCATCGGCGTCGAAAATAAAACTGCACTCCGGGTTTTGAGCAGTAATTGAGGCGAGTGTTGCGAAAAACGGTTTGCTAAACATAAAAAACACACCAACCGTGCCCCTTTGATCTATCAATTCGCCTAAAAGACGTTTTATTCGTTTGTTGACATCACAATACTCGTGACAAACATTGGACCCCACAAAATACCCCTCTTTTAGCATTATGACGTAACACTATCCTTCCGCTATTCGTTAATGCGTGATCGCGCAAATCGCAAATCGCGCTCATCTACAGTGACTATAGACGCGCTATTGTTGCGTAACAATGATGTAATTCTGACGAACTTTGACCCGAAAGTAAGCATAATGATGGCCGATACTTTGTTCCGATAAATTGTGATTTGTTCCGATACTGATATTTGCAATACGAACCCATACCCTATGACGTCATCACCAAAAAACGTATTTTTCTGTGATTTTCAAACAATATTTTGCATAATTTACCCATTTAGAAACGGTTTATAGCTGAATTGCACCGACTTAATTTAGCATCGGATGTAACAAGTTCTAAGGTTGTTGGCAACTTGTGAGCTGGCTTCGTGTTTAATTGGTTGGTCTGATCAGTTGAAATTAAATATCAACTGTTTAAAATGTTGGTTTCTCGTCAACGCTGGAGACAAAATGCAAAGAAGCAACACTGAAAATAACAAAAACATCCGCGATTTTTGTTTTGGGGGGTTAACAGGGATGACGTCAAAAAGTTACTTTGAAACGCTAAAAAACGGAAAGCACTCGCACATGGCGGAAACATGACTCAGTTAAAGTTGCGGTAACCTTTAATAGTGCGATGATATGCACGACGCCTTTGAGCTCACACAAGTTCATCAAAATGGCCAAGACATAATAAAAACACAACCTGGATACTTCTTTTTGATTTACGTTTTAAAAGAGACAATTAATCCAGCTGGGGGCGTGGCCTCCACCTGTACACACCCCTTGTATCCCATACGTCTAAGCCGGCCAACCCAAGCATATTTCTTCTAATAAATCTTGCTTTGTGTTTTGCACTCTTGCGCCACCTAACGACAACGAGATGTTTGAGGTCTCAAAACCGTTGAAAAATATTTTTTCTAACACATTAAGTAATAAAGCGCGGTTGTGATGCGCACAGGTTTACGCGAAGTCATTGTAAACGGACAATGCAGCCGATTGTTTGCTAACAATGAGTTCTAGTGACGTCACGCTGGTTCCTGTATTTACGGGGTTAATAAGCTTGGTGTATGAAGTAAATCTAACATTACAGTTTCAAACTTTGCGAATAATTTGCGCAACTAGTTTCATAGCAATCGTCTGTTATTGTCAAGGCTTGTTTAGTCGAAGCAAAAGTTGTTTTTTTCAAGACATTTCGCGAATAACGCGTTTGAGGATAATTTAAATTCTGAGTAAGTTTTTAATTGGTGAGTGGTTTGCCTTAAAAGTCGGCCAGCGTTTTGTGACAGACGCAAACCCGAGATCTTTTAAAGCAGTTTGGTGCGCATCTGAATCAGTATTGCTGCGCTTGAACAATTTAAAAATTAAACAAACATCATTCGCCCGAGATGGAAGGCTCAATGTAGTGAACTTAGTATTGCAACACTAATGTTATTCTAGCACAAAACCTATGTTGCATCTGACTACCATGTTTAGTTATGTCGCTAAAATGTTTGGGTCTATTGATTGCGGCCATTCTGTGATAAAGAAACCTAAAAAAGCTAAAAAGTGAAAAGTTCAGCGGTATTTTTGCGGCCTTTATAGGTCACGTGACACGTGGTGCGGCGTGAGAGCAGGTCACGTGACATTTAAATACCAGGCTTTTCTTGGAACAGAATTCAGAACAGGTTCGTGTTGTTTATAAGCACGCGCACGATACGAGTGGAATATATTGCAAGGTGGGGATATGCTTACATTGTTTAGGGGAAGCGGATCTAGATACAGTCGGTATATTTACGCGGCAGGGATGACTGTGAGAAAACCAACATCGTTGGCCAGTATAACGAGGTGAGAGGCACACACACATATGTGTTCAACAACATACTTGAATATCGGTTATAATGCAGGGCTGGGTAGTTATTATTGATAGGGAGGCGCATTGCAAAGAGAAAATGTCTCAGAAGTCCGGGTCAAAAAGAAACCGAAAATACGCATGTTACGAAATGTGAGTAGTTGTACTAAAAGCTGCGAAAATAAGGTTTTGATAAGCTGGCGGGAATAGGAGTTAGTAGGATGCCTAGCAAGTGTAATGTATGCAAAAACGTGTATTACATCCTCAAAAAATGTAAAGTCGTTTTTTGATTTAAAATGATTTTATTAAAAACGAGAGCCACGGTTCGGATAAAATTACTTAGCGGGCCAGACTTTATGTCGTAGTTTACCCGGTGGATGTTAAGAGTGTATCGTTATAAATCCGCAGCAGTTTATTGCTTGTCGATCACTGATTCGATGACCAATTTAAACAAACTAATGTTCAAACACCCGAGTAAAATACGAGATGAAAGGTTTATTTTACGGAATATATATTTCACAAACGGGCGTCGTAAGTTCCTGTAAATGTTAAACACATACAGGGGAAAGCCATGAACAACAAATTAATTAAACTGGCAAAATTAAAATGAAGAGTGTTTTTACCTTTCACAAAAACTAAAAATGTCGCTTGGAATAAATACATATTCCTTAAAACAAAATGCTCCAGTGTTTTAGAGTTTTACAGCTTGGCTATTTACTTGTTTATAACGAGATAGTGTGTAAGAAAACAAAAAATGGTGGATGTATTGGAGCTGTTGGGTTTTAGAACCCCATAAGCCACTTTTTCCACATTAATTGAGCTCTCCGATTAACGTGCGACTATATGGTGCACGACCTAATAACCTGCTAGTGTACAACACCTGCCGGATAATTCCAATTGTACATGAGCGCAATGTTTAAAGTAGCGTGGAAACTGGTGGAATATTACCGCCATTTTAATATTGTGTTAGTGAGAACCTCGAGGTTCCTTTCGTGGTTGTGTTTCCGTTCGGCGTGACCCGAATGTTGTAGGTTATTGGAAGCATTACAAACAACGTCTGTTGCTGGGCGTTTATTGGACCAACTTGGCAAGTCGTGCAGACACGCAATTGCGACTATTGGTAACTTGTAATAATAACTGACTATAATGAGCCAAAACAAACTCAATTTTGCACTTTTCGCATCAATAAACAGATCGATATAATCTTAGTTCGCTCGCCAATAAAACCGAACGGTATATTTACCCGGTTGTTTAAATCATTGAGCCAAAGGTATCCTCCAAAATAACGAATGTTAAACTATAGTATTTTTAACTTAAAATTACATTCAATTAAATCACGCTCCATCTACAAATAATTCCGATTGAAGTAAAAATTCTTCTCTATTCAAAATAAAAACAAAAATTATTTAAATAAAATAAAAACTTTTGAATTTATTCCATTTACATCGGACGGATCAAAACTTATTCCCATAGGAATGTAAATGGCAGTATTTTGTTGAGAGTGATAATTAACTAACGCCTTTTTCGTGGGCGCTTTTTAATTACCCTGCTAAAAACCGCTTTTGGCTAAAGTAGCATTTCGGTAAAGATTACAAATATATCTAGAGCGCCAAGATATTAAAAAACTAGAATTAGAAATACGTTCGTATATTTAGGTTTACATCGTGTAGTTTGACAAGCAGGGTTATCTGTTAAAATATCAGCAACAAGTCTCTGCATTGCGCATAAATAGGACGTTTAAGTGTTAGTCATCACATTCGCGTTAAGCATGTTGGACGCGTGAGCAGAACGAGCTAGGTGTCTATTCAGCAAGGGTGGCCCTTATGTTAGACGCTCTGTTCTGTGATTTGATTTATGTTAAATATAAGAAGTTGCTAGTTTTGATGTGCAAATGTTGTTTAGGATGTATCTATATTATCCAAAAGTTAAAAAAAAAAGTGGCACTGTTGACAAATTGTATTTAATGTTGACGAACTTTCGCACATCGGTGCTTCATCAGGTCAGAGTAGAGAGCCACAATACACTTTAATGCGTTGGCAACATGACAGCCAGCTAAGTTAAATGTTTTTAACAAAATTATGCTATTTATTCTTGTAAGAAATTCACAAGACTGATATAAAGCAAGGTAGCGTCCTTATGATATTCGCTTTGTGTTAGCCCAAATAAATGACATCTTATTCGCTGCTGTATGAGTCTAGTCTTGTAGCAGTGAACAATGGTTTTGCCCGCAACTCCGATTTTATTTATCAAGACTAAAACAACTTACCGGTTAAAATTGCAGAAAATTGCTTGAAATGCCAGCGCTTGAAATCGACTTCAGCAATTTTCATCCACTTGGACAGCGCTTTTTGCCTAGGGCGTTTTGTTAAAGGGTCGGTAGTGATGGCAACAGTTTGTTGTTGCTTTGTAGGATTTATAGTTGTAAATATTATTAACTTCATTATTAACTTATTCCAAATATTGATAACAAAATGTTGTAAGAAAATCTCACCCAGCAATGCTTAATAACTACACAATATATTTCTCTAAATTAACTTAACAGAGCTTATAAAAGTACAGCATGAATTTGCTGGCCTTAGCAATTTTGCTGCTAACAAGTTTAAAGTTTGTAAACTGTCAAAACAAGGATTGCGATTTCGCTCCCGGGCTAACCTTTGCAAACGAAGCTGACAAACTGAAATGCTGCAACTCAAGCGAAAAAGCTTTCCACAAAAAGTGGCCTTTGGGTGGAATTTACCTCACGACATTCCTGCTTAAAATGAAAACTTGGAATTGTTCTCAATTCGAGCGGGAATGCGAAAACCCTACTTTCGATTTCACACCATTTTCTCAGCACGTTTACAAGTACTTTTGCAAACGACAATCGTTTGAGAATCAGTGTATTCCAGAACTGAACTCCCTTGTTACGAACAATGGCGCCGAACAATCAAATATAACGTGGGTTCAAACAATAACAAACTTAAACTCGTCAGATTTAAGTTTGGAGCAGCTGACGAAACCCTGCGTTCAAGTTGCGATGTTTGACCAAGAGCTGAACCGAACCGACCAAGTTTTCGGGGGTTACCACGAAGAGATCACTTACTTCCTTCCATTCTGTGAACTGGTTTGGTGCGGAGCTGACAACGAATCTTTCCACAGAGGAGCTATTTCTGCCTGGAACTGCATGTCAACAAGGTGAATGTTTAAAGGCAGGGAATTGTAACGTATTTTAGGTGAATGCTATTGCAGGGGTGGCCAACCTACAGCCCGCCATCTGTTTTACAAACAGGACACGAGGCTAATATCGGGCCGGAGGTCATACCCGATGTGATAGTACAGGGATTACGCTGGTACCAGCTTAGTTATGACGTCATAGTTATCGGATCGCGATTGTTTAAAATATTGGGCATCGAATTAAACTTACCTTTTCAAATGTGGGGAATCGTTTTTTCCCGTAATTTAGGGTCCACGGCTGATGTTTATAGTTTGTTGTTGGTTGGAGACAATTTGCTTCTGTTGTTTAACAAATAGCACATCACCTGAAAGTAGTAAATACGATAATCCGCATGATAAGTAAGCGAAATTAAAACAGGAAAGTCCAGTATATTCAACAAAGTTTGCTTATATTCTGTGCCTTACGGTCTAAATGTTGCCGCGAAGTTCATGTTCTTTTAAATTAAGCATCTAATGCAGGGGTTCTTAACCAGGGGTTCTTAACCAGGGGTTCTTAACCAGGGGTACGTGTATCCCTTGCTGGTACTAAGCACCGAAGCAGGGGACAACATGCGGTGTGAAATTATGTTATTTAGGCGTATTTGTGAAGAATGTGTACTTTACGAAAAGCAACAACAAAAAGTCGTTAGTAAATTGACTAAATGTTTGTGTGTTGTAAATATTGTTGAACTTACAAGACTGCATTTAATGCATGCATTCAACACGTAATTTTTAAATACACTGAGTTTAATTCCTATTATTATTACATTTTTTTTTACTTTCGTCGGCCATTGTAGAAGGGGGTACGACACAATTCCATGAAAGCTTAAAGGGTACGAGCGCTTAAAAGGTTAAGAATCACAGATCTAAATTGTTAAGACATTCATTAAGTGGTCTTTTAGATCGCATTGTAACCCGCGTTGTTCGTTGTTCGTTGTTCGTGACAAATACAAAGCGACGTAGTTTATTCCAACTATAGGATTATGTGATTCATGCTTCAATGCAAGCAGGTGATTCATATTGTTGCACAACTGCATACGCATGTAGGGTCTCCGTCACATTAAAGTGATGATAAGAACAACTGGAAGGTTTTTAAGAATTGGTTATGTCTACATGAAACAGTTTTTCCCATTTTAATGATTTGTTTGAAAGTCTGACAAAATAATACATTTTAAAAGATTAAAAATGTTTGCAAACAATGAAGACCAAGCTGTGACTTTGTGCTGTAGTCGCAAAATTCACTTTAACCTATATATCAGTATCGGCAAATTTGGCCGATAATATCGCCGATATTTTACTTTATAGCGCTTCCTTAGAAATAACATATTTCCTTATTTTTGAACTTCCGAATTTGTTATTTGCCTACATTTTCATGGTTACTGATTAAACTTATGCTTTATTTACTTGTACATTATTATTTAGAGTTAATGTACAAAATAAGAAGTGTATGAATAAATAAGAATAAACTGAATATCATTTGCATTGTACATTTAATTAATTACAAGTATATGAACAAATAAGCATCGAGATCGATGCTAAAAGTTATATCGGTTGATTCTAATGTAGACCACTTATAATAAAACACTTTAATAAATATTTTTTTGCCAAAACCCTTGTTTTTACTTTTAACCCTCTAAACATTTCTTTTTGCTCCATATTGTTCCAGATGTCGCGTCACCGTCATCATCCTGGCCGTGACCTTTGCCCTACTTGCTGTCGCCATAACAACGGCTAACATCCTTGTGATCTCGGTCTTCCGAAGGAGGAAGCGTCTCCGGAACAGCCAGGCCACCTACAAGATCTCCCTGGCCCTTGCAGACCTCGTGGTGGGCCTTATACTCACCCCTACCTTCATATCAACCCTCTATTTCAACATAAAGCCGTCAGTTACGTCACAAACACTCCAGAACGTGAGCGGAATGTTGATGGATTCCAATAACGCGAGTGTGAATGTGAGCGTTGGGGTTCTGAGCCCCACAGGGGTGAGTTTCTACCCCCCTTGGTACCTTGGGTTCGTGGGTTTCTCCACAGTGACCACGTTTGCTGTGTCCATCTACACCCTGATGTTCGCCAGCATCGACCGCTTCTCAGCAGTCTTCCGACCTCTCTGGTACACTTCCATCGACGCGCAAAGAATCGCGATCCGCGTCACATCCACCACCTGGATCGCCTGCATCATCTTCGCAAGTCTTCCTCTGTTTGTTCCTACCCTCCAGTTCCAGCCCATCTCCTCAGTGCTGGTGGCATCCAGAGGAGCAGGAGCAGTCATCCTCTACTCATTCTGCTTCCTCCTCCCACTCCTGGTGGTCTGGAGCGTTACCACGGCAACGTACGTGGCAGCCAGGAAGCACGCGCAGGTGAGGAGAGGACTCTCTAACAATCTGAGAGCCAGGAAGAGCCACCTGGAGCGGAGGTTAGCCAGGACACTTGTGATAATGGTCGGATGCTTCTCCATCTGTTTGCTCCCGGCAGTCCTTATGCTGCTAATGTCCTTCTTCTTCACCAACATCACTTTCACGCGTCCTCACCACCTGCATCTTCCCACAGCGCTCACCTACTCCTCCTGCGAGTTCCTCTCTGTGATCTTCCTCGCATCCAACTCCCTCTTCAACGTCTTCATCTACAGCCTCCGGAACAAGGACTTCCGCCGGGAACTTTCCTCCGTCGGAAGATCAATGGGATTCTCCCGCATCCTCGGATCAATCTCCACATCACTTCGCTCCTCCGCGCAAAAAACGCGTCGTCGTCTCGGCAGCTGGGTCGGTGATGTCACTCTAACGTCAGCATCGAGCCAGGCGACCAATCAGATGCATCTGAGCAAACTCGGGACCCAGGAAGGGGGTGTGGTCGGGGAGAGTGTTGCCACGCCCACTGTTGAAGGGGTATCGCCGCCACAACCTGAACCTGATGTTGAAGATGGAAGTTGAATATAAATGTTGCATCCAGGCATATTTAATAAAAACAACTCCTTCTTTATTCTTCTCTGCGTGTTTTTCCTTGTATTGTACTATGAGCTTTCGGTGTCATTCACCCTGAAGAAAGCAATTTGCATAGGTTGCCGAAACGTTGGTTAACAATTACAATTGCCAGACGAGCTGTATTTAATGAAAGTTGTAGCTTGAGCAAATGTTTCACTTAAATTGTGTTTTTCATGTTTGCGCGTCGTGCCTTTCCAACTGTGCGTTTTGCTTCTAGTCGATCATACAGGTAACAAATGAAACATTCGTTTTGTTTCAATTAATATGCACAAGGGTGTACTTCTTGTTTTAAATGCATTGTTTTTAGTTGATTTTGTTGAGAATATGGGTGAAATATTTTACACATTTAGTTCGTGTTTGTAGTGCCTCTTTAAGCGTGCATCTGTATAACTAGTTAATCACAATTTCTTGTTTAAATGAATTTTTGTCGTTTTATTTAATCTGAAAAGGATTGCTGTTTTTCCACTCTTTTCCTTTTGAGTTTTCTCGCTACCTTACTAATAAATGTTTTTATTGCCAGTGTATTTTACGAAATTACGTAAGTCTTTATCTGTTCATAAACATGTCGGACTTTTATCAAAACGGGTTCATTTTTTAATTGACATTTGGCGCAAATGTTGTTTTACATTTAACGAAGTTTTAATTACTAGAATTGCCGATTTCCTGTAAAAAACTTCTTAAAGTTCACCCTATGTTGGTTGGTTTATGTACTTCTTTATTTTATAAAATAAAAAAAATAACCTTTTAGAAAGTTGTAAGCAGTGAGAAAAACTTCTAGTCTATACTTTACGCATTTGTGGCAGTCTTTTAAATATCGTAGTTTAAAACTCGGCCTTTAATGAACCACGTGATAATAACAAATGATGACTCGGCAGTTTTGTGGCGGAAACGCATCAGTCATTTGCTGCGTCATCAGTCGGAAGTTTTGATTTTGGTCAGAGGAAGCTTTTGACAAACAATGCAATGATATATAGCGCCAAATAGCTTTTGACTAACAATGCAATAATATATAGCGCCAAATAATTATTGTTACAAAGATTAGAAGCGGGTAAAAGATTTCTGTCGTTGCACAATTATTATTTTTTGGGTGGGTCAAATGTTTTTATTATATTTATCTTTACATACTTATGCCTTTCTTGCAATTTCAACTTTGACAACTCGTTCGTTACTGCAAAAAACAGTGATAGGATTGTAGAGCAGCGCCGAAATCTGGTTTCAACTTATGTTTGTAGCGAGCATGAGTCTGAAGATCAACATCGTTTTCGTGTTGGTTTTTGTTCAAGTTTTTCAAACACAAGCCGAAGATCAAACAAGTTGTGTCTTCATCAGAGGATTGTCGCTCTACAACCGAACTGAGGAGCTGAGATGTTGCAACTCGACTGTGGAGGGGCAGCTTACTTACTTCCGGGGGGGTCGTTACGTCACAACTTTTATGGACGCGCTTAAAACATGGAACTGTCCGCAGTTCACGGATGAGTGCGCACGGCCCACCTACAGTTTGAACGAGTTTTCGGAGCTGACTTACAAGTTCTTCTGCAACGAAAGTCAGTTTTTAGGCAAATGTGAAGATAATTTGAAAAAAATTTTAGATGAAAGTGACAAAAGTGATCGAAATGTTTCCAATGCAAGAAACGATTCAACTTATTTAGAAGAATTTACACAAAAAATCAACACTTCAAGTTTAAACCCCCATCAGCTTTTACAACCCTGCATTCAAGTTGCTTCTTATGGAATCAATCCACATGAACAGGTCATGAACTCGAGTAACCTCTCCGACAGTGTTGTGACCTCAAGTAACCCGTACCACGAGGTGCTGGTTGTTTTTCTTCCATTCTGTGAGCTTATTTGGTGCGGAGGAGACCATTCAAGTTACGAGCGTGGAATAATATCGCCGTGGGAATGCATGTCGCAAAGGTGAATGTGAAGATGGTGAAGTTTTTGTCTTCAACTATGAAGAAGTAGATGTATCAAAGTCGGTAACTTTTTTGTATGTTTCAAATATATCTGTATTCATTTTACTTCTGTATGGTTTCAAAATGTCTACTACCGGTGCGTCTAAGTACAACCTCCAACCTTTATGATCCGAAGAGAACTTAATGGTTTAACGGCCATTAATTTTAAGAGTTTTTTTAACGTAACTGTATAACCATAGCTTTTTTTGCCGTTTTTACATACGTTTTACAATTAAACAAACGATGTTTTTGCAGCTTTTGAAAAGTTTTGTTAAATGCCATTGGCATCAAGGAAAGATAAATAATTATGGTTTCTAAATAACATTTACTATAATTATGTTTGTATTCTATAACTATTATATTTTTGTGCCACTTCACACGAAGTTTAAAAGCATTAAATACCGATTTCTCAACTTCAGTGAATTCTCTTTACTTGAATTATTTTTCACAGTAACATTTTATTTCCAGATGTCGGGCGAGCTTGTTGATCATAATGTTGACCTTGGGTGTCCTTGCCATCGCCATAATCGTCGCTAACCTCACAGTGGTTGGTGTGTTCTACCGTAACACCAGGTGGCGCAACTCGCAGTCCACGTACAAAGCTTCCCTGGCAGCAGCCGACCTCATTGTTGGGGTCATCGTGGTTCCAACCTTCATTTCAACACTGGCGCTGCAAACCTGGCCGCAAAATCAACCGGAGGGGTTCAACTACGTCACGGGGTTCATTGGGGGTCGACCCGTGGGTGAAAGTGTACCGTCACCCACAGGGGAGGTGGTGCGCGATCAGGGGTACATGGGGTTCGTGGGGTTCTTCACTGTGACGTCATTTACAGCTTCTATCTACACTTTGATGTTCGCGAGTGTTGATCGCTTCTTCGCAGTTCATCGACCGTTTCATTACAACGCTCAAGAAGCGAGGTTTGAACATTGAGTAAAGTTCGCACATTCATGTTTTGTTGTGACTTGAGTTGATACAAAATGTGAACACGTTATAAAATGGCCCATGGGGAATGCGACGCCCATTTTTAAGAACAACTAATTTACTCAGACTGACAACAATTGCGTCCCACCTTTTATAAGTGATGCTTGAATTGCTTCTCAGTCACATAAACTGAAGATGATACAAGCTCGTATCGAAACGTCTTAATAATCAAGATGCTGTCGATATACTCGACCTTTTTGGCTTTGCAATTTATTATCAAACTAATTTAGCATCTCACACGACGGCTCATTTTGTTTTGTCACTTGACTTTTTTTTTTACTGAATATTTATCGAAAACATTGGTTTAATAAAATGATTTATTGTAAGTAAATATTTTGCGTTTTTCATGTTTAGTTTTATGGCTTGCAAAAAATTAACAAAACACCTGGATGCTTATCGACAACTACTTTGTTGGTCAAGAACTAATTTATTTTGCACATCACTTTTTAAAACCATTTTCAGTTTATTTTTGTTGACATATTTAAGATTTTTAAATTCGTTTCACTTTTACTGTAGAATGAAAAAATACTGATTATTATAACCCCACAATTTTACAGTGTTATAATAAAAGTCAATGATTTGATCTAAGTGGACAAAATGACATTGGTTGGAATGAAGTGTTTTCATTCCACTTAATCTTCACGCAGTAGTTTTGCCGAATATAAACCCACACTTTCCTTCAGGTCTCGAGCTCTCATTATCTCACTTATTGTTTGGATTGCGAGCCTCATCTTCGCCGTGTCGCCATTTTTTGTCCCGACCTTACGGTTCAACCAGGTGGCATCGATCCTGGTGGCCTCTGCTGGTCCGGATGCCATCATTCTCTACTCCCTCGCATTCGTTCTCCCTCTAGGGGTGGTCTGGTTCACAACGATTGGTACGTTCTTCCACAGCAGAAGACGCGGGAAGATGCAGAAACACCAGTCCGAGTACTCCCAAGCAAGAGCGATCCGCTTCCAGGAGAAGCTCACCAAGACCCTATTCCTCATGGTTGGTTGCTTCTCCATCTGCATCTTCCCTGCTCTTCTCCTACTCCTTGTGTCCTTCTTCCCCTCCAACATCAGCTACTCCGCTCCCTCTTCCCTACAAGTGATCCCTGCATCCATCTTCGCAACATCCGAGTTCATCTCTGTGCTGATCCTCGCATCCAACTCCCTTCTCAACGTCTTCATCTACAACGCCAGGAGCAAAGAGTTCCGCAAGGCAGCAACCGCTATATTTAAGGACCTTGGCCTAGCAACCACCAGACGCAAGTCCTCCGTTGCTAGGCAGGACGGAGGGGAAGGCCCCAAACCGCAACAGGTGCTTTCCCAAAATGGCTCAAAGTTAACAGTTTCCACTTTAGCGGGGAGTTCCCCGCATTTGTCGAGGATTAGAAAGTGTTCCTCAGGGTCAAGTCCTAGAAGAGTTCACTCGGGGTTAAGTCCAAGTCCTAGAAGAGGTAATTCGGGGTCAAGTCCAAGTCCGAGAAGAGGTCACTCTGGATCAAGTCCAAGTCCAAGAAGAGGTTACTCTGGGTCAAGTCCAAGTCCGAGAAGAGGTCACTCTGGGTCAAGTCCAAGTCCGATCGTGAAAAATAATCAACATCAGGAAAAAAATAGCAGAAAAATTAAAGTTGACGTCCATCAAGTTTGATTTGAAGAAATGTTCACACTTTGAATTGAATATATAAGACAGTGAACTGGATTATTGTTCGTTTGTGACGCGTTACTTTCCAATATTTAATATTAATAAAATAACTTTATAAATAGAGCGATTCGATTATATGTCTGTGACGACGAACTATTAATCTATTGGTTAGTTTACTCCAGTGGTTCTTAACCTATAACCACTTGTGGGTATTTTTAGGATAGCAGGCGGGTAATCAGCTGAACCAGAATATTTAGAATTATAGATGTAACAAATAATGTCACAGCTGTAAGTGGTAATTGTTGCTTTATTACTGCATAAGAACAGTGATATTTTATCAGTTTTCATCATAGTGATCATTTTTGTCGCTGGTTTGAGGTATTTTATTTTTATTTTGAGAGAATAGTAAGATTTTTCTTGTACCCGCTAGCCAGAGGCATATAGCTAAGGGGCGGGCGGTGGGGTACATATGTCCCCGGGCGCCAAGGTACAGGGGCACTAAAATGAAGCTTGTAAATACCAAAATGAGGCTGCTGCTTCTTTAAATACAATGTTAGATTAAAATTTTAATTTTTTTTCGTATAAGTAAAGTATATTGAGGAGGGGCGTCAATTTAATAGTTTTCCCCCCAGGGCGCAAAATAACCTGGCGTGCTTCTGTCGCTAGACTAGCTATTTTTTTAATAATCAGTTTAGTTGCAGCTGTTTTATAACCAAGCTTGTTGGTTGCGTTGCTGTTTATTTTGGAGGTATTCTTAGTGAAGTTGTTTGGATTAATATTGCTTAAGTGCACATTTAGAGTTAGTGTTGAGATGAGCGAGCTATAATTCGTTGAATAATGCTGTTCTAGATTTTTAGAACGGCAAAATAGCAAAATAAAGAAAATTGTATTTTGGGTAATGGGATTTTGAATTGGACAGAAATGGGTAATAAGGAAAAAAAGGTTAAGAACCCCTGGATTACACAGACTAAGTATTAAGTAATCTACATCATTCTTAACTCTATTTTGCAGCGCAAAGCCCAACCCAGCCTGGCAAGCCGGGTATAGGTTATACATAGGCTACTTTACAAGTTAGTAACCTCCCATGTGAAATGGCTCTCCCAACAACGTGACCCCAGCACTGCCGGAAAATAAATCACTAAGTTATATTTAAACGTTACGTCAGGAAGAAGTAACTTTAAGACAGGGGTGTCCAACTCAAACATGCCGGCGTGCCATTTTTTATCTTATAACTTCTTCCCGTGCCAAAGTTTCGTAACAAAACCAATTCTTTTTAATCATAGAAGCGCTTTTTTACCAAAAATAAAAACGTTTATTTAAACTTGAAAAACTGTGTAGCAGAAATGCGCATCACTGCGTATAAGTGTCCATCAGTGAGCTGACTTTTGTTTCTTCACACTAATTCTAATTTGTAAATGCTAGCCTCTACTACAGTATAATGTTATAATATCAGAAGTAATTGCTGGTTGTCGTGATTGCCGCGATTGTTTATAATGTGAACAAACAATGGCAATTGGCTGTAAAACAAATTTAGCAGTTTTTGACAATTGGCTATAGAACAAATTTAGCTTTTTTACAATGGGCTGTATTTTGGGGGGCACGCGTGCCGCTTGTTGGAACACAATGCCTTTATTTTGTTTAAGTTTAGGTTGGAGAGAAGTGTTACTTTTAACAGAACATCAACAATATAAAGATGTTATCGATTCACGTAAAGCGAAAAACATTACAATCGTTAAGGTTGCCAAAACTTTCATTTCTGAGAATGCGACGCGACGCATCAGCCTACAATCTTGGACTAGAACGATTTTATCATCATACGCAAAGAAATAACAGACACATAATTGACTGGAGAAGAGGACGAAATTATTTTATTTAATGTTGGTAAAATAAGCTAAAAATTCAGTTTCTACGGCCACGTGCCACTTCTGCACAAAACATCGTAAGAAATGGTCTCTGGAGTTCTGATCATGACTACAAATCTGTGTTTAACATGGGAATAGTTGAATGGTGTGATTGTGCATGAACGAGAGTCGATGGAACCTGGTTAAGATACTTTTGGCAAGAAACTAGTTTGGGTTAATCAGTTTACCCGCAAAAAACTGTTAAAACTCTCGCATCTCTTATTGCGACTTGGTTTTAAATAAGGTTTTGACCAATTGGATAAAACTGCCGTTATGTCTGCTAAACAAATTCGAACTCTTGTAGATATGAAAGGTGCTAACGACCAACACCAGCTGTGTAGACACCCCTGCACGCTTCGTTCACCGCTGACGAGCAGTCATTCAAAGGTAATTGGCATTCCAGTGACGAAGACCATCCTACTTTAAGCAAACGTCCGTTGCTTGCTGCCACCATTCCCAACAAATCAGTTTTGTCGTCCTTGCACACCACAACGCAAAAACACTAACAATTTGTGGCTGTAAAATACTTTGTACCTTTTTTACGCGGACCCTGTGTATTTCCCTGCAACTCGTGGATCAGGGTCGATATGAATTTCTATAGACCGTCACACAATTTTAGGAAACCTGCTGTTTTCGGTCCAAAACCCTGCCCTACATGCAAGTCACAAGTTGAAAAAGAAAAATAGGTAAGCAGGGACTAACTACCTTTCATAACCTTACAAAAACAAATTATGACAAACCAAACTAAAACCTTCTTATAAGCTTTCTATCAAAATGATTTCCAAGCACACAGGGAGGTTTAGAGAGCAGGGCTTTATTGAAAGCACGGTTGCTATGGCAACAGGAGTTAGTCTTCTTCTTCTTCCTCGTCTTCGTCGTTGTTGATCTGGAAGTACCGGAGCTCGTAGACTTCCTTCTCGGATGAAACGACGCGCAGCCAATCACGGAGGTTGTTCTTCTTCAAGTACTTCTTGGTGAGGTACTTCAGGTATCTGAGGTTAACACAAGCTCTTAATGATGTGGGTCGGGTTGTTGTAATGCAGAAGTTTACATGCTTAGATTTAATTAAGATCGTTGTGTACAAAATTAAAAAAAAAGCGAGAAACACTTTTGTCGGTCACAATAAAACACAAAGGAAAAGTATATTTGGTTCCTTGATAATATTTGTGGATCCCTAAACCCAATGGTTTGCAGCCAATACTAAATACACCAAAACTATACACCGAGTGCCTTGGAAAGACTGTTACAGAGTTCGGTTCACCTTTAAGGATTGTATTTTTTTTCCTTGCTTCGCGCGAGTTCACTTATTTCAATCCACTAGGCTCCTTTTAGAATAGTCTGTTCAACTAATCTATGGCACTACAGCAACTTACAATGACCCAGCTTGTATTCCTAGTCTACTTCTTGGTTACGGAGCCTAGAAGTTTACATAACTGCTTAAGCTTTGTGTTTGGCGAAAGTAATTCTAGGTTTGTCTGATTTTAATCCGCACAAGGAAAAAGGGAGTTTAGGCGCCCACCAGAAAAAAGTTGAACACAACACAATGAAGAAAAAACCTCTAGTGTAAAGGGAAACGCTTCGTAATATATAAACTTAGTATTTGGGTCACCACAAAACACTACTTGAATGGGATTTCTGCAGCTGAGCAAGAACCTTGGGCATTTTACTTAAATTTTTCACCCATGTTTTGCTATTTTTAAGATTTGCAATTAAATTGTAAAACTGAGATTAAACCACCAACTTTTGCAACTTCGGGTAAATGTTTTTGTTTCACAGTTATGTAATTAAGGTTTGGCAGCAGATAAAAGAATAAAGATAAGCATCCTTACTGTGCAAATCTGTCATAATACTTTACAGTTTTGCGTTTTAAAGCGACAGTTTGATTTAACGGTCAACTAATCCAGGGTATTTTCAAGACCATACGTTCTACAATGAACACAAACAACTTGTAAAAGGCAACACTGTCTCATGCCACATATTTAGAGGTTACACACCTCTTAGAGAAAGGGATCTCGCAGGTGACGATGACTTTACTCTTGAGAGTCTCGATCAGGATTTGTTGGCCGAGGTTCTTTGTCTTGCCGTTGACCTTGATGCGATCATGCAAGAATTGTTCCTGTGGAAAACACACAACCAATGTTGTTGTGCGTTAGGAGCTAGGGAAGGTAACCCTAGTCCAGTGGATTAGTATTCTGGAGATGACTTGTGATAGAGTAGACCAGTGGTTTCCTAACCGGGTTCCCTGGAGAGCCATTTCTAATGCTCATGTGTGCCAAGAGATACTTCAATTCCCTTTAGATTTAAATTTTTGCTTTTTTGTGAGCTTCTTGGTATGATTTTTATGTTTGAGTGTAACAAATCAATGCTTTTCTGCCTTGTGCACAGTTTCAAGTTCGTAAATTATGTTACAGTAAACCAATCAGAGTAAATCCTTGTTAAGTTGGCAAAAATTACTTCTATTTTATGAACTATTTTATGAAGGGTGTAAAGGTAAGGCAAGGGTAAGATTGGAACATGCAGCATAAAGCTAATGAAAATAACTTGTTATTAAAATAACCCAGCGCTGGTCTAGAAACCTACCACAATTATTAAATCAATGCACAATATTTGGGTCAGGGTGCGAGTTAGCATTCGGTGTGGGTGGGTCAAGTATTATTATATTAATTAAACCAGGGCCAATAACCCTTTTACAAAGTAAACATTCGGCTCAAAGCAGTAAATGTTTTTCGGAAACTTACAAAGTTTGCGACATCCATGATTCCATCCTCAACAGGGTGTGTGCAGTCGAGCGTGAACTTCTTGGCCGAAGTCTTCTTCTTCTTACCTTTGCCCTTTTGGGTCGCCGCTCCTTTCTTGATAATCTGACAACAGAATTAAACGCAATTAGCAGATTAATTTTGATTTGATTAAATATATTGATTTCTGAAATTTTAGAGTTACAATGTTTCCCTTTAATAGTTTATTGGCGCTGGTCTAAGAATCCTGCAACTTGTCCACTTTTTACATATTCAAGTATTATTATTATTATATTAATTCGTACATGTTAGGCCTTCCTTGCAACTTTAAATTTGACAACTCTTTTGTTAGTATTTTCATAAATGTGGTAAGATTCTAGAGCAGCCCCAATCTTTAAAGTTACTATGCCAGCTAGTAAAAGCAGCGCTCATCTGAAATCCTGCCACAATTATTAAATCAACGCACAATATTTGGGTTATAGTGCGAGTTAGCATATGGGTGTGGGTGGGTCAAGTACTGTTATATTCTTCATTTTGTAATACTTGACCCATCCACACCCAAACCCCAGCCCTAACCCAAATATTGTGCGTTGATTTAATAATTGTAGTAGGTTTCTAGACCAGCGCTGTGAAAAACTACGGCGCTCTTTCACTATTGTACGTAAAAATTATTAAAAAAAAATTTCTTCAAATGCCGCTTACCACAACGCATATTGTTTGGGTTAGAGTTTGGTTGAGGGTGGGTCAAGTTTTTATTATTAATAAACATAATATTACTTGACCCACCCTCACCCAAACGCTAACCCTAACCC
This sequence comes from Ascidiella aspersa, assembly GCF_963924565.1. Taxonomy (NCBI): domain Eukaryota; kingdom Metazoa; phylum Chordata; class Ascidiacea; order Phlebobranchia; family Ascidiidae; genus Ascidiella; species Ascidiella aspersa. The sequence continues at coordinate 26,378,671 of NC_139454.1, forward strand.
AAACAATATGCGTTGTGGTATGCGGTATTATTATTTTTTTTTTTGCATAACTTTTCACGTACAATAGTGAAAGAGCGCCAAAACTACTAATCAATATTGTCTTTTATAGTTGTTCATAGGATTTATTAAAATATGCGCTGTTTAACGAAATATTCAAGTAACCAACGAAATACGAGATGTACAAGTACATCAAGTAACTGAAACGCAGTTTTGAAGTTCGGTCGATCAACGAATAACCACCAACATACATTAATATAACTTTAAAACACAATAAAGTTCGTTTTAATTGACCAGACGAACAAAATATTACTTTCTAAATCACTTACGCTCATCTGAGAAGCTAATGCAGACTTTAAACAACTCCAAAATCTATTTAAAGCCTTGATTTATCAAGAACTTAAAACTTACCACAGCCATCGCGAATCTTTCAACGAAAAGAACGTGTTAAGCAATTGTGACGTCACCTTAACATGTTTAGCCTCCAAGCAGGCATTGGCGCACATTTTTATGCTGCATAAATTTTAATTTAGGGGATTATTGAATTTTATTATTTTAAGCAAACAAAAATCCAGTTTTTAAAAGTTTTTTTTAGCAAAGTTTATATCTTTCTCAGAACAAATTAATTTTTTCAGATTAAATTAATGACAGCATACCTAAACAAAAAGTTTGTAACTTTAATATAAAATCCAACGGTCTCATACCAAAAATTTAACATGAAACTAGTAAAATCCGACGTTTTACACCTTGCTGTTTATAAATAGTCTTTGTTTTGCTCTAAAATCCCTAAGTACGACCAACCTTCATTCTGCCTTTTTAAAAGAATTTTACAACCCTAGTGTAAAATCCCCAACCTAACAATCCTATTTACTGTCTATTTAGTAAGGAATAGGTTTCTCAAGATTCACTAACCTTTAAGTCATTAGCCTACAAAGAATAAGACACATGAAGACAAGATTTAACGAAATGTTGAATGGCTTTAATTTAAACGCTTTCGCCAAACATGGCTTGACATACAGGCCTTGAAACTACAAAACAATGAAATAAATTAAACGAAAAGAATTTCATCCAACAAACATAAAAATGTGCACCAATCAGCTAATCACATGTAGCCGAACTTAAACATCAACTGCACAAAACACACAAGTAAAAAACAATGAGTTCCTAGCTTTATAAAATCTTCAAATAGCCTTTTTTAATTTGGCACAAATAATTCTGTTAGATTGTGCTCTGTACATATAGATTTTCTTACTATATACATTAATCGCATGAATATGTACAAATATATTAGGCAAACTCTTGCATAAGTGATTATTAGGCAATTAGATGGGTAATCTTCAGGTGTTTGTTTGAAGACTTCTTTCCAGAAACTTCAAGTTGTCGTTTTTTTGAAGGTGCAGAGTCCACAATGGCCGTTTCTTTCCACTGGCTCATGTTATTAGCTCGACTGAAAAACGACAAGTTGGTAAATTTAACTAAAAATACAATTAAAACGATGTATAAAGTATATATAAATATTTACATAATACCAATATATTGGACTATATGTTTTGGACCCTAAAATAAAGATATTTTGATTAAAATAGATTTCGCGTCAGAGTTTTTTCCTGTTAGAATAAAAACCCTGAACTCAACTGTAATATAAACTCTCTGTTGTAAACCTAACATGCTAAAAGCTACACTCTGTACCTGAATTAGGTAAAGCACTCGCATTACTTTATCACAGTTCCAACTAAACTGAATTTAAGCAAGAAATAGTCCTGCCTTTACTTATTTGTGGAAACTACCTAGTTCTAAATCACCTTTCCATTGTCTGCTTGGGCGTGCAGTTGTTTATGAGCTGCATCGGTAAAATCATCTGCACAAATGGGTCGTAGAAATAATCAAACCTAGCCAACAAAAGTAATTAGGTATAATATTAACTACAACTGTACACTACAGTAAATAAACTGCAAGTTCAATGGTCATCAAAAAATTAACGTCGGAATGTTGGGAGAACAAATAGGCTATAATTACCACAGGAGCTGTTTTAATCTGCACATGTACAATATACCTGAAATGAACGGCTCACTAGCATGACACTTACTAAATGTGTAAACTGAAATTTCAAAGACTAACCGAAATTATTAATAAGATTTATTCAAAACCTTCACAAAACGTACCTACTTATTTATTCTACGTCTAACTACAACCTTCAGCCATTAACAAAAGATTTATTCGAACTGTTTACAAAATGCTGCCTACTTCTAAATGGACATCGGTATTCTTTTTACATGTAATGAATGCTGTTAGTCCCTTACCTCTGCTGCATGTTGTTGATGTTACAAGTGTAGAAGGGCATATTAACACCTTCCACAACCACTGGCATGTTTTCCTGGTTCTCCAACTGAACAACACTACTCTCAACTGGAGACAGGTTTCTGAAAAATAGAGTGTTTGCATCAAAACTGAAATATTTGTTGCACTGAATATGTGATAATAGAAATCACCTTGACCCTTGCAAGATAAATGTCGACCTTAATTCCTGATCAGTAACAGCAAAATACTCTATCAAAGCTAGCAATTCACATCAGACACTATGAAAAGTTTTAATAGTGTCTGGCCTGAAATGCTAGCTTTGCTACAGTATTCTGCTGTTAGTGAGAAATATTTAATAAAATTAACTTAAGAATGTTCAAGTAACAACAGTTTTACCAAGGTACAGATTAAGTTTTGAGCTAAGTTAAAAAAAGAAATAATTTTTGTAAAACTTTCCTAAGCTTGTAAAATCTGAATGTTGACCTGTAGTATGAAATCTACTTTTACAAAAACATACCAAAAAAATTAATAGTTAAATAAGCCAAATGCAGTATGAGAATTCAATGTACATTGTATATGCTATACACAAATAAATGTGATTAACAGCACTGACATTATTTTATTCATTTTTTTAGAATAAAATCCTGGGTATGTCTAAACATTAAGGGGTTACTAGTGCTTTGATTTCCATGGTACAGAAAATTCAACAAAAACTAAACTTTTATAAGATGATGACATCCTAGTAGTAATGCAGTACCTTGATACGTTGTGTGGAAATATTTGATCAAGTTCACCGAGCGAGCTGATGGTAGAAGTTGGTCGGCTGTTCCCTTGCGCGATGTTGAATGGGGTGTTCACCAAACTCGGGGTAATGTTCGCTGAAAATGTAAATACTTTGCTTGTAAGTGGAATATATTGGCCACAAACAGGATTCTGCATGTTTAAGTGGCTATGGGAAAAATAACCCTTCAATTCTATTTTGTTTAAAGATAATTTCGTCGTTTTTATGCATGGAGTTATTATGGCAATGGGAGTATGTTCAGTGCACAGATTTCGGTTGTAATAGAATTATAATGGACATACGATGCTTAAAATTAACAATAAGGTTATTTACTTTTATTTAGGTATACAGCTAAAACAAAACGATAATATCAGGACATTTTAATAAGTGGATAATATTATTACAACACATTTAAATCAAATTTAAGTTTTACTAAAATACCTAAGTTAACTCAACCTTATTCCTTATACCAAATATTTTAGCTACAAATTTGTTCCACATACCTGGAATAGGGGAGTTTGTAGCATGGTCCTGGGCTACGGGATAAAACTTCCTGTCAGTTTTGTCAGTGGGGTCAACAGCAACAGTGACTAAAAAAAGTAATGATAAGCATAATAGTCCTTCATTATCAACACAAGACTCCCAGATTAAAACATTGATGATGTAATATACATAATTGAATAAATTTTAACACTACTGTTATGTTTTTTCTAATTTTTTTAAATACTGGACAAAAACCACACTGTTGACAAACATTCAAGTATTTCAAGATCAAAAATCAGGAATTACTAAATAATATTTTAAATGACACCAGTTGCTAAAAAAATTACAGTTCCCAACTAAACGACTTCAAAGAGTCGCAAACTAAACTGAAACATAATTGGTGGTGGTGTTCAACTTAAACACGACTCTGTTAGAAATTTGTGCTAAAAATTTTCAACATCTGATCGCTAACCAAAATTGCGTGACTGTTAAATTTGGTTGCTTGCCGCTTCGTTTTTGTATTAAGACCTTAGTTTTTGGGTTTTGGCCAAAAAAGGTTTAGAAACACTGTAGGCTTAACCAAACAAAATAAATTACCTTGAAAATTAGAGTTTTCCTTCAGTGGAGTTGAAGAGTGGTCGTTCTTTGGAGCCATGGTGAACGCAGAACCGAGTCGGTTCCAACCTTCGAACACGGCTTGTTGCGGTCGAACAGTCACACTTGGCTGGTTCCCGATGGCGGAAACGTCGGCCACAGGTCGTTCCGCCAATGGCTAAAAGTTTTTAGTGAATAATTAAAATGTTTTTGTTAATATATACCACAAATACATTGTGATGGTTTCAAACTATAAGTTGTAATATGTTTAAATTTTCGAAAACTGAGGAACTGAAATTATGTCTCAAACTACAACAAACAATTAGCAGTTTGTGCTTAGATGAAACATTTGCTCCTCCTTAACCTCTTTACACCTTGGTTGTAAGTTTCGTTTTATTTCACTGGTTAGCGCTAGGACATACAAAATACAGTATTTGTATTTTAAAAGAAGTAACCGCTCTAACTAAAACTTAATAAGTCTATAGGTAAAAATGATGAACATACAAAATCAAAGTTGCTCATCAAATTTCAAGACTTCAATATCAAATTTAAGAAAACAGTTTTACCTTAACTGGCAATGTTTCTTCAACCTGAAGTAGTTCACTTATTTCTGGGTCTTCATTTTCATCAACCATGTTCAGTTTACGTGACGAAACTTTGCGTTTTTTACCTCGAAAACATTCTTTAGGGTTCTGCAAAAAATAAAATAAAGGCTATGAATAAAAAATGAGTTTTAAAAAAACACATTATGGCAAATATATTCTGATAGATTGGTATTATGGAAGTTTGACACAATGCAAAACATTTAACCAAATTAAAAAAAAATTAAACTAATATTCAGTTTAATTTTTATTCAATTTCACAATAAAATTTACATTTCAACCATTTCTTTTTTTATTAAAATTTTAATTTTATAAAAGATCAATGAAAATTAAACATAATAAAAATATTGGTGACAAAAGTGATTTCTAACAATGCAGTATGAAAGAAAATTATACTTTATTATTAATCTAAATTTCTTTGGGTTAATGTTAACAAATATAAGGCAATGCGCTTAACCAACTACATATTAAAAAAAACATGTAACATTGAACTTTTTTAACATAAACTTACAGGAATAGTATCTTTGGAGTAAATTTGCTGCATCTTTGCCTTTAGTGTGGCCGGATAATCATTGACACCTTGGAATATTCGAACTGGTTTGACCGGGATCCCTCGATTGTATCCCTGTTGCTCCAAGCGCGACGTCAAGTTTGTGACAACAGACTGTGGTTTACCACTAGGTGGCAGCACCTGGCTCTCGAACACCGGACGAACAAAGTTGCTAAGACTAGAGAGGTTTTGCAGAACGGGTCGCGGTTCACCGATGCTCTTTAAATCCAGTTTGACAAAGTTTCCGCGTTGTAAAGGTGGAGCGACCTTACGCAAGGAAACCTGGGGGTGGTTTAGAAATCTTGCGCTTTGTGTATTTTGCTCCGAAGCTACATTTCTTGTTGAGTTAATTCCCTTACATCCTTGCGATGGATTCACCACAATTTTAATCGGTTGGTTGTTTTTGTTAGTTTGCCCCAATTGACTTCCAAGCGATATTTTTATGATTGGTTTAGCTCGGTTTTTTGAAACATTTTCCAACTTTTGAAATTGCAAATTGTTTTTGAGGACCGACGTATGATTGTTTGTTGGTAACTTTTCCACAAGAGGTTGAGAAAAATTACCAACTTTCCTGTTGTTTTCTGTGGAAAGCAGCTGCATTCCAGGCACAGGAACCAGTATATGTCCGTCGCTGCAAACTATAGTCTTCATATTTTGTTGCGATGAGATGCTCTGGTAGCCTGGCATCACTTGTGTAGGGTTTTGTGTTCCACAGTTACCTGAGGTTGCTTTATCAACGGTTTGTGAAACCATTTGCTGCTGCTTCTTGAGATAAGAGAGGCTTACTTTGGTTGGCGAGATGGCAGAAGGCTTGATCAGCCCAGATGAAACGACTGCATCTGTGAAAACGATTTTTTGATCAGTGAACAATGTTGAAAACAGGGTGATTATTAGCATTTTAATCAGCAAGGATTTGGTTAAAAAATGACATTGACCTAAATACACAGGGAAGTAAGTATTTATCTGTAGGGACATACGCTCACTTTATTGGAATTAAGCATTTAAACCTGAGCAAAGTTATTTGCTGACACACTTTTTCTTGAGAAATATTTTTAACTAGATGTCAATTTCAAAAATATTTTCAAATTTTCCAGAGTTTTTTACTTTCGTTGGTAAGGACACAATAGGGCAAATATTCCAGATTCCAAGTTGACGTTGTTTACCTGTATTTTTGATGTTTATCATCTTCATGGCCTTGTTCTGCTTGTGTTCAGCAAGCGCTTGTTCTACGTTACAAGCTGACAGTAAGCGCGACATCGGGGAGGGGAAGCGCTGGCGGAGAAGTTCAAGCTCCTGACGAAACACCTCGTCACCTGCGATGAAATATTTAATGTAACTAGCTTTGCTTTATTTGCAAAAAAAATAAGTACCACAACATTTCTGCAAAAAGGTCGTTATTTGTGTCAATTATTTTTTTCTAAATAAAAGTGTGTAACTTTTTTACTAAAGAGAAATGAGTAATTTAATGTATTGATATTTTAGTGAGATAAAAAATATTGCACTAAACTTTATGTTGTGTGACATTTTTTATAGTTGTTCGTGCAGTGAAAGGGCATCTTGCAACACTTCACAAATGATTTCAGAATTTTTCTCACTCACAGTTAAACGAGGAATTCAACTGATCTGCTTCTTCTTGTGATTTTCCGTGCAATTTCTGGAAGTGTTCGGCCGAAATCTTTCCAGGAACCGTGGCAAGCTTTCCACTTTTTACCGGTGTTTCAAGACAAAGATCACGACGCTCTTGTTCAACAACCTGGAATGTTTAAATGGAAAATATTAGTATCTGAATTTATGGGAGAATTTGTTAGTTTTGTTCATCCAGTGCTTCTCAATCTATGGATATAACCCCTAAAGAAAAGTTATGAAATTTAGAGCAGGTAATTTTGACAATGACATGTGAATCTGTCATGTTATATTTGCCTGCTCAAAACCAAAAGCGGAATCTGTCCTCTAATTATTTAAATTTTCATTTAAATGCAATTTATTAAGCCATTCTTATGTTGTTTATTTGTTTATAAATTGAATGTGGGGCATGACAATGTAATTTCTTAAATAGGGTATATAAAAATCATGTTTTTCTTAGAGGTGTTAAATCTAAAAAGATTGACAATCACCAGTTTTAAATTATGTATAATGAACAACTGGTAGGATTTCATCCAAACTCTACCAACATACCATTACACAACTAATGACATTGTTTCCATTTACCTCACAGAGTTCAACCAGGTTTCCATCTTGTAAACTTGGTAGTAGTGTAGTTGTTATCTTTGGTGAAGTCCAGATGTTGGTGAGTGGGGATTTCACCAGCAATGTTGGGTTACCGTTGTTGTCACATTTTATTGGCGTGCTTTTGTAAGCAATGTCTGGACCAATCCAGCTAGAAGGTAAAAATAAATATATTACCGACAGGTGCTAAAAGATAAACTGAGTTGTGCGGTGTTGAATCGCTGTGTATTTTTGAGCGTTGTCTCGGACATTTTTTTCTTCTTTTTTTTTGTGTGATTTTATTTTGCGTCATGTTGACTATGTGTGTCAGTCCCTGACGAAGGCTTGCCATATAGTAAGCCGAAACGTTGGTTTTTGACAAATATATACCAGAATAACTTATTTTTATTATACTATGCCTGGTAGCAACAGAATATTGATAAATATATTTTTGTTAGAAGAATCAATATTTAAGCTTAAAAATACAATTGGAATATATAAAAAAAATTGTCTTTTGTTTGTGAGACAACATGATTCTTTTTTACCAACTTACTAAAAAAAATACAAAAAAGTTTTCATAAAAAACTGTTGTATTTTTTTTAAAGGTACGAAAATATTAGAACTACATCAATTACAACAAGTTTTTGTTTTTACTTATCCAGCGATAAATTCTCACCTAAAAGCCGGCTTTTTTCTTGTCATCACCTTTTTAATCAACTTTAAGCTCGTCAGAATGTTGGCGATGTCATAAAGTCGCCGCACTTTCGCTGAAAAGGTGAATATTGTTTTGAAAAATTTACAAAAGTCAATCACTCTACCAAGGTTTTAATGAATAAGTATAATGTCATATCGAAGGTGGATATAGTTAGAATGCAAAAGCCCATATAGAAGTTGGTAGCATTTTGAAGATTTTGAAATAAATCCGTTTTGTTTATTTTTAAGAGGTTTGGAATAATCTTTTTTTATTGATTTTCTAGTCATGACTATGTTGAAAATGACGAAAGAGATTATTCAAAATGTTCCTACCTTTATATGAGATTTGATATTCTTACTACCACCTCCAGTCATTATGCTTCAAAGGTGGATAGTTTTTGAACAAATTTTGTTTTAAACATATTTTCAAACCGTTTCTATATTTAATCACCCATACAATGTATTAATTTAATATTAGTTTTTCACTTACTTTTGTACTTATTGTCGGCCGGGCATCCGTTTGTGATCAACACTCTGGCAGCCATGTCAAGCGAAACGAGCTGGAACTGAAAAAAAAATTGGTTTTAAGAGGAAATTAATGTAATGAAAGCTTTGGAAAAAAGTTTGTGGAGGGCCATCACTTTCAAAATAACCAAATGGTGTTATATAGGTACAAAATATTTGTGAAAAAACTGTAAATTGCAGCAGTTCGTAATATAGAAAGTGAAATTTTATTTGAAAATTTGAAAGCTTGATGTTTTTCAATAATTTAAAATACTTATGAAATTGTATTCTTTTAGTACTGTCACCTGGTAATATTAATAAGGCGGTCAATATTAACCCTAACTGACAAAATTAATCTGTAGACTTGTTAATCTATAAACTTGTTGGTACTAAATTAATTTGTAAAAATAAATATTTTTTTTCAAATTGAAAATATTTTTTATTAGCTTAATTAATCTTTTAACAGTGCCACCGGTCATCTGCTAATTATTATCTGTCTTGCCCCAGATATAAATAGACAACAATGAATTATTTGTATTCATGGAAGTGTCCATATTATGGATAATCCACAACACACAAGTGTTGAGCAGATCAACTATCTATTCAGGGGAAGGAAGTTGAGCTAAACACATTTCCTGCATTGCAAGCCATTAAGTAATAATTTGTCTAAATATTGTGCCAGGCTGGACAGCTGATTAAAAGAGAGGCCACTATCACACACACTTTATAATAAAAAACATGACTAAAATGAGTTTACTATGAAATATTTTTTTTCTTTACTAAAAAAACTAGCATTTTGTAATCGTTATAATTTTCACATAACAGATTTATTGAAATCATTCGCAAAATATTAATTACTGTCTTGACGAAACCAAAAAATATTTTTTATTAACATTTAAAAATATAATGAACTTAAAAATTAACATTTTGGTAAAAATGTATTTACATTTGACTTATAAATTTAAAAATATTGGTGTACTAGTTATTTACCATATTGATGACATAAAACTATCAGCAGTCAAGTCTTTATTTTTTAAATTGTGATGCATTTCAATTTTTTTACTCACTGGTTGCACGAGGAATAATGTGACAAACTTTTCGCTGAGTCGTCCCAGTGATTTATTCCGTCGTTTTATTAAACTTGGGTTTTCTGGAGGTGAATTTGATGTTGTTGGTGGGGACGGGGGACTGAAAGGTGGGTAAAACAATGGGTGAATATGAGTCATTACAATGCTCAAACAAGAAAAATAAATGCAATTAAAATATTTAAAGGGATTTTCTACCAGGCTAATAAACCAAAATTTGTTACACAGCGAGAATAGATACGATGAGTACCGATATTACAACTTGCTATCGGCTCCGATTCATATTATCAGACATCCCTGGTGAATATACATTATAACTGGTACTAAACAACCTAGTACTAAACAATTCAAAGAGTCTTTTTTGTAAACATTTGTTGTTAGTTTCGCTTGCAAGTCATGTAAGTTTAGTAAAATTAATAAATTAAAAATTATTTAAAATTCATGATTTTGAGTAAATATTTGTTATTTTACCTTGCAGGAGTTATTACAGGTTTGTATCCACTCAACCTCTCGAAGTTTGTCCGCAAAGCATCAGCGTCTCCACTTAGTTCCGCCTTTCGCTAAAAATCAAAGAATAAATTGTTAAAACAACTGCCCTTAACAGCAACTTATTTGCTACAAGCATTTTTCAGGCAATGAGGTGAGATTCGCTGAAAGGGGTATGACTAAAGTGGAGGGACATGTCAATATTTAGATAACACCAGCGACAGTTTTAGCTCCTTATCGCCAATGATTACAGCTATGAAAATATTATTTAGTTTGTCAGTTAATATATACCACATTCCATTTCTGTGGTTCTAAACTATAAGTCCTACAGTTTATCATCCTTACCCTTATTTTGCAGAGAGTGTGCGTGAGTCCATTCCTCCCTCTCCAAATGTAGTTGTTCTTCGCAAGTCGAGAAACTACACGGATGGCTTCCAGCACGTTTATGATGTCATAAATACGACGCCTGCCAACGCAAAGTTGAGCCGCAGCCTCGTCCAAACAAATCGAGATGCAATCCTGGAAAGTATTTACACTTTTTGGTACACAAACTAAAGTTAGCTGGGAGAACATTACTAACATTTTGCTGTAGTTTAAATTCTATTTTAAATATCTGCTAATAAAAAACGATAAAAGGTAGTGGCTGGTAATATACATAAACAGATTTAAAGCCCTAAATATGTTTAACGTATTCCCATTATACTACGCGTCTTACCTGCGGATGTTCGGGATAAAGTCGTAAGAATCGATGGCAGAGGAGACCCAGTGATTTTTCTTTCCGGTTGAACGGTCGTTGTGGAGCAGAACTTGTTTCTCCGACTTCTTCTTCACAAACTATCTCTGCGAAAAGCAAACACGCCATTAACTAAAGCAAAATCCAGCAATAAATAAACACTTTGTAAGGTTGAAGTAAAACACCTGATTTTGTTTGCATTTCAGAGTATTGTAAGTAGCTTTTATGATATAAAAATTTAAATGTAAAGTAAAAGTGGTACAAAAATGTTTAAAAAATTCATGAGAAAGAAGGCATTTTATTTGATCACATGAATTAATTTGATAGATAAAAAAAAGTTTTTTTGTCATACCTTCATTTTCAGAGTCGTAACCGCTCTCAGAAATGACCATCTTTACTTCACCAACTTGATGATTCTTGTCTGTACTTTGTTCTGCTGTAGGGGCCTGTTTTAATCAACAATACATTATTGTTGGTAAAACAAAGTTTAGTTTAACCAGACAATTTGCTGTTTTTGTAGATTTTCAGTAGGAGTGTCAAAATTCAATTATTAGTTTCTACTTGATATCACTGATGATGGCATTAGAAATTGCCGAAACATTTGAAAATAAAGCATGTCGCTTTTAACGTCTATTTGGGCCGTTATTTTCACCATTAAGTTTTCTATTATTAATAAACTACAAATGCAAGATCTTACTGGTGTTAATTCAAGAACGACGTTTTGTGACGACTTTTCGATGCTTCCCAGCGACTGATTAAAAAGTTCTTTCCGTCGTTCATAGTTTCTGATTTCTGGGCTGGCAGCGTGAAGCAAAACTTTTAAGTTTGCCGTCGGTGTTAAAGGGTTTTCAGAATGATTTGAATTGTCTGATTTCTTGGGAGTGGCATCCAAACATTGCACCTCATCGCTATTTTGTACCGTAAAGTCCAACATTTGGCCGGTGAATGGGGTTTTGAAATCATCGCTAAAAACTCTTCCATCAATTTCTTGCGATTCTCCAACAAATGGCAGTGGGATTTCAGATGCTTGTTCATCTTGTATGTCTTCATCTGTAAATTTAAATAACAAAAATATTAAAAAAATAATTCCATTTTTGGATGGCCAATAAAGTCGATAAAAGTTTGTTTTGACAGTTTCTGAAAAAAACTTTTACACTAAAAAGAGCATCGTATACATTTGTTTCTGAATGCAGTTTGAGCCACAATGGAAATTCATGAGCAAAACTTTATAAAACTTGACCCACCCACACCCAAACTCGCGTCCTAATGCCTACCCCAAATGATGTTTAGCAATATAACCCACAGACAAAAATGTGGTCGAATTCTAGACCAGAAAATAATATTTAAAAAGATGATATAAACCACTAACATGCCCAGCTAATAACCAAAAAATATTTTGTAACCCTATATTATAAGCTACTCTAAAAACTACATAAAATATTTCAAACTGATACAACTAATAAATATGTTTTTCAGACAATCCTTTATTTTTGGTTTCCTTTATAAGCTTTCACAAATGATGGTTTAAAAGTTCATAAACAAATGGATTTAATATCAAATAATCATGGTTTTGTAGCACTTGTAATGTTTTTAAAACATATTAAATGTTTACAAATAAGTACAAATTTGTCAAACCTTCTGCTAGACTTTGACCTTCCAAAACATCGTCAATTGCTTGAGACAAGGGATTTGTTTCCTCAAGTCTGACTGTATATTTAGGCCTCCTGACAATTTTCATTTTCTGAAATCCTAAAATAACATACAGATAAATATTTTTCAACTGGAATAATATTTTGGAATTCAAACTAAAATAACCCACACTGTAACTCCAAACTAATTAAATACCATAAATATCCACAAACTAACTTTAAAATAAAGACTAAATACACCAATACAGTAATCCATCAACATTAAGTTGTAAATAATTTTTACGATTGCCGCTAAAAATTTAAACTGTTTAATTCAAACGCAAACTGAAATGCACATTCGATGATTGGCGCCTTTGGGATTCTGACACTGACACAAAGTCGATTTATGGCGGCGATTAAGACCAATAGTTAATTGCTCATCGCTGTTGCTGATAATTCTGGGAGGCGCGATTATAATCATCGCCATTTGCAGCCGAAGGGCGCAATTTTTTCGCCACAGCGATAAATAAACGAACCGGCGGCGATTCCGATGCGCGAAAAAACGCAATCAAACTTCGCGCGTAAAAAATTCCCTCTCTACGCAGCCAAGCATGACCATTGTGACGCTATCCTGCCTCGACATGTTTTCGCGTCTTGTCATTGTTCAAACAATGGACGCCCCGGCGCGACGATTTTCCGTCTCCTAGGTGCAGAAATCTCAACTATCACCTGCTGACTATTGGGCCTATGTTTGTCAAACAATCATTGCCAACTGTCCGCTTTTTGAACATACACAACTTTTTTCAGCCGGGTTTTTATTGTCGAATATGCTGAATGAAATCTTCTTTGCCATAACATGTCTGACTTTGCCATAACAAGCTTATTATCTCTTGTGAGAAACATTGTTCAGCCTAACGCAATATGGCGTCTAAACAAACAGTTTTTTTGTTTTATCTGGCTAAGTGGTAAAAATAACATCAGCGATTTATTTAAATTTACTGAAGTGGATTTGTAAATCACTGTTGTTGTTTTAATTGATGTAAGGTTTCTTACAATGTGCTAAACCAATTTCATCGCACTTTTAACCAATCATACTTATTTTGCATTAAAATAAATTGAAAACCCATTGAATGTTTTTGTTGTAAAACATACAAAGCAAGGCAGTCCAAAAAAACAAGCAGTTGTCTTATCAAGACCCCAGAAAAATATAAAACACTGTTACTTTGTTTTGCACGACAGAGAACTCGGACAATGAAGGAGATGTTACGACGCTATGCTTACTGCCACGTTCGTTAAATTATATGTTCCATCTTAAAAGTTTTACAAAACAAACCAAGCCTCTTTTAAGCTGTGGTTGAATGGGTGCAACGAACCCTGGTACCAGTTTAGCTATAAAACTTACTAGGCATAAATCAGGGATTGGAAACCTTTTTAGCTAAGGGAGCCATAAAAGCCAAATGCTCTTGCTTGTATTTCCATGGGAGCCATATAATACTTTTTACCATAGTTATAGGTTAGCAAACACTAGTAAATTAAGCAGGGCCGTTTATTTTGTTCTTATTTAAAGGACAAAACATAATATGCACCAAAAATTAATTAACTAAATTTGCACAACTTTGATTAGTTCTGTTGAAAGAATGTAGCTTTTTGGAAATAAAGAGATTCGCGCGAAGCACCGAAAAATTGTTGCTTGGTTTAATAAAAATGAAATATAAAGTCGTGGCCGCGTGCAATTTTATTCAGATCATGCTGTGAAACCATAGCTTAGATTTATCGCAAAGCAAGATTCTTTCATCAAAAGAGCCATAGGTTCCCAACCCCTGGCTTAAATAATAGTGTGGGTTGGTAAGTGTCCAAGGCTGCAAAACATTCAATCAGTTTGCTTTAGGCAAGGGCTGTTTTGACGTGCACCAGTATATTGTGTTCTTGCAAAACTAGTTGCATAGTTTTTTAAATGTAATACACATTAGGTCTAAAATTGTTCAAATCTATCATTTTAGGATAAAAGCCCAAAGGACAAAATATGCCTTACTAATTCCCATGTGAGGTAAACTTGCATGTTGTGGCGCATTTAAGGATTCCACTTTTCATCAAAACAAACTCTTGTACAATATATTTAGAGAATTCAAAACACGACAACAATATTTAGAGGAAAATTTAATGGCAGTCATTCAAACGAAAAAGAAATAAATAACATTTGCAAAAATATCAGAATAGCAGGTAGATTGTAATTAGCGTGTACTACAACGTATTGCTGTGGTCACTATTCTATAAGGATGTCCGGTATTATCGGACCGGGGCCGATACCCGATGTCAAGTGGAAGTATCAAATTTCTGTTTCAAACTGTGTGCATCAAAACTTTTGTGATTTTGGAAATTAGCCAAGAATATATTTGGAATACAAATAGTGTGAACAAGCCTGCGATTAGAGGACTGATGTTTATTGGACCTAGCTCGTCCCGTAAGTGTGGTTTGTGATTGTTAAGGGCAAAAGTAGTTTTGTTGGAACGCTAACCATATTTCAGTGGTGACGTCACAAAGTTACGTCATCCGGGAAGTCCAAACAAGTAACCTCAGAAAGCTTTTTGGTGCTTTGCGGTAAGTAGGAAAAATGTGACAAAGGCATCGGGCTTTCCGTTTCTCCAGCACACTCGGAAATATGAAGATGACAAACAGCCATTGAATATACCTTTTGTCATTAAAGCCGTGAAAGATAAACAACAGCGAACACTGGACTGAGTCTCTTATAGAAAGCAACTTGTGGCCGCCCAAAATTGGCACCAATAGTTTTTTTGCTAATATTCTACGCCAAAATTTTGCGATACACGCTAGAAATGCCTAGTTTTGGTGACATTTCACGCCATTTAACGTCACTGGCGTAATATTTGACGAGCTTTCCACGCCAAAGAGGCACTGGAATGCACACGGGCGCCGCATCTCTATCTTCTTTAAAACTTGCTTTTCCGCTTGAAGTTAAACTTCTTGGCCTGCGTTGATTTTCCCCACGAAGGAAGTTTTCTTTTGTTCTAGAAAACAAATGAGTTTAAACAAAGTTATAACAACGGCACGGCACCATTAATAAATAAAATCCCAACTACGTAAATAAGTATACATTTTTTAGCATAAATCCAATAAATTTAAAACACTCTTATATTGGACAAAAACAAAATATTGTAAGCTTTAAAGGGAAGCAAGCATAAATAAATAACATCCTGTTGTCCTAGCTATTTAAAACAAAAATACATGATCTCCCCAACCTCAGGTCCCCGCAGTGGTCGTATCCTTTAAACTCTCAACCACCGGTCCGCGAGGGACAGATCTGTACTTCGGCCTGGCTTTATTACTTTTTATATTAATAATATATTGAGTTTTTCTTTTCCGAACTATTTGTTGTCTTATTACGCACTTAACTTGTTGCTACAAAACAAGCGCAAGGTTTTCGTTGAATCAAAGTTGTATGAAATTTACATTCCCACTCGCTAGTTAATTAAAAGACGGCCTGTGACATAATTTCAGTAAGCAAAAAAGGCTGCCGGTCCGCTTTAAACACGCTAACTAGCCCCACCTGTACCCCCATGAGTCACTACATTTCAGAACGGCGTCATCACTCCAATTACGTCACAAGGGGTAGGTGTATCCATAGCAACGTACCTGGCTCGACCTTCCAGCAAAGTAGGGTGATGTGGATTCGGGACTTTCCCTCGTGGTGGGGTTGGGTGAAGAGAGGAAGGGGCTTCCCCTACCAGTGGGGTTGAGGAATGGACGGGAAAAGTTGCTCTTGGTTTTTTGCTGTTTGGAGGAGGAGAGAGGCATCAGCCCTGGCTGGCGAGAACTGGAACTAAGAGGTGTGTTTGGGTTACTGAAGTGATTTAATACAAACTCGTTTATAAGCAGTCCTTCGTTTACAAATACGTTTCTCATTTTTTTTTTCGCAGCGACCCAAACACTTAATGTAATTATGACACTAGTGTGGCAGCGCAATTCTCTTTATTGAAGTTTTTGTGAGTAAACTAAAAACTTAAGGCAACGTTTTTATTACCACGAATTCAATCAATGTGGGCCGTGTCTTTGTGTTGCTGGCACAGTTTTCCTAATTTTTATAAGCAACCTCCCATAGAAGAATTTTCAACAAAATTAATGTTAATTTATACTGCAGTCGGCGAATCAACCAAATCAAACGCGACCCATCAGTTAAGAAACACTGGTTTACTGTTAAGTAAATGCTAGTTAAGAAACGGGCGTTTGTAAACTTAAAAGCGTTTTAAATGCCTTTTCTTAAGGATTTGTTAAAATAAAATTCTTAAATTGAAGTATTATTTATTAAAAAAGTAAAAAAAAACGTTTATTTTGTTATTTTGAAAAATATATTTATTTTATTTTAATTTTCATTTTTTTATCATCATAACTTGGAAAACTCTCAACTTAGTTCGAACAGATTTAATTTTTAAGTAAATCCATTAAAAATCGTTGGAGCGAGGTTGCTTGCTCCCACCAGCCGCGAAGTGTTTGACTTTTCACACAATGCTTTGAAGTGCTTTGCGATAAATCATGCACAGGCCGTTATACATTCAAAAGTGTGACGGCAGTTTGTGCAAAATGCACAGAGTCTATGTACACAACTAACAGTGGAAAGCCGATAAGATAACATTTAGAGATGAATTATTAACTTCGATAAAAGGTTGGATGTTTAATTGCAGAACTGCACAAAAGACTATATTGTTATCATTTTTGCGACCATAAATACGACGTTAAAAATAATTAAAACTTTATGTGATAAATTTGGAAATCAATTCGGGGCAAACGAAGATTCAAACATCAAAAAAAGATTGCTTTTGTGTAAGTATTGCCACTTAGTGATCACAACCTACGTTAGAAGACTTTACGCTGGCTTCTTATGGCTTAAATGTTTTCCCATGAAACTAAATTATAAACTGGATCTAAAAAAGGAAAATAAAACCACTAAGTGCTTTAAAATTAAATATATACCAATAGAATCTAAGTACATAAAAAAAACAAGTATATATACATCAAAAGCCACAAAAGAATATTGGTTAATGTACATTTTTCGTCTAATAGGTGGTCAAATAAATGTACCTTCAGGAATTAACAGCTAAAGTATCAATTAAGCAAGTTAAAATATTGCTGTGGTGAAAATGGCAAGAGTAGTAGGACGAGCAAAACATAGTTTATGCCTGCTAGAAACAACATATTTATTAAGTAAAAATAGGTTGAATGTGTTATTAGGATATTATGGGGATATCACTGAAGGATTGATAATATTGCAGAACTGCGTACTTGGCCACAAAAACACTCGGGACTTTATTTTCAAAAGCACTCACAAGATAAAATAAACATTTTTTTTAATTTTTTGACAACATTCTCCGCGATGCCCCTTAGCTAATAAACTCCCGCAGTTGGTGTGAAGCGTTGTGTAAATAACCTAGTATCAGTGTGTGACGTCACACTTGGACACAACGTGACGTCACTAATACTTGCGCTGCGTGAGGGGATTACCCCAGGGAGCTTTTGACGTAACAATGGACAGTTGTTTCGCACCAAAGTGGCACAACATGAACTTCCTGTAAACAACCTTAAATGTCTGTTTTTTTTTGTTGGTTTTCTAAAGCTACTTTAAAAAATGGTTCAATGCTAAAAGTTTTCATTTGCGGGAAAAAAACTGTATAAACTTATTTTTTAAAACATGAAAGCATCAAAGCCCATTTCGAACTAGTTAATGTTCAAAGCAATGTGCCTTACTGGAATGATATTCGGTATTTTACTAATATCTGGAACAAATTTTAAAGTCAGTGAGATCCCAACCCAATATGGAAAGTAACACGTTCAAACAACCTTGGGTAACTTTTAAATAAGAATAAATTATTGAGTCTAACAAAAGCTTAGATTTAACAAAACGGCGAATATCAACAAACCATTGCTTTGTACGATTAACTTAATCAACAAAACATTGCTATAACGAGAAGTTTAACCAACAAGACAAACCCTTCGTTGTGAGCAGGAATCGTCCTCGGGGTATTTTTGTTGCTTGGAGTCTGGAATGATTTGGAACTTGAAGCTTGGAATCTGTCAACATTAAGCAAACATACAACCATGTGCGCCGTTTAAATGCGGTCTGGTGAGGGTGGGTCAATGTTGTTTCTCGTTGTACGCGCCTTAAACAAATCTTTACTTTCAATTGTGGCTTTTTAAATAAATATTCAAAACAATTTAAACAAGTTTAATTTTAAACGGACTTTTTTAAACGATTTTAAACTTAAAAACGTTGATAAAACTCGTGTTTTCTGTTTTAATATATTGCTAAAATAAAGCGATGTATTCCGTTTTTTATAAAGAGGGCCCAAAACTTTGCACAACTCGCTTAATTCAGTTGCGATAGATGAGAGTACATCAGGTTGGTGAAGCGCTGTTGATTGGAATTATGTAGGTCGCCAGTCCATTGAACAAATGAATCGCAGCAGTTCAATAAAAGTAACAAAGTATTGAGTTACAAAACCACGTTTTTGTGACAAAACGTCGTCGGTAACTTGCCACACTTTGTGACACTTTAAACTGTTGGATCTCTCACAATTTGGCGTAAAACTTTAACGCGGACATTTTCTAATCTCAATAATTGGATGAAAATTAAATGTGACATTTTTAGGGGAAGGTACTGGTCGTAAGAGTGTAAAAATTAAAGGTAAATATTAGTGGTAAACAAGACAAAAAACATCAAAAAAATATTTTAGCGTTGATTATGCAACTTGTAGAATAAAATTGTTCATCAAGTATGATAAAAAGTGAAACTGGGATTTACTTTTAAAGTCAACTAGAACGAAAGGGCTAAAATCAGTGAAAACCATTAAAAATAAGTCAATCCTCCAACTACTGTAACAGAAGGTTTATGAATGTAAACCATTACGGGTGTGTTTGGCTGCAAATTGAAACCTTATAAAATAAACGGAAGATATGAACTCCCATTTTGTTCAACTAATTATATATATATATTATGCTTGTGATTTGAGGGACCGAAGGGTCTCTCAAAATATGGCTGTAACTTCATCAATTTTGGTTGTTTTTACACAATTATATTAAAACTCAAAATCTCTCAGCGGAACCTTAAAAAATTCTACACAGAAGCTTCAAAATCATTAAAACTTACCTTATACCCAAGCAAACCACAACTGCTTACTTGCTAGCGGGTGTTGGTAGCGGTGGTGCGTTCTGTGGGACGCTTGTGACTGAAAGTCCATAGAACTGGATCAGGTAAGTTCTTATGCATTTCAGGTGAACCCAGTCAATTGACGACCCAAGGCGGTCTTTTATCGGCACAAGTCGGCTGATATCTGGGTCAAAGGTCATTATACTCAGATGAATTCAGAAGAAAAATATATTTATGATTCATCAAAATAGTAAGAATATTTAAAAGTAATATTCATTAACTGTTCCTACTTCATTATCTCTTTTTCGCTCGGAATTTTAGAAGTTTTATATTATTTTTATTGGCATAGTTCAAATTTGAAATCTGATAACTTTTATCTAAAACAAAGTACAAAACTCAAACGTTTTTGTTCAATAACTTGCCTATTTTCTTTTTAAATATTTGTTAGTTCTCCTGTTTTTTTTTTAATTTTATTTTGGTTGATGAGTCGTTAATTTTGCAGTTTCTTCACAGAAACCTTAAAACGACGGAACAAAGCATCCGTCCCTATAGCGCCCCCCACCGGAGTTGATGGGCGGTTTCCTGACGGTTTCTTCGACGAGTTTGATCATTTCTTGAGTGATTCCGAGTTGTCGGAAGCTCACTGGGTGGTTGGCACCGAACGCTTCCGCAAGGTGGCCCCCGAGAGTCGACAGCTGCAATCCTCGTTCTTTGGAAATTTCGTCCTAAGACCAAGCGAGGGATTGTGTTGAAAAAAAAAGTTGTTGCTATGACGGTAAAAATTTTATTTAATTTCTTTCGATTTTGTCGTTTTTTTATTATTGTACAGATTGATTTTCGCAGGTTCCAAAGAACTTTTCATTTAAAAGTTAAATATAGGAATGAAGCACAAAAGAATAATTTGAATATATACATAAAAATTACTATGTTCGCATGAGTGAAATACATTTTTAAAGCAAATCAACATAAATTTAATAATTAGTAATTATAATGTTGTTTGCATGCCATGGGAACAGTTAAAAGATCCAAAAGGTAAAAATTAAGGTTAACACACTTTAAAACGCTGAAAATGTATAATTAAACAAAAAAGGATTTCAAAACATTCAAGTAAATAAAACAAACAAATCTATACAAGATAGTTATTATTTGAATCTTTGTAGTAAAAACATATTTTATTATTAAATTACTAAAACTCAACAAACCCTCCCCTAAGGTTTACCCCGAGTTACCGGGGAATCCCCTCTAACGTACCAGGGTGAGCCCCCTCTCGTGGAACAAGTTGTAGGTCGTCCGCACGGTGTCGAGCAAGGGTCGGGTCGTGACCCCGGTGTCGTTCCGCTTGAGTGGCGCTTGTGACGTAGGTATGTCGTAACAGTCGTCGAAGTGGTCGAAGGAGGCGGCGTGTTCCTGGCAGTAAGACTCGATCACTGGAGAAAAAATATCGGAAATTTTCGTTTTTTCCAGGTTCATTGAATTTAAAAAACATATAGTCGTGACACAATATACAACGAACAGTTTCAGGAACAGCACGTAATAACTCAATAGTGCACACTGAGAAGAATTGATTCCAAAAAAACTTTTTGTCAAAAAGTCGAAATTTGTACTGAGCTTTATGGAACTGTAGCAGGTTTATCCGGTATCGACCCCAATCCGATATTATCGGGCAATCCTGTTTGCCAAAGAACGATAAGCAAATCATATTCGAAAAAGCAATAAAAATAAACCTTTCAAGGTAGTCGACCATTGATATTAAGCCACATTTCTTTGAAAACAGTAACTTTATCTTTTAAAAATAATAAGCGGGTGAAGGAACAAACTCTTCCATCACTGTTTCTGACACAAAATGGCGTCCAAATTCACCTGCGAGCACTTGAGGTCCGATCCGTCGAACTTTGACCGCTGACATTCCGTCGACCTTGAGAAGGTTGTCCTTGGTTGAAGGTCGTGACCTTGACAACTCGAGCAGGTCCTTGTTGTTGGCCACTAGGTGGGGTGGGATGTCCATTTCCTGGCATTATGACGTCACAGTCAAGTTATTACAACATAAAGACACGCGATTTTACACAGAAATTGGAACTAAAGCATGTTTAAGTAATTTACCATAAATGTTATTATTACAATGTGCTTTGTTTAAAATGTATTCAGTAATTGATTTATTTACGGTCCTTTAATTGAAAAAACAGCTATATATTTAACTATAAGCTTCGGTAAAAAGAGGAATTACTAATTTTTGGATAACCAAAAAAATAGGATGAAAAACTCCTATTTATTAATTGGAGAGTTTTTCTGACAAATAATGTTGGGTGGCAATAATAAATTACAAACATTTCGGAAAAAATAGGAACTTTGTTTAGAAAAAAAGAGGCAAAAAAAACTGTTAAAAAATTCGAAATGGCAAAATATGGAAAGATATTCCTGCCCTTAAACGACGACAATGACGCCAAATTAGAACAAATATTATTTCAGACTTTCCTGTCTTAGTCGAAGTCGTCATTTATATAAATATATTCCAGTATGCATTTGGATAGCGGTAAAAAGCTGAACGTTGTTATCTGCACCTGAGCGATGTCGTTCCTCAGTGTGAGCAGGAGCCGGTACAACGGACCGCTGTGCTCATCCGACGCGGCCTGCTTACGCTCCAGGGACTTTCCCGGGTTCCGGGGCAGGAAGGGACCGAGGACCATCTTGTCCATTTGTTCCCGGGTGAGGGCCCCGGCCCCTGGAACCAGGGGTAATAACCTGGGGAATACCAAAGGTGTGATGTCAGGGACATAAGTATATTTGAATTAAGTTTTTAGCAGAAATCTTGATGCCTTTTTGGCGTATATGCTGGATTCTGTGTTTTTTTAAGTTTTTTGTAATCATTTTTTAACTTTTGTGGTTATTTTGGATCCATTTTTTTAGGTTATTACACTCAAATTGGCTTTAACGTTAATAAGTGTAACTACATTCATAATGAACTTACTATTATTTTGATAAATTTATCTTTAAGTTAAAAATTAGATCACAAATCATAACTAAAATTTTTTTATTAACCACCCCTGGTACTACGGTAGTAACCCACTATTCTTGTAATAAATTTTCCTCTTAAGGTAGAAATTGCTGCAAATAAAAGATGAAATGCCAGCATTAAATTCGGTATGGATTCGCACATCATAGCTATAGTGCGTTTATTATCAAATCGCCACCGAAACCCCCTTCTTTCTCCCCCTATAACCCCTCACGTCTTGGTGTTGGTGGGTTGAGTTGTTGTGGCGGTGGTGGAAGTTCGCATCTCCCTGTTGGTGAGGTCGATGGTTGGAACCAACATTAGGGGGTGCTTCGGGTTCAATCGGCGCCGACCCAACCAATCCTGACCCTTCTTCGCGATCTCTGTAGAGGGGAAAATGGTATTTTAACGCTTATTTTAAAATACGATTAAGTTATAATTATGGGCAACTTTTGCGGAACCGGAAATATATATATTTTATTCGTTTTAAAAATAAAAATTTGCCATTTTTTTATTATTTGATCATAAATTATTCATGGTGTCACTACAATTACCCCACTCACCCACAGAAGCCCCAAAGGACCCCTTCTTCATCTGTTTTTCCTTGAGATAGACCTCAGAGAGTAGGGACTTCCCCAGTGCCCGCCACCACTTCTGGGACCTGTTTGACCCCGACCCGAACTTGGGGTGAGAGGTGAAACGATCGAACATCTTCTTGCCTTTCTACAAACAACAATATGTCGGCTCGAATAATGAGGAAAATAAAGCAATCTAATAAAAATCAGGAAAAATAATTTCAAGGAAATTAAAAGTGCAATCTAATTAAAGGATTTTGCCAAGAAAGGCCTTAAAAGGAGTTACACCCGACTTTGTCGTGTCTTTATTTTACATTAGTTGTTCCTCTGATATAGTAAAGCCGCGTTCTAGCGTATTTTTAAAATCACAATTTGCTTTAAAACATCCCATCTGATTTACATTTCAGCTATCGAAAAGAACTGTAAATTACCGCCAACATTTTATAACAGATATGGCCGCCAACTGTAAAGGCGGAATATGGTGGAATATTTTTCAACCATGTATTGTGTGAGGTATACGACACCCCTATAAGTGGATTGCTGAATATACACCTTAACTAAGTTACGTAAATGGGTAAAATACTGGCTGTTGAGTCAAGGCTAGACTCGGGCTTTGACGAACGCACAATTGGCCCGAGTCCGACTCAGTTCACTTTTAACCGACTTCGCAGCCGCAGTGTTTATAACAACTTCGTGGTCCATCTCACATATCTCACAATAACAATCCTATGAAGACTTTAACTTGACCTACTGTGTATTTATTGTGAGCTACTTTACAGACACTCACCGATCCACCGAGGAAGGCGACGGGCATCCCGAGCCCGAACCGCTCACCCGTGACCTTTATTGCGTCAAACAACTGGGCTGCTTCGAGGCTAAAGTCGTGCGCGTCGTCCATGGCAACCGAGCCCTCGCTCTGCACGAACCCGCTGTTGCTGTTCTTGGCTCTGGATAAAAATATGAAAGTTTAATAAAAAGTAAAAGTTTAATAAGCAAGTTACAAAACACAAACTAGTACAAGAAACAGATTGATGCGTGATACGGCCGGGGCAGCGATGGGTCTAAGTGACCTTCCAGTCAGCTGCACGGTAAGGTAAATCAAATTAAGGTTACAAATAATTTGATCACCTGGTCCTGTCAAGATTGGAAAAAAACATAGGGTTTTTCAAAATAAATCAACTCCAAGACAGACTTTCAAATTTAAAGATTTTGAGACAACCCTTTGTATGAATATACTGTTACTGCCAGGAATTGTTTGAATTATAAAGTTGTTCTTCAGTTAAAGATTGCCCGAATAGTTGGTCAAAACGTTGGTACTTTAATCAAATTTTACATTGAAAGTGTACCTCGCCCTGCAGTTATCGCAGCACTTTTCGGTGCCAGTGATGGAACTCTCAGCTTTCTTGTCAAAATGTGACAACACAGCTCTTCTTCTGCAGCTCAAAGTCGTCAAGTATTGCTCCATCTTGAGAATCATTCCAGCTTTGTGCTCGCGAAACTTGGCTGAAGAAATATCGCGAAGGAAAAACCTAGAAATGTGGAGTGTTTGTACACGGGTTGGTGTATTGGAAAACAATTAAATCACTAAAAACAAATCGTAAATATTTCATAATAGATTTCAAACATCAAGAAAAATTATTATCAAAGCTATATAAATTATTTTTTTTATAAAAAAATGCAAACCTAAAACAATTTATTTCGATACGAAAAGGCACAAAACTAGGATAAAATAAAGAAGGCAGAGAATTTCAACCACTAAAAACAATGTTAGAAAAATTAAAACTTTAACATCAATAATAGATTTAGACAACATTGGTTTTTAACACTAAAAAGCCAGCGTTTACAGAAACGACTTTTTAGTACGCCATACATTATATTCCCATTGAAAGGCGTAGGTAAATAGGATTCCTTACCTGTTAGTGTTGAAGTCAGCTGCTGTGAAGAAAGTGTGGCAAGTTGCAGGCAAACCGTCCCTCCCTGCTCGACCAATCTCCTGTCAGTTACAAATCAACTTTAAACAACTGTGAGGGTTAATTAGGAACGTACAATCAACTCATTGCAACGATAAACTGGGGTTCTGACTAACATCAACAAACGATCATTCCTGCAAGTTACAAAATCAACTTTCAAATAACTTCGGGTTTCAACCTAATGTTACCATAAGTGGAAACTGGAAATGTTGGGGGTCGTGGGTTCGAATCCCAACGTGGTAACTATTTCCAAATTTTACCACTCATTTAAGTTTTATAATAAAATATTTTCCTGTAAAACAGTAAGAAAGTAACCCAAAAAAAAAATATTGAAACTAAGTCCCACATTGTTGGCTCATTTAAACAAAAGCACATCAGTCTTTAGGATGTTTTCATTATTCCACCTGGTAATAGCTCTCTATATCCTTGGGAGCTCCATAGTGGATAATCCTCCTCACGTCAGGCTTGTCGATTCCCATCCCGAAGGCGACCGTAGCAACTATGCACTGCAATACAAGGAGTGTCATGCTGGGTTTCTACTCAAAAGCCCTGGGCTGATTACTGAATAGGTTTGCGGCCCACAATTGCTATAAAGGTAAGATTAAGGGGGTTGAATGGTAAGTTTGTGGTTGCGTTCATGGATGCCCGATAATATCGATAATATCGGACCCGAGCCAGGCCCGGTACCAAGTGGTATTGGCACCGATACGATATCAAATTAATATAAGAATTCCAGTAATGATTTGCGTTTCAATACAATGTGTCTATCTTGAAAGGTTTATGAAACCATAGTGGGTTAAAAACTTAGATAAATTAAACTTTTCAACACTAAAGCAAACTCCAGCCTAATAACCTGGGAAGAATTACCTTTCAAAGTTTCAATTTCATCCATTTCGCTTGTTTGAGCAAACTAATGACGTCATTTGATCGGATCGCGATATTTTTGTCCAAAATTGGGAATCGGTAACGGGATAAATGGAAATCCCTAGTTGTGTTATTGTAATAATGTTAACTTTCATGAGTAATAGTATTGCAAGTTGCAGCTGTAAAGTAATTGCTTTGATTAAAGTTGTAAAAAAATAATATTTGCTGGCCACCCACGCTATCCTTCAATATCCTGCTTTGAAAGTTTCAATATTCACGTTTAAAGTAAAACAACAACAAAAATGATTGCAAACAAAACATTGTTTTCTAAAAATTAAACATAAAACCTAGACAAGTTTAAAAAATATATCGTAGTACGAAGGAATATAAATAAGAATGAAATAGTGTTTTAAGTTAACTGAGTTTAAGAAAGTCTTCAGTAATCAAGTATATAGTTGATAATTATACGTAATAAAGCAACATCCGCTTTACTGGTGACCCCGCGTCTTCAAAACGATTTTTGGAGGTCAAAGAAAAACTTCAACAACCGAGTCAAAGTAACGTTTGTTGCATGTGTTTCGCCCTTTCTGCAAAGCTGTCTACGTTCTGGGTACACAGTTAGGATTTCGGCAAATTCAGCAACAACGCAAAAAGAAGAACGCTTGCTTTCGGCATCGGCGCTTTCCCGATAGGAACCCGCAGCGCAGCAGTCAATCAGCATGCCTTCGCATTTGGGACTGCCAAAACGCAATGCTCTTCGCTTTAGTTGTTACTCTTTCCCAGCAGGAACGTTTAGCGCAACTTCAGTATTTAACTTGCCTATTGATCGGACAACCAAGACGCAGCGCTCTTTACTTCAATTTTCTACCTGTTCCCGGCAGGATTTACCAGCGCGACTTTTTGTTCATTAACACGTTTTCTCGGGCCAACAGAAAAACACATGTTTCGGAGGGAGTAGATGCCCTCTACTTAGACTTCGACGTTTTATTTTTTGCACACTCGTGGCTTCAACACATGCCGGAGGATATTCCATTGGAAAGGCCGCTACTGCTTTCACGCTAGTCTTGAACGTCGCCCAATCCGCAGGGTTCCGTTCTTAAGACCGCTAATGGAAGCTAGCCTACCTGCACTTGGTACTAGCTCTTCCACGCTCGTCTCAAACGTCGCACAAACCCTTCAAAGATTCCGTTCTCAAGACAGCTCATGCAAGCTCGCCAACTACTGCCGTCCATGCAACCCGCGTTAATCACTACGTCACCGACGTGGCGTACTCAAGAGCGAGTCGAACTCGCTGCGTATATAGTCGCTTGACTATGGCCACGTGTGGACACCTCCGACGAATTTCGCTGGAACCCTACGCAGCTTTACACATGCCCGCTTCTGGAGGGGGCTCCTGTAGCGAACCTACCGATGTACATCCACGTTCATCGAAGCGTGCAGATCGCCTTTTTCCTATTTTGCCATTGTTTATTTATAAACGCGTGTTTGTGCTGAGCTATCCCTTTTTACCTGACTTAACCATGTCGCAGCTATGAGCAATAAAGCATCAGCCGCTTTAATGGTAAAATTAAACTCAGCAGCAACCAATGTTGAACTCACGTCTACTTCGTCCCTCACGAACTTGTGGTGGGCCTCGTTTCGTTTCTCCATTGCGAGCCCGGCGTGGTAGATGAGAACTCGCACACCGAGCTGGCGAACAACCTGGCCTATGTTGGCCGTTTGCTGCAAAGTAATCGGAAACATTATGCAAATATCAAGCAATTTTAAAGCAACATACCAGTGTTTCCTAATCCGGGGTCCGTACGGACCAGGACAACTGGGTAATAATGTTTTTAATTAAATGTTTTAGAGCAAAATGCGGTTCCCAGACTTGTGAGAAAGTAGTAAGGACTCCGCGAACCACCGACGGATAAATTATATAATAATTATTTACAGTTGGGTATTAGTTTTGATTTTTGCATTTTAAATAAATTTTATATCGCGTTTTTCTTAACTATCTTGTTTTAAACTGATTAAAAAAATGTTTGGCCAGGCAAAAACGTTAAAGACCACTGGCCTAAAATAAATGTAGTTTTCATTCCACAATTATAACCAGCTATGATTATTGCTTATAGTTATATTCAGCCATATTATCAGCGAACCTTCTTAGTGGGGCAGTATATGATGGTGGGCCCATCGAACGCGTACTTGGTCGCTCCCCTTCCAGTCCTTGGTTTCATCAAACTTCTCAGGTCAGCCCCTGGGTCACCGGACTTCTTGTAAACGTCCAAGTATAAGTTCACCCTGCGATATAACGATAAGCTGGATGGTAGCTAGGGGTGTCCGATAATATCGGATCGGAGCCGATGCCCAATGGCAAGCAGTTATATCGGTACTCGCCCGATATCCAGAGGTGATATCGCTGCCGAACCGTTGCAAGATAATACAGCTAATAGGATTGTTGGCATGGTTTGCTATCTAGCGCATGCCGTTGTATGCATAACAAAAAGTAGGTTAACAACTAATGGTAATTGAGTTATTAAAACTACAACAAACTTTGACCTAACAACCGGAGAAAATAATACCTTGAAAGTTTTAATTTAAACTGTTTTGTTTCAACATAGTAATAAGTAGTAATGAATTTAAGTAATTCGAGATATAGGTTTGAGCAATTGTAACCTGTCGAAGCTGGTGCAGGTGACCATGGCGTTCTTGAGGTGGAGTGAGCTGCAAATGTCCTTCCTTACTTCGGGGGTGGCAGTCGCTGTGAGCGCTATGAACGGTACCTGAGTGGAATAACATGTTGAGGATACAAACTTAACATTATACCTCTATATAACGACAATTTGCTAAAGTGGTGACTAGTTTCATGATAAACATGGTTAACTCGCTAAGCTGACTAGCAATATGAGTAAGATTTTCACATAAGTCGAATTTTTAGCATCATTTCACCAGTATATCAACTAAGCTCGTATGTTGTTAAGGATTAATCAAAACCGTCAGTGTAGGTTTTATTATTTCCTTTATTTTTATTAAAGAGTTGAACTTCTAATATTTTAACTTAAGTTCTGGCGCGTAGAGTGGATATCTGTCATTAACATAGTTTGGTATATTTGTCATAAATATATTTTGTTAACAAATTAACGACTGTCGGGTTAACCAGGTATCTTACATCCCGTTTTTAAAGTATCAGATTTTTTTCAATATTTATGAACTTAGTTGGTCTTTTGAGTCGCAATTTTTGCCTGATAATAAAAAATATCGCTATCGTATCGATAAATATCGCCGATAAACTCACACTTGGCAGAAGTTTCTTTAATCTTCCCACATTCCTGTAAGCTGCCCTGAAATCGTGACCCCATTGTGACACACAATGAGCTTCGTCGACCGCGATTAGCGAGATTCCAACTTGAGAGTTCAAGCTCTGTAGCACGTCATCGCACGCTTCAGCGAACTCGGGGGTTATGTAGACCACACGGTAGTCACCCCTGGGTGAATATATGGGGTTTAGGGGGTTATGTAGACAACACGGTAGTCGCCCCTGGGTGAATATATGGGGTTTAGGGGTTATGTAGACAACACGGTAGTCGCCCCTGGGTGAATATATGGGGTTTAGGGGTTATGTAGACAACACGGTAGTCACCCCTGGGTGAATATATGGGGTTTAGGGGGTTATGTAGACAACACGGTAGTCGCCCCTGGGTGAATATATGGGGCTTAGGGGTTATGTAGACAAGACGGTAGTCGCCCCTGGGTGAATATATGGGGTTTAGGGGTTATGTAGACAACACGGTAGTCGCCCCTGGGTGAATATATGGGGTTTAGGGGTTATGTAGACAACACGGTAGTCACCCCTGGGTGAATATATGGGGTTTAGGGGGTTATGTAGACAACACGGTAGTCGCCCCTGGGTGAATATATGGGGCTTAGGGGTTATGTAGACAAGACGGTAGTCGCCCCTGGGTGAATATATGGGGTTTAGGGGGTTATGTAGACAACACGGTAGTCACCCCTGGGTGAATATATGGGGTTTAGGGGGTTATGTAGACAACACGGTAGTCACCCCTGGGTGAATACATGGGGTTTAGGGGGTTATGTAGACAACACGGTAGTCACCCCTGGGTGAATATATGGGGTTTAGGGGGTTATGTAGACAACACTGTAGTGACCCCTGGGTGAATATATGGGGTTTAGGGGTTATGTAGACAACACGATAGTCACCCCTGGGTGAATATATGGGGTTTAGGTGGTTATGTAGACAACACGGTAGTCGCCCCTGGGTGAATATATGGGGTTTAGGGGGTTATGTAGACAACACGGTAGTCGCCCCTGGGTGAATATATGGGGCTTAGGGGTTATGTAGACAACACGGTAGTCGCCCCTGGGTGAATATATGGGGTTTAGGGGGTTATGTAGACAACACGGTAGTCGCCCCTGGGTGAATATATGGGGTTTAGGGGTTATGTAGACAAGACGGTAGTCGCCCCTGGGTGAATATATGGGGTTTAGGGGTTATGTAGACAACACGGTAGTCACCCCTGGGTGAATATATGGGGTTTAGGGGGTTATGTAGACAACACGGTAGTCGCCCCTGGGTGAATATATGGGGCTTAGGGGTTATGTAGACAAGACGGTAGTCGCCCCTGGGTGAATATATGGGGTTTAGGGGGTTATGTAGACAACACGGTAGTCACCCCTGGGTGAATATATGGGGTTTAGGGGGTTATGTAGACAACACGGTAGTCACCCCTGGGTGAATACATGGGGCTTAGGGGGTTATGTAGACAACACGGTAGTCACCCCTGGGTGAATATATGGGGCTTAGGGGTTATGTAGACAAGACGGTAGTCGCCCCTGGGTGAATATATGGGGTTTAGGGGGTTATGTAGACAACACGGTAGTCACCCCTGGGTGAATACATGGGGTTTAGGGGGTTATGTAGACAACACGGTAGTCACCCCTGGGTGAATACATGGGGTTTAGGGGGTTATGTAGACAACACGGTAGTCACCCCTGGGTGAATATATGGGGTTTAGGGGGTTATGTAGACAACACGGTAGTCACCCCTGGGTGAATACATGGGGTTTAGGGGGTTATGTAGACAACACGGTAGTCACCCCTGGGTAAATATATGGGGCTTAGGGAGTTATGTAGACAACACGGTAGTCACCCCTGGGTGAATACATAGGGTTTAGGGGGTTAGGTAGACAACACGGTAGTCACCCCTGGGTGAATATATGGGGCTTAGGGGTTATGTAGACAAGACGGTAGTCGCCCCTGGGTGAATATATGGGGCTTAGGGAGTTATGTAGACAACACGGTAGTCACCCCTGGGTGAATACATGGGGTTTAGGGGGTTATGTAGACAACACGGTAGTCACCCCTGGTTGAATATCTGAGGTTTAGGGGTTATGTAGACAACACGGTAGTCGCCCCTGGGTGAATATATGGGGTTTAGGGGGTTATGTAGACAACACTGTAGTCGCCCCTGCATAATGGGTAAGCGGTAGGTTTAATGGATTGAGTAATATCACAAAACTCCGTCGAAGGTTTTTAGTTTTATTTGTATTTTGTAAAATAGTCGTGAGTTCGAACCCCACCCAAGACTAGTTTTACGAACCATATGCAGCAGGCAACGGTGCGATGGTTGTTTCTCGACTTGCTCCTCTCTGTGCCTGTGCAGCTCAGTTGGTAGAACGACTTCCGGTATGACCGAGGTTGTGAGTTCAAACCTCACCATAAGCTAGTTGTTTTCAAGCCTGACCTTGCTTGCATGAATATCCTTAATCAATCGACTGATTCTTTTAGCTTTTGAAGGCTCCAGTGTGTTTATTAAACAACCTTTACAGAGCACAAAACTAATCTTGTACAACATTTAAATGCAATAGAACAACAAATAAAGGGATTTTTCTTTAAACAAAAGCTCGAGTAATTCTGTTACAATATTGCATCTGTTGTTTTTTTTAAACAACCTTTTTCATACTTGGGTACAATATGCACGGATCTGGAGTGTGGTTTGATAATAAATTGCAAAGCCAAAAAGGTCGAGTAGATCGACAGCATCTTGATTAAGACGTTTCGATACGAACTTGTATCATCTTCAGTTAATGTGATGATGATGTCTATCTACTCAACCTTTTTGGCTTTGCAATTTATTATCAACCTTTACACACATTTTTGAAATGACCAGTTGTTATATAAATAGAAGTATCGCTTATACCTCATCATCTTCGAGTAGACCTCGGACTTGTTCTTCTGCCCGGATCCGAGGAACGTAGCCGGGATGTTGCTGGTGTCCAGCTTGAGAACCTGATCCTCCATGAGTGAGATGAGAGGAGAGATGCATATCGCTGTGCTTTCAAGGTACACTGGTGGGAACTGGTAGCACAAGCTCTTGCCATATCCTGCTCATCAAGTGTGGGGTATAAGTAGAAAGCCCGTACATAAGCAGGTCCCAATTTCATGTTACATTAAAAATAAATCTTTATTCATTTTCAACAGGGTTTCGACAATGCTAACTAACTATGCTACTGTGGTATAAGTAATGGTCGAGGGATTTTTGGTTTCAATGGGCAGATTATTGCTTCGTAAAAAAATCTTAATTTTAACTACTTTTGTTGCCAAAGTCTGCTTGCAACTTGTTTAGTGCTAATGTTAACAAAAGCCTTAACAACTAACAAACACAATAATATAAGTTTGATTTTATTGACATTATTTTGAGTTACACCGTTACACCTGAATTTATGCTATAAAAATAGTTGAAACACCAGCAATTTTCATTTATTTATTTATTTTACCTGTTGCCATAACAACACACTGATCCCTTCCCTCATTTAAAGCTGTGTTGATGATTTTCCATTGCATTCTAGAACACCAGAAGTTAATAAAATTAATACAAACAAAATAAATGTCAAGTTAAAATACACACGGTCTGAATTTAGAGTGTCCGAAATATTCCTTCAGCACGTCGATGTACTGTTTCTCCGGTGGAACATAGTTTGGGTCGTTTAAAGTAGCGCTGATGTCAAGGTCAACATTTGCATCTTCTCCATCTTCAAGGTCGTCGAAATCATTGTCAGGGTCAAGGCAAGTGTCAAGGTCAACGTAATTGTTGTCACTCGCGGAATAGTTGGAAGTGTAGTTCGATTCCTGGAAAAAAAAATTACTTGTTAAATTGATAATTGGAATATTTTTATTTTTTAGCTATTTTTATGTAAAGCACCTTGCCATAATTTGAAGTGTAATCACTTGTATTGTCTGATGTGGAGTAGTTCTAAGAAAAACAATTTTTATCTACTTTTTAAATAAATTATGATATTTTAAAAACCACATATTTAGTAACTTACAACAAAATTGTATTTACAATACACTCACTAACATTACCTTGGTATAGTCTGATTCAATTTCAGGTAGTTTTACTGATTGGCTCTGGCTGTAGGTTTGTTCAATCTCCTACAAAATATAATTTAATAATTTTCATCAAAAAAAGAAAATCTAATCAACGTATAATTTTATTACAACAAGAAGACATTTTTAAAGTGTGTGCCAAACTTACTTACATAAATGTGAAGAATCAATCAAACCAACATACTCACATCTATTTCATTGAAATCAAATTGAATGTCTTCTTCAAAATCATCAAAGTTATCATTAGCAGGATTTGAAACATTAGTTTTAACAAACTGTGGAGTCATGGTTTCAGATTTCTTCGACATCTTAAAAAATCATAGTCAGGTTGTGATTTAAGTACACTTGAGTCTTTGTTTTAATAGGGCTTAACTTGACTTATGTGTTTTGGACAAATCACTTTATATTTAGACTTAGACTTTAGTCAACTTAGGAAATGATTTACAATATAATTTCAAAAAAACTTGTAAAATGGGGAAATTAACTTAATTTTTTTGTGTAAACAGTAAATGATTTGTTTACAACACTAGGATAAAATAAATATATTTTAAATTAAAAAAATATTTACCTCGTTTAGAATTTCTTCCTCTTCGTCCAACAAATCATCAAAATTTTTATTTTCAAAATCAGGAAAATTTTCAATTGTGCCATTTTCTTGTTTAACCCTTTTTGTACAAATAACCCCAGATGAACCATTTGATAAAGGCTTAGAAAGAAAGTTTTTCTTGTTTAAGGTCGGAGAGCCATTATCTTTTAAACTCTCATCACTTTCGCTTGTGATTTCTATGCAGTCAATTCGTGGCTCAATTTTTGTTGTTGCTGACGATCTATTTGTAGAATAATAGGTAACATTCACATTATGATAAAACACAAATAACCATAAATCATCATACTATTTTCTACATTGATGCCAGTTATAAAAAATCTGACCTATGGCTTTGAATTGACGATATACATGTGTGAAAAAAGAGCTAAAGGGTGTGATGGTTAAATTGACAAGCAAAGGAAAAAGCAAACACCACAAAGGAATTTATTTACAAGACTTAAATTTGAGCATGCTTAGCTCAACTGGTTAGTAATGAACATATTAAACCATTTAGCGAGATGTATGGTGCAATTTTATATTGTGACAACATTTTCTCTTATTGCAACATAAACCCTTTGGTGAAAAGGAAACCCTGAATTTGTAGGTGTTTTCAACAATTAAATGCTCTTTATTAATGTTGTTAAAACACAAATTTTGCGTCCAAAAATTAATGTCCACTTTTAAAAGTATTAGTTAACTGGCATAGGGTAATTTATATGCTGCATTGACAAGTTTGGCAGAAACTCTTTTGGGCAGAAGCAAATAAAACAGAAGTAAAACCTGATCATATTTTGAGTTATTTAATTCAAAATCAAGTGATAGCATTACGTGTTGATGCCGTAAATAAATTTTAATCACTAATAGCATTAATTACCCTTTCTTTGAAAATTTCCACACTTTTGTTGCAGACTTATCAGCTTCCTCATTCGACTTTTTATTATTGTTGATTTCCAAAGGCTCAACTGAAATATTTCCAGCTTTGGCTTTATTTATATTCTCACCACTGGATGGGGTTGTAGACAGTAACGATTGTAAGTCCTCGAGGTTTGAAAATATTCCTCCAAGTAATTTGTTTATTCTGAAAGCATGAAAACAATTTATTTAAAAATATAACAGTTGAGTTTAAAACCATCGGTATAGTTTAGCTATAAATCAAAACATAAAATAATCAAAACCTGATTGCCAGTAGGTCACCGCTTTTAAATATCTTTATTTTCAAAAGTCATTATTCAGTATTTGTTTACATTATGTTTGTGTTTATGAATTAGTTGGAGGTAACCCAGTCTGTATTTTTAGCACTTATCTGGTATAGATATTGGGTGCGTACTTTTAAGTGTATGCAGGTGTACATCAACTTTTACCAACAGTACGAAAGTATATTGGCGTGGAACTGGAATCTACTGAATTGGTTTTGGAAGGAGATCTTGCAAGATCTTGCGGGTGCTCGGCCCAAAAAAATGGGGTGACAGCTGGTGCAACAAAGGTCAAAGTGTGCTGCTATTGTGTGGGAAAATGGGGGTGTATATCCGATTTTGTGGTGAAGGTTTGGTTTGTTGAAAAACTTAGATAACTTTGCACAGTGGCCAGCAGGTTCAGAAGATAACGCAGTGCAATTACGAGCTGCATGTTTTCCTTTGGTGAGCAGAGACACAGTGAGGCGCTCTTTCACTATTGTACGTTAAAAGTTATGCAAAAAAAAAAAAAATATTAATACCGCTGTAGCATTTAGCCTACTTTTACGTCACTATACACGTGACCATTGTCCACTGACGTGTGACCGCCGCACCTAACAAATTGCTTTTCCGCATTTGACAATTCATTCTACTTTATACGTCTTACTGATTAGCGGCTTGAATCACCGCTCTGTTTATCGCTGTATTTCTGAGATTTGTGAATATACTCTAAGAGCAACTCTACTGAGTGGATTTGTCTTTGCTTAGAGTACAAGAAGTTAAGGACAGGTATTCTAGCGGCCTGCTCATTTGGAGTCGGATTAAGAACTTGTAAGAGACTTAGGCAGCCGTCGGCCCTCGTCTATAGGGTCAGCAGCCTTCTTATAGCTCCCAACAACCCCTCTACGCTTCAACCGCATACCACAACGCATATTGTTTGGGTTAGGGTGCGGGTTAGCGTTTGGTTGAGGGTTGGTCAAGTAATATTATGTTTATTATTAATAATAACTTGACCCACCCTCAACCAAACGCTAACTCGCACCCTAACCCAAACAATATGTGTTGTGGTAAGCGGCATTTGAATAAAAAAAATTTTTTATTAATATTTACGTACAATAGTGAAAGAGCGCTCAAAGTGACTATTAACAATTCACATACATTTAGAGTTAACTAAGTTAATAAACATCAGTTATAAAGCTTACCGGCCTTGGTTGTTCGTCAGATTTTCTTCCCCAAAATCAATTTCTGCAATGTCTGAAATAAGTTTATGTCCAGTATCACACATGGAAATCAACTTGTCAACAACTTCGTCCATTATTTCCATTTTTCTGCCAACAGTAATTCAAGGAAATCTTGGACAGGTCAATATGTTAAGGGAAATATTCACTGTAACCTTTATATTTTACATTTTCAGATTAATTTAAGATTTTTTATTTACTTTTTATTTCGCGCGAAATGTCTGAAGGGGGCTTTCCCTAAAATGTCGCGCGAAAAATGTTTGCAGCGACACGCGACTTTTAACAAAACAGTTTAAACTAAATTATTTAGTGCGTTTACTGTGATAAAAACATTTGTACAACGTTTTGTAAATTTAAAGTGTATCGAGGCATACATAATCAATAACTTAAGTAAATAAATTAAAAATGATTTTCTTTTCAGCCTGCGTAAATATTTGGCGGTAAAACTTCTGCTTTGAGTCTTTAGAAAATGATTGTAACTTTGTTTTTTTTTTACATTTGACATAAATTTCAGTATTTTATAAATAATAGTAATTTGGTATATTTGTATAAACATATGCATTATTTTTATTTTTTTTCTTAACTAGGTTTAAACAAATCATGCTGTATTTGTTGCAAATACTTCAGCTTTTCCTTAATTACTTTACTAACTGATTACTTTATGTTAACTCCAGTAATCGTTTTGTAGAAATTTCATAGCTACTCAACCTCTCAATTAAAAAAAAATATGAACCAAACTAGTATCTTCTTGAACTGTTTTAGATTCTCCTGTTGTACATATTTTTCCAAATTATATTCTTGTTAATTCCAAACAACTCAAAATGTCCCAAAAGCGCAAACTTAGCGCAGAAGTTGACGAGGATGCTTCGATCTCGCTTCAAGAAGTTATTGAACAAGACGAGGAAATGCGGAAGACAGCCGATGCAGTTCTTGGGGGGAGCGATGACATTAATTGTACTTACCCCGGGGGGTACGTGGCCCGACAGGCCCTCTACGCTTGCAGCACTTGCCCGACGGTCGACGACGAACCCGCTGGTGTGTGCCTCGCTTGCTCCCTCGAGTGTCACAAAGACCATGATCTGTTTGAACTTTACACGAAGAGAAACTTTCGATGCGATTGCGGAAACTCAAAGTTTGCGAACAAAACTTGCAAACTCTTTCCAGAAAAGGAAAATGTCAACAAAGAAAATAAATACAATCAGAACTTCAAGGTTACCTTTTAAATTTTTTCCTGATATGTTATTTAGTATTATTGGCAATTAGAAACTTTTTTGGAATAATTTTTTCAATTTTAAAATATTTTTTTAAAGAAAAATTTTGGCACTGGTCTAGAATCCTACCACATTTTCGTCCAAGGATTTACATGGGTAATACTAATTTATGGAATGATGAATGGTCGGAATGGTCGGAACGCTCACTAATTTAAGTGTTACCCCGTTAAAACAATTATTAAACCAACGCACAATATTTGAGTTAGGGTGGGGGTTAGCGTTTGGGTGAAGGTGGGTCAAGTGTTATTATATTTAATAATAATACTGTGAGCGTTCCGACCATTCCGACCATTCATCATTCCGTAAATTAGTGTTACCCATTTACATTGCTAACATTGTTTGGGTTTGGGTGGGTCAAGTATTCTTAGTATATTTATTCTTACAAATTTATGTCTTCCTTGCAATTTCAACTTTGACAACTTGTTTTGTTATTGTTAATAAATGTGGTACGATTCTAGACCAGTGCTGAATTTTATTATTGAAATTGTTCAACTATCTCTGGCAACAATATTTCATGCTGGTTATACACAATAGGCTGTAAAGTCTTTTTGTTTGATAAATCTTAATAATGTAAACATCCTTTAGTTTTATAGTATGTTTTTTTATTTTTTTTTCAATATAGGTAACACACAAATAAAAATGTTTGGGGTTTAACAACTTAAACGATGTTTTGCGGGATACAGATATGTTTGGGCGGTCTTATTTCAAGAATCACATATTGTGACTTAGTTTTATCTGCATTTAAGGATAAAACTGTGTCAAACTAATGTTTCTCCACATTTTTCCAGGGTCTTTACTGTTCGTGCAATCGTCCTTATCCTGATGAAGAAGATGAAGTTGAAGATGAAATGATCCAGTGCGTGGTTTGCGAGGATTGGTTCCACGGCAGACATCTGGGCGAAACGACACTTCCAAGCGATGTCGAGTTTGCGGAGATGGTTTGCTTCAAATGCACAGAAAAGTGTGGATTTCTGCACAAATATCGAGCAATTCTTGTCGCTCCTACTGAGGTTGAAATCATCCCAGAACCAGAACCAAGCTTAGAAGAAGCTCTCGAAGAAAAAGAAGTTGATGTTTCTGGTTCGAACGGAGATGGGGAGCTGTCATCGAATGAGAAAGTCTGTCAAGTCAAGTACGGTCGGAGGTTTGTCGTAAAGGGGGCAACGTTTTGGCCGGACCGATGGCGGTTGGTTCTTTGTGATTGCAAAGATTGCAAGAAAGAACACAAAGAGCTCGGAGTTGAGTTTATCACTGAACTTTGCGATACGGTTAAGGAATATGAAGATAAGGGAAGGAAATCCGATCTGTCGCACCTCACAAGTGGCGACTTGCTTCAGGGGATGCCCCAAATACAGAAGATAGAAATGTTACACAGCTACAACGAGATGAAAGAAGAACTCGGGGATTATCTCAAGAAGTTTGCCGACGAGGGAAAAGTTGTCACTGCCGATGACATCACTGCCTTTTTTAGCGACCTTACTAAAAAGCGACAAAAGTTTGACATGCCCTTTTCATGCCGCTGAAAATTACAAAAAAAACTTTGTTCTGTTGTTATTTTTGTTTAAAAATGAATTTTTTGATCGGTATAAAATTGTTTTTTTGTTCACATTTGTTCCAAAAAATGAATTTGAAACCAGTTATCAAAAAAGTATTGTTGTTTACATTTTTCAAAGTTGTTTAATTTTTCCAGTTGAAAAAAACTTTTTGAGTTGTTTAAATTTGATCAAATCTGTTCTTTTGTTAAATAAGCTTTTTATATTGTTGTTTGCTGTTGAATTTGCTGGTTGATTTTGTAATAAAATATTTAAATCCAAGTTGTTAAAGTTTATTGTACTGTAGCTTATAGCTCTGTTGGGCAACAATATAAATAGATAATTATTTATACATAATTATAATAGGTTTGCAATTCTGTATACTAAAACTGTATTTAAAAACCACCTTGCTTAATAATTTTAGTCCCTCGGAAAATAATTTTCACGATTAGATACAGTTATCCAAATTAAGGAAAGTTCCATTTAGTTACGGACAACAGTTGTCCAAATTAAGGAAAGTTCCATTTAGTTACGGACAACAGTTGTCCAAATTAAGGAAAGTTCCATTTAGTTACGGACAACAGTTGTCCAAATTAAGGAAAGTTCCATTTAGTTACGGACAACAGTTGTCCAAATTAAGGAAAGTTCCATCTTTCATTTAGCGACGTGACTTCTGAAACGGGGAATTCCCCAATTTGTGTTTTGACGTCAGAAAAACTAAACAAAAAACAATTTCCAGGAAGTCTTGATTGAAAAACGGCCAAATTAAAAAGACAAGCCAGAATAACACCAACTGCAGTAAATTCAACGTTGCAACATAAATACATGCGATAAAACTAACTTTGCAATCGGCAGTGCTTCTCTTTTTTCTATATAAATAAGGATTATTTATTATTAACTTATGTTGTTGTTGTTGCCATATGTTTACGCCATATTCGGTTGTGATTATTTTAGAAAATTGGATTATTTTAGAAAAGTCTAAACATTTGCAGTTTGAAATTAATAAGGGCAAGTTGGAGTGCTGTAAAAGTCTGATTATATGAATGATGTCATGAACATGAATCCTCATCTCCCCACTTTGCAAGCATGAAGTATTATTGTTTTTATAAATATTGCAAACTTTGCATTAAGATAAAACTCAAGTTTAAATCTTTCCTCATAAAAATATCTGTGATAACGAATTTTAAAATATCCCACACAATTATGAATTCAAACTTTATTTTTTTGGTAAGCAATAAATATCAATTTAACGACCGAAGCAAACAACATGTCGGCTGATAATGTTTGAAAATCGTAAATTGCGTAAGGTGCAAAAACTCAAATCGCTTTCTTTGTGAAAAATACTGTTCTCATAAAATAATATACAGATTTAAAATTTGTTTTATATAATATTTACATTGTTTTAATATTGAAAGTAGCTAAATAAAATTTATTTGAAATTGACTCAGCTTGACTTTAATACATTAGATTGATAAATGTCATTTGCTCACACAAATACTGTAAAAAATAAACTGCAAATAATGACATGTTTTTACTGATTTCAGAGATTTAATTTTTTGCACTTATTTTTTTGTATGCAAATGTATAGCTTAGCCCATGTCATCGTTTCTTCTGTTGTCACCATTTATTCCTGCAACCGGGAACTCTTCGACTATCACAAGATTAAAAACTCACTTTGAAAAGAACAACTTTAAGGTTAATTTCTGCAGTGTTTCTAAACTAGAAGAATTAAACAATGTAACTTGCAAAGTTGAGAAGATTAACAAGCTTGTACAGAACACTAAAAGTTGCGGAGTCCTAATTTTACATGCAGTTAAGGTTGGGTGCTTTACTTTATGCTCATGTGGCAGAAATTGCAAGCTCGCTGTAAATTATGGGATTGTTTTTGGAGGAACTGATCTAAATGAAGATATAAAAGACCCAGAGAAATGCAAATTGGTTGAGAAATGTGTTCAAAGTTCTTCGTTTTTAATTGCATTTACTGATGATTTGCGACGAATTGCACTTAATTTATGTCCAGCTGCTTCATTGAGTGTTCAACCGCAAGCTTTAGATTATGATTTGTTTTCCTACTTTCCTCGTTCCAGACCTCCTACTGTAGATTTCAATGACAATTGTTCATTTGCTCAACAGCCGTTTATTTTTGTTCTGCCGTGCCAAGTTCGTCCAGTAAAGGATCCTTTGTTTGTGATTGACAAGTTTTTGGAATGGTCCTGCTCTGACGATTGTAAATATGACGTGAGAATCCTAATTTTGGGAAGCATTTTCGATAAAAGTTATGGCGAAAAAGTAGTCCAAAAAATTGACAAATTAATTCAAAAACATACATCTTCTGTTTCAATTGAATCTAATTTAAAACAGGAAAATGGTGAGTGTTCAATTCGTTCTTGGATGTACAACAAAGCTGGAGCCAAAGTCCTTCTTCATTCTTCTTTATCGAGAGAAAAGTTTCACGATTTTATGAAGCAGGGATTATTTAGTGGTTTACTCAACACTTCACAGTCTGAGGGGATGGCTTCATCAATCCTGGAAGCAATGGCGCTAGAAGTTCCGGTGATAGTTCGAAGTATTCCCAGCAATTTATCACTTGTTGAAGATGGAGTTAACGGTTTGATTTTTAGGAATCCAGAAGAATTTGTTTCCAAAGTTAAGAGATTAATTTCTGACCCTGAAGTTCAGCTGTCCATTGCACTTAATGCCAAGCAGTATGTCACACAAAATCACGACCCTCATAAAGAAGCTGATTTTTATGTTTCGCTTGCTAAAAAGCATTTTGTTGCAGATTTTAAGAATTAAAATTTATTTTTATGTCTGTAATGAATATGCAAGCAATTTTTTTTGTTGTTCTTTTTTCCCACTCAATGTATTTGTGAGATCAAGTAATTTTACTGTATGTTATGTTTCTTTGGTTTTTTGTGCTTTGTTGTTTATTTAATTTTAAGAAGCGGAATAATTTGTGAGAGCAGCCAGAGTATATGTCAAACTTTTGTGAGAAGCCTGTTTTGTTTTTGCACGTTGTAATG
Organism: Ascidiella aspersa; assembly: GCF_963924565.1. NCBI lineage: Eukaryota > Metazoa > Chordata > Ascidiacea > Phlebobranchia > Ascidiidae > Ascidiella > Ascidiella aspersa. The sequence goes on from NC_139454.1 coordinate 26,421,072, forward strand.
TTTAGTGTTTTAGTTGCACATCGTGGCTAGAATGCAGTTTTACCTTTTCTTGTCACGTCTGATGTGCTTAAGATTAAGTTCCAAATTGTTTTTCATATTTTGTTTTGTGCTCATGAAAAAGTTCCAGTTTCAGTATTTACAAGTTTATATATATTTATATGCATAATTATTTATTATAGCAGTTCTTACTGATCCCCTAATAATATTACAAAATTACTACCTAAATCATGCTTTTTGCGCAATTTTTGCTGTATAATAATGCAATTTGTGTAAAACATCACCTTTTTTCGCTGTTTTGTTAAGAAACATAGTAGTTTGTGCTTTGTATGAAGTTCTTTTGCATGCTGTGGGTTACATGTGTTTATTTGGTGGTTTAGGTGAGTGAAGTAAATGTAGAAATGAAACTTTTGCATTTATTTTCATGCCCATGTATTTGTAGAGCTCTGCAGCGCGATTGTTCTCAACTAGTGAAGGTTAATGTAAGGACAATGACTTCAGAAAAAAGGTAAGTAACAAACTTAACATGTCTGTATAAAGATAGCGAAAAAATGTTATTAAATTAAATTCATAGTTATAATTTGTCTTACTGATAACATTGTGTAAACATTTTAAATACTTTATATATTTTGTTTAAGGATTTATGCAATGTTGTGTACTTGAATCAATATATTAAATTTTACCAGGTATATATATTTACGTAATTCTCTTGTTTTAGTCAGACGACATGCGTACCAATCGCTTCAGCCAAGCGTTTTGTGAAGAGCTGTATAACTTCTGCCGGTGCTTCCGAATCACATGCAGACGATATGGCCGAACTTTTGGTGACAGCCGATTACCGAGGCCACTTCAGTCATGGGATGAACAGACTTGGTGCTTACATCAATATATAGGCTTCATTATAAATGTATCTTTCAACATTTGAACTTGTAAAAATATTAAAGCACATACAGAAGTAGGCTGTATTTTATTTGAAACTTTCAAAATGCCATTTACTTCGGTATGGGCTTTGAAATTCTTACTCTGTCTAACTACAACCTCCAACAATGGTGTTAGTTTTTAATATAATATTGTTTTATTTAAATAAAAACCCATGTATTACAAAATTTATTAATGTGTGAAAAATGGCAATATAGACTTTTCTTGGAGAGGGACACAGCAAACAGACTCATAGAAAATATAAAAAATTCTACAAATATTAAAGAAGCTATAAAATAATTATAATTGTTTTTTGTCTGTACACTATAAAAATAGTAAACGCCCTTAAATTTAGTGACCTAGCATGCATATAGTAGAAAGTTGCTTGAATCTATTGCATCCAGAACTTTATTTTAACTATAAATTAATCTGGTAATTATAGCATACAACTACAAACCACATCTGTCATAAAAATGTTACTGTTGTGTGACTGTCGCAAACAAAAAGGTAAGATATATTTGGTAAAGGGAAAGAATTCCAATAATATGTTGAAATAAACTGACAGTTTAGTGATGATTTAACACTTCAGTAACAAACTCTGTGGTTATTATGTTTGCCAGAAATGTACGTGAAAGATCTTCAAGCGAAGATCACAAACACAGAAGGTGAACCGGAAATATTGAAGCAAACTGCAGCAACTGCGATGGTTGACGGGAAAAACCTGCTCGGACCTGCTGTCGGAAAATTTTGCATGAAACTTGCAATCCAGGTCGCAAAATATTCTACCGTTCTCTTCAGTTTGCAAAACACAGACTTTTGTTTTTATGTGGACTTTTTCGTACTTAGCATTTCACAATTACAATATTATTCTGTTTCTCTGGGAATAATTCTGTGATAATTTATCTTGGAAAGAAAAATAATAGATTTTATTTTAAAATGTTGTCTTGTAAACATGCATAGATCTTAAACACTTTTGTTTGTGAGGAATCTGCTGAATGTAATGAAAGATTTTTTTTTCAAATTCAATTAAATATTAGAACCTTATACTTAAAAAACTGACAAAACAAAAATGATTTATGCTTTGCAGTGTATTGCGCCAAATATTAAATATTTAGGGGTGCTTTAATGAGTTTTGTTACAGAAAGCGAAGGAGAGTGGTGTTGGTTGGGTCGTTGCTCGACAATCGAACCATTACAGCATCGCCGGGTATTACGGCCTTATGGCAGCTGATGAAGGCTTAATAGTGAGTGCTTAGCATTACTTGCATTAAAATTAATCTTTTGGTGTGAAAATTTACAAGTTTTTTAAGTTAAGTTATTACAAATGGTAAGATTTTTATTTTAAGTTTGCTGTGTTTAGGCAAAACAATTTTATTTTCTTGCTGTACAAATTTTCTCTTGCTGTGTAAGTGCGCGTGATTGCAGGGAATGTCGATGACCAACACGTCACCTTTGGTGGTCGGGTCGAGAGCTAAGGATTGTACGCTTGGCACAAACCCACTCGCTTTTGTGGCACCCGCCAATGGCACTGACAACTTTGCACTTGACATGGCAACATCAACTGTGGCAGTCGGCAAAATTGAGTTGCAACAGAGGTTTGTGAAACTGATAAGTTTGTTTTAAGCTTTTTGCGCTGGCTTGTATAGCAGGGCTGCGGAGTCGGACTTGACACAGGACTCATGAAGTCGGTTTGTTTTGCTGGAGTTTTTACCTAAAATTACCCGAGTCCGACTTGTGCATGCACAGTACCAAATTTTGAAAATGATATTGCCAAAAAGTTGAATGGTAAAGCCATAATAGTGTGTGATGAAATATTTTTCATGATTCTGGTTGGATTGTTGAATATCCACCTTTTTTTAGTTATAATGTAAATGGGTGAAATACAGGCTGTAGTAGAGTCTAAGCCGGGCACGGGGCTCAACAAAACCAAACATTTAGCCGGAGTCGGACTCAGGTATATTTGTTTGGCTGGACTCTGTTTTTTTTAACCGACTCCGCAGCTCTGTTGTATAACAGGGCAAACTTGCTTTGAATGAAGTAACACAAGCATGATATTGCCATGTCTTGTACAAAGGTAGTCGATAGAAGCATTGTCTCATATTTACCAAGCATCTTTTAACTCAATGATGATTTTACAGACTTCGATAAAATCATAGCGGTTTCTTAAAACTTCTTAACAATTACCAAAGCAGCCGGTTGAATGCACACTAAATCTTGTCTTATTAAAATGAAATGCACATTTTTTGAACTAACACAGCATGCTTTTTAATTGGCTTTGATCACAATTGCTGCTTTAATCACTTTAACATTGCGAAGTTGCAGCGTACTTTAAGGGCTTTTCGTTTACAAACACGACCCCGTGCCTTTTCACCACTCGATGTCAGCAAATGTCCCTCGGTTCGAACCCGATAAGCTGCGCTGCTCCCTCTAGTGACGGAAAACCCTTTGTACTTGACATGGCGACATCTACCGTTGCGTACGGAAAGATTGAGATGTGTGAAAGGTGAAACTTATTTTATTTCATTTACTTTTTATTTTAATATATGTTCCATTGACATCCTCAAACACTGTGTGATTGTTCGAAGGCACTATATATATAAAAGTAATATTTATTCGACAAGTTTTCTGTAAAAAGTGTAAAAATTGCTTCCAGGCCTGTTTGTATTTGTTCATTTTCTAAAATACATGCATGTCGTTTTCAAAAAATATACCAGCTCATATTTTAATCTTTACACAAATACTGTTTTATCAAATAAAAACCAGGCTGTGCCATTTACATAATAACTTTATTCAACTAATTACTATAATGACTTATTGTACCAGGAAACCTTAGTTGTTTATGTAATGCCAGAAAACAGGAGCCGATCCCAAATGGTTGGGGGGCCGACCCGAACGGGGTTGAGACAAACGACCCCACCAAAGTCCTCAACGGAGGTGGTTTGCTGCCACTAGGGGGGGCGGAGCAGAGTGGAGGATACAAAGGTGAGTTTATTTTGTGAGTTGGTAAAAAACAGGGATACAAGGTTTAATAAATAAATCACACTTTTATTAAGTATTTGTTTATTTCAGTAACTGCAATCCTTCAGTATGTTTTCCATATTGCTACCTATCATGTAAATACTACAACTTAATATTCTAATTTGTCGTCAAATTCAATGAACTTAAGAAAAAAAAATTTAACGTTTTTTAAGTCACTTTAAGTTCTGACGAGGGCTGACTATTGAAGTCCTTTTGCTTTCTAACAATTTTTAGCGAAAATTACAGCCCCCAGTATTTATTTTATTTATTTAACCTTCTGTATGTTACAAACTTTAATTGAAGTATAAGCCTACATGAATTACACAACCTAATTAATTATCATTTGTTCCACAGGTTACGGTTTGGCGATGATGGTTGAAGTGATGTGCGGGATTATGGCAGGAGCACATTACGGACCTAACGTTAGAAAGTGGGGAACCACCGACAGGATTGCTGACCTGGTAACTTCTAACCTATTTGTTGTTTAGCTATGTAAACCAGGAGTTGGCAAGATCCGGTCCGCCAACGCGAATCACACCTATTTTACAAACTGGGGGCGAGGCCATTCCTCTTATACATTTCAACTACGTAAAAGCATTTTTTTCAGTGTTTTCAACTTTTTTTACAAATCCAAAGCGTATAAGAGCGAAAGTGTAACTAAATGAACTCGGCCCGCTACGGTCGGCGAACCAACCAAATAAGCAGACACAATTTTGGACAGTGCGTAGATTGAGAAACACTGGCTTATTTCATTGTTATTTATAAGTGTGACTCAGTTTCTACTACTCTTTGTGGAATCCTGTCATTAAATATTACAAGGTTTGACAACTTGACAGCTTTGTAAAGTGTTTACAAATATATAGTTTTTTAGGGTCAGTGTTTCATTGCGGTCGACCCTGGTGCTTTTTGCCCCGGATTTGAGGGTCGCATGCAGGACCTGATGGACACCCAGCGGAACCTGGCGCCGTCTGACCCCGATAAACCAGTCCTGGTGGCCGGGGACCCCGAGCGGAACCACATGAACCGGTGTGACCAGCTGGGGGGAATCCCCTACCCGTCCAATGTGGTTAATCATATGGTGAGAACTTAACAAGCTTGTACCACTGATTTGTTTGCATAGTCCGGAGAAGTTCTCAACATCTTACAGACCAATTAAAAGGTTTGTGAGCGTGATTGTTCGAGGTCGCAGTTGTGCCAATACAGAAGTAGGTGGCATTTTGAACGTTTTTTTGGCCGTTCAAGACGTTACCTACTTCTATTTGGCCTAAATATTCAAAATATGTTTGTGGAAAGATGAGCGAGCACCTACGATGACGCCGAGAATTAACTTGTCTCTACTGAGCCTTATTCTGATGAATATACTAATACTTTCAGATGCTTTCTGACATGTTTTTTTTAACAGAATGCCGTCGGTGAACGACTTGATGTTAAGAACATGGAAAAGCTTTAAAGAACAAAATATGACGGATGTTGCACCATATTGACTTTCGTAATTTCACCTGATCCACGAGCCGCTCATCATAGAACTTCAGCTCGTTTTGTATGTTTTCTGTAATTTCTATCACCAGTATTGCCTTCCTTGTTGTGGCTATGCATGCAATTCGTTCAAATGCAATTCGTTGCCTCGAGAATAAATTCTATAGCATTAAAAGTCGGCCGATCTTACAAAGTACAAGCAAAGTTATTTCCTTGGTCTTCCTCGCTCATACAGGACTCGCTAGTCGAATAAGGTTACCGGAGCTCGAAATGCGGAAGTTCGAAACTGATATGACCGCAAACTGTAAGCTCTATAAGCGAAATAGCAAATGACTGAATCATTTCCAAACATGTATTGTTGGTAATGATCGATAAGTTGTAAGACACCCAGGCTAGGAGTGGATTGCTGCATGTAAACCCTAGTCTAGTTACTTAAATATGTGAATTACAGGCTGTAGTGTACAGTGTACTACAGTCAGAGCCGGAAGATTTGTTTACCTCGACCAATTTAAAAACATGTTTAAGAACAAACTGGCAATGTGATAGTGGTAGTGTATTAATCTGTTTGATTCAAATCTCCTATACAAAGACAGTTAAATGGAACACGGTCCAATAACTAAATAAGATCGGGGGTGCATACATTGGTTGCTGGTGAATGAAAGTAGTAGTTAGGAGCAGGGACCGGTAACTTTTTAGTGGCGGGCCGCAGGCCTTGATCAATTTTATTTGGCAACATGGTAAAACGCATAGTTTTTAAGAATTTCATTATTACTGATAATCAGAAGGAACTAGGATGTTTTTGCAATTGAAAATGGGTCCAAGTAAAAGGAAAATATTCGAAAATAATGGGATTATTTTAGTTACATATTATACGAAGTTGTCAAGAGCACAACAAAAATGTATAATAAAAGTTCCAATGAGTAACATCAACAGGGTCGTTAAAATCTCGATCTTATGTTCATATTTGAAATACGCAATGAATTGCATTCAGATATCCCAATTTTTACCCTTCGTTGTTGATAGTTCTGGGTTATGCACGGCGCATTTAGGCTGAAATGTTCCCTCAAAACAGGAACATACTAGGTGAATTTTAAATTCACGAAGTTGAAAAGGCCAAGAAAAGTTGGGAATGGTATTCGAGGTTGATGATTTGCATGGCGGAGGGTGTGTTACCAACCCTTGAAGTTTGCGTTCGCCTAATACAGACCTAGGCAACATACGGCCCGCCAAGCAGTTTAATCCGGCCCGCGGCTTATTTTCAATAAAATACATATACTGTAGGCTAATCGAAAACCAGGGTAAGTTGACAGATCTTGTCAAGACTCCGCCAAATTCGATTTTTAGCCTGTTCTAAATGCTAAAACGGAATTCTTTTCGCGCTTCGCGCGAATCTCTTATGTCGTTCTTGTATGTTTCACGCGATTTTTTTGCATCTTTACGAAAAAATAGCGTCCTCTGCTCAGTGGCACTCTCTCCAACGAAAGTTTAACAAACTTAGCCTGATATTTAAAATATATATAAATATTAGTTAGGCTAAGTTTGTTAAACTTTGTAACACATCGGTAACTTAAAGCTTTGAAAAGGAAGAAAAAACATATAGGTAAGTTTTTCGTACGAAATTTTCACGTATTTTATTCTTAAGTTTTGGGTCAACGCGCCCCACAACTTAAACGCTAATATATCAAGCAATATACATTTTTAGTCGGTGCTCAATGCTTCGCGTACCATCTAAATCTAAGTTAAAGTTTGCACTTTCAAACAAACATAGTCGCAAATTTTTCGCGCTTCGCGCGACGTTTCGTGACCTTCTTTAAATCCGACTTAAATCGCACATTTTCACACAACTCCAAACGTAATAACACATTGGTTGATTATTTGTTTTACACCGTCAGAGTATGACGTCATATTGTATGTATTTTAGATCCTATATTTGACCCGGCCCGCTACAATGTTTTAGGTTTCTCATGCGGCCCGCGGCTAAAAATAATTGCCCACCCCTGGCCTAATAGATGTTCGTGTGAGAATAAGCTGGTGTCTGCTTGATGGCATCATATGCATCTGAACAGCTGGTCCACGGATGAACAAAAGCTAAGAACCCTGAACTAAGTAGGCTGCTATCATATGAAGCTTGAAGTACAACAACACACATGTTTATTTGGATGCGACAGGCTCAAGAAACAACAAGCCAGCCAACATTACCGGGTACATTCAAGTTTATGGAACATCAACAATCTTGAGGACGCTTCGGACATCTGGGGAAGAAATAGAAGGGCTTGGTCAGCAATTACGACAAGTAGAAGTGAGCGAAGCCCTAAAGAGAGCGATTCAAAATGCTTAGGCCTGCATATTTCATAACATAGATTAAGCAAGACCGCTTAAGATTCTGACTAATGCAAAGGGAATTAGGGTGGTTGAAATTTTAAGGTAATTAAGCAGGGTTGATTTTGAATAAAACTTTACGCCCTCAGTTCACGCTCCACCAATCCTGAACGCATTAACATTTGACAAAAATGTCGACTCGCTGTCTGCGAATTGATGGAATTACGCAGGATGTTTTACCATGTGCTTGATTAATTCGTTGTTGCACAAGGGACCAAGCGTGTATCGTTCTCCATTTACGTAATAACTTGTATTAAGTCTTGGCGTTTAACATGATTTGTCGCAAATCGATTTGCGTCCAGCAGGTTCAACAACAACACCTAGTTTTTGCTCAAAGGCACTCACCAGTCGGGCGAGTGATTGACAATAAGCACTCACCGGAGCGGATTGTTCTCGCATTGGTGAGCGGGCAAATACGAAAACCCAAACCACGATAAAGATTCCCAAGGTCATTTAATCAAACACTTACCAACTTTATTTTCAAAGATGCATCTATAAACAAGTTTTACAATTTAGCTTGGTAATGAATTTTAAAGCCAAAAAGGTTGAATAAATCGACTTCAACCGAACGTATGAAAACGTCTTTGTAAAGATGATGTCGATTGGTCGTCCTTTTTGGCTTTGACATGCATTTCAAGATAAATTATAACTTGTTTATAATACAGAGAAACGTGCTCACACCACTATAGTAGGCTCAGTCACAAGTGATTCAAACGAACCTGCAATGAACTAGTGTTGGGTCCGGTGGGTTTATCGGGGTCTTCCCCTTCCGCGCCCCCGACCCATCGGCATCTGACCTTCACCTTGACCTGACCTTGGGTTCTTGATGGTTTCGTCGACGGAAAGAATCAAGCAAGCTGCTTCTGAGGCGGCGGTGAGGGCGTTGATCTGCAAGTGTTGGAAAATGTGGCCATTAAACGCACTTCTTTTTTTTATTGCTCACGAGTAACGAGTGAAATAATTCGAAATGCTTGTTGCAACTTGATCAAGCGTGCCAGACCGCTGCTCGCAAGCCGCATGTGGCTCTTCAACAGTGGTGAGGACGTTAAGTTTAGGCTGTATCTTTTTTAATGTTCAGGGTAAATTTTTATGTCATTCAGTTTTTTTTTTCTCTTTTAAATGCATGAGAGATTTAATACAACTGGATAGGAAAAAATGCATCTGGAACTCGTACTTTGTTGCAAGTACTAGAAGCTTGTCAAACAGCCGAAGCCACTTTGCCATGGCAAAGATTGCTCGATGCTCTTCAGTAATTGTATCGTCATTTTGTAAATGATCCAATCTTTAGGTGGCAGATGGTGTTCAGTGCACATATGCATTCGATATTTATGACTTGTTGGTGGTTTTGGTGACATTGACATCATACAAGTATAACATGTTCTTACCTTAACAATGGAAGGTTCCCAGACACAAGCCACAAAGTTGTCGGTGATGTCCTCCTTGTTGATGTCGATGCCGTACCTGCGATGACAAGATACATTATAACGAGAAACAAACCACACCACTAATGTACAAGGCTAGGAACCACTTCTATGTAACTAAAACATACACAATGTACATACTGTGCTCAAGCCCTGTTGGAGTCACTGGCCAACGATAACGGCACCCTCAGTGGGCTGCAGAAGACGCCTTCGGAGAGGCTTAACGAACCAGTCAGCCTTACCAGCATTGTAGCGCAAACAAGGCAGGTTAGAAAAACAACAACTAGCCCGTGGTGAGGTTTGAACTGACGACCTCAACCGTTTTCGGACCGTCGGTCTACCACTGGGCCATACCCATACCCTCTCTATAGATTTTTTTGAAATATTGAACAGTACAACTAAGAATAAAGTATCCAAATAAAACGAACTTATCTATTGCTGGTTCAGTGACACCACAGCGCATCTGCAGTTACAATTGTGAAACAGTGTTCTCACCAGAGTCCGTCGTCTTTCGAGTGAACTTGTCTTAGTTTGTTGAGGATATTCGTCGAATCGAAACCAGCATTTTCGCAAAGTTGACGTGCAATGATTTCAAGAGCCTACAAATAAAGATGGAGGATTTAGAACTTTTACATTTAATTTTGCGCCACAAAGATTTGAGTTTTTATGCTACATAGTCGGTTTTTAAAAATATTTATTTTACCAATTTCGGTTATAGCCTTAAAATTGCCAAAAAAGATTCTTAAGAGACTTATAAATGACTGACTTTGATTAGGCAGGAAAGTCTAAAGAATAAACTCACAAGAAAACGAAACTTCACAAACCTTTCCATAGGCTGATATGAGCGATTGTTGCTTTCCTTTGATGGTTCGCGAAAAGTCGCGCAAAGTTTTGCTGATTTCCATCTCAATAGCGCCACCACCGGCCACAACAGCATCGTTCTGTCAATTTGTCAACAATTGTTACTTGGTGTAGTTTTTCAATTTTTTCAATTGCTATGAATGACTAAATTATAAAATAACATGGTTAAAAAGGTACAAGTTATGAAATAATAAAGAGTTGTCCAAATAAGGATTTAAAATTTACAAAATAATTATTAGACAACTTGAATATTATTGGAAACTGGAAGGTTTCAATGTCACAATTTTACTCATTGTTTAGTTTTAGCCCAGTCTATGCATTTTTAGAGTATAAGTTACTGAAATATTAGAAATTCGGATTTTTTCCCATTTATCTTCCCAACTATGTCACAAACACCAGCTGTCCAGCGAACACCAGTTGTACCTTGATGGCCCTCCTGACGATCATGATTGCATCGTGGAGCGATCGTTCAGTTTCCTCCATGAACTGCTCGGCTCCCCCTCGAAGGAGGATCGTGCAAGTTTTAGCCTCCGGGCATCCTCGGAAGAAGTTGAACCTGGAAATAAAATACATCCACTGAATAAAACAACCAACAACATTGTCATATAATATATAACATAATATACTACGGCTATACCAGGCATAGTAATGATAATCAAAACAACTCCACTGGTAATTGTAACTGAACTGTATGACACAGCGTTCTTTCAATAAAGGAAGTATGTTGCCGATCAACAATAGATTACAATTATTAATAATAAAACTGACTAAAACAACCCTATAAGCATTTTCATATAATATTAATGTGCACATCGTCCTTCATACAAAAAGTAAATAATATAGTTAAAACCCTATGTAAACAACAGCCCTGAAATTTTATTAAATTTAAAATCTTATTCACCAGTTGGCAGGTATTTTGCAAATTATGACATGTACTCTATATAAGAGTCTCTATAATTTAAATTCAAACCATAAGTTGTAATGTGTTTGAGAGGGTTAGATGTGCATTAGGGTTGTTAAAAAAAAACACTTTTTTGTCAAATTTTAGTGGGGAATTGTTCGGTTGCTTCTAAAAACCCACAAACCAAATCTGAGCACGTTTGGTTCAGTATTGACCGTGCTACGTCAATTTGAAAATTCAGATTTGGGCTAAAATTTTGAAAATATTAATTGTCCTCTCCCTAAAAAATTTTTTTAGTCATGGTACAAATGTCACATTTCAACAACATTTGTTAGGCTGTTATGTATGAAAAATGGCTTAAAATTTTAGATGCAGCAAACATGACATCAAATTAATATAATAGTGCATTTAGTAATTCACACAATTATATCAATTACTTATCTAAAGTTAAAAAAATGTGCTAAAAAGCCATTTTCCGTGCAAAACAGCCTAACAAATATTGTTGAAATGTGACATTTGTACCATGACTACAAAATTTTAGCCCAAATCTGAATTTTCAAATTGACGTAGCACGGTCAATACTGAACCAAACATGCTCAGATTTGTTTTGTGGGTTTTTTAGACGCAACCTAACAATTCCATGGGGTCCCCACTGAAATTTGATAAAAAAGTGTTTTTTTGAACCACCCTAATGTGCTTTGACGTTACACAGCAAATACAAGGTTTCACTTTGATTTGATGAAGCAAGGTTGTGCAAAATTTAACAATACGACCCTTAACAAAGTCGGAATGGGTTAATTATTTCACACTGCTGCACTTTTGCTGCCAAGAATACCGGCTGCTCTTTAAAGAGAGGCACGTAGAGTTAGTAAGATATTGGTTCAACAAATATGTCACCTCTCGCTTCCCACTTGTTCCTCTTCAAACATCTCACAAGTTCCAAGAACATCCTCGGTTAGCTGCTGGACACTCGTCTGGATCGCACCTCCACAAGCCTGTAAAGAAAGTCAACATAAGTGGTTTACAAAGTACATGGGGACAAAGGTAAGTGTGGGATGGTGGCATGTAACTGTATTTAGAATAACTGGTTTCACTAAATCACTACAAATCAACAATCTTGTTTGTTCTTTGGCAGCAATATTGTTTATAAATTACACGTCCACAAACTACATACAAGGGATATACAAAGACAAAAATCATTTTGGCATTGTAAGTGGGTTTCAAATCACAACATAGCTCTAAATACGCATTGTAAGACTATGACCACAATAAACCATTTAGTCACAGTCTATTTCCAACAGTATTTTCAATTGGTTATTTTCTAGGGTATTTTTTAAATTAGCATTTTTTTAATTGCTACACAAAGGTACAAGTACTATGTCAAATTACCTTCATTGTTCTTTTCAGATCCTCTTCAGTGACTCGTCCAGCACAAAACATGTCACGGTCGGCAAAATACTGCGTTGCAACGTCTCCAATCGGGAGCTTACTCAGGACAACCTGCATAAAATTTCTATGTTAGAGTTTCGTTTTTTTTAATTCGGCGCTTTTGCGATTATTATATTAAACAGTAGAATTATTAAATCTGGGTGACAGGACAAAAACTGGAAAATAATGGTGGCATTAATATTTCTGTTCTAAATCGCTTGAGGTGAATATGAACTAAAAATTTATTGAAGTTTTAACATTTTAAATACTTTTGTAATTTTTGTGATAATATGTCCTGCTGTGGAGCACAAAGGTATTAGTTAAACATAGTAGCCCATAATAATGAAAATGAATAAATATTTATTCAAAACGTTTAAAATGTAACTACTTCTGTATGGGCTTTGATATTCATACTACTGTTTAATAAGATTCAGACACTACTTACTAATTAAAGTTGAAACCACCGATATAAACAACATGAATTCCATAGTTCACTTACATTAGCTCCACTTTCACAGATAAGCTTCATTTTGTCGTAGAGTATTTGCCATTCCGCATCAACTATTTCTTGGTAATCCTGAAAGATTAAAACTTTATTACAATAATATTGCAGTGATTTACGCTGGGTCTTCCATTAAGTGTTTGAACTAGTTTATAAACAGTTAAGCATAGGGTTGTGTTTGGTTTACGGAGTTTTGTATTTTGGTTTACCAAACCATTTCTGCATAACAAACCTACCTGTGAGTATAAAAACACATGCTCTTCTATGCAAGACAATTACCTACAGCCTATTGTTAAGATGTTTACTGCCTTTGATATATGTATCACTTTTATTAAACCAAAGTTTTGATTAATAAATAGGAGTTTTAGTTTTTTATAAAGAAATAAACCATTAAATAAACCACTCAGATTACAAGCAAAATGAATAAAACATTGTCTTACAAGCCAACAATATTTTATTCCATACTCACTTCAACATTGTTCACTCGAACTTCAGCATTCTCTTTTTCCGACTTGAGTTCCAGCTCGACGTTCAAAAGTGCAATTTTGGGGTTTTTGTATTTCTTGCGCTGCATTTCAAAACCAGCGTAGGAAAAGGTTTTCTTGAACGCAACTCCAGTAACAAGTTTGGATTCCTGGAGAAACAATTTAAAAAGATATAAACAAATTAAAGGGATAAACATCAGATTTTTTTAATTGAAAAAAAAATATTAAATTTTAGAAATTTTTTTTTCAATATTAAAGAAATGCAACTTTAGGTTTTGTTGTTATTTTTTAGTGAGCACACCATATAAGGTGTACAATCTACATACAATATTAATTTGGTATCGGTGCGTTAATACCACAACTTGGAAACAGCTCCGACCCGATATTATCCCTAGTATGAACTGCGGTTACATCTTTGCAATATGTTAGCAGGAGGCAGTGTTAATTTAATTTTTGGGCCCAATGGCCGGGCGATTTCACTTGCAGGTCACAAGCTGCACAACATTAAAACTAACACTTCCGTTTGCAGCACAATTTAAAATACTTCAAAAAATTGTCAGCAAACCTCCAAAGCTCCTCCTGAGATCTTCTTGATGCCGATCATCTTGAGAGGAAGAAGTTCATCGAGTGACATCACAGCGTCCACAACCATCGGGGCAAATATGTCCTTGTACGAAGCGATCAACTTCGAGCTCAGCGCTGTGGCTGCACATTTTTCCAACAAACTTCGCTGCTCGCTGGAAAGTGAGAATACTTATGATTGGGGTTGTAATCCTCATACCTACTATTTTTGTAAAAGTACCACAAACTAATCCAATACCATTTGACACGATTACTTTTGCAAGTAAGCAAAATGGATTAAATTTGCAAAAACAAGTGTAATGTTTTCCAGGCTGAAAAAAAAAGCTTTAGCACTGAAAATAAGTTACATCTATTGCTATTATGGTATACTTTGTCCTATGCAATTTTTTTCTTTGTTTAAATTAGAAAATGCTCAGTTAGATTACAACCATGGCTAATGTGGCATAGAATAGGCAAAATATATATAAACGATATTTTCACTTGGCATCGCTTATCGGCCAATCAGATTACCAGACATCTCTAGCTGTGATAATATTCACAGGATATGTGAAATAAACAAACAGGATATTTGTAAAAACCTTTGTTGGTTTAAATAAAACTATTTATGTTTAATACGTAACAAAATTTAAGTTCTTTATGTTGATCATTCTGGAAAGTAAAGTTGTAGTACCTGGGATACCAAACAACTGATAATTTCTTCAAATATAAATTGGTTATCCACATTTTCTATAGTCTCAGTACACCTTTTATTGGAATTAACAAGAATAATTACTTAGGATCATCTTTCTTGATTTCAACTTGGATCGACTTGATCTTCTGGATGGAGAGTTGAGTTGCTCTGCGATAAGCTCGCACGATAATCTGTGGGTGGACGCCGTCCTCGACGAACTGCTTGGCTTGCTTGAGGAACTCTGCTGCCAACAAAGTGACGGTGGTCGTTCCGTCTCCTACCTGGAACAGAAGATTTTTATTATTACGAGACAGGATTAAAATATATTGTGTCACTCCGTACATTATTCAGCATTATCATAGAAAAACAAATTGTAAACTAGCAGTTCATGTTTTCCCAAACAGATTAAAGCATGCTAGATCTTAAAACCTTGTGGGTGCATTGTCCAAAATCCAGGGTTGTAGGTTTACCGATTGCAAAAAGTGCAGTTTTTGGGTGCAGGTTTTGTGTTTATAAATGGTTCCCTTGCTTTCTAGAATATCAGTATGTTTATGTGTAATTTCCTTATAAAAATAACATAAAAGCAGCATATAACAAGCAAATTCTTTTATGCGCAAAGATTGGGCTAAATAACGCAATTTTATAATTAATTGCTAAATTAAAACAATTTATTTTAACCCAGGTCATTTGTCCAAATGACTTAAGTCAAGTCAAGTCATTTAAAAACAGTTGACTTAAGTGCACTTAAGTCAAGTCATTTACTTAAGTCATTACAACACTGCTTACATTGAATAGCATTATCTATGTTTATGCGTAGTTCCCTTATAAAATCAATCATTATTTAAACAATTAAATCCCTTCACCTCAGAATCTTGAGATTTTGAAATATCGACTAAAGTTTTTGCGGCTGGGTGAACAACGTCCAACAACTTCAAAATTGTGGCTCCATCGTTTGAAATTGTTGCTTTGCCTAAAACAGTGGAAAATTGGGGGTTAATTAAAACTAGAAGCAGGACTCATAAATAAATATTTTAAATAGATTTTTTTTTCAGTTAGCAATATTATAACAAGAGGCTAATGTCATAAAACATTAAGCCTTTTAGTAAAATATAATTGTATAAGTAATTGTATATAAAAACTATCTAACAACACTATTAGAAACATATTTTGCATAACAGGGTTTATATAGTTCTACTAAATTAAAGTAAAATATATTTACCGTTATTGTCAACAATGAGCTTGTCCATTCCACGAGGACCTAGGGTCGTTCGAATAGCTTCAGCGATTACTTGGCAAGCATTAATGTTGCTGACAAGTTGCGGAATTCCTTGCGAAGTATCCGTTCCCTCTTTGAGGAGAATAATCGGGGCTTGCTGCAATAAAATCATAATTAAAGTGTTTTTTGTGCTTATAACAAGTTTTTAGCTTCTGCTAAAAGTTTGGCGCTGGTCTAGAATCCTACCACAGCGTTGAAACGAAAGTTAAAGCATAGCACAACACTTTGGTTAGGGTTAGCGTTTGGGTGAGTCAAGGGCGCTCGTCTAGAATCCTACCACAACGAACATTATTTTGGTTAGGGTGCCGGTTAGCGTTTGGGTTTGGGTGAGTCCAGTAATAGTGTTAAACAATATTACTTGACCTACCCACACCCAAACACTAACCGACACCCTAACCCACATATTATGCATTGCTTAATAATCATTTCAACGTTGTGGTAGGATTCTAGACCAGCGCCGAGTCAAGTCCTATTATTTTAATTATTTAATAATATTAATTGTTCGTTGTGGTATACTTAGCATATGGAAAGTAATATTCCTATATACCAACATCTATTAACAATAATATAAAAACAAAACATTGAAAAACGCAATTTTGAGTATTTATAACATAACTAAATGCTTGCTATTTATAATTTACGCAATTTATTAGAAATACATTTGCACTGACTTACCATTTTATATAAGTTCTGTGTCTATCCAAAGAAATAAACCGAGTAACCAACGAAGCAACTAAATAGTTCTAAAGTTTGATTCGAAATAGTTTGGAAGTTTGAAATCTAGAAAGTTCTTCCCAGCAACGGTCACCTGTCAATCAAACTCAACATGCGTCGCCCTGCACATGCACACAACGCTTCACGACGAAACTTTTAATAGTGGGGTTCGAACCGTGGGCAATTTTTAAGCAAAATATTACTTTAAAAACAGCAAGTTAAACTATTATGTGTTTTTGTTTAATACTGGTTCTGCTTAAAATGTGGGTAAATAGTTTACAGGCATAATTTTATCCATTATTAATTGCATCATATTTATTTTTATAAAGGATCTTTATTGAATGAATAAAATTCCACAGTAAGCAACACATTTTCTTTCCCAAAAGCATAGTTAAACTGACAACTAGTGAGTAAATGTTTATTGTTGTTATTTGTTTTTATGTTTATATTTTTAAACAGGTTTTACGTCGGTTTATTCTTTTTTTTATAAGTAGTTCTTAATAAAATGTTAACCTGACCAACAGCGCAACAAAATAATCTTGTGATTTTTTACTAAAATACTGTTTTAAAATAGAACTCACAACTGATCTAATAACAATTGTGGTGTGAACCACACATAAAAAAGACACTCACATATGCATATTTATCGTGAATATATTGATTAAATAATCGCATACAAGTTGAGAATGTCAGAAGGAAATTGAGAATAAAAGTTGGTATTAACAAGAATTGAAGGTCACTAATGTACTGCAAGTAAATGGCAGTAACTATATGTGCAACGTACATTTTACAAAAAAGGTGGACACAATAACGTATCACATTTATTCAACACAAATTCTGAAAAAAAACGGTATTCTAAAAACCAAAACACCATTTACTTATGATCTATTAATACTTAAAATGCAACTTGGGGGGCGACTTTATTGTGGGACAAGTTAACCGAAAAAACACCAAACAAACATCTATAGGCAACTTATTTGGTCATGGACGGTTTATACAACATTTGTACCAAATAGTAACTTTATTTAGGAAGTTTAGAAAGAACGAAAAGGAGCTTAAATCAGTGATTGTTGGAGGTTGAAGGTAACTTCAAGTTGCAACCTGTTGCTCTCCTTTAAGCTGAAATCTTCTCCTGAAAAACAAATTTGAAAGTTAGTTTAAAATATCAGGGCGTGTAAATTTTTAATCATGTGCTAAGGTTGGTGTCTACAGTTTAACCTGAAAACTTTGGCAGACCGATTCGGGGCTTTAAAAAGCATTTTAAAATAGTGAGAAACAAACAAAAGTGTTATTCGGTTTACAATAACTGAAAATTTACCAACCACTTAAAGGTATAGTTTACAAAGTCAGAAAAGCACAATTCCTGTGTTGTTCATATTGTTATGAAATTTGTTTTGTGAATAACAGAATATTAGCACAACAACCTATGGTAGCTGTACAACTCCATATCAAGGGTTCTTAAACTGGGGTAGGTGGATAAGTTTTAGGGGCACATAAAAGCTTAATTAAATCTTGGTGTGTAAAAAAGTGACAAATTTTTAAATAAAAATAGTTTAAAACTTTAAGTTTTTAACAGACCCAACAAATCTGTCAAAAAAAGGACTTTAGAAAGGCTTCATCACTGTTGTTGTACAAATATGTGTATGCATATTTCAAAAAATACATTAAAAAAACATGCGTCTTCTACTTGAATGTATTGCTCCTTCGTTTCACAAATGTTGAACCGACAGCATAAAGTATCTTAAGTTTATTGCAGCAATTTTATGATGTCATCCGAAAAAGTTAATGCAGGCCAAGTCCACGATATAAAAAAAATATAGGGGTCCATATGAAAAAAAACATTTAGGAATTCTAGAACTCCTTATATAAATGAAACAGACACCACCAATAGCAATTTAAGTAAACCCTTGTATTACCAAAAGATGAATGGTGCTTACTCTGATCATGTTTTCCAGCTTGATTGCATCGGCTGCAAACTTCCTGATTCCCTCGGCAAGTTTTTCGACGGCCATCGGGTCTTCGTTGTGCAGGAACCGGAACGAAGCCTCATCAAGACTAACCTGGACAACAATATGACGCAGTGAAAGATACACAATCTATGCATGGCTGTATGGAGCAGCACTGTTTATATCATCAAAGATTGAGCAACATTAATTTAATGCACAAACGAGATATACAACAGTGGTTCTTGAACTATAGTTTAAAATTTCTACAGAAATTAATTATTTTTTGCTTATAAAGAAGCAAAAGGGGCAGCCAGTTGAAAAAATGTACGTTTTTTTTCTTTTGACTTCTTTGTAAGAATAATTTTCAACTTCTAACTTGGAAATTGTGAAACTAAACAGGGGCGAAACACACTTGGGAGATATTATGAGGATTTATTGAATGAAACATGTTTCAACTGAAGTTGCCTTTAAAAAATAATCTTATAAAATAAATTTCGCCTTTTAAAATAAAGAATAACACGTTTGTTTGTCGCTAACAATTTGACAAATTTATTATTGTGAAGTAGAACTCAGAAGTCAAACTGTTCTGAAATGAAATCTAAGTTAAGCAGTTGTGTGTTCAATGCTCAACAGACATGCATTGTACATAACAAAAACCACAAACCTTTGGTTCTTCTGAGCACTTTGCTTTATCTGTTGACAATTGTGGAGTGAGGTTCTCGGCGTCATTTTGCAGCAGAGCAAGCAACTTGGGACTGAAAGCAACAAATAAACAAACTTACATCACTTATCACAAATCTAACTAATTTGTTGGTCAGTACAAAAACCTAATTATGCAGCATGACATATGTTTAAACATTTTCATAAAAGGTATTTTTTTATAGAACTTTAATCTAATAATTTATCCACATGAAGTGCTTGGCATGATTTTTTTTAAAAACATTGGAAAATTAATTTTTTTCAATCAAGCAAAATGAGGTAATATGTAATATTTTTTTACTCATTAGAATATTTAACCTGAAATATTTGCTAAATGTGATAACAGATATAAAAGGCATTTACGTGATAATACATAAGTTGAGATTTAGTATACACATCTATTCATTGGTTGTTACTTACGATATTGTGAGCAAATCGCATCCCGCCAAAGCCTTGATCTGGTTAGTGTTGCGAAATGAAGCCCCCATAACCACAGTTTTGTAACCATACTTCTTGTAGTAGTTATAGATCTTTGTCACACTCTTAACACCTGGGTGAATAAAATATGACACACAACATTAATATAAATGTTTAATTGTATGTAAAAATCCATTATGATAAGTTAAGTTACAAAATATTAAAGCTATTACTGGAACATTTCAGATTTTATTTTATGAGCAACCGCCAATAAGTTCCAGTTATAATTTATAAATGAAAAACCTAAAATTTAATAGGAAATAACAAATGATATGTTATTTACCTAAAATTGTGAAAAAAATAAATATTTACAATTAAGTATGTCATAAAGCATCAAATTTATGAATATAGCAAAGTATAGCTGCTATTGATATTTTATTGCACACCACCTGGTCAACCTTGGCTATAGAATGTGCTTTACTTAAAAAAGGCATGACTGATTTTTTTGCAGTTTTCTTAAAATATGTCCCATAACTGTGCTTTATCCAAGTCTATTTGAGTGAGATGAGCTATTAATAGCAAATTGTGACAATGACAGGCTTTTCACGCATGAAATAGTTGAGCTCGGTCAGTTGCCCTGATAGGAATTCACCAAACCAGTGTAATTTATGCGCTCAGGTAGAAAACCCCAACAGGAAATTTACGCTCCACTTAACATTAATCATACACATCAAGTGTCGGGCAAAACTTTGCAGAAAACCTTGGATACTACAAGAATATCATAACTTTCAGTTGAATTCATACATTGAGTTGTTACACCAAATATTTGTAAGTTCATTGAACAGTAGACAAACAGCAAGGCAAAACAAACATTAACAAAGTCAATGACACAACCTTTTATTTAGTTTAAACTGCTGAATCATTTCCATTTGTTATTTTTTTTTTTTGCAAAATTGCAATTATACACAAAAACCTATTCAAAACAAAAAATTGTGAGAGTTGTTTCATTTAACAACAACAATTAGTTTAAAAACAAAGAAAATTTTCCTAAGATCTACTTTTTATGTCACCTACAACTGATTCTATAGACATTTATTCTGTCCTTTTTTTACAACCTAAACCATTATAAACAAACACCAATTAACAGATCTTGAACCAATACAATAAACACCAGATGGCAAAGCAACAAGGTAGTTCCTACTATGTGCAGCCATGATACAACATTATTACAATCACAGTAATTTCAAACAAACCTGGGTCTTCTAGCAATCCGTATTCCTTCTGTCCAGTGTTCTTGACGTACCAGTCGAATATTCGGCCCACGAATGGAGAAATGAGGGTTACGCCTCCCTCTGCACAAGCAACTGCCTGGGGGAAAATATATAAGGTGTTGCCGGGTTCTTAATTAGACTGAAGTATAAAACAGATTTTTGCATCACAAAAAACAGCAAGTTAGGTTAAATATAGGTTTATTTGAGTGCTTATGATGTGATTGCTGTCAGTAAACGAAGGCTAGAAACATTTCCGATAATCTTTAAAAACTAAATAAGTAAGATAAAAAAAATACATTTTAAGTTTACGAAATGCTATAGCTTTTTGTCAAAATTGCATTTTGTCCTGAAGTAATATAATTTTAAACAAATTGTTGTTTACAGGTAACCTTTATAAAAACAGGCAATATTTTGGTGTTTATAATCACATTGAAAGTGAATAGATGGTTTATGATCCAGCGTATCAACAATAACGCATCGGATTAAGTGGAAATAAACAATGAACACATCAGAAATAAGACAACAAACCTGGGCAAATGAAAATAGAAGCGTCATGTTGCAATGGATTCCTTCCGCCTCCAACACTCTAAACATTTAACATATCAACAATAAATCAATAAATATACATTTAACATGTTGGTTTACAGTCATCATCAGTATCAGTATATTATTTGCCGCAGAAGAAAGTACACAACAATAGTGTATAATTTGGAAACAGATATCTTTTGGAAGAATAAAACAATCTAAACTTTAATTTTTCTTTTACCATAAAACATAATGCCATTTTACTGCTGCAAATTATCCTTTAATCATTTAAACTACAATAAACTGACTTTGCTGCTTGTATTCCTTCCCAAGTTGTGCTCAGTTTGATGAGAATCCGTTCTTTTGAGATGCCAGCTTTTGTGTAAAGTTCAATAAACTGTCGCGCCTTCGCTACAGATTTCTCAGCGTCAAAAGAAAGTCTGCATCAGAATATACATTCAGGATGTAAATATTGTTGCAAA
This sequence comes from Ascidiella aspersa, assembly GCF_963924565.1. NCBI lineage: Eukaryota > Metazoa > Chordata > Ascidiacea > Phlebobranchia > Ascidiidae > Ascidiella > Ascidiella aspersa. The sequence goes on from NC_139454.1 coordinate 26,443,039, forward strand.
ATCCATTGGGCATAAACACTGTAACACATTTTACACAATTAATTAAGAAATTTGTTCTGTTACCCACATCCCACAAAATACATTATCAGTGAAATAGGTTTATATGTTGTTGGTAAATTCCAAGTGAATTTTTTTTTTTTTAACAGGAAATGATATTATTTGAGACCATTGAAAAATTTACTTGGTGGCAAACTCGTCGTAATTACAATACCTCAGTTTAAAAGAAGAACGAGGAAACTAGAATGTGAGCTAAAGTTCTAAAGAATGATCATAAATGGCGCCAAACCTTGCGTCAACTTCGGTTGAAACTCGCCCTGGAACCGTCTTCAGAATTTCAACTCCGAAGTTAACAAATAGTTTTGTCATCGCTGCATCTACTTGTCCATTAATGTCACTGAAAAAAACATGGCAATAAAAAAAGTAAATAAAATTGTTTTCACTGTACTCACTAATAACTAAATACAACAAGCCAAAAATTAACATTGTAAATAAGTGATGCATCAAAAACTACCTTTAAACAACAACTAAAATTGAAGCTTTAACTAATTATTAAAACTGACTTAATTCCACTTTAATTTCCTTATTATAATAAAAATATACAACTGGATTAAACAGTAATGTGACCTAAATATAAATAACAAGAGACCACAATTTTTGACAATTCACATCCTAAAGGCTTCTAGTATATCAACAAGTATTTTGTTATTTCAACACAAAGTGTAAATCCTTGCATCAATTATTTTCTCACCCTGCAGATGCCACTCCATGTTTAATCGCATCGTCCACGAGGGATTGGTACTCGGGCATTTGCGAAGCGGCCAGCAATAGTGACGGGTTGGTCGTTGCATCTACCGGCTTGTACTGTGCGATGGCTAAAAATCAACATATATTCAGTAAACCTGTTTAAATTATTTAGGAAAGGAAAGTAAGATCAAAATGCTTAAATACATAGCAGAGCAACCATATTGTCACCCTTTCTCAATATAATTTGCGTTAATACAAAACTAAACAGTTATATTCAGCATTTATTTATAACACAAATTAAAATGTTCAACATTAAAAATAGAGGTTAGACGCAAATTTTTAGCCCCAAACTCCACAAAAATCATAAAAATATATAAATCTCAAAGCAGAAAAATACCTTGAATGTCTCCTGTGTCAGCCACAACTTGGGTTAAACCTTTGAGTTGTTCAAGAACAGACATGTTTGATGATTTAGTTAATTTGTTTTAAATAATTCAACTATAGGCTATAAAGTAACAATTGTACAATATTATTGGCCCAGTCTGTATTTCATGCAACTATTAACCAAAATTTTGGGTGTGCATTGACCAATTTGGAGTTGTGCAATCATGTTTTATGCAAGCCATAGGTTCACAATCCTACAAATTGAACTATTTCTAATTAAACGGTGCAATTTACTAATCTAATTCTGCACACAAATTGCTAAAGGCAATGTGTGTTTTACTACAGGGCACTGGTCTAGAATCCTACCACAACGAAACACCATTTGGGTTAGGGTGCGGGTTAGCGTTTGGGTTAAGGTGGGTCAAGTATTATTATTAAACAAAGAATATAATAATACTTGACCCACCCACACCCAAACGCTAACCCGCACCCTAACTCAAATTTTGTGCGTTGATTTTAGAACTGTGGTAGGATTCTAGACCAGCGCCTACTACAGTTGCAGCAAAGCAAATTATTAGCATTCAGTGCTGAGACTAAATATTAAACAACTAGGATTTATTATAATTACACTAAAACAAGTTGCTATTCGCATTATGAGGCCGCATTAAACCAAAATACTCCGTTTTTCACCTTATAGCTTTTAAGTTTAAAAACCTAAATCCTGCATATACAAAGAAAAGATATGCAACTGATAAATAACGCGCAACAAGCGACGTGAAAAGCATCGTCTTTCGTGTCATGATGACTCGCGTGTTTCTACGAATGTTTACACTGACATGAATAAGTCACGATTTTGTTGCGTTAAGCAGCCTAACCTTATCTAGACGCATTTAAAGCTGCTATTTTGTATTTAAGACCCTCATAAATATTACAGCATGCATTTAAACAAGTTGCGGTGATATTTGAATGCCGCCGCTGCAAGTTATTTAAGCTGTAATAACTTTTTATATTATTTCGACTTGTGGTGAGCCCGTTCACGAATTACCTAATGGAGTGACATTTATAGAAAATGTATTAGGAAGTTTTTAGTCACATAACCCATCCCTATACAAAGTACTGAATACTTTTGGTATTTTTACAAATCTATCAATTCTCTGGCACGCCTTTAAAGCAGGGAGTCGAACCGTTTCACTTTTCCGGTTCAGGTTTGGTTCGGGTTCAATAATTTTTTCGGAATCCGTTTCAGTTCCGGTTTCGGTTTCGAGCAATTTGAAAGTTCCGGTTCATCTCCGGTTCTACTACGTTATTTTAAAACCGGTTCATAAAGTTCCGGTTCGGATACAATATAAGTTGCGTTAAATCTGAAGCAAGCGGGTTTAATTGCAAGTCTCATTAAACTAATTTGCCTCGGCAATCTACCTCGCTATTGCTTTAATAAGTTTGCTGCTGTTGTCTGATTACAAATCCACAAAGTTTGTGTTGGCTGGTGTTGAGCTGGCCAGCCAGAAGTCGGCAAGCAACACAACCACTCACTGTATTGACTAGACAAGACTGGATATATATTGATATAAGTTTCGCATATACAAGTTGAAAGTTTGCATGAAAGAGAGAAGGCGACACGAGAAAGCGGTGATGATTTATAACCCGGTACCTTTCTGGCAGCCGGGAACTTTAACAATAACGCGTTCACACAAGTGAAATACTTTTATCTGTTACGGAAGTATGTGTCACGATATAACATTTATCATGTGTGAAACAGCCGAATGCTTTGTTCTCAGAATGACAGCGAGTGTTTGGTAAAAGGCGTGAAAAAGTGACAAATCATAAAATATTTGATAAATACACAATAAATAAATTCCAAATTATCCACTAATTATTACTTATGACGCTACAAACACTCCAGCACAAAAGGAATTGCCGTCGTGAATGTAACACGACGGCTGCTTTTCGCAATATACCCGAAAGGTTTCTATTTTTTTTTACACAATTGACTTTTGTTAGAAAGTGCTTCATACGATTTGAGCGAAATGAACATGAACAAGGCAATGAGTCACGAGTTGTAGATTTTAGCAACACGTTCAACAACAAGATGTTTTCTTCTGTCGATAAGTCAACGAACGACAGGCGTTTTGTTGTTGTCCCTTGTCTCGTCCAGTCCTTCCGTTATAAATGGTGAAAAACGTGAAACTATGAAAACAAAAGAAAGGAGGGGCAGTTATTTGTTCGGAATTAAATTCTATTGATTTTTAACATTGAGCAACATTTCCTTAAAAATTTGCATATTTTGGTTTGCACAATTCGTTCAATGTTAGTTTTAAAATAACGACGCATCACAAGAAAATACGCTTTGAAGTTGCTGCTTATTCACTATTGCTTTCAACAAAAGGCAGGAAATGGGGTGTTCCTAAAGTTGTGATTTGAAAGCTAATGTTTCACGTGTGGATAAATCATTATGCTTTTTGATACGAGGTATTTAAACTCGTGTGTAAACGCGGCTGGGTGATGAGAGAAAAACAGACAAAAACCCAAGACGTACCAATTGTTTAAAAGAATTCGGAAATTTAACACAAAATTATTTCGTGCGCAACAAAATTAAGTCGTGATTCACAAGTTTAACGAGTTGATTTAAAACTATTGAGCTCCAAGCACAAAAATTAAGCTCTTTTAAAATTTATCAAAAGATCGTGCGATCGACGTTTAAGCTTAGACTTCATAGATATAGACTATACATAATTTGCAAAATGCGATACATAATGGTTTAATAGAAAGTCGCATTAAAACAATTTACAGACCTTTCAGTCGATATTTTTACTTATTATATATATAATTTTATTTTTATTTTAAATGTATAATAGATTTTTCACCTGATAAACTAGGCAGAATCAGTTATTGTGAAATCCATAATTCCGTTTCGTTTTCCATGATTCCAAACGGTGGTGATGTCTTATCGGCAACACTTGTTTGTATTTAGTATTTCGAATTCCAAGCAAATGCTTTGCTGACGCTATGGAGCGTCTCTTCACGTATCTTTCGATGAGATTATTTTCTTCTAAAGCTGGCTTCTTGCAAGTTCCAAACATGACAGTTTTTATGCGGTCGCTTGTAGGTGGTCCCTACAGACTAAGGCACATCTTTTCTTGTACATAGGCGTGAAATTTGAGTTCTTCGATCTTACTCGGGTCGCGCCAAATTTGAAGAAACAAGACTTGTTACAAGACGTAATGGAACACTATAAGGAATATTCTTAATGCCAAGAACGTCTCTGTTAAGACCTTGCCTTCAATAGATGTTGGAGTATGACTTGATCGCCACACGAACACGTCTCCTGGTTCGTTGTTGACTTGCAGAGAATGCACAGCCACAATTCCAAGATTGTCTATATTGTTGATATGCCGAAATTCTCTGATGCTAGGAATAGCAAAATGGTCAAAGGCCGTCCTCTTGATAATGGCCTCAAAAGATCCGTTTTGAAGTCTGATTTGTTGAGTAGTTACTGCACGAGCTTTGAAATAAGAATCGACAGAGGGGCAAGATTCCTGATTTTCAAGTAGCCGATAGGAAGCAATTTGCTCTCTTGATGTGCCTGCACTAAACGGGACGTGGATTCGCCACGAAGGTCTTGGAGCTGGCGGGAGATACAGTTCGTAAGAATCTTCGGATTCCGGAGAACGTTCGTGGCTATTTCTTCTGTAATTGTTTCTTCTTTCCGATGGATATCTTCTTCTTGGTGGTGATCTTCTGCTTGATTGTGATCTTCTGCTTGATGGTGATCTTCTGCTTGATGGTGATCTAGATCTTATGGGCGATCTGGATCCTGAAATTCGTCTAATCAAAGGTGGAGTTCTTGGACCTCGAGATGGCTTGCTCAATTGTATTTTCGCTGTATGATTAGCAGCTGCTGAAGTAGATGCTTGAAGTCTATCAAGATTAACGAAGGGTTTACGTACCTTCTTGACAGGAGAATTTCTGCTTGCATCTGAGCTTGCAGAACTGATTGGCGAGAACTCTGATACTCGGCGTACAAACCCTGTTCTGTCCGCTTGCTGCGGTTCGGGTGAGTAGCCTCTATCTGGTTCAGTCACAAAAGCACTCGAGTTTGCTGTCTGAGTAAAAGCTGTAAAAGCCATTTTATATTGATTGAACACGCTATTTATAGACGAGAATCAGTTAAGAAAATTTCTGCGAATAAAGAAAGATTTACGTCATTAATTCTTATAATACTTAACAAAATACCACGTGACAAAAAGGGCGTATCTCAAGCCTTTTTCACACTTTTTTCTGACGCGAAACATACAATTTTTACGTCAAAATGCGATTGCGAAACAGCTTCTGACTTCAGTTAAATGTCTACAGTTTGAAAATCACACGACCGGGGAAAACGATTAATGTTCAGACCGCGGTGTTTTGCAAACATATACTAAAACGGATGTAAATGCCTTGACGCATAAAAATTGGTGTCAGCAATTTGAATTTTTGCAAATTCGCTGCAAGGATATCGCAAACATTAGAATGTGGTTGCAAGAAATCTACGTAACGGAATTTTACCGAAAACTTTCCGTTTATCGTTTGCACATTGGCTGCAAGAAGTAACGCAAACATTGAAAGGATTGCAAAGAATTTAGGCCATAGATTTTTACTGAAAATTTTCCGTTACGACACATCGATTAAAACAAAAATTCTCTGTGTAAACACAATATGACGAAGTGGCTGCTATAAATCTAAAAATGTGGGTCAATAAAGATATAGTGAATAATCTTTAAATTGTAGGTCATTTAGGCGCTGGTCTAGAATCCTACCACAACGCACTTTATTTGGGTTAGGGTGGGGGTTAGCGTTTTGGGTTAGGGTGGGTCAAGTATTATTATTAATTAATATAATAATACTTGACCCACCCTCACCCAAACACTAACCCGCACCCTAACCCAAATATTGTGCGTTGATTTAATGATAGTGGTAGGATTCTAGACCAGCGCCGTCATTTAATCTAAGTTACGTGAAGTATTAAAAATCAGAAACCCATTATTGAAATATCTAAAAAATAAAAAATAAATGTTTTATTTAATCAATATTCATATTTTTGTCATAAAATTTCGAACATGGCGTAAATTAATTCTGTAAAATACAAGTTGTGACGTCATGCTGGAGTGAACCGCTTTTGTTTACAGGTTCGGGTTCGGTTAAGGTTCATGTTCTTAAAAATTGACCCACAACCGGTTCATAAAGTTCCGGTTCGGTTACGGTTCGACTCCCTGCTTTATTATTAAGCTATACAAGAAGAAAATGTTTTTTCTGATAAACCAATAATACTATTTTAACATAATATATTTGCATTAATTGTAAAATAAACAAGAAAATGTAACCGACAACCCGATATAAAACTACCCACGGCCTACAAACAAATATTTATGACAACACTGCCGTCTGCTGCAATATTTTTCGTTATAAAAAAATCAGCAGTCTTAATAATTCTTGGGAGAAACGCTTATAAAAAGCATATAAGCTATGTCAAGCGCCATTTTTCAAGTACTGTGCTTGTTTACAAAATATTATGTGCTTGCTTGAAACGTTTTAAGAAAGTTTTGATTTTTTTATTTTCGTTAAACTGTATATTTATTGTCACCTGGCGGTTATTAAAAGTAACCCTTTGTCTCCTCTAGTGACTAAGTTGTTCTCCACAATTTCTGGGTTTTTATGACAAAGTTGGCAAAATTCTGAAATATAACAGCAAAACATCAATTTATTGATTTAAGTTGACAGAGTTCAAAACATTTTTTCAAGAAATAGACTTTCAGATTTTGTGTTTAATGAAGATTCTGTTTGACAAGTTGTAAATCTCTGAGAAGGTAAGCTGACACTGAGAGCCTGAACTTTCACTGGATGGGTGGGACAGTAAAGGATGTGACGTTTAGGGTTCTCGGTTGAACTGCTGCCAGGTCGGCGAAGTCGGGTAAAAATAACCCGGGCCCGACTCCGACGACGGGAGCACGGCGTCCAACTCCTGGCTTCGCAGTTCTATCTTTGTAAAGCCTTCCCCTGCAGCAACTTGTCCGCTGTATGAGTGTTTGATCTATTTTGCTTGTTAGAGCCTAGTAATGACGTCTATTCGTATCAGACTATATCGGGCATCGGTATCCAATTAAACTGTCAAGTTTCGGACATCAACACTCGTAAGGAATACAGACATTTTGGGGTCTATATATGACCTAGTAAATATAAAAACAAATTTCTTCGAAAATAACTGGTTTTGAAACATTCAAAAATCATTGTTTTTGGTGAAATTTTTTATTTTGAAAAAGATAGTAACTTTACGCGGTTGGCAGCAAAAAAATAGAAACAATTTCCTAAACAATATCACTCATAGAATAAGAATCGAAAAAGGGGTTTTCCCTCGAGTGTGAGCGCTCCACATTCTGGCCGATAAGTGGCGCCAGAGAGACGTCGAAAACATCGTTTGAATCGTTGGTGGGTTCGCGACAAAAAGCGGCGCCAGGGTCACCCAGGAACATGTCCCCGGCCACAGGGGGGCAGTGTTGGCGGGATTCCTTGCAGCGTGAGGGGCACCCGGAATCCCCCCCGCGACAGAACATGCCCCCCCTGTGCTTGCCGGCGCCGCTGCTCGAGGGGGAGTCCAGGTCGAAGCTGGCGCATGAGAGCAGGGAGTTTGCGTGTGAAGCCGGGGTCTTGTCGGCCGTGCACCCCGAGTCAGCGGGGGTAGAGGGGGGGTAGCTGCTCGGGGCTTCCCCACCGTAGAACATGTCGAAACCTTCACCCGGCGATGTGATTGGCTGGACGGCCGGGTTGCGCATACGTGGCGGGCTGCTATTCGTCGTCGCGTCGGAATGGTTCGAACCTGGGAATATTTGTTTGGTTTGAGGCAAAGATAAAATGATTTGGATTTATTCTCCATAAAATCACTTCAAGGAAATCACATCAGAGGTTTAAAAAGTTTGTATCAATTAGGATTGTTCTCTTTTGTTGAATCGCATTCACAAGCTTTCGAAACAACAGTTTACAAATCATCTAAAATCCTGGTGATTTCTGTAAATAACTTTTTATATGAATGGCAAAAGTTCTAAACCTTGTGTACTTCACCCCGTTGTAGGGATGCTCAAAGTAGAATATCGAATCCAATTCTGCCGTTTATTTCGGGTAATTGGAACCGATATAATTTAATGTTTTACCGCCGATTGTTGCGCCTAATTGTACAAATGCGTGTGGTAAGTTGGCCTGTCGCTGCGGCGAAACATTTATAGTGCTTGCTTTAAATGTAACCTGGTATTGCAGTGTCAGCGTTTTTTCGGGCGACCAATTACCGCGTCTCGCGATAACGTTCGTCTAATAATTAAGTGTCAATCAAGCATTATTGGGCGAGCGACTAACGTGTAATGTCTGGTGTGGAGTTCGCAATTGCCCTAAATGCGTTAAGTTGCAAAAGTAACATTACGTTGTAAAACGTGCTGGCCGTCCACAAAATGCGCTATAGGGTTACTTAAGGTCAACTTTAGGTCAATATTCAGCGAGGTTATGCAGTTATGCACAGCGTAATTGTCAAGTATTCGTTATGTCAATAGTAACTTTACATTCTTTGCAGTACATTATTTGACTGCATAACAGATCATGTTAGTCAAAAAAGAAGCACTAAAACCCAACAATGCTTGAAAAAACAGGACCGAATTGCTTAAGACTTCTGTGTGCAGTGTTTCATTGTACTCACTATTGGCAAAAATATAAATTTTGGCAACAACCTGGACAGTTGACATAATACAGTTTACAAAACTGCTTCAAATGACAGTTGTTAAGAATGTTAAACATATGGGAGATGTTTTTATTATAATATACACATGTTAGCAAATTGTTTGGGCGATTTATTGCTGTTATTGTAGGCCCTGTGGGCCCTGTGGGGTAGATGAAGATTAATCCCTTCCCCAAACAAAATCGAGGTTAAATAATTTAATAAAAATATACTAGGATTCGCTATTCTGGATTCGTTATTCTAGATTCGAAACCTATTATTCTAGAATACCTTGGGATTCTACTTTCAACATCCCTACCCCGTTGTGCCATGAAATTAACGTTTTTCGAACGTAGTGTCCAGTCTAACAATTATGTACTTTTTAGCCAGGTTAATGTCAGTTATGGATTAATTGAAGCGTTGTTAAAGCCCTAATGTTACAGGATTTGAATCTAAAGTATAAAAAAGGGTTAATTTTAAATCCAATAAGCTCATGAACTTCTCCAGGAGACAGAGTATAGGGTCTTAACACTTAAGCACTATGACATCACACACACCCTCCTCCTTTCCTCCTTCCCCACTTTTCACGAACTCGTCACCCACAGCATTCCGCCGCATGCGGGCGGCAGAGGGACGGCTACCACTGGGTGGAGCATCTGAGTCGCTAGAGTCTTCCGCTTGCGATATGACGTCACGTGAAACGTCATTGTTGGTGACGTCATCTGGAGACGAGGCAACCTTCGACCCTTGGTCACGTGAGTTGGACGATGGTGAAGGTCGGAACGTTACGTCACAACTCTATATGACGTCATAATAAAAAAACAATTGTTACCTTTGAAGGTGAAGCCCAAATGACACCCACTTTATCAGGGGAATCCCCAAATAATACCCAATTTATCAGGGAAATCCCCAAATAACACCCATTTTATCAGGGGAATCCCTAAAATAACATCTACTTTATCAGGGGAATTCCAAAATAAGACCCAACTTTTCAGGGGAATCCCCAAATAACACCCACCTTTACTGGGGAATCCCCAAATAGCACCTACTTTTTCAGGGGAATCCCCAAACTAACACCCACTTTATCAGGGGAATCCCCCAAATAACACCCACTTTTTCAGGGGAATCCCCAAACTAACACCCACTTTATCAGGGGAATCCCCAAATAACACCCACTTTATCAGGGGAATCCCCCAAATAACACCCACTTTATCAGGGGAATCCCCAAATAACACCAACTTTATCAGGGGAATCCCCAAATAACACCCACTTTATCAGGGGAATCCCCAAATAACACCCACTTTTTCAGGGGAATCCCAAATAACACCCACTTTATCAGGGGAATCCCTAAATAACACCCACCTTTCCAGGGGAATCCCCAAATAACACCCACCTTTACTGGGGAATCCCCAAATAGCACCTACTTTTTCAGGGGAATCCCCAAACTAACACCCACTTTATCAGGGGAATCCCCCAAATAACACCCACTTTTTCAGGGGAATCCCCAAACTAACACCCACTTTATCAGGGGAATCCCCAAATAACACCCACTTTATCAGGGGAATCCCCCAAATAACACCCACTTTATCAGGGGAATCCCCAAATAACACCAACTTTATCAGGGGAATCCCCAAATAACACCCACTTTATCAGGGGAATCCCCAAATAACACCCACTTTTTCAGGGGAATCCCCAAATAACACCCACTTTATCAGGGGAAGCCCAAACTAACATCTACTTTATCAGGGGAATTCCAAAATAACACCCACCTTTCCAGGGGAATCCCCAAATAACACCCACTTTTCCAGGGGAATCCCCAAATACCACCAACTTTTTCAGGGAAATCCCCAAATAACACCCACCTTTTAAGGGGAATCCCCAAATAACATCCACTTTTTCAGAAGAATCCTCAAATAACACCCACTTTTTCAGGGGAATCCCCAAATAACATCAACTTTATCAGGGGAATCCCCAAATAACACCCACCTTTTCAGGGGAATCCCAGGCAGTAGCGGGTTTCATATCTCGACGTCGCAATCTTTTACTTCGGCGCCGAGATTTCTAAAAAACAAAACAACTTTAAAAAAATATAGGATACTGGATTGTGACATCAATATACTAAAATGTAGGATACCGGATTGTGACACCAATATACTAAAATGTAGGATACCGGATTGTGACACCAATATACTAACTTCAGCAATGACCTTGTATCCCAAAAAATCAATTATTTTAAAATGATTCTATCAGGTGGCAATCCAGACACAAAATGGCGTCCAAATCACCTCTGAAATGCAGCGTCTAATCTTGCCCCAATATGGCGAGTGGGGGGAGATGGGGGAGTCGGTCTCCTCCGACGCCAACGCGCTCTCATCCAAATCAGAGTCTCCCCTCCTCTGGGGGGGCACTCTACGCATGACGTCATTACAACTCATTGTCTGCTTTTTTAACGAGCTGTGAAAGACAATGAGTGACCGGTGATTTCACAAATTCCAGCTTTATTTCTTCCTAATTAATTTATAAATACATAAACTCGGTCAAGGTTAACCTTGATCTCAGCATTTTCAATAAACTTTTTTTTAATTTGGAATAAATCAAGAGAAGGAACTGAATAAGTTGGGTTGGAACCGATTGAAGGCCAAATAGAAATTTGTCCGATACAATAGTATCGGTGCCGATCCGATACCAAAATAATGCAGGTATTAAAATAATGACGTGTTTTAGCAATGAGAATGGATTAAATTTATTAAAAAGAAAAAAAACTAGAATGTTTTTTGTAAATTACAGCTGAATTAATCACCCTTTTCAAACGAATTCAACCCAACGTGAAGCATTGACATCTTGTATGTGACGCAATATGCTATGACGTCACTCACCCGAGCAGTTCGATGACGACATCGATTTTCTTCTCCATCTTTCTGACGTCAACCTCGACTACCCCGAGCCTCGAGTTCATGCTTGGGGCTTCCTGGCTGATCAGGGACCTCCGGAACGAACTCACCCGGCGGCCGCGTGGGGGCATCCCCTGGCCCGACACCCCGCCCACCGCGCTCGTCGTGTCTGACGTAATACCCAGGATCATGTCAACCCTGTGACGACATCAATTACGTCACACATTGTCAGCGTTTATTCTAATAGCCAACTATGTTTTCCTAAGTTTAAATTCTATGATAGTCTCCGCCTCTTAAACAAAGTTAATGTTGATCGTTTTCGTCAATGAACCTATTTAGTACTAAACATAAACGGTAGAATAAACAAGCTGCTTAAGACACCTTTTTTACTATTTATGTGTACAGATGAACAGATGATGCCATTTATAAGGCTAAATGCATATTTCTATTAAAAGTTTTACACCTTGCTGACTGATTTTTGTTCCAAGCGGTACGCTTCTAGTACTTTTTTAGAATATTTTTTTGAGCAATTCAGCCAACATTAACGGTTTTAAAATGGTGCCATTACTTGGCCTGAATTCAGGGCCGTATTTTTAAACATTTTTAGCAAGTTTCTGCAAACTGTTTACAGCGCAAAGCTAATTGTGACGCACATAAGATTAAGTTCGGTTAAATTTTTTTCGTAGTTTTGACAAAACTGTGACGTAGTAACGACGTCAAAAACTAGTCTCCATGGCAACACCTGCTCTGGAGTATCTTTATCCTGGAGAGCATGTCAACGTGTCCGGAAGAATACTGCTCCATCACATCCTTCACGTCATAAGGACGAAGAGCCTCCTTGAATTTCCTCCTGGCAACCATGAAGCGCATCATCCTAAAGTAATGGAACAATTAATCAAGAATAATGGGAAAAATGGTAGCTTGTTTGTTGCAAAAGTGGATTTAATTGAAAACGGCTCTAATTTAAGAAAAGTTCCCATATCAATAGACAGCTAGTGGAAACAGGATGAAATTGAGGACACATTAAGTTTTTGAGATCCTTAATCGCAATCTTCATTTCTGTGGTCCACCACCATCTAGCTCTTGGGATTTACAAAATGAGGTGAGATGTGAGCGGAACAATCGATCAAGGTTGAGAGTTTTGGGTTTTGGTGGGGTCAAGCATTATTATTAAATTATAAATATAATAATACTTGAGCAATGCACCCTCACCCTAACCCTAACCGACACCCTAACCCTAATAATGTGCTTTTAAAGGGAACAATGGATAGTAACAATGGGGGAACAATGGTGGTTACCTTATCGCCCTGACGGCCATCTTGTGCTGCTCGGTGAGGGTTGTGAAGCCAGAATCGCTGACGTAAGCATTACTTGATGATGAGTCGGAGTCACCTGGGGTCAAAGGTCAATCAGTTAATCTTACTCACTTTGATTAAACAACATGGTTTCAACCGTAATAAGAATATCAAAGCCCATACAGAAGTAGGTATCATTTTGAACGTTTCGAATAACTCTTTATTCATTTTCAACATAGAAAGAAGTCACTGATGGTAAGTGTATATAAAGTGCTAAGGCAGACATCAGAAAGAAGGAAACGTGGATGTATGGGCTTTGATATTCTTATTATGTCTTACTACAACCTCCAACCATTATGCTTCATGGTTTAAACCGAATTCCAATAAAAGTTACAAAGTTAAAGTTATAAACGTTCCAAAGAAGAGTTTTTTACACCGGCGTTTATTATAAACATTCAATATCGATAGTTTCTTTGTTTACATTCTCTATCGACTTATTTTATGTTTATCCTTTCCGTGTTTTCTGCATTTTATATCGTTTTAAGCCGCACATTTTATATCGGCATTTGCACATTCTCTATCGATTACCGTTGTCACAGGAAGATATTCTTTTCTCAGGAGCGGGGACTTTATCTCTCCAGGGAACGCGGATCGAGTTCTGGCAGGAAAGTCTTCCGCTTAATCTTCCCGCGAAGCTCTGGGACTTTGTGATCTGCTAATAACCAGAAACAACCAGATGATCAAGTGAAGAAACATGTGGATTGACATAAGGTTATTTGAGGTGGGAATATTATAAACAGGTTTATCAATATTCAAACACAAAACAAAACTTTTCAACAGCACAATGCACGTTTTTTTTCAGTAGTTTCAATAAATACGAATGTTATGGCTTATTATTATTTAACGAAGCTATTTTTCAACAAAGTAAGCCAAACATATTCGATACAGACATTCAAATTAATCTTTATTTTCATACTTATTAAACCTGAACTATTTGTTACCCACCTCCGACTTTGGGCTTGTGGTTCCGGTGATCTGTCCGTTGCACTTTGACGATGAAAGTCTCCCCTTGCCGCCCTGCTTTGGTTGGGGGGGTCGAGGGCTCGCGTTCACCCTCAAAATGTCCCGGATGCTTCGTTTGCGCATCCTGGGTGCGATTATATTCGAGTTAGAAACGAGTTTTCTGAGTGAAACAATAATTTGGGAGCTTTAGTATTTCGTTTGATCAAACAAAGTAACGTGTAAGTTTGCATTTGTTCGGCAAAACGTGTTTTAAAATATGAAATAAATATAGATTCAAGATGATGACAATTTGCCCAACCTATTTGGCTTTGACATTTATTTACAAACTACATTACGGATCCGTACAGTGTAATTAAGTATAAGCAAATTTACTTTTCAACTGCAAGACAATTTGTTTTTACATGGAATTTTTTTTTTGTTCTGTGAGAAATCTAATAATTCTTATTCTAGTGAGTTTTTAAATTTATTCTTAAATCTTCTATTTTTTTCGACGAAATACAGCGAAATGCTTAGATACAAGCAAGTTCTACGATGATTTACCCTCTCTCATTGCAAGCCCTCAGGTATGGCAGCCAGGTTGCAACCGACCGTGAGTCCTTGTCAGCCGCGTAGCATCTCCACATACACTGGATGAGGTAAGCTGCTGGCATCCGACGCCGAGCGAAGTGCTTCTGGCGATGCTGCTCCTGGACCTTGAGCGCGAACCCCGAGCCGAGGATGCCCTGAAAGTCAGTTAATATGGGTATGTTGGTTAATGTGAGTAAAGTAGGTTAAACTGGGACAAACTTGGTTAATATGGTGAAATTTGAGTTAAGCTTATTTACGGGTTACATACGGGGTTGCTTCTAGTAGAAAAGCGAGACAAATAAAAAAGCAAATGGTAAATAATATGCGTTTGTTTTGAGCAATTGAGGCTATGGCAGAGATTTTTAAGAAGTTTTGAATGTTCTAGGGCGGATTTCGACAAAGTATTTCATTGTTTTAAAACTAAAAGCCAAAATAGTTTATAAGAAAAGACTATTTTGTTTTTTGCTTTAGTAATTTACATTGATTTAAAATCCCCGTAAAGCAAATTAAAAAAATAGCCACAATGCGAATCAACAAAGGATTAAATCTAGAACGCCACAAATCAATGCTAACTTGTTCTCTGCGTGTGACGAAACAGTGGGGGACAATCAGACAATGCAGCATTGTTGACCAGTCAATTAGCGCTTGTTGCGACATGTGGGGAAATTTCTACAAAGCGCAATATTTGGCTGGAATCAATAAGAACTAAACAGAAACGTGTTTTTATCAAGTTGGCTCGGATTACCAGCGTTCAGATGATGGCTTTTACACAAGAGACTTGAATGATCCCGAGGGAATGTCGAAAACATGTTGTTGCCAGGTTTAAAAACCTTTCGCACAAAATAAATGCGTTTAGCTCAAAACGTGACGTTACAACGTTACATAAATGTGACGTCATAAAGAAGTAACCTTAAGAACACTCTACACATAGTTCGTTTATTTTGTTAAAGTTTTAGGTTAGGAGAGGTGATGCTTTCAATGCAAAAGCTATAAAAATGTCATTGATTCGCGCAAAGCGAAAAACAATTTTAAATGTTAAGAATGTGAAAACTTTCAGTTTAGAGGGCGCATTGAGACACGCGATGCTTATGGGCAAAAAACAATTTATCAAAATGGGGAAAAACATATGTTTGCATGTATTAGTGGAAATAGGCCAAATGCAGTTTGTAGCCCCTGGATCCACTGCATCTTAGTGTTTTAGCAAATGATTAGTTCAGTGCTTTTCAGCCCGTGGGATGGTACGCACTTGCGCGGATGAAAAAAAATGTACTGCGGATGACAAACGTCGTGCGAATGAAAATTATGCATTAATATTTTTTATTATGCGTAATACAGTAATCACGTAATCTGGTGCGCCCACTTATGCGTTACAGGTGCAGAAATATAGTGTCGTATAGTGGTTCATTGTAGCTTAAGGTATCTATTTTATATCGGTCAAGGCTTAGGCACACGGTTTAAATACACAAAACATTTCGTTGTTATTTAACAAATAAAACTAAAGGTTGCAAACTTACTGAGCTTGTTTCGTCCTGATGGAAATTTTCCTAAATAAAAAAGTGTTGGATGGAAATTTTAAAGGTTGAAAAGCACTGGATTAGTTGTTTAATGTCGCCGCGAACTGCCAAGGTTCATGGGCAACGTTTCACCGACACCTGAACATTATGCCTTGCCACCAACTTGTACTTTACACAAATGTTGAACTCACAGCGGGAAGTGCAAAGAACGAGACTCCCAGGATTGCGAAACAACAAGCGATTAATCGACCAATCCAAGTCTTGGGCACTTTGTCACCGTAACCGATCGTAGTAAGCGTCACCTGCAAAGACACATCATTTTGGGGTTGAATAACAATCTGGCTTACAATCAGGGGCTTTTCGCTGCAAATAGGTTTCACAGAGGTAAAATTCACGAATAATTTTTAAGAGATGTTGTAAGGTTATTTTATTTCAAGCACACAAAACAGTTATATAAAGAGATTAACGTTATACTGCGAATCATTAAAAATAATAATAATAACAGAAGTCAAATTTTATAATTTTCTTTCCAATAACAGAAGCTGTCTGAATCTGAATGGTGAAAAACGATTCTAGTTGCAAATCATTTGATTAGTAGGATTAAGGTAAGTATATAGAACTTGAATAAACGGAATTGGGTTTGTTTGGATGTTATGCGGTAAATATAAGAGCAGCCAAATTTATAATGAAGTCAAAACTCTCGCAAAAGTGAACTATGATTATATAAATGAAAAATGTTCTGTGCCGAGTGGTATTTAAGCTAGCATGTACCTAATCTATGTTGCTCGTAAGCCTGTATCCCAGGACTGTTAAACACGTGACAACTACGTCATCAGTGACGTGCGATGACGTCATGACTCACCAGTCCCCAGTAAAGGGCGTCTGCGAAGGTGGCGAAGTGTTCCTCGTTAACATCTTTCTCGACTTGGTAAACCAGGAAGGAAGCGAAGACGAGCGCCAGGAATCCGATGTACCAGGCTGTCACCAACTCCTGGGGGTGAATGGGGGTGCGGGGGTTATTTAAACAACATTAAGTTGGCAGATGTAACAAAGTTTTGTCGAATAAGTAGATTTATTTCTACAAATTTTCCAGTTTCTACAAATATCAGAAGTTTGGAAAGAGCAAAAACTAACTTACAAACCATCATGAAACAAAAATGAGATATGAATGTAGTGGTCTTGAAAATCAATAAATCTAACTTTCATACCGTTATGAGTAAAAAACGATAAACAAGCACTTTTAACTCTGAAAACCTAAATTTTGTCATCTTTAAGAAGCATCGAAAATACGAACAAAAGTGAGTTCTTTCGTAAATAAGTGCAAATTTATATTCTGTGTTATACCGAATGTTTATCATTCATGTAACCACAAAATACTACCAACATGATGTCGATAGTAACACCACAAATTTCCCAATACTCGTGATTTTTTCTTGGAATATTTTGCTTGGAATTAATTAACAGTTTAAAATGTATTTTTAGGCCACTGACTTGACTTTTATTTCAGTTATTTTGCAAATAAGTTGTTAACAAACAGAGGATTCTATGCTGTTTTTTTCTACTGTTAGGAGGCACAAAATAAAAGATGCCCGAAAACTTAAGTGTGGTATTTTTTCTCAAATAAAACAAACGACTGCCTCCCACTTATTTCCGCTTACCTTGCTGTGCGCCTTCACAACCGAGGATAGCAGCTTCCACGTCCCTCCTCTCCGATCCATCCTCACCATCCTGAGGATCTGGAGGAACCTAAGGCTCCTCATGGCGGTTGCTGCAAACACGTGACCCTGGGAACCGACGCAGATGACGACGAACGAAGATCCGACCACGACCACGTCTAAAGTGGGGATCGCAGCGGGTAACGTGGGGAATGAGGATTGACAAATAAAAACTCAAAGTTTAAAAATCTGAGTAAAACCAGGATCAGACTCACTCAGGTTTTTCAACTTTGAGTTTTATTGTTGATATACACGTCAGCGGAAGAGTGATCGACAAGCAGAAACCTGCTGACAATGGTTTTGGATTCCATAAAGATACGCCCTTTTATATATTTTATATAATGCAGATTGTGTGCAACTTTTAAATTAAAGCGGCGGTTGGGATTTAGGCGTTAACCACTTTATTTGTTTTAGTGAAATTTGCATACACACATGACTACACGCGTTCACCTGTAATCTAGGCTTCTGAAGTGGCTTTTTTGGTGTCATGGTAGACCGAAAGATATTAGCAGACTAACCGAAGTCGATAAATGATACAAGCAAGGCAAGGCTATAAAGCTGTAAGGCTAGGTTTCGCTCTATCTACAAATGTTTTAGTTAAAATCCATAAATATTTTTTAACTATACTAAATAAGTCTTAATGTTTGAACTGTTAGAAAACACAAGATGAATTATGTTTTTGCAACATTGTTTTTCCAGGCATCAAGCTTAATTCGCCTAAGACCAAATATATTCTGAGTAAATAGCTTTTAATTCCAAGCCTCTGGCGCAAAACCATCAATACACCGCCAGAAGTAAATTGCTTCACATTTCTTGGGTCCACGAAACTGCTGAATAATGCAGCATAAACAATTTGAACGCACTTTTACGAGAATATTTAAGTTGAGCAAATGCGCAACAAGACACCTTTCAATTCATGTCACACTTATAGCGTTTAATAATGCAACCTGTCTCGGTATTTCAAGTTTTAATTCGCCCTTGACTCCAACAACAAATATCGGTTTCATTTTCTTATCCCTTGTTCAGCGCTTGTTACAACTTGCACTTGAAATGTATTGGGCGATATGATTAATATTTTATTGTTATGTGAGCAACAACTATCACGAGGAACAGTTTCAATTTAGTAAAAGAGGAATACTAAATTACTATCGACGGTAATATTACTTTTAAACTGCACCAAAATATTTTAAAGTATTAGTTTTCGGTGATGTGAGTTGATAATCCAGTGTTATGGAAATATTTTACCTAAACTTA
This sequence comes from Ascidiella aspersa, assembly GCF_963924565.1. Lineage (NCBI taxonomy): Eukaryota > Metazoa > Chordata > Ascidiacea > Phlebobranchia > Ascidiidae > Ascidiella > Ascidiella aspersa. Next base: position 26,462,158 of record NC_139454.1, read on the forward strand.
AGGTTGTGGATGTTGATTGACTGATATTATTTCACCCTTCAATTGAACGAGAAAAGGTGAATTATTTTCATGAGCTAAATGCACAATCAAAAAGTAAAAGTTTCGTTATGAATCGAGAATTGATCTATTCAAGTATTTTCCTTTAAGTTTCTACAAAAGAAAACTGTTCATTCCTCCCCCCCCCCCCCCCAAATCAAAATAAGTGAATGCGAATCAAATCTATGTAAAAAAATGAAAATATATTCAATCTGCCACTACATTAAGTAATGTTTTTGCTTTTTAAGTGTTTTAGCAAATTCAATGGACATCCAGTCGTTAAACATTTAAAAAAAGTTTGGCAATCATAGTTATAAACAAAAGTAAAATAGTAGCCTAAAGATTAAACTAAGTACAGAACTTAGTAAACCGAAAATCAGTTTGTTTGTATGTAATAAAAAGATAAATATATTTCGCTATAAAGCATCATCAGTATCTAAAAACATAACACAACATAAGTCAAGAAAATAGCAATAGTAGCCTAAACCAGAACAAGTATCTCCCTATAACCACAAGGTTGTCGATTTACCGATGACGCAAAGAGGTTTCCTGAGGAACCGGAGTCTCCCGATGAATCCCTGATACCTGCATCTGCATCCAGCGCTCCAGACCCTCACTCCGAGCTCAGCGCTGAAGAGCACAAGAATCACGATCTCCTGCAACAAGATGCGGCACTAGGTGGCGCTACAACCTGATGTGGCTCTAGAAGGATTTGCCACTAGGGGCGGTAGTAAACACTTGTGCATCGAGCGTAATTTCAAACACCATTAAAAACATTTAAAAAAGCCGTACATCAAAATATCAACTTAAAGGGCTTGGATCCATCAACTGTGATCTTAAAGTTCAGCCATTCCCGGATGGTTTGAGGCAGTTCAAGGGTTTGATGTGACATTTAGGTAATGTTTCAAAGTATTTAGGACTTTCCGACGTATTAAGAAAAAACACTATAATGTTTTCTGTGTGAGTAATGTTTTTTTGTAAGCGGAATATGGAAAATTTTAATTTGGGAAATTTTTTTATAAAAAATGGATAAGTTGAAAGGTCGCGGCTGGAGAATTGACGATAAAGAATAGAAAGTTGTTAAACTCTGCTTCACAAAAGCTTGGGGAGGTAAACAATGCACCAAGCACAGATCTGCCACTTGTCAAAATAATTGAATATTTGCTTCAGTTTATTGCGACTAGATCAGTGCTTCTCAACCAATGGGTCGCCCAAAGCAGTAGTTAACATGGTTAGATTTGTTGAGATCGCTTCAAAGCAAGATTTCAATAAAATTAGAGAAAATGTCGTAAAAACAAAACATGGCTCGTATTAGTTTATTTTGAACGTCTTATGTTTTGTTTGGTTACGTAACTTCACACGAGGAGAATTGACCAAATCTTCGCTGTTATGTTCATACAAAGTACTAGGATCACCACAAAAAGGTTGAGAAACACTGGATTAGCGAGCTTCGAATGTCCGGGGAAAATAACTCAGCATTAAAACGCAATCGATTCACGCAAAGATTAAATCGCCGCTTCCAACCTGGAGCGATGTTCGAAACAACTTTACGTCAATAGACTCGATGATGACGTAATAAAGCGGGAAGACCCGGGGGAATTCCCGAAAGAGCAACGCGCGAGGCTCAAATTGGAAGTTATCTTTAAACAAATCCCCTGAGTGCTGACGTTCGAACCTATAACGCTCTCCACTTGACGTTATAACCACATCGAGACAACTGGCGGTTATTGCGCAATAACGCGCGCGTTAAGTGTTTGTTGCTCCCTCCAGTTGTGCGATTCCAATAGGTGTTTCAACTTAACCGGGTAAATCTTTTCTTGGCTTTTAATCCGGCCAGCGATATCCTCTGATCTAGTGTCTCTTACGCCATATATTTATGGGTAAGGGCCTAAATTTATAAACTTGCAAAATTGCAGTATTTCATTTAATATTATAAACCCTGGCATCACCCGAACACAAACACATCCCGAGCTTAAACCAAATAGTTATAAAAAATGAGCGACAAATCCATCTTGAAGACATTGACCGAAAAGCATTTTTCTTGAAGTGTAAGCAATTTGTGAACAAGTTACTTAATTATTTTACTTCTTTTGCATCGAAACGATATTTTTTAATTGCAAGTAGCATAACTTGGGAAAAATAAGGCCCGCATCAAGCCATACACTATCATCCACCAGAAGATGAGCAGCTTGGAAAGTTAAAAAGGTTTAACGTCATCTCTAGATAAATACATTGAATTCCAAACATTAAAATATTTAAGCAAAAACAATTGGGCTAATTCGCATTTAAATGCGGCCCGACAGCTAAACAAATTAAAAAAACACCTAAATGTAATTCTCATACCGTCGCATTTATGGAACACAAATGACTTAAACACCCATACCCCGGGTTAATTCCTCTATATTTACCGAATGCGTAGATTGCGGTTGAATGTCGCCAGACTTAACGCCATCCTAATCAACGCGTTCCAAACTACAAAGTGCGGATAATTAGGAGTTAAGTGCGTCTGTCTGCGAGCTTTCGCGCCTCTGTGCTTGTATTAGTGACATAACGAGCTCGTTAACATGTCGCTATATACTTGGGAGGTTGTGGTGCGGAGCCGTTGTTTTAAAAACGGTAGTTCGATTTCTAAAGCGTAAATAAACACAAAATATGTTGCACTGGATATGTGATATTGCAAATCACCTTGGCTCTTGCAAGATAAATGTTGGCTTTAATTCCTGATCAGTAACTTAAGAATACTCCAGTAAAGATAGTAATTTAGGTCAGGCACTTTTATAGATGTTGTATTTATAACTTTTAACATCTATAAAAAGCGTCTCTAACCTGCATTGTTACTATTGCATACACAAATATAGTAGTGTCTTAAGTAAAAAAAACGTCACTAGTTACATAGAAATAGAGAATATATTTAATTAGAAATTAAATCAACATCTGGAGGTATTTAAAAAATAAGGTGCGAATTGTGGTTCGAGTTTTAAGTTTAGGAACAGTGAAGTAAAACACGAGATCTTTGCACGTTGTTAAACCCTGACTTGACCCCTTACAACATATTGAGTGAACGACTTGTCAAAAGAGAAAGACTTGTTGGAACGAAAGCGACAATCAACGACCACTATCACTTTATTTGTGATCAGCAAACATTTTTGGGAAGATTTAAAGATTGCTTACTAAATATAAAGTCAGTCCATTTATTATGTCTATAAAGTTAGGCAGGGCTGCCGGTGAATGATGTAAACATAAACTCAGCGTTGGGACCCTTAAGGTGGCCAAACCACGCCGATTTTTAATCACGTTGTTAAACTGAATGACGTTCTACTGACGTCACAAAACAAGTTGTTGCGTCACATAGGCGAGTGTCATTGTTGTTGTTTGTTGACAGACAAGTGTGAATTGTGGGAGTGGGATTAGGATTTTTTTGTTAAGCCAACTTGGAAGGAATAAGTCCAGGCCTAAAGTGACATTTACAACGGGAAGTTGTATTCCTTGGGTGGGATTTCCACCATTGACCTCTGGAATTTAACACGGGGTCTGTACATTTGAACTTTTTACCTTTTTGGAATTTCATTTGACCGTAAAGAGTTGAGCGAGAGAAGATTTTTTCCGGTCTTGACAAATTATATTTATGAGCATAATTGGAGGTTTAAGTTAGACGTGGTAGGAATATGGAATCCCATACAATAGTGGGAGCATTCTAAACGGTTTGAATAAATCTTTATTCATGTTCAACATTGATTACCTACTTCTAAAATTATTGTGTTTTTTACTTTACGGATTGAAATCTAAAAAAGTAGATTAGAAGTGGTTCATGCGCACAAGCTAGAGATTTTAATCTAACATCCAATTACACTTCATTAGTTTCAAATCATTCCGAATAAAATCGAATCTTGGTGTTTCTTAAGTTTTCTTTGGCGTTTTGTTTTGCAGTGTTGTATTTTTTTGCAGTATATACTCTACATCTATCGTGTTTTAAAGAGTGGCTGACTTGGTGACCTCCGGGTCTGTCGTCACCTTGCACGTTACTTTCTTCCTTTCTTTGCATTCTGTTTTTTTAAACGTGCAAATAAAATATATCTATATATCACGTAAATGGGAAACATTGTTACAGTAAGAATGTACTTTAAAAGGCCTATTAATTTACCCGCGGAGCTGAAACCTTGTTTTAACTAAATGTTTTTACTATAGTTCTCATTTAATATTTAAAAGCGTCAAGAAAGAGTTTCACTCACCACGACGAACAGTATCTTGTTGGCGAGAACCATGTGTTGGGGAATTGTGGCGAACACGCTCAGCACGAGGCATCCGAACACAAGAAGAAAGCTAAGAACAAACGACACCTGTTACGTCACAAACCTCGTGAATACCGGGGGATACCCGTGGGGTCGTACTCACCCATGTGTGACCCAAACTCACCCACCTGGCCACATCTGTCCAAACATGGGGCTTGTTTAAATAAGGTTAAACACCCAGAGGCCCCGAAGTGCTTTTGCTTATTTTTATTGTAGCTGCAATTTTTGTCTACTTGTCATTTTTTTGTGATTTTATGAATCCTTATTAAAATGGGTAAAAGTGGGCTCTTAAGGAAATAGAGAAGTAAAAAGCAAAACTTAAACCAAACCGAAATTGTGATTGGAACAGCGGATGCCAACTGGCCACTGCAATGGTTTGTGATCAAGGCGCACGTGTAAAAAAGGTTTGCTACAATGCAATAAAGCGGTTGAAATAACATCACTAATCACAAGCAAAAAAACGACAAAAAGTTGTAAAACTTGGGAGTTTTAATAAGGTTTTCAACGTCAATAATATCCCGAGCCAAGGGGTCAAATAAGTTCAGTGAGCATTTGGTCACTCACGATGCTGCACGGTGTCGGATTAAGGTTGTTTTGTTGGTTGTTGAAACAATAAACTGAACGGAAGGTAACTTGAGATGGTTGTTTGGGGAGGATCGTACAAGACGCTCTCAATGAAGCTAGAACTCGATATATTTACACGGAAGCTGATCACCCGGTCAATTGTGTTTGTCGCTTTGTACTTACAAAACGTCAACGCGCTGATTGGTGTTATCAGGATACTTTAAAGTAGCCTTTTAACACTTTAAAGTAGCCTTTTAACTGTAAGAAATAGAACTTATTTTACACGATTGGTTTGACTTTGCCATTTCTATTTTACCAAGCCCTCAAACTCTTATAAATTATTTTTAGGTAGCTGTAGTGTTTTCCTATTAAACCTTTTTTTCTGAAATTTCCAGCAGGTTGTGTGCTACAAAAGCAAACAAAAAGAAAAAGCAAGTCTATTTCTCGTAAAAGTCAGGTTTGACAAACAGTTCGGGGATTGGGGTAAAAAAGCACCAAAAATGTCAGAAAATTTGTCAAATGAAAAACGCAAAACGTTTTGTATTTTTGGAGCATAATGGTTGAAGGATTTAGTTCGATACATATAGAAATTAATATTTCTACTATACGTTTCACATGCTATAGTTTTTTAAATTCTTAACTTGCAATTTTTACCGCTTAAACCTTAAAGTGTCACAAGCAGTAATATGTTTGCCACAAAGAGTAGGTCGGGCGTGTTGTGCGGGAAAAGCTACTTCCCAGCAACATTACGACGCTTCAAGTGTGGAGGTAAATACCGACTAACCCCGGGCTTATACACACCAGCTTGTGATGCTTACAGGATTAACTTGCTTTGCTACAAAACAAGAAAGCCACGTGGAACTGCACGTTCTTACAAGGTCACGCCAAGGTCGACTCAATAACTGACAGCTTAAAAATCAACTGTGAAAGCTCAAAATAAAACAGTTTCAACATGACAGAATTATATGTCAAGTTTGTGTGATTCCGATTCACAAGCTATTAAGTAGCAAATTAGATACTTGTTTTAAAAAATAGACCGTTTAACAATTTTAGTAAAAGTGTTACTTTGTTTTACATTTAGGCTGTTTTAAGGTATCTCAAGTTTAAGAGATTCTGATTTCCAAGTTGTTCCTTGTAAACACTAAACCCCTGATGTGATCCCTGGGTGGGATTCGATCTAACGACTCTCGGAACTTACGTGCTGAAGTGGTAGAGCATTTGCCATCCACGAGGTTGGTCGAAAAAGTGGAAGAACATCGCCTGAACCCGTCTGCAACAATGCATCGCGTCACTATATTGTGACGTAGTGTGAAGTAAGCACTGAGTCGATAATTAGATGCAAGGAACTTTAAAAACTTGAGATTCGAAAGTGGGTTTGTAAAATGTCTACTTCAAAGATGAAAGGAAATCTTATTAAATTACAAGTCAGAGTAAATAAAATCGATTTCGAGAAAGTGAAGTTAAATTTAAATGAAGTTTACCTAAACCCGGGTGAAAAGTACCTATAAGAGTGGAACTTTTTAGCTTTCATCAGAGGTTGGATCGGCTTTCCGAGCAAAGTTGTTCGCTGGAAATCCCCTTCGTCGATCCACGACCCCGCTCGAGGGAAAGCCCCTGATCGCTTCCGGCCCCCGCCGTGCAGGGGGGACATATCCGGGGGTGCAAGCTCGTACACCCCCTCGTACTGCGACCCCTCGCAAACCGGGGACAGCGGCGTCGCGTTCTGTGACGTCATAGTCCGTTTGAATAGCACTGCGGTTCGTCGCTGCGTGCTCTGTACGTCTGTGGGGAGGGGGGGAACTTGGAAGGAGATCTCGCGGCATTCGTCGATATTCTGCGGGGGAAAGAGCTCGGGATCGCCGCAGAAAGCTGCTTCGTGGCTCGGGCTCAAGTTGAACTCGAACTTTGTGCTGGGGGTGCTCCGCATGGAGCCAGGGGAGAGGGGAGACTCCAGGGAGAAAAGCAGGTTCTGCTTCTCGATGACGCTAGAGGGAAATGCAGGGGGGCGCGACTTGATACGCTTCATCGCGCATAGGGGTCAGGGGTCAGAAAAATTCAACCTAACGTAGCCCTGTTACGTCATTCTTAAGTTTAGCTGGAGTTTGGAAGAAGGAAAGTTATTGAAGATTATTCAAATTTGGTCGACTTTCGGTTGTTTTCACAAAAAATACCAACACTTGAACATAATTTGTTTTATTCACAACCTTGCTGGAGGAGTCCTACACTAAAAATTCAGTTAAACTCCATCTTCAAAGTTCTACAAATCTTTACTGAACTGTTATTCTTGTAAACTTTAAACTTTGAAGTAATTTCTTCACTCTTTGCTCAAAAACTGACAAAGTATTCGTCGAACTATTGAATAAACTGTAACAATGAGATAGTTCTTAATCCAACAAACATGCATTGTTAGCCATCAATACAACAATGACCAGAATGGTTTGGAAGGCAAAGTAGAACGTGAATACAACAAATTCTTGTGAAACATAACGAGAACAATTGTATCTAGAAAGTAGGTGTATTGCATTTCAACACAATTACTGGTTGAACTGTAAATGTACGTACATTTTTGAATTGTTTTAATGATGCCTACATGGATAAACACATACGGGGGAAAGTTTATCTATGTCGACATATTGTACAGCTCATTTATTTATTAACATGAAGGCATTTCAAACTAAAACGAGTTCTTAAAACTAAGAAGCAAACCACAAAAATATAAATAAATGTGAGAGAATGTTCAAGTGCAGGGAACATATTTAAACGCATAACTCGGCCGTGTTTGGCGAAACCGTGTGAATAGTGAACACATCGTAAAGAGTAATCCATAATTTAAAGCCACTTAGTTTTATTGCCATTTCTAGACTGGAAGCAATATTTTATGGTTTAACAAAGTTCCCGAGCCGCCATAAATTTCCACTTGAAGTGAAGGAAACCGTAAATTGTGGTTCTTTCGTTTAAAGCTAATCGTTTGTGTTCCCACTTGTCAGATGGCTGCGGTGAATTCGATTAGGCCGTCCATAAATGGCATATCTCTGCCCAACGACAAAATAACGTTACATCGATCGAGCGTTGGACGAGATTAAAAACCCGAGGCGAAAATAAATTCCCTGCGAACGTATTCCGCTGAATCACCGCGATTTTACAACTGAACTCGAACCAACCAAAATATTCGGGCGATTTCACCAAACTTTAGCTTTCCAGGTAGTTGGGAATCAAAAGTTTGACTTTATTCCATAAGGCAACTAAATAAGATCACAAAAAAGCAAAACCTTAGGGGAAAGCACTTGTTGCTTGTGTTGATAACAAAAGGTTAAATTTGCACTTGGGTGCCACTTAATTATATCTGGTTAATGGCTGAAGGTTCAAGTCAGACTAGTAGGAATAGCCTGATAGAAGTAGATAGGGATCATTTTGTTAACGGTTCCAAAATCTTTTGGGTTAAAATTAATAAAGAGATATTCGGAATTTGATTTTTAATATATACGGGCTTTGGTATTCCTACGACGTATCTGATTAGGATTTTCATTTTACACAAATGAAATATAGAAGGCTAAATAATTTTTCAAATTGCTTCAAGAGATTTTTTGTGTAAAAATCGTTTCTGTTACGTTATTCCAACACAAATAAGGCAGAAACAAGTATTGACCGACAGTTCTTGCAGTTGTTTTGGAAACATTCCACCGACAACTCTTGGTTAAAGCAAAGTTCGACAGAAACCTGCACGAATTCTTGCGGCTCATTCAAGCTGCAAAGTCGCTCGTTCGCTTAAATCCTTTCATTTTGCCTCAAAAACTACACTTGCTTCTGCTCAAGCCACTTCACCCTGCTTAGGCTATTTTACTGAGGTGTAGTTCAGTTTTATTCAGTGTTAACTATTTTAGCTTCAGAACAACAACAAAAATAAAACAAACACGGCACAGTGTTTCAAGTATCAGAACAATTATAACCCGTATTTATTACACGGCCATGTAAGAGGAAAACATCATTTGATAATCACTGCGTTAAAATGTCGATTAAAGTCCCAAAGAATGCATTTGCAGAAAGAAATGTTAGATTTTAAAATAAAAAAATCGCGGCTCACAGTTCGACAACCACTGGTTTAAGCAAACAACTTTATTTCGCTAACCTGGAAATATTCAGGTGAAAAAACACCTCGAAACAAACAAGCATAGTGACAAGTGTTCAACTAAAACTGCCCCGAACTGTCGATTATTCGCAACAAGTTAAATTGCGCGCGTCAAGCAAGCCTCTGCCGCGCTCGCCACATCCCTATGACGAAACAATAAACAAACGCGCGACGCCGATTGTCAGGTCGCCTTTTTCTCTTTCTGCGTTGGACGAAATTGTAAGCCAGTAGTAGAACGAGAATGAGAAGTGAACTTTGCAAAGCGCCTTTTCGCCTATCTAGTAATCCCTGCCCGGTTAATATAATTTTGATTTGATTTTCTTGTAATTTTTACCAAGTTATAGTAAAAGTGCAGCTTTAATCAGATATATCATTGTTTTTTCAAGCCTTACAATTTCCTGAAGGTAGACACCTACAAGCCTTATATTAATCGTTTTTACCTTTTCGTCGGGTTTCTTAAATAAAATGTTTATGACAACCATTCTCTAATTTATTTTGGTGATCAGTTTTGTAGTTTGTAAAAATTAAACAGTCGTAAAACCAACTTCGTAGATAATTGAAACGCTGTGTATGTAGGGCATTTACAACAATAAGTTTAAAAGAAATATTCTTTGTTCAACTTTTTTTTCATAAAAAAACATTAAAAAAAATATTAAGAAACTAATAATGCTGCTTTTGTACGGAGGAGTAGATTTCTGTTCATGTTAAGGATTTGTATTTATACTTCAATAAACAGTGCAAGTATTCATATCGTACTCATACAAATTGTGAAATGCTTCGTATAAAAGTAAATGCTTCCTATGAAAATAACTTGTATTGTAACTTTGAATTTGATAAAGCAGCCAAAAAAAACTTTCCTTTACAAATGCAATTAGTGCCGAAGCAAGCATCAATAAATTACGGTGGCCAGGACCGAGGTTTGCCTTCAGCAGACGACACGCCCAATGAGAAGTGATCAATATAAGCATGAATACACTGCAAGTTAATGCAAGATAATGCTAGCTGACAGCTGACAGCTCACGCAAATAGTGAATAATATTAAGTTCATTCGCTGGTAACTACTAAAATGTTTATGAACTGATTATAACAATTCTTTGCAAACAAAAAAAATAATGCAAACAAATTAAATTTTGCTTCTAGTAGATATAATAGGGGAATATTATATTTAACGTGGACACAGTGGCTAAAAATGGCAAATATTATTTTTTTATTTTTAACCTAATGACTTATAAAAAACTTTGTCACTAAATAGTATCATTCATTATTAATTACGTTATATAATAACTATTAGGTCAAACGAACTTGGGGATTTAAAAATTATAACGTTTCTCTTCAAACGAAGTGACTGAATAAGGAAAAGAAAATTCGAATTCTTTTTTATTTCTGCTAAACTTCTCTTGCATAATCACAACAAAAACGCGTCAGTATAGGAATATTCCTGCTCATAAAGCTATAATTATTCCTTATGATTATTCTATACATTGTTTATGTGTTGACTCCACGGCAAAGTTAAATAAAGAATCTGTTGAACAAAGAGAGAAAAAAATGTTGTACGTTTGTTTGGAAGCAAGGCGACAAAGTGCTTGACACTTCCACAAAGGAGCCATAGTTTTACGGCTCGACATTTCTCAATAAAACGACGTTTTTCGCCAAACCGGGCCTCGTGAAAGCCCACTCGATCTTTCACTGCTTGTAAAACCTTGAAACGCCAATCACGGTCGACATTTGCACAAGCGCAGCAGAAACGTGTAAAACTAGCTCATTGTAGCGGATTCCACACAGCTTTCAATTTTTATTTTGTTTGAGGGAAAATGGGCCCCATTCAAGTTGATTTCAAATTACTCCAACTTTAGCTTAGTTATTTCTAACACAAAAATTTTGGTAAGGTAAAGGATCAACATGTATTACGTAGTCCTAGTTTGTTCTGAAACCCTTTTATTACGGTTTGGTTTGGATTCATAACTCTCACAAACTGTGGTTAATAATTTCCTCACCTCACCTCACAAACGACAGCAACTATATTTAAACGAGACTTTTACGCGTCTGTTAACTTTACTCGCCCAGAGCGACTTATATAAGAGATTGTACTTTGATGTAGCGTAAGGTGCAGGAATTATATTTAGCTTATGAATATATTCTGCACTCAATATAATCGCGTTTCGTTTATCTCGCTTTTCTACCTGAACCCTGGTTAACCAAGAATACAACAAGCAAGTCCGCAAACCGATTGAAATCAACCTATATTTACAACAAGTAAAACTCTTAACGACATATTGTTTTAAAAAGCACGGTTGTGCGAGAGCTTGTCAAGATTTTAACACAATACAATCTGTCTTTATATAGTGGCAACTGATTTTGATATTTAGAATTAGACAAATGCGGATTTCAACAAAGATATTTACAACAATGCACCGCCTGGATTCTTGTAAACAAACCTTTTAACTAGTAAACAAATAAGACAACGTACGAACTCGATTCAGTTGAACTTCCAGTTTTTCAGCCTAAACTGTATCAGCACAACCGGGTTTTTAAGGTGTTTTGGAGAACCCAACGTCCCTCAAAATTTAACAACACTATCTCAAATATATTTCTCTAACTGTGGATGTTTCTACATCTTAGATAAAATATTTGCGGTCTCTTAAAACGTCAAGCGGTCAGCAAACTTAAGCCTTCCTAAAGCGCCGAGTACAACTTTGCCTTGTGCGTTTTTTTGCAAGTTAAGCTCAGCTGGCTTGCTTCGCATTGCAACAATCAAAAGTTGTGTGTTCCAGAGAAGCCATGAATTATGCAGAAGAGATCAACTTAAAGAATCGCATCAAAACTATCGCTTTAAGCTATAATGCTTGGGGTTTCAGTTAGACGTAGAATGAATATCAAAGCCCAAACAAAGTAGGAAGCATTTTGAATGTTTCGAACATACTTTTTTCTAATATTAAGAGATAAGAGAAATTCGAAACGTTCAAATGCTTCTACTTCTATAAATGCTTTGATATTCATTCTATATATCGCTCACAACTTCGATGGCTGGCATTGGCCAGTCAGCAAGGCGAAAGTATTTAGGCGAGACAACAACAGAACATTATGCTTTATTATTATGTCGAGATTTGCAATGGCCACTCTCCTCCCAGCAAACGCCCACACAATGCACAAATACAAACTTTTTACGATTTGCAAAATTCAAGCTTCCTATTGAGCTGTCAGTGCGGAGGAAAGGTATAACCACAGACTTAAGCTTGATTCTGTGCAGTTCAGTTTTGTGCTCGTGTTTGGGCGAAAGTGCACAGAGCATCTGGAACCACTGTGGCGCTAACGTGCGGACACTCACAAGAACATTTGCTTGGCGTATGAATATCAAAGCCCGTATGGAAGTGGGTGGCATTTTGCACGCCTCGAATAAATCTTTAGTTATTTTCCAACTTTCTTGACAGTGACAAATATTTCGCGGCATACTTTCCACAAAACACTCTCATAAAGTAACAATTGCCCTTAAAGTCAGGACAATAGGTAAAAAATGTAGGCGTTATTATCAGTTTTCTATTCAGTGCATTCAAGCGTCGTATGCTTTTGTAATTGAACCAACTTTTTTCGACATTAACAAGTTCCGCGGAACACTTGATCTCTCGCACACAACAGAGTTTGAGGGAATCTGCCTGAACCAAGAGGGAAAAATACAGTTTTCTGATTTAAGTCAAATATATTTCAAACGAACATAACAATAAGTGGATTAAACGTTCCACGATGTAAGGTTGAGCGTTGGACCAAAGCAGTTATTATTTGTCTCTGACGGGAAACTGAAATGAAGGCGGCCGATGTGATTGAAATATTCTCATCATATCGAGACAAAATTGCCCTTGAGCTAAATTCGCTAATAGCCCACTTAAGTAGCTTTGTGCTATAAATATATACAAGGTGCTGCGATTGGAAGCAAAGATAGTTGCCAAGCTTGTAAATACTTCATCGCCGGGAAATTTTGGAACTTACAAGTGATTCAGACGAAAGTGAAAAACAACATCCAAACTCAATAATCAGTAAATGTGGTTAGCTATCGGTTAGAACCATAGAGTGGCTTGTACATGTTAACATGTGCCTAATCATAATAAAACGGTGCGCAAATTCACACACACGCGACATCCCAACATTGTTTGGCTAACAACCCACTTGACATTTGCAGCAGATCTCATGTTTGCACCAGCACCAACATTCGAATGTAAACTGGAAGCCTGAAGAGATGTGACGTGATTATTGCGACTTGAGCGGGAAAGAGGATTCGATGAGGCGCGGAATAATTCATGGCGGCGCTTGTAAACGTCGGCAAACTGTCAGGAGCTTCAAAGCTTGCTTTTAACGAGGGGAGGTGGAAATGTATTGCGTCGATGAAATGTGGAACCAACATCAAACACTTCTCGGGATAAAATAAGGCGGAAAGCTGTAAATATTCATCAAAGTGCTCAGCGGACGATGGATTAGTATTCTCAATCATTCAATGACGCCTTCCAAACATTCCGTTGGATGCAAAATAAATTTCTTGTTTAGATAAATATGTCATAAATACTGCGACGCGCATTTACACAAGTGTAGTGATGTCACATAGGCGCGCATAATGATGTCATACAAACGATTGATGACATCATAGACTACATGGCGATGCCATAGATTCGGGTGGTAAAATAGCGTAGCTTGTAATAAGAATATCAAAGCCCATACAGAAGTAGTATCATTTTGAACTTTTCGAATAACTCTTTATTTATTTTCAACATGTTGAAGCCGGATGTGTACAATGCGATACAGTTAGCAAGAGTTAAAAATATTAAACAGAAGACTAAATGGTAATATGCAAAGGAACATACTGCCAGAATCTTATTGCTGAGATCCAGTAAAACACATATCAAGTCATCACCGGATCGGGAACGCGTTAACAGGTTGAACTTTGCAAGCTTTGAGGTCCAAACTTCGCTTGGTATTCTAAAAACATTCTACGTCTAACAAATCAAGTTCAACCCCAGCCACAAATAAAATAAAAACTGCCCAGTCCTCATCCTACTAACGTAAGTAGTAAAAGTGAAAAAAATGCAATAGCAAAACATTTACTTTAAAATACAACAAGCCTAAGTTTCAAGCCTCACACCTTCCCTGTCGTCTACATTTTCCTCAAACGTGCAACCTGTTAGCGAAGTGAGTGGGTCGCGAGTAAATGTGTCACCCCCACACTGAGATCCAATCTTCCCTTGTAATCGCGACACGCAAAAGTACTTTAGGTGACGTCGAACTTCGCGCCAATCTAAACTTCAAAGCTGGTTGGGAGAAATGCAGCTGAACTTTAGCGAACCTGGTTCCGGGGTTTTAAACCAGTCGAGATTCAAAATAAACAGTAAAGGTTGAGGAGATGTTTAGCTCAACTGCAGAATTCTACGTTTTAAATCAAGATGTTTTTTCTTATACTTTTGTGTTTCTTTTTTTTTGTTTGTTGGAGAAGGCAAGCATCTTTAAAAACGAACAAAAGTATTATTATTTGACTGGTTTGCTTGAAAAGTGCAACAACGAAAATCAGTCAGCAAGGTGATAAAACTTACCCCATAAAAAATGCATTTCGCCAAGCCAGTGGCATCATCAGGTTTTCTACACAAAAATACTTCAGTATAAGTAAATTTATTCAACTTTATAGGAAAATTAATTATGCCATTTATCTGGCAAAATGCATATTTTACATTAAAGTTTTTACACTTTGCTGAATTATTTTGGTTCGAAGTGGTTTTATTTCTAAAGCCATCTAGTAAAATTTTAGAACTTTTACCGTCGGCTTTTTGTGTTCTGTTGCAGTAATAAAGTGTTTCGATGTTATTTAACATTGATTCATTTCTGAATTCCCACATTGAGGGACAAAAGAATAGCTGCTGTGATGTCACAAAGGAAGCAAATTAAGAAAATCTTGTAAAACCCCAATAAGCTATTCGGGTCAATTCAAGCGTGAAATGAAATATGATCAGGTCCTTTCAATATTTCAAAAAACATCAGGAAACAAATAAAACGCAAAGAAATCGAATAATACAATTTGAAACAGCCCAAGACTTCAAAAGTTGCCACATTTTACCAACACCACGTGGCGAAATTTCAAACCAAACATATCCGCTTGGTGTCGCAAAGTTGTTGATAATCACGGCCAGAGTTGGTTTTAAGAAAAAGCTTGAGAGACTTGCTTTTACCAAATGCGATGCTGGCTTGGCATAATAGTGCTTCCATTTATTTTGTTCTTTCAACCGTTTGTCGATTAATCAAATAATGTTGCTTCAATCCCATCTCTGGTTGTTTACTGACATCAAGTGGTTATTCAAACACTATGTTAAAGACCACAAAAAGTCGCTAAAGAATAACTTTAAGGAAAATAATAACAAATTAAAGACATCCTCAAAGCATATAATTTAAAATGCCTCATTTGCGAAGCATAGATAGATGGAGATAGTTCGAAGCAGATTTTTCGTTGTTCAAATTATTGCCGCAAAATATCAACGCATCAACCCTTTTTTTGTTTACTAAAAAATTAGTAATATTGCCAATCTGTTGGCTTAAATCATAAAACTCGTACTTTGAAAAGCGCAGAAACGAGCTAATAACAGATATACTCCTTACAGCTGCATGTAAAATTAGTAAACTTGTTCCTTAAATTCGTAAAGCGGATCTAAAGAGAGCGCACGGCTGTACAACCGGGTTTACTGTGTACACCCAAGTACACCAAAGTGTATAACAGGTCAAAGCTAGGGTATGCAACTAACAAAAGGTTTGCAAAGGATAAAAATAAGGTAAATATTATCACATGTGACAACTATGACAGCATGACTTTTGTTCTTGTGTTAACCTATGTGCAATTGAAAGTAGAACAGTAATGATCCAATGCTCTATAGAGCAGGCGCTCCTGAAGTTTTTGTAACGCAGGCCGCTAAAACATTGTTTTATGGACCCCCCCCCCAATAGCGCAGAATTTGTCCACGACCATTTACAGAGATTTCCAAAGCAGGGGGTACTGGGGTCCGTGAGCTAGTGTTAGGGGGTCCATGAATCGATAATGTTTGCAAATGGCCATTCCACAAACAACTACAAACACCGATTACCCTGCTTTACCAAGATGTGATCCGCTCCAAGCGTAACAACAAACGTCTTACGTGATGACGTGGTATACGATGGAGCAGAACTGGAAGTTTGGTCGCTCGAGAAAGTTGAAGATGCAGATCTTGAGGATGCGGAGTCTGGACTTGCGCTTGGATGGGACGGTGAAGTAGATGGGCTTCCCGTGCAAAGACATCTTACGCTTCCTGTACGGGACAGGGGGTGTGTCGGAGGTGTGGCCCCAGGGGGTGGGCACTCGGAGAAGCTGCAACAATAAGTCGTAAGCTGCAGACACAAGAAATTTCAGGGAAATATTTAATAAAGAGCGAAAGATTTTTAAGTCGTGAAATTATCTGTTGGTAACTTAATCACTCCTACCATCATTGAATTACAAACTGTTTTATAATAAAGCAAGGTTGTGCGAAAGTTTGCGAATTTATACAAATTGTTGTTAATAGTATCACAATATAAGTTGTTTTTTCAAGTAGTAATAAAACGTGTGTAGCATTTGTTTCTACTGTTTGTTAAATGTTGAAATTAAACTTAAAAATTGCTTATTGTGTGAAATCCAACTTACGGTTGCGGCGAGAGAAGGTCTCCTACCGCTTCGGATATTGTGCTTTCCTCTCGACGAATCATCGTTTGACACGTCATCAGTATGAGGATGGTCGGAAGTGAGATACTGGAAGTGAACAGGGCTCGAAATTACGGAGGCTTATTGCAGGAGTCGAAATTACAAGGCGGACATATTACAGGGATCGAAATTACAAGGCGGATCTGTTGCAGGGGTTAAAATTACGAGGCGGATTTATTGCAGGGTTTGAAATTACAAGGCGGATTTATTGCAGGGCTCGAAATTACAAGGCGGACATATTACAGGGGTCGAAATTACAAGGCGGACATGTTACAGGGTTTGAAATTAAAAGGCGGATTTATTGCAGGGCTCGAAATTACAAGGCGGACATATTACAGGGCTCGAAATTACAAGGCGGATTTATTGCAGGGCTCAAAATTACAAGGCGGACATGTTACAGGGCTCGAAATTACAAGGCGGAGCTGTTGCAGGGGTCGAAATTACAAGGCGGATCTGTTGCAGGGGTCAAAATTACGAGGCGGATTTATTGCAGGGCTCGAAATTACAAAGCGGATTTATTGCAGGGTTCGAAATTACAAGGCGGATTTATTGTAGGGCTCGAAATTACAAGGCGGATTTATTGCAAGGCTCGAAATTACGAGGCGGATTTATTGCAGGGTTTGAAATTACAAGGCGGATTTATTGCAGGGCTCGAAATTACAAGGCAGGCATGTTACAGGGGTCGAAATTACAAGGCGGATCTGTTACAGTGGCGAAATTACAAGGTGGGCATATTACAGGGTTCGAAATTACAAGGCGGATTTATTGCAGGGCTCAAAATTACAAGGCGGACATGTTACAGGGGTTGAAATAACAAGGCGGATCTGTTACAGGGGTCGAAATTTTATTGCAGGGGCTCGAAATTACGAGGCGGATTTATTGCAGGGTTCGAAATTACAAGGCGGATTTATTGCAGGGCTCGAAATTACGAGGCGGATTTATTGCAGGGTTCGAAATTACAAGGCGGATCTGTTACAGGGGTCGAAATTACGAGGCGGATTTATTGCAGGGCTCGAAATTACAAGGCGGATCTGTTGCAAGGGTCGAAATTACAAGGCGGATTTATTGCAGGGCTCGAAATTACAAGGCGGATTTATTGCAGGGCTCGAAATTACAAGGCGGATTTATTGTAGGGCTCGAAATTACAAGGCGGAAATATTACAAGGGTCGAAAATACAAGGCAGATCTGTTGCAGGGGTCGAAATTACAAGGTGGGCATATTACAAGGGTCGAAATTACAAGGCAGATCTGTTCCTGGGGTCGAAATTACAAGGCGGATGTATTGCAGTGCTCTAAATTACAAGGTGGGCATATTACAGGGTTTGAAATTACAAGGCGGATCTGTTGCAGGGGTTGAAATTACTTTACATAACCCCTTTGACAAGTAAATGAAAAGTTGTTTCAAAAAATGTTTTGCAATTTACTAAACCTGACGTAATTGCAAGTTGTCGTTGCTGAAGTAAAGCAACATTTTGGGCTACATATGGTGGTTAATAAAAGCAAAACTTAACTTAAATTTCGCATATTTTCATTTAAACTATTTTGTTGAACTGACAAAACGATGCTATGTGATCATTTTAAAATATTGCATATCGGAACAAACAAAGAATCGTGCATTCCAGGTGAGAACAATTTAACATAAGAACCTTCTTGTTTGGGTTGAGATTAAGAATGTTGTGAAATAAATTTATATTTAAATTGCTGCTTACTTTAAATGTCAAGAAGCGCCTAAAATATTCATGCGGCGGCAAAATGGCCTTTAAACTTCTAAAATCGATGTTGGGCGAAAATGACACGAGAGTGAATTGTCTCCAACGTCTGCCAGATGCTAAGCTTTTAAAGGCTAAGGTGCGAAGATGTACCCAAATGAAATGCAATCGCCCGAAACCCTTATTGTTAATATTTTGCGAACATGAAAAAAGGGGAATTTGAGTTCAACTTTATATGCGCTTTGTTTCATTGTTACACATTACACAAAAATACAAAAAAGAAAAAAGTAACTTGTCCTTTCCTATGTGAGCCGCTTTATTGAAAAGCTAGTGATTCGCACATTTTCACTTGCCACCGCTTATTTTCACACCGTTGTACAAACTGCGTTAAAAGCACTTAACGTTGAAAGGTTCTTGATGAGCCTGAAGCAATGCGAGGATAAGTGGCAGGATTGTAAATCACAAGAGTTTCTGGTTATAAAGACAAACAACAACAACAGCCGACCACAGCCGGGGAATATGGCTAACTTGCAAATCTCCCGTAAGCCCACCTTAAGCCTACCAAACATAAATAACTATAGGTAACAAGTTAAAGACCTTAACTGTAAACTAAAGCTTTTAGATCTATAATATTGTTTGCTGCAAGGATTTGTAGCTAAGATGAAAAACTAGTATAACCCTCTAAAGTTATCACTTTCCAGGATTAGGTTAGTATTTAAAATCTTAAAGTAATAAATAATTGGTTAAAACTATTTTTCCACCAGAGTTAAAATCTAACCCGTTTAAGTCGTTGTTAAAATTACCAGCTATAAACCTCAAATTTATTTTCGTCAAATTTACCGGAAGTTCAAGAATTGCCTATATTGGAAGAAACCGTAAAACCATTTTTTTAATACGTAATAAGAATATCAAAGCCCATACAGAAGTAGGTATCATTTTGAACGTTTCAAAATAAATAAAGAGTTATTCGAAACGTCCAAAATGATACCTACTTATGTATGGGCTTTGATATTCTTATTACATCTTACTACAACCTCCAACCATTATGCTCCTTAAACAATCTCTAATTATTTTATTTACCGGAAGTGCGCTTGGAAACTGCAAGCTTCGGGGAGTTTCCCTTATGTCGTCATCAATGTCGTCATCATCGAACACCTCAGCAAACGTCACACGTGACATTATTACGTCACGATACACCTCCTATTGTTACGGGACAATCTGCGAACAAATTATTTCATTTATACATAATCAAGAATGCGTTGTGACGTAATAATGACAAAAGTCTGCGCGCCGAAAGGCGAAAAACATGAAATATTTTTTTTTACCGAACTTATATGCACACGATTTCAAAACTCATTAAAAATCCGCTTCTCAATAAAATACAATGAGTTTATGGTTTAACTCAGTTTCTCACAACAAATGCCGAGCATTGAACACTCGGCGTCCGATTGTACTTAATCGCCAACAATTTATTGCAAAACCCTATAAAAAACCTTCCAACAAAGAAGAACAACAAAGTTATACTTTTTATCGAAACCTCTGTATATAAACTGTTGCTACCAAAACCTCTTTATGTTAAGCAACTTTGCTGCCAAGCAACTTGCAAGTCTCACAAATGCCCGCTAATATCTTCCACACAGCAGAAAGTTTGGTGATTGCAAAAGTGTTGTTTCAGGTTTGGGTTCTCACTCTAATCCAACTCACTTCCTCAAACCAACCTTCTAGACTAACGTTTCAACCGCTCGCACACTCGACGTTGTGACGTTACTTTCACACGCGCGATACATGCGTGCTCAACCATGCGTGACGCAACTTGCAAGAGGGTGAGAGTCTGTTGTGACGTAACAAACAACCGCTGTCTAACAATGAAATTATATAACTGTGGCATAAATGGCGCTGTATTTCGTTAAAATAACACCGGATATACTAAGTGTAAAGATAAGGCAACTGCTTGCTGCGATATTTATTAAAAAAAACAAAATATTTGTTTGCTTTTGGTATTCAGATAAAAAATCAGCGAAAATCCTGAATAATTTATATATTTACACATTACACAGTCATATTTTAAGCATAGAAGAAACAACATGAAAGCTGAAAGACTTGTAGATAAAGTTGTGTCAAGTGCGGAATAAATCACCACGTTTGAAAAGGGTTGTTTGAAATGTTCGCACAAAGCGCTTACTTCTAAAGACTTGTGCTTGAAAGACCTTAAGCCTACTAACACCTCACTATAACAACAACAATACAACTTCAAAGCACTCTCCCTTAGCCGAACAAAATTAAATCTAAAGTATTGTGACGTCAGTGTTGAAACAATGTCGTCGCGCGCTATACAAACAATAGCTCCAATGTCCCGCGAAAGTTTGGTTCGGAAATAACTTGCACCGCAAACAAAAGCAACTATTTTCATTATTGACAAGAAAATGTAAATTTAATAAAAAAAAAAAGTAAACTTTAACTTGATTTAAAAACAACGAAAAATTGGTAAACCGACAAACGGTGGCGAATATATTTAATGCATTTCGAGATTTGCTCGAAAATTCTTTCAATATTAAAGCACATTTTTTTCGTCCCCAAAGTTAGGCGATAAATAAAAAGATTGGACGCTTGTATTTCTCTAGTAATGCGCAATAACGACTTAAAAAAACTCAATATAGTCGCTTTCAGTGACGTCATTTTACGCGTAATGACGTCATAAAACACAAAGTTTTGAATAAAGAACAACATAAGTTCAACACCTATAGCAAAACCTGTATTTTACATGTTAACAGCTTTAAATTAAAATAACTTTATCTTGCGAATGCATTTTGCAAATTTATTATTTATTTAACTTTTAAGCAGATTTAAGGCAAAATATACATGATTAACCAACGTTATATGCTCTTAATTTCGAAATAGACGTTTGAGTGAACCACTTAGTTCGCGTTGTCAAAACAAGACGATTACATTCTATCACTCGGCATGTTTTCAAACTGTCGAACGACCAAATAACAGACAGGTATTTTCACCACACAAGAACTGTTAAATGATATATGGGAGCAAATTCTAGCAAAGTTCACTGTTTTGCGTCGAAACATTGTAAAGTGTGTTGGTAGCGTTAAAACAACAACAAAGTAGCTCACAAAGTGTCAGTGATATTTTGGGCCAAAAGTTCGTAAACTTGAACTTGATCTTTACGCCATCGACTTTGCGCGTTTTAATATCACCAAATATCGCTCATTTTTGACACCGAACAAACATTACAAGCCGGTCGCTAATTGATCAAAAATGTAGGTACGCTATCGCCTTGCAAAATCGACATATACTTGGGTGCCTAGAAAGGTGACAATTTAAAGGCGCTCTGATATATGGGAGAAATTCTAAAAACTTCACAGTTTAACGTGGAAACATTATTAAGTGTGTTAGGCGTGTTAACACAACAAAGTATAAAGATGTCAGTGATATTTTCGGGTCAAAAAACAAAGACATAACGTTATTTGGAACATCGCCATATACTTGGCTGTTAACAAAGGCGACATTATGAAGGAATGTCGCATAAGTATACCTGGCTCAATTAAACCAAGCACAGTCACGGTTGAGCGGGCGCTGTGGGCAATTGCTCAAAATCGCATGACGTTTCAAGAGGGTAGGGTGGGGGTGAAATTTCAGCAGAAACCCTGGGTAAGTGAGTGAGGGGGTTTAAGGGTTTCAGGTCTGGGGTTAAATCGAGCCATAGATGAAAGCGTTGAAAGGTGCGTGAGCAAGCCTGCTGAGGAGAAGTCTGCATTAAAACATTCGGCGAGGTTAACTTGCTTAAGTTCACACACCTCAGTGGTTGACCAAGTGTAGCTTCACATTAAGTTCTGCAAACCAAGTTGTTTTAACACAAGATTTCTTATATTTTTCACAACTTGCAACTCCCAAATGTACACGGGTTATAATAATAAGAACAACTTTTTGAGCAAAACGTCTTAGAACTTGCGCCATCTTTCACCTGTTTAAATATTCAACTATACCGTCCCTAACTGCTTCTTAACCCACTGACAAGTAAAAAAAGTTATCCCCTTTCGATTTTATGAACATAACATTCAGGCTCCGCAAGTTTGACCAAATGATTAAACCTCTGTTGCGATTTGTATTTGGGTGAAACTGGCGAGTCCAGGCTGGCCGACTGAACACGAACTTGTTTTCCGCTAAGTGTGACGTCACGCCGAATTCAGGCGAATAAAACCAAGAGGAAATTACCATCCGAGCGTAAATCCACTTTATTGTCGATTATGGAGCTAATTTATACAATTACACAAGCTTGGCAAAACAAGGTTAATTTGCGAGTTATTTAAGGGCGATATTGCTGCGAATAACAACGCTAGTTACAAAGCATTAATTAAGCCTTTCAGCAGTTACTGCTGTTGCAAAGAAATCTTTATTCGATTATGGCATTATTTTGAAAGGCTTTTGATTGAATATAACGTCATACAAGCCCTACCACTGGAATATTCTAGCAACCAGTGTCTCCCTGGATACTTGAACCGATAAAACAAATAAGTAGGATGAATTGCCCAACTGCTGCGTGGCATGATCGCTTGACCGACAGAATTTGGACAGAACCAAAGTACGGCCTGGGGTTAAAATGTTGCCATAATGAACTAAATACCTTTATTAGTACTTACTGAAATATTAGTAAAACTACAAACTTGTGTGTTTCGTTTATAATCAAATCAATAGCGTTCGAAACAACTTTTTATTTATACCCCGCAATCGCCACACCGAACAGTTATCCGTCTTTTTTTAAAAGGTTTGGTGGCCCCTGGTTAAGAACAAAAATTTTTAACCATGGTTTTGGGAAAGTAAGTATCGACCAGATTAGATGCAATTCATGCATCTTTACAACACCAAATTTTCGCAATTGTTTGATAATTTGGCGAAGTAAAAAAGGCAACTTTGAACAAAGCAGCTTTGACACAAGCTACACGTAAAGTACACACTATTGGCACACGGGGATTTCCCACAGGTGATCTAACGTACAAAGGGAGGAGCTTTCTGGTTTGTTCTAAGGCCTGAAATGACCTTGGTTTGGTTTCAGGGCCGATTAAATGACCTTCGACTAAAGGGTATTTTTGCTGCTTCGTTAAATGCAATTGGGGGGACTTAAACATAGTTTTGTGTTGGAAAGTATTCTGCGGAAAAACTTAAAGTGGATGGGAGTTGGAATAATACGAAGGTGGCTAAAACAAAACTTGAAAATAAAACTTCATTGCTTTTAAAATTAATGCCTTGAATAAAGAGTTCAACTTACAGACCAAATAATCTTGTCTACATTCATGTCTTAACATAATAAATTGCTTCATACAACCTCAAAAACCACTATGACGTCGATAATAAACATTGTTTAATTGGAACATTTACACAATGTAGTTTTTCCCAAACCTTCAATATTGGGAGGTTTTTGAGTGAAATCAATATCAGTTCAAATACATAAAGCCGATAATTCGATTTAGGAAGGTCAGTGTGCTGAAGCCAAGCTCGAGTTTTATCCAACTTTCTGTCAGCGACCCGGAGTAATCGAATTTCTGCGCATAATTACTCCGATCAAACTAGCATTAGGTCGTTGGATGGCAGCTAATTTGCTAATAGCGGGCTTAACATAATTTAAAATTAATTCCAAGCACAGGAAATAATTCCAAGTCAGACGTACACCTTTACCTTGACTTACAGGAAAATATCAGATGTATTTCGAAATCCATCTTTCTATAGCAGTTGCAAATAGAGAAATCGTTTCATATCAAATTAATTTAGGTCGCGTTTCCCAACGAAAAAACATCTGATCTACAAACACTTCAGTTTTCTATTTGTTCCGTCTTTAAATTATGGAACAACGCATCTTTGGAAGTCCGTTTTACAGAAGCGAAAATAAAACTTTGCAGGTCGGGAAAGACAAGAAACATTAAAAAATCCATAAAAAATTTGCTTGTAAATTGACACAAAGTCAAACAGAAGATGATATTTTCACTCCAATAATTGAGTCACGAAGCCTGCGCATTTTCTAGTTTTTCGCTTACGCCATTTTTATACTTTGCCTTACTTGAAACACCTCGTACACGACAAAGCTACAAACAATAACCTTGTGAACGAGCAGCAAAGCGCCATCTGCCGAGATATCGCCACAAACTTCAAAGTTGTTCGAACTTCTTGCGAGAAGAAGGTTCAGCTACTTTCGTCACTCGACTTACATTCCACCTCACACCAAAGTCGCACGGGGGTACTTGTCTCCCCCTTAACCCCTGGTTATCAGTATTATTCGGTCATAATGCGAAATTTCTCTACAGTGACACAACAATAGTTAAAGCGAGGTTGTCACCCGTTTTGTGCCAAACTTTCTGCAAAACTATTTTCTGACGACTTTTTTGAGGAATTGTGAGTAACCGCGCGTGACCAGCCAAGCGTGAACATGTGTTGTTACGAAACAATGGCGAAATGTGACGTTTGTGAGAGAACAAACACAGAATTGCCAGAGTTTGGATCAAATTTCGGGTAAAAGGGTGAAACTGGTGGGTACAAACATGGGGAATCCCCTACATGACTGCTCGGGTGAGACCAACACCACAGGTTCTTTACGTTTTAGCTCGGGGAAGCGTTGTGGAAACGTCAAGATGCCAGTGCTGTTTCAAAATACAGGGAACTTAAGACTTTATGTAAATCTTCCTGTAGTTTGTATTTACGCCATTTTCTAATAAATTAAGCGTAAGGCAAGTTAAAACAAAGATTTAACAATTAAAGATTAGGCTTTTTGAATTAGGAAAATCGTTAACAGGAGTTAGGCTCAACGCTTAATTTAAAAGCTAACTTAATTACACAAAACCTTAATTAAGTTTCGTTTGATTAACTGACTGATTACTTTTAAAGTTACTTCACTGCAATGTATTGGGTGTTCTTTAAACATACAGAAGTGTATGCAGTTTTAACAACTTCAAGTTAAATGTTTTACTTTTGTCACTTGGTAACTAACTTTTTGTCTAAACCCTTCACATTACGTCACACAAATTCTTCACATTACGTCACACAAATACTTCACATTACGTCACAAAACTTTGTTTTTGTGCGAGTGAAACGTCAGTGCTTTGACTGAAGTCCAAGGTTGTAAATCTTGGTTTAGGACGTTTAGTTTTTGGTTTAACACGTTTATTTGGCAAATTTAGTGGAAAAGTTTCTTAACTCAACCAACAGAAGCTGGCCGATTTTTGACACGAGCAGCCCGTGTTAGCACAAACGTTAGGCTGGAACAAAACACACAGAAACCGAGGTGTGCGGATATAACGTGATGTCAGGGTTTGTTAAGGATGAAAAACGATTTGTTATTTTACCGCTGAGGCCTATACTCAGACAACAAGTGGGTCTACGGTAACCCTTACTCTGCCACAAACTCAATATCACCGACTTCTAACAATCAAAGTTACTTTACTAGTTGTATTTTCTTTATGCGGAAATTATGGTTAAAATATCTCTTAATATGTGAATAATAATAATTATCGCGTGTCGCACACGCAGCAAATTTGTCGCGTGTCGCTTACGGCAAGTAGCGCTGACCAATGGCGACAATCACTGTTGGTTTGGTAAGTCTTACAAATATCTGACGAATGGCGGAAAATATTACAACAACAAAATGGAACAAAAAATAATGTATTATTGGAAAAAGTTGCGCAAAAGTTGTAGTGCTTAAACTTGCCACAAACATTTGGATCAAGGGCCCCCACTTGCACTTTAACCTCACTCACACAACGCGCGACGCCTTAGTGTGACGTCACAACCGCCGCAACGTGTTGCAGGCATTTTCACACCGCTTCACGCGGAGTTGCGAGAAACCAGGCGGTTGTGGTTCCGGGAAAGCACCGATAAGATTACCGGGAAACTAGAAACGAACGTGAGAGAATTTGAAAAAATCACAAACTCACAAAAGAAAGAAGAAGAACACATGCACAAACGCACGCGCACGCGCACATACAAGAAGGCACATACACAAACGCACGCGCACATACAAGAAGGCACATGCACAAACCCCTTCGACATTCAATCCAATGCTAAGTAATCTACGTGAGCATATTTTTACATTAGATCAAGCGTCGCAACTTACTTTTCAGAAATATAATAAACCAATATGATGTTTAATTTAAATTCAAATAATGTTCCAATGCGGTTTGGTAACTTATATTTTGCACGTAGCGTCCCCAACGCATCCTTGTAGTAGCTAATCCCCTTTTGTTAAAATGATCGACCTTTTAAAATGCGATCTCTCCCTTTCGCCATATTCAATTAAGCTAATATAACCTCGAATGACATGGTTAATTTAATAGTATTAAGAAAAACTCGCAAAGCCAAAGCAGGTCAACAATATACAGCAACCACCAACACACTGCCATGGTTACGTACACACCCTGGGTTACAATCAATGCTTAATGAGGTGGAACGAAGATTGAGCACAAAAGAACTCCACAATTCCAAGTATCGAGTCGCGAGAAAGCAAGATTAAAACCTGGGACTCATTTATTAATGCTTCACTCAACATTAATAGTTGCTATCCACAATAAATTCCAAAGGGAACGTAGCCGGCTCAAAACTTGCCCCAAATCGTGGCGAACAATCTGCTTTGCACAAACTGTGGGACAAACAGCTCGTTCACGCTTTGCTCGTGTGTACCAAGGAAAGCAAAGCGAGTTTAACGTTGAATAAACTCAACAAATTACTGGCTGTGTTTATTTTTATTACTTATTAAATCCAACACAAAAGTGTCGCAGCCCAATATCGAAATGTCAATCAAGTGAAGTTAGTCTTTGTTATTTACATTTCCCCCAATATACTTGACTGACACGGAGATAAAACTCGCGACCTTAACACGATTCAACATTGTCGTCAATAAATTGAGGCGCAACGAACATTTTCCTCCAATTCGTGAATAATTTATCGACAAGAAATGTGGCAACAACCCCCCAAACAACAAGTGGGGTGTTACGTCATAATGCTTATTGTTGGCACGAGTGGGCAAATCTTGAAGGTTTTAAATCGATCTTCTTGCAGATCAACCAGGTGCAGTTTCAGTATGAATTGAATGTTTGGAAAGGAGGTTCTAACTTAACCAGGTTCGAAGGAGCGATTCCCGCGAATAAGCTGCATTGAGTGAGTTTGTCCCCAACTTCAACGATTGGAACACTACAACCAATCAATGCTAACACACTACCAGCTGTGAAACCAAACGAGGTTTGCGAAGTTAGTTTACCAAGCGACCTCGAACAATATCCGCGGGTCAAGGAGCGATTCCTGCAGGAAAGCTGTCAGTTATCGATCAGAGAAATGACAAGTTGTGGTGGTAAGCCGTAACGAAATAGAAGGTAGAACAGCGGTTCCCAAACTTTTCAAAAATTTTTGCCTGGCGGGCCCGTTGCAATTATTTTGATATTTCGCGGCCCTATAAAATTTCAAGGGTCAGTTGACGCATGTTTCTTGTAGTACACTAGTTCAGTCACGATTCTTTCTAATGTAACAACCTTCTAACTCAGGGTGGTCCACGGTTGACTGCATCGCCGGCCACAATATTTCTTGCATATTTTTGCGGGCCACATAAAGTAGGCTAAATGCGTACCAGGAGCCGATCAACGTTTTTCGTTTGGTCGAGGCATGAAATGTTTAAAGATAACGTCACAAAGTAGCATCGAAAGACGGATACGCTCCAGAAACTTGCTTATGTCGTCGAACTTGTGCGCGGTGTGCAATGGTGTGCGCGAAGCGCGAAAAATTTGCGTATTTGACAAAAATTTTAATTAGAAGACTGCATTTTATAAGCGTAGAAATGTTCGCGTATGTTGCATACTCCCCAATCGCTAAATTACAAAGACGTTATCATTTCGCGCAAAAAGGTTTAATTAACCGGATCAATTTGGCTGAAAATGCAACTGGGTTTGGACCACCCTGTTCTAACTAACGCGAACGATTCGCTGATAGCACAGCATAATAGATGCTTTATGATGTCACAATAGACATCATAAAACACGCTATGATCGAATAATAAAGCATAACTAAAGAAAATAAAGATGGCAGATAATGTTTAAAACCTTAAAAGACTAATTCTCCTTGCGGACCCCCTGAAACTGCTGTACGGACCCCAGTTTGGGAACCGCTGAGGTAGAATAACCTTTGCAGTTAAGCCGTATAAGAGAAGTTATTGTCACCTGGAAATACCGCCGTCTCCGTGAATTTATTTAAACTAAGTTTCCAGTTGTATATTTGAGAACGACTGTGAAAATAACATCAGGTTAAGGTTATTGTTTTACACCTAATACGTCATCTCTCAAATTTTTTGTGCATTCTGTTGAGAAAATAATTCTACTTTCCTCCAGGCAACAACAGAACTTTTCGTTTCACATTTATATATGTTCAGACACAAACGTTAGAAATATAAAAAACCTGAGCATTGTATTATGTTTTGTAACAGCGGGCACGCCAGGGGATTCATACGCGGCTAATGCACAATATAAGGCAGTTTCTCAAACTTTTAAACTTGTGGAACTAAAAACCAAAAACAAACTCTCCCGTAAACGCTATTTCCACTTGAAGCTTAACAATCACCCTTTACAACAAAACTACAAAACAAGGTTGTTGTAGGTAAATAAAAAACACAATTATTTAAATATAAGTAGGCGTCTAGAACGAAGTTAAATGATATTTTTTTCTGCGTGTTTCTTAATAAATCGCCAATTCGCACAAATAACCGCTCTATAAAATATTTTCAACTGCAAAAAATCAAGGTCTGAAAAGACTCTTTGCTTTACAAGCCATAAGTATGAGCTTAAACAACACACTTGGCATAAACCAGCATTACGCATAAAACACATTTCAACGCTTTGCATAAAGCTGTTCTCCATTTATATAGCAGTGTCCATTTTGCAGATGGGAGCTCACAATTCACAATAAACTATAAACAAGCAAAAAAAACTAGCTTGAATTGCAAAAACATCACGTTGGTGATAAAAACACTAATTCTTGCCAAACATCACACGAAGAAATTCACTAGATCTTAACTCGCCAGAAGCAATCCACAAAGTTTACCCTTTCTTAACTTTGCGCAAACAGCGATAAGTCCGTATTTACCAGATCTAAAACACGGCTCTAGTCATCAATAATACATGCGACCTTAACAAACTGCCTTAAAGCGAAAAACTTGCGACATATTCCTTTATTTGCTCACTGCGCGTCATAAACAGGTTTCGCGCGTCAAACCTCTCTTTCATCGACGCGACAAAGTCTGGCAAGGCAAGGTTTTCGAAAAGCGATTTTTTACGGTTGTTTTTTGTCAATTTTTTTTACAACAAATTTGTTTCTTGGTTTAGTGTTAAATCGGTCGGTTAACCTCATATTAAAAATGTGTGAAAATATTTTGACATTTGAGTTTTCTTGAGTTGAGTCCTAATTAATCAAAGCAATGTTAAGGAAATAGTTAGTGGATAAAATATTCAGATTTTCTGTCAATCATTTTAAGACAATTCTTATAAACAAAATTAAATATAACCCTAGATCAGGGGTTCTTAAACTGGGGTCCATGGACCCCTTGGGGGTCCGTGAACTAGTTTTAGGGGGTCCATGAAAAACAAATTAAAACATTGGTGTATGTTTAAGAAGTAATAAATTAATCAAAGAAAACGGTTTGGTTAAAAATAAAACGGTTTTGCACTGAATGCATTAAGACCCCATCTCACTTTTACATTTTTTCACCGAAATCAGCAGATTTCTGAAGTCTATTTGTATTGTGACGTAATTTTTATGACGTCATTCTTGATTTTTTTTGCCTACCGTGGTCCATGGGAGGCAAAAACAGATTTTAGGGGCCCGCGGCAAAAAAAGTTTAAGAACCCCTGCCCTAGATCAACGGTGTCCAACCTGCGGTCGTCGATGAATAATTGTGCGACCGTTGACACATATTTTAATAAGCATGTGTTGGCGGCCGTGTCCGTGCTTCCTTGCGTTAATGGTTGACGTGCTAAATGCAGATTAGATTTTTTTGCGACTTTAGGGAGTGCAGTTAAATCAGTGATCTAAGCTCTTTCGCTTCATTTTCAGTGAACAGATTACTTGTGCGCTAAAAATGACTTGATTTTCTTGATTGATTGATCCACAAAGAAATCATTGTAGGATATGTGTAACGATCTGAATGGAGATGCCACATAAAGAAAAATAAGAAATGATGATACACATTTAACGGTGAGATCGGCCGAGAGAGAATACATGGAGGGTTAAATGGCCAGACCACACACACCAAAAAACAAAAAATAATAAATCATAAACCACAGACAGTAGCTGGCGGCCATACATTGATACAAACTTGCGTTTTACCTCATGCTTAAATTGGAATTTTAATACAGGTCTAAAATTAGACGCGGTTTTTATGTTGTAGGCCAGTCAGACAACTGTCTACCGTTGCTGGTCATCAGATTGGCTACAAGCAATGTTATCAGGGGTGGATCAAGATGTGGCACTTGGCCATGCCCCCTAAAAGTATTTTTTTGGCAAATTTCCATGCATCTACTTTTTTTTAAACTTCTATCTGTTTTGTTGTGTTTTAGTCCCTTTGAAGTAAATCCGTTAATAACAAAGGTGCTACGTATAAAATCCAATTTTTTTTTGGTTTAAGAACATAAATGCCAGTGTTTATAACAATCTTATGTGCTTACACCCATTTCGATTAAATTAAAAGTTTTGCCAAATCTAAACGTATTAAACGCATTTTTTTCGCGCTTCGCGCGATTCATCTGCATTTAGGTTCCATATTTTCCCTCGAGTTCGTTAGAGTTCGTTAGACAACAAAACGTCTTTTCAATATGACGTCACGATTTGACAACTTTTTTAGTCATTCCTAAAAAAATTCAACTAGCGGCCGTGAGAAAATTAAGACTGTCAATGCGGCCGTCAAGAGCTAAAAGGCTGGGCACCCCTGCCCTAGATAAACCTAAAGATTCAAGTGATCGCAGTGTATTATAACTTATCAGTGACTCGGTAACGCTTTGTTTCCTTGTATTTTATTTTTGACAGTTGACAAAAACGAGTCGAAGTTTGATTTAATCTGTTTCGGCGTTTTACAAATTTAATCGGGTCGAAAAAGCAAAAGTAGTCTGGTTCAGCAACTTTAACCGAACAACTTTCATTTTCGCACAAATCCACGACATCAAGACAAAATGCCACATCATTTAAAATTAAGCGGGTGGCCATAGCGGGGCTTAACTGACAGGTGACACTCGGACGGGTGACAGTGACGATGTTACGACTGACAGGTGACGGTGACGATGTTGCATTGGCAGGTGTCAGTCATGTGACAACTTGATACTTGGCTTGCTGTGTGCGACTGAATCGTTCGAGTCTTTTAAAGTTTTAGAGCTGGTTAAGTTCCAATAAATTCAACAACACATTATTATCCGACGAAACCTCGCGGCTTTCAGGTTGCGCGCAATATGAAAAAAGTATATTAGCAACAAATTTTCACTTGAGTTTATGTTTCTTGTCTTAAAAACAAAACTACAAAAAACCCTGCATGGAATTTATATTTCGAGAAACTAAAGACAATTAGGAAACATGGAGTTGAGAAAACATATCAGTTAACTTACACAGCGAAATGTTACCATAAAGCAGCTAAACCTTGTCAACCCCTGGCCCGTTAACTAACCCAGGTCTTCAAAACCCCTAATTCTCATGCTAGTAAGCAATAACGTCCTAGTTTTAAAAGTCATTCTTGGAAGTGTCAATTGGCAGTTTACGAGGTCGTGAAGGCGAAACTTTAGATAAACTTCTGGAAAACTTTGTTGGTTTCCGGTTTACTCCGACATTGTATTCAGGTCAGATTTAATGCGCGGGAGCCGAGCAAGAAGCGTCCATCAAGTTTACAGCTTCCAGCAGAAGCAGCTATGTAAACTACGGTGGTTTGAGGAGGAAGGAAATGCTTCAATTCCCGCAACCTTTCTACGCCGACACTTACTGGCTGGCTGGTTGCGTTCTACACCAGGATCGCACAACATTTCGCAGGTTACAACAAAATACCACTGCATGTTCTGTCGCTGCCAGGCATGCTTTACTAACGAGGTGTTCTTTCAGCAATTTGTTATTTATTTTGACGACGTTTTGACTTCCTATACCGGGTGTCCTTATCAAAGCCTGAAACATTACTCCACCCAAATAATTCTTTTAATTGACTATTCACGAACAACTTTAACGGTTTGATTGTTGTTTCTAAAGAGTTCTGAGTTTTTTTTAAAACAACTTTTTCGCAATTTAGTTGCAAAGCCGGGATAACACCGCTTGTGTAAGCTGCGGGACTAAGGTACAAATGCAACCGGAAAACGAAAATGTGTTCTTAAGTTGGCTTTAGTTTCAATTTAAGTTCTCGACAAAAAATATTGTGGCAGTGGTTTTACGGCGCATTTAAATAGAGTGCTAATATCACAGTGAATTCAGCAAACTTTTAACCAGTAGCAAGAATCGGATTATGCTTACTTTGTTCTGCTTCAGTATATTGCCCGCAATTCAGCGTTTAAATTGTGCGTAAACATTGTAAAAATCCAACGGTTTTTTTACGGATTTCGCGTGTTTTTATTTCTATTTTCTGGTGGTAACAATCTCAGGTTATGGAGGATTTTGCAATTTTGCGTCAATTTATTGCAATTGACTCGGATTTATTGTAAATTTCGCGGATTTATTTAATTTCGATTTCCTTTGGCGTCAGAAGATTGAAAGTCAACAAAAAAGTCGATTATTCACGTCAAATGCTTTTATAAACAAAGTTCATATCAACTTGTGGTTAATGTTTTAGTGAAGGTAATTTATTCAAACCCGTAAGCATCATTGTTAGGCTCCCCAATAAATATCGCGCTATTGCGTCACAAACGAAATCGCGATTCTGCCGCACAAGTAGCCTGGGGATTCCCCAACACGCTTTTGTGCAACCCGTATGACGTCACTATTGAGTTTGTGGCGTAAGTTGAGCGTGAGATGTTGAAACACTTGAAGCTATAGTTGTTTTGATGAAATGATTAAAGGTAACACATTTTTTGGCGTGATAATAGAAAAAAACGTAGCAGTCCAAAACAAACAAATGACTCCAACTTCTGTAATAACGCTTTCGCATCCAACTTAAAATAGCTGAGCTTTTATTGACACAGCACTAAACGATCGTCTTTCGCAAAATCATTTAATTAGGTTACTAGGTCTAGTTGGGATCACAGAAGTAACCAGCAATAAATTGCCGAAAACGTTGGTTTCAATCAGGTTATGTTAACCTTAGCAATGTTCACTCCCCAAAAGGTGAGAATCCAACGGCAGGTCGGCATTACAATAATGTGCTGATTTGAACACTGTGTGGCTCGGATCCAGCCAACCACAGCCGAGTGCATTAGCGGGAAAATACCGGCGCCAATCGATAGAAAATGACGGCTAACCTTTGTCGGAAGAAAAATACTTTTACGCTCAAATTAACGAAGCAAGCAAAGACCTTTAGATTATTGGCAGCGGTTTAAGGCCCGAAGGAAATTATTCACGGGCGGCGTAACTTGTAAGAGCGCAGAAAAAAAAGTCACGGTAAATGTTTCTTCCCCACAACTTGGTAGCAACATAAACACTCATTCTGAATTGGCCACATAACAATCAACTTTCCGTTCTGTTTGTTTAGTTAGGCTAAGGCTTCTGTATAGAACTTTATAATAAAACAATTGAGATATTGCAAATCCCGATGGAGATAAAACAACCTAAACGTTTCGGTGGTTCCCCTGAGTTGGGATGAATGACGTAACCTAAAGTTAGGGAAATTTTTACGGAAAAAAATGACAAACTTCATTTTAACTAATGAAAGACACATACAAACATATGTGTTTAATAACATCCGTGATCTAGCCCCTCGGAAGTTGCTTTATGACCAACGATTATGGCTTCCGTATCAATAGCAACTTCCGAGGGGCTAGATCACAGATGTTATTAAACACATATGTTTGTGTGTGTCTTTCATTGATTGATACGGACTGATGATCCCCCAGTGTGAAGTTGCTTGTACTAACAAAAATGTGCAAGTATTGGCGCATGGTTGTTTCTCGACTCGCTACTCTCTGAGCCTGCATAGCTCAGTTGGTAGAGCGACGGTCCCGGCTTGACCGGAGGTCGTGAGTTCGAACCTCGCTGCAGGCCAGTTGTTTTTCTGGCTTGCTTTGCTTGCATCATAGATCGACAGATTCGGCGAGTCTGCGATGGCTTTTCGGTGTACTGTTCATTTTAACTAGTTCTGTCACACATGACTGAACTCTATTGCCGCT
The DNA here is from genome assembly GCF_963924565.1 of Ascidiella aspersa. NCBI lineage: Eukaryota > Metazoa > Chordata > Ascidiacea > Phlebobranchia > Ascidiidae > Ascidiella > Ascidiella aspersa. Next base: position 26,496,921 of record NC_139454.1, read on the forward strand.
TTGTTTACTTTCAAATGTTTGGCGCCGACTTTTTCACAAACACAACATCTTCGAAAAGTTTGTTTTTATTAAAAGTTCAAAAACACCGAAGATAAATAATTGCATAGGCATTATGACGTCATAATTACTTGGAATTAAGTCATGCAGGCGCCAAACACGCGATAAAACAAAGGAACGAATAAAGCCTTTGTGACGTAATATTGCATTTCGGCGATTTTCACTTGGGGTGCTATTTTCCAGTAAGAATATTTTTATTTATAAGGTTTGACTTTGACCGGATAACTTGCGAACCTGTATCGCCACCCAGCGGAACTTAGTATGTTCAACAACACCACCTAGCGGAGGATCACGTATACTTTGTTTGCGGGATTTAAACGTTTTCTCACAAATTTCGATTTTGGATCTTCCAAATATATACAAACGTCTGTACGACGGGATAAAAATGTAAAACAAGGAAAATGATTGGGATTAAATGACAAATTTATAAATAGTGGTATTAATTAATTATATTAAACTTAATAACAAAATAATTATAAGGCCTATGAGTAAAAACTAAAAAAAACAATAAATACTAAATACAATTTATTACATAACAATCACAAAATTATTCTTTAAATCCTCGCAAACAAGAATATCCGGAATGACCGACCTTTAACCCCGCAACCTTACAAGCGAACCCCACTGACCCGGGTAAGTCCCTTCCGTGGTACAAGGCGTGGACGGTTCCGGCCAGAAAGGTGTCCCCGGCGCCGAGAGTGTCCACCACCTTGTCAGGGGGGACGGCAGGGGTGGAACCGGAACCACCTTGGGACCCGGAAACCCCGTAAGAAGCCCCCTCTTCACCCCATGGACAAACAATGTAAGCTCTGTGAACAATGGAAACAAGTGTTAAGCTTGCATGAAACAATGTAAATGTTATGAGATGAGCAGATGACCTTAAAGTGGCCACATAGCGCAGTCACAAAAACACAACATGTGCACAGTAATCTAATTTCAGTTTAATGAAGCAAACAGATTGCAGAAAATGTGCGCCTCTTAGTAAGTGTTAAATTAAACAGTTCAGTGATATAACCACAGGGAACGAAGCTTGCATTTGATGCACTTACACAGTAATCCATTTTTTTTACAATACACAGTAATCCATTAAGTATACATTTTACAGGATGAAGTGTAACTAAACACATTCCAAGTTGGCGTGCAGGGTTTTTTATAACACCATTTTTCCACCCTAAATATTGCTAAACACTCACCACACAAGTTGTAACCAACATCTGTTTAATGAACTTACAAATTGCAGGAGACAAGGCAAATTAACAACATAAAAAATCACACTTCTAAATTAACTAGGTTTTATGAGAAAGCAGAAAGGTGCGCGTCAGTTGGCTACAATCTACCACGAGTGGTAGCTGCTCATGATTTGCAAAAATGTGTTATGTAACGTCACAAGGAAGGTCTCTAAAGTCATAATGAAAACAACAAATATGAGTTTTACTTGGTGATAAGTGAAACAACATTCCCCCCCAAAGACTGCTCCTGAAGAAACCCACACCTAGCACATTACAGCTTGCTTTGCAGTGGTTTTGATTAACTCAATATCACATCATCATGCAAGTATCCCTACAAGATGGTTTTTGCGCCTATTTATTGCTATAAGAGCTTGTTAACCTTAGGTAATGTCCAACTTACCCATGTTTTGCCAGTGGTTTGTATTTTTCAATGGCTTCAGGAGCCGATTTGCAGCCGAAATGCTCAACATACTCTTGGCCAATCACAATCTAATCAATATGGAACCACTATTAAGTTCTTTATGTAAAAAAGATAAACAAGCACGGTTTTGACTGCTAAAATATAAGTTGTTTTAATGTGAAATGAAGTTTTCCAGAAATACATTCTTACAAGATCAGCGTGTTTCATCAATCGTTCAAGTCTGGTTCGTCGAATGCTTTCCAGTTCCACAGAAATCATAATTCGATTGTCTTCTTGTTGAGCGTTGTTGTATGCCACCATGTGGTCAATCATAAGAACAACTTCGTTGATGTTTCGACCCTAAAAACAAAACAACCAGCAAATATTTTAAACAAAACCATCATAACATCAAGTATTTTATAGTTTTACGGATTTATGTTATTCGGTGAACCTAACAAAAACAATGTTCTTTCTTGAAAAATAACTGCATTTAAATAGTGATAAATAGATACCTCAAAATGGACCCAGGCATATTCTTCCAGATTTAACTTCTTGAAATCTTTTAAACTAGGTTCGGGCAATCCACTAAGAACATATTGTTTTAGATAATTATATTAACTTGTAGAAATGTTCTAGAACTTACTCATTGTTGTGAAGTATTGTCCTGCTGTCATTTCCTTTGTTCAAAACAATGACAGAGAACGGCAAACTAATATTCTCCTTGAAAAGAATGTGATCCATACAAACTCCAAACTCAGCCATTCGCTTCGTTACAAATCTATAGAAAACAAATACGTATGAAAATGAATTCATAAAACAATTAGCATTATTGTTTGCAATCAAGGTAAAATAATATTAATTTGAGTAATTTTACTTGCTTTTCAGTTTTTTTATGTTTGCTTTTTTTGTATGTAAGCACAGAAAGTAAAAATTGGTTAGGTCACCAAAATTAAGAAAGCGATACAATGGATAACATACATCTAGTATTAGCACCAATGGTTGAAAAGCATCAACACGTTATAATGATTGTATGGAAATATTCTCTGTGCAAGTTTGTTTATACAAATAAATCCTTTACCCTGTCATTAGTTCGGATGTGAAGTCGCTGGTCGACTTCGGTAAACTCCCGAAGAAGTCAACGTTATCTCCGAGCATTCCGAGCACAGCACTCGTGTTCGCCGCGTTTCCTCCTTTCTGCCACTTCACAGAGTCTGTTCTGAAAACATGAATATTTCAAAGCATGAGACAGAAATCTGGTTGGTTGAACAAAAAATTTTCCTTACAGACTTAACAAAATAATAAAGATACTGCAATTAAAGAATTATATATTTAGAAGTAAGGTCATATGTTTTGTATTAAATATTATAAAAAACAAAACTAGAAATTAAAAATTTGGTCAAATAAAGTTTTTTTTTACCTGATTTAAACACAGCATAAAAATCTTAATTTGTAAGCAGCAGTATAATGTTGAAAAAATATTAAAGATTTTAATAAATCAATCAATAAAACACAAATTGTTTAAAAACTAGTTGGCCTTATGGAATTTGTTGTGGTGTGAATTTATTAGGTTACCTGTACAAAGTATTTTCAACAGGAAACGACTTGCACTCAGTGACGACATCAATGCAAATCAAACCAATGCAAAGAATGCGACCTTTACGAACTTTCATCTTTGTAGAACTTTTTACTGGTTTTTAAAGTAACAAATTGACAAATAAATTACCAAGATAACTTTAATATATTTTACCTTTAAATCAACGGTAAAGCAAACGCTATAATCAAACAAAAGATCTGCAATTAATTAGCATCTGATTACATTGATGCAAAACTTTTACACGGATTCTATAATCACCCAAACTGTTGGGAGCGAAATATATCTCGTCACATTCAAGTGTTTGTTTTGGAGCATAATGGTTGGAGGTTGTAGTAAGACGTAATAAGAATATCAAAGCCCATACAGAAGTAGGTATCATTTTGAACGTTTCGAATAACTCTTTATTCATTTTCAACATAGCAAGTGTTTGTTTGTTTTGATTTTTGCAGCATTTTTTGATTTGCAAGGATTTAGGGAAGTCCCCGCAAATGAGACAGATTCTTAAATCCGCATAGGTATGATAATTTTTTTTAATTACACGAGTGACATTCGCAGTAGACCAGCTTACTCTTTATACTAAATACCCAGTTGCAAAATTTTGTGTAAAAGTGATCAACTTGAGTCAGTATAGTTGCTATAAATTGCTTATGACTGTGTTACTGCCAATACATTAGGGCTACCGTATTTTCATAACCCAAAAAGAGGACATTTTTTGCCGGCAAGTCAAACGAAAGTAGAATTGTTACGTTTGAGAAAAGCGTGCCATATCCAAGAATTGCATTCAGCTTCGAAACTAATACGTCCTTTTTTGAAATAAGGATACTTCTGGGGTAGCTCATCAGTAAACAGAGTTTTTCTCTTCGGCATTATAATTTATAGCTTATTTTGCTTTATGGTTGTCTAAATTTAAAGAATAATAAGGACAATACAAGCATCTGCTGAGAACCGCTTGTATGCAATAGATCAGTGGTTTTTAACCTTTTTTCAGCCGCGACCCCCTTTGGTAATCTCCTATGCCTTGCACACCCCCTACGAAAAGCAATTCGCCATTTTCAATTAAATATCACGGAGACAACTTGAAAATAGTAAAGTCTGTTGTCGGTCGCGCAAAGCGCGAAAAAAATGAGTTTAATTGGTTGAATTGGCGCTAAAATATAAATTCAGGAGGTTTTAGCATTAGGCACACAACAAACTGCTCGTGCTCGACACATTGATTTTTATCGAGCTGATTTTGCAAAAGTGTTGTAAGGGCATTTACTCACAGTTGTAAGGCTGTGATGTCGATCGCAAAAATTAAACATTGCGTTATCGTGTTTCAAAAGATGTGACGACACACAATACAACAACAATATTGCAAAACTAATATCGATTCGCGCGAAAAGAGTCCCCCAGTTGCTAACCTGTTATCATATATAAAAATGATAAAAAATAGTTCAAACAGTGGATGATTTTTATCGTTTATCTATAATTTAGCAAAATTGTAATAAAATAGGTCCGTTATACCTTCGATGATATAAAAACATGCAATGGCACTTAAAAGAGACTTTGTGCTAAAAAAGTTAACAAAAGTAGAAACGGAAATTTTTTTGCCGTCGCAATGTTAAAGTTGGCAAAAAACAGAGTTTGTAGCCTACAGCGTTGTAGGAGTGGTATACAACCCAAACGAAACCATTAGAATCATTGCAAAAAAATAAATATTAACTTAGAGCTTGCGCCCCCTAAGAATTGCTTGGCGTCCTTAGGGGGCGCGCTCCCGGTAAAGAACGGCTGTTATAGACTAACTATAGACATATAGTAGCCACTTCGTCATATTGTGTTTACACAGAGAATTTTTGTTTTTAATCGATGTGTCGTAACGGAAAATTTTCAGTAAAAATCTATGGCCTAAATTCTTTGCAATCCTTTAAATGTTTGCGTTACTCCTTGCAGCCAATGTGCAAACGATAAGCGGAAAGTTTTCGGTAAAATTCCGTTACGTAGATTTCTTGCAACCACATGCTAATGCTTGCGATATCCTTGCAGCGAATTGCAAAAATTCAAATTGCTGACACCAATTTTTATGCGTCAAGGTATTTACATCCGTTTTTTTGTATATGTTTCAAAACACCGCGGTCTGAACATTAGTCGGTTTCCCCGGTCGTGTGATTTTCAAACTGTTGACATTTAACTGGAGTCAGAAGCTGTTTCGCAATCGCATTTTGACGTAAAAATTGTATGTTTCGCGTCAGAAATAAGTGTGAAAAAGGCTTGAGACCACGCCTTGTTATCACATGATATTTTGTTAAGTATTATAAGAATTAATGACGTAAATCTTTCTTTGTTCGCAGAAATTTTCTTAACTGATTCTCGTCTATAAATAGCGTGTCCAATCAATATAAAATGGAGAGGCTTTTACAGCTTTGACTGAAGACAGCAAAATTGACTGTTCATGTATCTGAACTAAAGAAAAGAATTGGACCTGAATGGCCTCACGAAGACAGGCCATCTCAAATCTTGTAGGAGTGTGGTCGATTCATCTTGGCAATTATATAAATGAAGACTCATTAATCAGACCCACCCCCTCAGACATAAGAAACAAGACCATACAGTAACACTGTAAGAAATAAGACCATACAGTAACGGCATGTTTCATGGCTACAGTATTTCTTTGGAAATAAATATAATGTCTCGCCTAAAAGTCTTATTAAAAGTGTACGCAACGAACTCGAAATGCTAAAAAAGAGGACATTTGGGCATTTTTGAGCGTCCTCGGAGGACCATTTAGTTTTCTTCAAAAAAGAGGACAAATCCTCCTAAAAGAGGACATATGGTAGGCCTACAATAAATGCAATTTTACAGCTTACAGAAATCTTTAACTTTCAATTAGGGTTCCTCTCCGGGAATGTTTCGACGGGAAATTCCCAGGATTTCCCGTCGAATTAACAATCCCGAATCCCCGGAATTTTTTTTTATAATCCCTGGGGATTCGGCAACATAGCAAAACTTAAAAAAAAAATTGGCGTTTTTGACTAATATAAAGAAAAAATAGGGCGCTCCTTCACTTCTGCACGTAGAAAGTTATGTAAAAAAAAACGGTCTACAAATACCGCATACCATAACTCACATTATTTGCATTGGGGTGCGGATTCGCGTTTGAATGAGGGTGGGTCAGGTGTTATTATTAATAATAATTATAATAACACTTGATCCGCCCTCAACCAAACGCTAACCCGCATCTTAACCCAAATATTGTGCGTTATGGTATGCGGTATTTTTTTTGTTTTTTTGCATAAATTTCTACGTGGAGAAGTGCAGGAGCGCCAAAAATAGTACCAACTATGTTAACGTCATTGCCTGTTGCTTTATTGGCGCTTACCAATGGAAAAAACTTAATTAAATTTATTCTAACTAATAAAATGCGCCCTGCATGCGCTGTTTTTTAATTAAAACTAAGAAGGGTGCTGACTTTAATACGAGAAGGTCTTGTAAGATGGCAGAAGCAATACTACACCACATAAATGAGCTTAATTAAATGTTTGGAGCTAATATAAAGTAATTTCAAACGTCTTAATGACGTAATTTTATGTATAATTTTTTCGTCGGGATTCCCGTCAGGAAAGTAACCCTAACCCTAACCCTAGTTTAGCTAAAATGCCCCCAAGCGTCACAGTACTGACTGTGTCATCAGTAAGAAAATCGGGTTAGGGTTAGAACTGTGTGGGTTTTGACCACAATGAAAGAATATGTATTGCAAACCAACAAACGACAAACAGTACTTACAGGTACTTACGATATACGTACAATACTTAACCTCCGTAACGTAGGCGATCTGACTCCAGAAGTGAACAGTGAGACTGCTCGTTTTTGGTATAAAATGAAATCCCTTATATACTTTATACCAGATGGGGTTAATTAAATTTCATAACAATGCGGTTCTGCCACGCGAAGAAAAACAGGAAATTCTAAGCAATTTACGAAACACGAGTATAGCAATATGTTGACAGTTTGATGAATTCACACAGGCTGGTGTGACGACGTCACAATCCAACAAATTATTTCAATTGAATGACAGGAGTTTCAACCAGGTAACAATATGGAGCGCAACCAACTGCAAACCTCTATATTTGGCACAAGACAACAAAGCCGCAAAAACAAGTGATCTGTGCTTATTGTGTGGCGGAAATTACGCTCAACGTTCAGCATAAATTTTGGACAAAACAATGCAACTTTACAATCCGGTGGTTTTCGCGTAAAACTGTAATAGTACGCGGAAAATACTGTGGCATTGTGTTCATTGTAAACTGACTAGAATATGGTAAACAATTCAAAACATTGACAAATAAATGGCTTGTTGCTTGTATAAATCTTAACGCTGTTGCAAGCAAATGCTGCTACAAGGGAGAAAAGAAAACAGATAAACGTGGATATAAAGACCTACAGTAATGTTTATGAGTTTTTTAAATGTTACCGGATCGTCTCAATATCCCCATATTAATCGAATAAAAGTTTCGGTAATATCGAATTGGAACCGAAAAAAATATATATATTATACCTAGAAAAATAAAATAGTGAATGATAGTATTTGATTCAATAAATATCTACACGTTATGAACATAACAGATTGCCGTTAAGGTCAAATTTGCTCATTGTTTAGAATTCCACAAATTGACGCTTATAAACTAAATGCTTAAAAGACATATTTGAAATATTTCATACAAAGTATTGGCTTAATATTTATAATAGTTATGAATCCCCAATAAAAAAAATCAACACTTGTATAAATTGTCACTAGAGGCGCTCAAGCTCCTTTCTTGTTGTTATGGCAACATGGGGCAGATATTTCAAGGTTGTTTGTTTTAAAAAGTTTTCTTAGATTTTTTGCGAATAAATGCTCAATTTACATATATGCGAATAAAATTTCGCGGCGCTGGTCTAGAATCCTACCACAGTTATGAAATCAACGCACAAAATTGAGTTAGGTTGCGGGTTAGCGTTTGGGTGTAGGTGGGTCAAGTATTATTATATTCTTTATTTAATAATAATACTTGACCCACCTTAACCCAAACGCTAACCCGCACCCTAACTCAAATAATGCGCGTTGTGGTAGGATTCTAAACCAGCGCCAATTTCGCTTATAATAGGTTATTAGGGTGTTTGTCGCTATTTTCGTGTGATTTAAAGATCCAAGTACAGTAGCACATTCTTAATAAATTGAAGAAAAATATATTATGAATATTTATATGGGCCGAAAATTTATTTTCGGGACATATCTTGTTTTTGCCGTTATTCTTTTTTGGTTTCCTATGGTTTCCTATGGTATGTTTTAGACCGATTTTTGTCCGAAGCTTTATAGAAAAAGTAGACATCGTAGAACCTTCAAATTTTCAGACATGGCGTAGAGTGGTATGTAGGTGCTTTGTAAAAGTTTATGAGGCTGCACCCCCAGGGGACTTTGCTTGGGGGGTAAAAACCTGAAATATTGCGTTTTAGCACTTTGTAGCTAACAACTGCCATCTAGCAGCAGAAAAACTTTCATACAGAATTCGTTCATATTCGCTTGCTTTGTCCAGCTTGTGAAGTGACGAAGCGACTGACCGCCTGCTGCGCTTTATTGTTCCGCGCGTGAGACTTTCATTGTGCGAAGTGGCACGTCCTAAACTGGGCTCGTGCGACTTGCATTTTAAAACGAGGCTTCTCTTTAGTAAAATTACTTAATGCTGTTAAGAAACAACTTATTTTACCGCCGCAAATTTAAATGCGAAATCTGGTGGCAATTCTAATCCAACATATCAACACCAGGCCTACACAACTTAAAATTGTGTGCTGATATGTTGGATTGGAGTAACATACTATACAGGTGCAAATAGCAAATATTCTCCAAATACGATTTTTTCCAATATTCTCCAAATCATATTTCATCGTATTGTCGCGGTAATTCACAAAGAGGTAAGGCCGTGAATAAAGTTTCACCCACCGTACAATTAATGGAGGGAAGCATTGCGAGTAGAGATGTTCAAAGCAGAATATCGGCGACTCATTTATAATGCTTGCTTTCAATGCGGCGTTAGCTTTTTTTCGGGCGACCAATTACTTCGCGATAAGCTTCGCCTAATAATTAAGTGTCAATAGCATGTATTTACCGCCGCAAGTTTAAATGCGAAATCTTAAGGCAGTCTACGCCTCTCTGTTAGCACCTGTCGTGCATCTTGCTCCAACCAGCATACTACCAACATCAGGCCTAAACATCTAGCAAAACTTTCGATTTAATAGTTTGCGTATTGAAAACATAATAGTGTTTTTCATATTGTTTAAAACTACAGATTTAAAGCCTGTTTTAACAGTGATTGCTTGGCCCAAGCCATGGTAAAAAATTACCGAGTAAAAGTTTGCAAAAGTATAGCAAATCATAGGCGTTAAACCATTTTTAGTCTTTAAGAGAATAATAATAATATATTTTCAAAATTTAATAAAATGACCATACGCATTATATACGTAAATTCTATTTATCAAATATATGTTTCGATCATTCCCCAAATTCTACGCCATATTTGAACCCCTTTCGCATCAAAGGCATAAGTTAAGTGGGGAAGTTTTCGGCCCATATCTGTTTTTGCTTGCAGAAACAAGTTAAGGAAAATGAAAAACAAAATATATAATATAAAGTACACAATACAAAATATTAAAAAAAAATAAATAAATAAATAAAATAAAATAAAAAAAATAAAATAAAGTAAAAATTGAAAATAAACACTAAGCCCTGAAAATATACCCCCTGACAAAATATACAACAACTGCACCCCCGTCTAGTTTAAGTTTATAATTGCATTTCCTAAATGCAAACTTTTGGTTGAGAACCTATTTAAAAAAACCTATGAAACATCGCAGAAAATTTGATTTGCTGTATTTCTTATTGAAAAACAATACTGTAACATAAGATTTTAATTGCAATTTTACATAAATTAGGTTACAAAGCTATAAACAGTTGTCAAAAAGTGCAACTATGAGTGGTTACCCAAATAGTCATGATTATTTGGGTAGTCCCGGCCAAAAAGAGCCAAAGCCTCCGAGGACTTCGTTAAGCAGAAGAAGAATGGTAACATCGCCACAGATGTCTCAGATGAGTTTGAGATCGAAACATGTGAGTGTTTGGTGGCCAGTCTGGAAAGTATGGCAGATCTTGACAAGATCTTGCGGGTGCACGGCCGAAAAAATCCGGGTGACCGGGTGTAACAAGCGTAAAAAAAGTACACCTCGGGTGCACTTTATGATTTTCCAAAGCACTGTATTGCATACATTGCACTATAAACGTATGCTGTACAAGCGTTTTACAAATTTGGGTGCAGTTTAACTTTTTTCAGGGTGCACTTTTGAAAGGTTGAAATAAAACTTGCGGGTGCACTTGCCATACTTTCCACAGTTGTTTGGTGGTAAATCTGATATTGTCCACTTATAGTTTTATAAGTATTTGTATTACTATATTTGTTAATTTTTTTCCTAAAATGGCATTGTGTTTATCCAAAGGTACAATTTTTCGTTTTACAAACATGATTGTGGGGTTATTCGAAATATATTTTTGCCTATATTTAAAAAAAACATATTTTCCATGAGACAAACATACAGTGTATTTTAAATGTCTGTCAAGTGTTTTGTTTGATTTTATAGAAAGTAATACTCTTTAACATATACCTGCTTCTTAAACATCGGTTAGCAAACTAATTGTGTAATTTTAGACGATGATGGAAAATTCTGTTCCAAAGCAGCCGACTTTGTGTCAGCGAGGTTATTATTCAGATGTTGTTAACCCTGGAGCTTCCGATAGTCTTGGCGTAAGTTTTTGACGAATATTTTGCAAAGCATAAATTTATAGGAATGCTGTGAATTTTAAACCTTAAAATTAGTTCAAAAACCAGCATCTACCATATTTTTAGTGGTTTCATGCAAAGCATTACCCCCTTATTTTTGCATGTTTATATTTTTTTTATACCACATGATAATAGTTAACTGCTGTTGTCTATTCACTAAGTTTATTTTGTAAATCCAAAGTTTAAAAGTATTCCAGTCCTATCATTTATATAATAACGTTCATTTTATATAATCTAAACAATTTGAACAAAAGTTAAAGAAGTTATCACAGCTATAAACAAATTAACATTTTAAATCCATGGAGTTGTAATGTTTTATGAATATATTTATATTTGCTAGACAAATGTACTAACTAAACTGACATTTTTAATAAAACAACGTGTTACGAATTAACCCTACTATACATACATAATACATGCGTTTGTATTAATAAAATTTATTCCATTTCATTCAATGTGCAAAGTTGTATTGTTGCTTTGGAAGCAAGAAACCTTATTGATTTCTTGAAACCAAACCTTATGTTGCTTTAGGATTTGATGAATGGGCCTGAAGTTGATCAAGACCTACTTTATAAAAGCCTTAAGAAAGAACATTTGCCATCAGGTAAAAAATTCAAGAACTTTGACTGACACTTATAACTTCAATAAAAAAATATTTAGAACCTTATTTAGTATCAGCAAAGCATTAATCGGAAAATCTAAAATTATACAACTTTGTAAATATGTTTTGTATATTTTAAATAAACAATTTGCTTAAAGTATTAAAATAATTTATTTCTGACTAGATTCAAAATTTTGGCCCCAAACAAGGCACATTGGCTTTAAAATAAAATATGGATATTTGGATACCCGCTTAACAACTACTTAATAATTTACTTCAGAAAAATGAAGGTGCAATTATTTATCTAAATAAAAACTATGGTGTGTTACCTTACATACAAATAACACCATATTATTTATGTACCAATTTGAAATAAATTTCTATTTATTTGTTCAGTGTCAACGTTTGAGGCCCCAGATAATGCAACGTTCAACTCAATATTGAAGACGCAGGACTTTGGTCCAACCACAGAGCTGACGACGAAGACAGACTTCTCGAGCAACGCTTGGCAACCCAAAGTACAGACACCTTACTATGTTCCACCGGGGGACGTGCCTAGGAAGATTGAGATTGAGAGGTAAAAAAACTAGTTAAACAATTGTAAAACCACCAACACAAACATAGGTGTATATATGAATTATGCATAGTTCCCTTTCATTTCAGTAGAAAAGCACTTATCACAACAATTGTAGATAAAATCTCCTTAAACTTTTGCGAGCAGGGTTCAGTATTAAAGAGGTAAAGACCAACTAATGAGAGATTATATTTTACTCCGTTGATTAACCACAATTTTACAGACCTAAAGTAGCTGTAATACTGATTTGTAAAGCTAGCGGACTGAGGCTTTGGTTTGCATTAAAAACACAAATGTTAAACTGTTATTAAAACCTATACGTGTATAATAATGTAAACCAGATATAGTACGTTATTTACTGCTGTACATACATATGGAAAATGTACACAATGTGCTTAACATTTTGTTAAATGTGCCACTTCACTGAAATGTACCGACCATATAATGTTCTTACCACACACAGGGGTAAGCGAGTATATGCTCGTCAGCGTCTTACACACCTCCTTACACTGGAAGGTGTGGACAGCAACAAGCTGATGCCGCGGTACGTTCCTGATGACCACAAGGTCCAGCTCAACAAGTCCCCTGACCCAGCCCCCTTCCCACCCTTCCTACCCCTCGAGATATTCGACAACAGCGAGTACGACTGCCGAACCCCCCAAGAATGGCTTTATCTTGGGGCGGAAACCGGTTCAAACCTGCGAAAACCGGTTCCGGGGAAGGCTTTGCTCCCAAACGACGACAACCCAAAAAGTAGGTGGTGAATATTGCAGGATTACCAAAACCCATAAAGAAATAGGTAACATATTTATTTATGTTTCAACAACTTAAAGTCTACACATGTAGCGTGATTTTTCTTATTTTTGATGCTTTATATCTTTTTTATTAAAGTTAGCCTTTTCAAATCAATTCAATTTGTAAAACATACTATAATTCCTCAGCTTGTATGAAACACAATAGCAAATGTTTCAAGTTTTGACGCTGTTTGTAGAGTATATTATAGCATAACATAAGTAGTTTAAGGTATTTGTTTTTAATATTCTTACAGATATGGCATCTGTTTATAATTAAAGCCTTTCCATAACAAAATTAAGTAATAATAAGATAAAAAGCAGCATGTTTGTTTTTTATGTTCGTTGCCCAGTTGACCCGAAGGACCCGAGCCTTACTTACAAGTGGGTTAACGTTGGGGTTATCGATTACGACCAAGAAGCACAATTGTGGCTGGTTCAGAAGGTCGACGATCAAGGTCGAATATTGGACACTAGAGGGCACCCCGTCGTCAATGGGGGGATTTCCCGAACAGGTGAAAACAAACAAGTAGTTGAAGTTTTAATTAAGTGGTTTAAAACAGGGGGTGTGTAAAATGTTGTAGGGTTTCGCGGGTGAACAGGAAGTTAACGGTGTTTTTAGAAAACTGTTTTATTTTAATGCGGCGGCATAACTGGGTTTAAAGTTCGCTAGTCTATACAAATAAGGTTTAGTTCCCGAACCTCAGGTTAGTTTTACGAATACTGGGGTTATCTATAAACTTGGAAATGATTAAAAAGAGGCCCTTGACTAATTTGCATAGTTTATACTGATCTACCATGGCATGCATATCTTAGTGTTATTAACCGGTTGGTGTATGTGTGAAGGTTCTCGTCTGTCGGTTCCACAGCAGCACTGGATACCTCGGGTCCGACTCATGTTCAGGGCCGAAGATGCAGTTGTGTTCGCACACAGAGTGGCCGAAGCTTACCGACAACGCAAGAAAACTGAGGGACTCATCAGGTTTGTTCGTCTGAAAATAACTTACTAAGGTCCATACTGCGTAATATAATCAAAAAATAAGGTTACATTAAATACCCTCAAAATTAGTTGCCCAAAACATTATAATTTATATTTACTTAAAGTTTATAAACCTCATCCTTCGAAGTGGTTCATACAACAAATATCTCGTAGTGCCCACTGACTAAACTTGTTGTAATGTCACTATACTTTCCGTAGGCCATTTGACTCCATTCAATTTTAGCGTTGCAAAAAAGCTGTTGCTGTTTATACGACGGTTGATCAGCTCATCTGCTAGCAACCTGTATTGGCTTAACTTTCAAACGTTCTAAAGTTTTTTAAGGCTAGCTTTCCTCACCTAGCACGATGTTAACCCGTTTACGTTGTTTACATTGCTTAGATACAACCTCTACATCGACTGCATGCCTCTGGACCATCACGTGATCTCACTAGAGCCCGAGTCCTTTTCACGGATGAGTAACTTCGCCCTGAGCACACCAGGATTACGAAGCGACGAACCAGCGTGAGTGTTTGTGATTTACTATCAAATGTAAAGTGAAATACAGACGGCACGAATAATGGCGGTTTTCACTTGTGGGTGTATGCGTTGTTGTTTCACCTCTAATATACCTGCCCTGAATAATCCAGAGTTCAAGAGACACGATATTACAACCGCACGCTTCCGTTGGCCTAAAGTGTTTTTTGAACTTTAGATCAACCGTGGAAAGCAGTATTTTGTAGAATTTACCAACATTTTCCTGAACTTTTGGGGGAAGGTATTTGTTGGGGAAAAAAAAACATGTATTTTAAAAGAAAAAAGGGGATTTAGTACTCAATGCGACCTCACATCACATTGGGGCACGTAACATGACGTCATACCCCCCTGATATTATTCCCCCTACTTTTTATCTTGCAGAGTTCTAAGAAGTGTTGAGGTGCTGGAGCGACAAGTTGGAATCGACTTTAAGCGAGCAATGAACAAACTAACCTTCGACAACGTCATCACTGCGTCACCAAAATCATTTGCTTACGTCACCAAACCGGAAGCAGGGTCAGAGGTCACCATGTCTTCAGGTAAGTTCGTCTTTTTGGTAATTCACAGAGTTGGAAATGTTGCCGAGTGAACAGTTTAACTATACAATGATGACACAACATGAATGAATGCGAAATATTTTTTTCAATTTAGTGAAAACTGGCATATTTTGGGCAGTGACTTAATTAGGAAAACCTCCTGAGTTAAAGGCCAAACCAGTAGAGTGTTTACAATAGTTGGCCAGCACGACATTACCATACAAGCATTATACGATCCTTGATGCACTTGCACTTAATGTGTCCCACTGGTTCTCCCACAAATCCACAAAGATTAGTGATATAACTACTCCTGTTGTTTCAATTGTTACCACCTCGTTCCATTGCAGCTCCCCCCGACGACATCCCTGTGTACGACTTCGAGGAACAGCGAGATAGTTTCGCTTTCAACGCACTTTGGACGAGAGTTGAAGCGATCGTGGCTTCAGGGAAGGTAAAACATTATCACCAACTAACCGATGCTGGAGTGTGTGCTTGAACTACTAGCTGACAGTTTGTGCTCTTTATAAATTGTTTCGACATAAAAGCATAAATATTGTACTGTAGCCATTAGTTGAAACTGCACAGAATTATTAAATTGGGTGTTCCTAAAAAGCCTCCAAGTTGACATAACAATCTTTCACTAACCTACAGAAAATGTAAAGAAATTTGTCCCGTAAGGATTCAAACAGCATGAACCAAGGATAAAGTGAAAGTTAGCAACAGTCTGCTGAAGCTCTTAACTATCAAATATAAGCAGTGAGCATCCATAGAATCGCCTTCAAGTGTTTATCTGCCCTAGCTCACCACACTTATGTTTTATAACCTTACATCCCCTCCTTTTAACACTTGTACTTTCAGCTGTATTGATAACCTTACATCCCCGCAATGTTGTACTTATACTTGTACCTTCAGGTGCACAGCGAATGCAACAAAGTGAAGACGATGTCGCTCTTCAACACAACTCTCACCAAAAGCATGAAACTCGAGGAGTTTGAACAAACTCAGTCGCAAGCTTACACACAGGTCGGTTTACCATAAACACATACACATGCACGAACACACAGGCACGCACACACACGCACGTGCACACGTGCTTTGTTGCCTACGTAGATAGCTTGGAGGAATGGTAACACTAGTCATTGTACATTGCTTACTACAAACACCTTGGTTACCACTCATTGCTTTAGCAAATTAGAATACTGAAAAGCGATTAGCTGCAATTTTAATTTTGACTACAAAGATTCATTAGTGACAGCCATATTGTTTATAACATTATCTTATCGTTTGTAAAAACTGCAGTGATGTATCTTGTAAAAATGCGTTTCTCCTACTAGTGGATCTGCCGCCGTACTCCATACTTCGTTATGTGTCAATTGCTTTGAAGAAGGATCCCAACATATCCAATCAATGCTTAAAAGTATACAACGCACAGTCCATATACATTTCGCTTAAATCGTCCCTAGCAACTTGGTTTTACATTAAGCATTTAACATCCCCAATAAGTATAAGTTCCCCACAACCCCCAGGTTCAGTTGTTCCTCCGCGACTCTTGGATCTCCACTCTGCGAGCTGTTGTTCGTGGAAGTTTCCAGTATGTTGGCAAGGGATGGTTCAACATGTACGAGACGAACTGGGAGGTGTACAGGATATCAAAACTCAAGAAGTACATGGAGAAAGTCAAGTTCATCATGCAGGTTAAACATTCTGCTTACTCAGATGTGGTAGACACTAACTAAATAAACATTTAATAAATATTAATTATACAAAGGGTTCTCTTGGGACAGTGGCCATGTATTTAAAGTTTTCATGACGCCTATTCTTTAGCAATGATTCCATTTGTAAATGACAGTGTATTTGCAATGGCATGTGCCTCAGCATCTTCTGTCGTGTTGTTGTAGGACTCGCTTCGTTACCTCGTGCAAGATTCGCTCGCAAACTTCACGAACATGATCTCGGATGCTTGCCACCAGGTGGTGCACTGCGACGACGACATGGTGTGGGAGAATTCCCTACTCGTGTCAAACTACAAACCAAAGAAGAATCCACTTTTCGTCATCGAATTGATCATGGGTGGGTAGAGCAGATATATACCAACGTAAATAACATAGCGCGTAAGTGAGCAACTGAAGCGTTCATATACAAATGTGTCTTCTGTGACCAAGCCTTCCTGGAGTCGTACTGGCCAAAGAAAATAACATGGACGTAATTGATTTAAAATTAGGTAAACCTTTAGCAATATACAAGATATTTACTGTTTCATTTTTTTCTTACAACTAAAGCTTTTATGTTATACTTTACTGAAATTGACTGAATAATGGAATATTTTGACATATTATTTGCAAATTTGACATATTATTTGCAAGTGGTTTTCCAAAACTTTAGCTGAATATTTAGTAATTGATGTAAACCAGTTATTTGTCTATTCAAAACTGCTATCTTATAAAACGCCAAAAGTAAAAGAAATACTTTTGCTGTGGATTAGTCGCTCAACACAACCTTTAATGACGTCACACTACAACTTTTAATGACGTTGTCCGGTAGATGGCAGCAGCGTGCACTACAGCACCCCCCTGGCGAATTTTGAACCCTCCTTGGTCGGTTTGTTCGACAAAGCGATCGCATCAACGCAACATGTTCCTCAGCTGGAGAGGTTTGTCCTGGAGGAACTCTTCTGGAGAGGATCTTCGCTCCTAGAGTCCGTCGGAGCTCACGAACCTCCAGTGGAAGCGCTCAGGAGGACTATTGTGTGAGTTTGTCTTGGGATGAGTGAGTCATTGTATTACTAAGTCATCTAGTCTTGTCAGGCGGTCCCTGTATAGCCGAGGTCGTGAGTTCGAATCTCACCATTAGCTAGTTGCTGTTCTAGGCTGGCTTTGCTGGTATTATGATTCTGATTTGGATGGCTAATTTTAGTGATAACCTTAGGGAAGGCATCTGCTGTATAACTATAGTATGCTGTATTCCAGACCTGGGCAAACCACAGCTCCCCAAGTAATTTGATTTAGCCCGTTGCTTATTTTCCGTAAAACTTTTTCAACTAAAAACAAGTTATACAGTTATTTATTTGATTTTAGGATATTGTAATGAATAAATTGCACTTGTAGGACAACCACAAAATTATTACTCTGGCCAGCTTTTAAAACAATGTTTTATGCAGCTTTTTTAAAAGAATTACAATTTTATTTTAGGTGCTTATAATAGCCTGCCAACCAAAACTTTTCTCTTTGTCTCGCCGCCAGCCAAAAGTAATTCCCTGCCATGGTCGTTGGACTCGACTGCCACCATGCAGCGGTTGTTGAAGCTGACCGGCGTCCACGAGGTGGCGTGCGTACCCCTGTTAATGTGTTGTGTTTGTAGGAACGCGGTGCGCAAAGCGATCGTACCTATGCGAGCTTATGCCAAGCAATACGAGCAACACTTGGAACTACACAGCCTCGACGTCGACCAGTACATCAAGCAAGTTAATGTTTGCTACACAACCAACACGAGTTATTACGCTATTCGTCATATGTTGTTTGATGCCAAACTAAGCGGATCCTATGTGTTTTGAAATATGCAGTTTTTACTTAATTAATCAAGTTCTTGCCAAGGATAGATAGTTTTTTACTCATTAATCTCATATAACAAAAGTACAAACTTGAGCCTAAATTTAATGAAATAATTGGTTGAAATCAAGGAAGGTTGCTACTCTATCAGGTTAAACGCACTTCACACCTTTCAAACGTGTTCGTTTATGACTAGTTTGCAACCAATATCCCTTTAACCCTTTCGCTTTCAACTTGAAACCCTAGAGGAAGTTTCAAGAACCTAATCTTTTTGCTTTAAATGTACCGCGTTTAACGCTCAAGCACTCACACAGTGTTGTTTCCCACTGTAGGGAGTTTGACGCGCAGGAGCATACAGCAGCGCAGGTGAAGGCCGAGGTTGACATGCATCTGCTTGAGAAGGGCCGGCTTGAAGCGAGCATGCCTTCATCTATTGTGGTCGGTGCCTTCTGGATCGGGACGGAGAACGTGAGGCAGAACCTCGCTAAGAAAAGGAAAGCGCTGGCGAACGCGGTGCTAGAACTGCTAGCCAAGAAGCTCAGGTCACAAGCCGATGAGGTGAGCTGCTTTGCACGAATTATTGACTCTCTAATTTAGTATTTCGAACAATTAATTTAAATTGGTGGCTGAATACGACTCGTCTGACAATAGATTCTCTGGAACTCCTTTTTGGTGTAATTTGTTGCCTGGCCTGTAATGGTTAGCCATAGTACTTAAAATAAGAAGTTGGATTAGCGCAAAAAAAAAAGAAAAGCTATAGAATCTCGTTAGCTTTTACAAGTCTTATGCTGCTTTGTTGCCGTTCCTTTTTATCTAAAGATATTTTCTAAAGGAGTTGAACCACTCTTATTTTTGCTTGTTATGTCCCTAATACCCCTACTTTACTTCTAATATCGCCTACTTTACATTAGGCATACAAAGACCCCCTAATGCCCCCATTTACCCATGGGCTTGCGACGAGTGAGACCTATAAAACCCCACGCTCAACCCTTACCTCACACTTTACCCCAGGCTTGCGAGGAATGCAAGGCGATCAGCCGCAAGTTGTTTGAGAAGCCGAACACGATAGAGGAGCTGACTGAGATGCGCGATTGGATGAAGGGAGTCCCTGAGCAGCTGATGCAGCATCAGGAGATCATCGACCGAGCTATGGTTGATTACGAGCTCATCGAGGAGTTCTACTACAACCTCGCTCAAGATGACTTCAACGCAAAGTAAGATTACTCCAAGCTTAGGAGAATAAGTCTTTTGCTGCTAGTAGCTACGAGAAAATATTGCAGCACCTTAAAGGCAAACTATTGAAGCCGCCTCAACACTTTTAGAACAGCATATTGTATTTTGCCAAAACTTTTAGCCTTAAGATTGTCGCAAAAGATTTTTTAAGGACAGTCCTATATTTGCATAGGGAAACAATTTTCTTATTTGCGTAAACAATCTAAAATGTACTAAATAATTACGACTTCCCTTAATCGCATAATGCTTCAACTTATTCGTTAGATGGTGAATTTATTTTGATTTCAATCAAAGCAACGACCTTAACTGCAACACATTAAGGTTAGGGTTATATTGTTCACCAAGGCTTGATGTGCATGATCTGTACATTAAGTCGAGAGTTGTGTGTGTTCAGTCTTTCAAGCCGACTCAATGAATATCGAGCGTGGATGCATTGCGTCACAAACACATCGTTTATAACGTCACAATGCAACGCGCTGTAACGCGCTATCGATCAATTATGCATGTAGCCGCGTCGGTTTGCGGAACACAGGCGTTCATTACGTAACAGTATACCTTCGCACTGTGATATGACAATCGGGTTGCGCGATTGTTTTTTCATATGCAGCATTATGACGTGACAATCAGTGGCTTGTTTGGGAATTCCCCAATATACCTGCTAAAGTGGATTTTTGCAGCAAAATGTTCGTTGCATTATGTGACTAAACTTTATGCTTATACACGATGTATAACCTAATCCAATGAGATAATAAGTCGGCAAACCACTGAAATCGCAGCATTATTACGTTTTGTTTATAATGGTGTGACCAAATGAAAACATTACTTCACAGTTTGTGACAATAATGTCAATGAACCATCAACTTGATGTTTTGTTTGATGCAATATCTTTGTATGCTGGGCAATTGTTGCGTAACTTGGATTGCTTTCAACAAAGTTAGGTGCAAATAAACGAGTCACATATTTTGGCAAAAGTCAACAAGCAACATCGCGCTGAACATCCAGAAGTTTTGCATAATTTTGTCGCAAATCCTTCAACTCAAGTTGACGAGGATGGCGACCAGTAGCCCGAGGTGGCTTGCAACAATGAAGATGACGTACAATCGGAAGAACATGACGTCAACAGCTCGCGCGACGCTCTTCCACTCTTCTTGCTCCAGATCCTGCCTCTCCTGCTCCTCCTCCTTCGCTATTCGCTCCAATTCACGTTTCCGTCGTTTACGCAACTTGCGCTTCTCCTTTCGTTCCGTTTCCGACTTTTAGAGTTCAACAAAATGTGCGTTAAAAATAAAACGGGAATAACTGAGAAACAGAGATTGGAAAACATTTATTACCTCGCCATTGCTGAACATTCTTTTGTAATGTTTTATACATTTTTCAAAATATTAGTTTAGTAAAAACAGATATAACGCTAAAAAGAATAATGTGTTTTCACTACAATTATATAGACAAAACTCTACTTTGCTTAAAAGGCAATGTTTTTGTACAAGATTTCAACCTAAAAGAAAATTAAAAATCATGGTAATTGTTGACAGAGAATAACATTTGATTTTAAGAATAATTAAACTTGCTAAATGTAACATCCGTCAGTTTGTTTTCTGTTTGAACATTAAAACAAAGTTTTCAATTTTATTCTTTTAGAAAAGCAAATAAATTTAAAGTCAAACAAAACGAGAAACACCTCAATACAAACTTACCTTTGCCAGAAATCCTTTAACGTCAGCTAATGCCGAAAACATCTTCGACTTTGGAACGCTCCACTTGTTCTGCAGGAGATTCCCCGCAGTTGGGGTTTTGTCCGCGCGCAAATCTTCCGCGGACGACTTCCGACTTTTACCCCCTTCCTTGTTGTTCGACGGAGACTGGTTTAACGTCAATTCCATCGGACTAGATAATCTGCAACCAAAAAGGCTAAACTCAGAAAAAATACACATTTGCAGGAAAGTGTTTGTGCAGAAGAAATTCTTCGTGGCATTTTTCAACTAACATTTTATTAAGAACTTTATAAACGAGGAACTTACTGCTTTCCGTGTTTCTTCGGTGCTTCCGTAATGTACTCCACGTCCACAACTTTCGGCTGGATTCCGTAATTTACCGTCTTTGGAACTTCCTTCTGTACTAATCCTTCCACTCTAGAATCCGACCAATTTGACTCGTTATCCGAATAAGTGACGTCATCTGCCTCACTAATGTCACCGTCATCTGGTTTGACGTCATCGTAGTGTGCGTCATTAACGATTGGTGCCATCCACCGTGAATCTCGCTCCCCTAAAGTCCAGTACTTGTCGAAAAACTGTAGGATTCTTCGATATTTGGTGGGAATTGAGGAATCGTTCCGCGAACTTTTCCGCGACCGCTGCGTTCCGTGTTTGTCCTCATCGCTCGAAATTTCTCCCTCCAAGCAACGAACTCTGCAACTGTAAGAACATTTGTTAACATTTCATAACGTTGTGTGGAATAATGACCTGGAAAAACCGTTAACAACACAAACTAGACGAAGATAGGTAATATGTTGAGTGTGTTCAGCAGATTGTTGTTCATTACTGGGGGTATGTTGTTTTGAAGCGATCCAGTAGAAATGCCCCTGGTCGTAATAAATGCATTGAAATATCTTAAACGGACCCACTACCAGTTTAATTAAATGCTTGCTTCAACATCTCACCGTCCTTGTTTCTTCTTCCCGCCTTCCCTCCGTCTTTTACCGGCCACCTGGAAGTCGTTCACGATCGGCTTGAAATGCACGTGAAGCACCATCACGGTCATCATGAGGTTTACCCCGAGAAGTCCCATGCATATCACGAAGTAAACTCCTAAGTATGGACCGGTGGATGCCGGGAACATCTCACCAACAGCGAGAAGGAATACCTGCAATATTAAAAGGAATTTACTACGTGAGCGTATCGTGACTTACCATGAACGTGAGCATTATCGTGATGTATCTTGATTTACCATGAATGTGAGCATTATCGTGATTTACAGTATCGTGATTTACCATGAACGTGAGCATTATCGTGATTTACCATGAACGTGAGCATTATCGTGATGTATCTTGATTTACCATGAATGTGAGCATTATCGTGATTTACAGTATCGTGATTTACCATGAAGATGAGCAGTATCGTGATTTACCATGAAGATAAGCAGTATCGATATTTACCATGATCGTGAGGAGTATCGCGATTTACCATAAACTTGAGCAGTATCGTGATTTACCATGAACGTGAGTATCTTGATTTACCATGAACGTTAGCAGTATCGTGATACACCATGAACGTGAGCAGTATCGTGATTTGCAGTATCGTGATTTACCATGAACGTGAGCAGTATAGTGATTTACCATGTACATGAGCAGTATCGTGATTTACCATAAACGTGAGCAGTATCGTGATTTACCATAAACGTGAGCAGTATCGTGATTTACCATAAACGTGAGTAGTATCGTGATACACCATGAACGTGAGCAGTATCGTGATTTACCATGAAGATGAGCAGTATCGTGATTTACCATAAACGTGAGCAGTATAGTGATTTACCATAAACGTGAGCAGTATCGTGATTTACCATGAACGTGAGTAGTATCGTGATACACCATGAACGTGAGCAGTATCGTGATTTACCATGAAGATGAGCAGTATCGTGATTTACCAAGAACGTAAAAGGTATCGTGATTTACCATGAACGTGAGCAGTATCGTGATTTACCACGAACTTGAGCAGTATCGTGATTTACCATGAAGGTAAGCAGTATCGTGATTTACCATGAACGTAAAAGGTATCGTGATTTACCATGAACGTGAGCAGGATCGTGATTTACCATGAACTTGAGCAGTATCGTGATTTACCATGAGGATGAGCAGCATCGTGATTTACCATGAACGTGAGCAGTATCGTGATTTACCATGAACGTGAGCAGTATCGTGATTTACCATGAAGGTGAGCAGTATCGTGATTTACCATGAACTTGAGCAGTATCGTGATTTACCATGAACGCAAAAGGTATCGTGATTTACCATGAACGTGAGCAGTATCGTGATTTACCATGAATGTGAGCAGTATCGTGATTTACCATGAACGTGAGCAGTATCGTGATTTACCATGAAGGTGAGCAGTATCGTTATTTACCATGAACGTGAGCAGTATCGTGATTTACCATGAACGTGAGAAGTATCGTGATTTACCATGAACTTGAGCAGTATCGTGATTTACCATGAACGTGAGCAGTATCGTGATTTGCAGCCCGATCCTCTCCCCAGAGTCTGGAGGTAGGTAGAATCCCAGCAGAGCTACAGTTGTTAGGATGACGCTTGGGAAAAGCATGCTTTGCATATAGAGTGAAGAGTTTCTACGAAGCACAACTGTGAACGCAACCTAAAAACAGAGCAGATATTTTATGAAGGCCTGAGAAACGATTAATGTTTATTGGGTTCCCTAGAGTACTGGTGAGAAGAATCTGTTTATTTTAAGTAACCAACCCTCGAACCACGAATATTAACAATTTGCCAAGCACTCTTAAACCAAACCATTTCCGCTATATGATGGGTTGTACCAGCTTTGTTATTGCACTCACCTCTGCAAACATACTGTCGGTGATAGTGAAGTTGTTGTTAGCTTTTGTGTCGAGTTGCTGAGTGGCGGTGACCACCAGTGGACCGTGGTGTTCAAAGTGCACTTCATCGTCCCCCGTCCCACTAACAACAACAAGGTAACATTAATTGTTGATATTGGTGACAGTGATAAGTGTTTATTCCAAAGAAGTTGTGCGCTTTGTTATAAAGGTTGTGTCCTGGCATTATTTACATGTGCGTACAGCTCTATGCATTGTCTCCAATGTACTCATGCTTGTCGAACTGCCCACGATATTTAAACTCGCATTAACGTTTATTTAGCTCCATTATATGCACTAATACCACACGTCTGCGTCCCCAATGTTCTCGGTTCGCATAACGTGTCCTCACCTCCCTTCATCAGTGTCGTTGTGCGAGCTTGCGTTGTGTAAGCTTGCGTTGCTCGATGCTTTCGTGCTCAGGATCAACGACCCGTAGTCGCGCACCTGAAACACAAACCATCTAAACCTAGCAGTGAAATGTTAGACAGCTGGCTGTGAATCAAGCGGTCAAACAAGGGGTCTATTTAAAGAACTACGATAACTGACACAATAAGCAACAAATTATATGCGGAATAAGCAGCTTTCTGCAAACTTTCCACAATGCATTTAGGAAGTCACTTCTAACTTTCTGTTATTGAAAAAAGTGATTTGTTCGACTCACGTTCTTCTTGACGCTGATCCCCGCCAACCTCCACTCGCCGGTGTTGATGAAGAATCGATCTGTGTCTTCCTCCAACTTCAAACTGCTTCGGTCGCTTGAAAGATCGATCCGGGAGATCGGCTGCGACCATGACACGAAAGTCATGTGACACACCTGCCAACAATACACTCTGTTACGTCACTACATGGAAGTCATATGACACATCTGCCAACAATAGACTCTGTTACGTCACTACACGAAAGTCATGTGACACACCTGCCAACAATACACTCTGTTACGTCACTACATGGAAGTCATATGACACACCTGCCAACAATACACTCTGTTACGTCACTACACGAAAGTCATGTGACACACCTGCCAACAATACACTCTGTTACGTCACTACACGAAAGTCATGTGACACACCTGCCAACAATACACTCTGTTACGTCACTACACGAAAGTCATGTAACACACCTGCCAACAACACACTCTGTTACGTCACTACATGGAAGTCATATGACACACCTGCCAACAATACACTTTGTTACGTCACTACACGAAAGTCATGTGACACACCTGCCAACAATACACTCTGTTACGTCACTATTCCGCGTGTTTTAAAATATTGGTTAATTGAGTTGTATGGTTGAATTAAGAATAACAACTTGTTGATTAAAGGGATGAAGTTTGTACTCTTGTGTCAATATCGTGTTGCGACTTTCCTAGTTTAAATTCTTGGCAGATGGAGTTTAGTTTTGTTTGAACTTTTATGTTTTCGGAAACTAAATGAGCTGTGACTTGTTAAATACTGGAAAGAAACGTCCAACGCTGATTGGTGTTCTACAGCTACTTCAGTATCGTACTCTAGGGTTACCAAGAGTTGTTCGTTGCACCTGAACATCGAAGGGGAAGAAAGCTGTGTCGATGCTGCAAGAAGTCTCGAAAGCGCTCGGCTCCTGGTACTTCACTGTTCCGTCATAAACGACCTGTACGTGGACGAGTCGTGGGGGGTAGCTCCTGCTGCCAACCTCCTCGTAAACAACAATGTCCGGGAACCAGATCAACTGGTGCGGGATCTCAACTGAACAAGTGGGACAGGGATGGTAGTAACACTATACTGGAAGCCGTGCTATCATTAGTGTTCGACTTACTTCGCCCTGGAGCCCGTGTAGCTCAGCTGGTAGATCGACAGTCCCGGTATGGTCAAGGTTGTGAGTTCGAATCCCACCACAAGCTCGTGTATTTTGCTGGACTAATTTCGGGTAAACAGCCAAAGGGACTCGGTGTATTTCATACCCACGTTTGTGGTTATGATCGTTCCGTATGATTTAAAACTTTCAGATCGCATTTTATTCATGTCTAGCGATTTCAAAACAGCAGCTTTAGAAATCCAGTGGCATGAAGTAAGCAAAAATATTAAACGAACATAAGCTATTTCAACCAATAGTTTCCCTTACTTTCTTTGATGCCACCAAATTCCTCAGGATTCCAAACAAACTGATAATCCTTCCAAACAACTCGATACCAAACCAAACTCTTCAAAACCTGGTTCTTTTCGTCCAAATCTAACACCTGAAGAAGAAAATCAATCATTAATTCGATGTGATGTTAACATTCATCGATTACATGAGCGTTTCTTAAACTGTCAGTTTTGTTCACCCCTGGCATCAAATGCTGCGTTTCAATTCACCCAAATAAATAAAACCGTCGCAACTGTCCATAAGCGTCATTGGCATGAGCACCAGTATGTGCGAGGTATTTGTGGGTTGCTTGTTGTACCACATTTCTTCTGGTATTAAACAATTTTGATGTTGGTTTGATTTGTGCAAGTTTCTGAGCACAGAAATATAAAAAAAAATCATTCACCTGTTACACAATTGATTGGTTAATCCTTGTAAAATTACCCACCCTTGGTCGAACCATTCTGTAGTTTAATAAACACTGGGTTGCATCTCACATGCGATGCATTGGCCTGGTTATCAAATGATGCATATTTACGGGCGTAATGTAAACGTTGAAGCAAATTTGAGGTTTACACAAAACACTGCAGCCACCTGTTGAGGTTAGAGATGTGGAAGCAGATAAGGAAGCTACTTACGGGATTTCTCTTAGCGGCCAATCACGCTTCTTTATTTTCTTTCACATAACGTGATCTCGCATGAATAATGGAAAGCTCAAAGATTGTCCGGAACCTTAGGAAGGTGGTTTATTTTGCGACAAACACGAAATATATTACTCATATATTTAAACGTATAGTTCGACTAAACCCACTAAAGTAACACGATCCTTAGAAGCCAATAATACTTCCATCTGTCAGTTAATTTAAACCACTTAAAATGTTCTATATTTATGTGAAGCCTGCAAGTGATATCTTGCTGGAACCTTCAACACACCTTTGGTTTTAACCCGAACTTAACACTTGCGGTGAAATAACGCCTTAAACCACTTTGTTGTTTCAGTAACCTTAGTACAAAGTGTGACCTGATGTAAACCTTATCTCTAGCTGTTATTTTTACCTCGAATTAAACAAAGGCCGCACTTTGAACAACCCGAGCATTTTGTGATCTATCACTGTCGCTGTTGTGTTAGTTTGTGCTGATTTTATGTCAGCTCATTAAACTTTTACTAAATGCGCAACGCAGGAAGTAAGAGCGCAACCATTAAACGCAAATACTAAAAGCACCTGGGCTCTACATTTCGTTACAACCACTTAACAACTTTACATTTTGCCATAATTTAAAAATTTCAACATAAACGATTTAACTTCGTTTAACTTCATTGAACACTTTTATAGAAAAAAAGTATATAAAAAATACAGTCCGTTTTAGGTGCTGCCACCTAGTGAAGAACTTACCTGTCTATAGGTGAATCCGACTTTAATGAGGATGTTTTCTTTATAGTCGTAGACAGGGGGCATTGTTGCGTCATAGCCGTCCAACAATGCGCGCTTGAGTCGTTGCACGGGCGAGTCTGATTCACTCCCATTGTTGTATTGCTTGTTCTGACTGCGACTCAAACTCGAAGTGTCTGGGAAGTAGAAGGTGATTATTGAGAGTCGGTTAAAGTGAGCCGAGCGTTCCGGGTAATAATGTGATTTCCCACCAAGCCATCAACTTGGATATATTTAGGCTAATACTTCATTTGCATATCTGTGCACGTCATCGAAACGTTTCCTGAGGTCTTTCAAGCGTCCCGTTATGACGTAACTTTGACGCCATCTTAAAAAGTTCAAGCGTCCCGGTAAAAAAAAATAATTTCCTGCTTATTATAAGATTAAAGTAGAAGTAAAGATTGGGGTCGCAATTTCAATTCGGTTCATGATTACTTTTGATTGGCGAGATCCAACTGAACATACAGAACCCCGGGAATGGCACTTCAACAAAAACACGTTTTCGTGATAATTGCATTAACGTCTAACAGTGTTATTTGGAATGGTTATTGAAAACATATTGCGTGGGTTCATCCGCGTTCGTGAGTTCGAATCCCGCCAACACCACCAGTGCAAAGTATCTGTTGTGTTGTAGTGCATTGTGTTGCAGTGGAGTTTATGGCTTTCCAGTGAATGCGCCGACCTTATGCCAGTGAACCTGAAACTTCGAGGAATTTACGGCATATACACCTGAGGAAATCCCACCACAATAGTGTAAACGCAACAAGGTCGACCTTGCAATTCCATAAAAACGTAATTTCCTGCATTGGGTCGACGCTTGTATGTTTGCTGTAAATATTACAAACACTTTCCCACCCATGGGACCAATTAGAATCCCATAATCTATTTCTATTACGTTCTAAGTCAAGTTGCTCTTTCAACCTAATTTAGTGTTGCTACTTGGAAGTTGCGATAACGATGGATGGAAGCAACTTGACCGCAATGTTCCTTGGTATTAAGTGGCCGCTAAGTAAGAACTAAATTTAGTGGAAAGAATCCAAACAGGAAAAACGAAAATATTGAGTAAGACACGCCCAGCAGTTGGAAATTGTTGTATGATCTCACCTTTAACTGCGTTGAAGCTTGCGCCATTGACTTGCGTTGTTTTGACGAGGCTTCCTTTTGAGGCGGCGTTCCCGGCGAACGAATGCCCACATTGCCGCAGAATTAACAACACAACCACGATAAGTGGAGCTAGCCGCATCTTACTGGACGCAAAGTACTTGAATGTCATACAAGCGAGGTCTGAAGGTTATGCGAGGATAAACCACATTGGCTGGCTCAGTCACATTTTTTTCTTGCCTTTGATATTCAAGAAAACCTCGGCCTTATCTGCCTCTAAACTTACATTACATCGAATATAATTTTGGAGGCTTCTCTTTTGAAACAAACTAAATCTTTATTTGCTTTTCTGTCGGTAATTTTAAAATGTTTTTCCCATTTGATCTACATTGTGGGGAGAAAAAAAGAGTGTTTCCGTTAATTATTTTGTAAAACAGTCAAATAGTATTTGCGCGTTATTCTTGATTGTGAGTTAAAACGAGAAAACAGCTATCGAAGCGCAACGCCTGATTTTTCACTAAAGTAGTTGCTGACATCCGCTAAAAAAGAACACTTATTAAATAGTTAGGCTTTTATCTTGCTTATTTGGATATGATATGCACATACACGCCAGAAGCACTGTTGCTAAGTTGCAATTATAATGTATTCGTGTTCGTGACGCCCGTTTAGTGGAACGGAAGTGGTGGATCAATCGCTGCCTTCACATCTATTCGCCGTCTTACTTGGTGCTTGTCACATCGGGCAAATAGAGGAATGTCTCCAGCGTGGATTGCCAAATGTATGTTACACTACGGTTAACCCAAATACAGTAGGAATAATATGAAAGGCCATATAGATTCTATAGAACTATTGGTAACTTTTTTTACTACTGTGTTTGCTTTGATATTCTTACTACGTCCAACGAAAAATTCAGTCATTATGCTCCAAAGATAACTAATTACTTCATTAAACTAGGTGCAGTAAAACCAACTAAGCTTTCTTTGATAAATGTTTGTTAAAATACACTTGTGTAAGAATTGAATCCACAAACTACAACCATCGTTCAACCATACCTAACGTTATGCCCCTATGTATACTTGGTATAGCACGTTACTGCTCAATAAGCTCGTTATACTGGGTTCTGCCAACATGAACATGCACCAGCAGCTCCCAAGATACCTCTGCTACTTACAAACGCGCACGATTCAACCTTCAAGCAAATGTTACTTTCCCGCAGCCTGAGTGTAGCGATCCCCACTAAGTTACATCTGCTTCGAACAAAGTTAAAACGTGTTGCAAGTGGCACGAACTGTCCGCCCTGTTAAGGCGCACCGGGGTTCTCGGGAAAATCGTTACTTTCAAGTCACGTTTTACATAAATTCGCTGCAAATGTGCTAAGATGCCTTGCAACAACCGAACACCAAATCAACATCACTTTGCTTTGTTGGCGTTTCCCACAAAGCGTTACTTCCCCTCGTCTACCAGTCTGTCATCTCAACGCACCATTAATACTTCACGCGACCCACGAATATATGCGACCCGTGGAAATATGCGAGCCGTGAAAATATGCGAGTCAAGTTTGTTTTTGCAGCGAGTGAAAGTTACAACTTTCTGTTTTATTTGTTCACTGACGGACTTTACTTTGCTGTGATATCTACGGTGAGCAAGCTGAGCATTCGTTGTTTGGTGGAAAACCTTAAAGATCTATTTGTATAAGGCCTTGACCTCATTAATATTGCAACACAAGGATCACACAACCGCGCATTTTCACGTTTATAGCGCACTTAAGCATCTGAGTGTGATGCTGAAACCTCATTTGTGCGTTGAACCTGACTCACACATAAAATTAAAAATATAAAGCACGTAAATCAACATTGAAAGCAAAACAACTTGAGCTCCAATATTCCAAATATGGTAAGTTTTAAATCTCCCGTTTAACCACAGTTGTGATATAGTTTAACCACAGTTGTGATATAGTTCTAACAATAAGCTTAATGCCTTTGATGCTTATCCGCTTGTGCTCGCTGCACAACTTCCCACACAAGGATTGTTGTTCCTTTTCAAAAACCTCGACCGCTGTCCATCTGTTACGTCACTGACGTGCTTTTCCTCCCGTCTATTGTGACGTCCTCAATAAAGCGCTGGTCACCTTCGACTTATTAAGGTGCTATAAATATGTTCGGCTATATTTAACACTGACCTGTTTGGTCTCGTCTAAATAGGTTTGTAAACAACCAATTGTCCACCTTTCAATTTACAATTGTTCGCTCTTTGTGACGTAGAAATGGCGCAATTTCAAAAGTAAACAAATTCGTTTCGTTTGGAATAGGGTAAACGCGCATAATATTTAACGCAAATATTCTTTTTAGTAAATATAAATATACTTTTAAAGTTTCCGCATTTTTTCGCGCTATTAACTAACTACATTGTGACGCAACAACGTATAGAGCGCGAAACATCTGCTACAAGTTTTTCTAAGCGGCGTATTATTCCTAACTTCGCTGTATCATTAGGACGTGCGTACAAAGGGATAATTAGATAACTAAATAGATTGTAACTTAATGTTGTTGCATTCAACTTTCAGCAGAAATGCCTCCCTACCCGCAAATGTATTGTTTAAACGAAACTGTTTCCTCTTTCAACCAACGAACCCCGTTCATAATTAACCTTCTCGACCAACCAAACCGATTTTTCTTCACAGGTGGTCGGCGATCGGTTGGCCGAAGAAGTTGGAAGATCAGATGGAAGCTACTTACAGCACTTTGAACGAACTTGAGGAACATTTCCACAAACTACAGCTGGGAGACCAGAACAACTTCCAGGACAGATTGGACACTCTGCAGGTGGCACATGCGCCCAGCTACCAAACCTACACTACCCCCCTAACCAACCAATACTAACCCAGCTATCCAAATAGGCATAGGCAGAGTTAAACATTAGCGATATACATTTGCTACTGATTACCAATTTATCGACTGATATGTTTGGTTGAGTTGTGTACTTTTACGTATTATATTTAGATGTTTGGTTGTGTAGAGCGTGTTTATTGTGTTTAGATGCTTGTTGCTGGGTTCGCCGCCCACAACGAGATCAGCAAAGCTCACGAGGTTGCCAACGAAGTTCGTCGCATCAACAAACAACTCAAGGAATGCCAGGGACTTGCTCAGGTTTACAACCAGAGAGAGAGGTTATTCGGGATGCCGGTCACCAACGTAAGCTAACAACTATTTGTATTCCGCAGAATGCAACACGTTTATGCATTGGGCGTTTTTTTTAATGTTTTCAGATAAACTTTTGTGTTATCGGTGTTATTTTACAAAGTACGTTTGACGCGCGTTGTTTTTCGACTTTCAAGCTTCAATATTCCTGTTTTGTTATTTCCTCGGCTTTCGATTACACGAGCTATTGCGTGTGCATCCATCCATGACCGTTCCAATGCCGCAAAAATTTGACAAAAACCTCGCAGTGTGACGTCATAGAGACAATCGCGCGTCGGCCGAAACTGCTTCGGTGAGCTTGAAACAACGAAGTTCAGCGTGGCATTAGTTGTTGCCTCGTAATGTAACTTGGTATTATAGTTGCCTTTTAGAATGTTATTTGATGTTCTAACATCGAGGTTACTTTTGATACGCCGTATGTTCTTTATACCATAAGGTTGGTTTAACAAACGCAAAGCATAACTTGGACATTCCCTCACAAGTGTAAAGCATTGGGGAACAAAATGCACTTATGTGAGGCTCAGTGGCGCCATGTAGCGGCAGTCGTATAAATATTTTCCCACCGCGAGGTTTTTGTTGAGTCTTTTTCGAAATTCCTGATCCTTTCACGAGGCTTGTCGTTCTCGGGTTGGGGTTTTACCCATCGCTGCTTTGTTCACTCGTGCGTGAAGAAGGGTGACGTCACGTTATCCTAATGATGACGTAACTTGCCTCTTCTTGACGTTATGCTGTGTTACGACGTATGATGTTCACAGACGCAGATTGCAAATTTCACTTTTTCACGTCAACTAGTTGATAGTGACGCTGTCATCCCCATTTGTTCATTGTTCATGTTGCCAGGATTAATGATCGTGGTTATTCTCGAA
Organism: Ascidiella aspersa; assembly: GCF_963924565.1. NCBI lineage: Eukaryota > Metazoa > Chordata > Ascidiacea > Phlebobranchia > Ascidiidae > Ascidiella > Ascidiella aspersa. The sequence continues at coordinate 26,530,138 of NC_139454.1, forward strand.
AAACTATTATTCTCACCCCTTTACTTGAGATCGGTTTGTGACAGAAACCAATTTGTTCAGTCTGTCTCTAGCTCTCACAACTTTAACCCTTCGTTAAACTTGTGGCGTGTAGTTAAACATAGAAATGCATTCATTATCAACGTTTAACATTGTTTTGTTTTTTCTACATTCGTCATTTCACTCATAATCTTTTAGTTTCGTAGTTTCTGTAGTTTATTTCATTACGTCATCATCTCGTAACTACGTCATCGTTCTTTTTTACACAAATCATCATCTACCCTGACTTCATCCATGTGACGTCATCCATCTTGACTTCATCCATGTGACGTCATCCATCCTGACTTCATCCATGTGACGTCATCCATCCTGACTTCATCCATGTGACGTCATGCAATCGCGGTTGTGACGTGATACGTGGTGACAACAGTACGATAAGCTGAGCAAGTTGGTGAAAGACTTCCAACCTTACCGTGACCTTTGGACGACAACTTCTGATTGGATGAGGTGGCACGAGTCATGGATGAATGACCCGCTGACGTCAATCGACGCCGAACAAATGGAGCGGAGCGTGAACGACAGCTTCAGAGTTCTTCACAAATGCGCCAAGCAGTTCAAGGAGATTCCTGGTAAGATTGAAATTATATTTAATTATTGCGAATATATAAAAATTATCTTTTATATTTGTTTTACATGGAAAATAATGATGGTTTAATATTGTTAGACGTGTCATGAAGGTTTAATATTGTTAGGCGTGAACTACGTGTACTTAGAATTTTAGATTAAGAAGTGTCGGCTTTTTACTGTTAATGTGCAGTAGTTTTAGAGCTGCTTGTGTGTTAGGCGTGCAGCAAGTTGCCCTGCAAGTGAAGGGAGACGTGGATGGGTTCAAACCGTTCATCCCACTCATACAAGGATTGCGCAACCCTGGCATGAGGATAAGGCATTGGGACGCTCTCTCCAAGGAACTTGGGTTCTCCGTTCAACCAAAGGTATAAACATACCGTGTATAACTTGGCTGATAAATCAATTGTTAGGATCAAATGCTTTTCTAATTTTTTTCATCGATTAAATATCTCAAGTTTTATGTTGTTTCCAGCTTACAGATTATAATCAATACAGGTCCATGATACGATGCTGCATGACCAGGTTTATTGTTGCCTCTAAAATTATTATAACTATTTTTAAAACAAGTGTATTTTTTCTTTTTTCGTTTGACCAAACGTGACAAAACATTTTTAATTGTTTTTTTGGTACATTAAAACTAAATTAAAGCTAACAGCAATAATTTAATTGATGCAATTCTTTATGTTACTCTAAAACATTTTCCGTCTTTTATGTAAGTGATAAATCTCTATTTAGCAAGTTGTAATCTCCCTGTTGATAGTTGTTACTGAGTGAGTGCTGTGTTGTGTAGGCGGCCTTGACCTTCAGCAAGTGCCTTGAGATGAACTTGGCTGATCACATCGACAAGATCGCCAAAGTTGCCGAAGTTGCTGGGAAGGAATTCAGTATCGAGCAAGCTCTTGACAAGATGGAGAAGGAATGGGAACCGATCAATTTCGAGGTAAACCTTCAACATCTTCTACTGATAAATCCTATATTACCTTTGAGGTAAATCAAGTGTTTAAGATGCATTTTTGTATTTATTTGTTTATTTCAGCTTTTCCCCATAAAATAAGGTTTACTGGGATCCCCACAACTATCATTTCTAGAATTGGCACATTCCTTCAATAACCTTGTACCAATTTTCAAGGTGAAATCTTACAAAGAAACCGGAACTTTCATCATAAAATCACCGGAAGAAGCGTCACAGTTGCTTGATGACCACATTGTGATGACACAAACGATGTCCTTCTCCCCTTACAAGAAACCTTTCGAGGAGAGGATTGCTACTTGGGAGAGCAAGCTGAGCATGACGCAGGTAAAAAGCATGAGTCAGCAATCACGGTTTACCAATTTTTTTGACGTCAATCTTTTGATTTAACTTGGCGATGTAATAACCTCTTGTGACACTCACAAGTCGGCGTACGAAAACATCCTCTTGTTAGGCGTAAATAAATTTGTCACGTACGTGCGGTATAAATAGACTTATTTAAGTAGTATAATCTAATATAATTATATATATGTTATGATTCAAAACAATTAGTTATGTGCATAGCTTACTATTTTCTGTTGAACAGGACGTGTTGTTGTTTATAGGACGTGTTGTTATTGTATAGGACGTGTTGGACGAGTGGTTGGTTTGCCAGCGATCGTGGCTCTACCTCGAACCCATATTCAGCTCGGAAGACATCAACCGTCAACTCCCGGTTGAAGGGAAGCGATACCAGACCATGGAGAGGATGTGGAGGAAGCTCATGAAGAACGCAAACGACAACACACAGGTGATCACGCGCTCATCACGCAGGTGATCACGCGCTCATCACGCAGGTGATCACGCGCTCATCACACAGAGATCACGCGCTCATCACGCAGGTGATCATGCGCTTATCACGCAGGTGATCATGCGCTCATCACGCAGGTGATCACGCGCTCATCACGCAGGTGATCACGCGCTCATCACGCAGGTGATCACGCGCTCATCACGCAGGTGATCACGCGCTCATCACGCAGGTGATCACGCGCTCATCACGCAGGTGATCACGCGCTCATCACGCAGGTGATCATGCGCTTATCACGCAGGTGATCAAGCGCTTATCACGCAGGTGATCACGCGCTCATCACGCAGGTGATCACGCGCTCATCACACAGGTGATCACGCGCTCATCACGCAGGTGATCACGCGCTCATCATGCAGGTGATCACGCGCTCATCACGCAGGTGATCACGCTCTCATCACGCAGGTGATCACGCGCTCATCACGCAGGTGATCACGCGCTCATCACGCAGGTGATCACGCGCTTATCACGCAGGTGATCATGCGCTCATCACGCAGGTGATCACGCGCTCATCACGCAGGTGATCGCGCGCTCATCACACAGGTGATCACGCGCTCATCACACAGGTGATCACGCGCTCATCACACAGGTGATCACGCGCTCATCACACAGGTGATCACGCGCTTATCACGCAGGTGATCACGCGTTAGATAAACCTTAGCAATTTGTGTAGCATGTCTTGAGCACTATTGTATTATTATTGTCTCCCATGTGATGTAAATTTTGCCTACTTTTGTAACTTTTACAAGTGTTATCAACAATATCTGCGTATTTCGCTCTGTTTATGTGAAGTTTCCCAGTTTTAAGTAATCTTTTCTAAGGTGATTTCGCTGTGTTCGGACGCTCGGCTCCTTGAGAGCTTGAAGGAGTGCAACAAATTGTTGGAGCAAGTTCAGAAAGGACTGAGCGAGTATTTGGAGACGAAGCGAGCCTCATTCCCCAGGTGAGCCATCCGCTGGTTTGATCCGTCTTCCTCATTTTACTTTGTTCATCCTTAACTTCCACCTTCCAGGTTTTACTTTCTTTCCGATGATGAGCTTCTTGAGATTCTGTCGCAGACCAAAGACCCGACCGCCGTCCAACCTCATCTCAGGAAGTGCTTCGAGAATATATTCAAGGTAATTTAACACAAGTTTGACGCCATGTTAGAAGGGCTGTGAAACGTTTAAAACTAATATTCAGTTGGCTTTGTTGGCTTTAAATTGATGTTTTGAAGTTGTTTTATAACGTCTTTTTTATTCAAAGTTGATCTCAATGTGAAATAGTACAAATAGTGGGTTGCCAATCACTTCTAAGACGAACTGTATTTGACTCCTCAACACTTCTGAGTTTAATTTACTCCACATCTATCAACTCGCACATTTTGTTGTCAGATCAAGTTTGAGTCTGACATGAAGATGACGGAGATGATCTCGGGTGAGGGCGAGCATGTTGCCTTCAGCGAGGATCTTTATCCCACAGGGAACGTGGAGGACTGGCTTGGTGAGGTGGAGAGAGTGATGATGCAGAGTGTGAGGATGCAATGCGAGAATGCGGTCAGCGATTACCAGGAAACAGAGAGGACGGAGTGGGTGCTCAACTGGCCTGGTAAGTTCGCATTTTGCCTTGGCACAATTAACTCTGCTTTCCTGGTAAGTTAGGTGCATATTTGATTACCAACGTTAAACCTATGTTAAAATTTGGAAATCACTTGTAGGATAGTTTAATTTTATCAAACTTTTCGAAAACATTTTTAAGGCTAGACAAAATTCGAAGGTTTTAGAAATGTATGGTTTTGGCTTGGAACAGAGAGAGGCCTTTAGATATATATTTTTACTTATTCAACCTTGTGAAATCAATCTTTAACTATCTTGCCATGAAATAGCACAAACTATACGGGGAAGGGGACATGTCAGTTGTTGCCACGGTTATCACCCCTCAACTGCATTGTGTGGTGGCAGGCCAAGTGGTGATCGCGGTGTCGCAAGTTTACTGGGCCAAGATGGTCGAGGAGGCCATAGAGGCCGGGAAACTTCCCGAGCTGCACCAGCGCCTCATCCAGATGTTGAACGACCTTGTCGGTTTGGTGAGAGGGAAGTTGACCGCTCTGGAGCGGATGATGATGTCAGCACTCATCGTTATCGAGGTTAGTACAAACCCCACACTGAGTTGCTTTGTTGTTCTAATTGTGACGTCACTGTAGGTGCACGCGCGCGATGTGGTCGGCAACTTGTGCGAGGAGAAAGTGAAAGGGGTGAACGACTTTGAGTGGATGAGCCAGCTCAGGTAAGTGGCAACCAACTTGATGTTGGATTGACCCATAGAGTTGTTGAACAACGTTGTACATTGGATTGATTAATTTGCTCTTAGCTGCGAAACTGTAAACAGGATGCAATGTGGAATTATGTTGAATATTTGTTCCAGGTATTACTGGATGAACGGCAACATGTTTGTGAGGGCTGTCAACGCAGAGTTCCCTTACGGCTACGAATATTTGGGCAACACTGGACGTCTCGTCATCACTCCACTAACTGACAGGTAACAACTCGAACAACGCTCACCCCAGACGCCACTTGACCCCCTACTTTCAACAACCCCCCTCTACTTTCCAGATGTTACCTGACCCTGACCGGCGCCCTGCATCTCAAGTTCGGGGGAGCCCCTGCAGGGCCAGCTGGCACCGGTAAGACGGAGACGACCAAGGACTTGGGCAAAGCGCTCGCCATCCAGACCGTGGTGTTCAACTGCTCCGACCAACTCGACTTCATGGCCATGGGAAAGTTCTTCAAGGGACTCGCGAGTTCGGGGGCTTGGGCTTGCTTCGACGAGTTCAACCGGATCGACATCGAGGTGGGTCAGGGGGTCTTATTATGACGTCATAAACTAAGAGTGTGTTGTCACACAACCAGATGTAAATTTACTCGCTTTAAAGGCATTCACCGATGGGTGTGTAAGTATATTGTGTCGATTTGACGCCAAAGTATATTTTTGTGGTTAGAACAAAGTACGAATATGAAATGGCTTACATATGGCAGTGTTGTTCAAGTGTTCACATTACTTTTTGTTATGTTGGCTTGAATGTCTAGGTGCTTTCGGTGGTGGCGCAGCAGATAGCGACCATCCAGAACGCACAAAGCGCTCGTTTGGAGAGGTTCATGTTCGAGGGGGTTGAGATCGCGCTCAAGGCTTCTTGCGCTGTATTCATCACAATGAATCCGGGATACGCAGGTCGCACTGAGCTGCCAGACAACCTCAAGGTGACACACAATACTTGGTGATCTGTAGGCTTTAAGCGAAACTTAATGCAATTGTAATTATAGCCCTGCTTGTTATGTCCATATAATCCCATTATTACAAAAACTTCATGTTAATTGACTCGTAGGAACTAAGGTTTGTTGTGTAAATAAATCCTCATCTGTTTATATTGTTCTGAGCAGGTCAACAAATTCATTCAGTTGTGCCATGTTCACGTTGTTTGTTATGCAGACTTGCATTTCACCCACCAGTGGATTTGTACGTCCACGTTTCCCAACAATCCCAAACATTTTGTTCCTTGTTATTTTCACCAACAATTCCCTTTGTTCTTTAGGCTTTGTTCCGACCGGTTGCTATGATGGTCCCTGACTACGCTATGATTGCTGAGATCTCACTTTACAGTTTCGGCTTCAACGACGCAAAGGTAAGCAGCCAGGGGAAACAACTTGGGACTTTGAGGGGAAATCCCTCGACCTTGAGGGAAACAGTCTTGTGTCAGAATCATTAATATGAGTTCTTTATTTCGTACCAATTTAGAGATCTGATATTTTCATATTTTGAAACTATTTGTGCAAAATCAATTATAACCTCAGATTCTTGATAATAATATTAAGTAACAAATTACTTCAACGATAAGCATCCATGTTGTTCGGTTGTGGCTTCTCTGATGAATATTCTCTTTCAGCATCTTGCGAAGAAGATTACGACAACGTTTAAGCTTTCGTCGGAACAACTCAGTTCACAGGATCATTACGATTTCGGAATGAGAGCTGTCAAGACCGTCATTTCAGCAGCTGGTGAGCTTTATGTGATATTGGGTGTGCGCAACCAATGACAAAACTACACTAAGTTGTCGTCGGTGTTTCTCCAAAAGTTGCTTTTTTTAATTCGTAAAACTCCAGATGTTTAACGAAAAATTATTTTGTCGCAGCTTTGTGATCCAACCACTTCCAGTCATAGTCTTAATAAGAAACAACGTTAGATTCGCTCATACGCCAGTGCATTGGATGTACTCTTAAAATCCCTTTCCATTGTTGCGCAATAATTACCACTTTTCGCGTTGTCCAGGCAACTTGAAGCGGGAGCATCCGGACATGGAGGAGGAGGTGATCTGCCTCCGCGCGATCCGCGATGTAAACGTCCCCAAGTTCCTCCTGGATGACCTCAAGCTCTTCCGAGGAATCGTGTCCGATCTCTTCCCGAAGATCAAGGAGGAGGCGATCAACTACGGAGCTCTGATGGACTCCATCAAGGAAGCTTGCCCCAAGCTCGGAGTCCAGGAGGTCAATCTTACCTCGCAATAAAAATACTGTTCAATAAAAGCACTTTTCAATTAAAATACTTTTATATCAAGGTTTCACTTTAAGATTATCGCTTGGCTCGAAATAAGTTTTGCCAATTATTTTTTAAAGGATAAATAGCTAACGTAAATTTATTTCAAATTATTCTATTTAATTATAAAAAGGTAGTTTATTGAAATATATATTGCCGTCATGCAGAGATCACAATAAAAAACAGTACTTTAGTGGGATTCGAACTTACGACCATACGAACACGCGACCACTGTCTCACTAACTGTGCTATCAAGTCAAAACTTGAAATTCCTGGGCACTTCAGCCACACATGCAAGTTCACAACTTGTTGTTCAGGTGGATGGTTTTGTGACCAAGTGTATCCAGTTGTACGAGACGACTATTGTGAGGCACGGACTCATGTTGGTCGGACCAACTTGCTCGGGAAAGACAAAGTGCTACAACGTCCTCGCCAAAGGACTCACGCAACTCAAAGGACAACCTTCCATCAGCGGCGGAAACTATGAGGCTGTTCATGTGAGTTTGTAAAGTTGTTCATGTGAGTTGGTAAAGTTGTTCATGTGAGTTTGTAAAGTTGTTCATGTGAGTTTGTTAAGTTATTCATATGAGTTTGTAAAGTTGTTCATGTGAGTTTATGAAGTTGTTCATGTGAGTTTGTAAAGTTGTTCATGTGAGTTGGTAAAGTTGTTCATGTGAGTTGGTAAAGTTGTTTATGTGAGTTGGTAAAGTAGTTCATGTGAGTTTATCATTTGTTTATGTGAGTTTGTAAAGTTGTTCATGTGAGTTGGTAAAGTTGTTCATGTGAGTTGGTAAAGTTGTTCATGTGAGTTTGTAAAGTTGTTTATGTGAGTTTGTAAAGTTGTTCATGTGAGTTGGTAAAGTTGTTCATGTGAGTTTATCATTTGTTTATGTGAGTTTGTAAAGTTGTTCATGTGAGTTGGTAAAGTTGTTCATGTGAGTTTGTAAAGTTGTTCATGTGAGTTTGTAAAGTTGTTCATATGAGTTGGTAAAGTTGTTCATGTGAGTTGGTAAAGTTGTTCATGTGAGTTTATCATTTGTTTATGTGAGTTTGTAAAGTTGTTCATGTGAGTTGGTAAAGTTGTTCATGTGAGTTTATCATTTGTTTATGTGAGTTTGTAAAGTTGTTCATGTGAGTTTGTAAAGTTGTTCATGTGAGTTTGTAAAGTTGTTCATGTGAGTTTGTAAAGTTGTTCATGTGAGTTTGTAAAGTTGTTCATGTGAGTTTGTAAAGTTGTTCATGTGAGTTTATCATTTGTTTATGTGAGTTTGTAAAGTTGTTCATGTGAGTTTATCATTTGTTTATGTGAGTTTGTAAAGTTGTTCATGTGAGTTTGTAAAGTTGTTCATGTGAGTTTGTAAAGTTGTTCATGTGAGTTGGTAAAGTTGTTCATGTGAGTTTGTAAAGTTGTTCATGTGAGTTTGTAAAGTTGTTCATGTGAGTTTATCATTTGTTTATGTGAGTTTGTAAAGTTGTTCATGTGAGTTTATCATTTGTTCATGTGAGTTTGTAAAGTTGTTCATGTGAGTTTGTAAAGTTGTTCATGTGAGTTTGTAAAGTTGTTCATGTGAGTTTGTTAAGTTATTCATATGAGTTTGTAAAGTTGTTCATGTGAGTTTGTAAAGTTGTTCATGTGAGTTTGTTAAGTTGTTCGTGTGAGTTTGCAAAGTTGTTTATGTGAGTTTATGAAGTTATTCACATTACTTTGTGGTTGTTTAACTGTGATTGCTTACTCACCAGACAAACGTGCTGAACCCGAAGTCTATAAGCATGGGTCAGCTGTACGGAGAGTTTGACGCGATGACTCACGAGTGGACAGACGGTATCCTGTCAACACTTATCCGACAAGGATGCTCGGCCACAGACGCAGACAAGCGATGGTAAGTTAATATTGTACATGTTTAAACTAGGTCATTGTAGGTGAATATTTAACACTTGGTCATTGTAGGTACTTGTTAACACTTGGTTATTGTAGGTGGTTGTTAACACTTGGTCATTGTAGGTACATGCTTAAACTAGGTCATTGTAGGTACTTGTCAACACTTGGTCATTGTAGGTGAATGTTTAACACTTGGTCATTGCAGGTATTTGTTAACACTTGGTCATTGCAGGTACTTGTTAACACTTGGTCATTGTAGGTGCTTGTTAACACTTGGTCATTGTAGGTACTTGTTAACACTTGGTCATTCTAGGTACTTGTTCACACTTGGTTATTGTAGGTACATGTTAACACTTGGTCATTGTAGGTACATGTTAACACTTGGTCATTGTAGGTACTTGTTAACACTTGGTCATTGTAGGTACATGTTAACACTTCGTCATTGCAGGTGGTTGTTAGCACTTGGTCATTGTAGGTACTTGTTAACACTTAGTCATTGTAGGTACATGCTTAACACTTGGTTATTGTAGGTACTTGTTAACACTTGGTTATTGTAGGTACATGTTAACACTTGGTCATTGTAGGTACTTGTTAACACTTGGTCATTGTAGGTACATGTTAACACTTCGTCATTGCAGGTGGTTGTTAGCACTTGGTCATTGTAGGTACTTGTTAACACTTAGTCATTGTAGGTACATGCTTAACACTTGGTTATTGTAGGTACTTGTTAACACTTGGTCATTGTAAGTACTTGTCAACACTTGGTCATTGTAGGTGAATGTTTAACACTTGGTCATTGCAGGTGAATGTTAACACTTGGTCATCGTAGGTACTTGTTAACACTTGGTCATTGTAGGTACTTGTTAACACTTAGTCATTGTAGGTACATGCTTAACACTTGGTTATTGTAGGTACTTGTTAACACTTGGTTATTGTAGGTACATGTTAACACTTGGTCATTCTAGGTACTTGTTAACACTTGGTCATTGTAGGTACTTGTTAACACTTGGTTATTGTAGGTGGTTATTAACACCTGGTCATTGTAGGTACATGTTAACACTTGGTTATTGTAGGTACATGTTAACACTTGGTTATTGTAGGTGCTTGTTAACACTTGGTCATTGTAGGTACATGTTACCACTTGGTCATTGTAGGTACATGTTAACACTTGGTTATTGTAGGTACATGTTAACACTTGGTCATTGTACGTGCTTGTTAACACTTGGTCATTGTAGGTACATGTTAACACTTGGTCATTGTAGGTACATGTTAACACTTGGTCATTGTAGGTACTTGTTAACACTTGATTAGTGTAGGTACATGTTAACACTTGGTCATTGTAGGTACATGTTAACACTTGGTTATTGTAGGTGGTTGTTAACACTTGGTCATTGTAGGTACATGTTAACACTTGGTTATTGTAGGTACATGTTAACACTTGGTCATTGTACGTGCTTGTTAACACTTGGTCATTGTAGGTACATGTTAACACTTGGTCATTGTAGGTACATGTTAACACTTGGTCATTGTAGGTACTTATTAACACTTGATTAGTGTAGGTACATGTTAACACTTGGTCATTGTAGGTACATGTTAACACTTGGTCATTGTAGGTGCTTGTCAAGAATTGGTCATTGTAGGTGCTTGTTAACACTTGGTCATTGTAGGTACATGTTAACACTTGGTCATTGTAGGTACATGTCAACACTTGGTCATTGTAGGTGCTTGTTAAGAATTGGTCATTGTAGGTGCTTGTTAACACTTGGTCATTGTAGGTACATGTTAACACTTGGTCATTGTAGGTGGTTGTTTAACACTTGGTCATGGCAGGTACTTGTTTAGCACTTGGTCATTGTAGGTGGTTGTTTAACACTTGGTCATGACAGGTACTTGTTTAACACTTGGTCATTGAAGGTACTTGTTTAACACTTGGTCATTGTAGGTACTTGTTAACACTTGGTCATTATAGGTACTTGTTAACACTTCGTCATTGTAGGTGCTTGTTAACACTTGGTCATTGTAGGTACTTGGTAACACTCGGTTATTGCAGGTATATGTTAACACTTGGTCATTGTAGGTACTTGTTAACACTTGGTCATTGAAGGTGGTTGTTTAACACTTGGTCATTGTAGGTACTTGGTAACACTCGGTCATTGCAGGTATATGTTAACACTTGGTCATTGTAGGTACTTGTTAACACTTGGTCATTGTAGGTACATGTTGACACTTGGTCATTGTAGGTGGTTGTTTAACACTTGGTCATGGCAGGTACTTGTTTAGCACTTGGTCATTGTAGGTGGTTGTTTAACACTTGGTCATGGCAGGTCCTTGTTTAACACTTGGTCATTGTAGGTGGTTGTTTAACACTTGGTCATGGCAGGTACTTGTTAACACTTGGTTATTGAAGGTACTAGTTAACACTTGGTCATTGTAGGTACTTGTTAACACTTGGTTATTGTAGGTGAATGTTAACACTTGGTCATTGTAGGTACTAGTTAACACTTGGTCATTGTAGGTGGTTGTTTAACACTTGGTCATTGTAGGTACTTGTTTAACACTTGGTCATTGTAGGTACTTGTTTAACACTTGGTCATTGTAGGTACTTGTTTAACACTTGGTCATTGTAGGTACTTGTTTAACACTTGGTCATTGTAGGTACTTGTTTAACACTTGGTCATTGTAGGTGGTTGTTTAACACTTGGTCATTGTAGGTACTTGTTAACACTTGGTTATGGCAGGTACTTGTTTAACACTTGGTCATTGTAGGTACATGTTAACACTTGGTCATTGTAGGTACTTATTAACACTTGATTAGTGTAGGTACATGTTAACACTTGGTCATTGTAGGTACATGTTAACACTTGGTCATTGTAGGTGCTTGTTAAGAATTGATCATTGTAGGTGCTTGTTAACACTTGGTCATTGTAGGTACATGTTAACACTTGGTCATTGTAGGTATTTGTTAACACTTGGTCATTATAGGTACTTGTTAACACTTCGTCATTGTAGGTGCTTGTTAACACTTGGTCATTGTAGGTACTTGGTAACACTCGGTCATTGCAGGTATATGTTAACACTTGGTCATTGTAGGTACTTGTTAACACTTGGTCATTGAAGGTGGTTGTTTAACACTTGGTCATTGTAGGTACTTGGTAACACTCGGTCATTGCAGGTATATGTTAACACTTGGTCATTGTAGGTACTTGTTAACACTTGGTCATTATAGGTACTTGTTGACACTTGGTCATTGTAGGTACTAGTTAACACTTGGTCATGGCAGGAACTTGTTTAGCACTTGGTCATTGTAGGTGGTTGTTTAACACTTGGTCATGGCAGGTCCTTGTTTAACACTTGGTCATTGTAGGTGGTTGTTTAACACTTGGTCATGGCAGGTACTTGTTAACACTTGGTTATTGAAGGTACTAGTTAACACTTGGTCATTGTAGGTACTTGTTAACACTTGGTAATTGTAGGTGAATGTTAACACTTGGTCATTGTAGGTACTAGTTAACACTTGGTCATTGTAGGTGGTTGTTTAACACTTGGTCATTGTAGGTACTTGTTTAACACTTGGTCATTGTAGGTACTTGTTTAACTCTTGGTCATTGTAGGTACTTGTTTAACACTTGGTCATTGTAGGTACTTGTTTAACACTTGGTCATTGTAGGTACTTGTTTAACACTTGGTCATTGTAGGTGGTTGTTTAACACTTGGTCATTGTAGGTACTTGTTAACACTTGGTCATGGCAGGTACTTGTTTAACACTTGGTCATTGTAGGTGGTTGTTTAACACTTGGTCATGGCAGGTACTTGTTAACACTTGGTTATTGAAGGTACTAGTTAACACTTGGTCATTGTAGGTACTTGTTAACACTTGGTAATTGTAGGTGAATGTTAACACTTGGTCATTGTAGGTACTAGTTAACACTTGGTCATTGTAGGTGGTTGTTTAACACTTGGTCATTGTAGGTACTTGTTTAACACTTGGTCATTGTAGGTACTTGTTTAACACTTGGTCATTGTAGGTACTTGTTTAACACTTGGTCATTGTAGGTACTTGTTTAACACTTGGTCATTGTAGGTACATGTTGACACTTGGTCATTGTAGGTGGTTGTTTAACACTTGGTCATGGCAGGTACTTGTTTAGCACTTGGTCATTGTAGGTGGTTGTTTACCACTTGGTCATGGCAGGTCCTTGTTTAACACTTGGTCATTGTAGGTGGTTGTTTAACACTTGGTCATGGCAGGTACTTGTTAACACTTGGTTATTGAAGGTACTAGTTAACACTTGGTCATTGTAGGTACTTGTTAACACTTGGTTATTGTAGGTGAATGTTAACACTTGGTCATTGTAGGTACTAGTTAACACTTGGTCATTGTAGGTGGTTGTTTAACACTTGGTCATTGTAGGTACTTGTTTAACACTTGGTCATTGTAGGTACTTGTTTAACACTTGGTCATTGTAGGTACTTGTTTAACACTTGGTCATTGTAGGTACTTGTTTAACACTTGGTCATTGTAGGTACTTGTTTAACACTTGGTCATTGTAGGTGGTTGTTTAACACTTGGTCATTGTAGGTACTTGTTAACACTTGGTCATGGCAGGTACTTGTTTAACACTTGGTCATTGTAGGTACATGTTAACACTTGGTCATTGTAGGTACTTATTAACACTTGATTAGTGTAGGTACATGTTAACACTTGGTCATTGTAGGTACATGTTAACACTTGGTCATTGTAGGTGCTTGTTAAGAATTGATCATTGTAGGTGCTTGTTAACACTTGGTCATTGTAGGTACATGTTAACACTTGGTCATTGTAGGTATTTGTTAACACTTGGTCATTATAGGTACTTGTTAACACTTCGTCATTGTAGGTGCTTGTTAACACTTGGTCATTGTAGGTACTTGGTAACACTCGGTCATTGCAGGTATATGTTAACACTTGGTCATTGTAGGTACTTGTTAACACTTGGTCATTGAAGGTGGTTGTTTAACACTTGGTCATTGTAGGTACTTGGTAACACTCGGTCATTGCAGGTATATGTTAACACTTGGTCATTGTAGGTACTTGTTAACACTTGGTCATTATAGGTACTTGTTGACACTTGGTCATTGTAGGTACTAGTTAACACTTGGTCATGGCAGGAACTTGTTTAGCACTTGGTCATTGTAGGTGGTTGTTTAACACTTGGTCATGGCAGGTCCTTGTTTAACACTTGGTCATTGTAGGTGGTTGTTTAACACTTGGTCATGGCAGGTACTTGTTAACACTTGGTTATTGAAGGTACTAGTTAACACTTGGTCATTGTAGGTACTTGTTAACACTTGGTAATTGTAGGTGAATGTTAACACTTGGTCATTGTAGGTACTAGTTTAACACTTGGTCATTGTAGGTACTTGTTTAACACTTGGTCATTGTAGGTACTTGTTTAACACTTGGTCATTGTAGGTACTTGTTTAACACTTGGTCATTGTAGGTACTTGTTTAACACTTGGTCATTGTAGGTACTTGTTTAACACTTGGTCATTGTAGGTGGTTGTTTAACACTTGGTCATTGTAGGTACTTGTTAACACTTGGTCATGGCAGGTACTTGTTTAACACTTGGTCATTGTAGGTACATGTTAACACTTGGTCATTGTAGGTACTTGTTAACACTTGATTAGTGTAGGTACATGTTAACACTTGGTCATTGTAGGTACATGTTAACACTTGGTCATTGTAGGTGCTTGTTAAGAATTGATCATTGTAGGTGCTTGTTAACACTTGGTCATTGTAGGTACATGTTAACACTTGGTCATTGTAGGTGGTTGTTTAACACTTGGTCATGGCAGGTACTTGTTTAGCACTTGGTCATTGTAGGTGGATGTTTAACACTTGGTCATGACAGGTACTTGTTTAACACTTGGTCATTGAAGGTACTTGTTTAACACTTGGTCATTGTAGGTACTTGTTAACACTTGGTCATTGTAGGTACTTGTTAACACTTCGTCATTGTAGGTGCTTGTTAACACTTGGTCATTGTAGGTACTTGGTAACACTCGGTCATTGCAGGTATATGTTAACACTTGGTCATTGTAGGTACTTGTTAACACTTGGTCATTGAAGGTGGTTGTTTAACACTTGGTCATTGTAAGTACTTGGTCACACTCGGTCATTGCAGGTATATGTTAACACTTGGTCATTGTAGGTACTTGTTAACACTTGGTCATTGTAGGTGGTTGTTTAACACTTGGTCATTGTAGGTACTTGTTAACACTTGGTCATTGTAGGTACATGTTGACACTTGGTCATTGTAGGTGGTTGTTTAACACTTGGTCATGGCAGGTACTTGTTTAGCACTTGGTCATTGTAGGTGGATGTTTAACACTTGGTCATGACAGGTACTTGTTTAACACTTGGTCATTGAAGGTACTTGTTTAACACTTGGTCATTGTAGGTACTTGTTAACACTTGGTCATTGTAGGTACTTGTTAACACTTCGTCATTGTAGGTGCTTGTTAACACTTGGTCATTGTAGGTACTTGGTAACACTCGGTCATTGCAGGTATATGTTAACACTTGGTCATTGTAGGTACTTGTTAACACTTGGTCATTGAAGGTGGTTGTTTAACACTTGGTCATTGTAAGTACTTGGTAACACTCGGTCATTGCAGGTATATGTTAACACTTGGTCATTGTAGGTACTTGTTAACACTTGGTCATTGTAGGTGGTTGTTTAACACTTGGTCATTGTAGGTACTTGTTAACACTTGGTCATTGTAGGTACATGTTGACACTTGGTCATTGTAGGTGGTTGTTTAACACTTGGTCATGGCAGGTACTTGTTTAGCACTTGGTCATTGTAGGTGGTTGTTTAACACTTGGTCATGGCAGGTCCTTGTTTAACACTTGGTCATTGTAGGTGGTTGTTTAACACTTGGTCATGGCAGGTACTTGTTAACACTTGGTCATTGCAGGTACTAGTTAACACTTGGTCATTGTAGGTACTTGTTAACACTTGGTTATTGTAGGTGAATGTTAACACTTGGTCATTGTAGGTACTAGTTAATACTTGGTCATTGTAGGTGGTTGTTTAACACTTGGTCATTGTAGGTACTTGTTTAACACTTGGTCATTGTAGGTACTTGTTTAACACTTGGTCATTGTAGGTACTTGTTTAACACTTGGTCATTGTAGGTACTTGTTTAACACTTGGTCATTGTAGGTACTTGTTTAACACTTGGTCATTGTAGGTGGTTGTTTAACACTTGGTCATTGTAGGTACTTGTTAACACTTAGTCATTGTAGGTGGTTGTTTAACACTTAGTCATTGTAGGTACTAGTTAACACTTGGTCATTGTAGGTACTTGTTAACACTTGGTCATGGCAGGTACTTGTTTAACACTTGGTCATTGAAGGTACTTGTTAACACTTGGTCATTGCAGGTACTAGTTAACACTTGGTCATTGCAGGTACTAGTTAACACTTGGTCATTGCAGGTACATGTTCGATGGACCGGTTGACGCGGTTTGGATCGAGAATATGAACACTGTTCTTGACGACAACAAGAAGCTTTGCTTGAGCAGCGGAGAAATCATCAAACTCACTTCTCACATGACGATGATGTTTGAGGTGCGAACTTTGTTATCAATAGGAAATAAACATTTTGGCAACGCACTTTGGTCTGTCATATGCTTACTTGTTGTAGGTGGCCGACCTCGCAGTAGCCTCGCCAGCCACTGTTTCCAGATGCGGGATGGTTTACCTCGAGCCGGGATACATTGGACTCGCTCCTTTCGTGTTTTGCTGGCTCAAACGGATTCCTGACGTCATACTTCCTTATGTTGACAAGCTTCAGTCGCTGTTCGACACCTACTTGGAGGTGCGGGTTGTCTTGTTTAAGTTTCTGTGTAGCTTTACCCCCATTATGGATACATATTTTTAGCCGTCAGTGAGGTTCGTGCGCAAAAACATGCGGGAGATCGTTGCTTCGGTAGACGCAAACCTCACATTCAGCCTACTCAACTATTTGGATTGTTTCTTCGCTCCGCTCATACCAAAAGAGGTAAGTTAATGGAAGTTCAACTTGTGAATGTAAGTCGACATTTTGCACTTTCGTTTGAATTCTTATATAAGGCATCATTCAAAGAATACCAACACCGAAAGTCAGTGTTTGAAACAACATTTCACTTGGAGCATATTCTTTATCTTGCTAAACACAAGCTAATTGTTTGTGTAACCCTAACTATTTCTCTTTTCTATATTATGGTTTTTGTGTGTTTATGGATCTATCAGATGTAAACAGGGAGTTCAATAATAAATATATTTCCAACGCATTAACCCAGGGTTCGGCTGCTTTGCGTCAGAAAGCTCAGAAGGATTCCAGATTCGCTAAATACCTGACAATCGTGAGTAAGGCTTGTGATACAAGAGCATGACATGACACTAAAACATGAATTGGCACAAAAATCATGACTCGGCACAAAAATCATGACTGGCCATAAAAGGCATGACTTGACACAAAAAGCATGACTTGGCATCAAAAGCATGACTGGACATAAAAAGCATGACTTGGCACAAAAGGCATGACTGGCCATAAAAAGCATGACTTGACACAAAAAGCATGACTTGACACAAAAAGCATGAATGGCCATAAAAAGCATGACTGGACATAAAAAGCATGATAGTACAACTCGTACAACTCTTTAATTAGGGCTAATGTAATTACAACTTCTTGTTAGATGCACCCCACTGTTGAACGCATGCTTGCTTGTTTAATGTTGCCTGCATCGTAGCAGTTCACCTGCTTCTTTTCCATGTACTGACTTGCTTGTATCCAGGGCGAACCTGAGATGTCGGAAGAACAACTCGCCAAGATCGAGGAACTCATCGAACCCTGGTTCTTCTTCGCGCTTATTTGGAGCGTCGGGGGAACCACCGACAACGAAGGAAGACTAAAGTTCTCAGAATACCTCAGAAAACGAATGGCTGAAGAGAACGTAAGTTGACGTTACGTAAGTTGCTGACGTAACGTAAGTTGCTAAAGAGAACGTAAGTTCAAGTTACGTAAGTTGTTAACGTAGCTTAAGTTGCTAAACATAACGTAAGTTGACGTTAAGTAAGTTACTGACGTAACGTAAGTTGACGTTACGTAAGTTGCTGACGTAACGTAAGTTGCTAACTTAACTAAAGTTGCTGACGTAATGTAAGATGACGTTACGTAAGTTGTTGACGATATGTTCGGAAACTGTCAATTTACTAACCCCATTGTTGAATGCAGGTGAAACTGCAATTTCCCGAGGGGGGTTTGGTCTACGACTACCAGCTCGACGACGCGGGGATTTCCAACAAGAAGAACCCTGGTGACGTAGATGATGACGATGACGTAGTGAAAGCTGGGTCACAAGAGGTCAGAGGTCATCACTGACCAAAGGCTTGTCACACTAGCGCATTATACGTCGTCGAAAATCAAATATTACGAAATGGTTGGCGAAACAATCTTTTATCCAATATAAAAACGCTTCTAGATAAAATATGCATGTTTTACGCACGATTGGTGTATATTCGTGATAGTCTAACGTACACTCGTTGCTCGGTTGAGTTTGAATCCTTGTCTCCAGGTTCATTGGAAGAGTTGGATGGAAAGCGCTCCAATGTTCGACATCACTCCAGCCACTCCATACGCCGATATCATCGTCCCAACCATCGACACAGTGAGGACGTCGATGCTGGTCGAACTGCTCATCACGCACAAGAAGCAGGTGAATTAACAGAAATAAACATGGATAGTTTGGCATAAAGTTTGAATCGCGTCTAAACTAAGTTGGTCAAACCTCAAACGAGCACCAAGTTTAAAATATAAACGTTTGAACACCGAAGCATCATAAAGGTACACGATGGTTATGTTATTTCCTTTTCACACGACAATGTTGTTGGGTTGTGAGTGGCAAGCTTGTGTTCAGGTGCTCACTGTTGGACCGACAGGAACCGGTAAAACTGTCGTCCTAGCGGAGAAACTACTCAAGGGGATGCCCCAAGATTACATCCCCAACTTCCTCATGTTTTCTGCAAAAACTTCGGCGAATCAAACCCAGGTAAATCGCTTCCTTAATCAACCAGCACATACAAAACATACAAATGTTCAAGTGGTCAGCTGCTTTTAATTTGGTTATTTTTATTTTAACCCCTTTTTAAACCTTGTATTTAAAATGTGCGATAGTTCAAGCTTTTCGATTTTGTCCAGGACTTGATCGACGGCAAGCTTGACAAGCGTCGTAAGGGGGTGTTCGCTCCTCCCCTGGGAAAGTACGCTGTATTCTTCATCGACGACCTGAACATGCCAGCGCTGGAGAAGTACGGAGCCCAACCTCCCATAGAACTACTGCGTCAGTGGATGGACCACAACGGCTGGTACGACAGGAAAGCCATTGGTGAGTAGATACAAGTGGTTCATGTGAACTAACACCTGCCAGTAAAAACAACTCGTTCCTGTGAAAGTTAAAATTCGTGCGGTGTTCAAACTAACTTACTTCTGCAGATGATGGTGGCTTCTGCAGATGATGGTGACTAATTCAGTGGTCAATCAATTAAGCTGGTTTATATGATAAAAGACAAATCAACAATAAGCCTGGATACCTTATTCGTTTAACTTAATTTGTATAAGTTAAGTTTTTCATATTTAACGAAATTCCATCGCATTTTTCAGGGTCATTCCGCACTCTAGTGGACATTTCCTTTGTCGGAGCGATGGGGCCACCAGGGGGCGGTCGCAACCCCGTCACAGCTCGATTGTTACGTCACTTTAACTACGTCACGTGCACGGAGATCGAGGATGAAAGTAAAGTTCGCATTTTTTCAACGATCGTCAACAGTTGGCTGTGTGAGTTCCGGTGGGGGTTGTGGTTCGAATACCGGCGGGGCGGTTAACTTACGACATGTTTTAAATGAAAGAGTTTCAATTATTTCAAGAGCGAGGAAAGTGTGAGGTTGCATTCAGTAAAGGTTTATAGTAAACAAGTACATATATCATAATTGTAGAGTCATCAGCACGGTTTTGAGGTCTGAGGTAGTTGTTCTTATCAAGTTTAGAAATAAAATAACCTTTCAAACTTACCAATTTTTACGGCATCTTGTTATTTGCACTGCAGATGGAGCCAGGAGTAAGATCTCGCACAACAGTGAGTACATTAATCTTTGTGAATACAGATAAAAAGTTGAGCTTAGAAATATTTTGACCAAATTTGAAACAACTTTGAAAGTTTAAGGATTTAAGTTCGATTATTAAGGAAAATTAACCAACCTACTCAACTTATTTAAAGTTCCCGCATTTTTTGCAGCTTCGGCACCAGAAGACATCCGCGACCTCGCAAAGGAGCTTGTGAGGTCAACAGTGGAGGTTTATGACGTCATAACCACCCAGTTGCTTCCGACGCCAGCGAAGTCGCACTACACTTTCAACGTGAGGGATCTTTCCAAGGTCTTTCAGGGAATGCTCATGATGGAAGTCACAAAGATTGAGGTTGGTGTGAAGTCAAGTAACCAAGGTGGCTGTAGAATAATACAATTACAATAACAGGCTTATAAGCTTTTAATGGTCAAAGAAGTTAACGTATTGCCCACCTTAAGGCATTCTTAACTCGTTACGTCTATCAATATTGTAGTAAAGCTAATTAGGGCCTTTTCTTTAGATTATACAATATCTTGTACAATTGGCACCTTGTACGCGATACGATCAAATGTGTTGTGACAAGCAAGTGTTTATCTTAGAGCAAGGAAATGCTGATGCGGCTCTGGTACCACGAAAGCTGTAGAGTCTTCCAAGATCGTCTGGTCAGCGCAGAAGATAGAAGCTGGTTCTCCGACCAACTAGAGTCCAAGATCAAGGAGAGGTTTCATGTGAGTGAAAGCTAATGTCCTTTATTGTTAATTTGCAGAGATTATTGCTTGGAATACTTTCGTGCTTGTTGTCTTAGCCAGGAGTCGAACCCGGCTTTGAGAATTGTCGTACTGATATTTCCACACTTGGTCATTACGTGTTGTTTGTTTAGCTCGACATTGACCAAGTGCTGCCCTCCAAGCCTGTGATCTTCGGGGATTTTCTCAATCCAAACTCTGACACGAAGTTGTACTCATACGTCGACGACTACCAAAAGGTAAACTACCTCAGCCTAAAGTTGTACCTTGTATTAATTTATATTTTAGAGTGTTTCAAATAAAACTAGAAAATAAGTCTCAGGGTAGAAATCGGCCTTTCTTGGTTTTTAAGATATAATCCCGGAATGGTTCAGGTTGTGAGTTCGAACCTCACCACAGATTGTTTTATTAAGTGTATGGGTTTAACTTTTTACACATATTAATTCAAAGGTTGTTATGGGTTAGTATCCCATAATTTCTCGCCTGGAGGTTAATTTAAAGTTGCTTGCAGATGGTTGGGATAATCGAGGAGTTTTTGGAGGATTACAACCAGGTGAACACGGCCCAGATGAAGCTTGTGTTGTTCGTCGATGCTGTGCAACATGTTTGTAGGATCTCAAGGATCATCAGGCAACCTCTGGGCAACGCTC
The DNA here is from genome assembly GCF_963924565.1 of Ascidiella aspersa. Taxonomy (NCBI): domain Eukaryota; kingdom Metazoa; phylum Chordata; class Ascidiacea; order Phlebobranchia; family Ascidiidae; genus Ascidiella; species Ascidiella aspersa. The sequence continues at coordinate 26,551,568 of NC_139454.1, forward strand.
TATTGCTCGGGGTGGGAGGAAGTGGGAGACAGAGCTTGTCCAGGCTCGCAACACACATGTAAGTCGTCTTCATTCGGATGTGTCACGTATTTGCTTTCCTGTGCTTTATGTATTACACCACTATCCTCGTGTTGTTCCAGGGCCGACTACGAGTTGTTCCAGATCGAGCTTGCCAAGAACTACGGAGTGACCGAGTGGAGAGAAGACATCAAGAAGTGTATGTTGAAGGCGGGCCTCCAGAACCAACCAATCACGTTCCTGTTCAGCGACACGCAGATCAAGAGCGAGTCCTTCCTCGAGGTTTTCATTTAACATTAAATCACGCTTAACATTCATAACACTAGAACAGTTTTTTTATGCAAAACCAAGCGATAGAAAACTTAAAATCACAGCATTTTAGTTTCAGTTTGTTTTAACCCTTCAGGTTTTTTTTAACCCTAACCATTACCTTCCAGGACCTGAACAACATCCTCAACTCTGGGGATGTCCCCAACATATACGCGTTGGACGACCTCGACAATATATTCGGAGCGATGAAGCCGATAGTACTCGATCAGGGGCTTCCCCCCACCAAGGGCAACTTGTTCAACGCTTTCACGAAGCGAGTGAAGGCGAATATGCACTCTGTCGTATGCATGAGGTAAAACCAACAACTTACATTCGTGTCGACTTTATGTATTTGAGTCAGCTAGAAAAGCCATAGATACAGCGAATTATTGTTGTTAGTATTTGGTACACCGGGTGTTTTTTTACTATTGGTTCACTAAACAAAAGGCTGATGAACGCCTTAATTTTTAAATTGGCAGAATGTTGTATCAGGTCTGTTGCTGTGTGTTTACTCAAATTTCATATTATTGAACATCTTTATCACAAACCCAAGAAACCTTTAGTTGTAAACCTGTAGTCAGCCCCACAATGTTGCTGTTACCTTGTTGCAGCCCGATCGGCGAGATATTCCGCGCCCGGCTTCGAATGTTCCCTTCCCTGATCACGTGTTGCACGATCGACTGGTTCAGCGAGTGGCCTGACGAGGCGCTAGAGAGCGTGGCGACGATGTTTTTGAACGAGCTGACCGACATCAACACTTCGGACCAAGCGCTTATGAAAGGTGCGTAACCAAGTACATGTGTCAACTGATTAAGCCAACCCTCTACGGCTGTAGTTTATAAAAAAGTTTAATGACACCTAATGATATTAAAAAGTAAAAATACAAAATCACTAAGTTGCTCTCCAACGAACTTCAAGCTATGTTGACGCAATGTTTATATTAACAATTATGACGCAGGAATGGTCGAAATGTGCGTCACAATGCATCAAACTGTTGCGTCACAATCAAAAAATTTCCTCGCCGAGTTGTCACGTCACAATTACGTCACGCCTACGTCATACCTCCAGTTGATGAGTATTTTTAGCAAATTGATCGGGATGAAAATCAAAGAGTTGACGACCAACAGGGACAGGATGAAGATAGGGTTAGACAAAGTAAGTCGGTGTAAATACGACGCCATTTCTGGTCTGAGCCTCCATTTTGTGTCTAGCTGCTGAGGACGGCTGATGACGTAGCCAAGATGCAGGAGGAGCTCGAGACCATGGCTCCACTTCTCGAAGATGCGGCTCAGGAGACCGCCGTTACTATGGAGCAGATCGCCAAGGACACGGTGCGTTGCTAGGCGTGACGTCATAACATCCACGAGTACTAAACAATGGCGTTGCAGGTGGTTGCCAAGGAGACGGAGCGGGTTGTGACGAAACAAGAGGAGGAGGCGACCGCACAAGCGGAGAAGGCGGGAGCGATCGCAGCTGACGCACAACGCGATCTGGATGAAGCTCTACCCGCCCTAGAGGCCGCGCTACAGAGCCTCAAGTCACTCAACAAGAATGACGTCACTGAGGTGCGTGGTGTGTGACGTCATGGTTGTTACGTTGTGTGAACTGTGGTGTGGTTGCAGGTACGAGCGATGATGCGTCCACCAGCTGGCGTGAGGCTGGTTATTGAAGCAGTTTGCATCATGCAAGCTGTTAAGCCGAAGAAGGTCGCTGGTGAGAAGATCGGGACCAAGGTCGATGATTACTGGGAACCTGGGAAGGCTCTGCTGCAAGATCCTGGCAAGGTGGGCTGGTTCTGCTGTACAATGTGTACAATATGTGTATAATGTGCACAATGTGTGTGGGGTTAACCTGTTGCTGTTGTAGTTCCTCGAATCGCTGTTCAAGTTCGACAAGGACAACATCAGCGACCCTGTGATCCAGAAGATACAACCTTACATAGAGAACGACGACTTTATGCCGGCAGCCATCGCTAAAGTGTCCAAAGCCTGCACTTCCATCTGCCAGTGGGTCAGGGCTATGCACAAGTGAGTGTGTGAGATTATACAGTAAGCATCTGAAGAAATCTACTTAAAACAAGTTTATCTTCGAAGGTACCACTTTGTTGCCCGTGGGGTGGCGCCGAAGAGAGCTGCACTTGCTGAAGCTCAAAACGAACTGGCTTCAACTCAGAAGATTCTTGACGAAGCGAAAGGAAAGTTGGATGAAGTTCAGCAGGGAATCGCTACTCTGCAGGAGAAATACACGCTCTGTGAGTTAACACACAACCACTGGATAGCAATGTAGAGATTTTCGTGTAAACGTAATACCCAAATAATCACGAACTGACTTTTAAATTTAGGCGTGAACAAGAAAGAAGAGCTTGAGAACAAGTGTAACTTGTGCGAGCAGCGTCTGGTAAGAGCCGACAAACTCATCAACGGACTCGCTGACGAAAAGATTAGGTGGCACGAAACAGTGACGTCACTCAATCACATGATCGAGAACATCATCGGTGACGTCATGGTGTCAGCTGGGTTCGTAGCCTACCTCGGCGCTTTCACTGTGAGTCACAAAAAGTGTGTTTGTCGTGGTATGACGTCACCTTAATTAAATACATATAAAATACTTCTTTAACTAAAATCGCAATATGATTGATTTTTCCTTGTCCCATCTTCTTTTTAGTTGTTTACGTTTAGGGCGAGTACCGCGCTATCTTGCTGGACGAGTGGAAAGGTCACTTGGACGATTGCAAGGTTCCACGCACAGAATCGCCCACACTTGTCAGTACATTGGGAGATCCGGTGAAGATAAGGAACTGGCAGATCTACGGGCTGCCGAGGGACAACCTCAGCGTGGAGAACGGGGTTATCGTTCAATACTCACAACGCTGGTCGCTGTTCATCGACCCACAGGGGCAGGTCAGCACTTGCACAACTTTATGTAAACTATTAGAGGGGTTTAGGTACAAGCAAGGCTTAACTTAAAATAAACATGCTCGCTTAAACAGACTCAACAAGCCTTGGTTTCTGAGAAGTATACGTCATATATCTCAATAGCAAGTGCTTTGCAGGCGAACAAGTGGGTGAAGAGCATGGAGAAGGACAACGGACTTGACACGATCAAACTCACCGACCGAGATTTCCTGCGGAGTCTTGAGAACGCTGTGAGGTTTGGAAAGCCGATGATTCTCGAGAATGTCCTGGAGGAACTGGATCCAGCCCTCGAACCAATCCTTCTCAAGCAGGTGAACTACGCTTAACATTAGCTTCAGGCGAAACTACGCTTGGTATAATAAGACAGCAACAAAACGATGTCTCCACTATTTCTTGCATATGCATTGACACGAAGAATAGTTTTGCAAAGTACTGACAGCCATATTGAATCGTGTGGTTGTAGCTCCTCTTAAACCTCGCACCTTGCTACAGACTTTCAAGCAACAAGGAGGAACCGTGATAAAGTTGGGCGACGCGGTGATTCCCTACCACGACGACTTTAAGCTCTACATCACGACAAAGCTCCCAAACCCACATTACACACCAGAGGTCGCTGTCAAGGTCACCATCGTCAACTTCACACTCGCACCAAGGTTGAATATAAACGCAAATAACTTAGTTTCGTGATTAAATTCCCCAAATAAGTAGCAACCCTAGAAACACGCAGCACCGTTTGGAGGTAAAGTGTGCCACGTGTTTCTCGTACAAACAGGATTCAGGTTGACCAACAAACTAGAAGCTTCCTGTAACATTTTAATATTTATTTAATCTTTGCCTTCCACTTACTCCAGGTTGTTGAGTGAATCGCTTGAAATCCGCCTGAAACAGTGACAACTTGTTTCGTGATGCTTTAATATTAACTTGCCCTCTACTCCCCTCTAGCGGTCTCCAGGACCAGTTATTGGGCCGCGTGGTGGCGGAAGAGCGCCCTGACCTCGAGGAGGCGAAGAATCAGCTGATCGTGACGAACGCGAAGATGAAAGGAGAGTTGAAGGAGATTGAAGATCAGATCTTGTACCGACTCAGCGCTACTGAGGGGAATCCCGTCGACAACGTGGAACTCATCGAGGTGCTCGAGCAGTCCAAGGTCAAAGCAGGGGAGATCAAGGTCAGAACAACTTTGTTTGTATCATTATTTTCATGTTTGTTATATTTCCTAAAAAGCGTAATCAGGTGGCACTATAAAGACAAAGCTTTCTTACAACCGTGCTTTATCAGGTCAAAGTGGAAATAAAAGCAACTAAAATGCCAAAAAGTAGAGCATTAAGAATGACAAGGTGTTATATTTCATTTTATTGAAAACTAGTTGAAGAGTTGTTGTCATCGTTTGTTGCTTAATGTTGCTTATTGTTGTTGCCAGGCGAAAGTTGTGATCGCCGAGCAGACAGAGAAGGACATCGATGTTACGAGGTCGCAGTACATTCCTGTAGCTGTCCGAACCCAGATCCTGTTCTTCTGTGTGTCGGACCTGGCCAACATCGACCCAATGTACCAGTACTCACTCGAGTGGTTCGTCGGGATATTCCTCAACAGCATTGCAAACGCAGAGAGAGCAGGTCACACTTTGGTCCTATAGCTAAACGCACAAAGCATGTTTAATTAGCACAAGAAGCAACTGCAGTAGTTACAAATTACCAGGCATGGTTTAACTCGCAAAGTTGCTTTAACCCAGCCTTAACCGAAGCGACTAAAAATTGACAATTTATGAGGAGTACAATCGGCTAAGGCTTACAGCGGTTGAACACAGTTGTTTTATTTTACTTTTGTTGTTTCCAGACACGATCGAGAAGCGTATTGTGAACATCAACGAGTACAACACTTTCAGTCTCTACTCAAACGTCTGCCGTTCCTTGTTCGAGCGACACAAGCTCATGTTCGCCTTCCTGCTTTGCGTGAGTAAAAATTATGGCGGGTTGATATAAACACTGTAAAAAATTTTATTGCAGCTCATTATATTAAAATCAGAGTACATGAAAGAGCACCAAGATAAAGAAAACTAAAAAGATCCTTTAATGGCTTTTAATCATGAAAGAAAACTTTTTTGTTGGTTAGACGTTAGAGGGGTACAACATCTTCAGTGTTTGCTGTAGAGTATTTTCATTGTTAAATTTCAATGACCACGAAAGAGCGTTGGAATGGCGTTCCACTATGACTTATATCGTGAGCCAATTAGTAAGTAGCTGGTGTCTGCATCACAACATTGGTTTGGCAGGATTATGTTTGTCGTCCACAGATTCGAATCCAAATGAACGAAAACCAAATTGACGCCGACGAGTGGCGCTGGTTGCTGGCTGGGGGAACCACCGTCCCCGATAAACTACCCAACCCTTCCCCTGATTGGATATCGGACCGCTCATGGGGCGAGATCCTTATGCTTGCTGCTTTGGTGAGAATTTAACAAAAACTACAGTTGCTGTGAAACACCGGGTAACCCCCCGCTTCGATACCGCAGCCCAAGTTCTCCAACTTCGCGAAAGATTTCAAAAACAACTTGGAAGGATTCAAGCGCATCTTCGACTCGGTTGAACCCCATCGCGAGAAAATGCCGGGGGAGTGGGCTGACGTCATCAACGACTTCCAGAGGATCATCGTTCTTCGCTGCATGAGGGCTGACGTGGTGGGTTGCGTCACTATGACGTCACTATACGTAAATTTTTAATCGGTTTATACAGGTGGTTGCGTAAAGCACACAGGAGAGATTGCGCAATGTACAGGGTAGATTGCGCAACACACATTAACCCGTACCACTCCCAGGTGACGAACGCGATGCAGGATTACGTGGCGACTTACATGGGCCAGCGGTTCATCGAGCCACAGGCGAGCGACCTCTCCACTGTGTTCAAGGAATCGTCGCCGGTAACTCCGCTCATATTCGTGCTCAGCGCAGGAACAGACCCCGCAGCTGACCTGTACAAGTTTGCTGAAGAAATGAGGTTCTCAAAGAAGCTGTCGGCAATTTCACTCGGACAGGGACAGGTTCTACTCACACTTGTAGTTTTGGAATAAATGTTAGCTGAACGTATACATTAAGGAATATGTCTATAATGCTTTTGTTTCAGCAATAATAAAGCCGTGTTTGACGCACTACAAACGCTATAACACTCACATTAGACGTAAACAAGTGTTTTCTTTCACATTTTTTACGCAATTTAATATATAGTATGTAAAACAAAAGATACTGTTATACTGCGCCAGGGTAACCCGATCCCCTTTTCACGCAGGGTCCCCGAGCTGAGGCGTTGATACGGAGTGCTATGGACCGGGGTAAGTGGGTCTTCTTCCAGAACTGTCATCTCGCCCCAAGTTGGATGCCGAGCCTGGAGCGACTCATCGAACAAATCGACCCCGACAAGGTAAAGGTTAACTCCTTTACGTTAATGCTGCTGTGGGACATACTTCTAATCACACTCATATACACGGTAGCTATAATCGAGTGTCCGCTGGTATTGAATGTCAGAGGCAGCAGTGATCCAACATTATAATTGGTCTGTGTTTGTTCGTTGTTTGACATAGTGAAGATTCTGTTAAACTTTATTCGTGTTCTTACGCTGCTCCCATTCGCCCAGGTGCACCGCGACTTCCGGTTGTGGCTGACGTCAATGCCTAGCAACCAGTTCCCGGTTGCTATCCTGCAGAACGGGAGTAAGATGACGATTGAACCTCCGAGGGGCATCAAGGCCAACTTGCTGAGGGCTTACATGCAACAAAACGACGACTTCCTCAACTCGTGCAGCAAGGTTAGAACATAAAACATGAGAAGTGAGCTTGGTCGTCACTTTGAAACGTTGTATGTTGGTGTCTTATGTTTGGTGAGAGTGTTGCCTCAACCATCTTTGTTTGGAATTAATTGTTTTTTTGTTTTGGAATTAATTGGTTAAGTATTCTGCTGTTGGTTATGACCTTGGTTTGACCTCCAGGCATCCGAGTTCAAATCTCTTCTTTTCTCGCTGTGCTTGTTCCACGGGGTGGGGCTAGAGAGGCGCAAGTTTGGACCTCTTGGTTTCAACATTCCTTACGAGTTTACCACAGGAGACTTGAGAATCTGCATCTCACAACTGAGGATGTTCCTCGACGAATATGAAGACATTCCGTTCAAGGTAAACCTCCAATCAGTTGCTTGAACCAGCTCACAACTTGACTTAAGTTTTATCTTGCACAGTGCTTGACTTAAGTTTTATCTTGCACAGTGCTTGACTTACACTGCTGGCCACATCAACTACGGAGGTCGGGTGACAGATGATTGGGATCGAAGGTGTTTGATGAACATTCTGTCCGACTTCTACAGCTGGTCAGTGCTTCGTATCGACTATAAGTACTCACCAAGTGGAATGTACAAGCAGATAGACACCGACTGCGACAACAACGTGGGTGAAACACTGAGTTCATTCTCAGTAGGTTGTGGTGTGTAATTATTCCTTGCATTGTAGGGTTACATCCAATACATAAGAACCCTCCCGATCAACGACACGCCGGAAATATTTGGAATGCACGACAACGCAAACATAACCTTCGCGCAAAACGAGAGCTTCGCCACTCTAAACGCGCTCATTCACCTCCAACCAAAGACCTCGTCTGCTTCGGGAAGATCAAGCGAAGAGGTACGTTTGAATGTAAACAACCGGTATGACGTCACAATGCGTCCCCACATTGATATAGGATGATGGTTGCGTGGAGTGAGGTAGTAAATCTGTGACTCCATAACATTTCAAGTCCGTATGTTGTTGTCAGATTGTGCAAGAAGTGACGCAGAAGATCTTATCCGAGGTGCCACAACCAGTTCCTTTGGACGAACTGATGGAGAAGTATCCGGTGATGTATGAGGAGTCCATGAACACTGTCATCGTACAGGAAGTCATAAGGTTCGCACATTGCTGTGTTTGTGGCTGTGTGCTTATGGCTGTGTGTTTATGTGCTTGTAGATGTGCAGTTTGTGTAATACCACTCGTGTACTTCCCAGGTACAACCGTCTGCTGAACACGATCATCCAGTCGGGCCAAGGTCTGCTTAAAGCGATCAAGGGGCTCGTTGTGATGTCAGAGTCGCTCGAAATGATGTTCAACAGTTTGTACATCAACGAAGTTCCAGCTCTGTGGTCGGGAAAGGTAAGTTAACCGAGGAATTACGTTGACACTGCACAACACAAGACCCCAATGGAATAACATTTTCGGTTCAGCCATAAGTGAGGACTTGCGCGTGTATTTTTCATAATGTCAGCATTGCAAAACAATCCAAGGCTTTGTTGAAGTTTGCTGCAGCGGGCTCAAAATAACTTTAGTCCGTCAGCGTCAAAGGTTTTTTTTTTGTTCGCGATCTTGTGCTATTTTCAGTACAGGCCTGTCTTATCCTGTTCTCCCGCTGACCGGGTCAAAATACCTTAAACCTCCCTCCATTAACTAGGTTATTGTTCCAAATTACTGCCTAACTACATTTCTTAACTTCAGTATTGGCGTGAATTTACTTTATCCTTCTTTCCAGGCTTACCCGTCGCTGAAGCCGCTCGCATCTTGGGTTGAGGATTTGTTGCACCGCATGAAGTTCATCCAGCATTGGATCGACCACGGAGTCCCGGTCGTGTTCTGGATCTCAGGGTTCTTCTTCCCGCAAGCTTTCCTCACAGGAACTCTGCAGAATTACGCGAGGAAGGAAGTTCTTTCCATCGACACGATCAGCTTCGGATTCAAGGTGGAGACATTTCGTTGCATATAGTTTTAAAGATGCTTATTTCTGTAGATAATAATAGCGTATGTTGCTATAAAGCGTTTAGAGTTTTTAATTTTCTAAAATAATTTAAGAGAATTTAGCACAGGGTTGACCCGCAATATCATTGGCGCAATCTTCGCCAGCCACACTCAACAGGAAAAGTTTAAAATTCGTTTAATTTGTCAAACATTCTGAGGTGTTAATGTATAGTTTTTAGATTTTTGGGTGAAAGTGGCTCGCTAAAAAGGTAGTTGTTACGCGAACAGAAAAACTTTGGACATAACTGAATAAAAATAACAAAAAGTAACCCGCGGTCTGGACTTTAACAAACCTTAAAACTTCATGTTTGTTCAAGCACTAAGTGGACTTTTTGCAATGTTTTTGTGAAAGGCTGAGAGTCTAGTGTTTACACAAGACCACAAAGGCCGTTTGTACAGAACAATCATCGCCTCATTACTCGTCACAATAGCATGACGCCGCGCGAACCATTGTGACGAAACGGTTTTCGTGACTAAGCTATTTGAATTACCTAATGGAAATTTAAACTTGTAAATTTCCATGGTCACGTGCTTCACGTGTAATGTTCACGATAGATGTTAGTTGTGTGATGTTTGAGTCTCGTTGAATAAACATGAACGAGCCGTGTTTTGTTATTATCACTAAACCTTGTGTTGGGCTGCTGTGACGGCACAAAGTACTCCTTGTGTGTGACGTCACAAGTGAGTGTTTATTATGTTGTGCAGGTTCTTACAGATCACTTTGAGGAGATAAAGACGCGGCCAGTGGACGGATGCTACATCAGGGGATTGTTCTTGGAGGGAGCTCGTTGGGATCCTGACAAGCAATTGCTGGGAGAGTCCAAGGCTAAGGAGCTCTACACTGACATGGCGACAATGTGGCTCGTGCCTGAGACAAACAGGTGACACACATACAGCACATATGCACATATGAACAGGCAATACAGCACATATGAACAGGCATACATACGTAGCACATAGATATAGGGCAATATGGTCGAACAAAGGGCGAGCATTGCTGTTGGTTTAGACACGCCTGGGTAATTGCGCGAAATTCCTGGCACTTTGCGAAACACTTTTGTGCTCGTAAAACAACCGACGCATAAAACGCGTCAGTTCCTGCAATTCCAGTGTTTTATTATAACAATATGTTGTGAATAACGGGAATGCGTTGGGTTTTAGTATTTGCTCCACTAATAATGCCATCCCTAATTTTCGAACACTGAATAATGTTAAAACAACAGCAAGTGTGGCATTTGCAGAGTGACGCCGAGCAAGGGAATCTACGTTTGTCCGATCTACAAGACGCTCACCAGAGCTGGAACCCTCTCGACCACCGGCCATTCTACCAACTACGTCATCGCAGTTGAGGTGCCGACCGATCAGGAGCAGAAACACTGGATCAAGAAGGGCGTGGCCATGATATGCGCGCTAGACTACTAACTGACTCACTGGGTTTCATTAGCTTATTCATTTTTACACGGTTTAAATACAATAAAAAAATTATATATTTCATTTCTTATTAAATTTTATAGTATTTTTCTTGTAATAAAACAGCAAACACCAAGTTAATGAACTTTTTATGTACAGTACTGTTTAGCTCTAAAAAACACCTATTCCCAACAAGTAGGGTGACAATCATTTACCACCAAACTGAGTAATAGTTTGAACGCATTTAGGAATTGCTTAGTGTGAGGGTTAACAAATTAATTTACTTGGGGTTATTTAACATTTTAGGTGTAGTAAATGTTTGACATATATTTGTGAAGTAGCTCAAGGTTTGCAGAAAAGTGCGATTTGTGGTCAAGTTTAATTTATGGCTCCAAGTGGTTGATTTGAGTGGAACGTGGTATACAATAAACCTGAGTACATCGCACTTGGTGCCAATCACCTTTGAAATGCATAATCCTGCCTCAATTGCTTTACATTCAAGTAACTTGGTAACATAAACTTCATAACTTTTGCTAAACTCTTGCTGCATTAGCAATACAGATTAACTTTTGTCAAGTATATTCAATTGGCAAGCTTGGCGCAATGCAAATAAACAAGACATCATCAAATTGCGTTAAAAACAATTCAAATTAAACAATCACAATAATATAATGTCAGGGTAGCCAAGTTAAATATTCTCATTATAAACCTAACAATCACTTTAATTGATAGAAATAGGATATTTTACAACATTTAGTTTAGATCTGTGATATGAAAACCTAGAGTGTGCAATCAGTGGATTTGAATAGTTGTGTAACACAGTAAACATTACCAACTAACAAAATAAACAAAAAACACTAATCAGTGGAACAATGGTGTATATATAACAAGATAATACTATTACAATAAAATTGAATTCTGGTAAAAAATCAAAGGTTAAATTGCAAAGTTCAGTAAAAAAGTTAAATATATACTGCATCATGTTGTAAAAAGACAGGATGGATAAGCAATAAGCAGTAAACAAGCAATCGTGCAAACAGAGTTAAGTCCACCACACTTCAAATATTATGTTGGTCCTTCAGTTTTTCAGGTTAACAGTCTTATTATCAGTTTGGCCTTTCTAAGCAAATTTAGTTTGTACTGTTCCGAGTTATTTGCAATATTTTATATTTTATGTCATAAAACAGTTTCAAAATGTACCCTACGATAAGTGGATGGAATTTCACTTGTACATTTTGCATATTATACAACGATAATTAAAAACGATAACATAAAAATATTAGAAACTTTAGCAATACATAAGGCAATATATATGCACATTTGAATCAGTATTAGAAACTTGTATATAAGCATGTATAAAATTATCATTTACTATCAAGATTTAAATCACATTCCCATATATTTATGGGCCTTTCAATATGCACACTGGTGTTTGCCAGCTTCCCCCCAACCAGAAGCAAACTAGAAACTTTATAATTGCTCTCCAACTTTATGCTTTCAGCACAAAAACTTTGAGTTTCTGGTTCACCAAGACAATCGTCTAACTTTTCTAAAATGCTCGCATTTTTTAAAAATGCATCTTTCAGTTCCGTTTTGTTCACTCGAACACCTAGTGCTTTATTGCCTGCTATGTCTGTGGAATGGCGGTCCACAGTGGTGCCTTCTGCAAGTGAAACATCAATAAAACTTGAAGTTTGAAACTTTGGGTTTTTAGCATTATTTATTTTCCAACATTGTTCATTTTCACTTAGGTTGTATGAAAAATGCTTCATTTTTTGAACTTTTGGCAAATCTGCAAATATATCAGTCATACTTTGGCCTTTGCGCTGAAACCCATTTACAAACACTGGTTTGGACGTTGGGGCGGATAACACCACTGGTTTAGGCTTTATGTCTTCAAACCCTTTATTTACATTGCAACCGTAATCAGTGTCAGTTACATTGTGTTCAGGAAAACTTTCTGTAGCAACTTCTTTAAGGTTTGTCAACAAATCTGCTGTTGAGTTTGACTCATATTGATCATGTTCAGCAGATGGTTTCAAAACCACTTTCGTTGGAAGGACAGAGTCTGGGGCCTTCAAGTAAGAAACATCTTTACTTGAGTGTTTTCTCTTCAGTGGTATATACCTAGAAATATTTGAAAAAAGTTTGGCCTCTTTTTCATTGTAAGTTTTATTACTCGGAAGGGTCACAAGGCAATGGTTAGCACAAGGTGATGGTCGTACTTTGTCGTAAAAGACACATGAATGCCAGGTTTGCTGAGGTGACCAGGCAGTATCACTAAGTGCAACTTTCCACAACTTTGACGAAGTATCGTCATATTCCCGACTTCCTCCAAACACAAACACTGTTCCTGAAATCTGACAAATCGCGTGGTTATACAACTGCCAAGGGGCTCCCTTAGAACGAATGTGACACCAGGAATAAGTGGAGAAATCCCACGTCCAAACCTGCATTTGGTTTCGCTCGCTCACCCCCATGAGGCCCCCACACATCCACATGTAGTTCTCATACACACAAGCCGCATGTTTGTATCTGCCCATAGGATTTGTATCGCTTGCCACAAACTCAACATTATCCCAAGTATCTTGCTCCATATCGTACATCCACAATTCATCGCTTGGCCCTTTCAAGTCAATGTACCCACCATGAAGGCACATTTGGTTGTCGTAAACGACGGCCACATGTTCACGCCTTGCCGAGGGTGCCACTTGTGCTTCAAACTTTTTTGTCCAGATGCAAGTTTCAGGATCAAATATCCACAAGGGAACTTCATCTGCGCTTGCAAAACTCAATTCTCCTCCAAAAAAGTAGAGTTTAGCTTTGTGCTCAACAACAGTGTGGCCTTCGAGCGGTGGTGGATGGCTACCTTCCGTGATAACTTCACTCCAAATATGGTCATCGCTTGAAAACTTCCAAAGGTCCTGGTGTGTTCCCTTCACACCCCTGCCGCCATAAAGGTAGAAGTAATCTCCACATTGTACCACTGTGTGCTGGCTGCGTTGCGAAGGGTTCACAGCTTGACTTGGGTGAGGCTTCCACGAATAAACCCCGGACAAGGGGTTGACATCTTGTGAGAGTTGAGGGGCTAAGCAGTCAAAGCCAAATATTCTCATAACATTAATACTGCAAAGCTTTTACAATACAAAAAAATATAGTTATTATTAATATTAACAGAAACTACTTGAGGTTGACTTTTTAACACAAATTTTAATGCACTGTGACTCAGGCTTAGGGCTTAGCATCTAACTATGTTTTTATAATTTTTTTGTTCGAACATGAATCAGAAACTTTAATTTCTATAGATTTTCACAGACTAGTCTAAAAGCAAACTGACGAACAAAACTAACAACTGAAACGTTTATTTATTTCCGTCATGTGACGAACTTATTTATTTTGGTTAGCAACCTTGGCGCATTCATGCATGACGAGTAAGCCGTGCAGAACGTTCACACCTATCTAGTAAGTATTTTATGCTAAAATTGAATCAAAATTTGTTGTTATTATCTTATAACTTTTACATTAAATAAGAAAACAGATTACTAAATATAACACTAACATATACTTGACTCATCTGGAATATTTAAAACATTTTTTTACATTTATATTCCAAAATAAGAATTTGCCTTTTTTTTTCTAATTTACCACTGCGCTGACCAACTTGACGTCACTATACACGTGACTAGTGACCACTGAGGTGTGACCAACGCCCAGGCGAGTGGGATTGGCGTTTCGTGATTGATTCTTACCGTGTTTCCTTATCGTGTGTAGCTTACTGATATTTGTGAATATATAATCAACGAGCAATATCAACTAAGTAAAGTGTCTAGGGTTTAAGAAGTTATGGACAGGTTTTTTTAGCAGTCTGCTTCTTTGGAGTCAGATACAAGGAACGTGTAAGCGACTAAGCAGCCGTCGGCTCTCGCCTTGTTCACCCGTAGCAGCTGCCGGGATAAACTGAAATTTGTTGATAGACTGAAGCGTGTTAGGCTAAGTTCAATCCGACTCCATTTGTTTAAAGCAGGGGCGGGCAACCTTTTCACCACAAGGGCCAGTAAGGAAATGTAATGCCTATAGGAGGGCCGCACATCAAATAAACACTAATTCATATTTTTTTTTTTTAGCCTTTACAAGAAAAACTAATGGGCTACTAGGCTGCAACTACGGTAGTTTTGTCAGTGCTGTCTACTTGGATTCGGAAATAACTTTTTCTACAATATCGATGACGCCTTTCTCGTGCGGTTCGGCTCAGTACAATTTAATTAACAGCCATAATTTAAAACCAGCTGTTACATAACATCTCAGTCAATATGCGTGGCAAAAGTCTGTTACACCTTGACGGTACTCGACTGTGTAATTGTTGCAAAACAATTCTTCATCATAACAAAGTGACACAAGTAAAACTTTGTGAAGGAAGATTGTTTTGTAATAGATGCTTCCCATTCGAGTTCAACTGCATTAGGGTAGCCCATGGGTAGGCCTACCATATTTCCTCTTTTGGGAGGATTTGTCCTCTTTTCTCAAGAAAACTAAATGGTCCTCCGAGGACGCTCAAAAATGTCCAAATGTCCCCTTTTTTCGCCATTCGAGTTATTTGCTTATAATTTTGACAAGACTTTTAGGCGAGACGTTGTATTTATTTCCAAAAATACTGTAGCCATGAAACATGCTGAATTGCTGGTTTTACCTCACTTTTAAAAAGGCCCATTAATAAAGCAAAGGTGTGAATTTTGTAGGCCTAGCCTACTATCAGTGTTACTGTATGGTAGGCTATGTTCTTATTTCATACAGACACGTGTCTAGTTAGACTATAGCAGCGGTTCTTAATCGGGGGGCTCCAAGCAACTTTTAGGGGGCGCGAGCTCCTAAGTTATTATTTATTTTTTTCGCAACGATTCTAATGTTTGGCTGTACACCACTCCTACAGCGCTGTACAAACTCTGTTTTTGCCAACCTAAACATTCAAACTGCGAATCTTCTGTTTTCTAATTGTTAACTTTTTTTAGCACAAAGTCAGTTTGAGCGCCATTGAATGTTTTCATATCATCGGAGGTATAACGGCCCTATTTAATTATAATTTTGCTAACTTATAGATAAACGATAAAAGTCATCAACCGTTTGAACTATTTTTTATCCATTTTATATAATTAGATAACAGGCTAGCAACAGGGGGCTTAAAATTTTTTGCGTGAATTTTTGCGCTTGACTTTTTTACTTGCGCTCGACATCACAGCCTTACAACTATAAAGTAAATGCCCTCACAACGTTTGTCAAAATCACCTCGTGCACGAGCAATTTGTTGTGTGACCAATGCGAAAAGCCTCCTGAATTTACAGTTTAGCGCCAATTCAACCAATTAAATCCGATTTTTTCGCGCGGAACATACTTCACTGTTTTCAGTTTTATAGGAAAATTACCAAAGGGGGATGCGGCTAAAAAAGGTGTTGATATATGGCACGTTTTTCTCTAACGTAACAATTATATTTTCGTTTTATTTACAGGAAAAAAAATGTCCTCTTTTTGAGTGCTGAAAATATGGTAGCCCTACCCATGGGTCACATCGCACTTCAAACAGGAAACTCAAAGAGCAAAAGTCGCAACATCGCGCACACTCATAGCCTTATTTAGGAAAAAATAGCTGGAAGAAGGTAAAGCGCCGCACAAAAAATGGAAAAGGGCCGCACGTTGCCCGCACCTGCTTAAAAGGTTGAAGGTTGCGAGTTCAACAGGTTAGCCACAGCAATGAATTAAACGTATCTGAGTTTATTGGAAAACATCAGAACGGCAATCAACTTACAGGAATAGCTTAAGGTCCATGCACAGTCGTAACAGTCCAGCATATTAACTTTTGTCCGTTATTTTTGTTGAATAAGTTGAGCCATTTGTCCAGTTGTGTTCAGTTTAGTTGGGTTCAAATAATAACAACAAATAATAAGTACGTCCCCTACACAGCCACTGTTTCTTTTCTAAAAAACATCTTCGTAAATTTTAGCTTTTTATATATTATTTATTAAAATTTTGTTTTACCTTAGGTCACATTACGTTGCGTTACTAGTAACAGTTTTTTTTCTAAAAGGTCAAAAGGCTATTATTGTGTTTAACGTTAGTTTGCAAAAAGTAGTTTATTTGTTCAATTTTAAATTCTTGGTCGAGAAGCACGATTCTATGTAAGACTTTTAAGGGACGGCCAAAGCTTAACTGGAAAATATGAGCACTTGCCCCCCCCCCCCCCCCCCTTGAAATTTCAAAATGTGATTATTAGTATTATTTTTAAGTGTAATATGTATTACTTATGAAGGTTAAAAATAATATACACTATCCATTGCCCCCAGTGGGGGCAGGAGTTCTTACCACCCATCTTTGTAAGTGATATTATCGTTTTTGGTTCGTTTTTTCATGGTTTAGCAAACTGTTAATCTAATGTCTTAATCTAATGCGAAGCCAAAATCGAGCGCAAAACGCCGTTTTTCGTCTTTTGTTTGGTCGACCGTAAACGCTGGATAGTTTTTCTCTTTCCTTATTTGTTTAGGTCAGTGGTTCTCAACCTTTTTTCTTTCGTGGCCCATTTACCTTGCAAAAAAATTCTGTGGCCCAATAGAATTTTTATGAAAGAAAAAACTTTTAAATAGGTTTAGAACAAAACACAGCAGAACATATTTCAAAACAGATTATTTAATCAACCGTGCATTAGTGAGATACTTGCGGCTGAACAATAAATTTACATTCCTTTTTAATTCCTCCCAAACCATTATTCCTTTAAAATGAAATATAATGACACAAATGAAACTAAATCTAGCTTTTTAAATTGGTCTGCGGCCCACCTCAAATGTTCTTGTGGCCCCCACTGGTTGAGAAGCGCTGGTTTAGGTTGACTGATTAGTGATTAGCAAGTATTCGACAATTGACAACGCTACGTCAAACCTTATTTATTTTTATACGCAGTATGTTTCTCGCTGTTCGGTCTCTGCGCTAATATCCGATGTTGGTGTAACATCGACATTTGTTTAAATGAAGCAGATTCTTAAAAGGAGGTATAATGGTGACTGTCGTTCGCGTTTTAAAGTATAAATTTTTAAGTAATGATAGTTAACGCAAAATTATGCTCTTTATGCATACTCTATAAGAACACGTGCTAAGTGTGCAATGTACATGACTTATTTCCCCTCAACCACAGCTTGTAATTTAGCTGACTTGGTACACAGCTCGGCGCAGATGTTGCGCCAATCGTGGCATAATAACACCCGGTAAAAACGATCTTCGTTTAGTATTGCACGTGGTGAAAGGCTTGCTTGTAATTTAGCGCTAGTTCCGTTCATGGAAAACTGCGCTGCTGATAGAATTATGTATGATTCTACCACAATTAAACACACATACTTTAAGGTCTTGATTTGTTTTTTTCCTTAAAGTTAACGATTGTACACCGTGATTTCGCAGCTGGCGCCTGACAGGATTGTCGACGACGCACGTGCTCGCTTTTGCTGGACGTAGTTGGTGTTTCTGGTTTTTTTCTATCACGTCTTGCAATCACCATTCTATGACGTCATACTTTCACTGTTTTAAAGACGTCATTATTAATTAACATCAGGCGAAAAATAGGGGAATTCCCTAAGTTAAAAATTCAGGACCCCTTTTTAGATTTTCTGGTTACGCCCCTGATTGCCCCCCCCTGGAAAATTTTCTGCGGGCGCCCCTGTCTCTTTACTACATATTTGTGTAAGCCTATAACTTCATATCATAACTCATAGTGTGGCAATAATTAGAAATTTTGATTAATATTATCAATATTTTGAAAACACTTCAACAGGCCGGTTCAACCTTTAACAACATTTTTATAAATGCCCCTGTAAAATGCATTATTCTGTATCGGTATCACACATCACCTCGTTCGCCCTCGTTGTCGGGGTCGCTATGGTTCCTGGTCAAGGCCAGAACGCACTGGAAGCGAGACTCCACCTACTGGAGGAAGGCTCAGAGGGGTCAATACCCCATAAGTAAGCAATCGTTAGAAGAAGATGAGCGGCCATATGTCGCTTGTCGAAAACTTGCTCAAAAGACCGACTTTCCGCGGTGTAGCTGAAATGTGGGTTTAACACACAACCCACCTCCAAATCTGTCCCGGCCAATACGGCGCCTCTCAGGTCGCGGTTCTTCAGGTTTGAGTTCTTGACGGTGGCGACGCGCAGATTGGCACCTGCCATTAGGCTCCTCTCGAAGTTGACACCCTTCAAGTTGGCATCAAATACAATTATATTTTTGTCAATCAGCCTCAGAAAATGACAGTAGTTAAATACCCTTCTACTATCAATTAGTTAATAGTGTGTATTAAAGTCCCACATGATTGTATGCCTATATTTGCAGTACTGATAAGTAATAAGGAATTAAAAGTCTGGCGGCACACTTGAGAATCTTCCAATGCACACTGGCGTGCTGCAGCATAATCCTTCTTGCTACACAATTAGTCAAGTGACGCAAGTCATAAAGTGACGCAAGTCTCGCATGCTCTTTAAAGTAGCACGAAGTTATAACATACTATCAGGCAGATTGGACCAATATTCTATACAGGCGGCCGCACGAGAAACAGAAAATGTTATGGAAGGCAGATATTAGATCATTTTACAAATACTATTGGACGATTTTAAACGCTGGGCTCATATTGATAGTAATAAGTTAATAACATAAAATGAAATACTTATGTGTATAAATATATTAGTTTGGCATATTGGTTAAGCTATTAACTGAAATGTTTTAATAATGGGAACTGGATTGACATTAACGCCACACAAAGTACAAAAGTGTTCGTTTATTTATTGCAACCAACCGTGGACACCTACTATATCTCTGCAGCACATTACTTTGTGGAATTGGCGTTTCGTGATTGATTCTCATCGTGTTTCCTTATCGTGTGCAGCCTACTGAGATTTGTAAATATATAGCCTACTTAACGAGAAATATCAACTGAGTGAAGTGTCTAGGGTTTAAAAAGTTAAGGACAGGTTTTTTAGCAGCCTGCTTCTTTGGAGTCAGATACAAGGAACGTGTAAGCGACTAAGCAGCCGTCAGCTCTCGCCTTGTTCACCCGTAGCAGCCATGGTTTCTTTTATAAATAACATCTTCGTAAATTTTAGCTTTTTATATATTATTTAATAAAATTTTGTTTTACCTTAGGTCACATTACGTTGCGTTACTAGTAACAGTTTTTTTTTTAAAAGGTCAAAAGGCTATTATTGTGTTTAACGTTAGTTTGCAAGTATATTCTTAGTTTAATTCTATATTCCTGGTCGAGTATAGGCTAGCACGATTCTATGAAAGACTTTTCAGGGACGGCCAAAGAACTAGAAAATATGTGTATTAAGTTTGTCTCTTTACCACATATTTGTGTAAGCCTATAACTTTAGGTTATACCTCATAGTGTAGCAATAATTAGGAATTTTGATTGAACACTCTTAAGCAGGCCTGTATAACCTTTAAACCGCGGAGGGTATTTTGCTAAATGTCTACGCGGGTCACACTTGCTATAAAGATAAATAACGGCGTTTAATGGTCATTGTTACTGTTTAGTTGTTTCTTGCCATTTGTCAATGCAAAGCGCCTTACTTGCTAACTGAGGCCATAGCACTGTACATTTAAACAGGGAGACATGACCACCGTACTATCTGAACTCCACTAAATTAAAACTAAACATACTGTCATCAGTGACGTGCGGTGAGGTTCCTAGATGGTGAGGCACACATTTTTTCGAGTCACGTTTTTCTTTAACAACCACAAAAACGGTATCGTACCGGTAATAATAAGAAATAAATACACTCAAAAACCATTCAGAGATCAACAACAAAACGACTAAAAAGTAGTAAAACTATACATTAATATAGCAAACGTATTAATATGACTACATCGTTTATGACGTAACAGCGCATGACAATCGAAGGTGTGGCATGCCTGTGATCAACTGTTGTGGTAGGTTACTGCTCATAAAAGCTACAAAACAAATTATTATTAAGAGTTCAATATTTATAAATTTTTGGGTGGCCATGGCCCCCCTGGCTACGCCTATGACAGCTACACATATACTCCTTTTTAACCAATCTCTTTGAAAGTTGAGTGTTATTTTTTTGTCCAGTCGTCTGATGCAAAAGTTTAAAATTTGCAACAGGTCTGCATTTATTTATTACTTCAACTTTAGAGCTTTACACTACAAGAAGTACACGTACTATGCGGGCAACCGGGCATTCAAGCTGGTCGAAAAAAGGTTTCATAGCCGGAACGTCACAATTGAGGCATGACTCAAATCATAGCTAAATCGTTCATCATGTTTTCCGAGAGAATTAGCGAAAGAAAAAGGCACGCATAATGCAATGCATAGCACTTCTGTGATCTAAACAGAGGCACGACTTGGCGCTGCCTCTCTTCGCGTATTTCAATGATTTTGACCGCGTGAACGCTTGATATGAATAACGCAACAAAATAGAAGAAAAAATAAAGCACGCTTTAGGTATAGAAACGTAAAATTTGCGGTAGAGATTAACTGATATAACTTTTGCTTTGCCAGATGTAGACAGGTGAGGCAGTGCCTCACCTGCCTCCCCTGACTGCACGTCCCTGACTGTCATTGCATTTCAAAGTGCATACTGTCAGGTCGCTTATAGATTTATTGTAGATTCACATAATTCAGCATAGCTCGCTTTCAATAAAATGGCTTACAGCGCAGTAAAAACAAGTCTCGCCAGCATTTTGATGTATATGGTTTGTAGTAAAAATCGAATAAAACTAACATCCAGGAAAAGCGAATGCGTTAGGGATTTACTGGTCAGTTAACGGCCTCGCTAGGCCGGATGTAAAGGGCAAAATGGAAATAGCAAGAACAATTTTAAACAGACTTTTTGAAAGCACGCGCAAAACAAACACCTTAACCAACAAACACAGATGCTGGGCTCTCTTCATCAGCTACCCCGAGGAACACGAAAAAGGTTCCGAGCAGTTCGTTGGGCCGCGCTTCTTCTTTGAAATCTTCCCAGGATCCGATCACGGGTCGACCAGCAACCGCAGAACGTCTGACATTTGTGCAACATGGAAACAGCACGTGTTGGCGATCGTGGTGTTCAATAGAGCGAAGAGGGTTATTCCTTGTCTTGGCGGCCAACGAACAACTCCAGGGGTAGCTGATTGTACTACACGATGATTGTACTACACGATGTCACAAAAAGAAAAAAATATAAAACACTTTTCAAAACGTACAAAGCCAAAAAATATCGTCTTAAAACACAGTTCGAATTTCAAATACCAATTCGAAGGGGTAAGGTGCTAATCTCAGAAACGCGAAAACAAATTACATCGCCTAGTCCACATTAAATGGGTTCCCTAAATAGCAAACATAATAACCTTGGCGCAAAAGGTTATTCTACAAAGTTACTCTCTGCATGCTAGTAACTTCATGTGGGCTACATCAGTGTTTCTTAATCAGGTGAATGGTTCAGCCCAGGGTGAATAAAATTTGTGCAGGGGTGAACCAACTACAAATGGGTGAAAAGTTCAGGAGCATCCTATAGTCACTAAGTAAACAATTTTCCACAGTAAATCGACTACTGAACTGTTGTTTTTTAGTGTTCTTTTTTTATTGTAATGGTGAAGTTGGTTTGCACTGAGTGTATAAGTACAAAAAAACTGTTTCTGGACTCGGGAAATTGTAGATTTGCAATGGTAAAACTTAGCTTGAGTTGATCTTAACAAAAACCGAAACAACCTAAGTCATTTTGTGCTGTTATATATAGACGAGATAGGATTGAAACCTCCTTTTTTAGCACATATGCTCTTTGAGTGCAATTGAATGCTTTCATATCATGAAAGGTATAACGGCCCTATTTAATTACAATTTTGCTAACATATATATATACACGATGAAAGTTATACCTCGTTCGAAGTATTTTTAGCCATATTTATATGTGGTAACAGGCGAGCAACAGGGGGACTCGAAGTTTTTCGCGTGAATCTGTATTGTTTTTGCAATATTGCCGTTGTATTGTGTGTCGTCACATCTTTTGAAACGCGATAACGCAATGTTTGCAATGTTTAATTTTTGCGCTTGACATTTTTACGTGTATTCTTTGCAGCCTTACAGCTGTGGAGTCAATGCCCTCACAACACGTGTATCAAAATCAGCTCGATAAAAACAATGTGTCTTTTGTGCCCAGTGCAAAAAAGTCTCCTAAATTACAGTTTAGTCAATTTAACCAAATAAAACTCAATTCTTTTTGCGCTTCGCGCGATCAACATTAAGCTACTATTTTCATGTTGTTTCAGTGATATTTAATTGAAAAATGCCGAATCGCTTTTCTTAAGGGGGCTGCGAGGCATAGGAAATTTACCAAAGGGAGCGCGGCTGACAAAATGTTAAGAACCACTGCTCTAAGGGTTGGTCGCCTTGCCAGTTCATCATCTTTCAGCTAAATTCACAAACAATGGATGAAATACGCTACAATTCGTGTTTGCATCGACATTTGTACCAGACTTACTAAAGGGTAACTAACCACCTAATAAACAAACTCGCTAACACAGCGGTGTTTTGTAAAGTGATTTTATTGGTTCCGTGTCGCGGTTGGTGTTCATTCTGAAAGGTCTAACGATCTGGCAGGAAGTGACGCAAATACAGACGCCGAATATAGAAACGCTGAGCTGATACAATGTACAGAGATAATTGTGCACACTACATTTTATTTACATCAGATTGGGTTCTTGTAATACACCACGACCTTACAGTAGCAATAAACAACTCATTCCAAAGCAAGCGTGTGCCTTCTTTTGGCAAAATGTTAGGATTTTGTTAATCCAAGTTCTTTGGGGGTTTTATAGTTTTAATGTAGTTTATTAACAAAGTTGTTCACTAAATATTTTGTCATGGCAAAATTAACTTTTTAATTTTTATTTTAAGCCTTACTGACTGTTACGTGCTTAATTAGCACAACAAAATTATCACCGGTTGCTAATTAAGCACGCAACACTGACAGTTTTTAGGACCATTTATGATTTGGTGCAAACAAACTGAACCATTAATGAGCAATATTTTGTTTGCAGATTTAAAACTAAGTTCATAGCAATGTCCTGCCAGGAATTGTTCGGAGTTCCTACTGTTAATGATTTTTTGTTAAACCTTTCGGCAAAAACTGAACTTGAAATTACAAGTGAAGAATTTAAAGAACATTTAGATTCAGAAGACGTTTTGTCAAATCTTCGAAGTGAATTTTTGTTTCCTGATGTCCAGGAATTTCCAGAAGGTAAATTAAAATTTAGAAAATTATTTGAATTTGTAAGTAGCATTAGATATAGAAATAGTACATGTTAAAGTGAACCTAATATACCTAATGCCACGGTGACTTTTGTGGTCGAAATATATAATAATCAATTAACATTAATCGTTCTTGTGACCACTTGTGTACATCTGTCAGTTAATAGGGAAGAGGCAAAAGGCAAGAAATGTGTTTATCTCTGCGGAAACTCACTTGGACTTCAGCCAAAATCAACTGAAAGCGAGATAAACCAGGTTTTAAAGTTTTACAATGTTTAGCTGTAAAATATTTTTAATTGTCTGACTTTTGTTATAACGTTACTTTTCATCATGGTTATTGTATTATTACTTACATTAAATGACTGATTTTATGTTTATTGTCACTCCAAATTTGCCAGCTTTTATGGATAGACCTTAATTATAAAAATGATTGTGGCAATTCTCATGTAACAAAACATCGGCTCCCAGTAATCATACTATATTGTTTTTTTAGTCTCGATTACTGTTGCTTACCCAGGTTTTGTCGAGCTGGTCCATGAAGGGTCATCACTGCTATTTCCACGGGAAACTCCCTTCATCTAACTGCGACAGTTACGTCACTCAAGATATGGCAAAACTCGTCGGCGCACAAAATGATGAAGTAAACCACTGAGTTAACATTTTTTAGTCGTAAATAAAACACTGAGCATTTGATTTTAATCTTATTGCATAATGCCACACAATATGTTTTATAAGTAAAGAAGAAAAATTATATATATATATTACTATCAAATACTTTCTTTTTAGGTTGTTGTTATGAATGGACTTAGTGTGAACCTTCATTTATTACTGGTATCTTT
The DNA here is from genome assembly GCF_963924565.1 of Ascidiella aspersa. Taxonomy (NCBI): domain Eukaryota; kingdom Metazoa; phylum Chordata; class Ascidiacea; order Phlebobranchia; family Ascidiidae; genus Ascidiella; species Ascidiella aspersa. The sequence continues at coordinate 26,576,133 of NC_139454.1, forward strand.
TTATCAACCGACAAAAACACGACATAAAATCTTGCTTGAAGAAAGAGCCTTTCCATCTGATCATTACATTGTTGAGTCACAAATAAAACAAAGGGGCTTTGACCCCGGAACAAGCATGGTGTTCCTTAACAGGAAAAAGGTTCCTCCATTATAATTTTAGTTCTAAATATTATAAGTTGTGTATAGAAAAGGTTTGCTGAAGAATATATTTAGCAACAATTTTTTTGACAAAGTTACAAAGAGTTATTAGTTAATAATTTAGTTGGCATGATGCTAACCCCCAAATTTTTTTCATTAAAAAATGGGTAAGTTGATTATTGTAGAGAAAAAATTATATCATATTTTCATACTAAAATATCAGGAAAAGTATCGGCCTACATTTACCGATACCGATATATCGGTCGAACTATAGTTAAAAGTGACACATTCTGTGTCAATTTTATTGAATTATGTTTAAAAAAACCTTTATAATCTTTCTGTCCTACAAGGGCTGTGAGTACTGGGACATGGATGAGATTATTTCCGAGATAATTTCTGCGGGGGAATCAATATCTGTGGTGTTATTGCCAGGAGTACAGTATTACAATGGGCAAGTGTTTGACATGGAGCGCATCACTAAAGCTGCTCACAGCGTTGGAGCTATGGTGAGGATGATTGCTTATTTATGTCAGGGACACCAAACTATGGATGGTTGGTTCGAGTGTTTTGTCCCTTAAGATATTTTCTTAATGATGCCAAAATACTGATATTAACAGTTTATGAACATAAAACTTTATCCCATGCAAATTTAAGCTACATTTTTAATTTTTTTTTTAAATAAACGGCAATTTCATAAAGCTAATTTACATAATAATCAAGTAAGTTAATTGACATAATTGACATGATGATACTGACATGCATAATGCTTTTCATATTGCTTTTTACCTCAGTTTACCTTTAGAGTAAGCAGGGTCATGAGTTATTCACAACAAATTTAAGGCTTTACCAAACCTAAAAAGGTTGGAGAGCAGGGGTTTAGACCCAATCAATATTCAAGTTTATTGACCCCACATTGCACCAGTTCATTGACACAAATTGCACGAGTTTATTGACCCCACATTGCACAAGTTTATTGACCCCACATTGCACAAGTTTATTGACCCCACATTGCACAAGTTCATCGTCCCCACATTGCACGAGTTTATTGACCCCACATTGCCCAAGTTAATTGACCCCACATTGCACGAGTTCATTGACCCCACATTGCACAAGTTCATTGACCCCACATTGCACAAGTTCATTGACCCCACATTGCACAAGTTCATTGACCCAACATTGCACCAGTTCATTGACCCCACATTGCACGAGTTAATTGACCCCACATTGCACCAGTTCATTGTCCCCACATTGCACGAGTTAATTGACCCCACATTGCACAAGTTCATCGTCCCCACATTGCACAAGTTCATTGACCCCACAGTGTACGAGTTCATCGAACCCAAAGTGCACCAGTTCATTGACCCCACATTGCACAAGTTTATTGACTCCACAGTGTACGAGTTCATTGAACCCAAAGTGCACCAGTTCATTGTCGCAAATTGCACCAGTTCATTGACCCCACATTGCACAAGTTTATTGACCCCACATTGCACAAGTTCATCGTTCCCACATTGCACCAGTTCATTGACCCCACATTGCACAAGTTTATTGACCCCACATTGCACAAGTTCATCGTCCCAACATTGCACCAGTTCATTGACTCCACAGTGTACGAGTTCATTGAACTCAAAGTGCACCAGTTCATTGTCGCAAATTGCACCAGTTCATTGACCCAACATTGCACAAGTTTATTGACCCCACATTGCACAAGTTCATCGTTCCCACATTGCACCAGTTCATTGACCCCACAGTGTACGACTTCATTGAACCCAAAGTGCACTAGTTCGTTGTCGCAAATTGCACCAGTTCATTGACCCCACATTGCACCAGTTCAGTGACTACACATTGCACCAGTTCATTGACCCCACAGTGTACAAGTTCATCGTTCCCACATTGCACCAGTTCATTGACCCCACAGTGTACGACTTCATTGAACCCAAAGTGCACCAATTCATTGTCGCAAATTGCACCAGTTCAGTGACCCCACATTGCACCAATTAATTGACCCCCCATGTGTTGCTTAGGTTGGGTTTGATCTGGCGCATGCGGTTGGCAACATCGAGCTTTCCTTGCATGATTGGGAGGTTGATTTTGCGGCTTGGTGCACTTACAAGTACCTCAACTCTGGCCCTGGATGTATCGCTGCTGCATATTTGCACAACAAGCACAAACACAACAACTTCCCCAAGTTTAGCGGTAAGCAGTAGTAGGAGCCAACATATTGTTTAGTCTGTTGTTAGTAAATTAGATATGTTGTTGTTTGCGGATAGGTTGGTGGAGCCACGAGTTCAGCAGCCGCTTCAAGATGTCAAACAAGATGGAGCTGACCCCTGGGGTGAAAGGTTACCGGGTCACCAACCCTCCCCCAGTCCTGGTCGCTTGTGTTCGCGCAAGTTTGGACGTCTTCAACAAAACCTCGATGAAAGAGTTGCGCAAGAAGAGCGTCTTGTTGACCGGGTTGGTCGATTATTGCGCAATAACCTTCTTATCTGTAATGTTTTGCAACAACTTGAGATGTAAGTTCTTTTAAGGTACCTGCGATTCTTGATCGAGCATCATTTTAAAAGAACAGCTTCTTCGAGCCGCTGGATAGAAATCATAACCCCCCCGGAGCAAGGTTGCCAACTCACCCTCAAGTTCAGTCGCCCCGTAAAACAGGTGATTCCCCACACGTGTTCTTGTTGCTACTGGCAACAAACACCCAATTTTAAATCCGATGACGTCATACGCATGTTGTTGCTCAGGTTTACGAATCACTTGAGCGTGAAGGCGTTTGTTGCGACATAAGGGAGCCGGACTCGATCCGCGTCGCACCAGTCCCACTTTACAACAACTTCGACGACGCACACCGCTTCGTGCGCATCCTGCACAGCATACTTTGACCGGCGCTCAGTATTGGTGAACTTCGTGCAATAAGCTTTTAATCGTGGAATACAATCTTCAAATCGTTTGCTCGTATGTAGTTCAAGATTGGGGCTTACCCCTGGTTATTCCCCTGGGTTTGCACACTAGTCGATCTTTTCTTTTGGGGAAACCCCGGGAATCGTGAAACAAGCCGTAGTTTAATACGAGTGTTTGATTAACATTTTACATTTGCTGATGGTGTTCACGACTGTTAATCTCGTGCAATAACTGACTTTAATCTTTAACAGCAGCTTAGGGGATCGTGTTAGAAGTCTTGGACAACCCTGCTGCCAAATTACTCTCACATTCTGCTGCTAAGCCTGTTTTCCTGATTTGTTAGCGAGCGAGCCAAACCCGTCGAGCAGAAACCGGCTGGAAGAGATCAGCAGAGCAGTACGAGATATGAGCAGTTATATGGGCGTGCATTTAAAACATCTTGCAATAAAAAAAGCGAAACATATAAGCGATTTGGTTGCGCGACCGGACAATATGAACATCGTGCAATTGTGTATCAAATCTTTAGTAAAAAAACCCAAACAACTTACGACCGTATTGGCATGTTGTCTCGACTTACGACCGTATTGGCATGTTGTCTCGACTTACGACCCTATTGGCATGTTGTCCATGTAAAATCTGCCTGAACGCCATGTTTAAATTGAATCCCATTTCTGTAGAAAGCAGCCGATAACCCGATAAGATCATCGCACAACACTCCACCACATGCTGCTACAACTATCGAATATAAGTTGTATAAAAGCCATATGCTACTGCAACGATCAAATATAGCTGTATATTTAATATAGACTACTTATTATACACGTGTAAAGCCACATGCCACTGTAACGAAAACATGCAATGGTACTCTAAGTGTTTATGGGTACCACGTCCACGATTGTTTTGCTGTTAACTGATAGATACATTTCTTTTCCTGGCGATTTGCTCGTTGCCCTAACAGAACTCTAGAATAAAATTCAAGATGTAAACTGATATAAGGCTCGGGGTCAGGTTTAATATTTTTAAACTCGTTCTGATTTTGGTTTGGATCGTGCTCGGCTATATTCTGCAACACTTCCTTTCTAACACAAATATTTTCTCACAAATAAATGATGAGTTTCGTTTAATTTTACGCTTTTACCAACGAGAGGTTAACCGCCGCCATCTGGTTGTCTCATGCTGATTAAATCGATAAACGACAAACGTGTGCGAGGCATTGCTGCGTCACAAATGGGATTTTCCTAGTAACGTCACAACTTAATGTTTATTACCTTTTTAGTAAGATGTTAATTACATCAACAAATTTACTAACTTTAGTTTTTCTTTTAACATGAAAATGATGAATAATGCGTTGAACGGATCATGGATACAAAATGCGTGATTGCTATTAGCTATTTCATAAAAAAGTTATTTCAAACCATGTCTGAATTGTTTGAAATGGACGCTATTCGCACCGATACTACCACTTCGATATTTCGGGCATCCTTAAATAAAAATACGAAAACATTTGTGGGTAAAACTCTATTACTTCTGTGTTTTGTTTTTCTTTTTTTTTCGATTTTCATGAATTTATCGCGGAGAGATTTTACAAAGACAAATCCTCACACGCTTATTTTTTTCTTCTTGGCTGGACCAAGGTACGTTCTTCCATTATTAGCTGCACGTTTAGCGATGTAACCAAAACAGCAGTCATACAGTTTGTTTATAAAGTAATATTTTTATAAAAAACAAACATTAAATGCTTTTAATTTTCATTTTACTTGCAAATAAATACGATTACTACCAGCACAGTTTACATTTCCCAAACATATTATAGCTTGTCGAACAGCTTTGCTTTCACACCTCCACCCAAATACTAAATGTGTCGATGCTTAAGGCTGCTGCAGCCGTCACGTGACCTCACGAGTAATCAGCGCCGATTGAAATTCCTTTTTTCTGGAGATTGCAGAAAGAAAAACTAAAACACGTCAGTGCTGAAATGCTTTCAAGGTGGAAAGAGCTGTTGTTGATGAACCACCTGGTCGGGGAACTGTCCGGTAAGTTTGTTGGGTACCGGTATGAAATAAGGTTATTAGCTAAATTACATTTTCAGGTTTTTTTGCCATGCAGAGTTTTTAAACCTAACCCTGGCTTACGTTTCATCATCTCGCCAGTAGACAAATAAGCACTGTTATGGAACATCGTCAAATGATGTTTCTTGCATTCTTCCTAATCCTCTCGCAGACCTTTTGGTAAACATCCTTATTCTCAAAAATGCAACTATATTTTTTTCTGCCAAAATTATCTTGATCAATGACATTATATTGGAACAATGCATTAATATTTTTTGCCCCCCAAATCTTGAACCAGCTTGCTGTGTTTGACCCCAGAAGCTGGCAATCTTGAACCACCCTGCTCTAAATCGTCAATTCTTTTAGATATTTACAATTGCTTGGTTAAGTAAGTTTATAGTTTTGCTTTGTATTTCAGCTTCCTGGTTGAACAGAAGTTGACCGCCATCATATCATCTTGCAAAGAGGGCTGAAGGAATGATGTTCTACATGCAAATCAGCTCTTACTCTTAGCACAGTTTACCATCATTTAGGAGGGAGGCCACTTGTTAAACTGCCCAGACCACTAACTAACCTCTAGTGTTTGTTGTTATATATTTATGAATTACTTGTTTTTAGTTTCGTTGTTGCATAAAGCAACCTAGTCAGGTGTGTGTTGTTCAACTTAATTTATATTTTGCTGTCAAGCAAACTCAGGGTGGCTACAATCTTAATCTTAATTTAGAAATGTAATTCTGAAGGTTTACAAAAAGATTTCAAATTGGCTTATGATTTTTAATATTAATCCATACGTGATTTTCATGCAATTCGTATGTTTTGAAAGAAAGTAATTTTTTGTTGATGTGCATTTCAAGGTTTAAACTTCAAACCCCCATTTTCTAAAGATAAATTTAAAGTTTAAGATGATGAAACCTTTAGATCAACTAAATTGGGGTATTAAGGTTCCGTAGCCACCCGGAGTATTACTTATTAGGAATGTCTAGCATACCTCGATACAACGATTTCCGATATTTTATGCAAAAAGCTTACGACGTCTTATTCGATACAAAACGTCGTCATGACCATTGTCAATTGGGTAAATTATTGAAACAAACAGAACAATGCGTTGAAAAACGTTGATCGGGAATCTTAATCCAATAACACTCGACATTTCTAACCATTTAGCTGCGCTTATTTAAGCAGTTGGCAGTTTAGTAGACGCGAGAATCAGTTTTAAAGCAGTATTTTTAAGAGATGACTTAAAATAGGTAAATATATACGCCAGAAACCATGTTGATACCGAGCCCGAGCATGTGCAATAATTTGAGGTTTGCTGCCTCTTTAGTTTCGACCAAACTTTGTTCATTCCACGTTTTATTTTTGACCCCGATAAACGTGTCACACCTGCATTGCAGTTAATAGCAATGTATATCTAACTTTGCCAAACATTCTTTTCCGTGGTGGAAGTAGTGATTTGGCCGTAAAGCTTAAATTTAAAGCTTGAAGTTTGCGGTTAAAAGGTTCGGTTTAGGAAATTAGCTTTAGATGGTTACGTTTAAAGGGTTCGCCTTAAGGTTAATGGGATAGATTTAAAGGGTTCGCCTTAAGGTTAGTGGGATAGGTTTAAAGGGTTCGCCTTAAGGTTAATGGGTTAGGTTTAAAGGGTTCGCCTTCAGGTTAATGGGTTAGGTTTAAAGGGTTCGCCTTAAGTTTAGTGGGATAGGTTTAAAGGGTTCGCCTTAAGGTTAATGGGATAGATTTAAAGGGTTCGCCTTAAGGTTAGTGGGATAGGTTTAAAGGGTTCGCCTTAAGGTTAATGGGTTAGGTTTAAAGGGTTCGCCTTAAGGTTAATGGGTTAGGTTTAAAGGGTTCGCCTTCAGGTTAATGGGTTAGGTTTAAAGGGTTCGCCTTCAGGTTAATGGGTTAGGTTTAAAGGGTTCGCCTTAAGGTTAGTGGGTTAGGTTTAAAGGGTTCGCCTTAAGGTTAATGGGTTAGGTTTAAAGGGTTCGCCTTAAGGTTAATGGGTTCGGTTTAAAGGGTTCGCATTCAGGTTAATGGGTTAGTTTTAAAGGGTTCGCCTTAAGGTTTATGGGTTAGATTTAAAGGGTTCCGCCTTCAGGTTAATGGGTTAGATTTAAAGGGTTCGCCTTAAGGTTAGTGGGATAGGTTTAAAGGGTTCGCCTTAAGGTTAATGGGTTCGGTTTAAAGGGTTCGCATTCAGGTTAATGGGTTAGTTTTAAAGGGTTCGCCTTAAGGTTAATGGGTTAGATTTAAAGGGTTCGCCTTAAGGTTAATGGGTTAGATTTAAAGGGTTCGCCTTAAGGTTAATGGGTTAGATTTAAAGGGTTCGCCTTAAGGTTAATGGGTTAGATTTAAAGGGTTCGCCTTAAGGTTAATGGGTTAGATTTAAAGGGTTCGCCTTAAGGTTAATGGGTTAGGTTTAAAGGGCTCGCCTTAAGGTTAATGGGTTAGGTTTAAAGGGTTCGCCTTAAGGTTAATGGGTTAGGTTTAAAGGGTTCGCCTTAAGGTTAATGGGATAGGTTTAAAGGGTTCGCCTTCAGGTTAATGGGTTAGATTTAAAGGGTTCGCCTTAAGGTTAATGGGTTAGATTTAAAGGGTTCGCCTTCAGGTTAATGGGTTAGGTTTAAAGGGTTCGCCTTCAGGTTAATGGGTTAGGTTTAAAGGGTTCGCCTTCAGGTTAATGGGTTAGATTTAAAGGGTTCGCCTTAAGGTTAGTGGGATAGGTTTAAAGGGTTCGCCTTAAGGTTAATGGGTTCGGTTTAAAGGGTTCGCATTCAGGTTAATGGGTTAGTTTTAAAGGGTTCGCCTTAACGTTAATGGGTTAGGTTTAAAGGGTTCGCCTTAAGGTTAGTGGGATAGATTTAAAGGGTTCGCCTTAAGGTTAATGGGTTAGATTTAAAGGGTTCGCCTTAAGGTTAATGGGTTAGGTTTAAAGGGTTCGCCTTAAGGTTAGTGGGTTAGGTTTAAAGGGTTCGCCTTAAGGTTAGTGGGTTAGGTTTAAAGGGTTCGCCTTCAGGTTAATGGGTTAGATTTAAAGGGTTCGCCTTAAGGTTAGTGGGTTAGGTTTAAAGGGTTCGCCTTAAGGTTAGTGGGTTAGGTTTAAAGGGTTCGCCTTAAGGTTAATGGGTTAGGTTTAAAGGGCTCGCCTTAAGGTTAATGGGTTAGGTTTAAAGGGTTCGCCTTAAGGTTAATGGGTTAGGTTTAAAGGGTTCGCCTTAAGGTTAGTGGGTTAGGTTTAAAGGGTTCGCCTTAAGGTTAGTGGGTTAGGTTTAAAGGGTTCGCCTTAAGGTTAATGGGTTAGGTTTAAAGGGTTCGCCTTAAGGTTAGTGGGTTAGGTTTAAAGGGTTCGCCTTAAGGTTAATGGGTTAGGTTTAAAGGGCTCGCCTTAAGGTTAGTGGGTTAGGTTTAAAGGGTTCGCCTTAAGGTTAATGGGTTAGGTTTAAAGGGTTCGCCTTAAGGTTAATGGGTTAGATTTAAAGGGTTCGCCTTAAGGTTAGTGGGTTAGGTTTAAAGGGTTCGCCTTAAGGTTAGTGGGTTAGGTTTGAAGGGTTCGCCTTAAGGTTAATGGGTTAGGTTTAAAGGGTTCGCCTTAAGGTTAGTGGGTTAGGTTTAAAGGGTTCGCCTTAAGGTTAGTGGGTTAGGTTTGAAGGGTTCGCCTTAAGATTAATGGGTTAGGTTTAAAGGGTTCGCCTTAAGGTTAATGGGTTAGATTTAAAGGGTTCGCCTTAAGGTTAGTGGGTTAGGTTTAAAGGGTTCGCCTTAAGGTTAGTGGGTTAGGTTTGAAGGGTTCGCCTTAAGGTTAATGGGTTAGGTTTAAAGGGTTCGCCTTAAGGTTAATGGGTTAGATTTAAAGGGTTCGCCTTAAGGTTAGTGGGTTAGGTTTGAAGGGTTCGCCTTAAGGTTAATGGGTTAGGTTTAAAGGGTTCGCCTTAAGGTTAATGGGTTAGGTTTAAAGGGCTCGCCTTAAGGTTAATGGGATAGGTTTAAAGGGTTCGCCTTAAGGTTAATGGGTTATGTTTAAAGGGTTCGCCTTCAGGTTAATGGGTTAGGTTTAAAGGGTTCGCCTTCAGGTTAATGGGTTAGGTTTAAAGGGTTCGCCTTCAGGTTAATGGGTTAGGTTTAAAGGGTTCGCCTTAAGGTGATTGGCTTAGATTTAAAGGGTTGATTTAGTTGTCTGGGTGTAGAGGGTTAGTCGTTTGGGGTTAAAGGGTTCGCTTTAGTGTTCTGGGTTTAGAGGGTTACATTTAGTGGTCGGGATGTAGATGGTAAGTGGGTTAGGGTTAAAGGGTTCGCTTTAGTGGTCTGGGTTTAGATGGTTCCGTGTAAATAGTTCGCCTTAGGGTTATTGGGTTGGGTTTAAAGGGTTCGCTTTAGTGTTCTGGGTTTAGATGGTAGGTTGGTTAGGGTTAAAGGGTTGGATTTAGTGGTCTGGTTTTTGAGGGCTAGTCGTTTGGGGGTACAGGGTTACATTTAGTGGGTTTGGGTTTAGAGGGTAAGTGTTCTGGGGTTAGTGGGTTGTCTGGGTGTAAGGGGTTAGTCGTTAGGGGTTAAATGGTTCGGTTTAGTGTTCTGGGTGTAGAGGGTAGGTGGGTTAGGATTGAAGGGTTGAAGGGTTAGATTTTGAAGTTTGGTTTTAGAGGGTTAGTCGTTTGGGGTTACATTTAGTGGGTTTGGGTTTAGAGGGTAAGTGTTTAGGGATAAGTGGGTTTAGGCTTAAATGGTTCGCTTTAGTGTTCTGGGTTAGGGTTAGGGTCTGGCTTTAGAGGGTTAGTCGATTATGGTCAAAGGGTTCGCTTTAGTAGTCTGGGTGTAGAGGGTAGGTAGGTTACGGTTAAATGGTTGGATTTAGTGTTCTGGCTTGACAGGGTTAGTCGTTTGGGGTTACAGGTTCACATTTGGTGGGTTTGGGTTTAAAGGGTAAGTGTTGTGGGGTTAGTGAATTGAGGTTGCATGTTTCGCTTTAATGGTCTGGGTGCAGAGGGTAAGTCGTTTGGGGTTAAAGGGTTTATATAGTGGTTTGGGTGTAGAGGGTTAGTCGATTATGGTTAAAGGGTTTATATAGTGGTTTGGGTGTAGAGGGTAAGTCGTTTGGGGTTAAAGGGTTTATATAGTGGTTTGGGTGTAGAGGGTTAGTCGTTTATGGTTAAAGGGTTTATATACTGGTTTGGGTGTAGAGGGTTAGTCGTTTATGGTTAAAGGGTTTATATAGTGGTCTGGTTTTTGAGGGTTAGTCGTTTGGGGGTACAGGGTTACCCCTCGGTTTAGAGGGTTGATTTAGTTGTTTGGGAGTAGAGGCTAGTTGTTGAGGATGCGGGTGATGGTTGGGGTTAGGGTTGGGGTTGGGGTTGGGTTAGGGTTAGGGTTAGGGTTAGGGTTAGGGTTAGGGTTTGGGTTGGGTTGGGGTTAGGGTTAGGGTTAGGGTTAGGGTTAGGGTTAGGGTTAGGGTTAGGGTTAGGGTTAGGGTTAGGGTTAGGGTTAGGGTTAGGGTTAGGGTTAGGGTTAGGGTTAGGGTTAGGGTTAGGGTTAGGGTTAGGGTTAGGGTTAGGGTTAGGGTTAGGGTTAGGGTTAGGGTTAGGGTTAGGGTTAGGGTTAGGGTTAGGGTTAGGGTTAGGGTTAGGGTTAGGGTTAGGGTTAGGGTTAGGGTTAGGGTTAGGGTTAGGGTTAGGGTTAGGGTTAGGGTTAGGGTTAGGGTTAGGGTTAGGGTTAGGGTTAGGGTTAGGGTTAGGGTTAGGGTTAGGGTTAGGGTTAGGGTTAGGGTTAGGGTTAGGGTTAGGGTTAGGGTTAGGGTTAGGGTTAGGGTTAGGGTTAGGGTTAGGGTTAGGGTTAGGGTTAGGGTTAGGGTTAGGGTTAGGGTTAGGGTTAGGGTTAGGGTTAGGGTTAGGGTTAGGGTTAGGGTTAGGGTTAGGGTTAGGGTTAGGGTTAGGGTTAGGGTTAGGGTTAGGGTTAGGGTTAGGGTTAGGGTTAGGGTTAGGGTTAGGGTTAGGGTTAGGGTTAGGGTTAGGGTTAGGGTTAGGGTTAGGGTTAGGGTTAGGGTTAGGGTTAGGGTTAGGGTTAGGGTTAGGGTTAGGGTTAGGGTTAGGGTTAGGGTTAGGGTTAGGGTTAGGGTTAGGGTTAGGGTTAGGGTTAGGGTTAGGGTTAGGGTTAGGGTTAGGGTTAGGGTTAGGGTTAGGGTTAGGGTTAGGGTTAGGGTTAGGGTTAGGGTTAGGGTTAGGGTTAGGGTTAGGGTTAGGGTTAGGGTTAGGGTTAGGGTTAGGGTTAGGGTTAGGGTTAGGGTTAGGGTTAGGGTTAGGGTTAGGGTTAGGGTTAGGGTTAGGGTTAGGGTTAGGGTTAGGGTTAGGGTTAGGGTTAGGGTTAGGGTTAGGGTTAGGGTTAGGGTTAGGGTTAGGGTTAGGGTTAGGGTTAGGGTTAGGGTTAGGGTTAGGGTTAGGGTTAGGGTTAGGGTTAGGGTTAGGGTTAGGGTTAGGGTTAGGGTTAGGGTTAGGGTTAGGGTTAGGGTTAGGGTTAGGGTTAGGGTTAGGGTTAGGGTTAGGGTTAGGGTTAGGGTTAGGGTTAGGGTTAGGGTTAGGGTTAGGGTTAGGGTTAGGGTTAGGGTTAGGGTTAGGGTTAGGGTTAGGGTTAGGGTTAGGGTTAGGGTTAGGGTTAGGGTTAGGGTTAGGGTTAGGGTTAGGGTTAGGGTTAGGGTTAGGGTTAGGGTTAGGGTTAGGGTTAGGGTTAGGGTTAGGGTTAGGGTTAGGGTTAGGGTTAGGGTTAGGGTTAGGGTTAGGGTTAGGGTTAGGGTTAGGGTTAGGGTTAGGGTTAGGGTTAGGGTTAGGGTTAGGGTTAGGGTTAGGGTTAGGGTTAGGGTTAGGGTTAGGGTTAGGGTTAGGGTTAGGGTTAGGGTTAGGGTTAGGGTTAGGGTTAGGGTTAGGGTTAGGGTTAGGGTTAGGGTTAGGGTTAGGGTTAGGGTTAGGGTTAGGGTTAGGGTTAGGGTTAGGGTTAGGGTTAGGGTTAGGGTTAGGGTTAGGGTTAGGGTTAGGGTTAGGGTTAGGGTTAGGGTTAGGGTTAGGGTTAGGGTTAGGGTTAGGGTTAGGGTTAGGGTTAGGGTTAGGGTTAGGGTTAGGGTTAGGGTTAGGGTTAGGGTTAGGGTTAGGGTTAGGGTTAGGGTTAGGGTTAGGGTTAGGGTTAGGGTTAGGGTTAGGGTTAGGGTTAGGGTTAGGGTTAGGGTTAGGGTTAGGGTTAGGGTTAGGGTTAGGGTTAGGGTTAGGGTTAGGGTTAGGGTTAGGGTTAGGGTTAGGGTTAGGGTTAGGGTTAGGGTTAGGGTTAGGGTTAGGGTTAGGGTTAGGGTTAGGGTTAGGGTTAGGGTTAGGGTTAGGGTTAGGGTTAGGGTTAGGGTTAGGGTTAGGGTTAGGGTTAGGGTTAGGGTTAGGGTTAGGGTTAGGGTTAGGGTTAGGGTTAGGGTTAGGGTTAGGGTTAGGGTTAGGGTTAGGGTTAGGGTTAGGGTTAGGGTTAGGGTTAGGGTTAGGGTTAGGGTTAGGGTTAGGGTTAGGGTTAGGGTTAGGGTTAGGGTTAGGGTTAGGGTTAGGGTTAGGGTTAGGGTTAGGGTTAGGGTTAGGGTTAGGGTTAGGGTTAGGGTTAGGGTTAGGGTTAGGGTTAGGGTTAGGGTTAGGGTTAGGGTTAGGGTTAGGGTTAGGGTTAGGGTTAGGGTTAGGGTTAGGGTTAGGGTTAGGGTTAGGGTTAGGGTTAGGGTTAGGGTTAGGGTTAGGGTTAGGGTTAGGGTTAGGGTTAGGGTTAGGGTTAGGGTTAGGGTTAGGGTTAGGGTTAGGGTTAGGGTTAGGGTTAGGGTTAGGGTTAGGGTTAGGGTTAGGGTTAGGGTTAGGGTTAGGGTTAGGGTTAGGGTTAGGGTTAGGGTTAGGGTTAGGGTTAGGGTTAGGGTTAGGGTTAGGGTTAGGGTTAGGGTTAGGGTTAGGGTTAGGGTTAGGGTTAGGGTTAGGGTTAGGGTTAGGGTTAGGGTTAGGGTTAGGGTTAGGGTTAGGGTTAGGGTTAGGGTTAGGGTTAGGGTTAGGGTTAGGGTTAGGGTTAGGGTTAGGGTTAGGGTTAGGGTTAGGGTTAGGGTTAGGGTTAGGGTTAGGGTTAGGGTTAGGGTTAGGGTTAGGGTTAGGGTTAGGGTTAGGGTTAGGGTTAGGGTTAGGGTTAGGGTTAGGGTTAGGGTTAGGGTTAGGGTTAGGGTTAGGGTTAGGGTTAGGGTTAGGGTTAGGGTTAGGGTTAGGGTTAGGGTTAGGGTTAGGGTTAGGGTTAGGGTTAGGGTTAGGGTTAGGGTTAGGGTTAGGGTTAGGGTTAGGGTTAGGGTTAGGGTTAGGGTTAGGGTTAGGGTTAGGGTTAGGGTTAGGGTTAGGGTTAGGGTTAGGGTTAGGGTTAGGGTTAGGGTTAGGGTTAGGGTTAGGGTTAGGGTTAGGGTTAGGGTTAGGGTTAGGGTTAGGGTTAGGGTTAGGGTTAGGGTTAGGGTTAGGGTTAGGGTTAGGGTTAGGGTTAGGGTTAGGGTTAGGGTTAGGGTTAGGGTTAGGGTTAGGGTTAGGGTTAGGGTTAGGGTTAGGGTTAGGGTTAGGGTTAGGGTTAGGGTTAGGGTTAGGGTTAGGGTTAGGGTTAGGGTTAGGGTTAGGGTTAGGGTTAGGGTTAGGGTTAGGGTTAGGGTTAGGGTTAGGGTTAGGGTTAGGGTTAGGGTTAGGGTTAGGGTTAGGGTTAGGGTTAGGGTTAGGGTTAGGGTTAGGGTTAGGGTTAGGGTTAGGGTTAGGGTTAGGGTTAGGGTTAGGGTTAGGGTTAGGGTTAGGGTTAGGGTTAGGGTTAGGGTTAGGGTTAGGGTTAGGGTTAGGGTTAGGGTTAGGGTTAGGGTTAGGGTTAGGGTTAGGGTTAGGGTTAGGGTTAGGGTTAGGGTTAGGGTTAGGGTTAGGGTTAGGGTTAGGGTTAGGGTTAG